>NW_026571207.1:26699235-28041735 GCF_026225935.1 Boleophthalmus pectinirostris | reverse complement strand
CTAAGCGAGCTTGATCACAACAAATAAATGCAATGTGTTTAATGGCATATGCAATAATATCCCCATGGAGATAACAATGTTGTGAAGCAGAAAAGTTACATAGTGCAGGTTTCATGAATTATCTTTGGAGTGTCAAATTTAGAGAGAAAAAAATCAAAAGGAACACTGACAAAGAATAAATAAAAACAGGGTACACGATTTGTTTAAGAGTGTAACTTGCATAACTAAGTGGCATAGTTGTAGGTGGGCATTGTGAGGTAGCATGTGAGGTACTGTGTGTAGTTAAAAGGGGGAAGATTCACTCAAAGACTCTTGTTCGTCAGCAGGAGTCCATTGATGCTTCGGTCGTGCTTCATTAGCGCTGATAATCACGTGAGGTGAAGCATGTGGCGCTCGCCAAATCCGCGTAGATGATAAAGTGATCCCCTCTGTCTGCTGCCTGGCCTTTGCGGAGACATGGGACAGTGGACATCACAGAGAGGTCGAAAGGTCCAACAGCCACAAATCAGCTCCGCTCTGCTTGATAAAAGACATCCTGGAGTACATCGGTATGTGGATGGGAGATAGCTCTAAAGGCCACAAAAACCTGGTCCGAAGATAATCTAAACTAATCTGTGCAGGCATACTTCCACCCTTGGGAAAAAAAAAAAAAAACTAGACCTGGGACAAGTTAGCAAATGCGAAAAAGACAAAATAGTCTGACTACGTTGGTATGAGGATGTGAGATATACTGCAGCTTTAAAGGCCAAGAAAATCTGGTCTATAGATAATCTAAAATAATCTGTGCATGCATACTTCCACCCTTGGGGAAAACAATATAGTCCTGGAACAAGTTAGCAAAAGCAAAAAGGACAAAATAGTCTGGATGAAGTCAGCAGAGCATGGAAAATGAACTCTCATGTGGATAAGGCATGCTGTTCTGTGCAGTTATGCAAATGTACGCCATGTTCAAGATTGGTTGTATCATGTACTGTATAGTCCCTGTGTGTACATTAAGGGTAAAACATGCAAACTGCAGCAGCTACTTTGAATTCCGTGATAGCGAATGTTAAGAGCTAATGGCTTCCTCCAAGTGATACGACTGACTAACCCTCATTTGCTACAAGATACTTCAATTATACAGTATTATTTCAAATTCAAGCCGTTTCAGTATAGATAGATTATTTAACGCGCTAATATTTCTTCACCTGTAGTAGAAAAACAAGATGAATATTAAATAGGTACAACAATTTGCCTTTCTGTTTTTATCATAAACCAAACTATAACTATACTGTTCAAAATGACTGCTTAAAAGGGGTTTAATAATATTCAAGTCTCACAATACGATATTGTCACGGTATAAACCTCACAGTATGATATTTATTGCGATAACGTGGAAAAGCTCATGACATGGTGGGGAGGTTCACAATTAGGGATGGAACAATATCTCTCGGTACGATATTTTCACGATATACATCTCACGGTATGATATTTATTGCGATATTTTGTGGAGGCTAAACAGTTAAAACTGTTAATATGCTACTTTTTCTTCTTAAAGTCCCTTGACAAGATTCAATCCAAAGAACTAAGACTTAAAAGTGTTTAAAACTGTTATTTCTTCATGTAGTCTGCACTGAAATGAAGCAAAGGATCATGGTCTATGTAGTTCTCTTTGTCCTTTTTTAACTATTGCTGCACCAAAAGTAAAGAGACTTGTAAATCGATATACTGTGATGGTCCACGATGTTATTGACAGAAATTTGAAGATATGATATCATGATATTTCAGTTATTGTTACATCTCTACTGCTTAAAATCCTATATTACACAAATTGACTCTAGTGAGCTTTAAGTTGCGTTAAAATGTTGTTATCTCATCAAAGACCTGAGTTGTCTTTTGTTTCATTCACATGTTTGCACAATCTTGATTCTAGTAAAGGTGTATGGAGTTTAAAAACACAGTGGAGCACTTCCTGTATTACCCCATGACATCACACGGTGGCCAATAGTGGAGTTTTTTTTCCAGTTTGAGATAAGAAATTATGGATAAATACGGAGAATTTGTTCGTTAAGCATGTGTGAGTGAAACAAAACACAACTCCAGGTATGGTTTGTGACGAGGAAACATTATAACATAGATTTTAAAATATAGCGAAACATGAGCCCATTAATGACAAGACTTTTGTTTTTTCTCTTTTCCCCTCTGGCTTAAAGCTAACTATAGAACTGTATTGGAACATAGCAGGAATTTATAGTAGTGAATCCCGAAGCCACTGAACCAGCATACAGCTCGTGTCATACAGAAGACAGTTAAACTTATTGCCATACATTCCCTATGATTTGTTACATTGTGATAACACTAAATTCACCATATATTTCCCAGGCCTTCAGTATAGGGCTTGTAGACGTGAGCGTGCGGCGCCTCCACACTGAGCCCATTCATTTTCTGTACAGAGCGGAGCTTCATTTACACTGACCTTTTCAATATGGCCTCCGCCAGAGAGTTATGACAAGTTAGGCAGCCCCGCGTTCTTCACCGCAATAACACACATCAAAGATAACAAACAAACAAACACTAAATCTTAAGACGATTTTCACGTTTACAAGCAGGAAATAATCTGGAACCTGCTTGTTTCCATGGAGATGTTAAGAATATTCTATAGTATAGCATTAAACCTATCTTCCTCACATTTATTCATTTGTTTGTGTGTTTAATTGTCTTGAAAAACAGTCATTCTTACTGTGAGCGAGTTTGCCTGATGGTGTCACATGCTTGTTTCCATGGAGACAGATACTGTGGAACATTCCAGGCAACGTAATAACAACCTAATGGAGACAAGCAGGTGACGGACCCTCCACAAGAGTAGATACATAGTCCATCTCTAAAGGTAGACTGATTCATCAGTCGGTTTCACTTCATAGAAACTGTCTGACCTCGCAGCATTATAATTCGTTTGCTCAACGGTAGCAACTTTTTTTCATTTAACCAATCGCTGCTATTTGGTCGTGACGTATGTAATGCACTGCTAAAAGAGCTATCTGGTATATTAAGCTTTTCCCAAAGGGCAATAACGTCTTTCCCCTTGATAAAATTCACCGAACATTCTCTTTGTTCCGGCTTTAAATCCTCGATCTCGGGAATCGTTGCGAACACAGAATGTATGGCTTTTCGCTGATTGGCTGATGCCCAAACCTGCACTTCCAGGGTGTTTGCAAACCGTCTAGTGTATTTTGATTCCTGACCTAGTTGCTGGAGAGAAGTGAAAATAAGCGGAGGTACTAGGTGGTGCCAGCCTAGCTACTCTAAAGGTGTACTATGTAACTTTTCAGTTGGGGATCTCTCACATGCTCGTTTCTATGAAGATGTCACTGCTCTGCCTGGAATGTTTTACAGTACGCTTATAAACAGCCCTACCTTGCATGTATTCAATTACAGGTGGTTCTATAACTCAAAAATACCTAGAAAAACAGGCATTCTGACTGTGAGTGGGGTTGCCTATCCACAGATCTGATGTGTAACTTGTCTGGCTTAGCTTCCATAATAGAAAGTTTAACACCATACTGTGAAACATTCCAGAAGCAATAACATCGCCATGGATACAAGCATTTGAAGTTACACAATGCACCTTTAAGTATGCAGTGTGGATAATATAGTGAAATGTATTGTCTGGCATTGAGGTGGACAGGCAAAGAAACAGCATTGCAGGAAATTGTAATGCCACATCCATTTTTAAAACTCCAGACCAGGAATAACACACTGTGCTTGTTTTACAATATGTCTTAGTGACATTTAGCGTCACCACTAAACATGAACAGGAGCTATAGATATATGTGTGTGTGTGTGTGTGTGAGGAGGAAAGGGCTGCAGAGTTTGACAACAGTAAAGTCAATGGAGGAACGCAGTAGAAATCAATCAATAGAATAATGATCCTAGCAGAGCTTTCAATAACTCTACATGGTGACCTCATCAGGCTTGTTTGGGGCTTGTTAGTCCTGGTTTACATACAACCCCAGTTTATAGTTTCTAGATTGGCTTAATAGGGTTAGGGTTTAGACTGGTTTACATTTTGTCTTAGTTTATAAAAAAAAAAAAAGATGTCAGTTTTAGTCTTCAATGTATTCCAGATTTAGGCCATATATCACCTTGATGTGTGTGTGTCTGGTTTGTCTTAGTTTAATTGTGTTATGGCATGCCAAAGTTATGTCTAGAAAAATAATCCAATTTGTTTTTTAGCTTCAAATAAACTGCTAAATTTCTTAAACTCTAACCTCACGCACATTTGGTCAATAATAACATTATGTGGCTGTTTCACAATCAACACCAAACATGCTGTGAATTCGCCGGGGCAGTTATATTTTTGCATTGTTACCACTGCTTACACCACAAGCTCCGACCAATGAAAAAATCCCCCAGACAGGAATCCTTTTTTTTTCTTCGCCCTGGACCACACGATGTAAAAATAGGTGTGAGCTGAAACTGCTGACCGGACAGCTCTCGACAGGTTTTATAACATGAACATTTTATCAGTCAAAAATGATTGGAACAGCCTTAGGCGCTTGTGGTAGCTTGAATTATTCCCCCGGTCAAGTGCACACACCAGGGGGACTTAGGAACGGGTTGACCCAAGTTTAATTCTCTATATTCAGGGCATTTGCTACACTTGTCCTTGTTCATTTTTAAAGAGTTCATACTATTTACCATATATTTCCGATCTGTTATAATGTTGTTTCCTCATCTTAAACATACCTGGAGTTGTATTTGGTTTCATTCACACACGATTAACACACAAATCCTGCATTTTTAGAGTTCTTATTTCAAACAGAAAACACTTTGTTCCACCTTGTCATGTAATAAAGGAAGTGCTCCACTGTGTTTTTAAACTCCATACACTTTTCACAATAATCATTTGGATGATTTCAGACTTGGAATCGCACATCTCTATTTAACAAAATGCAAAAGAAGCTGTTAACTTGAAAACTACCACTTCATGACACAAAATGGAACTGAGCATTTCGAGCTTTGGACTAATAATACAGGACTACTCAAGCTTGTGTGAATGAAACCAAACACAACTCCAGGTATGTTTTTGAAGAGGTAACAGAATTACAACATGGCATAAAGCTCACAGTTTTGTCAGTTTTGTGTAATATAGAACCTTTAATCTTCATTCTATTGTCCCCTGTGATAGCAATAAAGACTATCTATCCCACAATTTATTATCTAAATTTTAATGCATCGCTGGATCTATGGGGCAATAATGCAACAGTTTGATGATTTGATGACGGGAAAAAAACAATTTGAAATGCAAACGCTGGCAAGTAACTGACATCCCAGCAAGACAGATATGCTACAGTATCAATAAATCTGTCGTAGTGGACTACTTTTGAACCCAAAATAGAGTAAGCCTTAATCTTCCAGCGCTCAAAGGTCCAAGAAATAATTTGCAGTTGTTTACAAGGATTTAGCAATGAATCATTCGTGAGATTAAGAAGATGGATAGAGAGAAACATGTCAGCGAGGCAGTGTCAGATTGACAGTGTTCTTGCTATAGAGGAGAGCAGGCTATGTCAGCCCATCTGTACTCTGAGCCAAAGTGGTGACAACATGTTAACAGTGAAAGCAAGGGCAAGATACGAAAACTAAACTGTAGGTCTAGGAATGTAACTACGCAAGTACTGTACCAAGTTTAAAGGTGCACAGTGTAATTTTTTGGTTGGGGGCTCCTCATTGGCTTGTTTCTATGGATATGTCACTACTCTGTCTGGAATGTTCCACAGTATGACATTACACAGCTCTACCTTACATTTATTAAATTACAGGTGGTTTTATAGCTCAAAAATACCTAGAAAAACTACATTCTGACTGTGAGCAGCGTCGCCTCTCCACAGATCTGACCTGTAACGTGGTCTGGTTTGGTCTCCATGGAGAAGGGGAGGTTTAATACCATATTGTGAAACATTTAAGACATTTAAACTAAACATTACAACACAAAGTTACTCAATAAAGAGGGGATATGGGACTTCTATGGGGTATTAATATCACATAACATTTTTAGAATGCTGGACTAATGTTTCCCAAACTTTTTTTCTGGGGACCCATATTTTAAAAGTCACAAACCTTCGTGACCAAAATAAAGGCAGATTTGACCATTATAGAGCATTAATGAGGGTATTTTATTGTTGAGTGATTGTATCTCTGAAGAATTAGTATTACTCAAGTTTTAAACAATGGAAAACAGTAGTTGAACCAGAAATAAAAGGATCCATAAGTCACCTATTTTGACATTAAATGTAGCCCATTTCTTTTTCTTTTCAACATTCAATTGAACCAGCAATATTGAAACAAAATAGTCTGTAGAACTGTGCATTGCAGACCTACATGCAGAGCGTGACAAGGTGACCCCAAAACACTCTCTTGTGACCCATCTGAGGGTTGCGTCCCAGTCTTTTGGAAACACTGTGCTAGACTACTAAATCATGCAAGGATGACATAAAACCTTTTATGTTCGGAGAGACATTATCACTCAACAATAAAATATCCTCATTAATATTCAATAATAGTCAAATCCACCTTTATTTTGTGAGGGAGCAACGTTATAACATGATAGACAGCTCTAAAAAGTCAATTTTGCCTAATACATCCTCTTTAATAAATATAACAATAAAGCATGTATATGAGTATTCTACTTTTAATTAATATGGTTAAGTATTATTGGTAAGAGAACCAAATCTGTCAATGTGCCAACACAGTTAAGGTGTCAGGGAGGGCATCTGGAGTAAAAAAAAAAAAAAAAGTACATATAAACAATACAGAATAAAAGCTAATCGTTCATATTCACTGCATTTGCCCTAGTTTATTGAGGCTGCTGTATAAGACCGGACCGTCCAAGTATAACCTTTGGGCTAAATCAATATGCAGACCACACCACTGAAGGATTTTGAGACGGACACTTTTCTTGTTATGAAGGGAAAAGTGTATGTCGAACCATCTGTTGTCCAAAAAAGAAAGAGAAGAAGAAAAAAACGTCGACGATGGCGGACAGCGCGCAGGTGTGGTGGCGTGTGAGAGTGACAGTTGCCCCCGCGGGAATGGGATGTACCCGCTAACACCGAGCTAGCGACGCTACAAGGTGATGGCAGCCAATATGGGAGCCGGGCCGAGGCGCCTCGGAGTCACAAGGACAGGGACAGTTGGGGGGGGGGGGGGGACAGTTGGGGGGGACTTCTCATGACATGTGGATGAAAAGAGCGTGTTGAGTGGATAGGCCTGTACTGCATATTGGACATGTTTGTGCGTTATAGCCCCCAGAGAAATGCTGTATTGCAACTTACTAAATTACACTGATGTTGTGCTCCATATAGTAGTTCAGCTTGGCACAGAAGAGCTCCAGCCCCACAGAATTGGTCAACACTGGTTTAGTGTTGGCAGTGGCAGAGTTAGCAATTTGGGGGCCCTAGGGGTATTTGAGTTCAGGGCCCTCACTATAATGCATTGTTTTGTTTTTTTGTTTGTTTGTTTGTTTTTCCCCATTGTTCTTGAGACATGCAGATCTCTATTTATGTGAATTATGGAAATTTGTCTTGTGTCACCTACTAGATACCCAGAACTGAAAGTAGTTGTTTTTTTTTCTTATGATTATTGTTTTAAAGTAAACTACTCTCATTTAATGTCATAATGAGACTAAATTAAATTGCTCTGAGGCCTCGGCCATTAGTGGCACTGAGGGCAATTGGTTGGGGGTCCCTCCAGGTTTAGGGGCCCTATGCAGCCGCCTACTTTTGCCTAATGGTAGCGCCGCCTCTGAGTTTTGGTTTAGACATACTTTTGAGATCAATTTTTGAGACATGACATTGTCTGCTTGAAGTATGGTTTGTATCTCTTGCATCACTATTACTGCAAAAAAAAGGTGCACCGTGTATCAGCTTTTTCTGCTTGTCTTCATGGAGATGCTTTAGCTTTGCCGGGAATGTTCCACAGTAAGGCATTATATGTATCTATATCCACGGAGACAAGAAGATGACGCCATCGGGCCAAGTTAAAGGTCAGATCTGTGGAGCAGCAACCACGCTAGGAGTATGAATAGAACAGTGGAACATCCCATAGGTCACTTTTAATCATTCCTTTGGCGAGTATTCTAGTCGAAAGTCCAATATTGGCACTGATGAGACTAAAATAGAAATAGACAGGAAAGTGGAAGTAAGGCTTTGTCTCCAAAATGGCTGCCTCTCTCATGACTGCTCCAAATGTCATCAAATACTAAGTCAATATTTCTTACACTCATAATTGCGGTCTCGTTGTCTTTATTTGAACACTTTTCTGGAGGTCCTTTGGTACATTTTTGCTCTGTTAAACACGCTTTTTGAGAGAAATAACCTGACAATCGATGCTCAGGTTACCACACATGGGGAAAGACGCTGTAGTGTGATTGACAGCTCGCTCGCCGACCGCTAGTTTGAAAACATGCTGTACGACTTATGAAAGGATATGAATGATTGGACGAGGCCTAACCCGAGCCCTCTTCACTGTATTTGACTAATGCTACTTTCATTCACCAAGGAACTGTAAGCATTTATAGCTGTCTGGACTTGTCAGTAACAGTAACGTCAGGACGCATCCAGCTGTACCTTTTTATTTTTTAATCATATCTTGCATTTATAAAGTAGATACAGGCGTTACATTAGTAGCTATGATAGAAGTACTTGAAATACACGATCTGCTGATGTCCATGAAACAAAACAATAACAGCTTTAGCTATCCTTTTTTAGAGAGAAAATAAAATCTGAATGGATGAGAGCATCTACAAAAGCCCTTGTTAGCAACAATCAACACAATGAAGCTCGCAATTATGACATTCTGGTAAATTAGTAGTATTCAACTGTGTCAAAAAGGATTTTCAATATTAAAATTTGAAACAGAGCCTTTCTATCTGTCAGGAAAAAAATGGTGAGTATTTATCTACATATTCACAATTTATGTTAGATACCCTTAAAGTTAAATTAAAGGTGCACTGTGTAACTTTTATGGTTCATTTATTTAAAAAGGGTCTTTTAACTGAAAAAAAACCCAAACAAAACAAAAAACAGATATTGGGGTCGCCTCTTGACAGATCTGATCTGTAACTTGGTCTGGTGACGTCTCCATGGAGAAAAATTTGTTTATTGATTTAGTGTAGTAAAACATTACAGCCCAAAGCAACCCTCTATCAATAAAGTTACACAGTGCACCTTTAAAATGAAAAAAGCCATTCAAATAGTCTTAGATAAATAATGAACAAAGTATCACCTTCTGCCCTGGACAAATAATGGATTACACTGACTCATCACAATAAAATGTTAAATTAAAACAAACAAACAAAAAAATCTAACAACTCAAATAACTTGCAAATTAAGATCCTTACCATATGAAATCAAATATGTGTGTTTTTCTAACGCAAGCCACTTTTACAGCTCCACGGGTTAACATCACAGCTAACTAGGTGGCCTCTGTGCATTGCTGCTTCACTTCTAGCTCATAAACTGGCCTTTACAAGTCCACATGGGTGTTGTCCACTGCACTCTGAGCCTGCCTATGGTGTGATGCAGTTGTAAAGACCCAGACAGCGCTGAACCCTTAACCACAGCCGCCCTCTCCAGACTGCGAGGCCTTTTTTGCAACACAAGAAGCAAGTAACTCAACCTTCTCTTCCTCCTCTATCCCTGTGCTATTCCGACAAAACCCCAATCAGGAGCATGGGGCTGACCACAAAGAAATGCAGTTGATTACAGGCTAATACACACGTAGTTACAAATACGCGGACATACTGATTGCTCGTGCCGGTATCGCTTACACGGTAAAGCTAGCCCGATCGGCATGCAGTGTTTCGGGGGGCAAGAGTTCGAAGGCTTAACCCGAGATAGAGGGGGCTTCGGACTGCCTTGCCCCGAAGCACAAATAAACAGCTACAACGCAAAAATGTCTGGCAGTCTCGAAACAATTTCCTGCAGGATCTGTCACTGCTCAGGAGCGAGATGGGCCAGCGAAGGGATGAGGAGAGGAGAAAATGGAGAGAAAGATTAAGTTGCGGATGAAAAAAGGGAAAGAGGGGAGACAGAAATTGAACAGGCGCTCTGGAAAACGAAGAGAAGAGATTGTTCATTGGCTGTTTACGCGATCATCAAGTCTTTCGGAGTGGCGGTGGCGGCTCCGAGCAAACACAGACGCATTTATTTGAAGACACGAGGAAGGCGAGCATCCATCTCTCCATCCGCGAGCTCATTCACGGCACTGACAGCTCACATTTGCACCTATAAGATTCTGACGGGAAGTATCTCTCGCTCTGATAAGCCGCTACACTCCTTCAATGTGCATTAGCAAACGCACGGACGCCGCAAGTACGCTAAATCTGGGAGCGGGATTGTTGTGTGTGTGTGTTGTGTGGATTGGCAGAGCTCGCATGCTAGCCCGAGTCAGAGAAGTGTATATATATTTGAATCTGCTGCTTATTTATGCCTGTGTGTACGTGTCTGCTCCTGTTACTGTGTTTGTGCTGTGGTCACGTTGGAATGGGACACGGACATCTTGCACAGAGTTGAATTCACAGAAACAGGCTTGGGCATGGGCCTGCGCAGCTATTTAGACCCTGTATTTATGCATTGGAAGACCACAGTCATCTCTATCAGAGTGCAGGATTCATGTTTGTTTGCTTTGCTCAGCGTTGATCTGATTCCATCAAGAACCTCACTCTCTCTCTCTTTCTCTTCTTCTTGTTTTCAGCACAAATGTTCTCGACACTGCCGCTCATAGTTTCATCAGCCTCCTCTTAAAGCTGACCAAGCATGCAGTGTTTCCATAGCAAAGACGAACATTAAACTAACAACCTCCATAATTATACATCCATATTTCTCCGATGAGTTTGAGTAAACACACTGGGGCTCTAGTGTGGGGAGCCACTCTTGGCAGGCCCCGGACACTGGTGCCACTGAATGGTTGTCGGAAAACAAAGCCATTTCAGAGTGTGCCTTGGAAAAGAGAAGGCAGTGTTCGTGGACAGAGCTGGATCCATCTGACAGGCAGAGAGCTGTGATTTGAGCTTAGCTATTGGCCGCACTAGAAAGACATTGAGAATATGTGTTGTTGGCAAAGCAGAGGGCAAACAACCTCAGACACTGCAGATGGAGAGAGAAATATGCATTTCCACAGTGTTTCAGATTATGGGCTGTCGATGCTCCATCATGCACTTATGTTTTTTTAAAGAGCCATACCGAACTGTCCAGTGCAATATACCTCCAGAACACACACGCCCATCTTCTGCGTCCTGCTTTTACTTTTCCTAATCATCACTGACTCGGGTCCAAACATGAACTGCTCCTGCAGTTTGAGATGTCTCCTCTCCTTTTGCCTAAAGCTATTTTAGCTGAGCACAAACCACAGACACAGTTACAGCCTAGTGGATGGAATTAAGGAAAATCAGGAAGCTGCTTCCAACAATTGAAAAAAAGAGTCATTTGGTGAAGGGCTGGCAAATGAGATTTTGTTCGCTGTGAGCAGAAACAAAAATCAACAGAGTTGTTTTTGCTGGGAGTTAGCTCTGCGGTCTCTCGTGGTCCGTTTGTTGAGAGGAGATCTGAGATATCAGTTAACAAATGTGACTTGTGCACAGGCTCCCACAGACACACTTAAGGAGGCCGAGGCAGAGTAATAGAAGGAGAAAGAGCTGTTAGAGCAGAGGGGAGCAAGGAGAGGGGCCTTCCACCTCCCCATAACATATTCTAATAAGATAAGCAGGAAGCAGCTCGCAGAGGATGAGTGTCTGCATTTGGAGATGCACAGAGCGGACTAATTGAGATGAATACATGAATATATCAGCTTCATCTGCGGCAGCCGTATCCCATAGTTACCATTCAGTCACACAGCCACATGAGCGGGCCCCTTCCTCAGCCCCGCCTTCTCTCTAAACAAACTCCTGTGTAATAAACGCTAGGCAATAAGCAGCCACAATAACGCACCCTCCTGGAGAAGAACCCAGGGCCTGGTAGATCTGCACAGCCAGCACAAAGCCATATATTACTCTGGCATGCTAATAAACCACAGCCTACCTCCCTCACTCAGGGTTAAACCTCCTTATCCCAGGCCACGCTGCCTCACCAGAGCTTCTCTGACCTGCTCGCTGTGTCTCCTTTGAAAATGAAATCCGTTAAGGCTTACTCATTAGCTGCTTTAGACGCTAAGCTGAAGCATCGATGACAGTTATGGGGAGACAATTGACGTGTGATGTGATTGTCTCAGAGGATCCACCACTGAATGAGAGGAAGGCTGTGTCAAAGCTACAACAGACAGACTAATAGGCGTTTATAAGCTTCAGATTGGCTAAGTACCCATTTCTATCCCATTACATAGACTCTGATGACGGCTAGAAAGAAATGTTTTGAAAATAAACTACTACGACGCAATCACTGGTAACATGTTTTGAAGACAGATGTCGGAAAACTTGCGAATTGCTTTGCATGCTGTTTGTATCTTTTTGACATTGTTGTTTTATACATATTATAACATATTTTAAACCAAAACTTTACTTTGTGATGAATCTAAATACAATATGCTGATCTGAAGCGAGTGGGCGAGGCAACATCAATACAAACTAGAATCCTACACAATTCATAATTAACTAAACAGCGTCATGTTACAGTGGGAGTTTAACAGATGCAAACAGTTTTACTTTTGTTTTTACTTTTACTAGTTCAAAAGGGAGTAAAAAAACACAGACACCATTAGCATTCCTGTCATCTCACAATTAAAATGTCTTTGTCAAAACAATAATTATTCAGTTTGGATTTTTTATGATAATTTTATGACTAAGAAATGACATTTAACACTTCTTTTGTAGCGCCATCGGTGTTGGTTACACTGCATGGCAATTTGTCTCCCTGATCTGAGCTTTATTAGCCTGGGCTGTCTTCATTATACAGCTCCTGCTCCTGCACCTGCGTGGGAGCCTGCATGCGCACATATGCTGCTGTGTTTATGTCCTCTAAATGTAGGCCAAGTAAGGATATGCCCGCTCAACCTGCTCCAACCCGGCTAGGGATTTTCAACCTTGACCTTCAAAGAATCCCAAGGGTGAAAATATACACAGGACTTCTATGGGGAAGGAGAAAGCCAGAACAAATCGTCATGCAGAAGAGAGAGGACAGCATTCCTTGGAGGTTTTTGGAGAGAGGGGTGCGATGTGTGTAGGCTGAAGAGAGAAAAAATGCAGAATAAAAAACAGTGGTATAGCGAAAGGTGCCCACGCGTTTTCTTTCTCAATGTGATATATATGCAACAAGGAGCCTAACCTTAATCCTCTCAGGTGTGAGTGTAGCAGTGAATATAACACTCCCCACAGTGTCATATTCACAGTGCCGGGTTTTGTTTCTCAAAAGATGGGGGTCACAAGTGCGCAATGTTAGAAGAAAGATTAAGAAACAGTTCAACAGGTATCTTCAAAGTGCAGTGATTTGATTGACTTGACCTGCAAAGTAATAATAGACACAAGTAATCTTCAAAGAGGTTGAGTGTGCAAGCTCCGAGTTTGGATAAATAGAAAGATTGCACCAGGAATGGAATAAGACCTGTCTCGAAACGTATACTACACTATACTGCTTATAGACTTAGACTTAGACAAACTTTATTGGTCCACAAGGGAAAATATTTGAACATAGCAGCTCACAGATTACAATAAATTATAATAACAAAGAGGAAAAATATAAATGGTAATAATAAATTCAAAATAAGTCGCAAAAATAACAAGAGACTGGTGTCAAATAAGGCATAATTATACAAATGCATGTGCACAAGTAAAATAAAAATGTAAAAATATAAAAATACAAAATATATCAGCTATATACAAGAGGGGATCAGGAGAAGCAGTGTAAAGATTAAACAGTACCATATTTTTCAGACTATATTCAGTAATTCAGTGACAACCAAGACCATCTTGTCAGGATTCAGAAAGGCCAGAATAATTCTAACTGGAACTGATGCTGAGTCTGACGACAGCTACGCAGAAGAGTAAGCTGTGCTGTTTACCTCATGGATCTACGGAGGTTGCGAAGTTGCTCAGAAGTGACACCGAGGAGGAAGAATTCAGTGGATTTAGCGATTTGGAGTGAGAACGAGAGTATAGTAAATTTATACTTTGTTGTTTGTGCTATGAATAACTGTTCATATGTTACGTTAACAGCCTGTTGTTTTCTGTTTTATTATTTATTACTGACTTGCCTTTGATGAAATGTCGGTTCCTGGTCTCTGAGTTTAGAAAATAAATGCGACTTATATATGTTTTTTTTTTTATTCTTCAATACACATTTTTTTTGGATGGTGCGACTTATACTCCGGAGCGACTTATAGTCCAAAAAGTACGGTAGGTAAATGTTAATATTGATATTATATTATGAAATTAATGTAATTAATTAAAGATTCACTGAGTAACTTTTCTGGGACTGTGTCAGACTTGTGCTTGAGTCTATTGCCTAGAATGTTCTACGGCACGCTATCGAATAATTCTAAGATGGATAAGTTGAATGCCCTACTGTGGAACATTCAAGATAAGTAATAACATCTCTATGGAGACAAGCCAGCGACATACACCAGAAAAGTTACATAGTGCGCCATTAACCTTGTAGAAAATGATCATAATGTGCTCTGTGTCAGACATCCTTTCACCGAATTTTTTAAAACAAAATAATAATAATGAAAAACTCCCTCTCCCATTTTTCAATCCACTGAAGTAGAAAAACACAAAGTCCGCAAGGTGTCAAATGCACTGTTTCAGAAATGGGGGTCACCGGTGTGCAGTTTTATAAAGAGGATTAAAACAAATCAACAGGCGTTTTCCATTTATGCGTGGTGACTCGCCTATTTCTTAAAAGTCCACTTCACCTGCAAAGTCAAAAAACAGAGTGACAAGACGCAGCAACAACTTCGCCGCTTGCTGAGAGCTGCCATTATGCATTACTCTAAAGCAATCTTGTGGAGGTGAGATAGAGCGGGGCGGTAAGCAGAGAGAAAGTAAAAAAAAAAAAAAGAAAAGAAAGAAGAAAAAAAGTGTGAGGAAGTCGGTGTCTCAAGGTCCACGCTGGTAAAGGCAGATGTAGAGTGACAGCTGTCAAGTTGGATCAGGGACACGAGACTCAAAGACTACAGAGGAGTGGGACAAGACAGGCTGCCTATGTTTACTGTCTTATAGCTCATACTTTATACACCAGAGAGACTATATGTGGACTCAGGCTTGGCTAGTCTCAGAAAACATATCAAACAACAAGTTAAGCTACATTATTTCAATAGACAATGGGCAGGAAGGGGGATTTTCATTCTCTTTATATGTGTTTTGGTCTATTGGGAAAGTATAAAGACTGTTTCTACATGTAGTGCTGGGAAAAACTCTGAGGCAAGTTTAAGTGAGGTGAGGTGTAGTAATGTAAAAACAACACATAAACTGAAACTATACTTAGTAAATACCGCTGTCGAGGCGTTCTCGCAAAGATAAGAATGGCAGTGAGGTGTGTCAAAAAATATTAATCATTATGTTTTCCTCATGTTGATTTTACTATATTTAAAAAAACATTCCTAATAATACAATTTTTTTTTTCTATTAAAAGTTGCTTTGTGTATCTGTATCTGTTTGTATCTATAGAGATGTCATTACTTTGGGTTGGAATGTTCTACAGCAGCATGGCAATAAACTAATTTATCTCCATGGAGACGTCACCAGGCCAGGTTACAGGTCAGATCAGTGAAAAGGCAACCCTGACAATGAGAATGCATATTTTTAAAGTTGTTTTTTTTTTATTAAAAGACAGCCCGTAATGAAATAAATGCTACCTGTTTGAGGCTATAGTGTGTAACATTTTAGGCAAAGCAATAACATCTCCTAGCCTGATTCATCAGCCGGTTTTACTTTGTTTTAGTTCGTTTCACTTTCACTTTCACCTCGCAGCCTTAGATTTCGTTCGCTCGATGATAGGCGGGTACTTTTTATCATTTAACCAATCGCTGCTATTTGGTCGTGACGTATGTAATGTGACGTTAACGGGGCTAACTGGTATATTAAGCTTTTCCCAAACCCCGTAGGAAGAAGGGCAATAATGTCTTTCCTCTTGATGAAATTCACCAAACATTCTCATTCTCACTGATTGGCTGATGCCCGAACTTGCACTTCTGTGGTTTCTGCGAAACCGTCTAGTGTATTTTGATTTCTGACGTAGTTGCTAGAGAGAAATGAAATTGAGCGGAGGCACTAGATGGCGCCAGCCTGGCTAAACATCTCCATGGAGACACGCAGAAAAGTCACGCAGTGCACCTTTAACACAAAAGAATAGTCAGATAGACGATTACAAATGACTAAATCTCAATAAACTTGGAAAATTTGCGCAGCCATAACGAGAATCTGGTGCACAATTAGAGAATTACATTAGCTTTCCAAATCATTTCTGGTATTTCGCAATTGTAATGTAAATGTTTATGCTATTTCATTACCTAAAGTCCATATCGCAAAACTGAAGCAGCATTTCTTGACATTTTTCCAACTAAATAAGACATATATTGTTCAAGCACTCGAGTTAACAGCTGCTTTCACACCTCAACACAGTATTGTATGTGTGTAATGTGTGAATACTTATGCTTGTCTCTTCACTGTCTGTTTTGTTGCTCTTTTTCGCTATTATTTTTATTTTTATTTTTTTGCTTAAAAGCCTCTGGAGTCTAACCCCTAAAACGCAACCCAGCCATTTTCCCTCCCAAACAGCTCATTTCAAATCCTGTGTTTGGACACCGCTATGAAATACAGCCAGTTTGTGCGGTAGGCTTTAATACATTAGAGATGGGCCAGGGGAGGAGAGTGCTGGCTTGCTTAAATGTAAGTACGCTCCATTTGTTTTAGTAGTTCAAAGCAAATGCATTTGTCTAAAAATTCTGTTTAGTTAAATATTTCAAAACATTTACTTAAATTGTGACGTTTCATAATCAGTGGGAATCTAAATTGATCCCAAATCACAGAATACACTAAGTATGTAGAATTAATGACAGGGTAATTCAATACTAAACTGATCACAAACACAGAACACAGAATTTTTTGTGCCAGTCGAAAGCCAGAGGATTTATTAGGAAGGGCGTTTGGCTTAAAACCTGTGGCAAATCATCAAAAAAGCCAGTTCAAAATTATTGGAACAAACCAACAAAATGGCTCAATAAGTAAAGTAAAGTTGAAGTAAATACTCTGTGCATTACTCGGGATTACACAAGATTTTTTATGTAACATTAATCACAAAACTAAACCGCTTTTTGAGGTCATTTTATCCTATAATTGTACTAAAATAAAAATCACTACACTACGTAATCCTTATAGGTCAGTTCTTATGTCTCCATCATGCTGAGGAGGTGGTGACGGACAGGACAGGCGGAGAGGTGCCGACCTGGAGTTTAGATCAGTTCAGGGTTATCATGACTGGGCCCCTGCTGTGTTTCCGCGACCTTCCGCCCGCGAGCTTTGACCTTTCACCCCGAGGCGACTCCTGTCAGAGCCGTTTGGGAGACGGACGGGAGCGAGTGGTCACCCTGCTCCCTCCTGCTGGGACAGTGCAGCCCTTGCAAACAAATAAGACCTGACACATGCACACACACACACACACACACACACACACAGACCATTTGCTGCTTAGTTTACCCTTTAACAACACACACACAAGGACCTTATGAGCTGACATGTGGTCTGTCGGGGAAAGAGCGTGGAATGACCTAATGTCCCTGTCGCATTAATGTGATGTCATATGTGTGTGCCTTAAGAGTAAATATGGTTAATTTACTATATATTATACTTAACAAACAAGTAGGACAACACATGTAAATGCCAATAACGCACTAGATTCAGAAGAACAACAAATAAACCCACAATTTTCACTGTATGTATTGACTGATAACAGTTTATTATCTTATTTATTTATCTATGGATTTGTATATTTATTTACTAAGTATTACACTGCAAAAAGCAACATCTAGGTAAGTTAAAATAAAGATTTTTTTGCACTTCATTTGAGTAGATTCAACTCGACAAATAAAGTTATCTATCAATGGAACAAGTGCGCTTTTCTTCCATCAAGTAACATTGGATTTGTTTCTAATTTTGTGCGAAGAGTTGTTGCTTTTCTTATCTTAACTGTAATTCGAGTAATCTTAACTTGGCTAGATTAGTTTTTGGAGTTGTACTGTAAGCACTGCTGTGATTACTAAGCAAGAAAGACAAATGATGTTCAAAGGCAAGGTGGGACTTGTAATACTTTGACCCTAATCTTGAGCAGAATTTTTGGATTAAAATCTAAGTAGAAAATCATCTTTATCAGCGTTAAGAAATACAAGCAAATGTTTTACAGCAAAGACATCTTGATTTGACCATGAAAAGCACCCTAATGAGATCATAAAACGTAATGGGTTCATTGAAGGTAATTGTCCAACAAGAAAGATGTTCCTGAACTATCTGCTGTAACAGGGGGAAAACAGCTTGTGCCTGGACATGATATATGGGCCTGGACAAACACAGAGGAGGGATTCAAAGCCCAAAAGATCACTGGGTGGACAGGAAGAGCTATGGAAAAGAATGTCCACTCCCCATGCACCTCTTCTTCATCTCAAAGTGTGTCGGCCATGTTTGACTGTTAATCAGCCCAGATAAGCCTCCTCTTTATGGGCCAGAGCAGATTTACGCCCCTCTGCTGACCGGCTGCACCACATTCCCAGCAAAGATGGCGGGGATAACACACACACACACACACACATATACATACACACTCTCCACTCACAGGGGGATAAGCTGTCCTAAAACAGCCCTGTTCACATAAAGGAGCAAATAGCCTACAAGGAAAGGCGGTCACTGCAGGTGCTCGGGCTGGAACTCAGATATTGTACGCATTACATACACCAGGAACACATGGTTATTATAGTTATGATAAATGAAGTGTGTCACGGTGTGTGCACAAGCCGAGCCAGAATAAATAAAGCAGGCTCTTCCCCATTGCAAAGGACAACAACATTATCATAATACCAAGACAAATTCTACATCCGATTACTGCTGACGCCAAGATGTTACAGTCTATGAGCCTAATAATGATCCAGCGTGGAGCCTGATCCTGCACGCTCACAGTCCCCAGTGAAGGATTTAAAGATAGTTAGAAGTTTGCGAACATAGACGTTTTGGAGAAAAAGTCAAAGAGGCCTGATTTGAACATGAGAAGATAAGGAAAAGTCAATATATGAAGAAGTTAAAGCGCAGTGATGTTGAAATCAAGTAAACTCAGCTAAAAGTTCTCTTTTAACTGGGCCTGGGACCTAGTAATGAGCTTATAGGCTGGTCCTTGCCTGGGATATTCCATAGTCGGGCATTCAGTTTATTATAATTACTTTTTTTTTTAAATATATATATATATATTATATATATATATATATATTTATTTATTCATTTACTTTTTAATAAAAAAAAATTAATAAAAAATAACATGTATTGTAAATGTGAGCTGGGTCCAGTCTCAACAGATCTGACCTGTAAATCGACCTCATGGCAGTTTTGGCTCCACTGACATAGCCACCATTCTCTGGAAAAATTGCATAGTGTATCTTAATCTTAATCTTGATTTTTTTGCTGTTGTTTATTTGTTTTTAGATCAGATTTAGCCTTATCTGAGAACAGGGTTACATGGGGGCAGATACTTACTGAACCGAAACCTGAAAGCAAACAGCCGAGACGGAAAAGTACACAAACGGCCACGTTATGTCACTAGGTGGCATGGGACGATATCGAAATTTGGTGTCACGATTATCGCCAAAATAATTACAATTATATCACGATACTTAAATGATTAAATGATTAAAGTCACTGACAGTTTAAAAATTTTATGGATATGAATAATTATCATTTTAATGTTATGATTAAGTAGCCTGATTCATCAGCCAGTTTTACTTTGTTTAACTTTGTACAAATCGTCTGACTTTGCAGCGTTGGAATTCATTCACTCAAAGGTAGGAGGGCACTTTTTGTCATTTAACGAATCACTGCTATTTGGTCGTGACGTATGTAATGCACTGGTATATTAAGCTTTTCCCAAATCCCATAGGAAGAAGGGACAATAACGTCGTTCCCCTTGATAAAATTCACCAAACATTCTCTTTGTTCTGGCTTTAAATCCTCGATCTCGGGAATCATTGACAACACTGAATGTATGGCTCTTCGCTGATTGGCTGGTGACCGGACTTGCACTTTTGGGGGTTTTGCGAACCGTCTATTGTGATTTTGATTCCTAACCTAGTTGCTGGAGAGAAATGAAATTGAGCAGAGGCAGTAGGTGGTGCCAGCCTGGCTAATGATTAAGTCCCATGTTTAACAACTTTTATGTAATTGTACTTTGATCTAGGGGGGATCATGATGGATAAGCAACTGTTTTGGTGATACAATTGTGATCATCTTTGTTGGCGATTATCACGATTATATCAAATGTCCCACCAACGATTAGTGCCCTTTTTATCACAGTAAACGATATGATTGTTTACTGTTCCACCCCAAGTCGCTAAGTATTCATCTCACCAGTACAAAGTGTTAGCAGCGCGTCGTGCAGGAGCAGAAGTTTTCGCTTTGATCACAGGGGCACAGTCAAAAGCCAGGCCTACGCACATGTCACTAATAGAGCCATTCAAATATTTATGATGCAATCAGGAGACACACACGACAAAAGAATTAGCCAAAACTTTGTGCAGATGCTACGAAAATGCCCAAGGTGTTTTCTCAAGACATGTGGGTGTAATAAAGCAAAAAAAAGATTATTATTTTAAATTGCTCACATGATGTTTCCAGTCCACAGGAGCAGAAACGAAAATACGCTGCTCGATAACATCTCTTCCCCACTATCTGGATATATCGATTCAACCAGTGCACATCAAAGAAAATGATAGAAAGATATTGTAGATTTGATTAAGCGTGCTACAGAGGGAACTGATGGAATAAATTAACATCAGCCTGCTTTATTTTTTGTCATTAGAAAAGAAATAGTAGCTTGTAGCCTTTTCAACATCAAATATGCATATGAAAGAAGAATGTTATGCAAGGATACATTAAGAAATTTTAAGTAAGGCAAGATGCATTAAGCTTTCTCTACTCAATTTACTTAAAAGAAAATTGGAGACAGATCGTTTTTTCTCATTCAAAGCAAAGCCACGATTGACTCCTCACCGCGCAGCTCTTTTGACATGAGACAGCTTGTTGCGCGTTAGCCTAGACATTGCCCCATGTGATCTGCCCTTAATCATTTCATCGATTGAGTAAGAAATCAATTTGAGATGCAAAGGAGACGGCGGACATGACAGCTACCCACGCATCACAGTATCATGGTAGAGGAACTTGCTACACCGTCCTTTGAGCAAAATGTGTTTCTTGATAAGGCGTGATTGAAATGGCGCAGCGTGCTTGATCTGCTCGCTACTCAGATCGGCTCCGACTGTAGCTTTGTACCTGACAACTTGTGATTCCCCCAGTCGCTGTGAGCAAAAGCTGGAGTCCATTTGTTCCAGATGAAAAAACAGATCCAATATGGCCGCCTTAATAGGAGCGACCTCATCAATGCAAATTCTTTAAAATAGATGCAGGTTATGGATTTTGGCAGTTACAAAGAGATGGCTTTCGGGAACAATTTATCTTCATCTTACAGGAGTCTATTTAAATATATACATGACAGGAACTAATTATTATATAGATTGCCAGAAAGTAAACAAAAACACGAGCGATTCAGTGCCAAGTAGCAGGTATCTTGGTAGAAACTTCAATGAAGCCAATTTTATCGTGTGCAAAAACAAACTTTAAAGTTTAACCGGCCAGAAAGTGTATTTAATTAAGAAGAGATATGCATGAGGAAACTTTGTCTGCCATTTATTAAGTGCCTGCTTTGTATCAAATTAAGGAGCTATTTGCACAATATGTTCGAGATAATGCACTCGTGAGCTGAAGTGCTGTGTGTGAATTGAAAACAGGATAAAGCTACAATTAACGTTTTGCTATCAAGTAGGGCCACTACTAGAGCTGTGGGGGCAGTGTACAAGATGCTTTTTGGGCCTAAATTTACAAAGAAAATTTAGATTTCTTAGATTTTCTATGTCCTTAATCTTGACAAAATCAAAATTACTCAAATAAAATAGCGCATTAACACTATTATTATATCAATACTCCATACAATAAATGATTAAATGTCCTATGTTAAGCAAAATTGACTCTTGTGCACTTAAATCAGAACAGAACACACTTGGAGTTGTGTTCTGTTTTATTCACACATGTTTGAATAACGTTTTATTATTAGACTGTCTATATCCCCAAACCTCAAAATGCTCTGTTCCACCATGTGATGTCATGAAGTGGTAGTTTTACAGTTAACAGCTGCATTTAACATTTTGTTAGTAGAGATTGGAATTCATGAGCTAATTCATTATCCAGATAATTCAAGTGAATGCGTACGTTGTTTAAAAGCATGTTGTGGAGTGCTTCCTGGATCACCACATGACATCACAAGGTGGAACAGAGTGTTTTCTGCTTGAGAGAAGAACTCCTAAAGCCTAAATATGCAGGTTCTATGTGTTAAACATGTGTGAATGAAACAAAACACAACTCTAGGTATGTTTTTGACGATGAAACAACATTAGGAACCAACACAGGTCAGAAAAAAAGCGTAATACTGTATGTGCCCTTTAAACTGCAAGTGACACTAAGTAATGGACATTGGGGGGCTCTTGTGACCATCAGCAATATGCACACGCACTGCTAAAATTACAAAACTGAGTCGGAGTCAACAATGCGCCTATACATGCCTGTTTTGACTGTTGGGAGGGAGACAGACACAGGGAGGACACGCACTGCATAATATACACTTTATTAAATTATACGGTAATGTTATTGGGCCGTAAAGCACTGGTGAACTTTACAAGCCTAAACTAGAAGACAGTTTTGAGGCCTTGGGATTGCTGTGGCCAGTCCCAGCAGACTCATAGCTCACAGATATGAAAGTAATCATATATAATCCTACGAATCGTATCAGTGGAGAGATAAGAAAACAGTGCTGAGAATTATGTCTGTATAAATAGTGGCATAGTATATTGAGCTGTAGTGTGAATAATGACTCTTCTGTGTAGCATTCCTCAACAATTTCTCATAGTCTATTAAATTATCTTAAACCTCTCATACTTGTAGACTTTTTGATTCATGCGCTATTAAATGAGAGGAGATAGTTTGAACTGAGAAAATATAGAGCTAGAGGTATGACTATAAATACTGACACTGTTTTGTAGAGATTTGTAATATGGTAGTAATTCTTATTAACTCATTTAAATCTGTTAAATTATCTTGTCAACATTTGCTTTCCATGTCATGTCTGGTATGAAGTCACCACGTACTGTATAATATAGCTGAAACTAAGATATCACTGTATGAATCCTGTCATTATAAGTATCTACTGTGAGTTATGATATTCCCAATTTGCATAAAATCGTATTGCATTAAAGATTTACTCTTCTCATGAAATGCCAAAAACCTTTACGCATGAATTGGTTTCCCCCGGTAACTGCTGTCAGAGTGTTCAAACTGTCTTCACAGTGGGGCGTACAAAAATAGTAAAACGTGTGTGCAGATAAATCAATTCAAACTTTATATAAAAATAGGCTAGTGGTAGTAATATTTCTCATCTACTTTTCACAAATCTGTATTATATTATGCTGACATGCACACACAGGCCTAAATTGTACAATAAGCCTACTATGAACAGAATCCAGCTCTTACAGGTGATGTAATAGTTAAAGTGTCTCTTAAACTCCAGGCCCTTGAGCTCTTGAAACTTGATCATTTTTCTCATCTACTTTTTTTTTTTTAAAGGTCCCGTATTACACAAAATGGATTCTTGTGAGCTGTTAGTCATGTTATAATGCTGTTACCTCATCAACAACATACCATGAGTTGTGTTTTGTTTCATTCAAGCATGTTTAAGTGACGATTTATTTTTAGTCTATCTACATCTCTAAAGCTCAAAATGCTCTGTTTCAACTTATGATGTCATGAAGCGGTAGTTTTCAAGTTAACAGCTACGTTTTTTACCTTTTGTTCAGTAGAGAGTGACAATTCTAGGTCCGAAATAATCCAAATGATTCTAGTTGAGGTGTATAGAGAAAGCACAGTGGAGCACTTCCTGTAATATTTATGTGTAAATGGAACAAAACACAACTCCAGGTCCGGAAACAACATTATAACATAAATCAGGAAACAACATCGGACCTTTAATCTGTATTATATAATGGTTACCGGCACACATAGACCTACATTGTACAATAAGCCTACTATGAATAGAAGGTAAATGGAGCACTTACAGGTGATGTAATAGTTGACGTTCCTCTTAAACTCCAGGCCCATGTAGTTGGGGCTGAACTCTTGAAACTTGATGGTGAATTTGATGTCTTTCTCCGGCTTGTTGCAGGTGACCAGTACATTTGGGTCCAGGACTGTACTGCAGCTCTCCGCCTGCACCTGCTTCACCAAATACAGCTTGTAGTATTCATAGTCCCTGCCCGCGTCCGCCTTGGGGCAGATGATGTCCAGTTTATCCCCAATGTCCGGGTAGATCACCAAGCCCTTTCCGGCAAGAAATCTGCAGAAAAAAAACAAGATGAAGACATATTAGAGGAAGTCTGAAAACGCAGGTGTAATTGCACATAGTTTATGAGGGCTTAACACCTTGAGCAACAGGAGTTATGGGTTTAGATTTGTCTGGAGAAGGCTTTTAGGCGGTGTGTGCACTTAATTTGCCACCAAAGGGAAAAAAACACAAGTACGTGTAGCAGCATGACATTTTTCAGAGCTGGTCGACAGTGTACTTCACACAAATCCTCTGAAGTTATTTCCCATACTTTGGATCAGAATCAAAGCATACCAAAAGTTTTCAGGGAGCGAAACAAGATGGTCGCACATAAAATGGCTGCCGCAGAAATGGCTGCAGATGGGATTAAGGCCAAAGAATACCAGAGACTTTTCCCAACACCGTTTAACTCCCAAACTGAGACCAGTGTTTAAAGTTAATATTTATGTGCTTGTACTTCACAAGTGCAGAGTTTAGGAGGAAAACAGTGGTCGAGGGTCAGGGTGAGGGTTAAGACTCCTGGTTCATCTTCTCCTGCTATGATCATGGAGGGGGGATTAGGATAATCCATGTGGCCTTACTGTACCTCTGCACCTCGCTCTCCGCTGCCAACCCAATCAGATCATCTCTTGTTCTCTTTTATTCGCTAAAGGTGGGGAACAGGAGGAGGCTCAGTGTGAACCGTGGGGGCGGGGGGTTGTTATGCGATTGGGCAGTTTGTGTGTACTGCCCTGTGTGTGTGTGTGTGTGTGTGTATATGTGTGTGTGCTGTGGGTCAGCAGAATGGGCTGAGGTTGCAGTGTGATGAGGGGGTGGGGGGGCAGATGGGCTGAATCATTGTTCTGGACTTGTTTGAGGCTTAAAATGTCAACATGGTTCAGCTCTGCTGTCCCAGTTAGCCAAGCATTAACCCAGACAGGCGCACTGACCAGGGCTGTTTGTGCACACTGTGTATGTGTGTGTGTTGTGGTCGCAGACAGCGGGCGCAGCAGCAGGGCTATCTGCTAGATCTGCCCATGCCAGCGGATTTAAGCAGGATTTAGCAGCGCGCAATGCATTTGTTGTTCTTTCTGATCCCTCACGTTTTAACAAGACATCAGGGCTGGGCCTGGCTCTGTCTCTCCTCTTCCTCCTTCTTGTGTGAGGAGGTAATCTCACCTTATCTCATGCCCCCCATTTCATCATCACACACATCATTTCACCGCTGACATCTGACGCTCACACAGACACACATCCGAAACACAGACAGGCCTCTGCACACAGACAGGCCTGTAACACAGACAGGCCCATAACACTGTCAGGCCTCTGCAGACAGACAGACTGGTAACATAGGCCTGGTGCCTCCTGAAAGAGTCTGATAGAGCCCAGTCTGTCTGGGCAGGGATGGCCTGATGTTAAACGCTGGCAAACAGCCAGCCATTGTACAAAGCGATCATTTAAAAAGTCCCATTTCTGCAGAGATACCCCCATGAAAACGAACATGATTGGATTAAAGCTTTTCCACAATGCATGGTCATTCTTCATAGACAGGGGAATTACCAATAAATGACTTCATTCACAAAAGAGATAAATGCAAAATGAAATTCTCAAAAATGTGGCCCACCCCCTTCGCTCACTATAATGTCATGAAAGCCTAAGAGCAGCAGAGCACGGCTTGGAGCGGGTGAGACGTTATTTCCAGGCTATTGTCTGATGCTTATGGGGCTGTGGGGGACTGTGGGGGGCGGCGGCGGGAGAGGGGGGGCTGCACTAATTCAAGGGCTGATAAGAGCAGGACGTGGGGTGTCCTTTGTCCCGTCTCACCCGACAATTTGCTTTCTTTCAGCAGCGAGCCTCATTTTGCATGTTCCCCGTGTGCGAGCGCGCCTCTGTGCATGTGCGTGTGTGTGTACGTGCACGGCAGCCCTCATCACGTGCACGGCTCTATGAAGACATGGACACAATCAGTCTCTAATTGGATCTACAAGATGCATCAGTGAGGCATAAACACGTTTCCATGGCAACGTTAGGCTTCCCTTCCACACACACACACATACACCTTTAACAGCTCCTCTCTGTTCCCCTACAATATGGGTCCCCTCTATTTCCACTGCGATCTCATTCCCTTTTTTCTGGCTTTATCCTTCGTTCTCATTCACCTCTTCAACATCTCTCTCATTCTGTTTCTCTCATCACCCCCTCCACCCCCCACCCCATTTCACTTGCCCCCCTCCCTCTCTCTCCCTCTCTCCCTCTTTCTCCCTCTCTCTCCCCCCGCCTACGACACACAAAAACACCTACAGAAAAACAAGCGTGAAACCAGACGCGCCCTGCAAACATCACAATACGGAAACTGGATGCGTCCCACTCAACAAGTATAGTGCCTATTTTCTGCTTCTCTGCACACAACTTTTTTTTTAAAGCTTCTGTTTAATAAGTGTTACAAATACAAGAAAGGCAGTTGGCTCTGATTTAAAACAATTGACTCGCATACTCCATTTCTCTCTTTCACATCCCATTTATTCCGCTATCAAAGCCGGCTGCAACAATTTAGATGAATAATTAAGATATCCAAAATCTTAATATCTTAATATCCCTGAAGGATTATATCACAAGCTGGCCTCTCTGTCATTGATTCAATTTTGAGAGAGGGCCGTGCTTGGAGTTGGCGGTTAGATAGCTATCCTAAGTGAATTCTGCGCCTGTATTTCCCAGCCTTTGTTAACTGTCTGCTATAATGAGGCTCTGGCTGCTGTGGAGGTCTGGAAGCGCCTTCGCAGATGGGAAAGAAGCTACATAAAAGAAATAGGGCAGCAATTAGTGTTTAGCCCAGTTTAAAAGCCCTACACTTGGCAAGCCGCTGCACAGCTCCAGTCCAGGATGTGAATCTAAACTGGTGGGCTGGGACTTTGTCTTTCTACTGGCTTAATCAGAGCCACTCCGGTGCTACACACAGCCGTGCAATGGAGAGGAGGAGACGAGTGACTGACGATTATTGTACTTTTGAGGAGGTCGAAAGGGAAACCGGGGGCTGCAGCTTCAATTGCATCTTTCATTCTTGTTGTCCAGAGACTTTATAAAACCTGTTGACGAGAGATGGAAGATACAAGCAACGCTCTGGGAACTGACCCCGGCTGCAAGGGACGATGTATCCCCCCCTAATGTCAAACGAGGTGGATTTGCCTGTACCAAAGCAAATAAAGACAATCATTTTCCAAACAGCCAAATGAGGTTGGTTTTGTTTCATCTGGATGGCTCCATGGCGTGCTCAATCCTGTAAAGAGCTTATCCAAACAGAGCCACGGCGGTGAGAGAACAGAAAACAACGTGGGCCCCCTCCCTCTCCTGTTACATTCCACTGGTGAATATGAGCACATGATCTCACATATGCCGCCCCACACACATGCACGGATGTCCAACGCACAAAAGAACCGTGGGGTGCATCCTGGACCTTCCCAGCCGCTCCTATTCAGCCTCCTGCCCTGGCGATTTTCAGAATAACGCCGCCTACACTAGCCCACTCACTCAGCCCCTCTCAGAGCCTCCATGGACCCCCCCTCTACCCCTGGCGCTCTCCACCCCCGTCCAGAGAGCTCCGAGCGAGCCGGGGCACTGGCAGCCGGCCTGGGTCGATCTGTGAATGGGCCCGACAAACAGGAACCGCGGAGAAAGAGGCGCAGCCCGCTCACATCCACAGAATGTGTCAGATTGATTTGTTCCTCGTGAATGGCACCATGAACATGCCATACATATCAATTCAAATCAATTACATGAACAGTGGTGGGACAGCAGCGGAGTCCAAGCCAGGGCCAGTGTATAAGCATAGACTGATCCTCTGTATACGCACACGAGCTCAACAGGTTTTGGAAAGCTTTTTTGTTTTTTACTCGCCTTTAGTTTTTGTTATCGGGTCTACCATTTTCTTTCATGCTATTTCAAATGTTTCTGTCCAGGGTTTATGTTTATTTTAGTAGTATTGCTCCTCTTACGTCTTGACTGATTTCATCTTGGTACAATCCTAGTTTAAACCCCTCTTTTACTTTTATCTTTACTGCTAAGTCCACCTTTTAGTTTAGACCTGGTTAAGTCTAAATTCAAATCGATTACATGAACAGTGGCGGGACAGCAGTGGAGTCGAGGCCAGGGCCAGTGAATAAGAATAGTCTGATCCTCTGTCTACGTACACAAGCTCAACAGGTTTTGACATACTTTTCTGTTGTTTTCCTCATCTTTACTTCTAGTTTAGAGCTTTGAAAATTCCTCTTATCTTGTCCTCCATTTTATTTCATGCTATTTCAAATATTTCTGTCCCAGGTTTATGTTTATTTTTGTAGTAAATCGTGATCTTGGTGCAATCCTGGTTTAGACCTTTCATCTATACATATTACCATCCTATAGTTTTGACCAGGGCAAAACTAAATTCAAATCATTTACATGAATAGCGGTAGTACAGCAGTAGAGTCCACGCCAAGGCCAGTCTAAGCAGAGCAGCCTGATCCTCTGTCTGTGCACACGAGCTCTCAGACCCCCTCTTCATGCCCCGTAACCCGCTATTGTGTGTGACGCCAGAGACACTTTCTTTCTTTATCCTGTTCGGGGCTGTTTTATGACTTAAACATGCTTATACCCTGCACAAGTGCGGCTCTTAGCTTTCCTCCCATTGTTTGGAGGAGTCTGTCAATCAAGCAGAATGTGTCTGGCTGTTAAACTAGACTCACATAAAACTGAGCCAAAAGAGAGCAAGTCATAAATAACTCAAGTGTTGGACTGAGAACAGCCCCTGTCTGCTCATTTATAAATTACAAATGTAGGCTTTGTTTTTGAACGCCGCCGCAAGTGATTTACAACTTTCAATAACGCGGAAATGTTTTTGCATGTGTATCTAAAGTCTAATCTGTTCAAATGTTTAAATAAATCCAGGCTTTGCCTCCTTTCTCTTCGCCCTATCTCCTGTAAGTGGTCTGATGTGGTCCACCTAACCTGCTGCTTAGTAAATTATAACTAGCAAGACAACTTTAACTCCCTTACATGCAGACATACTTTTAGATAAGTATGTCTGCCTGTACTAAAATAATACAGCAAGACGTTGTAAATCTTAAAAAAAAAAAATGTTGGGAGAAAGTTTGTAGCTCCACAAATTTACCAGGTACAAGTATGAACACAAAGGCTGAATGCAAAACACAAAAATACACTTTCTAATAGCTGGAAAAAGGGGTGTAAACAGCTTGCTAAGTGCCTCAATGGAGACCAGAACTACCTTAAAAAGAGCTTAATTCCCCATTAAAATTAGAGGGACAAGGACACCATTGTAAAACCATTAAATTTGATGTTCTTATTATAATTTCACAGCGATTTCTGAATAAATAAACCAGAAAACTATGATACAGTGGAGTGAATAGGATAACGCATTTGGGAGAGGGTGTACAAATCACAACAACCCGGTTTGGTGGTTTTACAAGCAGCATTATTACACAGAGAAAAATACCAGGAGGACTCTAAATAGGAAAAATTGGCTCTGACTTGTAGGGGGTTAAAACGCAAAAAGCGCTTTCGTTTTTCATGTACAAAACAAACACAAAAACTGTACTGTATTCCCTTTGCTCTGCTGTGCTAATTATCACTCCAGCAAAAGTGTTCCCTCTCCAATTATCATTCTCGCTATAACATTATCCGCAAAATCTGAGCCGGGCAGCTTCCTCCTCTATTATTAAAGATGACACTTTCCATATGGCGGACATATTTACGGCCATTACCATCAAGTATCGGGCAGGCTCACAGTTAAGAAATATCACAAGGCGGGGACATTAGTTTAAGTCGTTCCAGTTGCGGATAAGTCCTTAAAGACTACGCAGCTGTCGAATGGGTGAGTCTATTATAGTCTGGCTTCTATGTTGTGTAATGCACCAACCATACTGTGCAAGAAGACTATGACGAAAGAATTAAGAGGACAACATTGCGAAAACACTGTAGCTATGTAATGTAAACAGATCGAGCCGAAGCGCTGGGTTTGTCTGATAATGTTATTTGAAATTTACAGTTCACGGAAGATTTCTAAAGGGTACAGCTCAATACTCAATACTCCCTAAATTAAAGTCTATCAGAAGTATAGACACTGGTAAAAATCATGTAATAAAATAAAACATGAAATAGTTTTAACTAAAATATGTGTAAAGTTTTGACTCGTGATTATTATTGTTGGAACATAATGCAATTGATCATTTATCAAATATCAGAATAAACAAATTGTTATTATTCTAACTGATCCACTTAAATCTGGTTTACCTTGATAGGAATGTTCACTCAAATGATTAAATAAAACAACATTGTAGCAAGCACCATTGGCCAATTCTATCAGTGGTACAGTTCCGGTTTAGATCTCCCTTAAATCCTTTTTACATATTGTTAATTTAATCCTGGTTTAGACCTGGTTAAATCCAGAATGAAATAGTTTTTGTTTGCATAAATTATTAAATCTCGTTTGTACATAATGTATACAATATATAAGGAACTGAACATTCCTGTCTTGCGGTGAGCAGACGTGTTAAATCATGGGGTAAAAGTCGTACAATATTATATAATTGTCTGCAAGCGCTGTTCTAGCCTTAAAGCATCTGTCAAGCTCAGGACTGCACAATATATCACAGAAGTATCAGTAAAATAAATAATAATAATTTATTCATAATATTTTATGCCACTGACAGATTAGTCCTAGTACACCATTTTAAACACACAGTATCCTTAAAAAGCATGAGCTGCAACAAATAAACAGCAGAATGAATCCATAATTTGTCACAGAAGTTATTTATTCTACTTTGTACAGCTCAAATCTTATTTTTCTTACATAAACAATGCTAAAACCTCACCACTTTTGCAAATAAATTGTACACATGAGCCCCAAAAATATTGCTCAAGCTTTCATATATTGAACAAAAAGTCGGCAAAAATTCCCCAACATCGTGTAGCCCTAATCAAAATAGTAGCCCACTCCTTTACAACGGAAACATTCAGGTCTGGGAGATAGCCTGCAGTTTTGATGTGTGCAGTCCGGACACAGGGCCATGTTGACACACACTGTATTTGTTTTATACTGAGGGGAAAAGCATGTCTCATCCAACTGTCAGCTTGTTTGTGTGGATACGCAGAAATTTGCCACATTTATAAAAACGCTGCCGCTCGGATCATGTGAGCTGTCATGACTAACAGATCTTCAAAACCAGAACAACTCGTCTTTTCCTCCCGCTCCGTGAGAAGGCATGGAGAGCGTCCTATGAAATTCCCCATAAAATCTAGCTGAAGAATACGTCTACAGTTTTCACACAATGTACACCAAAAGCTGAAAGATTCAATTGATCCACTTTGATTTTATTATTACGTTTCTTAAAGGTAAATCTGGCTTGTCTCGATAGGAATGTCTCAAAGGATTAAATAAAAAACACATTCTAGAAACCATTCAGTAAAAAAAAACAAAAAACTTATATTTATAATTTTCAGGTTTGGTTTGGTATAATATTAGTGCAATTTTTGACAAATTTGTGTTTTTCATTTTTCATTTTAAAACCTTGTTAAATTCTGGTAATGAGGTCTACAAAAGAACGAGAAGGAATTTTCAAAAAAGGATCCACAAAAAACAAGATGAGAGTTTAAAATGATTTAGATCAATTCACAATTTTGGTCACATGATGTTTAAATGCCTTATTAATTTATTTTTAATATATATACACATAATCTATAGCATTGAAACATTGAATTGATGCTCTTAAACCTGTAACTCTGGTATGCCTTGATAGGAATGTTCACTCAAATGATTACATTTAAAAAGAAATTCTAGCAAGTACCATTCACTCAATTCTATTAGTGGCACGGTCCTGGTTTAGATCTCCCTAATTTGCTTTCCTTTTTACATATTGCTAATTTCATCTTGGTTTAGACCACAATTTTGATCACATGCTTTTAAAATGGTTTGAATTGTTTTATATATATTTTGTGTTTTGTGAATATATATTTAAGTGGTACACTATTTTGTCTTTGCATGTTGCCAGTTCCCCAAATTGTATCAGTGTGCAGTAGGCAGTCCTGGTTTAAATCTCCTTTATACCTTTTCTTTTTTTACCTATTGCTAATTTCATCCTGCTTTAAATCCAGATTGAAAAGCCAAATATTGTCTTAGGTGGTCCTTAGTGTGAGAAGTGTGGGAACCTGTGGCCTTATATAGTCCCCATAAAGCACAGGACCGGGGGGCTTGGTGCGGCTGCTTACAGAACTGCTTAGTCTCAGGCTGTCGTAGTCGGGGCAGATGTGCGGAGGGAGACCTGACTTTAAACATACGCCCCGCAGTGTACACACTCCCATTTCCCCTCATGTCAAACTCCGTAAACAACTCGTCTCCACTCGAGCAGGGCCACACACAAGTCCAAAAGTCAAAGCTACGAGGATCCTAAAATTAAAGAAAACAACCTCCAGCTGGCTCCAGGAACTGTTTAGCAAACCAGGAAGGATTTGACCCTTATTATAGCAAAACAAGACCGAAGGGTACAGGATAAACTCGCTTACATTCAAATCCACACACTCGGGGTAGGCAGTATGCGCTGAAATGCAAAACTCAACAGTATTTTTTCAGCCTAAAGCCACTTGTTTTCCAAACTGTGGGTACGCGCCCCTGAGGAGAGAGACACTGGATTTGATTTGGGATCTTATTGCACGAAATTCCAAAAGCCTGTTAAGATCTAAAGAAGATTTTTTAAGGGAAAAGTCAAGGGGCAGCGATTTGAAAAATATATCAAAACCGCGAGGGGAAAGATGACAGTGAGATGAAAAATGATGCTTGGCAAATATTTTACAACAAAACAAGAATTTTCTGAGTGGGAAAATTGAAAAAGAAACTCAAATAAAATAAAATAAAGTTATTACATGAACAAATAAATAATGGAAATGAGTTATATATAAAGAAAACAAATTAAAACTAGCAACAAAAATAGATTAGGTCAGATAGACATACAGACTTGGACTTAGATACACTTTATTGATCCACGAGGGAAATATTTGGACACAGTCGCTCACACATCACAATAAATATAATAATAAAATATATGTATATATATATATATATATATAAATGCAAAAACGTAAAGGTGAAGGTTTAAGGAAGTGTCTAAAAGCTACTATGACCTGCTGACCACTCTCTCAGGCACTTAGATCAATATGATAAAATAAAAATGAAAATTGTATAGTTCTACTTTAATACTTGAAGTAAATGAAAACAAAAAATACATCACTTGAAAGTGTATGTATTAAATTATTCACAATCTATAGTGTAAAACCTGTACTTTACTGATCCTCTTGGACACAGTAGCTCTCACATCACAATATAATATAATAACAAAGAGCAAAAATATAAATGGTAATAATAAATTCTAAAAAATAAATAGCAAAAATACACATAATCATCTCTTTGTGTGTTGTGTATAGGTAAACCAAAAAAGTTGTAATACTAGTTTTGTGAAGAAATAGACACTTGTCGTGAGGTGCTTCCTGTTTCTGAAACCCAATCTGTTACCACTCACTTTTGTTCAATGAGATGCCCAGGAGTAAAAACTGTTGCTCAGCCAAATATGAGACGTGGGTAAAATAATCCGGCGTGGGAAAACAGCCGAGGAAAACGCTGTTATATCACACCGTAATGTATTGGTGCAACCGCCGAGGTCGACCTTTAGCGCCTGATTTGGAGCGATGTACGGTGGCATTTAAAAAGACAGACACGAGACAAAGGAAAGAGCCAGGATCCTGTTCGGGTAGAATCATGACAAATTAGACCTGGGTTTTAGATGGATATTTTATCTATTCAAATTTAAACTATAGCAATTTTTTGATTAACTTTTCAAAACTTGTTCTTAAAGGTGCACTGCATAACTTTTCTGGTGGAGGGTCCGCTACCTGCTTGTCTCCATGGAGATGTCATTGCTTTGCCTGGAATGATCCATGGTATGACATTAAACGCATCAATTAAGCTTTTATTCATTACGGGTGTTTCTGTTGCTCAAAAATACAATAATTCCTTCTGTGAATGAGACGACTTTCCACAGATCTGAACTGTAATGTAGCGTAGTGCTGTAACCTGTTTGTCTCCATTGTGATAGATAGGTTTAATGTATACGGTGGAACATTCTAGACAAAGCAAAAACATTTCCATGGAGACATCAGGTGGCAGACCCTCCACTAGAAATGTTACGCAGTGCACCTTTAAGACACAAGACAAAGAAAAGAGCAAGTGTCAAACTGGTTTTCACCTGGATTCAAGAAATGTCATCTTCTTCAAATTCAACCTATAGCAATTTGAATTTAACTTTTCAAAACTTACTCGTATGAAGTTGTAAAGAAATTTGACGATATCTTTACAACATATTGTTAACAAGTATCAGCTAGTAGTGTGAAAAATGAGACTGCGTGTTAGGTTACGGCCTTTACCGCTTGATTTAGAACAATGTTACGTGCATTTAAAACGAAAGACACGGGTCACAGAAAAAAGCAACTGTGTCAAAGTTCATGAAATAAAAGAAATTCATTCATTGTTTTTTTTGTTGTTTTTTTTCTGAAGATTAACCAGAACTATTGACTACTCAGAATTCTTTGCCACAGTGTATTTTTGAGAACTACATTTGCAATTTATTCTTTCCCAAAGTTTTAAAGAGAAACTTTCACAAACAAGTGAGCAATTAAGTCTAACTATTTTGGCCTCGATTACAGCAAATCTGAATTAGCCAAAATATTTCAGAACAATTTCAAAATAAAGCTTCGTAATCTTTGTTTCTTTTTCTCACTATCTTAGTAAGCAAACTACTGCTAAAAGGTGCCAACTAGCCCGCTGTTGACGAAGTTGAGTCTTGATTTAATTAGCATTGGAAGCATGACCGCCAAGGAAAAAAAAAAAAACTTTGGAGAGACACTACTCAGGACTGCCCCCATTAAGGCGGCACAAATGAAGATGTCAGGGAGACGCAGACAAGCAGAATATCCTGAATTCCTCCCTGCTGAGAAGTGCTATTGAACGTGTGAATACTGACACCACACACACACACACACACACGCACACACGCACACACACACACATGCACTGCAAAAAGCTACACCAGTTAAACACGTGAAGTCTTGATCTCGTGTTTTGAGCAGTTTTGACTAGTTTAGACCTATTTAGTTTATTACACAAGATTTTTTTTTACTTTTTGGACTTTTTTTTACTAAGTGTTTTCTGATTTATTTTTTAATTTTTTAAGCATAATTAACCATCAGTTGTTAGATTCCAAGCTTAAATGTGTTTTACTTTTTTATGCAAACATAGAAACTGCTATGGAGACCTTTTGAAAACACTTCAAATGTACTAAACATCGAACTTTAATGATCCACGGGGGAAATTCTTTGGATACAGTAGCTCACACATAACAATATATTAAAATAACAAAGAGAAAAAATAGAAATGGTAATAATAAATTCTTAATAAGTAGCAAAAAAGATAGCAAGCGACAGGTGTCAAATAGGGTTATCTACTGCACAATATGTATCTTATATCAGATAATATTCCATGTTGCTCAAATAAATGAACTGAATAAATGAAAAAATCTCAAATCTGCAAATCACCATGGCAATAAGTACTGTAAAATAAGTTCATTTAAGTTAACACTGAAGTATAATGAAACTAGTTTGAAGTATGGTAACTCAAAGCATACCTACTAATTAAATCAAGCTCAACATGTCTTACAAAACTTCTCATAAACATAAAACTACTAAAATTTTAGACTTGACTTAACTTATGTATAGATGTTTTTGGTTTTATAGTGCATACATACACAAACCCATACAACAAGCCAGCCTCAGTCAGCCCAGTCAACAGGCTGGCATGCAGACCGAATCACATTGAACCGTGACTCATAACAGTTGCACACAAGGCAAACCAAAGTTAACACACTTACAACAGCAACCCTTCTCTTCTCTCTCTCCCTCTCTGCCCCTCCCTCTCTCCTCTCATGTTGGAACGCCAGTATGCTCAGTCACATGAGGGGGCTAGCGGCGCGATATCGGCCGTTGTAATGAGCTAACAAGATGACGCCCAGATGGCCTTACAGCACGAGGAGCGAGGCGAGGAGAGAGGAGAGAGGAGAGGAGAGAGGACACAAGAGCACGTTGTTATAGCGAGAAGAGGAGAGAGGAGTGTCACAAGTCATTAGGGACAAAACAAGGGCATAATCTGTTTCTGCTTATGGGCTGCTGTGGTTTTTCTATCTGGGCTTATCGCAAAAAGCAAAGGAGGAAGTGCCAGTACCAGAATAAACAGTTGTGACTGATCCACTGTGTAACTCAGTGCGGTTTCATGGAAGAGCAGTGACTTGGATCAGAGATAGTACGTGTAGTTTTTAAGTGAAAATGGCTCACTTACTTATGTTGGGCTGGTGGTCTGGTTTTTCCTAATTCAGTTCAATGAGTTCACATTCTTTTTAATATGCATGCCGTTTTTAATATATTCATGATATTGTATTGTTTTAAACTGTTAATCACTATTGCAGGAGTGTCAAACTCAAATTCACAGAGGGCCAAAATTAAAAACTGTGCGCCAAAATTTCAACATCTGCATGTTTTCTCTTCTTTCGAGATAGGTAATGTTAAACCTTTTCTTATTAAAATACATGTTTAATAGTAGTTTTGCTTAAACATTGAATCCAGAACAAGTAAAATCTGAAATAACAATATTTTAAATAAATAATGTTTCTATAGTCTATCTGTAGCCGGAGGGCCAGCTCTAATACATATTTGATATGATCTCGCGGGCCAAATATAATTATATCATGGGCCAAATTCAGCCCCCGGGCCTGAGTTTGCCGTGTCTGCGCTATGGCAACAGTGCTAATATTTGTTCTCTTGTATCATCTGTATTTTTTTTTTCATCACTTTTAAACCCACAGATACAGTTTGAATATAGTTGGTTGGTATAAAGTTGAAAGTTCACATTTTACATATAAAAAATAAATAACAACAAATATAGTTTTTCACTAGTCTAAAATGACTCAAACAGTAGTGTATCTAACTTTACTTTTTTGTGTGTGTTAATTGCTATGGCAACAGTCCCAATTTTTCATAACTTGAAAATACATTTAGGCTATCTCTTTTTTATTTTATTACTGAATATTTCTGCACATGTCCTCAGTAATGGGTCTCAAATCTACATCTGTATCCTCAGTAATGGGTCTCAAATGTGCATTTGTATCCTTCGTAACAAACTTTAAAATATTACTTTTTTATTTATGAATTTCTCAACATTGTTTTTCTCGCATTAAACTCCTATTCTTACCACTTGCATCTTGACTGATTCCCTGATTATACCAATACAGTGTAATCCATTCTCCCAAATAGAGAGAAGAGACGTGTCACGAGTCAACAGGGAGTGAACAGGGGCATAATCTGTTTCTTCTTATGGTTTAGCTGTGGTTTCCTTCAGGCACATACCCGTCCTATCCAAATGCAAGGGAGGACCAGCCAAAACTTGTGTGTGTGTGAGCATGTGCGTGTGTGGTGGTGATTGAACGCCTTCCACGGTATCACTGACAGAGAGAAGAGGTCCAGACGGCTGCTCTTTGGTCCCCGCTCGCTCCTCCCGCTAAGCCCGTCCACTGAGCGCTTCCATCTGGAGCATTTCGGGAAGGCAAAGGGAGAACGCGGAAGAAGATTTGGATCGGATAGAACCAGGCTACGCGTACTTAGGCCAGTCCAGCTTTAGTTCAGTGGATTTCATTTCGGAGCTATCCGCGGCCCACTGATAGATTTAGGGTGGATTAAGTGATATGACTTATGCAGAAGTGGAAAAAGAGAGAATGTGAGTCATATTTTCCTTAAAGTTATATTTTAGGAAACAATTTGACTTAAGTGCTTGGATACAGGGAGCTATTAGAAGTAACAGGGACAGTAGTGATAATAGTAGTAGAAGAATAATTACACTAGACAAATATGAGTTCCAACAGTAGGCTACATCTTGCTGCAGTAGTAGTAGTCATAGTAGTAGTAGTAGTAGTAATAGTAGGAGGAGGAGGATAGTCGGAGCCTAGTGGAGGTAGTTATATATTGGTTTCAGTTTTAGTTTAAGCATAAATTTGACATACAACATATATATCTTAAATTGTTTTGAATTGTTCATTTCTATGGCAACTGTGACTTTTTTTTTTTTTTTCAATAATAATTCAGTAGCAGAAGTGGTTATAATAAAAGCCAGAGTTGTAGTGGTAGATAAAGTCGTACTCAAACTACTGAAAGTCAAAGTAGTAGTAAAAGTACTATTTGCAGTAGTAGTAGCAAAGGTCATGCTAGCAGCAGTACTTAGCTCCATGACCCCAAACTCACACAAATAGTTCCCTGGCTGCTATGCCCTGGCGCTAACTCACAAGCTAACACTCACACAAACATTGTCACACACAGCCAGCTGCCTCCCCTTCTCCGCTTAGACGCAGCCACAGATGGGCTCGGCATGCTGGGTAAAGATCTCTCCACGGGCCCCCAGACTCCGCTCCCTGCCAAAGACCCAGCCTGGCCACTGTGTGCTCCAGCAGCGCGCCTGTATACATGTCTCCATAGATGACCGCGTGTGCCAGACAAACCAGTGTGCCAAGGTGGAGAGAGCGTGAGAGTAGTGGGCTGGCTAGTAGTAGTACTAGTAGCAATAGTAGTAGTAGTAATAGTAGCAGTACTAGTAGTGTGTGTGCTAGACAAACCAGTGTGCCAAGGTGATGAGAGCGTGTGAGTAGTGGGCTGCAACCAGTAGGGCTGAGTATATCATTAAGAAGTTGCCGATACGATACATAGGCCACGATACGATACATATCACGATACAGTGCACGATATATTTCAATTCGATTCAATACTGTTCAATAAATAATAAAGGCTAAATCATGGCTGTGATACTAAAAGTCTTTGTTAAACCACTTCTTGTGCAAAGTCAATCTGAAACACACCCATTTGAATCAAAAACTGTCAAATGTGTCGAGTTTCTTTCCTCTGAACTAGCAAAACTGTAGTGCTGTAACAAAATAATTTAGCAAAATATACCAAAAAATACTCTTAGGGATATATCGATACAGCAGCCCATGATATCGATACTGTATCATCACATTAAACAATCCGATATATCGATATATTAATATTTTTGCACATCCCTAGCAACCAGCATACCCAGTTCAAGCACTAGTGATGGTCGCATTAAAATAACAATAGTAGTGTAGTTAAAATACTGGTAGTAGTAGTGATAGTAGTCAATTGTTATAGTAGCTTGCTAGCAAAGGACACAGTAGTAGTAGTAGTAGTAGTAGTAGTGTAGTAGTAGTAGTAGTAGTAGTAGTAGTAGTAGTAGTAGTAGTAGTAGTAGTAGTAGTAGGATGTAGTAAAGATGTAAATGTTAATGTTAATTTCATGTTGTTTATTTATGTATTGATTTGTTTGTAAAGCACTTTGAATTACTTTGTGTATGAATTGTGCAATACAAATAAACTTGCTTTGCCTAGTAGTAGTAGTAACAGCCATAGTAGTGATTGCCATAGTAGTAGTGGTAGTAGTAGTACTAGCAGCAGCAGCAGCAGCAGTAGTAGTGATGGCTGTGGGTCTGGATGCATGTGTCCCTACAGTTGACTGCAAGTGCCAGACAAAAAAGGTGCCAAGGTTTAGAGAAAGAGAGGAGAGAGAGAACGAGAACAAGAGAGAGAAAGAGAAAAGAGGAGAGAGAGAACTCTGGTGGAGGTAGGATCCCCTCGGACTGGGCTGCTGAGTCCAGAGAGCAGACTTGGAGCGAGGAGGACAGGATTTGGCCCGAGATGTGAGGATGTAATCAGCAGCAAACAGAAGTCACACCAGGACGGTCCCACATGGACAATGGGACCCTCACACTCACCTGACTGTGTTTCATTATTTCCACTGTACGAAGCTAAAGGGAATCACAGCCGCTATCAAAACCACAGAAAGCCAGGCCCGGGGAGAGGGAACAGGAACTTTAGCACTATGATTACATTTACAGCACAAAATAGAAGGAAATCTGTACTTGAAATAATTATGTGTTAGAGATTGATCGTATTTTTGTCAACATTGTGGCCAAGTTAGGGGAGTTGATAAGCTTTTTTTTAAGGTTCACTATGCAACCTTGTAAGTTCTAGGAGAGTGAGTTCTTCTTGCTATGCCTGAAATGTTCCACAGTATGCATTAAACTATCTCCATGGAGACGCAGAAGATGCCACAAGGGCAAGTTACAGTTTAGATCTGTAGAGGAGAGATACTGCTCATTTTTCAGCATATTTGTGCAATAAAAAAACATCTGTAATTGGAAAAAAAAAGCAATACAGTTAAATCGATTGCCATAGTCTGAAAAGTTACAACGTACACCTTTAAGTAAGCGAAAACATTACTAGGCTAACTTCAAAGCCTAACTTCATACAAGTTTTTAAAATATTGAGTATTACGTTTCAAAAGTTTCATCTACTTGACTGTTCCAATCTCTCAAGTGTGTTTTTGAACACTGTATGCTACATGATATGAGCTTAAGAATTATAGAGATTCAATATAAACATTTGTTATCACTTAAAACTAAATATACAACTAGAATTTATAATCTGATGTACTTTATAATCTGTATTTTCTACCTTATCTCTGCTCTAACACATGGCTCCTCTGTATCACCATAAGTCATTTAAAACTGTACTAAAAACTTTCACATTGTTGGACCCAGGCCAGCTCCTGTAATGCAATTCTACAATTTAGTCTGCATGTTGACAGTACACGACGATAAGTATTTTTATATTTATTTACACATAATTTGATTTGACAGGCACACACGCAGACAGACACCGGCATTGTTGTTAACCCGGCTGCCTTTTTGCACTATCTCCCACCCCATCGTTGAGCCACCGCAGCACTGTAAGGCTGCTCTTCAATCAGCACATCACATGTACCAATAAACACGCCGTACAGGGCCCAGTGGTATAAACCAGTCATTTCAATTCTATTAGTGTGGGATCAGCAGCAGCGCACAAATTAAATCTTCCAACTCACAATTGCCCTTCTATTTCAGCATGGTTGAAAATGACACGAGTTTTTAGCCTGTATAATGAGAGAGGATGAGAGCGGGGATATCTCCGTTCACAAGTGATTTTTTCTTCTTTTTTTTTTAAGCTGCGGCATATAACTTTTGTGGTGGTGGTGTCTGCTTGGCTCTGTGGAGATAGTCTAATGGTTAATGTTTGGAATGTTCTACAATTGTACTCCATTTACAATTATAATTTTAATTTCTCTAAAAGAAATGTTAAAATATTACAGCAGTATTATTACAGTTGTTTTTTTTTTCCAGATCTGACCTGTAACTTGCATGATGGTATCTCCTGCAAAACAAATCTCCATGGAGACAAGCAGGCCTCCAACAGAAAAGTTACATTATTAATTATTAATTAAGCAGTAGTGGCAGTAGTAGTAGTAATAGCAGTAGCAGTAGTAGTAGTAGTAGTAGTAGCAGTAGCAGTAGTAGTAGCAGCAGTAGCAAGGTGGGAACAGAAGCCGAAACCTAAAAAATGAAATCTTATAACTCACAATTGCCCTCCTATTTCAGCTGGGTTTAAAATGACACCCGTTTGAGCCTGAATAATAAGTGAGGATGGGAGACGCCGGGATAGCAGTTTTGCAGGAGAAGTTCTCCCCTAATTTCCTCAAATCCGTGCCCTGAATGCTTATACGAGCTTATAGGCCCAAGACACGCCTGGGGTGAGCAGGTTAAATTGCACTACTCAGCAGTTTTCAGGCTCTGACATCTGGGAATCAAATCAAGCAGAGCCCAAACAAACTTGACACCAGCCGCTAATGAGCTTTTTGTCAAATTAAGTGATATGATATTGATCCCTGAATGGGCAATTGTTCCTCCTCCTGCTGTTCAGAGCGCTGCCAGGGAGTGACTATAAGAGACTGAATATAAGTACTTTGAGTTAACATAAGGAGAAGGTAACAAATGGGGGTGCATTCTGAAGGCATAATATGATTTGTACTAATGGAAGTCATTTGGGTAGTTGTTGTGGTTGTGGTAGTAGTAGTACAACGGGCAGCAGCAGTAATGCCTGCTCTATGTTTTCGAAAGTTGTAAATAGTGGTGTATGTATTAGTAGTAGTAGCAGTAGTAGTTGTAGTTGTTGTAGTTGTAGGAGGCAATAATAGTAATCATACTGGAAGTAGTAGTATTAGTAGCAGTAATAGTACTAGTACTAGTAATACAAAAGTACTGCGTGCTCTGATGTTTTCAGAAGTGGTAAGTAGCAGTGTAGTGTAGTCAAGTACAAGTAGTAGCGGTAGTAGGTAGTAGTAATAATAATATTGCAATAATAGTAATAGTAGTGGTAGTAGTAGTAGTAGTAGTAGTAGTAGTAGTAGTAGTGGTGGTGGTGGTAGTAGTAATATTACAATGGGTAACAGCTATAGTGACTCTCATCCATGTCTTCAGAAGTGTTAAGTAGTAGTGTAGTCAAGTAGTAGTACTAGTCCCCAAGCAATAGTACCTTCTTGAGTACTTTCACTACTACATACATGATATCATTTCATAGTAATACCATTTTACTCAAATACAGCTTTTGACTTCTTTTTCCACCTGTGTGAGTTTATAGCTCCGGTTTACGATCAAAGCCTGGCCCAATGTATCTTTTATGAGGCTGGGTGTTAGCAGGTGTTAATATGACAAAAGTACGCAGAGAAATCTCAAGACAGAACAAAGGGGTAGACGCCGCACCAGGCAACGCTAATCAATCAAACATCGACAGAAAATGTCTGGGTTTGACAGTCTAGTTTGAACCTCGGAGCACAAGACAACACACAGCAGAGTTCAAAATACTTGTATTGTTCATCTGTCAGCCTGAAAGACAATCGGAATGGAGAGGGAGGGCTATACTAACACAATATTTATCTAGCGAGCTGCCGACTTGCTCTTTTATAATGTATTCCTGCCATTGTGAACAGGGTCTTGGAGATGGATGGCATGGAGAGTCTACTCACTCAATGCAAGGGGGGAAATTTGAATGATGATCCCGGTCTGATTATTGTAACTGGAGTTTTAAAATGCACGTAAAGTGTCTATCTGTGATTAGAAGCAGGTATTTCTATTAGAGGGGTAACATATTTTGATAATACAGTTTTTCTTTCTTTATTTTTAGGTTTGCATTCTTAGGTTCTCCGCTCTAAAGTTATGCATCAATCATTTTTTGGCTGTTGGAAGCCAGCTATCTGAAGCTTAACAACTTGGCACTGTGAAATAGTTATTTGGAAAGTATAGTTATGACAGGAAGATACGCTTAGCTGAAAGAACTGACAGCTCAAAATCTATTCTATTAATCAAAATTTTTAAACTGATCATTTGTTTAAGAGCCCATATTACGCTATTTTCTCATCTATGTTACAATGATGTTTCCTCATCACAAACATACCCAGAATTGTTTTGTTTCGTTCGTGTTTAACGCCCAAATCCTTCATATTTAAACAAAAGAAACAGAAAACACTGTTCCAACTTGTGATGTCATGTGGTAAAACACAAAGTGCTCCAGTGTGTTTTTAAACTCCATACACCTTCGCTAGAATCATTTGGAACTGCTGATCTGCTGAACTAACGGTAAAAGGAGCTGATAATTTGAAAACTACAACTTCATGACATCACAAGGTGGAACTGAGCTAAATAGGCTGATAATGCAGGATTACTCAAACACGTATGAATGTAACAAAACACAACTCCGTTTATGTTTTTAAGGAGGTAGCAGCATTATTACATGACTTAAAGCTCACAAGAGTCAATTTAGTGTAACGCAGGACCTTTAAGTTAATATTTATTTCCTTTGCGGTTTACATTTGTGTACATTAGAACCAATATGACGGCAAGTGGCATTTTTGTCACTGGTCCCCCCACCGTAGCACAGGGTTAAGAGGCATGACAACTGACCCATTGATATTTACAGATGAATTGATTATGAAGTGAAGTAGCCTGGTTAATTAGCATTTGAAGCTCCAAAGAAAGTGGGCCTACTGTTTGTTTTCCATTGAAACAAAAGGTGAATGCTAATGATTATCTATAGGCCGCATGTATGTAGCATTAGCCATTGACGAGCACTACAGGGGCACAATTGTTTTATGGCCCCCTGTTTGGCAATGGCAGGAGACTGAGGAGATGGCTTAATTCAACTAGTGGACAGAAGAATTGGATGTGGCAGTGACTTGTTTGTTATTATAATACCTGAAGTTAGTTAACATTGCCAACACTGAAAGAAAAATCAGTAATCAGACTTAAACTGATTTATCTTGGTTTGCAAATGAAGAAACCTGGTGAGTTTCAATGTTGAGTGTTGGTAGTAAATTATTAGCTATTCTCTCTTTCACTGAAACTACTTACATATTATCATTTTCCCAGTTAACCACAGTAAGTAGTTACATGCAAATACTATCTGTAAACACCCATTTTAAAGCGGACCTATTATGCAAAATGGACTTTTCAGAGCTTTAAACCATGTTAAAGTTGTTTCGCCTACTCATTTACCCTCTCAAAAAGTTATTTTTGGAGTGCTTCGTGCATGTTTGAGCAAACTTTCTTCACTTCTTTTCAAGGCTTCATATTTCTAATCAAATATGCAGTGGGTGTATGGCATTTTCACCACCATCAGCACCAACTATGTTCTTCAGTTTTATTTTCTTAATTTATGATATGACTAGGATTTAGCAGCGTCGCGTAGTGATTTTGCGAAAGTCAACTAGTTTCTTTTATTAAGTTAGTTTAGATTAATATTGCAATTTAAAATGTGCAAATCCTGCCTATGGTCATGAGCTCTGGGTAATGACCGAAAGGACGAGATCGCGGATACAAGCGGCCGAAATGAGTTTCCTCCGCAGGGTGGCTGGGCGCTCCCTTAGAGATAGGGTGAGGAGCTCAGTCACACGGGAGGAGCTCGGAGTAGAGCCGCTGCTCCTCCACGTCGAGAGGAGCCAGTTGAGGTGGCTCGGGCATCTGTTTCGGATGCCTCCTGGGCGCCTCCCTCGGGAGGTGTTCTGGGCATGTCCCACCAGGGAGGAGGCCACGGGGAAGACCCAGGACACGCTGGAGGGACTATGTCTCTCGGCTGGCCTGGGAACGTCTCGGGATCCCCCTGGAAGAGCTGGAGGACGTGTGTGTGCAGAGGGAAGTCTGGGAGGCCCTCCTCAGACTGTTGCCCCCGCGACCCGACCTTGGATAAGCGGAAGAAAATGGATGGATGGATGGAATGTGCAAATTATAACATTATGATCCACAAGTGTCATAGATTATAACAGATAATATCAGACACAAGCACAATAGGTCTTCTTTGATGTGACGTAATGATTGTGCATATACATTTATACAATTAGACTTTATTTGACACCAATCTCTTGTTACTTTTGTTACTTATTTTGAATTTATTATGACTATTTATGTCTTTTCTCTTTGTTATTATAATATATTGTGACGTGAGAGATACTGTGTCCAAATAATTTCCCTTGTGGATCAATAAAGTCTAAGTCTAAATTAAGTAATGTATTCCCTTTTTCATTGAAATTACTTACATATTTCCAACTAAGCAGCGCGACTTTGCTAGTTAAATACCGGAAGTAGTCAACTGCAAATATTGTCACTTACCACCAACTTTATGACGCTTTATTGTCATTGCTTGTTGGTTTTTGCCTCGTCCCCTAAAATGGCTTCCCTGGGACACGTGGGAAAGTCAAACAGCTGACATGCTCTCACCTCCTGAACCCACCCTTCAGTTTCTCAGCGGTGGCAGCAGACACACACTCACTGCCTTATGTATCGTCTATTCTCCTCCAAAGGACCTCCCATCTGTGGCCTGTCAGGTTGGGCGGCTTTCACAGCGCTGTCCAAACATCACCAAACTGCTTCTTTCACATGTTGCTATTCAAAGACATGGACGCTTGATCATATCGTGTCAGACATGCAAGTCTTGTGATGAGACTGTCTGCCTTTCACTTTCTCAGCGGTGGAGGCATGCAGTAAGGAGAAAAGCTTATAAAATTACTGTTAAGTGTTAAGGCAGCATTACTCTTCAAAGCAACAGGACATTTTTGCAGTGAATGAATGGATTAGGTATAATTATATATAAAACGAGTCAACAATTTAAGACATATCGCAGTAGTAGAAGTATTGGCCATGTTATAGAAACAGTAGTTGTAGTAACAAAGGTGTATAAAGGTGTACGATATAACTTTGGTGGAGGGATCGCTACCTGCTTGCCGAATTGCTTTGGCAGAAATGTTCCACAATATGGCATTAAATGTATGGATCTATCTATCATTTTTTCAACTGCATGTGTTCTTCATTCTCAGAAGCATCGAGTAAAGTGAGTGCAATTTACGAGGCAGATGAGTTCTCAGAAAAGACAAAAGTAAAGACTTCTACATGAGTAATATTAAAGTAGCAGTAGCAGCAATAGTAGCAGTAGTAGCAGAAGCAGTAGTAAACATGTCATGATAATTACAATATTGACTTATCGTTCAATATACGAAAGCTCGGCCAATATCCTTTAGCCCTCAATATTTATCGTGTGTGTTTTCTTTATAATAATGGGGAAATTTTTGTTCAGTTTAGTTGTAATAGGATTTGAGCTATAAATGGTTGAAAAAGTCATTTCATGGTCATTTATTTGTTGTAGCTCATTCCTTTTCATGAGTCTGTATATTTAAGCATGTGTTTAATGGCATAACCTTGCTTTCTTGTTTTTGTGTCAGTGGAATAAAGTATCTACAGTATTCTCATTTATTGCATTATATTTCTGTAGAGATATATCATGCTTCAGTAGTAGCAGTAGTAGTAGCAGATGATTATAGTCTCTGTGTTTTTCCCCTTTCTCAGGACATCGAGGAAGTATACCATATACTGCGAAAATTTCAGACTTTGAAGAAGACATTCCTCATCACTTAGTTTTCACTTAGCCCCGAGCGCTGGCAGCAGAGGGGGAAAGAGTTGTGTGTGGCGCAATAAACAGTTAATACTCATTTCCCCATGAGCAATACCTGCCTGCACACAAGTCCACACCTGGGCCTCTCCGAAACCTGTCGGGACTGGTCATGTAGCTGCTCTTCTCTTCGCCATATGACCTGCAGTGTGATTTCATGTTCACGGGGATGCTCAGGCGCTCGCTGTGTATGAATTATATAGACAGACATTCTGGAAGAGCCAACAGTAGCAAAGAAACAGGAGAAGATGGGGCCCTGTGTGAACAACTGACAAAGTGAATTACACGGTGAGCTAAATATCACGAGCTCCCCGTCCCGAACCAGCGGCGCTAGGTGGGCTTTCAGGCGGATTTTGCGTGAATCTTGAACAAACAGGGAGTCAATGGCGGAGAAATAGCCAGGAACCGTTCATAAGTGATTTGCCGAAAGGAAATTATGTGTTGAGGAAGCCATCAAAGAGACTGCATACCTGTATAAGTGTATTTATTGTCTGAATCGTACAATTACAGAGCTATAATTGTATTTGAGTAAGGTTTGGGACAATATTCATCAGGGAATCTAAATGAGGAGTACTAGAAACTTCAGTGGTGGCACAGTTTGCAGTTGCAGCAGTAGCAGCAATACATACAATATAAGTAGTAATGGTAGAAGCTGTAGGAGTAGTACAAGTAATAGAGACATTTATACTAGCAGTAATATTGTAGTAGTAAGTAAGGATGTAACGATATCCAAATCTCACAGTACAATATTTATTGCAATATTTTGTGGAGACTAACAAAATTGCGAATATGTTTTTCCTCATAAAATGCCTTGACAAGTCTGAAATGAAGAAATTAAGATTTAAAAGTGCTTAGAACTTCTATTTCTTCATGTAATTAGCACCAAAATGATGCAAAGGATCATGGTCGATGTAGTTCCAGCAGTTTTTTTAGCTATTGCTGCACCACAACAATAAATTTAAGCAAAGAAACTTGTGATTCGATATATTGTGATGGCCCATGATATTATTGAGACTTTTGACGATATGATATTGCAATATTTTGGTTATTGTTACACCCCTTGTAGTAAATGTTGCCATGATAGAAGAAGTTAAAGTGGAAGCAGCAGTTTATTCAGTAGTAACAAATATTATAACAAGTAGCAGTAGTAGTAATAGTAATAGTAGTAGTCATTGTAGTAGAAGTAATAGTGGTAGCAGTAGAAGTAGTAGTAATAATGGTAGTAGAAATCATTGTAGTAGTAGTAGTAGTAATAGAAGTAGTAGTACCAGCAAAAGTAGTAGCAGCAGTAGTAGTAATAGCGGTTGTATTATAGTCAGTAGTAGTCATTGTAGTAGTAGTAGTAGCGGTGGTAGTAGTAGTAATAGTAGTAGCAATAGAAATAGTAGCTGTAAGTGTAGTTAAACATTTGATCAATACTTTTACTCTAGTAATTACTTTGAGCTGAAGGACACGAGCGCGGCACCTCTAAACAGGGGCGCTGGATGGGCTTTCAGACAGATTTCGGTGAATCTTGTACAAACAGGGAGTCAATAATGGAGTAATGGCCAATCGTTGAGGAGGAACAATTCACAAGTGATTTGCAGAGGAAAATGTGTGTAGAGGAGGGCACTTTGCGCAGCACTCTGTCACCGGGCCAATGGGCTTGTATTTGTAGCGCTAGACAACAAAACCAAGACAACCCAATGCAGCCCCTTCAACCACAGGGGCGAAAAACACACTTCCTGTTTGATGAAAAGCTGATAATTCTGCCGCTAACGACTCGGCGAGCCATGAAATCAATGACAAATTTGTGTTCGGAGCAAAACCTACCAGACATTTTAATCCGTGGCCATATTTATGTGGCTGCGCTTTCATTATCATAAAGCGTGTTTAATATTTCTCAGCTGTTCGAGAGAGGAGAGGGCCCTACACGTGATTGAGTGCTCTAGGTTTAGTGGCTCTTTGGGTCTCGCTTCTGCTCCAGCTGTGTCCACGTACTCGACGACCTACACACACATTTGAGTCATTGTAAAGAGAGAGAGAAAGAGACATAACAAGCATGAAGAGGGGAGAGAGATAGGATGAGAATAGAGGTGCATGTGGGTATGAATAAATAAATGGGACTTTGGGAGATTTATTCGTTTCAGAGGGCATATTTTTAAATATTAATTTACATGTAGGTTTTGTAAGAGGTCTGCTGCTTGCCTGTCACCGTGAAAATGTGACTGCTCTGCCTGGAATGTTCCACAGTATGGCATTAAACATATCCATCTTTCATTTATTCAACTACATGTGTAAAACAAAAATGCCTGCTTCCTGTGAGCCGGTTGGCCTCTCCACAGATCTAATTTGTAACTTGGAGATATGCAGTCATTAACATCAACGAACATGGAGCCATTAACTTCAGTGACATATGGTGGAACATTCCAGCAGAAGTTACAAAGTGCAGCTTCATATTTTTGAAGCCTGTCTGATAACATTTTTATACAATAACTGGGAACTGAAAGGAACGACCTCGGATAAGATGTGATTGAGATCTAAAATAAAGGCACCACTGTTGCTTTTACCCTTTGTAAGACTCTGTACGTCAATAAAACTTTGAACAACAATGAAAAACAAAGCAAAACTTCTATGCTGTTTTGTTTTCGCTCAGAACCCATCTGTGCAAAACTAGACTTTTAAAAAGAAAGTAAACATTGGTCTCTTTTCAAAAATAGGATCCGGTCCTGATCACAACCCTGGACACAGCGCCAAGAGTAGAGAGGCCCACCGTGCTGCTGTCCCCCATCTCTCCAGCTGAGGGCTTTGATTCGCCTGATTGTCTCCAATATTGAGACACACAATAAACACAACACTCTTGGCGGCCATTTGCAATTCAAATCACCCCCCTTCTGTCTCTCTCTGTCTCTCAACCTGGACAACCCAAGCTCCTCCGGCCCACTGGGATATCACTCATCCAACTGCAAAATAATGACACCATCATCGCCATGGCTACACTCCTGGTGCTTCCCGTGCGTGGCAGAGGCAGCAGCAGCGGCACGGAATAGATATTAATATACGGGGAGTGCTCCGAGGACTAAATGAATTAGCTTGTAGATTAGCTTGATTAGCGAGATACCCGGGCTGTTTGCTGTGACAAAAACACGCTGTACTGCATCCATGAAGTGACTGACGACTGTCTGATAGACTGTACATAGTATGATTAAACAGATAAGGATTGTGGGTTGAATCAAAACATATTTTTAATAGTTACTGCAATCATTTGTAAGCTACTTTGAAATACTGAAGTTTTAATGAATAAAGGTAAAGGTAATAAGAGTACAAATATTACACCATAACATTTCAGGTTGAGGATCCATCATCTGCTCATCTCCATGTTATTGTTTGGCCTAAATGTTACACAGTATGGCTTTAAGCTTATGTATTTCAATAGAGAAAAGCAGATGAAGTAACAGGTCAGATCTGTGGAGAGGCAAACTAGCTGCCACTAAGAAAGCATGTTTTCAATACACCTGTAATTGAATAACTAAATGTCATACATTGGAACGTTCCAAACTCTCCAAGAGAAAAAATAAACAGGGCACATTTAATTTAACTTTTTAGATATTAATAGATTCATTCGGTCCAATCCGTCCTGCAACAATGAATCGGATTGGGTTGCGTAACATAATTGCACCACATTGCTTCCATTGTGGATTTCGGGAAAAAAGAGAACAAATCCAACATTCAACAAAAGATTAACCAGCCCTATTGGATATCTCGTTAATAACCGTGCCACGCATGCAACTTTGAAACAGAACTTTTCACAGAGACCACCCCACTCATCACGCCCCCTCTACCACCCATCCACCTCCAAAACTCTGTGCTCTTGTCTCCAAATGAACACGTCCACACCTGCAGGAGTGGGACAGGCAGGGACAGGAACTCAATAAACCATCTCCCTTACAACGTGCAATCCAGTCTATGTAAACTTGCACTGATTGCTGCATGATAAAGCAGTAAGTTGCGGAGTTGAGTGGGAGCTATCAGATGTTGGCAAGGCGTTGAGTGTGTGTAGGCTGTGATCTGTCTGATTGTTGTGAAGATGTCTCTTTTAAGGTTCAGCTACTGTAGTGAAACAGTTGGGCGATCAGTTGCCACAGGGATAATGAGAAACAATGCAATGGAAGATAAAGCAGCATGCCTAGTCTTATACTGTATCTGTTACATTTTTGAAGAAGTTTAGTTTGCAAACATTGTACTCAAGTAAGAGTAAAAGTAGGGCTCTATATTGCTCAAGTAAGAAAAATGCATTTGGCAAAAAACCCTTCTCAATTGTAAGTAACTGTTTGGATATAACTTCTGATTAAAAATAGTTATGTATTTTGATGTACTTTCCAAAGAATTCATCACAAAAATTCAGATCTGATAAAGAAAAAGCAAATCTTAAAATCATTTAACATGGTGCACTGTGTAACTTTTTGATTGGGGTCTGTCACCTGCTTGTTTCTATGCACTGCTCTGTCTGGAATGTTCCACAATATGACATTAAACAGCTCTACCTTATATTTATTCAATTACAGGTGGTTTTATAACTCAGAAACACCTAGAAAAACAGGCATTCTGACTGTGAGCGGGGTTGCCTCTCCACAGATGTGACCTGTAAGTTGGTCTGGTGTGGTCTCCATGGAGGTGTTAATGAAGGTGTTAATACCTTATTGTGAAACATTCCAGACAGAGTAATAACATCTCCATGGAGAAATACACTCGCCACCAGAAAAGTTACACAATGCACCTTTAAATACAAAGTATTAGGGTGTAAGTACAGTTTTAGTTACTCAAATACACGTAACTTACTGCTCTAACTTCATTTGCATTTCCACACCGTAAGATCTGATTTCTTAGCTGTTTTCCTGCTGTATTTTCCTCCTGGTTTTGACCGTGCGATGTTGAATAGTTGTTTGGAGATAAGTGAGAGCAAAGTGGCACGCAATCATCCACGTTTTAGTAGCCTTGATGCATTTGCCTTAACAGCCGTCCAAGAAGATGAGAAACTCCAAATTTATTCTTGCAAAATAACAGACACTTATGACACTGTGAGCTGTTTGACTTGCAAATCATAACGATGATTCATAACTGCCGCGCGCCTGTGTACATTGTGTCTCGGCGCAGACTGTAAAATAATACAGGGGAGCTCCAGAAACTCATAAACTTGAAGTCGTCTGGCAACCTGATTACAAACTTATTATCAATGTAAAGTTAGCAAGAGCAAGGCATTATGGGTAGAGTATCACTGAGTATACTTAGCTTGTTGTTTTGCATTGTAAATTTCACCGGTGTGCCCCTCTCATGTAATTTATATATGTTAGTCAATAAGATATTCACAGTCACGCTCTAGGCTACCAGCACCTTATTGCCAATTGCCTTGTAAAATCTCGGGGCTACAATTTGAGACTTGACCTAGCCAGACCAGTCAACTTAATTGTCTTTCCATTCTATTCAAAATGCTTAGAAGGCACTTGTTAAGGGTTTTTAATTGGGCGAATAAAAGAAGAGGATGTGGTAGACTACTGGCAGTCATTAGAGAGACCAGGAAGTTGGGACAGAGAAATGCTAAAAAGAGAAAAAAATGGGAGTAAGTAATGACCGAAGTAGTCTATAGTCATGTCAAGTTAAATGTGGACTACGTAGCGTTTTGTAGTGGAAAGTACGCTATCTGCTTGTCTCCACGGATGTGTTATTTGCCTAGAATGTTCCACAGTATGGCATTAAACGTATCTATTTTTTCAGAGACAAGCAACGCCACCAGGCCAAATTACAAGTCACCACCCTGCTCATCGTAAGAATGTGTTGAATGTATTTTTAGCAATGAAGACAACTGTAATTAAATGAATGCAAAGCAGATGAGTTAAATGACATTCCAGGCAATAGATTTCCCCTCACAGAAAGGTTACACAGCCCACCTTTAACCAAGTGATATTTTATGATTTCCAAACCGTCATGAAGGTAAGGAGAATGAATGGGCTTTGTAATGGTTTGCCATGTTATGCTATGAAATAAAATCTAAAAGCAGGCCTAGCAGGACAATGCACGGACAATTATAGATGCAAAACATAGTGTCCTTGTAATTAAAGAATTGAATCGGAGCCAGTTCTTGTCTTGATCCCTTAGAGCATCATCTCCAGATGCTAGTTTCTTTTGTGAGTGTGTCTGTGTGTGTGTATCTGAGTCTCTGTGCATGTCTGTGTGAGCATGTGTTTGTCTGTGTGTTTTTCTGTGTGTATTTGTCAGCGTGTGAACAGTGGATGAATGATATAGCTGTCATGGATTGAGATGTCATTATCTGCTGGTGTCTGGGTGCTCGGCGTCCCGGGACAGGGTCAAATCAGCTCTGAGAAACTGACAAATGCAACGGACAGGAAGCATTAACTTCACACAGAGCAAAGGTAACGGGTCACAACCTCAAATCTAATGTGGTATGAAAAATCTGCTGGATCAGATATTGGCTTGCAAATGATATCTTGGTGGGACATTTAAATTGATGTAATAAGACTAGTTTTTTTTTGGCCCAGAAAGTCTCATAATGTTTGAACTTTTATTTACACAAGGTTGTTCTGTGGTTACATGAGAGATAAATAACACACACAGAACACATTTGGATCAGTTTCGTCATATTTTATTTTTGTTTAAAGGAAATAAATGCTGTTTTCGGTCTCTGCCCTAGTATTGGTCGATATCTTATATATCGATACTTATAGTATTGATATTAGTATTGGAAAAAGATGGATCGGTGCATCCCTACGAACTGCATGGTTGAATCTAGGAACTCTAAAATCTCGATAATCAATCAGTACTGAAAAGAGTTGATTAAAAATATAAAAGAGCAGAAACTTGAAGAATAATGTTCCAAACAATGGTATTAGGTGACATTTCATATTTCATATTTATGGTTGCTTTTACGGTTCATTTCTGATTTGTGATACTTGAACGTCAACCAAGACAGGAACATTTTAGCACATTATTGATGGATTGTCGTAATACCATCTGTATTTTGTCCGTGAGAAAGTCAAAATAATGTTGAGGTGGGTTTTTTTGTTTTATTTTGTTTTGGTTTTTTGCCAATATACAGTCCACTCCTACTAAAACTACTAACAAAACTAAACTAAATACATTACATCAATTTATCTGCCCAACCTGATATTCTGGTATATCTGATATTAGAATCTCCACTCATTTTTGTAGTAATAATAATAATTTATGGAAGTAGTATGACCGAATGACAAAAAATTTAACTAATTGTTATTCTGTGTTGTAAATTACATTATATTGGTAAAGGAGAAAGGAAGTTCAAGGTACAAGACTAGTACATCAATACTGCGTTTGGGACATGGTCTAATCAGTACTGAGGAACTGACAAATGTGGAGTACAGGAAGCATTACTTTCACACACCGGAAAACCAGCTCGTCCCAATCTGCTCCGCCACTGTTTTGACCTTCTTTAGAGGTTATACCAATACGACATCCAATTGTGAGTGAGTGATAAATGTCCGGAAATCTTGACTATCTTTTCCAAAATTACATCAAGGGGATTTTTTGTGCTTTGTTAAAGAGGCCTTGGGCATTTTCGGTCACCCTGCTCCCCTCCCAGTCCTTAGCCTCTTGACTCTTGCAATGTAACAACAATACGGGGGTTAGCTTGTGCGTCCTGGTTGGGATCTGTTAGGGGGCTGATAAGAGGGGCTGATGGATAGGTTTAATCAGCGCGGGCCCAGGGATCAAGACCACAAGACGAATCAATCAAAAAGCAGCGTGGTTTATAAAAGAAACTGTTTTTATCAGTGTCACGAGAGGGCTACGTCTGCTCCTTTTTTTAGTGTGGGAAACATCGCAAGAAGGCAAAGAAAGATCAGGACGGCAAAACGGCTATGAATTCGAAATGGCGAGTCTGCAGAAAATATAAAAGCATTCACACCGCTTTTTATTTTATATTTTTTGAGAATTAAAAAGTACATATTCTCAAACCAAGACAGAGGTACTAATTGGTGTTATAAGGTCGTCTTCTAGTGATTCTCAGGAGTCTAGTTCGTTATGCCTGTATTATCTTTGCTTTAAAATAGGGATTAAATTCTTATGTATGTACAATATAATCTTAAAGGTATAGTTTTGTTCTGCTTTAGTAATTTTTTAGTCCAAGTTAAGTCTGGTCTGTCTTCTGGTTTTGTTCTGGTTCAGCTATTACTACTTTCAGTCTCATTATTAGCTTACATTGTTTTACATGGGTTAAGTCTTGTATTAGTCATTGAATACACGGGGTTATTTCTTTGTATTGTCCCAGTTTAGACCAAGCTTATACACCTGTCCTCCTCTACGCACTTCAAAAGCCAAATATTTTCTATGGTGAGAAACACTTGATCCTGACCGGCATACAAATTCAATCCAGTAAAACGGTGTTGGATTTAAATTTTACTGAAATAAAAATTCACATCTGCAAGCAGAACTGTGGGACCGTGAAACGTGCGTGGCAACTTTCCAGCAAAACATAAACCCCAACCTCCCAGGATTCCAACACACTAAACACTTACTAGCTGCAAACGACATAAAAATACAAGCAAGGCCCTGGTGGAGAATAAAAAAAGTTGAAACTAAATCCAGCGCTGAAAACTATCTACGCTTAGCAAACAATGAATCCTTATGTAAGAACATGTTATAACTAGGACACCTCGCTGCTATTACATCCTTTGCTTTAAACGAATCGTCTTATCTCCACATTTGACTGACAAGGCTATTCTCTGCTTACAATCTTGTACCATGATTGTAAAAGACAGCTACACGTGTCCCGTCCAATCCGAGACAAATTAGTTACTCTTTCTTTTCCTCCCTGTCCTCCTCATTCGGGAGATCTTATCCAGGCGGACATGCTTAAGTTGTCAGTGGGGTTTCTAAAAAGCCATATTGAACGGCCATATTGACTGATGCAATCACGGAGACACACATCATTAGACTCATTAACGGCTGAATGTAAAAGGGGAGGACGGCCCTAACTGGTGCAGCGGGAGCGTGTGTCTCGTCTGATAACACTCGCCTTTAACAAGCAGGGGCTAGACGCGCAGGGCTGTCTGTGTTTAAAACGAACACAGTGATTTGACTGCTAATCCGCATAGGCCCTCTGTACATGATCAGAGGTGGGTGAAGAAGTAGCCAATAAGAGTATCGTCAGTTCAAAATTATATTACGTTTGTGGAATTAAATAGCAGGTAATCAACATACAACAAAGGCAAAGGGTCGTGGGGTTGTTCGTATTAAAATGAACAGCGTGATCTGAATGATAATCTAACGCAAGGTTATGTGTGTATTGTCTAGTGAATTGAAAAACATACAATATTTTAAAAGACTGTCAATTTAAAGGTTTAACTTGTCAAGCGGAGGGTCTGCCACCTGCTTGTTTCCATGGAAATGCTATAACTTCACCTGGAATGTTTCATCGTAAGCTTTAAACTCATTTATCGTAAATGTATACAGAAGGTTAAATCTGTTAGGGTGTGACTCCATTGACAGTAACAATGCATTTTTTTTATTTGTTTGTTGTTTTTTTGGGGCATGAAAACATCTGATGCCTTTAATGCCACACTGTGTAACATTCAAAGCAAAGCAATAACATTTCCAACAGGTGGCGAGTCTGAATTCCCACACTTTTCATCTTTAAAACCGGCATTGCCAAATCAGAGCAGAAGTAAAAAGTCTATTATGATTAAGCTACAAGCTACTCTTACAGAAGTTCAATCCGTTCTAAAATTCCTCAAGCAAATGTAGCAGTAAATGTAAGACACTTTTCCCCTTCATAAGCGAGCAGGACTGCAGGCTCGTAAAGTCACTCCATGTGTTGTTTTAGGAAGCCATTACGGACCGGCCCGTGTCTGTTTACAAGGGCTATCTGATCATTATTGCCGCCATCTGCAACGTACACTCAAATCCTTAATCTGCGCACACGAAGCTGAGACTGCAGCTGACACCCGGGGAGGCGGGGAGCCAGGCGAACGCTAACACAGCTAACACGGCTAACGCGTCACACCGCAGAACCTTATGATATATTTAAGTGTGTGTGTGTGTACATCTGAACGCGAGACGACAGCTGTTCCCAGGCACATATAGGCTCACGGGTCAACACGATTCAGAGCGGCCTACTTAAGCAATACTAACTGGAGTCCTGCGCAGTTAGAGAAGTACTGATTTGAAATGTATGTACAGTCATGTAGTTTTCAATTTTAAAAAGAAAGACAACTGATAAAAGTACAATTGGTTTGCCTAGAATGTTACATAATATGGCATTAAACATTTCTACCTCCATGGCGACAAGCAGGTTAGCCTGACCCATCATTCGGTTTCACTTCGTGGAGACTGTCTGACCTTGCAGTATTAGATTTTGTTCGCTCGACCGTAGGTGGGTACTTTTTTAATTTAACCAATCACTGCTATTTAGCCGTGACGTATGTAATGCGTCAATATTGAAAGTGTCCCTTGATAAAATTCAACAAACATTCTCTTTGTTCCGGCTTTAAATCCTTGATCTCAGGAATCATTGACAACACAGAATGTATGGCTCTTCGCTGATTGGCTGGTGCCCGAACTCACACTTCCAGGGTTCTTGCAAACCATCTAGTGTATTCCGATTCCTGAGCTAGTCGCTGGAGAGAAATTAAATTGAGCGGAGGCACTAAAGTGACGCCAGCCTGGCTACGAGCAGGTAATGTCCCCAAGTCAAGTTAAAGGTTAGATCTGAGAAGAGGTGACCCCACTCACAGCAAGAATGTGTGTTTTTCAAATATTTTTGAGCAATAAAAACACCTTGAATAAAATTGATGGTACACAAAGCAACAACATTTCCCTGGAGAGAAGCAGGTAGCAGACCTTCCATCAGAAAAGTTACACATTGCACCTCTAACATAGGTTTGACACAAGTAATACAAGTTTGTGCTTAAGTATTGTATCTACAAAATAGTCATAATCTAAACGTGCATTATGTACAGTATGCATTGCAATGGCAAGTGATTCTTATTCTTCTTATTATTATATTTTCACATTGAATCGATGAATTGTGTGAATAACTACCCTGAAGTTACAAGATTGTTTTTCAATAAACACAAGATTTAAGTTGCATGCATCAGCACTTACGTTTTTATGTACTTCAGAATAAAGTAAATTCACAGTCAACGTTTTTCTTCTTTTAAAGTATTCTACGTATATATACCAGGCATAAGTTACTATAGTATCTTGGTGCTTTGCCAGATACATTAGTGAGCCGCATTAGAAAGTATCAACGGAGGCATGAAAAGTGCTGTCTCCAGTGGCCCGGACACAACCCAAAACATTACAAATTGAGTTGATTCATGTTTTGACTGCAGAGATTTGGAGTTAGGTGAGCTGTGAAATCTATATGAGCAAAACATCTATATTAAAACACTAAGGGGCTGTTTTGAGCACCACAGAGCAAGGTACTTATTCAGATGTTCACTGATAATTTTACTGATAAATTGTTCAACTTTATACTCATGCACTTATAACTTAGTCATAGAAGTTGAACGGCAAGTGGAGTCTTTGTGCCGGTTTCAAACACGCAGATGGTTGCTTAAAGAAGATGATCCCATGTAAAAACAATATAGGTCGTCTGCATTGAAGATTAATGAAGAATTTGAAGTAGTACTGACTCTGGATTAACAGAATAATAGAATGAGTCAGATCATACTTTTATAAGCCATTGAAATATCTTAAAACATGTCTTTAGTCTTTAAATTTATGAGTAAGTATTACAAACAAAGTGAATGGACTGCAAAATTAACCTAAAATAACAAGTTACTCAAAGGTGTGTTGTGTAACTTTTCTGTTGTAGGATCCTCAAAGGCTTTTCTCTGTGTAGATGTGATTGTTTTGTCTGGAATGGTTCACAGATTGGTATTGAAAACGTTTCTATTTTCAGGAGACCAAATCAGACCAAGTTACAGGTCAGATCTGTGGAAAGGTGACCCCCCTCACAGTCAGAATACCTGTTTTTCTATGTATTTTTGAGCTATAAAACTACTTTAGTAAAGTAAGGTAAAGCTGTTTCATATTATACTGTGGAACATTTCAGTCAAAGCAATGACATATCCATAGAAACAAGCAGGTTACATAGTGCACCTTTAAATCAATCAAACCTGAAAATGCAAACTGCTACAGAGAGATATCTGAATTCTGAAACAGTACAATTCTCATATTTCCTACCATTTTTGTAGACAGCAAACTCGCCAAAAATCACAAATAGTCCATCATCTAACAAACATCAGATTTTTTTTTTTTTTTTTCGAGAACCCATGCAATGCAATCGCAATCTCCACAGCCTCCAACCGCTCCCCTGCTCCCTTCAAAGAGCCATCACAAAACGCACATCTAATGCAGCGAGAAGGCCGCTTAAAGCTCGGCCAGGCGCTCTGCTTTGAAGAGACTGCCTTAGCCTTTCCAACAGGAGCCAAATCATTTCCCCCTTTTTCCCCTTTTCCTTCCTCTCGCCATTGTGCCAGAGAGGGGAGCACCGCCGAACCAACTAACCTAACTATAGCCACCTACCTTCAGCCTATCAGGGATCACTCCACTCTACTCCCAAGAGCCTCCATACCAGATGCACCGGGCCTGGGCTTAACAATAAATATATTCATGCATTCATGTATATTTTAAATTTGACTCACTAAACATATAATGCGCATGCAAGCTTCAGACTTTTACCTTTCCTGACATGCAACGAAGGTGTGACAATCATAAAAACGCGTAAATAAATCAGGCAAGCCGGAGATGCTAAAAGTGGTAGCGCACACAACCTAGGGTGCAACCTTTTTGGAGTCTCCATATTGCCTTGTGTGAATGCTTTTATCTGCAGACAGGGAGAGAGCAGAGAAGCAAAGAGTGATGTATGGGAGGTTGGTGCTGTCGTGTTCACAGCAGGAGACTTGAAAGGCATATGAGAAGAATAAGGCAAAAGTAGTCAAAGTTTTTCAGGGAGCAAAAGGGGAAAAAGCTGGAGAAGTGAACACAGAAAAGCATTAGAGCGGTTGACGCCATATGGAGAAATGATGGAAACAGTTTGAAAAAGACAACAGCTGCACAGTTAGTCATTAAAAAGGAATAAGCAAATGTTTATGTTTAGTTCTTAGTCATGTTCATAAAAATAGATTTGAGCAAAAATATTCGGAATTGTGCAATGTTTTGGCTATTGCAAAATCTGAAGATGACTTTGTTAGCTGTAGTTTCCAATGGGTGGGTGAGTTAACGGCAGAGGCGGTGCTACCATTAGGCAAAACTAGGCGGCTGTTTAGGGCCCCCAAATCTGGAGGGGCCCCCAACCAATTGCTCTCAGTGCCACAGTGGCCGAGGCCTCAGAGCAATTAGATTTTCTCTCAATATGACATTAAATGAGAGTAGTTTACTTTTAAATAATAATCACAAGAAAAAATAATCATATGTAATAGATGTAAACAAAAATGTAATTGTACTTGCAAAAAAATACAACTACTTTCAGCTCTGGTTATCTAGTAGGCAACATAACTAATAAGACAATCCACCATAATTAAACTAAACAGAGATGTACATGTCTCAATAACAATGGGAAAAAAACAGACTATAAATTTGCCAAGTTTGCCGACTCTGCCACTGGTTAAAGGTACACTATGTAACTTTAATGGTAGAGGGTCTGCCACTTGCTTGTTTCATGAAGATCTGTTGCCTTGTCTGGAATGTGTGCAGTGTGGTTTTCAAAGTTTAATGCCATACTGTCGCACATTTTAAGCAAAGGAATAACATCTCCCTGCAACAGGCGGTGCATCTCCTACCAGAAAAGTTACATAATGAACATGTAAAAGTGCAATTTATTTTAGCAATTTGTTTATACATCTGTGTTGTCCATTAGTGGCACAAGTCACTGAACCCTATTCCAGTAACTTTGGACTCCAGATAAAGGAACCCCTCATGCTTGTATATTGTTTTGACAGCATTTGAAATGAACTCAGTGTGTAATAAAGTGGATTTTATGGGTTATAAAAAATACATTGTGTGCAGGTAAAGTTATAAACTACACTCAAATTCTGATCATAAATCAGACCTTGACTTCACGGCTAGCCATTGAAAATAGTTAGCAAACCTCTTGTCTTCTTCCCTTCTAGTCCATAAAGGGAACTCTGTGGTTTTGAGGGAATATATATTGTGTTTGCTTTACCAGACCTTCACTTCTATTCCTAATATCTAAGAGATGAGAGGCGTCCATGGTCCCGAGCACATCATGGGGGCGAATAAACACTCATCTAATAGGAGCCATGTGCGTACCAGATGAAACAGCCTCCCCTCATAAGAGTAGTATGAAATATAGACCCGAGCATCCTGCGGTGCTCAATCATGGCCCAAGAGAAAATTCGGCAAAGACCCCCCCTTCCCCTTTCCTCTACAGACTTTTTTTTTATTATTGTGGTCCAAGAAAGCACACATAAGCTGCCAATATGGCCGACCAGCACAGAGAGAATGGTGTCTGACAGTGACATCTCTATTCAGCACTAAAACGTCTTTTCTTTCTCTCGCCTTACATGCATGGACACACACACACAGGGAAAGGGCAGAGGGGGAGGGAGGGGGAGGAGGATAGGCCCTGCCGCTGGGTCGCTATGCAGGGTTTAAGCACGGCATTATGGGTAGATTAGACCGGGGAGCGAGGGGCTATCTGATGTCATTGTTGGTTTGTCTATAGTCTGGCCTTGTGGAAGTCAGGACCTCATGCCATGGCACATTTTTGCTCTTTACAAATGGGATAGCAACAGTTGCAGTTGATGGAGTAGAAGTGGGTTACAAATGGTTTAGTCCTGGTCTAGACCTGGTTTAGTTCTGATTTAGTTCTGGTTTACTCCTGGATTAGTCCTAGTCAAATCCTGATTTGTTCTTGCAGACAAATTTGAGGTTTGCATAGGGATTTGGGATAGACTTTTAATAGAATCGAGATCAAACTGTTTCAATAATAAGCTTGTTTGTCTTAATCAAAGAGGTCTACAGCCAGTCAGTACAAGCATGCGGTTTGGAGCAGAGTTCACATTTTGGAGGAAGAAATGTGAATATTTTGTGTTAAATGGCGCTGCCTACAGTTCTGTCTTGTTTTTGTTCATGAAATTAAGATTCGAAACCATTTTGATTTGTTTTTAATGAGAAAACATAAAATTTAATCAATATGAGTGGAAAAATCATGAGTCCTAGTTTAATTTAGTTTTAGACTTGGTTTTGCGTCCGCCAAATGACTAAAATTGCAATCATAGTGGGTGGCAAATTCCCATTGTACAAGCCGCAGTGTGGTCCAGATAAGTTAGTTACATTTTAAGAACATTTTAATCCTGCTTTTGTCCTGCTATGATTTAGGTTTCAATTTGAACTTTTCATGACTCTTAATCTTGTTTAGACCTGGCTTAGTCCTAGCGTATAGACTTCATTTAGACCTGGTTTAGTCCTCACTAAATACTTAGACTTGGGGTTGAGATTGATTGCAGTTTCCTATTGCGTTTGTCTGCTACGGCTACTATTGGAAGACAAATTAGTCGCACAAAAACCCACGGAAAAAACTCCACAACTGACTCCATCAATCAAGTCCGCAATCAAAATAATTCAATTAAGAGACTTAAATCCCGCTGGCTTTTCGACTCTCTGGTCCAATGGCCTACAGAGACACAAAACTCAATTTACTGACAATCCATACATGATAGCATTAACCCCACTTTAAGGGCTTCAAATCGGTTTCCATTACTTACATTTTCTAAGTATCAGGGGAAGTAGCAGCAGAAGAGTGGACAACAAATGTAAAAATCAAATTGCAGACTGTGCGGCAGACAGGAAAAAGTAATTTGTTTGAAACTCAAGGGTTTGTTTGCCAAATGGGAGACACTCAGGGCACTGTTTATGTATTAAATGCTAAATACTTGTAGAACACAGATGGAGGTGCAAATGGAGAAACGTTAAGTTGTGATTCTTCAATTAAGATCTGTTTCTTTCCTTGTTTTAGTCCTATAGTTTTTTGTAGGTTTCAGATCATTAGCTATACGGTTAGATAATAAAAGTTAGTATCCATTTTATTATCTGCCTTTTTACTGTGATTTGTACAACATTATGCCATATACTTTGAGCCATCAACAAACATAACTTCATATGTGTTTCCTCAGGACTGACATTAACAATATACTTCCATGGGGTTGCATTAAAGTATATATATTTTCCATCATTTGTAATAGTAAAAACATAAAACACAACATGGAGAGGGAGTGGTTGTGTAAACAAGTGGTCACAAAAGAATGAATGACAAAAACTTAGAGAAGTAGAGAAGTGAAATAGAAGTACTTTGGTATTTTTACACCAGTCTTTTGTTATTTCTGCTACATATTTATACTTTTACGCTTTGTTATTGTGATGTGTGAGCTACAGTGCCCAAATAATTTCTCTTGTGGATGAATAAATTGTCTAAATCTAGTTCAGTTTTAGTTTTTTTTATTTAACCTTCTATTATAAATTAACCCTGCTCCATTTCTTTTTCTTGTCTCTTGTTGTTTACCAAGTGGTGTACGTTTTAGTAGTGGTAAACACAGTAGTGAGAGCATACTCTTGAACTAAATGCTAAATAGCTGCGATTGTGGAGGGAGTGGCAGAGTGAGGGAGAGGGCGGTCACCGAATATGTGTGTAATTGTCCTGTTTCCGAGGTGTGAAAGGGAATGCAGGGCTGCGGTGGGCGTCCTGGGGAGAGGGGATAGAAGCGTCACTCACAGCTGCCACACAAGGGCCCCGACCAGGCAGGCAAATCCCAGGCTTGTCCCTCCGGAGGGGAGGAGGTCCGGGGCAGATCGAGGAGCAGCGGGAGTCTGTTATAGTGGGCTTTTCTTCCACTGGCTCAAGGGGTACCCAGGATTCATGCTGGGAGTTTGGTTAGAAAAGGTTTCAGAAAGTCTATGGTAGAAAGGGTTAACAGAGCCCCGCTTCTTTCTTATGCACATGGGCACCACATATACATACTTTAAAGGTGCATTGTGTAACTTTTCTGATGGAGAGTTTGTCAAATGCTTTTCTTCATGGAGATGTTATTGCTTTGTCTCACAGTATGGTATTAAACAGATCAGATCTGTGGAGAGGCAACCACAGCAGTAAGAGTGCCTGTTTTTAAGGTATTTAGAGCTGTTTAATATCACACTTTTGAACATTCTGGGCAGAGGAAAGACAAGAAACAAGCTGCTGACAAACCCTCTACATGAAAAGTTTCACAGTGCACCTTTAAGAATGCTTTTTTTTCTTGTCTTTTTTTCCCGCCACTGTCTCGCCTTCAGGCATTGTGAGAAAATATGAACCAGAGGGTGCAGATAAATCAAACTTCCAAGTTAACATCTGTGAATTTGGGACACAGACGGTGCAGATACAGACAGAGAAGAAAGGGGCTGTTCAAACTAGATTAGAGTAGAAATGAGAGGGTCCCCGTTCTGAGCCCGGGGAGCCTAATAGGAGCCAAAGTCCCTGGATTATACACCACAGTGCCCTTAATGGTCTCCATGTCCAGCCCCTGTGTGCGCTATGGATTATGAAGCTTTGTAATTAACATGGCGGAGCTGGGAGGTGGGGGTAGGTGCTGACGCTAATATAGATGTTTTGCAAGTTTGGTCCTATAATTGACTGTTTTGTTGATTTAGTTTGAGCTGTGTTTAAGGCCTGATTTTGGGACTACATTTTAAGTTTACCTCATTTATCTTGAATTTTAGACGTGGAAAAGCATAATTGTATATCTTCTTTAGATCTTGTTTAGTCCTTTTATTGCTCTGTTTAACTCCAGCTTTCTTGATGTTAGATTAGTTTAGTTTCACGTTTTCACACACGTCATCAAAATTGGGACCAAACCTAAACCAGGGTAAAACCGGGACTAAACAGGACTAAGCCAGATCTGGTTCAGACCAGGTTTAGAAATGGGTAGCCCCACTTCAGGCCGTTTTTAACTGACTTGATTTGGTTTAGTCCTGCATCAAGATCTTGCTTAGACCTTGGTTTAGTCCTTGTTTAGTCTAGTACTGATCTAGTCCTGGCTTAGTTCTGGTGTAGTCCTGGTATAGTCCAAATGTGGTAACACTTTAGTCCCAGTTTAGTCCTGGTTTAGTCCTAGTATAGTCCACCATGGTCACAGTTTAGTCCTGGTTTAATTTTGTTTTAGTCCTGGTATAGTCCAAAGTGATCTCAGTTTAGTTCCAGTTTAGTCTAGCGTGGTCTCGATTTAGTCTTAGTTTAGTCCTGGTTTATTCCCAGTTTAGTCTTGGTTCAGTCCAGGCATAGTCCTGGTTTAGTCTTGTTACAGCCCAGTGTGGTCTCTGTTTAGTCCGGTTTTGTCTAGCATGGTCACGATTTAGATTTAACTTTCTGATTTATTCCTGGTCCTGGTTTATGTCCCATTTAGTCTTAGTTTAGTCCTGGTTTATTCCTAGTTTAGTCTTGGTATAGTGCTGGTTTACATCTGGTATAGTCCTGTTACAGCCCCACGTGGTCCTGGTTTAGTCCTGGTTTATCCGCCGCATCCTGCTTCTGCCGATGCTTCTGATCCTTTATAATTAACAAGGCAGAGCGGCTGGTTTGGGTGGGGTGGGGGTGTATGGTGGGGCGGGGGGTGGAGGTACAGGTCCGCCCATACGCCACAATGACACACTTCCAGAGGGGGGTCCCGTGGGAATGGGGGGGGGCTGCTCCATCATAGTCCTCCATTACTTTATCATTCTATCATTGTATTAAACCAGCTCTCTATTCAATTACACTGCCAGTCCATTAGCACAGTCATAACAGAACAAAGGCCCTCCTGATGGTCATTAATGATATGTCCACCCCAACCATACTTCATACACCATAGTAACTTGTAACACAGTATCAAGAAACTTCACTATACTGCAATTACATCTAATGGGTACTCGATGATAAGATAGTAAGAGAGATACTGGGTTTATTTTTTCGATTTTACCAGAATTATTTTTATTGTTGTAAGGTTGCTACCCTAATTATTACCATGCTGCAAGAAAATAAAATCTGAAAATGACACAGTAATTGCTATCAAAAGACTGGAAGGAAAGTGGTTCTCAACTTCCAAAAATGATTTGACAGTTTAATGAGCAGGTTTGTTCAAAGTTAAAAAAAAAAAACTGATTTAACTATGGAAAATTATGGAAAAAACAAATACAAAAATGTTTGTCAGTAGTAAAAAAATAACAGATATTTAGATCATGGGAATAGCAGCAGTAGTATTAGCTGTAGTAGTAGTAGGAGTAGTAGTAGTAGTAGTAGTAGTAGTAGTAGTAGTAGTAGTAGTAGTAGTAGAAGTAGTAGTGTTGTCCCCAGAATTGGAATCTCTGCCTATTAATTAATATTTGAAGGGGGCCCATGTACGTATTCTAGCCCTCCAAATTTCTACTGAAGGGCCTGATAGTAGTAGTAGTAGTAGTAGTAGTAGTAGTAGTAGTAGTAGTAGTAGTAGTAGTAGTAGTAGTAGTAGTAGCAGCAAAAAGTTACTGTATATAGCCATAATATTTTAGTAATTTAATTCTGTATTTCTTATTTTTCATTTTATATTTTTCTTAAGTTGCAAACTCACTTCCTGACTTTAACAGCATCCCAATCGTTTAGCAGGAAACTCTGTGCATTTTACTCGCTCGAAAACACTCTGAGCCCGTCCCGTTTTCTTCACTTTATTTGGTATTTGTTGGAACCCAAAGTCCTGACACGTTAAATTCTAGCCGCCCCACAAAAGTCTTTGGTGTGCCACAAACTTGGGGAAAACAGATCCCTGGCTGCCTGTGTTACCGGTGACAACTCATGACGTGTTTTAAAAGAGCTTGTAGCGGGTGCAGCTGGCAGTAAAGCGCCCTGCCTCTCCTCTGCTCCTGCCTGTCCACAGTATTGTATCTGTGGGATTATTCTTTGGGCACTCTACAGTCTGTCTGTGGAAGTTCAAGTCCCTATAGAAGTTTATATAAGAACTGTATATATCGCCACTTGGATCTAGTTGAGTGCAGGTATGCGGTAGATGCGGTTTAGACCTGGTGAATTTCAAGGGAAGTCCTCGTTTAAACCTGCTTTAGACCTGGTTTAGTCCTGTTTTAATACTAGTTTAGTCCATGCGTAGTTGTAGTAGTTGAGACTACGATAATAGTTTTTAATCATTATTCAATTCTTTTTTTTTTTTTTCTACAGCAAAAGACCGTAACAGCTGGTGCCTCACTGGTTTCAAAGATTTTGATATGACAAACTGAAAATAGGATATAGCTTTGGAGATCTGGTTTAGACCTGGTTTAGACACAGTTTAGATCTGGTTAGGCTGGTTTAAGACCAGATTTCAACCGGGATCAAACCTGTTGCAATCCTAGTTCAGTTCAGCCAGGTTCAGTCCTTCATTAGCCCTCAGTTTTGCTTTGTTAGCTGCATCTATACACATTTCCCGTACTTTCACACAACAGATCCCACTATTACTACCCACATATTGTATACTCGTGAAATCTTTGCAACTCCCTGCCTATAGCCCAAAGTATACGAGGTCTGTCCCGCTGGAGGAGTCTCCTATACGCTGGAGCCACTGGGGTAATGGTTTTAAGGACGCTTGTCAGATAGATCCGTTCCACTGTCCCACGCGGGTCCTGATCTGCCCCAGCCTCAGTCCTCTTGCCTTTCAATCTTCCCCCTGTCTCTCTTTCTCTCCTTCTCCTCTCTGCGTTTTTCTACCAATTTTTTTACCCCGACACATGGAAGTAATCTGGGAGCTGTGCGCGCCGGACTGAAAGGATGTGTGGTTGAGCCCAGGGCCGAGTTTCAGCGCTCTACATTAGCTGCTTTCCTCTCTGGTTTAATCCCCTTATTTTGAACTGCTGCTATGCAAAAACAGGACTAAAGTGGCAAACAAAAGGCAGACTCTGGCCATTCAAACTTTCCCTTCAACACTTCCTGTATATTAAGAGCTGACGTGTGAGGAGACGAGTTGAGATTTAGTTGGAGTATACGGTTGAATGCTTAAAACTGTGTAAATGTGTGAGTGTTTAGGAAGAGGCAATAGCCAAAAATCACATAAGAAAAATGCAACAGTTTTTTGGGGTGTGCAATTTGAAATCAAGATGTGCTTTCAATGATACTGAGACAAACCAAAAATTACCAGTTGTCAAGTTTTTCTATTGTATTGTAGTCCTATTTAGTAATTTATGTTTTTGTTTTATTTTTGCTGGGATTGTGAAAAGAAAATGCCAAGAAATAAATTGGCACTAGTATCTGGACTAGATATACAAATATTGATAGTGAAAAAGAAAACTATTCTGTAACACCTTTCATTCCTTAATAGTTTTGAAAGGTTTTGACCTTTATCAAATCTCAAATAAAACTGACAGCCACTATTATTTTGTGTCTAAAAATACACTCTATTGTCCAAATGCTTTTATAATCATCGTGGTATCGAGCACACGCATACCCATTCAGCAGGACATATGTTTTCCCGAGACCTCTTCATTAATCCACGCTTGGAACTATCAAAAAGTGTACACTGGCTAAAACCCACGCTGGCTGGCTCTGAAATCGTTCTATCATTATTGCATTCCCATTCCCTCTCTTTCTCCCTCTCTCTGCTTGGTTTTGGCCGATGGGAACTTCCTGGTTAGTGCCAAGCCCCTCTCTAATGAAGCCCTGGTCGGTAACTGTGGCTGTGAGAAGCCAGTGTTCAGCCACTCCAGTGCGCAGGCTGGCTCTCAGAAGGGCTGCTCTGGCACGCTCCTAACACTTCCTTAATACTGCACTATGTCCGCACAAAGAACAATGGACTCACCGGCATGCACTCTCCAGCACTTAGTCACTTCCACACTCATTCACTTGTCCCATTTTACTGCCCTTTAATTAGGCCTAAATCCCATTAAAAATACATATGACTTGTCCTGCGCAATTCATTTTCGACAATATGTTTTGTGTTTCGGACAAGCTCAGTCAGTGGATTTGAGCTAAGTGGCGTGGCATAGTTCATGTTTAGTCTGCAAATTAAACACAAAATATGCAGAACTTGCTTGGTCCTGGTTGTGCAATGGTCTTGGCCCAGTTTAAGTGTTAAGACCTTGGTTTAGATCTGGTTAAAGGTGCACTGTGTAACTTTTCTGGTGGAATGTCTGTCACCTGCTTGTTTCTATGGATATGTCATTGCTCTGCCTGGAATGTTTCACAGTATAATTAAACAGCTCTAGCGCACACTTATTCAATTACAGGTTGGTTCACAGCTCAAAAATGCACATAAAAATATGCATTGTGACTGTGAACGGGGTCGCCACTCCACAGATTTGACTTGTAACTTGGTCTTGTTTGGCCTCCATGAAGATAGAAAGGTTTAATACCAGACAAAGCAATAACATCTCCATGAAGAAAAGCAAGTGACGGACCCTCCACCAGAAAAGTTACACAGTGCGTCTTTAAGTTTTGGATTTCTTTTACTCTTGCATTCACTTTCCACTCACTTCTTTCTAACAATTTAAATACAATACGCCTAAGTTTTTAAAATCAACAAAAAACACAACTAGTTCCAAGCATTTCTCACATCTTAATCATTTGCCACGATGAGTTTAAAAGCACAACCTTTTGGTGCCAAAGTGAGAACGCTAACAACAACTAGCATGCTAACAGAGCGTCAGCCTTACTTTCTGGTTTACATCCACGATAAAAAATTTAAAAAAGATTTATAATTAGATACAAACAGCACACAGCTTTACCACAGTTTTACAATATCTGTGCCAGGGAAAAACAAATTTTACTTAAATACGTTAATTAGCTCTAAACTCATTAAAGGCCTATATCACTGGTTCAATTAATTTTCCAAAACACATTTTTGTTACTCAACCACAGCCAATAACACAGTATCCATTCTTGCAACCCACTTGTGTCTTGAGAACTGTGAAGAAAGTTTGTATAGTACTCAATGACCCACAAGAGACTATTAAAAGTGCCCTAATTAATTTGATTCATTTAGTGTTTAAAAATGAGTGGGCTAAAAGTATCTTTAATTATGTAATGGTCATTCTTAGCCTATGCTATGTTAAAATACTAATATTACATAATACCTTTTTTAAAAACTTTGGTAACACTTATATTAATAATTTATCAGCTGTTGACACACTTAAAGGTGCATCGAGTAAGTTTTCTGGTGGAGGGTTCGTCAAATGCTTTTCTCCATGGAGATGTTATTGCTTTGTCTGGAATGTTTCACAGTATGGTATTAAACTGTTTTATCTTCATGGACACCAAACCAGACCAAGCTACAGGTCAGATCTGTGGAGAGGCGACCCTGCTCACAGTGTGTTTTTGAGTTTGATTGATTATTTATTTATTTCGGTCACAGGTATATTTTGACATTAATTCGCAGACAGTCATATTTAACATACACAGACCGAAAAGGTGTAGGCTGAAGCTTAAGCCTATTATGCCTACCCTTTATTCCTTTGTCAGAGCGTCATCTTAACACCAGTTCATCTTCATAAAAGAGTTATAAAACCACCTGTAATTGGATAAATGTAAGGTAGAGCTGTGTAATGTCACACTGTGGAACATCCCAAGCAGAGCAGTGACATATTCATACAAACAAGCAGGTGACAAAACTCAAACCAGTTTTAAGTCTGGCTGAAATGAGAGGCTTGTGTCAGGTGGAGCATCTGGGTTAATAAAGGATCAAAAATGCCACATCTCCATCATTGCAAAGCTTCCAGGACAGAGTTCTTCTTCGAACTTTCCGTAATATAATCGTCTGTTGCTTCATATTGGATTTTATGGACACACATTTTTACAACCACTGTTTTTCCCCCAAAATCCTGTTGATACATTTCTCTTGACCATCTTATCAATCATCCTAGGGCTAGCATGTTCGTCCAAGTAACTTATTGCATTCAGCTGTTGCACCAGTTGTGAATGGGGCCTCACAACATGAAAGAACACCATATATAACTGTGGATCATGCAGAGACAAACCGGCGAAAATTCACACCGCGATTTTGAATTTTAAAAAAGTCAGAAAAAATTACTTTCAAATGGTTTCGGGCCAGGGGGAATGCAGTTAAGGGTTTCTGCTTGCGTATAAAGAAATGCACGCATCAATAGCACACAAAACTGATCAGTTTACAGTGTGATGTGGCAGCCAAACCACCAGTGCATAGAGGCAGTCCATCTGGAAGCAAAACCGTGATGGAAAAAAACGGCATATTTTTCACCCTGAAAGATCTTAAAACGTATCACAAAAAAGCAAGTCTCTTCTGGGCCCAGGTGCTTGACGTTGATAACCAAATGAAGGCTGAGAAAACAGTCAAAAGTCAACGCAGCTGTCGGTATAGAGACACACAGGGAGGCTATATGCAACCGTGTGGACAGTTGACTCAACAAATACTTGTACTCACTTATTTTGCGTGTATTTAAATCGTATTGACATCACATGCATTGTTTCGGACAGACATAACAGCAGAAGGAGTAGAAGAAAGTAAAGAAGTAGAGCGTGCTTTGTTTGTGATACTCATTTAAAATTTGTAGATGTCAAAGTATTTCATTTACTGTGATTTTTACTTCCACTAGATATACTTTAAAGGTGCATTGTGTAGGTTTTCTGGCAGAGGGCCCGCCACCAGTTTGTCTCCGTGGAGATGTTATTGCTTTGCCTGGAATGCTCCACAGTGTGACATTAAACTTATCTAACTCCATGGAGACAGACAGGCAAGTTACGAGTCAGCTCTGTAGAGAGGTTCTCAAGTTTTTAAGTATTTTTTTTTGGCAATAAAAATACCTTTAATTGAATAAAGACTGTGTAACATCGAAGGCAAAACAATCAGGCAGTAGATCCTACATCAAAAGTTACACAATGCACCTTTAAACAAAATAATATATCAGTGAAATTGTGAAAAATAATGAGTATTGATAATAAACAAAATAGCTGAAGGAAAGTAAAACTATTAGAACTTGCAATAGTAGTGACCTAGTAGTGATTTAGTAGTAAGGTCACTTCTACTTAAGTAAAAGCATAGTAAAAAATATAGTACTTAAAACAAGATACTTTAATAACAGCTTGTACATTAATTATGGTGGCGATAATGAAATAATTAGCAACGTTCGCATAGACACTCTCCGGCAATTTCCGGCCGTGCACCTTTAAATTGGGATTTAAGCTGTAAGTCCACCGAATGTAATGAGATCGGTATCATAAGGAAACTGGATCTGGGTCTGGAGGAGAGAGCCGAGAGCGAGGGGTGAGGAGGTGCGTGTCCCAGGGCAGGCGGAGGGGAGGGGGGGGGACGTCAGAAAGAAAAACAGGCCCCATGACCCTCTCAGCAGTCAACCACCTTTCACGAGAACAAGGTTTTTTTTAATAGACTGTTTGAAGTCCGGTGTTAGGGTCTTAAACCATGTTCTACGTCCAGGCTAACTCTATAGAATTATTTTTCAAAGTATAAGTGTACACAAGTGGGTAGCAATAGAAGTAATAGTAATGATTAGAGTAATAGTGGCGTTTACGTTGCAGAGTAGTGGAAAATAGTTTACGTAGTATTTTTTAAGTTTTTTTATTTGACCTTTTTGACACATGTGGAGCAGTACTAGAAAAAGGAACTACTACTGTGAGAAATTAATATTAATTTAGTAGCAATCAGTATTATTTAACCTTTTTGTAGAAGTAGTAGAAGTTAGATTACGTAGTATTTTTTAAGTTTTTATTTTTGACCTTTTTGACATATGTGGAGAAGTACTCGAGAAATGAAATTAGTATTAGTTTTGTAGTAATCAGCAATAATTTTGGTATCAGGACATTTTTGTAGTAGTAGTAGTAGCAGCAGAGGTAGTAGTATTGAAGGTTGTGGAAGTACTAGCAGTAAAACTTAACTTTCCATGAACAAATTTTATGCTCAGATTTTTTTCTCAAGTAGTAACAGTAACCGTTGTGCAGAGTTTAATGTCAGTATTATTAAGATAGTAGAAGTAGTTGTACAGACTTTCGTGTTAGTCAGTGGTATAAAGTAATCACAATAGATACTTCCTGATACTTTTACGTCTACTTGAGTAATACTTATCTTAACTTTGACAACACTTCACACTTTCACTTGACCAAATCTCCCTTTGTGCTCAGATCCTGTTCCGTGGTCTCGTCTCTGCTCTGATACGAGTCTCGTTCAACAGGTTTAGTTGGTTACAGTCTTCTCCAGCAGTTGCATTTTTTTGTTTTTCTAACTTGTAACCTTCCACAGAAACCCTCTTTAAATTTAAATGCCAGAGAGCAGAGCACGTTTTTGTTACTTAATAGGGGGCAAAGGTTTCTGGGCACTTAAAACACAATATTTACTTTGATAACAGCCGTGCTTTAAACAACATGATAAGACTAGCGCAGGTTTGCTTTGCTTCAATTACTCCAGTGAAAGAAGTAGATGATTTAGCCTCATCTAAAAATAAACTTTAACTCGTTTGGAATAGACGTAATAAATATCATACGCTTGCTACTTCGCTGCGTTTAACATTTGGAATTTTTTTAATAAAATGGCCAAGGATCAACATGTTAATCAAATCAGGCTTAATCATCAAAGCCAATGAACCCTTAAACCATGCCAGTAAACAAAACCAGTCAAGTGTTAAGGGCGATGAATGGGCAAAGATAAGATGAGTAATAAGCAAAAAGTAGAGCAACAGAGGAGCAGGCTGCTTGCATAAGTATAAACAAGGGGGCTATTTTGGGGGTTTTCGGCACGTATCTTTGAACATGTTTTAGCAAGTCATGAACTAGTTTTATTATTAATATACTTTATTAATTCATTTGTAGATCGGTCGTAATTACACATTTTGAAGAGGGATATTTTTCTACAGAGATAGAATGCAATAAACGATAATACTCAAACTGCTTTATGCCACTGATACAATAACAATATCGCAGGGTAATCCCACTAAACCGTTTTTAAATAGACAGTATCATTAAAAAGCCTGAGCTGCAATAAATACATAGCAGAATGAACCTGTAATTATCCATGTGAGTGACTTATTTCACTCACTACAGCTCAAATCTTACTGCATTACAACAAAAATACCCCAAATTTCCCCACTTTTACAAAGAAAATGTACACACAATAAATATTAAGCCCTAAATTACTTTGTTCCAGCTTTCATCTATTAAACGATAAGTAATAATTATCATGACAGGCCTACATACATGTATTAGTGAAAATATTTAGGTGTTTTAGTAGTAGTAGCAGTTGTCGCAGTCATAGTAATTATAGATGTAATTTAAGCATGTAGGGCGTACGTAGTATTCACTGAAATTGAAGTAGTAATAAAAATATGGAAATTTTGTTTTCATAGGATACTTTACACTCTGAATTTATAGATTAGATTTTCCTTAGAAGCAAAAGTAGAGTTGTCAGAATAGCAGTAATAGCAGTATTTCATGGTAACAGTAGTAGTGGAAGTTATAGACGTAGTACCGGTGATTTAGACTTTTTGTTTTAATTTGTTTTAACTGAATTAACAGTACAAATACACGAATAGAGTTTGTGTAGTTCTTCAACTTCTGTTTATAAAAAGGCAATGAAAACTATTGTCAAAACCAGACGGTAAAAAAATAAAGAGTTCTTGATTCACTGTGAATTTGGTAACAGTAGTACGTAGAAGAAGTTATAGAAGTAGTATTAGTAATTTTAACTTGGACCAGCAGTACAAATACGTGAAAAGACTTTGTGCAGTTCTTCAACTTCTGTTTACAAAAAGCCAGTGAAAACTATTGCCAAAACGAGACGGCAAAAAAATAAAGAGTTTCTGATTGCCTGTGAAGTCGCACTGACAAAATAGTAGTTACAGCGTACCTAGGTGGTAACAGTAGTAGAAGTTATTGAAGTAGTATTAGTGATTTTAACTTGGACCAACAGTACAAATACGTGAATAGACTTTGTGTAGTTCTTTGACTTCTGTTTACAAAAAGCCAATGAAAACTATTGCCAAAACCAGACGGTAAAAAAATAAAGAGTTTCTGATTCTGATTCTGTGCTGGAGCCTCAACAGCAGCAGCAGCCAGCCTGTGTCTCTGCCTAGCGCCCGTGGCTATTTAGCTGCTTTCAGAGGTGTACGAGTGTGTTTCCCATCATCTTATTTGTCTCCAGAGCTGTAGCAAACACACTGTTAGCCACGGGTCACAAGGTAAATATTAGCTAAGGAAGGGCTAGGGGACAGGCTCTCACCGCAACCTTGTCAGATTATCATTAAATTGGCATCTCGGCACGGACCAGCATTCCTCTGCATGTTTGTGAGAGGCTACGCAGAAAAGTACACAGCTTTACTCGGGACGCCTCCTCCTCCCCGGGCCAAAAAGACAACAGGACGTGATCAGTCATAACAAAGTGACATTTTCCAAGCTAAATCCCACTCTACTAAATGAGTGCTAATCCGATTTACTGATCAAAATGTTATAAGGAGGCTTCTCTTAGCGGGACAAAGTAACACGACAGATCAAGCTTTCTTCCACAAATAACGTTTAAACCATTTATTAAAAAAACACCAAAAAGACTGCAGTCAAATGATCAAACTCCTCTTTGCTATTTTGGCTCTTCTAGATGATGTATGCTGTCTGTACTTAATGGTAACATTTGTAGAAGAAATTATAAAAGTAGATTTAAGTAGATTTAAACTGTTGTAAATTTGTACAAATACATCAATAGACTTGTGTACTTCTTTGACTTTTGTTTACAAAAAGCCAATGAAAACTATTGCCAAAACCAGACAGTAAAAAATAAAGAGTTTTTGATGCAATATATATGTATAGCTTGTTTGTTTTATCCTTTAGAAGTTGACAAAATAGTTTTTAAAAAAATGATAACACGAGTAAAAGTATTTGGTTATTGGTGGTTTTCAGATTCTATAATGTGATGATGCCATAATCCCAGATGAGGGGCAAGATTTCCCTGTTAATAACATTATACGTTACCGCAAATTGAAAAAGGTAAATTCATAAATTTTTGCAGCACCCATCTGTATTAAATATGATTGATCTATAGAATGCCATGATGTCAAGTGAAACCCAGCTATAGAAGTATTACTAGTGATTTAAAAACCGCCAGAAAGGTTGCTTACATCCTCCAGCATAACGATCAAACTCCTCTTCGCTATTTTGGCCCTTCTAGATGATGTATGTCGTCTGTAGCATCACGCTGGGAGCAGATCAATTAAGTAAACCCGGGATATTGATATTGGGAGGGCGGTGTAGACTGATAGCATCCGTTCATAGGAATCCATAAAAGTAAAAGACGCTTAAAGGGGAGCAACCAAGCGCTGACGAATTGGCCTAGACATCCACACAGCATAGCGACTCTAGCCCGCTGCGTTCCTATACTTTCGCCTCATAACTCATAGCCTGTGGGGAGAGCATTGTTAGATATTGTGTGTATAGAAGTGGTGGTACACTGTGCAAGAATGGGCCCCCGATTAATTTATTAACCCAGGCAGCCGTGCTCCCCAAAGTGCGCACAGGAAGTTGGACGTCGTAAATCTAGATGCGTCAAAAGATACCGTACTGTACTTTTCCCCCATTGGGTTTGCACTGTCTCTATCAACACCCACAAAGCAATATATAGGCCACAGAGAGGCAGTTACAGCAAAGCAAATAGACAAGATGGATGCTGATTGCCGTACATGTATTCCCTGTTTTTATTGCCTATATTGGATGCACTGCTGACGGATACGTTTCACTAGAGAAGCAGGTTTGTCTTTGGTTATTGCACACGGAAAGATAATTGTCTGTTGTTTCCTACTTTCGTTTTTCTTTTTTTCAGAGACTAGAGCAGCGTGATAATTAGGTTGCAGAGAACAGTTTGAGGAGAAGCGCGGTATTGTTCCACGGTGAACTTTATGAAATATCAGGAGACGCAAAGAGCAGAGTGAGACGGAGAGACAGACGGAAACATGACCGGGCAGTGTCAGAAATACATGCAGGCCGGAGAAGAGTGTCCCTGTATGTGACAAGCTACACTCACAAAAAGGTGGAAACTCAAAGCATATCTTATTTTTAGATTTATTGTAATTACAATTTAGAAGTGGCTTGAAAAATCTGCTCTACATTATCTAAGTTACTTGATAAAAAGTTAGTTTGTCAGCATGGCAAATATATAAATAAATAAACACATTAATTAAAGTCGAACTGTTTTTAGGACAACTGCAATTGCATACAGATAATTAGTAGTATAGCCTGCGAAATTAGTTCTACCAGAGTATAGTAATAAGTTGGTTTGAAAGTATGGCAAAAATATATTCAAAATAATAAATTAAAAGTTGTTGTGAAACGTGGTAGTAGCCAACAAAGTCTTTAATAAGCTCAAACTTGGCAATAGCTTTAGGTTGACAAAATTTCAAAAATAATCTACATTTTTTGATTATAGTGTGTATATTTGTAAATACTGCATTTTGTCATGTATTTGACGTTATTTGGCATGGTGTTATTAATATGTACAGATAATTCTTGATGCCAAAGAAAAGTTGTAAGTCTCTTGGCTCAATATAAAATTTAAAAAAGGTGATATTTGCAAAATAAAAGTTAGACAGACTTGAAAAACTAAGGACAGTAATTCAAACTGGCAACAACTGCGATGACCTATACCAAAAGCCGGGGCGACCCTTACAGTAATCAGCCCAAATGTTTGTAGAGAAGATGTGCAAAAGGTCAAGTCAACAACTCCACAAAAGGTCTGAAGCATTTACTTAGACTATTACAACATTGCTAACATTCACTGCAGAAACATTTACATTCCTTAATATTCTACTCACGTATCCAAGTAAAAATGTCCAAATGTTAATGCTGCTATTGTTATCATTTTATCTCAACACAGCCCTGAATCCATCTTAAACTTTAACTTTTCGCCAGTGCAAGATTTTTGCTGCAACCATTTTTCCTAATACTTTGGGATATGTTCATACGCTCATTGTTCCACTACCTCTCCACTTAAATAGATCCTGATGGGCCGTAGTCTTCACCATTATAACCAAGGCCCACACACACACATACACACACACACACACCAGTGGATACAGCAGTAATCTTCATACTGACTGCACAACCAGTTCCTATGACATCTGACATTTGTGGAGGGTAAATCATGGATCCACTTGAATGAATAAGTTCTAGTTATGAGCTGATTCAAGCTATTTCCCCTATGGTTCTGTGAGCCCAAAACTGAAGGTCAGATTCCTCGGTCCGAAAAGCCAAGGCAAAAGGTCTCCTCTCTTCTCCTTCTGTGCTTTCTCTCCCTCCTTGCTCCTTTTCTTGTCTGTTCTGTCCAACTTACTTCATGCAAATGTGGGAGTTGAGCCTAAGTGGGTGATAATTGTTACCAGAACGCATTTTATTATCAGCAGTCTGGGCGCAGTCTGCTTGTTTTGATGGGGAATATTTTGACTTTTGGACAGAAAAGAAAAATAAATTAAAAAAAAACTTCTGGCAAGAGTTAAACTTATTTCCTTAGATTCTTTAGACTTTCTTTTCGCTTGATGTTGAAAAATACTTGGGAAGTAAGCCAGTACAATTACGGGGAAAAGGGAAATACTTTGAAGCAATTAATCCTTTGATTTTGATTAAAGAGAAATGGCTAGATATTTTTGAGAGACTTCAAGGACGCAGAGCCAGTGCGGCCTCATGCATGTGCCAGGTATAGCCAATGTAAAGGGCCCATGGGAAAGAAGTAAGGAAATATCCTCAATCTACAAAACTGGGCTACAACTTGACACACTTGGCATGCTTTCCAAGGCATTATTTTAGTCTTCATTCTACTTAGCTAATTATACCAATTACATGAAACAGTATGGAAGGAGTAGCCACGCTCACACAAGGTCTAGACATATATGATTTACAACAGTCCGAACGTCCAGGTCTCCTTGTGATAAAACGGTGTGTAATAACGCCATAAATTACTGTAATTAAACATCTATTATTGTGGCTAAAGTGGGGCCTGCTGTATTCTGTATAAGCCTCTTCGGAATTGGGAAATTCCCCACTGAGAAATAAATCAGCACAGTACGCCATGGCTGAGGGGTGACAATTCAAGGTGCATAAATTATTTGAATTTGGTGGTAAAGCAGCGTGTAACAGCAGGGTCATAGAAATAGAGAACACACAACAAGTCTCTTCTGTATTTATATGACCCTAATTTAACAGTGCATTTAACGCTGCCAGCCCACAGTTAACTTTTCCCTTTAATGTTGGCCCATTACGCACAAGTGCCCAGTCCAAATGAGAGACTTACTTTGGGTTCTGCGAGCTCCAGATGATAGTCTCCAACGATTTGGCTGAAGGTAACGCCGACCTGCACAGCAAAATAAAGATCCAAAGGTAATACTTCCAAGAGCCGTGTCCCGCCATTCTGGAGTGTGTGTGCAGACGGTGTAGAGCCGAGGGAAACTCGAAGCGAGCGTCAGGACGCAGCGGTGCGCCTTGTGGCAGCCTTTATCTGAGGTTCGCCCGGTGGGAAGGTGAGCTTCGATCAGTCGGGAGCATGAGAGCTCGACATCAAATACATATCCTATTGTGGCACTACTTTGGTGAGTGCGCCAGACCAAGTGTCCTTGGCTGAACTGGGAAAGAAGCTGTGTCCTGGTTGACCTGTGGCAGAGGTAAAACGACCTCCCGGACCAGTGCGTGGAGAGAGATTTTTCACTCCGCGGTGGATACGGGCAGAGCTGGAGCGCACGCTTTGTCTTTGTCAAATCCCCTGATGGTGCCTGTACCTGTCGCTGCTGTATATAGCCTACAGATGACCATCCATCAGTCACAACTCCACTGCAACGCTGGGAATCCCGAGGTCCATTTCATTCCAGTGATATCTCTCACCACCTCCTCCTGCTCAAAGGACCGGAGTTTCAGTTGTAAATATCCTGCCGGCTCGCCGTGCCACAGTGTTGCGCTCCTCCGGGGCAGCCTGTCCTAGTCCAACTCGGGCATGCTGAGCCGTGTGTGGCCACTGAGTTAATACCCCGTGTTTTGTAGCACGGATAACGCGCGTGAGATAAAAGTGCAGCGAAAAAAACAGTCCAGTCAAACAACCCTGGGCCTGCCTTTACATCCGCTCGTCAACATGTCCACGCTGTTGTGCGGGGATTTCTTGTTTAAAAAAAAAAGTGTCTCCGCGCGACTCCGGTGCGACTCGTAGCTGGAGCTCAACTGTAACCCGAGCGGAGAGAAGCTGTGGAGTACAAGGACCCGCCCACGGAACCATCAACAGCCAATCACAGCGCCCTGTCCAGGGAGTTGGGAGCAGTAAGCTAAAGGCATTTATGGGGACGTGGAGGGTGGGTATATCCGAGTGAAGGGGGTTAAAGAGAGACAGAGGGGACTGAGGGAGCGCGCGAGGGGGTAGGATTGACCCCGCATCTCCACCCCCTCCACCTCGGCCCGAGCCATCGACCCAAATTGAAATGGACTTTGGAGTAGTTCGTCATACTCAGAGAGGGACAGAGCAGCGTCACAGGCTGATATAACTGCGCGTAAAAGTGCTTAGAGTGACTAAAGTCTGCAGCATTTAAAACTGGGACTACAGGCTCAGTATCTGTTTCGTTTCCCTGTGTCCAATTGTAGCATACAATAACTCACTATGGGGATTATTGCAAATGTTTACGTTGTAACCTTGGGATTTCATTTCAGTGTCTCTGAGGACGTCCCCCCAGATTTACAACTGTTTTGACTTGTTACAAACGTTCAGCATTTACAGTATAGGATTACAGTATCAGTTATTTTGGTCCATTCTTGTGCTTTGAAGGCTATGATGATTAATGGCCTCTTTGGATCTCTTTCTGGCTGTCCCCTTTAGGGATAATGAACTGCATGAGAACTCCGTCTCCAGTGTCAATAGACAATAGTCCGGTCGGTAGCCTATAGTCATTGCGCCAGTCTTTCAATGAGGAAGAAATGCTTGACACATAATTGATCATGTCCATGTCTGTGCCCCTTTTGTGCCTATAGTTGGTCTGTGTTTGAAAGAGAGAGAGGGAGAGACTGCTTCAGAGAGGAGCCGGATTGCTCTTCATTTGAGTCCATTTGCCCGATCAATGTCGCCCCCTAATGGCCAGAACGAGATCGATGCCTAGAAAATAGCAGTGGGCATTGAGCGTAATTGGAAATGGCAGATAACAGACACTTTAAGATACGCGCGTTGGTTACAGAGATTATTTTTGCAACGCGACGTTTTGAGTTGACAGGCCGTATACTTTACGTAGCCTCGCTCAAACAATGCACTGACAGCCAATCACTGCAGTCTTTAATTACACTGTATACGTATTTATATTTGCATGGGTGCGTGTGGGAGGCTGTAATAATAGGGAAGTGCCAAGTGTGCTCTTTGCATCCTCAACCGCCTAACTACAGCTGATCTGAAGGTTTCCATAGTGATGCCAAACAGGGGCCAGTTGCCATCGAGTTGGCATGTCTAGCTCTAATAGCCAACTATGTCTGGGGATACCTGATACATTATAGGCCAATCAAAAGCTCCCATGGAGATACCTGATCTGCCCTTGGCCAATCAAGAGTGGGCAATATAACAGCAGCTGTGTGGGCACAAACCAACTGCCCCAAAGACCATGAATGTGAGTCTGTAAGAACACGGTGTGCATACCAGACCGCTTGTAATATGTAAAAGAGCTGTCAGGTTTTATTAGCCCTGTGGTGTATTGTGTGGCAATATAAAGGAGGAAAGAATAAAACAAAATATGTAGTGACACTTCCAATAAATGTATTTAAGTAGATGGAAAAGTAAGAGTTAGTGCTTGAATAGAGATACTACACCTGCATTACAACAACTTATAGCCAACTACAAACACTGATGTACTGAACTAGGCTGTTGAAAGTTTAGCTTTAATGATTCTGTCTGCTTTAGTTACTGGTCTATTTGTTATTGTACAGAAAGAAATTGAATCTGTAGTAGGGTTGTCAAAAGTATTAAAAATCAGATACTAATCGATACAAAAACTAATATTGAAAACTTATTTGAGCAGTATCGATACTAAAAAAGTCACATTCACGGGACAAAAATGAACCTTTCCTGAATAGCTCTATGATTTAATGTTGAAAATCACATTCTATTGTCTAAAGAAAGAGTGTTTTTTTTATTATTATCGTGGTATCGGAATCAGTATTGAGATTCAAGTTTGATACTGTAATATTGTAATCACTAAATCACTACATGACTAAAATTACAGTTATAAATAATGAAATTGAACAGTTATTCTTTCTCTTTGACTGAAAATCTTTCCCAGAAACTTCACATTAGAGGTACATTCTTCTAATAAAAGTATTTATTCAGTAACATATTTTCCAAGAGTGAATAAAGTAGAGAGGCATAAACAGATTTTTTTGTGTGAGCGGATTACAAGGGATCTGTGTGAGATAATGGACTGGCACATTCCTCTGTATAAACATAAAGGCTTTAATCTGCAGCGTGACACACAGGGCAGGAGTAATGGACCAAACAGGCTGTCTACCACTGAGAACTCATCTGATCTCCTATTTTAGACTTGATCCACTGCAGTGAATGAAAAAGAGGAAGTTAGTTTGCAAATGCCCCTAGATTATAAAAGTACTTGCATTACTGAATTATATATTTCATTAAAGCAAAAGCTAAATACTCAACGTAACTGTATTTGATTAATTTGGTCGCATTTCAAATTTAATTTCAAATTTACAGTTGCTTTTGCACTGGCCACCACTAGGAAAAGGCCTACATTTAATTTATATTAAACACTTTACATTTCTCAAGGTTAACGTTAAAGGTGCACTATGTAACTTTTCTGGTGAGGTGTGCTGTCATCTGCTTGTCGTCATGGAGATATTATTGTTTTGCCTGCAATGGTGTATAGTACGGCATTAAACTAAGCTATTATAGAGGGGGAGGAGGGAGAAAAGTATGTATTCTTACCATGAGTAGGGTCTCCACTCCACAGATCTGAATTTTGAGATAGATTCCATATTGCTCCATACTGTGGAACATTCAGGCAAAGCAATAAGATCTCCATGGAGACAAGCAGGTGGCCAGACCAAGATACATAGTGCATCTTTAAGTCCATATTAAAACATGCACGTCAAATATAATAACACAAACTACAAGTAATGCTTTAAAAGATATCACCTCTGCTGCTTCTTCACTTACTACTTCTGCTACTACGGTCAATGAAATATTCTCAAGCTGTTAATACTCCAATTTCTACAACAGCTAAAACTAATTATCGCACCTACTAATACTAAACCCTCCTCTGTTACAACTACCACTGGTTCTGCCACAATTACTACTATTAAATCCATCCAAAGTCCTATTTTAAGAGAATGAGGTCATTTTGTTAACATGTAGGTGCGCATGATTTGGACCACTATAAATAGGCTGGATGTACTGCGATTCAGTCCGATCTCATGCAAGGAAACTCAAAATGGAGGAAGGCCAAGGAAGCCGATGATCATTATCAAGCAAGGAATCCATTTTTGTCCACTAAATCAATTTTTATTTGGTCATAAAATGTCAGAAAGCCTTGGAACAATCCATGCATAATTCCCCGTGGCCTGGGACGACATTTTCAAGAGGCTTGTTTTGTTCACTTTAAACTCCAAATATATTCTGGATCTGTAATTATATCAGAATGGTCACAGCAGCAAACAGCGGAGGGATCGAGTTTAACCTGTGGATGACAAGCTTGCCTCTGATTAAAGGGGTTCAGTGTGTTGTTTATGCATTCAAAATTAACAATAATTAGTAACAGCAGAGGCACCAGTGTACAGAAAGTCCCCAAATATGAAGTAAAGGCCAGACACAGCGCAGCCACAAGTAAAACAGTCTAGGATAATTCGCTTTTAGTATAAACTAGATAAACCTTAAGGAACAGATTACATTGCAGATTTGATACTTGTAGGATTTTTTTTGTGTCTCTGGTTTTGTGTCTACGTCATTGTCCCTGTAGTTTTCCTAGTGCATTTGTCCCATCCTTCAATAATTATAGGGCAGTAGGAGACAGCATCCATGGAATCCTCCTACGGATTTGGCACAATTTTTGACATTTGTGTGCAAATCTATGCCGTAATATATAATCACTTCAATCAATTGAACCCAAGACCTTTTGGTGTGAGGTGAGAAATGTTATCAGCTCTATTGTGCCATATTACCAAATTTAAGATACTGTATGTAACATTATAGAGGTGGCACATCGCTCGCACGATTCCATGGAAATAGAAAGTTAAAACCATATTTCAGAACATTCTACATAGATTTGTTTTTAGTCATACAGTGGAAGACTGTAGCAATATATCCATGGAAACCAGCATCAGGTTAAATAAGAGTCTAGTTTGTGGAGATGCAAGCTTGCTCAGAATAAGAGCACGTTTTTTGTTAGTTTTTTTTCAGTGCAATAAAAACATACAAAATGAAAGAAAAAAACAAAACAAAAAAAGTTTTATTTTGATAAATTTATTGGAAAACAAAAAAAAAAGTTCAAATACAGAAATACATGGTCTCGCTGCATGTACCTCATGTATTTTCATTAACATACACTGTTCTGACCCCATAAAGTTAAATCCAATGGCAGAAGCGTACTGGAACATATAACTCAACACCTGTGTAAGAATGCAATTTTGGACTCTTTTCCATTTCCCAGTATAATTCTTCTGTATTATCCTTATCTTTGAGACAATTTGTAAATAATATATTTTGATAAGAAGAATACTTTTGCTATATATTGAAACATGTTGTTTTCATTTGATTCAAATTCTGTAACAAAAGTACAGCAGAGGAATGCAAAGTTTTATCACACCAGATTAGATAACACATTTTACTGATCTCAAAGGAACCTCCAAAAAGTTTCCTGTTCACACACAAAAAGTGTTTAGCCAAGAAAAATTTCAACTCCAGCAGCCTTAGTTACTTCAGCTATAAGTGTAATGTCCCAGTTGATTTTGCTCATTGTAATAAAGTAATAGTTTTTCTCTTATTTATACTTATGGCATACTGAACACTATTTCTGCTGCCGCTCCAGACTAGAGCTCGGACTATTTACTGGATTGAAATATTGCCACAGTTTTCATCATTCTGTTCTGAGACAAAACTCAAACTCATTTTTCCTAATTGTCAGACCCACACTGTCTGCTGTCACAAAACACCGTGAAGGACTTGAACGAGTGATTACAATGTCGACGTTTGAATAGAAACATTTTTCAAAATGTTTTAGGAAAAATGTTTGTTTGTACAATATCTTGATGAGTTCGCCTTCAGGAAAATCAAGTAGTTTATGTTTGTTTGTTTACAGTAATACAATGGCTTTTCAATAGCAATTAAAGTGTTCCAGATTACACTACAGTTACTGAATAAATAAAATAAGAAAAATAGAATATTATAGGAACAATGTCAGGTTATCTGGGAACACACATACATTTATTATATAGAGTGAAACACATGGTTATTGTTATGACTATGTTAAAGGTCCACAATGTAACTTTTCTGGTGAAGGGCCTGCCACATGCTTGTCTGTTAACACTAATGTTCCACAGTATGACATAAAAACATATATTTATTTGTGGTTATATATTTATATATACAGTCTATGTATAAAACATGTATCTCCATGTAGACACCAGGCCAAATTAAGCATTCAAGGCATTGCAAACATTTCCATGAAGACAAGCAGGTGGTAGACTCCCTACCCACAGTGTAATACAAAGTTATACAAATAAATTATACTAGATTCATGTGTGTATTAATCATAACACTATTTCTATTCCATTTATCATTTATCCATTATCATTGTATTGTACAGTTAAGTCCTCTGCATACTCTTGTATTCATTAACACTGAAATAATTTCCCTTCCACTAGCATTGATCTCGGCCTGTGTGCTATTACAGTCAACTCATTGTAAATCATTTCATATTTACCTAGTTATTGTGTAATTCCCAGCACAGCCTCTTTAACTACACCATTGATTGTGGAGGCTTTGTTTCTCCCCGTACGACTCCAGAGCGAACTCCTGCTCTCCGATCGTAGTCCCTTTTCCAATCCCACTATTTACTCTCTGCAAACACTGAAGCCATGACATCACCTCCCCGGATCAGGCCTCCATACATAGGCCCGGGGTCGGCTCCAGCTGCCTGCCTCTCTGGATAAATGACAAGCAAAGTGGTGGTCGTTTCTCGCTTGTAATCTGCTCTTAATTAGGCCTGGCTGGAGTCCTAATGGTTAGAGAGGGAGCACAGGGCAGTGGCCTCGTGTGCCAAAGTGTAAAGGAGGGAGGAGATGCCAAAAATGTACTCAAGTAAAAGTACTGGGATTCATTGAAGTAAAAAGTAGTAACTGAACAGAAGCTGAAGTAAAAGTTGATTGGACACATACAGTTTTGTCTGTTTTGTTAGTGATTGATCAGACCAGTAAAGTATGCAAATTCTGGTATGTGCAAACAGCAATCAGAAAACCCCAACTGAAGAAAGAACAAAGCTCATTTTCAAAACTTTTAAGCTTGAATACATTTTGTAAACAGATTTATTCAGTCATCAGACACAGTTCTTGGTGTGAAGTCACAGGTGCCCTGCGGTAGATCGATAAAAGCAAGCAAAATCACTTATTCGTATGGTGATTCCAGGAAAGGGTGTGCTTTACTAAAAGACACAGTGACAGTGAACCAGCAACCTTCCTGTAAGTAGAAGCATATCTCTACAAACACTCAAAAAATACTTGTTGACCTTTTGAAATAATATACAGTATGTCACTAATTTCCATTTCATTTATTAAGCTTGCACAAATACTCATTGTTGAAATCATTTTGGGTTTGTTGTTTTTATTTTTTTTATTTTTTGGAATGGGGTGACATAATTTATGGAGGGTCAACATTAAAGTTATTTCTTTATTTGAGCTTGGCCTAATCATGAAGCAAAAGAAACGTTTTTGAAATGTTTTTCCTGATTTCCATTTTTCAAAACAAATTACACAGGATGGGGAAAAAAAATATTTTATTGCAGGGGGGGAAAATCAGTATAATCACTAATAGTCGAAAGTCCAAATTATTCAAAACAATGATATAATTACCTCAAATCTCTGGGCAGTAGTAATTGTAGTACTGTAACTTATAAAAATCTAGCTCATTTCCTTGGGTCAGACTCGAGGACCATTGGCCAGTAGCTCTTGTGCTAAAGTAGGACCTCTTTAGACCCCATTAACCATAGATCCAGGTAACGCAGATCCCATAAGCATGTATCCAGGGGTCAAGTGGTTAACCCTTTGTTATCATGAAAGTTCGCTGGGGAGGAAAGGAGAGGAGGGGGGTTGAGGTTTGACACGGGATGTACCAGCTGCAATCAATATCAAACACCCATTAACCATTGGGACAACACATTTTCATAAACACACGCACTTACAATGCACGCACAGCTTCCCATGTCGCTCACACAAAGTTTCAAAATGGCCCCCGCCCTCAACATCTTTAGGAAATACAGACACATAAACAACACAGGGTCTCTGTAAACACGCCGCCGTTCAAACAGTGGGAATCTACCGTTCGCATAAACAAACTATTTTCAGAGGCAGACGCACGGAAAAAAGTTGGTGTAGGAGCTATTCATGGACGCAGCCGTGTAAAGGCCGAGTGCATTGTTCGTTGTATAGATAATGTAAGATAGATGGTATACAGTGGATTTGATAGGGATCAGCTCAGCCCCAATTTGGAAAGGAAAACAGTAATCCAAAGTTTACAGTACACAAGCCGGTTATCTCTTACTTTGAAAGGTTTAGCCCATTGGTTGATCTTTGTTGTTGCTATACCTATACAAAATCCTAAATATGCAATAATAGCATGTAGTTTACTTCAGTTTCTATTCTAACCTGTTGTATATTGTTGTTGGTTTCTCGAGCAAGACACATCACCAACTTTACCTAACTTTACCTATTAAAACTATACCTCCATTTTAGATTCGTTCCTATTGATACTTTGCATCTGACGCCATCAACATTTCCTGGGAGTGTGATGCTAACTGAAGGCTCTGCTCTGTCTGAAGCTCTGTTACTCAAATTAGAGTTTAATCTGTGCTTTATATTAACACAATCTTACCAGAAAGAACTGATTTTGCTGGAACTACAACATTAGAGCTGATTTGTGCTTTTAAATAAGATTACGTTTACACCGAAACAAATCTGTGTATCAGCATATCACAGTATTGGAAACGATCTGCGTCCACACACATCATCTCTGTGTCTTCCCTATCCACACAGCTTTGCGCATATTTGTTTAAGTTTTACAGAAACAAAACTTAAAACCGCATGGCTAATTTGCATAAACTAAGCGCTCAAAAAACAGCTCGCTCTTGTGCGCTGATGCGGTTCAGCTTCTGTCGGACTAAAGGACATGACTCAGTGGATTATATGTGTTCTTTCTGTGACAGAGGGTGTTCTGCTGATGGTGAGTCTGTTCTGTGCTTCTGTCGCGTTGGAGATGGTTCATGTTAAACTTTTCAGAGATTGTACGTCTGCAGGTCATACACACAGACTGAATATATGAATGGACATATATTCTAGCCTCTAAGCATTTTGGCGGTGAATTACTTCGCTATGCATAGACCTACATCAGAGTATCAGCATTTTTAGGTGTCCACACGGTGCCTGATCAGATCCGTACTCAGATGAATTTGTGGGAGCTGGCGGCATCAGATCTTTCCATCTCTGGAGCCGTTTTCAATCAGATTAGTGTGGACGAACACTGCATCCACAACGAAAATGACTCGAATACGCACTAGTGTTGACAGGGCATAAGATCGATGGCTGACAGACTTAGGCCCAGTCCACACACACCAGTCTTAATTTTTTTCTGTGTGTGCATTGTGTCTCCATGGTAACTTTTAAACATTCCACATTACACATACATGTAGATCACATAAATTATTCACTTTGTAGATGGAAGCAACAACCATTGAATGTACTGCGAATGGTAACAACTTTATGGTACTTTTGGGTAATGGTGATCTAAGCTACGGTATCGTACATCACATCAAGGAACCATTCATGAAGTCTTGCCTAGAGACACAACCGCAACATATTGTTAATAATGGAGATTGAACCTCCAACTCTGTGATGTCAGTTCATGTCCACTTTATAAATGCAAATAGTTTCAGTCGACTAAAATCTTAGTTGAATAATTCATGCAAAAAGCAAGCATGCACATCAAAACTTGAACCACTTCATTGTTTTTGGATGATTTCAAAACCACACATTTTTGCTTTTACCAAAACACACATGGCTCACATTTGCTTAAAATGTCCTCAGTCTATTTTTGTTTCTCGCACAATAAAAAATACACACATTTTCAACATTATCCTTTTAGCAATTTGGACCTTTCTATCTGTGTTTTTGATGTATTTTTTTAATAATCTAAACCTTTCTTTGTGGGTTCTGGATCCTCTCCTGTCTGGCCTTAGGCAGATAAACCATGGACAGTTGCAGAGCTCACCATTACAAAACATGCAATGACAGATTTGGTTTCATTATTGACGTCAACACTACAAATTTTTTTCTGTTTGTATATTTTACTTCATACAGTACTTCATTACACCAAGTTTTAAACTTCGTGACACCATTTTGGGCCACCACCAACTGTATTGTAAAAGCACTTTCAGTTCTTATAAAGTAATAACTCAATTACAATGGCCAATGTAACTGCATTTGTTGCTGTCAGCACGTCCAAGTTTGGAGGAGAAGACAGGAGCAACCCAGGGGCTAAATCTGACTGTATACTGCCATACACATACAAAACGGATGATCTTTTGGGCATAATTCAAACAAAATGCCAAAAAATACATTACATTTTGCGACACAGTACTTTGTCAAAAATGCCCCAAAACCACAGTATTTCACCAGTGCACATATGGGACGTATTTGGCCTTAGTCTATTTTTGTTTCTAGCTCAAATGTAAAGTATACGCATTTTAAATATTTTCCTTTTGCACCGTTTGGACAACTTAAGGAAAAGTCGTTAAACCTGGGGTTGAATTAATGAGTTTTATGGGGTGTTTATACTGCCGTTAAATGCTAAATTGGGTGAAATTCCTCCCATGTACACTATTTTAGCTGCTATAAAAACGTCAAATACTTAAAGCCACACTCACACTCACACTGCGTAGGATTACCAGGAGGCTATGAGTAAACAAATGTGTCCCGTGCGCAGTTTTCATCCAAATCATGCTTTGACTTCACATTTGAATAGACTTAAGTGGCCTCTCATATTTAACTTTGTCCCCTTGTTTGCTTAGTATTTTCACGTCTGTCAGTAATTTTATTGTTTGGGAACTCACCACTCTACAAGGCCCCTCCCATTGGAACAAAAGGGAAAGTGGTGCAGTACAAGCAGGCTAAGAAAGGTTAGTTTACAATACAGAGTACATTCTCATTGTTATTGTAGCTTAAGAGGGATTTTATGGAGCGATATATTTACTTCTTGTCTTTAGAAATATAAAGTTTACTGTTTTATTTCAATTAAACCAATTTGATATGAAAAATAACATGTTGTGGGGACAGAAGTGTTTTAAATTCAAAGCGATTACATAATATTTTGTTATGACAGAAATAAATAAATGAGAAACGAAAAGTGGACTTGTCCAGTGAAAGCCAAGAGAGGCTTCAAAAAGGGAAAACAGCATTTAAGTGTTTTCCAAAAAGGGGGATTCTACAGAAATATAAAAGAAGAAATGAGAGACAAACTTATCTGTTTAATGTGGTTGTTAAAGGTCTTATAACACCTAAAAGTGACTCTTGTAGGCTTTAAGTCATGTTATAATGCTGTTACCTCATGAAAAACATACCTGGAATTGTGTTTTGTTTCATTCACATGTTTGAGTAACCCTTATTATTAGACCATCTACATCTTCAAAGCCCCCAAAATCCTCTGTTCCACCTTATGATGTCATGAAGTGGTAGTTTTCCAGTTAACAGCTACCTTTTACCTTTTGCTCAGTAGAGATGGGCAATTCCAGGGCTGAAATCATTGAAATGATATTAGGGACGGTGTATGGAGTTTAAAAACACAGAGGAGCACTTCCTGTTTTACCACATGACATCACAAGGAACAGAGTATTTTCAGTTTGAGAGAAGAACTCAGCCTAAATATCCAGGGTTTGTGTGTTAAATATGTATCAATGAAACAAAACACAACTCCATGTTTTTTGGTGAGAAAACAACATTAAAATCTACATCAAAAAATAATATAATATAGGCCCTTTAATGTAAAAAACAAAACAAAAACCCACACACACTGAGCATAATTATTTGTCATCTATTAATAATTAATGTAGTCTTGTGTCTTTTGATTCTTGCATCTTCTTGTCCAAACTACGGGGTGAGTGTAGTCAACCATAAGTGATATATTAACTAGCAATCACAATACAACAAGGTGGAAAAAATCTGAAATAGTTAAATCTAAAAATGATTAGACACAGTACATGATTTAAATATTACAAAGTGAGCCACTAGAACTTTGGCCCTTTTCTGCAGTGGAACAAAGTAATATAGTGAGTGAGGAATGTTCCAGAGGTTGCTGGTTCATCAATTGACGTCTTGCTGACAATGGTCGAAATCCACTAAAACTAATCACTGGTTTCTATTGATCCTTTTGTGGCTGCAGTTTAAGTCTTGATAAAGAGACTTTGAAGGATCCCCACAGCAGACTCTGATCCAGGTTTTACAAGTAAAACTGTCATCAATCAAAGAGAAGTATTGAGTGGGTTTTGTCCATCAGAATGTTATCAGAGGGTATACTCTTGTTAAAGCTTCACTGTGTAACTTTTCTGCTTGTGTCTATATGTTTTGCTTTGCCTGGAATGTTTCACAGTCAGTCTCTATGGCAACAAGAGAGTGGTTCCACCAGGTAAAGTTACAGTTAAGGCATGTGGAGAAGCACTCAGAGGAAGAATGCATGTTTTTCATTGTTTTTTTTTGTGAACATGTTATTAAATAAATACAAGATACATTAATACCACTGTGTAACATTTCAGGCAAGGCAATAGCATTTCCATGGAGATAAGTGAAATTTACTAAGTGCACCTTTCATGTGCAACCATAGAATGTATAAAGAAGAGGTTTAAGTGAGTGTGACGTCACCCATAGCGTTTGGCTCCAATCAAATGAAGCTCATTGAGGTTTGAAGTTAAAGCAGTGAATTTAGAGCCCAATCTGATATTTGGAATAGCAACCAAAAGCTGTTGAAAGTAATGCCCCTTACTGTCCACATTGCTGTTTTAGCCGGGAAAGGGCCCTTTGCAACACTGTCAACCAAACCTGTTGTTAACGCTAGTGTGGGTCCTCGGAGAAAGAAGCCACCTGATTTGTCTGTTATTAATGTTCATATAGTGATTTACCGAGAATAAAAAAAAAAAAAGCAAAATAAACACCAGAATTATGTAGAGTGGGTTAATATGAACATTTTAAGACCAAGAGTCTGACAGCAGCAGTCACAGAGAGCGGTAGATTGTGCTATGTGCAGTAGTGTAGTGGGGATTTTCCAAGTGTTTTTTTTTTTTTTTGTGTGTGTGTGTGTTTTTTTCTCAAAATAATGCGGAATTATGTTATTAACATTAACGCCTTTCATAATCACCTACAGAACATAAATCATAGACTACAACACATGTGCTCAAGACTGAACCAGGATTAAAACAGGACTAAACCAGGCCTAAACACGGACTAAACCAAGAATAAACCAGGACTAATCTTTGACTTGAGAGCGAGAGAGAGAACCCTGATCCCATGGAGCCAGATGTTTGAATGCGGCACTGCGCTGATCCTTTCTCCTGTGGTCACCCGACGGTCTACGCGGGTGCACCTCCGGGCCCGATCCGACACTCAGTCCCGGTTCATTTATGGTTTAGTCCTGGTTTAGACCTGGTTTAATCCTCCTGGTTCAGTCGTGGGATCAGTCCAGGTCTCTATGCATGTCAGTGTAGGACAGTACTGCAGATATCATGAGCCTGTGCAGATTGTTTTCACCATTACCAATAGCTCCGGTTTCACATTTAAGTTGTTGCTATTTTATATTTGTTATTTTTTTTATACCTCACGTCGGGAGAAGTGGGTGGACGGCGTACCCCCGCTTACCACGCCCACTACACCCCTAACTATGTCCATTTATATTTACAGTGTATGTGAGCAGCACTTACAGACTGCACAAACTATTCAAATGACAATGACAAGGTATTTTGCACTTTTGAAAATCGCACTAGAAAATTGTCTTGTAATAGATTCCATGAGATAAATTCCATGGGATTTCAGAGGAATTTATTAAAATCCAAATTTATTCCTCCAAGAAGATTATTACGATTTGTGATCTAGCTCTATTAGATTAAAATGTTCTTAATTCTTTATTAAACAAGCTTAACTGAAAATACTCAAACGCTAACACTGATCTTTGAATGATAGAGTGACTGACAGGACCTATCGTGCCGCTCTATTTATTCAACTACAGAATCTATAAACTTGGAATGTCCTTAATTATACTGATACTTTACTTTCATGCTGGGGGTGTTCGACATGTACTGGTGTGGGGAAATGTTCAGGAGTTACCATGGTGACACAATCCCACATTAGATTTATGATCGTCTGAAAACATCATTTGTTTAACCGGACAAGCCAGCTTATCTGTTGTAGTTCCAACTAAATCAGCTGTTTCTGTTCAGATTGCGTTTAAACAAAGCTCAAATTAAACTCTAACTCTGAGTTTCTAACAGAGTAGTGCCTTTAGTTAGCGTCACACCCCGAGAAAATGTCTATGATGTCATCTGCAAGGTATCAAACCCTGGTCTCCATAATGTAATGATGCTTGTTACACCTGAAGGCTTTGTACATATATAATTTTCTCGAACCTAAACATCTGCCTTAAATACCAGCTAAGTACCCTAAAGCCTTCAGTACATCCCATTATTATTGTTGAGTGGGTGTGTGATATTGTTCTTAAATACCAAACAGCTTTATTTTGCCTTAAGAAGTAATTAAAACCTTGTTAGCGCGTACAGCTGAATTAACACTACTGTACTATATGAATTTGGGTTACATCCACAGCTGGTGCATCCTGTAGACTGCACATTTCCTGTTTGCAGTTGGTCCTGATTGCTGTCCAGACGTTTTCCTCCACCTCTCCTCCTCTCCTCTCTCCTTTCCTTGTCTCCTTTCCTCACGCTCATCTTTGCCTTCCTTCCTTGACTGACAGGAAGCTTCTGATTACAGACAAATAACAATCTACGATAAACATGTCCGCCGCAATTTAGCTTCCCAGCAGGAGAGGCGAGGCTCTCTCTCCTCTCCGTGGCTCCCCCACTCCCCCGTCATATCAGTAATTAGACCTGATAACAAGCCTTAGACAATGGATGTTTAGTGTAACCATCTCTGTCTACATGTAAACATATCGAGAGCATCCTGATTAGCTTCTCAGTATCGCTGAATCTTCACTCCCCACAGTTAGGCGTATTATACCTTTTTAAACCCAGTCGGATGCGATTAGAATTCAAAAAGGTAACATTTTCTTTGATGCCCCATATCAAAGAAGAAAGCGTTCGACTATGGGAAAGTATTAACAAGTCCATACGCAGCTTGTGCACACATTCTATGCAAAGACGTGTTATTAACCAGAGATGGGAGCATTGTTCAAGTCAGTTACTGAAGGGTATTTGTAAAGCAAACTTTTACTGGGAAATTTGGGAAGTTGTGGCGGAAAGCTTAGTGCTCTTAATACAAAAATTTAAAGGGTAAATATTATTTTTTTCAAATCACTTTTTTAAGCTTTTAGCCAATCTGTGGTAGCAGATATCAGAGCTGATACTGAAAAATTGGCTGGATTGGATATTGGCTTTCAAATATCAGTTCAGACGATATCCTGTTTGGACATATACATCCATGTAATAAGACTATTTGCTGGTTGTACTCTTAATCTTAAAGTGTTTGAACTTTTATTTAGGCATTGTTGTTTTGTAGTAACTTGAAAGATAAATGACAGGTACATTAACTCTTTTGGATAAGTTATGTTTCATTTTATTTTTATTTTAAGGAAATAAATGCTGTTTTCAGTTTCTGCACTGGAAACTAATTGTTGATATCGGGTAATGACAGATACTTAAAGCTCTAATATCAGAATCAGTACTGCAACTGAAAAAGCTCGATCAGTGGATACCGAATTACAACCATGTTTTCTGATCATTAATTTGAATAATCCTGTATTGTCCCGCTTTTGAGGCAACCTACCCGCTCTGTACTTAGTTACAATTATTATTATTTTTTAAATCCGACAACAATAAAATAATAATAACTAGACTTACTTAATAATCTGGTAACTAAAACTGAGTCATCCTTTTTCTGATCTTTGTTATAATGTTGGTTCCTCATCAAAAACAGACCTGGAGTTGTGTTTTGTTTCATTCACAACATGTTTAACACACAAACGCTGTGTATTTTGGCTGAGTTCTTCTCTCAAACAGAAAACACAGGAAGTGCTCCACTGTGTTTATTCATACACCTTCACTAGAATCACTTGGCTCAGTCCTGGAACTTCCAATCTACTGAACAAAAGGTAAAAGATAGTTCTCTGGAACAGAACATTTTGAGCTTTGAAGATGTAGACAAAGTAATAATAAAGGGCTCCAGGTATGTTTTTGAGAAAGTAACAGCATTATAGCATGTCTTAAAGCTCAGAGGCAACTTTGTGTAATATAGGACCTTGAATAACATATGTGCTCACTATTCTTAATTCATTCTTTGTTAAGGTGAATAAAGGTGCAGTCATTACAAAGTGGTACCAAAAGTTTAATTTGAAGTACTCGCACTTACATTTTAGGCCATGAATCCACTCCCCGTTTTTCATCATCTATTAGCTCACCATTTGTAGGGCACATTTAGAGCAGCTTTTCCCCTGGAGGGCTTAGAGAAGGAGCTAAATTAAGGGGAGGAATATGGTTGATTCTGTCCCGGGGGGCTGCCCTGTCCCTTCTAATAGAATTACATGTGTGTGATAGATGAGTGCATTCTCCGAGGTAACTTGTCTGTCAAACATTAGGTCACACTACAGCTCTGTGGCGCTTGGAGAGGTGCCTCGATCTTTTGAGGGTAACAAAAGTGAAAGAGAAAGAAAGAAAAAAAGACAAGAGTGTAGAGAGGTGGGAATGGGGCAGATGAAGAGGGTGGGGGTGAGGCCAGAGTGGAGAGTGAGAAGGCTGTACAAAAGAAGTGCAAACGAACCCACGGGTACTAGCAGAGGTATTATTCGGTTTATAAGGTCGCAGTGCAATTTGTAGTAGCAGTAATATCACATATGCTGTAAAAATATCTTGGCAGTACATGCAGGGATTAGAAGTAATATCAATAGAGTTTTATATTGAAGTAAGGGTAGGTTTTAGCAGATATCTGTGCTGAAAATATTGCAGTATTTTAATTGAATTGCATTATAACTAGCAGTAGCATTTGTAGCCATAGAGATAATAGTAGTGATAGTAGTAATGGTAGTAACAGTAATAGTCAGTAGTTACTGGGGTGATGATAGTACTTAGATTCTGACTCTGAACAGAAGAAGCTGGTTGGGCTTCAATTAACATCTTAAGATTAGTACAAGTAGTATTAATTAAGTAGTGGTAATACACCACAGGTCAAAGTGGTAGTAATAGTAGTAGTAGTAGTAGTAATAGTAGTAGATAAAGTAGTATTGCAGAACAGATGATCAGTTTTGCATTGTGGCAATAGTAATAAAAGTAGTAATCATTAACTCAAATAGTGTTAGCAATTAGTAGTAGTAGCAATAGTAGTAGTAGTAGTAGTAGTAGATACACTGGTATTGTAGTACAGATGATCAGTTTTGCATTGGTGGCAATAGTAGTAATAAAAGTAGTAATTATTAATTCAAATTGTGGTAGCAATTAGTAGTAGTAGTAGTAGTAGTAGTAATAGTAGTAGTAGTAGATAAAGTAGTATTGTAGTACAGATGATCAGTTTTGCATAGGTGGCAATAGTAGTAATAAGAGTAGTAATCATTAATTCAAATTGTGGTAGCAACTAGTAGTAGTAGTAGTAGGAGGAGGAGAAGTTGCAGTAGTAGTCATAGGTAGGCATGTGTGGTATATAAAAGTTGAAGTAACATAATTAGAAATCATAATAACAGTGAAATGTATACCTCTTATGAAAAGCCACATTGTGTGTTATTTGCTGGCTAACAGTCTGTTAATAGCATTTGCAGAGCCTGTGGTGGTAGAAGGCACTAGCTCTGGCCTGGAATGGGATGGGAAGAGCAGATTGAGAGGGTGGGGGTTAGCCAAAGTGGCGCAGAGAGTGAGAAGTCTATAGAACGCATTCAAACTCCTTTTAATTAGGCTCGGCGTGATGGACAGCAGCCTGCGGACGTGCCTGCCCCTTCGCTGTTCAGGCAGTGGCAGGGGGAGGGACCTCAGGCTCTAGTAGAGATGTCTACTGCCAGCGAGCCTGAATGGGACAAAGATTTCAATAGAAACTTCAAAGCAACCCCTGTAAGAGCTGTGCACATACCCACCACCACCCCTCCCTCAAGCACCACCCCACTTTTCTCCCCTCTCCTCTTGGCTCAGTGACGGTCAACAAGCGCTCCCCCCCTTCTCCTCCTCCTCCCCCACCTCCCCTTCCCATTCGTTCCCCTGTTCAAGTGGCGTCTCCTCTTCGCTGACTGGCTACATGGATCGCCTGGCAGCTGCAGTAGCCAGGGTGGATTTCAAAGTGTGTGTTTTTGCTTGTCTCTCTTTATGCCTTCAAAAGAGCTCAAACCAGAGGATGCAGCTATAATTGGGGAAGAGATCTGACTCATTGCTCTGCCCCTCTGAACTGCATTGAAGCGCTCGGGAAGAGGAGGAGGGGAGGGGGTCCAATTTGGATTTTTTGGAAATGGAACAAGTGGCCCACAGTGCTGACGTATTTGAAGAAATTATTGTAGCTAAATGATACAGAAGGATTTAGCGTCTAATTTAGTCCCAGTGTCCGACCTGATTTTGGAGTAGGCTTCTGATCTAGGGACCAACGTCATCTAAGATTACTTGGCAACAAAATCTAGGTCTATGCTATAATGATCCCCCGTTTATTAAGATTCTGACTGAAAAACACTGCCAGAAGAATGTATTTAGCCTATAGGAAAATATGAGAAAGCGTAACTGTTTTAGACCCTGGAAAAATGTGTAATTATCACCAGAACGTCCAAGACTAAAATCTAAACTGCATAGTCCAACAGTCAAGGTCCAAGTTGGTTAGTGTGTCTGTGACGTTCCTCGATGAATAAACTATGGGCATGTGATGTATAATTCGACAAAATTCAAATGCAAAATTATAGCACTGAAAGAGGAAGTTGATTCTCTACCAAAAAAGTAGCCAAAGCTTTCTTTAGAGGTTTAGAGCTTTATTTTTCTGATCTATGTTATAACGTTGTTTCCTGATCAAAAACATACTTGGAGTTGGAGTGTTTTGTTTCATTCACACACGTTTAGCTCATAAATCCTGAATATTTACGCTGAGTTTTTCTCTCAAATACTCTTATCCACCTTGTGATGCCATGTAGTAACAGAGGAAATACAATGCTCCACTGTGTTTTCCATGCTCCTTCACTAGAATCATATGGATAATTTCAGCCCTAGAATTGCTAATCTCTACTGAATTAAAGGTAGCTGTTAACTTGAAAACTCACTCAACGGTCTTGCACCTTCTTACCTGTGTGAGATTTTGACCCCTCACCAGATCGTAGAGCTCTGCTGGGCAACATCTGCTGGAGGTCCCCCGGTCCCGGTGCAAACAGTGGGGTGATCATTCTTTTGCCGTGGCCGGTCAAAAACTCTGGAACTCTTTGCCCATTGAGTTACGGCCCATCCATGACCTGCCTCTGTTCAAAGCCAAACTTAAAACCTACTTATTTAGAATGGCTTTTAACACTTAGTGGCCTTGTGACACTTTCTTTATTTTAATGGTGTAATGTGCTTTGTTGCTTTGTTTGTATGATGTTTATTGTTTTTTATCCTGTTTTAATGTTGTACAGCACTTCGGTCGGCTTTGGTCGTTGGAAGGGGGTATAGAAATTAAGTTTGATTGATTGATTGATGGATTGAAAATTATCACTTCATGACATCACAAGGTGGAGCAAAGCATTTTGTTCTTTGGAGATGTAGACAGTCTAATAATAAAGGATTACATGTGTGTGAATGAAACAAAATACAACTCTAAGTATGTGGTAGCAACACTGCAGCATGGTTTAAATCTCACAAGAGTCAAATTTGCATAATACAGAGTCTTTGATAAATACATGAACCTGCACATGCAAGTTTTAAATTACAATTACAGGTGTTTTGCTAAAAAAAACTACATAATTAATACATAATTCTCAGTCACTCTGAGTGGGTCACCTCTCAACAGACCTGGCCTGTAACTTGTCCTGTTTGTCTCTATGGAGGTAGATCATCCCAGGCTAAGCAAATCTCCATGGAGACGAGCAGATGGCAGAACCTCCTCTAGAAAAGTGCAAGGTGCACCTTTAAATGAAAGTCTTTTTTTGTGTTTGCCAAAAGAGTCAATAAGGATTTATTTTTTTTCTTTTTCTCGATGGCTGTATGTCAATCTGAAACAGTGAAGATGCAATTTACTCTATCTGCCCGTCTATCTCCCCTTTCAAAACCCCTCGCACCTCCACTACAATTTTATAAAATAGGAAAAAACAATTTGGATGTCTGGCAGCGCTGGTAAAGGTCACCCATTTCTGTGGAGTTTTGCTATTTGCCCAAAGAAAAGCGAGTATTGATTGAATGATTTCACTGCACACTGGGAGCCATTGCTTTGTTGTTGGTTGTTGCTGTTTGCTGAACATTTTGACGGCGTATGACTAAACGTGAAGGATGACTCAATAAGAAGCCACGGGATTTCTGGTAGGTTTGGAACTGATGCAAATTTCCATATTTTTTAGGAGAACTAAGCTCATATTATTATTGAGGGCTCATACGATGCTATTTTCTGATCTGTGTATAATGCAGTTTCCTCATCACAAACATTTCGAGTTGTGTTTTGTGTCATTCACTCCTGTTTAACACAGAAACATGCATATCTAGGCTGAGCTCTTCTCTCAAACAGAAAACACTCTGTTCCACCTTGTGATGTCACATGGTAATACAAGAAGTGCTCCACTGTGTTTTTAAACTCCATACACCTTCACTAGAATCACTTGGGTAATTTCAGTCCTGGAATTGCAAATGCCTACTGATCAAAAAATAAAAGGTAGCTGTTAACTTGAAAACTCCCATTTCATGACATCACAAGGTGGAGCAGAGCATTTTGAGCTTTGGAGATGTAGACAGACTAATAATAAAGGATTACTCAAACATGTGTGAATGAAACAAAGCATAAATCCAAGTATGATTTTAGGAGGTAACAACATTATAACACCACTTAAAGCTCAAAACATACAATTTTGTGTAATTTAGGACTTTTAAGGGGCAAGGGATGCAGTGGGATTTACACTGCCTTTTGTCTCCTATTTTAGTCACCTCTGAAATGGCATTGTATGTTACATAAAAACAAACATTACCTCATTAAATATTAAATATAGTATTAAACTTGAAAAACATGCATTCCTACAATAAGCTGGGCTGCCTTTCTAATTTCGATTGAGATGTTTGACCCACTCATTTATTGACTGATTGATTTATTTTGGTCACAGGTGTATTCTGGCATTATTCCACAGTCATATTTAACATACACAGACAGAAAAGGTGCAGGCTGAAGCTTGAGCTTACTCTGCCTTTACCCTTTATTCCTTTATCAGAGCGTCATCTTGACACCAGTTCATCTTCATAAATACAGCATGAGGAAGCAAACAAATCAGTAACAGTACAACAAAGTACCACAGCACAAACTAAGTATCATATTTCATGTATCTGTTCAGAGTTAAACACTTAAATTTCTTTATAAACTGGAAGAGTGTGGTACACATTTTTAGGTCTTCTGTACAGCTGTTCCAGAGGTCCACCCCTTTAACAGATTCATAATATTTCATAATGTTTGTTCTGATTTTCTTTTTGATAAATATGGCTGTACCTCTGAGTTCATACTTGCTATTTTGGATTTTGAACATATTCTGTAATGATTTTGACAAGAGATTGTTGTTTACTTTGAACATGATTTTCAAAGTGTAAAGGTCGACTAAATCAGAAAATTTCAGAGCTTTGTAGGTTTATAAATAACACATTGGTTGATTCATTATAGTGTGATAATGTTGATAATGTGATTGCTCATCTCCATGAAGAAAGACAAGTTAAATATATTTCTGTGGAACATTCCAGGGAAAGCAATAGCATCTACATGGCCACATGGACTAGCCACCAGAAAAGTTGTATAAAGCACCTTAGAGGAATTATTTACAAATGTTTGATATTTTAAGAGCGTCTATAATATCGATCTGGCAACATGGAAACATCCCAAACAACATGAACTATATCATCAAACTATAAACGGGCTTTCACCATCCAATTATAAATTCAAATAATATGATATAAATAAATATAAATAAGCATATAATATACATTTAGATATGTTTTTCCCTTACTATGGCAACAGTCTTATGATTATCAAACTCACTTGCGAGCGTGAAAAGGCTGAAGTATCTCCTCCACCTCCACTAATACCCACCATTGACCCAGCTACAACAGTTTTGGCACTGGAATCCGCAGGGCCCCTGAACACAACAGGAAGACGTGGGGTGAGGGCCGGGGCAGGGGAACAGATAAGATTTGTGAGTGCGTCGTGAGCGTTGGCATTTGCACATGTGATCTGGAGCTATCTCTGAGGCACTTCCATCAGTCAAGAGCAGGTCACCGTCCAAAGCCCAGGGGATCAACGCGTCATTGTCCAGGGACGCTGTCAGATGGACTGTTTCTCAATTTAAAGGTCTTCTATTACGCAAAATTGACTCTCGCGAGCTTTAAGTGCTGTTAAATCGACAAGTCAAAAACATACCTGAGATGTGTTGTGTTGTTTTATTCACACGTTTGAGTAATTCTTTATTATTAGTCTGTTTACTCCAAAAGCTCAAAATGCTCCGTTCCATCTTGTGATGTCATGAAGTGGTAGTTTTCAAGTTAACAGCTATCTTTGACCTTTTGTCCAGTAGATTGGCAATTCCAGAGCTGAAATTGTCCAAATGATTCCAGTGAAGGTGCATGGATTATTTTATTTTATTTTTTTTTTAAGTGGAGCACTTCCTGTATTACCACATGACATCACTAGTTGGAAAAGAGTGTTTTCTGTTTGAGAGAAGAACTCATCTTAAATATGCAGGGTTTGTGTGTTGAATGTGTGAATGAAACAAAACACAACTCCATGTTTTCTGATGAGGAAACAACATTATAACAGATCAGAAAATGGTGTAATACAGGCCCTTTAAAGTGCACTAAACAGATTTTTACGATTGTCTAATTTTGGCTTAATTTGGTGGGATTATAACTATTGTAAATATAAATTATAGTTTTACACCAATCAAGAAGCAATTTGAGAAGAAAATTGTGATAAAATTACAGGAAGTAGAGACTTCTAAAACACACTGATGGCATCACAACAGGGAGAATTCAGAGCAATTTACACACAGACTTTTTACTGTTGTTGTTGTTACTTTACACATGATTTTCTTATATTTGTATTTGTCAGATAATAATTTATGTGTACATTAGAGGAGTTTTCCTAATTTCCAACCAGGAAGTAAAATTTTAAACCTAAAAAAATTACCAAATTGGGAGAACGAGTGTGAATGTTTTTGCAAATATGTTAAATAAAATTATCTTAAGTGTATTTTAGTAAAATGAGCCTAAGATAACTTACTGGCATTTGATAAGCCTAATGTTCTTTCTTAATATTCTGCTCTACAGGGTGGGTACCTGCATGGCAATATTAAAACTTTTTTATCATGATTATCATGGCCAAAATAATTGTGATAACAATAACATCACAGTAATTATAAAAATTCCAGATGGTCTTAACATGTAGTGGAGAAATATTCAAATGACTAAAGGTCAAGTAACCTCAAAGTCTCATCCCAAAATGTGTTTTAAGGATCTATTCTAGTTTTGCAATCGATACATAATTTTACAAATATGCAGACAGCTTGCATCATTTGATTTGGCAAAGTGCTTTTATAATTAAATTTATGAGGACATAAAAAAACATTTACAAGAAAAAATGTCATGTATTAAAAGGCACCTCAGTAGCTTTTCCAGGAGGTGCAGTATTGGTAACAAGGATAACATGTTATTTTCACAAAGTTATTTCAGATTGCAAATGTTATCAGCTGACCTTGTGACCATATTACAGGTCAGATTTGGATGTTTATGGTGAGATAGAACAGTTAAATGCCATAATGTGGAACACTCCAGGGCCATGGAGACAAGCAGGTGGTAAACCCGTCACCAGAAAAATTACACAGTGTACCTTTAAAGGTCCTATATTGCACAAAATTTACTCTTGTGAGCTTTAATCCAAGTTATAATGTTGTTATCTCATGAAAAATATACCTGAAGTTGTGTTTTGTTTCATGCATGTATAAGTAATCCTTTTTTATTAGTCTGTCTACATCTCCAAAGTTCACAATGCTCTGTACCATCTTATGATGTCATGAAGTGGTAATTTTCATGTCAACAGTTACCTTTTACCTTTTGTTCAGTAAAGACTGAATTTTAGGGCTGGAATCATCCAAATGATTCTAGTGAATTTGTACAGAGTTTGTATTACCACATGACATCACAAGGTGGAACACAGTGTTTTCTGTTTGAGAAAAGAGCCTAAATAAACAAAACCAACTCCAGGGATGTTTTTGATGAAGAAACAACATTATAACAGATAAGAAAATAACATAATATGGGCCCTTTAAATAAGAATCAATTTTATCATAGGAAGGAATTTCTATATATGACCTGTAATGTGCAATCTTTCACGGCAGAACTATTTTAGCATGAATAACATTGACAGTCACATATATTGAATCATGCCTGTATGTGACTTTATGTGACATATTGAGTTCACGAGACCCTGAAAGTTCAAAGGCCACTGGTGACATCATCAAGACGAGACGAACCTTATACAATCTGTCCCTGTCTGCTGTTGTTGCCATCACACCCCAGTTCTAATCAGTGCCTCCGCCAACAGGTGCAGTTTACCACAGGCTCCATTTCCCCGGACGCTCCGATGCTTTTGATCGTATATTTATATTTAAAAGAGGGGGGTGGGTTAGTCTTTTGAGCAGGTCGGCCCGTAATGACAGCTTCGGTGGTGCTTTGAGAGGAGCTTTTCTTTCCAGTCCACTTGCCATTATGCGTTTGTGAGAAGCTGAGGCAATACCTGGAGCATACAAAATCCCCATTCAGATAACCTTATCCCTAGATACAGCCCTATCTGTCAGCCTGATTATGTCGTATGTTTTTTTAGCGTGTGGGTATTTCTGCGGCTATAAATAAACAGAGCGTAAAATCATGCATGTTTGCTATGTAGAGCAAGTGGAAAATGAGAGATAAGCAATTTTAGGATGCTATATTCCAGTGTGTATTGCCATCTTCTTTAGACTTTGGGAAAGGATATGCAATTTGGCTGTAGCTTGAGGCAAAATCCAAGGTTCAATAAAATGTGTTGCGCCAAGAAGTGAGGGAGGATCAAACTGCCAAACCGAAATTTATTGCTAAATCGAACGTGAACAGATGACTTAATGAGGCGAGTCAGAGCCAGTCATTGCAAAATACTACTTAGACATTGAGATGTTAGCGTGATTGTCATGTTTTTACCGGCTTCAAAACCTGTTTACATTCTGATAACACTGAGTCAGCCTTCTAAATGGCAACCTAAGCATGATATGTTTTAGAGAGAAAAAATTAAAGGCGCTATATCAAGCTAAACTTATGATCTTTGAGTTGTAATTTATTTTAAATATACCCAGAGTTGTGTTTTGTTTCATTCACACATGTTTGAGTAATTCTGCATTATTAAGCTGTCTACATTTCCAAAACTCAGAATGCTTTGTTCTACCTCATGATAGGTAGTTTTCAAGTTAACAGCTACCTTTTACCTTTTCTTTAGTAGAAAGGGGCTATTTCAGAGCTGAAATTATCCAAATGATTCTAGTGAAGGTGTATGGAGTTTAAAAACACAATGAAGCACTTCCTGTATTATTTTATGAGCTTATATATGCATGGTTTGTATGTTAAATATGTATGAATGAAACAAAACAACTTCAAGTATGTTTGAGACGAGGAAACATTTTCAAAATATTTTCTTGCTTTGTTGTTGCTGTGGTCCAAAGCAAGAAAAATATTTGATGATTTTTTTTGCCGAAATGTTATTTTGAAAATAAAAATGAAATGTTATTTTGAAAATAAAAAAGCTTTTGGACATCGGTCATCTGACTGTGTTATGCATTTTTTCACTTTTGTCTGGCCACTCCTTACATTTGCACCTCTACAAGAATTTTGGTGTGCGTTTTCAGTCTCTTTTAAATTAAAAAAGTACCTGCCTACCGTCAAGTGAAGGAATCTTAATGCTGCGAGGTCGTTTTCCACGAACTGAAACCATCTGGTGAATGAGGCTACAACATTATAACACAGGTCAGAAAATAGCATCACATAGGCTCTTTAACTGAAATAATCCACATTGTGGCATTAAACTTGCCTATCTGCCGAGAGACAAGCAAGAAATAAGACCTAGTTACTGTTCAGATCTGTGAAGAGGCAAGACTGCCCTAAGAATGCATGTTTTTCCATGTGATTTGGAAGTGACCACATCCATCTTTTCATCATTATTTGTATGGCGTGCAGTTTGCTCACCTCAGACCTCCACTGCTTGCTCTCTGTTCAAAAGGCAAATTGATGTGATAAATGTATTCTTTGTTTAATAAAATCTTTGACATTTCACAGTTTTTTCTAAAACAATTACTCCACTGAATAATGACCTTTTCTGTGATAAAAGATGGGAAAATTATAGCGGTTTAAGCAATTGTAGAATGGTCGTCTCACTCCATTTATTTCAAGCGGCATTTGAGTCTCTGAGAACAAAGATGGTTTAACAAGAAGCACAAAAAGCACAAGTCATCCAATTGAAATATCTGGTCTTATGGTGAAATATGGTGAAAAAATAATGTGAAGACCTATTCAAATATATGTCTTTATTAATGTTATTGTACTATATTTGTCCATAGTACAACTTTTGTGTAATATAGATCAATTATACTTGTTGCCATGGAGAATGATGTTAATGTTTATGGTATTAAACAGACAAACAAGTAACAAGAGAGTAACACCACAAGGCTTAGAAATGCAATATAGATAGATTAATGCCATGATGTGGGATATTACAGGCAAAGCAACAACATTTCCAAGCAAAGGTGGGACCAAGTCGTTGTTTTGCAAGTCTCAAGTCAAGTCCCAATTTACACAGGCAAATCTTAGCAGAGTCTTCAGTCACTGGCTCTTAAGTCCATGTCAGATCCAAGTCAAATCAACGTCAAATCCAAATCAAGTCCAAGTCGTCTGCTTTGAGCTTCAAGTCATTTCAAGTCTTTAAACCAAAGTACCATATATAGCTTAGATTTTTGCCATTTATATGACTAAACTGTACTTAAAAAGTCATGGTATATTTACATATTAGTTGTAGAAATTCATTTAGTTTTTTTTTCCTTTTTAAATGTCTTGACGAGATCTTAGTGTGAATTATTTCGGTCAGAATAGAAAGAATTCAGATTTAAAAGTGCTTCTCAAGTCTTCTCAGGTCACAGACCTCAAGTCCGAGTCAAGTCCCAAGACAATGACCTTTAAGTCCAGGTCGAGTCCCAAGTCTTTGTCCATTTTATCAAGTCAAGTCTCAAGTCAAAAAACTAGTGACTCAAGTCTGACTTGAGTCCACATCACGACTTGCAAGTCCCCAGCTCTGTCTCTGAGGAAACAAAATTTTGCTCTTTCGGGACACATTTGAATCAGTTTTGAGATAAAAGTTCAACAGCTCTATCAACGCAACAGTATCTCCAAAGAGACAAAATTTATACAGTGTAGCTTTACTACTGTAATGGTCAGGCAATGATCAGGCAATACTCCCACATAATATGGCTCTTCTTGACTATATGGGTAACCATTAAACTAATTAATTGAAATGAAAATGGTAACTCATCCTGCACAAACTTCTATCTGTAAAACAACAAATAAACAAAATACAACAAGTGTTTTCAATGATGGAACAGTTTTAGACTTTCAAACTTGTCTCTTGAAAGGAAATGGACCCATCTATTTTACTATTATAATTAACATTTGCTCTTTCATGACACTTCTGAGTCTATTGGGATAAAAGTTCAACAGCTCTATCAAAGACATGTTGTAATAAAGTCCATGTCTCTAAACCATTTTAACAGCTCAGCTCTTATGACTGTCCCAAATGATCGTCTAGTTTTACAGACCAATCAAAGCTGTACCAGGCTGTAAACATGTTTAATTTCAGTGTGTCGTTTTATTGCACACTCTTCTTGCAGATGTTGAATTGAAGCAAAGATCTTTTTGTAGCAAGTGTTTCAAATTTCTGTTGTGTGAAATTAATGCACACAGCTTTTCAAATTTATAACAAGAATTTGAATTAAAAGCTGTCACGCAAAACTGACCCTTGTGAGCTTTAAAACATCAAAAACATACTTGGAGTTGTCTTTTGTTTCATCCGCACATGTTTGAGTAACCCTTTATTCTTAGTCTGTCTGTATCTCCAAAGCTCAAAATGCTCTGTTCCACTGTGTGATGTCATGAAGCAATTCCACAACAGGACATATATATTCCACAATAGGGCATCCAACAACCAAACAATTACGATGTCCAAACCCCATAACTAAAATATGACAATATCAGAACCAGAAACAAAAGCGATATGGTTCAAAAGACTTGAAAAGACTGGCTTTGACAATAGATGCATCCCACTGGGAAAAACTTTTTCTTGCTCACTTTTTCAGAGGACCCTTCCCAGTATGCATCGCGCAATGATTGGAAGTCTGAAATTCGGGATGCAAGTATAGTTTAGTAAAATTGAATGGCTACATTTTACCTTTACTTCAGTAGAAATGGGCAAATCAGGGGCTGAAATCACCCTAACGATTCTAGTGAAAGTGAATGAAGTTTTAAAAAGACAGTGGAGAATTTATTACTATATTACATCACAAGGTGGAACAGGATGTTTTGTGTTTTTTGTGAAAAGAACTCAGCCTAAATATGCAGAGTTTGTGTGTTAAATATGTATGACTGAAACAAAATACAACTCCAGGTATGTTTGAGATGAGGAAACAACATTATAACATGGAACAAAAAATAGCGTCACATGGGCCCTTTAAATTTTCATGGGGTCCAAGTATTGATTGATAGACGCACAAAATAATAACTGAATAAACCTTTGTACCAATTTCAGTTTCCAGTTTTGTAATAAAATTATTTGGAGTATGGGTACAATGAGAAGATTGACTCTTCATTTTAGCTAGTGCAACACATGCTGCAGAGGCGTCCTTAGGCAAAACCCACTACCCATGTTCCCAGTGTGAACTTGACTGATGGCCGTCAGGTGGGCCATTTGTACAAAAGGGAGCATCACTTCTGTCAGTCTGCCCCAGGGCGACTGTGGCTAATGAAGTAACTTAACACCACTGAATGTGAACTCAGCAACTCAATTTGTAAAGACACTTGGAAAAGAGAAGATGTAGATTACAATAATTTAGACCAAATAAAGAATTTCGTGGGCATTTACTTTACAGACATTGATCCTCTGTTGACTCAGGTACTTTTAATAATTTTGGTGGTAATTAGATGGAAATAGAAAGTCAAAACAATACTTCTATGATCTATGTTATAATGTTGTTTCCGTGTGTATTGTTTCATTTGTTCTCTAAAACAGAAAACACCATGTTCCACCTTGTGATGTCATGAGGTAATATATAAAGTGCTCTACTGTGGTTTTAAACTCCATACACCTTCAGTAGAATCGCTTGAATAAATTCAGCCCTGGAAATTGCCAATCCCTACTGAAAAAAATGCAAAAGACAGCTATTAACTTGAAAACTACCGCTTCATGACATCACAAGGTGGAACTGAGCATTTTATCTTTGTGTACATTTTTATCTATATGTGCAAATGAAACAAAACACAACTCCGGGTATGTTTTTGATGAGGAAACAAAATTATAACATGATTAAAAGATCATGTAAGTCAATTTCACATAATATAAGGCCTTTAAGTACAAATTTGTATTTCATAATTGTACTTTTTATTGAGTACATTTTAACCATGTAACTGTATTTATTGACTTCACTTCCCACCAGTGCTTGTAAAGGTGATAATAAGAGTTTAATGGGACCATATCAAACGTATGCACCTGCTTTAGCTAGGCTTGAATTCAAACTAGCCAGTAAACAACGACATAAATAACCATTCTAAAGTGGCACACGCACCTCTCTCTCATCTGCAGCCTGTATACCGAGACAGAGACAAACTCCTAAATGTGAACGTGTCCTTGTTAGTAGCATCCGTGGGTACACCGGTGCTCTCAGCCGCATCATCAAAGCTCCTCCAATTACTCCCCTGCTCCTCTGGCCTGCGCATAAATCTGCTCTTATCTGCAGCTCTATGGGATCAGGCCCTATCTACCACTGCATCTACAAACCAGGCACTAACAGCACAACAAAGTGGCTCCACGGGCTTAAAGAGAGAGGAGCGAAGACCAGAGGGGCAGGAGATGTGTCTAATGCATAAGGAGCAGAAGGAGGGAGAGATAGTGGGGTTAAAGCAGAGGTGGGGTGGGACAAGGTAGTTTTACTAATGATCATGTGCACAGGTGATGGTTCTTGAATTAGCGTATAACGGAGAGTTAAAAGTCCTATATTACTCAAAATATCGGTAATTAGATGGAAATAGAAAGTTATAATGTTGTTACCTCTTCAAAAACATACCTGGAGTAGTGCTTTGTTTCATTCACACATGGTTGAGTAAGCCATTATTATCTGTCTACATCTCCAGTGCACAAAATGCTCTGTTCTATCTTTGTTTAGTAAAGACTGGCAATTCCAGGGATGAAATGATTCTAGTTAAGGTGTCTGAAGTTTAAAAACACAGTACAGCACTTCCTCCACTTATTTATGACATCACAAGGTGGAAAAGAGTGTTCTCAGTTGGAGAGAAGAGCATTGGTGAGTTAAACACATGTGAATGAAACAAAACACAACTCCAGGTATGTTTGTGGTGAGGAAACATTATAACACAGATCGGAAAATTGCATCATGTGGTCCTTTAAATATAAATGTGTAAATTAAGTAATATGTAGGAAAGTAATATGATATGTAATTTTAAAATAATAAAATACAACATGTTTTGTCATATATCAAATAGTCATATAATCAGAAATAGAAAATCCTTGAGATATTTTATTGTGTTTCATTGAGAATTATGTACCATATATTTTGTTGGAGACAACTGTTTTAAAGAAGTATACACTGCTGAACATTTTATCTTTGTTTAATTTATCTTTTGCTGTATTCAAAATGAGTTAGCAGGTACTGAGGCAAGAGTCAACGCATAATAGTCGTAGTAGTTTATAGGTTTCATCTTGTTATATGCAACATTCGCAAGACTTTTTCACAGTCAAAAGACATAATATTTAGTTTTAAATTGTTAATCATTATGGCAAAATGTCCTAATTTCTCATCATTCTAAAACTAATGGATAGCCAGTGGTGGAGTTAGCAGTTTGGGGGCTCTAGGAGAACTTCAGTTTGGGGCCCTCACTATAATGCACCGTTTTTTGAAATATATTTATTGTCTATTTTTCCCCATTGTTCTTGTGACATGCACATCTCTATTTATTTGAATTATGGTGGATTGGAAATTTGTCTTATTAGTTCAGTCGCCTACTAGAAAACCAGAACTGAAAGTAGTTTTTTTTTTTTTTTTTGCTAGTACGATTACATTTTTGTTTACATCCATTGCATATGATTTTTATTTTTTTTTTCCATGATTATTTATTTAAAAGTAAACTACTCTCATTTAATGTCATATTGAGAGAAAAGCAACTTGCTTAGTCATTAGTGGCACTGAGGACAATTGGTTGGGGGCCCCTCCAGATTTGGGGACCCTAAGCAGCTACTTCATTTTGCCTATTGGTAGCACCGCCTCTGTGGATAGTCATTCAGTGCTGGTTGTAAAAAAGTAAAACAGATTAACAGTAATACATGAGGTACAAGCAACAGCTAGCACATTACGTATATGCAACTACAGTACGTATATTGCAGTTAGTAACAGCAGATTTTCTTGCGCAATCAAATTAATCTCCAAAAGCTGTTTTCCTTCTTTGGATAATGCTTTTGTTCACCCCAGTTTCTACTCGTCTAACCTCTTTTCTAAAGCAATAATACTTTGACTTTGGCCCATATTTGAAGTACTTCCTCCTCTGGTTCATGCTTGTTGTTTGCCTAAAGCTATCCTTGTCCATTCTCACTGCGCTCTGTCAATCACTGGATCCCAAAAAAACAGGGAGGGAACAACTTCAACGTCAACAACCCCGACTGGTTTCCGAGCAGCAGCCGTCCTTAAAAGCTCTGCCAAAAAAACGAGACAAATTCTTCACGGGGAATTAAGACATATGGAGAGAAGAGGGGTCAGCGCACCGATTTGGGTTAGAGAGGTCATAGTTGAAGATTTAGTGGCCAGCGGGGTGTATGAAGTTAAGACCGCCATGTCATATTTATTATAGGGGTTAAAATAATCACTGACTCTGTTTACCGCTGGGGTCTGTGAACTCCAAAGGAAATACCACAAGCCCCCTCCAGTAGATTTTGTAAAAAGATATCAGTCCATTTTGTTTAAAAGACGTAAAATATGCTAAACTGTTTCTTAAGCTCTTGAACTTGATGCAACTCCATGAAAAACATACCCGGAGTTGTGTTTTGTTTAATTTGGACAAAATCAGTTCTGTATTTCCAAGTCACTTAAATGCTTGCCTCCTTCCAATATGCTGTGTTTTATTAAGTCCTGTCTTCATTATTGCTTAATTTGCACTCACAGACTTTTTGATAGTTAAGCGTACCTGTTTCCATGGTAACAAGTAAGTAATGCAACCAGGCCATGCTACAGGTCAGAACTTTGGGATGTTACGTTGCTTACAGTTGAACTTATGATCAATAAAAACACATGTAGTTGTATTAAATGTTTTAAGTTTAATGTCACACTATTGAAAATTCAAGACAAAACAGTTTCATTTCTATAGAGACAAGCATGTGGCAAACCCTCCACCAAAAAAATTACACAGTGCATCTTTAAAATCTTGCTTTTTTATGTTTTTTTAAGTCTTTCTTCATCACTGCTAAATTTGCCCTCGCAGTCATTTTGAACGGATTTTGGCTCCAACAATATAACGTTATAATATGGCAGCTGATGCAGGACCAGTGCCCTCTGCTGGGATTTATTTCTAGACAAATTATTTGCCAAATGAGACTTTTAAGTAATTCCAAGAGGCTACACAGGGAATTCACAAGTTATAAATAAGACACAATATATTTAATGGCCAGATTTAGTGAAATGTATAAAAATGCTGTAATAAAATATCTAGTTTTGAGATAGCTCAGTAAAGGACCAACTTACCAAAGATCACATAATTATAATTTGGGTCTGTTCACTGTGTATTCCATTAATCTGTGTATCATTCACTCATTCATTTTTCAAAATAAAACCAAAAATAAGAAGATTAAAAAACAACTATTTTCTTTATTATTTGTTGCCCCAAAAATGGATAATGATTCATTTTTTTCCGTTTTTGATTTTGTGTTTAAATGAATAATGGAAAAAAATGGATAACATGACTAAACCAGGACTAAAATAGGTCTAAACCAGGTCTAAACCAGGTCTAAACCAGGTCTAAACTGGTCTCAGTCCCGGAACCAAACCAGGACTGAGACCAGGACCAGACCAAGACCAGACCAGAACCAGACCAGGGCTGAGACTAGACCAGACCGTACAATACTGGGACTGAGACCAGGACTGAGACCGGGACCAAACCAGGACTGAGACCGGTTTAGACCTGGACGAGACCTGGTTTAGTCCTGTTTTAGTCCTGGCTTAATCCTGGTTTAGTAATGGTTCAGTCTGTATGACAGAAAAAGGGAAATCTTTTTTTTTTTTTTTTTTCCATTATTCATTTAAACACAAAAGCAACACTGAAGCAACAAATCATTATCTGTTTGTTTTTTTTGTTTTTTTCATTTTAGTTCTGGAGACAAATAATGAAGAAAATATTTATTTTTTTTTTTTTTTTTTCTTATTATTGGTTTTATTTTGAAAAATTGATGACCGAATGATACACGCATTTCCTTTGCCTGGAATGTTCCAAAATATGGCATTAAACTTTTTGATCTTACATGTTTTTAATTACAGGAGTTTTATATCTAAAGATAGATAGATATACACCATTGATTTCATATTGTGGACCATTTCAGGCAAGGTGGCGGGTGCTCTATTACAAAAGTTAACAGTAAGTTTAAGTCTAAGTTGAAGTTTTTAACAATGGGAAATGGGACCAACAGTAGTATAGTTTTCTGTTTCTTTGTCCTTCACCTCTTTCTCAGGCCATACCAGACGCTCACAAACCAAACTTTTTACACTGGCCTGTATATTAAGTTTATGAAGTTGCTTACACCTGGTTCAAAGTAGCACAAATGACGAATGCACAGGTCCCCAAACTATTTTTAGGAGTATGTTTGTTCTTCTGTAGCTGGACTTGAAGCAACATATTTCATAGTGACCCCTTTAGAGCAGCTGCGACCTTCACCTCCCCCCCTCTCTCTCTACCCCTCTGTCTCTTCCTCTCTCTCTCACTCTCTTTCTCTCTCTTCCTCTTGCTCTCTTTGTCACTCTTTCTTGCTCTCTCACTCCTCTCTCTCGTTCTCACTACCCTTCTCTCTCTCCTCGTTCTCTCTCTCTTCTCTCTTTCTTGCTCTCTCTCTCTCCTCTCTCTGTCTCTCGCTATTTCTCCCTCTGTTGCTCACCCTCTCCCCTCTCTCTCTCTCTCCCCTCTTCCTCTATCTGTCTCACTATTTCGCCCCCTCACTCCCTCCCCCTCTCTCACTCTCTCTCTATTTCTCCCTCTCTGTTGCTCTCCATCTCCGCACTCTCTCTCTCTTGCTCTTTTTCTCTCTCTCTTCCTCTCTCTGTTACTCCCACCCTCACTCACTCACTCTCTTCTCTCTCTCTCTCTTTCTACATGCTCTTAGACTGCAGTTGTCTTCTCTGTACACTTCCTCTTGCTCTCTCTCTCTCTATCTATCTATCTATCTGTCCCTCTTTTCCCCTCATCTCTCTCTCTCTCTGCTCTCTTTTTATTTCTTCCTCTGTTGCTCACCCTCTCCTCACTCTTTCTCTTGCTCTCTGTCTATCTATTTCACCCCCTCACTCACTCTCTCCCTCTCTCTCATTCTCTCTATCTCTCTCTTCTCTCTGTCTCTCTCTATTTCTCCTTCTCTGTTGCTCTCCGTCTCCTCACTCTCTCTCTTGCTCTCTTTCTCTCTTGCTTCCTCTCTCTGTCACTCCCACTCACTCACTCACTCACTCACTCAGTCTCTTCTCTCTATTTCTATACATTATTAGACTGCAGTTGTCTTCTCTGTACACTTCCTCTTGCTCTCTCTCTCAATCTCTCTCTCTCTATCTGTCCCTCTTTCCCCCCTCCATCTCTCTCTCCACACTTTTAGTCTGCAGTCCTCCTCTCTGCGCTCTTCCTCCCTTCGCTGCACGCTGCCCTCCCTAATCCCAGTGTCCATAAGAGAAATAGATGGGCAGTAAACTACGCTCTCTGTGTCAAATTTACAACCGTTTAGTGGAATCTTCAGTGTTTTTGTTCAGATTGGTAAGAATTATCTTTACCATATTTGGAGCATACGTCTTGTGGTATCTCAACAATGTAAATAGTAACGTTCCTGAGGTGTTACTGGACAATGAGCACACCAGATGATACCGATTTCAGCAAATTCCACACAGCCACTTTTGCATAAATATACTGGAAAATAGGTTTTGTCCATTAAGAAACGTTTAGCTTAAAGTAAAATTATGTCAATCAACAACACATCAATCTGAGGTGTAGTAGTAGTAGTAGTAGCAGCAGTAGTAGTAGTAGTACTAGTTGTTGTAGTAGTAGTAAGGGGCCAGTTGCCATTAACAGACGATATGTAGATTTATTGTTGTTAATTAACTTGAATAACTTGTGTCTGATTGTCTGTGTCTGATTTGTTTTTAATAGTTGTTTTGTGACTTTGATTGACTTTGTCCATTAAATGTTTGTTTACAGCACTTTGTCCATCTAAAAAGTTTTTAAAGTGCTTAAATAAAGTTAGTATGGTAGTAGTAGTAGTAGTAGTAGCAGCAGCAGTAGTAGTAGTAGAAGACGTTGGTAATATCTTTTACTTCAACAGCTGGAGTAATATAGTAAAAGTACATTGTAGTGGCATCAGTATCAACAACATATTTGAGTTGTACACTGGTTTAAGTATTAATGGTAATAATTTACAGATGAATGTAGTACTAATAATAGTAGTAGTAGAAGAAGCAGTAGTAATAGTAGTAGTAGTAGTAGTTATAGTAGTAGTAGCAGTAGTTGTAGTAGCATTGGTGGTAGTAGTAATAGTAGTAGCAGTAGCAGTAATAGTAGCAGTAGTAATAGAAGTTGTTGTCATAGGTATTAGGTATTTATAATACTGTGTAATTATTAATGGTAATACTTTAAAGGTGTATGTAGTACTAATAGTAGTAGTAGTAGTAGTAGTAGTAGTAGTAGTAAGTAGTAGGAGTAATAGTAATAGTAGTAGTAGCAGTAGGAGTAGCAGTAGTAGTAGTCATTGTTGTAGGTATTAGGTATAATACCATGTAAGTATTAATAATTTACAGGTATTAAAGTTAATTCTTTACAGGTGTATGTGGTACTAGTAGTAGTAGTAGTAGTAATAGTAGTAGTAGTAGTAGTAGTCATTGTAGGTATTAGGTATAATACTGTGTAAGTATTAATAATTTACAGGTATTAAAGTTAATTCTTTACAGGTGTATGTAGTACTAACAGTAGTAGTAGTAGTAATAGTAATAGTAGTAGTAGTAGTAGTAGTAGTAGTAGTAGTAGTAGTACAGTAGTAGTAGTAGTATAGTAGTAGTAGTAGTAGTAGTCAGTAGTAGTAAAGTATTAATAATTTACAGTATTAAAGTTAATTTTTACAGTAGTAGTACTGTAGTAGTAGTAGTAATAGTAGTAGTAGTAGTAGTAGTCATTGTAGGTATTAGGTATAATACTGTGTAAGTATTAATAATTTACAGGTATTAAAGTTAATTCTTTACAGGTGTATGTAGTACTAACAGTAGTAGTAGTAGTAATAGTAATAGTAGTAGTAGCAGTAGTAGTAGTTGCAGTAGTAGTAGCTTTACTTGTAGGCTGTAGCAGCATTAAAGCAGATTTGTTGTAAGTATTTCCTGTTTAAGGAAGCCTATCAAGGACACACTTAGTCCTCCTGCATTTCCACTTGTTTACATTTGGCAAGAACATTTTTAAACTGTCTCTGTTTATAAATATCTAGAGTGAACCTTTCGTCTGACCTCTTTCTCAAGTTTTTTTCATAGAGAGAATATTGTCCCTGCAGGGCTCCCATACATGCTTACACAGGCTGTAAAAATAAGTGGTGTGAATTGGGAAATTGCAGCTTGTAATTTTAACTAGAGGCCACCATTCATAGTTTAGTTCAGGTCATAAAACTCCTTTTACTAGAATCTATGCATTTTGAACCAATTATATTTGATTGTTTACATTGCGGGCAAGTCATATATGTGTGATTGGTCTCATGTTTTTCAGTTTTCTTTACTTAAGAGATTGTTTACGATGCATATATTGGAGCCATATGTTTTGAGTTGTTGTATGGCCATTGTCTACCACTACTGAGGTGGTTTAAAGGGCTCATATTACATTATTTTCTGATCTATGTTATAATGTTTCCTCACCAAAAACATACCTAGAGTTGCGTTTTGTTTCATTTACATGTCTAACACACACATCTCGTTTATTTAGGCTGAGTTCTTCTCTCAAACAGTGAGCATGCAGTTTGCTTCACTGATTTGATAATTTTGGAAATTGCAGTTGAACTAAAGGTTATTTAAAAAATACCACTTAATGAAATCACAAGGTGGAACAGAGCATTTTGCGATTTGATGGAAACCGATTAATAATAAAGGATTACGCAAACATGAGTGAATAAAACAAAACACAACTCTGGGTATGTTTCTGAGGAGACAACAACATTATAGCATGGCTTAAAGCTCACAAGAGTCAGTTGTATGTAATATAGAACCTTTAAGCAAAAAGTATAACAGAAAAAAAAACTGCATTAGAAAAAATTGACGATAATTATTTTAGACCAGGCTAACACTCCGTACCACCCATGGACTTCAAAAACATGCTAATAGACCTTTCAAAATCTTCAAAGTAGGAAGTTCGTGTCACCCCAAATAAATCTATCATGACCTCTCTGTGTGGGATTTGACCCACCGTTTGAGAAACTTTGCCTTTTAGTTCAAACCAGCGATAACCGAACCACGTGCCATGAATGAGTTATGGAGACAAAATGTTACCGAAAAATGTCATAAGGAAATACCTCAGCTCCAGGTGTTGGCTCTGGGGTCAGAGGGGAGAGGTGGTAGGTCACACTCTGCCCCTCAGGGTTTGGTGAACTTTGAACCCCTCGGGCTGATGTATCGTGTGCTAACGAGGACCAGCTCTGCCATAACCAGGTCTGCACTCTCTCTTTTGTGTCTCTGTGGGGAGGGAAGTAAGACATTATAAATACTACAAATTACTCTAATTACCACTATTTTTAAAGACATTTGGAAAGTGGTAGTAATAGTAGTAGTAGTTGTGAGTAAACGAAACAAAAACACTGTTAAATTGCAAAAGAACCAGCATAAGTGGAATGTAGTTAAAGCAACGGTAAAAGGTGCTCTACCTGATTTTGTGAGAAAACTATTTCATTTCAGACAGTTTGCAGTGGTCTAAAGTTATTCCTCACTTATCTTATGCATTCTAAGTATCCTAATTATTCACTACAAAAAGTTTATACGCGCTTCTCACAGTAATACTAACAACAAATAGCATGCTAAGTATGTACCTCCTGATTGTCGAGCAGTAAATGCTTTCTAATAAGATGCAGAAAGTACACAGCGGACTTATTTTCACTCCAGGAACTGCTTATACAATATATCTGTACTTGGGTAAGACAAATTTTGCTTAGATACATGGAAAAAAAAAAGCTTTAATAGATTTAGCTTGTCCTATCACTGCTCAGACAACTCTTTTAGTTTAGTTTTAGTTTCACTTTTAATTAAAATCTTTGATTCTTGTATTTGCGACAATAGGAGATGTATTTACCTTGTTCAATTTACGGAATCAAATGAACAATGTGGTTCAAGGTAATATAGCTCCTATTGTATTGTCTTTAAAAAAAAAAAAAAAAAAAAGTTAATTAACGTTAAAAAGAAGACAAAATTAATCATTCACTTTTTTTCTTTTTTTTTTTTTAAATCACCACCAGTGTCTAGTCTCTGAGGAGAAAATGCCTACTGTATGTCATATCCTGGCCTAACTTATTATATAACTATAGTAGCCAATAAATCATTCATAATTCTACAATTTATTATCATCTGACACTTTTTGTCTTTGTTTGAGTCTCTCCAGGTTGAAACAGTAAAGTGGTTATGCAGTAGTAGTAGCAGTAGTAGTAGTTGTAAAAGAGGTAGTCACGTGCAGTATTGATAATTATAATGAATTTCAACCTGTCACGTGTCATGTAGACTACTTATTATCATGACATCACGCTACAACTCAGAACTGTGCACTTTTGCTTTCTCTTTCTCCCCCTCTCTTCTTTCTCTCTCTCTCTTCTCTGCTCCCAGCCCCGGTGCTACTTAAGAATAGATTGAATAAATTATTACTTGGTGAGGAGGTGTAAAGCCTGGCTCGTGATAGAAGAGCTCTCTTTCTAATGAGGCCTTTACATCAGCTCAGCATCGAGAGGAGGAGAGGAAACTGGAGTCATTCATGAAGACAAATATGCCACTGGTCTGTAGGTTATTAGTATAGAGGCTTATGGTTCAGACTATGAATGTTATATTTAGAATCCGTTGTCTTTAATTATGGTCCATTTGATCAGCTTTTCTCTGTACCCCAGGATAGTTTGTTGAATTTAGTATGATTTTAGTTATAGTTAGTTATAGTTCATTTGTTACTTACTTAGATAGCCCTTTTTTATCACTTAAATGAGAAATTCCAATAATTAAAGGTTTCATATTACACAAAATGGATTCTTGTGAGCTTTAAGTCATGTTATAAAGTTGCTACCTCATCAAAAATATAGTTATGTTTTGTTTCATTCACACATGCTTGAGTAACAGTTAAATCTTAGTCTGTTTACATCTCCAAAGCTCAAAATGTTCTGTTCCACTTTGTGATGTCATGTTAACAGCTACATTTTACCTTTTGTTCAATAGAGATCGGCAATTCCAGGGCTGAAATGTTCCAAATAGTTATACTGAAGATATGTGGAATTTAAAAACACAGTGGGGCACTTCTATAAGTACTTTTTACTTCAGCCTAAACCCTTTTGGTCATGGTTTATGGGATTGTAGCCTATGTTTTTTTGTTTTTTGTTCTGTAGTGCTGCAAAATGACTGAATAAACTACTACTACTACTACTACTACTACTACTACTACTACTACTACTACTACTACTACTACTACTACTACTACTACTACTACTACTACTACTACTACTACTTCTTGTATTACCACATGACATCACAAGGTGGAACAGAGTGTTTCTGTTTGAGAGACAAACATTAATTTGTTAAATATGTGAATGAAACAAAACACAACTCCAGATAGGTTTTGGTGAGGAAAGAACATTATAACTTTGGTCAGAAAATAGCATAATACGGGCCCTTTAATTTAAAAATCAGGAAATATCAGTAATTATATAAGTTCCATTTAGTTGTTTTTTTCCCTGCAGTATATTAGTCAGACCGGCGCCACTTAGTGCTTCTGCTCAATTTCATTTCTCTCCAGCAACTAGGTCAGGAATCAAAATACACTAGATGGTTTGCAAGAACTTCGGGAGCGCAAGTTCGGGCACCAGCTAATCAGCGAAAAGTGATATATACTGTGTTGTCAGCCATTCCCGAGGTCGAGGATTTAAAGCTGGAACAAAGAAAATGTTTGGTGAATTTCATCAAGGGGAAAGACGTTATTGCCCTTCTTCCTACGGGATTTGGGAAAAGCTTAATATACCAGTTAGCCCGTTAGCGGCGCATTACATACATCACGACCAAATAGCAGCAATTGGTTAAATAAAAAAAGTCCCCGCCTATCATCGAGCAAAGGAACTCTAAGGCTGTGAGGTCAGACGGTTTCTACAAAGTGAAACAAAGTAAAAAAGGCTGATGAATCAGGCTAGCAGTATATTGATTGACACTTGAGTAGTTTTCTATAGTGTTCATGTATTTTTCTTAATAATTACACTGAGTACAATTTATTCTTATTTGAGTGAAGTTTTCTTGCTGGTTGAAATTCAATTTTGTGGCAAAAAACATAAAAAGACAAATGTAAAACATAAAACTGCATAATTATGGCAATTACACCTGAACTAGAAAATGTGGAATCAGTTCAAAAAAGTCCGACATCCTTACTGAGGTCTCTTTAATTTTGTTGTAAACTCTCAATCTCACCCCTTAAATATAAAATTACAAGTTTTATATTACAAGTTCAAGTTCACGCTGCTTTAATTACCAGCTATTTCCCCTGCCCCCCGCGTAACTGTCTGCACTGTCTGTCCTCACCCTCCTCAGTGTCACCCAGTCACCACCCACCCTCTCTCCACACACACACACACACACACACACACACATATACACACACGCCTGCTGGGTTTCTATGCTTTTTGGGAACATTACACTGACTTACATTCATTTCCTGAAAACCGATCCTAGCCCAATACTCACACAACCTTAAAGGGCCCATATTTTCTGCTTTATGATATAATATTCTTCTCTCAAACAGAACACACTCCGCCTTGTGATGGCATGTGGTAACACAGGAAGTGCTCCACTGTGTTTTTAAACTCCACACACTTTTACTAGAATTAAAGGTATGAATTATTATTACTTGGATAATTTTAGCACTGAGATCGCCAATTTTTACTGAACAAACTTGAAAAATACTGCTTCATGACACCCCGATACGGAAGCCGAGAGGGGTCACAACAAACGCAAACACCGCAACAAATACAAATGCGACAACACAACAAAAAACCACAACACACCAAAAAAAGCCACAACGGAAATGACTGCGGGACTCTATTTTAATGCAAACGCCGCAACAAATACAAACGCCACAACACAAATACAAATGCCGCAACACATTAAAAAGCCACAACGGAAGTGACCAAGGGACTGTATTTTCTGACGGACCAATCAAGTGGCAAGTGAAGAAGAAGAACTACAACGTGAGAAATAAAGGAACGGAGAAGTTGGAAACGTAAGTAAAAGTAATTTATTGTTTTATCATTATCCATTTCACATTGTAGTTCTTCTTCTTCACTTGCCGCTTGATCGGTCCGTCGGAAAATAGAGTCCCGCGGTCATTTCTGTTGTGGCTTTTTTTGGTGTGTTGTGGCTTTTTTGGTCTGTTGTCACATTTGTATTTGTTGCGGCGTTTGCGTTTGTTGTGACCCCTCTCGGCTTCCTTATCCCGAGATGGAACAGAGCATTTTGAGGCTTGGAGATGTAGACAGACCAAAAATAAAGTGTTACACAAATGTGAATTAATGTGAACCCAATCTGAACTTTAAACTACTACACTGCTATAATTGTTCAAGGATGGGGACTATGGGGACTTGATTTTTGTCCCTTCAATGTTAGGCAGGTTCCCTATGATGAGAGTGTGTGTGTACGGGTTTGAGTCTCCACAATGCACGTCCACACACACACACATACATGCTTAAACAGACACAAATCTCCCCGGTTGGCCCCCTTGTCCCATTTGCTGTGCGCTATCCCAGAGTTCTGCAGCCAATTACAGAGATGAGTCTTATTAGTGGAGGTGTGGTGGGGCTCGTACATCACCAGCTCCTCTCCTGGCACGGGACGGCAGTCTGCGAAACCCTCTATCATCTTTATTAGCCCTGTCCCATCACGCCCTCGCAAGACTCTCATCCAAAACTTTACTGAGATACTTGATTTAGCTGCGCGGCTACGGCCCAGAAAGGTTTTTACTCATCGATTCACCTTTGAGGAAGCTTCAAGGAAACCACAGCGACTACAAAAAAAGATCTAATGCAGTGGGGAAGTTTTAGTCTTGATAAGAAATTTGAAAACAATTTTTAGTTAACTGATTCTTGTCTAACTTAGGCCAGTTTTAGACCTGACATAGATTTGTTCTAGTCACTGTTCAATTCTGAAGAAGTTCCTTTATTTTTGGGTTCAGTTCTTGTTTAGTCACAGTTTTGATGTGGTGAATGTGCAAGTGTGAACGCACTCTCAGTCTGGTTTAAGTCGAAGTGAAAATGTCATGCTAATTTAGTCAAGTAATTCTATATAGTTTTTGTCACACTTAAAAATAGGCCGATTATATTTTTAGATAAATTGTATTGCATTACTTCGTGGGACATGACGTGTTGCTTAGTTTAATTCAGGTTTGAGTACTCTATAATGTACTGCAATTGCGGCTTGAGTGCTTAGAAATGTTTAGTTTAGTAAGGTTCATTCAATCTTCATTTTTAAACTAAACTTAAAGTGCTCTATGAAACGTTTCTGGTAGAGCATCTATCACCTATTTGACTCTGTATATGTCACTGTTTTTTTTTCTCCTCGAATGGTCTACAGTATGGCATTTAATTTTGCTATCTCAATGGAGACAAGTCAGCCACATCACCAGGCCAAGTTACAGGACAGATCTGTGAAGAAGTAGTTCCACTCACAGTAATAATGCATGTCTTTGTGGTAGATTTCATAAATAAAAACATCTGTAAATTAATAAACACAAGACACATTTGTTTAATGCCATACTGTAGAACATCTCAGGCAAAGCAATTTCAGACAAGATAGTTTGTTTACCTGCTTTACATGTTTTGGTTACTTCCTGTAGTCTTCCTCAGAAGAGTCACGTGGTGGTGTAGTATGGGTCTTGTAGGCAGGCGCGTTGGACTGGGGGGGCCTTACACTGGGCCTTGTTTACCCAGGGCAAGGACCTCACAAAGTCTGCATCACAGATTTTTCATTAGACAACATGTAGGGTGTGTCCACCAAGATGATTTGTACCCAGGGCTACACAGCAGGGGAACAAGACACTTCTAAGAAAGGCTACAGGAAATAGCAGCATTATGTTTAGTGGGTATTAAATTCTAGTCATAGCTCTAAGTTTTTATGGTACATTTTTTATTTAGTTTTAGTCAGAAAAAATATGATGTGTACAAAACCACAAAACCTACAAAAACAAAAATATTTCAGCAGATGAAATGAACACTGTTGTCGGGTGCATGTGTTGAATTTGCGTGCCTCTTTTTCCAGTTTAATTGAAAAAGCATAATCTGGTTTCCACTGGCTGCAGGGTGGAGTGATATTACCCTGGCACGGAAAAGCTGGGGCCTCCTGAGATGAGAGAAAGTGAATTCACTACAACACAACTCCTGCATAACAACGGTTTCATGTTTCAATTGTTCAATGAGGACTCGTGAGCAGCTTTAGTTGAATTTAGATGAGATTTCTGAGCACTGAAACTAAATTCCAACTCATCAGGTTCAATTCTTTTGGGAGAAGGTGGGAGGATGGGCTAATGATGTGTTACTGTAGTGAGGGCTGTGGATTTTGAAACAGAAAAGGTGAAAAAAAAATCAACAAAATTCTTATAAGACTTCAGGGGACAATTAGGCTGCATGGTTAACTCTGGAACGTGTAACTGCAGGACTGATACGTGCTAATTAAATATGACTAATATGACGACTATCTGATCTATGTTATTATGTTGTTTCTTCACCGAAAACATACATGAAGTTGTGTTTTGTTTCATTCACACATGTTTAACACGCACATTCTGCATATTTAGACTCTGTTCTACCTTGTGATGTAATGTGATAATACAGAAAGTGCTCCACTGTGTTTTCACATCAGTAGAGTCATTTGATTGCCGGTCTCTGCTGAACAAAAAGTAAAAGGTAGCTGTTAACTTGAACACTGGCACTACATGACATCAAGGTGGAACAAAGCATTTTGAGCTTTGGAGATGTAGACAGACTAATATAATGATGGATTACTCATGTCTGAATGAAACAAAACACATGAAGGTTCACCATGGGCTTGTCTCCATGGAAATGTGAATGCTTGTCAAGAATCTTCCACACTATCACACTAAACTTATCTATCTCCAGTGTAATTTTGAGCACCAAAACACTTAAGCAAGATGGATATATTTAATGCCAAACTGTGAAACATTCCAATCAAAGCAATATCTCCATGGAGCCAACACACCACCAAAAAAGTGATATAGTAGAACTTATATTTGCGCTGCCCCATATTACTGTAAATGAAGTAAATATAAAACCAAAACATTATTCCCACACAGGTGCTTGTACGTGCTCCTGGTGATTTTCCAATAACCATAAATCTGCCATAAATCTTGTTGCTTTGTTTGGTCTAATTGAAAAACTGTAATTGTGTTTCCACTGACTGCAGGGGGAGGCCGCGTTATTATCCCTCCGCCGCGCTCAGACCCACGGGGACCAGAGAAAGTGGCTGCACAACAATTACGAGAGGTGCGGAGAGAAAGCGTCTAACCCCAGCAAACATCACTCATCTGCCCAGCCAAACGCACCAGCTCTCCCCTCTGTTTTCTCACCAGCGGGGCTCGACCTCCGGCCCACCTGCGGTCCTGGCGATGACAGGGTCTTTCAGCGCGCAGGACCATCTCAGTGCGCCCGCGTGTAGACAGAATAATCCTGGTGTCTCTGTCCCCAGGAACAATAGAACTGCCACTCACCTGTGAAGCAATGCAGAGGACATTGTGGTGAGGTCAGTTAATAGGAGAGATTATGCATTATGGAAAACTACTATCATGAGCTTTTAAAATAATGGGGTGAATGAGTGTGAGTGGATTTTGCTGCATTATGTATTCTATAAAGCTACACTATGTAAACTTTTTTTGGTTGTGTTGATTGCTCTGAAAAATATGCGTCCTTACCATAGACTGTATAAAGAAATCGACTAAAGGAGTGTGACATCAACCACAGCTTTCAGCTCCAGTCAAATGAAGCTCACCGAGGCTCGCACTTAATAGGGGTTCCATATAAGGAATAAGAACAAAACAGTGAAATAAAAACACCAGGATCATGTAAAGCAGGTTAATATGATCAATTTTTAGACCAAAATGAGGAGCCAGACAGCAGAAGTTATGGAGAGAGGGGCAAAGTTTTTTTAGTATAAGGTGAATTGGAGTGAATTGGAGTAAACTGGAATTGATGGAGCCGGATGAGTGCCCATGCTCACTTCTCATTAGGAACGCACCAACTAACAGGTTAGCCATTTATATACAGTCTTTGGTCCTCAGTGTGAGTGGGCTTGCATTTCCACAATCTAAATGGAAAAAGTTCCAAAGAACGGTTTTAACTTTCTGTTTCATATATGAGACGTGCCACCTCCAGAAAGTTCCATAATGTTCCTTTAAAATACAGTTTATACATTTTGGTGGTTAGAATCTGTCATAGTAAATTGTCAGCAATACAATTATATGAGAATATGACTTCTCCCCCTGAGGTGGAGATGCGGGTTGTGGTAAAGCAGAGGAGATGGATGGCTTGAGGGGGGCGATCATATAGGCCTAATCCTGCAGTGACAGTAATGATGACAAGTTAAAAGAGAAAACAGGTAAAAGGGTATTTACATCTCATTTAAAGGGGCAATGTGTAACTTTTCTGGTGGGAGGTTGACAAATCTGAGCTTTGTTATAATGTTCTTTTCTTTTCAAAAGAGTTTTGTTTTGTTTGTTTTGTTTCCATACACGTTCACTTAAATCGTTTAGATGGTTTTAGCTTGGGAACTGCCAATCTCTTTTGAACTAAAGGTAAAAGGAGCTTCAAAACTACCTCTACATGACACGACATGACATCACTCCAAGTATGTTTTTTATGAGGTAACATTATAATATGGCTTAAAGCTAACGAAAATCCATTTTGTGTAACACAGGATCACTACGCACATTGTTTGAGGTAAGATGTCTTGCACAATGACATGAACGGGGGAGTCTGGGGTTCAAACTTGCAACACAATCTACATCCTGATCCACTGTCTTCCAATGACACAAAGCGGTTCCTGCAGACTGGGCTCGTATGTGTCATTGCAAAAGTAATGAGCAGATTAAACAATACTAAGAATAGACTATAGAATTAAAGTTCCCAATCGGCCAATTACGCTTAATGACAGTCTGTCTGATGATGTGTGGACAGAAAGTTATGAGTGCAGAGGCACTTTCATTTAGAGAAACTGTTGTAGCGCCTCCTGCAGATGAGCAATAAAAAATTCAAAGCAAAAAATATATAAGGGGTTCCTTTCTCAAACTGAAAACACTCTGTTCCATTAAAGGTAAAAGGTATAAGTCTAAACTTGAAAACTACCACTACATGACATCACAAGGTGGATGTAGACAGATTAATAATATTAATATTACAAGTGTGAATGAAACAAAACAACTATACTGTAACTTGGCCATGTGGCATCACCTGCTTGTCTTTGTTGAGGTAAGTTTTAATGCCATCCTCTGCAACAACTTAGGCATTTTATGAGTTCATCTTTAATATTTCTTTGTACATTGTAAATTTGTCTTTTTTATATTACATTATTTTCTGATCTATATTATAATGTTGTTTCCTCATTACAAACATACTTGGAGTTGTGTTTTGTTTCATTTTGATAGGGTAACAACATTATAACATGATTTAAATATCACATTACTCAATTTGTGTAGTTTAGGACCTTTAAATTTACAGATTTAATCTTTCAAAAAATGTTGTCCCTTGTCCCTTTGTCCCTTGACCCATCCCCCATCGCCTGTGGGCCAACCTGTTAGCAGGAGTTGATATTGGCAGTAGCACCTTGGGACCTTACTCTAAACCTGAGCTAGTTCTGACCTGGAGGATTAGCCTATTGTGCTTATTTTAGCCAGATAGCCTCAGTACGTTTTGCACATCTAAACTCTCCAAATTTATCTTAGTTGAAATCGTTTTAACACTGGACCATCTCAGCCACCGTAGTTGCAGAAAGATTTCCAACTAATCCCCAATGCTTCTATCCTTAAACACAAAAAACCTGTCAGTCTCTCCTCTGTGTCAATGTATACTCACTTATTTCCCACGCAGCTCTATTCATAGTGAGGAATGCCGCTAACCTGTCACAGCCTGCCTCATAAACCTGCTCCTAATAATGAACGCCATTGATTCTTTGCTCATTTTAACATTTCACCTTGACGTCTCTGTTACCGCCAACAATGTGCTTCACTGCTTAATCCTCAAGAGTCATATTACCGTCCAAATTTTATGGATGAGCAGCATAGCATTTAATACAGGAGGACATGGAGGAAAAAAGCTTTGTTTAGACATGTTTTGAGACCCGGAAAATGCTACAACAGGTGTCAATCAAGTCTTGGTTGTTGTTTTGGTAACTGAGTCACCAAATCAACAAAGAATCAACAAGCAAATGTATCTGTCAACATTGTGAGTGTGGCAGTAGTTAAAAGTGGAAGAAAGCCAAAGGTAACATAGTCAGATATAAGTGTCATAGCCGCAGTTTCGATGAAGTCTTCAAAACTAGTAATTATGTACGGCTGATTAAAGCATCAGAGAAATGTCAAGACGTGTTGGAAGTTTAATTTTAAATCAAGTTTTGTGCAGAGTGCAGGTAGCCTGATTCATCAGCTGGTTTCACTTCGGGTAAACCGTCTGACCTCACAGCATTAGAATTCATTAGCTTGAAGGTAGGAGGGTACCTTTTTAATTTAACCAATTGCTGCTATTGGTCATGACGTATGTAATGCGCCACTAACGGGGCTAACTGGTATATTAAGCTTTTCCCAAATCCCGTAGGAAGAAGGGCAATAACGTCTTTCCCCTTGATAAAATTCACCAAACATTCTCAGCTTTAAATCCTCGATCTCCTGAATCGTTGCCAACACAGAATGTATGGCTCTTCGCTGATTGGCTGGTGCCTGGATTGGCACTTCCAGGGTTCTTGCAAACCATCTAGTGTATTCTGATTCCTGACCTAGTTGCTGGAGAGAAATGAAATTGAGTGGAGGCACTAGGTGGCGCCAGCTCAACTAGGTGCAATACATAACTTTTCGGGTGCATATTGCTTTGCCTGGAATGTTCCACAGTATGACATTAAACGTATGATGCATTGTGTCATGCATTTTTTCAAGTAGAGCTCAAAACTACCTTGCCTCTTCACACATCTGAGTTGTAACTTGGCCATGAGGCGCTACCTGCTTGTCTCCATGGAGATAGGTAAGTTTTAATGCTATACTGTGGAAGATCCTCTGCATTTTATGACATCTCTATGGAGACAAACAAGTGGCAGATCCTCCACCAGGAAAGTTACATAGTGCACATTTACTATTTCTTTGTATGTAAATGTTCTGTTTTAAAGGAGTTTCATTTTAATACATTTCACAATCAATCTACAGTCAATGCAATCAACATAAAACATAAATAAAATATAAAGGAAAATATAGAATGGGAAAAGGGGAGACAGTGTTGTCAGCAGGGACCAGAGGAGTGAGTCTGAAATGGCATATTGAACGTTAACCCTTTCAGCTGCTTTAGTCCAATAGTCGATGATCCAATAATAATGTACAACAACGCATTAGGTCAGAAGGAAGGGAGGCATTCACTGTCAGTACCAAAAGGTTATGGAACAATCTACTAGCACGTAATACCTCTGTAGAATAAGTTGTGGTAGTCCAAGAGTTGAAGAGAAGAGGCATGACGCTGGAACGCTGGAAACGCAAGAGAAATTTATTTACCAATATCAGGATGCACCCAGCACTGAACTCTGAACTCATCGTGATAGTGTTGTCCATTCCACTTTAGAGCATAGACTGTATATATATAAATGCACATAGCTAACCCACTAGTTGCTGCACTCCAAACAGGAAGTGAGCATAGGGAGTGTGTCTGGCTCCATCGACTCCACTTGACTTCACATTGAAAAATTGTCACCCTTCTCTCCGTAACTGCAGTGTGCCACATCATTTTGTTTTAAAATGTTTGTATTAACCCGCTCTACATGATCCTGGTGTTTTTATTTCGCTATTTTTTGTCCATAAATAAATTCCTGTTCCTAATATGAAACTCTGCTCCAACTTCACTCCTGTAACTGCAAACCTCATGAGCTTCATTTGACTGGGTGAAGTCACACTCCCTCAGTCCACCTCTTTATACAGTCTATGGTCTAGTGCGGTCCAGTCTGCTTCCATTGTAAGGAGTATTATACCTCTGATAATACCAAGATAATAAGGAGAGAGCTGGCACAGAACTGGAATTTCTCTAACAACTGCAAATGTGTCCTTGAGCAAAACACTTGCAGGAATGCATTGGTCTATAATTGTGATTGCGTGAATGAAGCTTTAGTTGGTTCCTTGACGTGAATCGCTTTGACCATGGATCAAAGCGGCAGTCATTTCTATTATACATTGTTAGAATTGAATTTATTTTCCAAACTCTAATTGTCTTTTTTAGTGGGAACCTTGCTCATGATTTGGATGAATGAGAAGCATCAAGGCCCTTACAGTTTTCAGTTAGACATTTCAAATCACTGGGTTATTTCCTTTCCGCCCCGGTTAGGCACTGGTGCAGGACATGGGCACAGGCCGTGAGAATGTGCCCCCCCCACCCACCTCCCTTCAACCAACTGTCTCCGATTTAAAGGGCCACTGTGTTACTTTTCTTGTCTCCATGGAGATGCTGTGCTATCCTTGGAGTGCTGAACGGTATGACATTGAAGTTACCAAACTCCATGGAAGTTACAGGTCAGATCTGTGGAGAAGCAACCATGCTCATAGTAAGAATGCAATGTTTTTCAAGTAATGTTTTAGCTAAGAAGACACCAATAATTAAATAAATGCAAGATGTTGTTTTAAGGTTAATGCAACACTAGTGAATATTTCAGGTAAAGCAATACAATTTTAAGCACGTGGCAGACTTTCCAGTAGAAAAGTTACATAGTGCCAAGGTTACACAGTGACATTATCACATTACACACAGATTACCAGTAAGTTTATATTGATGTAATTTAGTTTTACTTTTTACAACAATAGTTTAAGGATGGCAATGAGTATTTTAGGACAAAACTTCTCATTTTCTTTGAGGTCAGAGCTGAAGAGTCATGATGAATTGGACGGTTTATCACAGTGGATGCCATTATTACAGTCAGAGCCTAAGGACGCAGTAACAGTATACGTCCCCTGACTGGGTTTTAATACATCTATAAAAAGATAAGACACTTACAGTGCACTTAATAGGCCTACATATGCATCTTTTACTTGGTCTTTGAAGATTTTTAGCCTTATGCGTAAACATTTGTGTATATTTTTATTCTTGCATATAGTGCCCTACTTTTCAACATAAAAGAATATGGATTTCCAGTTTTTTGTATCTGATATCTTTATGTTTCCCAATCAGAGGCATGTGGTTGTTATAGATTTTAAAAGTATTTGAATATAAATATGTTTAAATGGCCCATATTACACTTTTTTTTTTTTTCCTTCCATCAAAAACGTTATCTGGGGTTATGTTTTGTTTCATTCACACATGTTTAACACACAAAATCCTGCATATTTAGAGTTCATTCAAACAGAAAACAGTCTGTTCCCCCTTGTGATATCATGTGCTCCACTGTGTTTTTAAACTTCATACACCTTAACAAGAATCATTTGAATGAGCCCTGGAATTGCCCATCGCTACTGAACAAAAGGTAAAAAGGTAGCTGTTAACTTGAAAACTACCGCTTCATGACATCACAAAATGGAACAAAGCATTTTGAGCTTTGGAGACATAAACAGACAAATAATAAAGGATTACATGTGTGGATGAAGCAAAACACGACTCCAGGTATGTTTTTGAAGAGGTAATGACATTCTAACATGACTTAAAGCTCACAATAATTGATTTTGCATTATATAGGACCTTTAAAATACAACATAACTGACAATATACAGTAAACAGATTTATTTGCCTGCTTTAGAATGTACTTGAGCCAATGCAGGTCTTTATTTTGACTGTAACTTTAAAGGTGCATTGTTACGTGCCACGGGTGTCTAGGGGGTGGCACGGTAATTGAAAAAAGATGTTAAAAGAAACCGGATGTGGAACAAAAACTGGAAGTGTGACGAGGTGTCAAAAAAAAGTTTATTACAAAAATTGCTAAAAAAAGGTTTTGCTGCAGCGGTGGACCCAGTGGTCACTCTTCCTATGGCAGCTCCGAGCTTTTATACTTGCGTTGATGAAGCGGGTCAGGTGAGGGTAATCAGATGGGCAGATCTGAGGTGGGTGGAGGCAAAGCCCAAAGACAGGAGAGGACATCATTCATCACGTGCATTGTGTAACTTTTCTGGTGGAGGGTCCGTCACCTGCTTGTTTCTGTGGAGATGTTATTGCTCTGCCCTGGAATGTTCCACAGAGTGATACTCAACAGCTCTACCTTATATTCAGTTACAGGTGGTTTTATTGCTCAAAGAAAATCCTCCACAGATCTGACCTGGAACTTGGTCTGGTTTGGTCTCCATGAAGCTAAAAAGATTTAATACCATACTGTTAAACAATTCATACAAAGCAATAACATCTCCATGGAGAAAAGCTTTTGACAGACCCTCTACCAGAAAAGTTAACTAATGACTCGCACACTAAAGTACATGAGAGGCGGTGTACACAGAGAGGAGGTTCGGGCTCATGTCCTGTAAATGATTTTCTGGGGTCAGCTGCTTTGCGTTGCCCTTAGAAGCCGAGCAGATTACAACCAAAGTGCTCATTAATGATTTATCCACGGAATTAAAATTCTGGGGGATTTACGGCAGCAAATACCCCCACGGCCCGTGAGAGAGGGAAATGAAGATGTACTAAAGATGTCCATGCACAAAATAAACGCGGTGAATTAAAGTTTTAGATTGATCTGGATCATCTCCCCCGTGAGACCTTTGGATGCCAGAAGAGGCTGAAATTGCGTTGGAGTTAAAATAGTGTTGCTGTAAAATGAATTGGCCCAAAAGTTAAAGTTGCAAGTATTAGTAGAAAACCATCATAAGTTTGATATGATTATATTCTAATTTTTTTACTATTTATTTTTTACAGATGTTAATAAGAAGCTAAATTAGTACAGGAATGTAAATTGGGATTTGCAAATGGAAAGTAGTATTTTTCCATCTGTAAAATAAATTAATCTGTACATTGTCCCTGCAGTAATATTATGCTGGGGGGTGCGCTACATATAATTCTATTGCGGGAATGTTCAGTAGTTACCATGGTGATGATAGTCTGAAGAAAAGAAAAAAATACTAAATGGATTTACACTACACATTTTCAGGAGCCTGTGATCAATGAGCGTTCATGGTCCTCTTTAGGAGTTTGGTTGAGCACAAATTATCTCAGATTTAGTTCCAACGAGGGATGTAACGATATCCAAATCTCTCGGTATGATATCATCACGATATGCATTTCACAGTACAGTACAGTAGTTATTTATTGCGATATTTTGAAGAGGCTGATATAATTGCAGATAGAACACATTTTTCCTTTTAAAATAGATTTTTATGTGAATTATTACAGTCACAATCCCAAGAATTCAAGTCAAAACACATTTCTTCATATTGTCTGCGCTGAAATGAATCATGGGATATGTAGTTCTCGGTGTTTATTAGCTACTAGTACTATAAAACAATGCATTTAAGCAAAGCAAACGATATTATTGTGAGACCTCTGACGATACGATATCACGGTTATTGTTACATCCCTAGTTCTGGTCAGACTGTGCTAAAATAAAACTCAAATTAAGTGTAATTTGAGTAACAGAGCTTCAGACAGAGTAGTGTTTACAGTTAGCTTCACACCCGCAGGGAATGTTGATCACAGCAGTTGCAAAGTATCAATAATGAAACAGTGCATTTCAATTTATCAGTACATTTCCAGATTTTGTAACATCATCTCATAGACAACGTGCCTGTGGGTTTCAGGATCGTCAGTCCATAGCAATTAACACTTCGAAACGACATATTCAATCTTTTAAATGATTAATCGTCCTCAAAATGGCACCAAAGCAAAAACTATAAATAGGTGATTTGTAGATATGAAATAGATATAGAGACTGTGCATATTTATACATTTCTATTCATAAAATATAGTATGTTAAACAAGTCAAAAGCAGCATAAAACTATCTTAAAAATGGAGTGTAGAGTATTGAAGATGTGTAGGATACGTGTAAGTGAATAGAAAACCTACTCCGACATTTTATTCAAAGTAAATGTAGCTTTGTGACTTACTAGTAGATTGTAAACATTGATTTGAGCCTCTGTACATGTGAGGACTGTGTGACTGTTCTTGACCTGGGCAGACTCAGGCTCCAGCTGGACTGATAGTGTCCAGAGGAGGCCGGGGGGTTATCAGGGGTAAACACAGGCCTAAAGCACCTCAGAGGAGCGCCGAGATTTCAAACACACGGCCCTGACCCTAAACACAACACGACTTAACCACACTGACAGCAGAAACATGGGAACAAGACAGCGCACACAGATAAAGAAGAAGGGGATTCTGTATAAACAATGATTACAACTTAAATATAACTTAACGTAGTTTTGTTCCAAGTATCTATTAATTTGGTCTTGAGAGAATATTGAAACATTGCTGTGTTGAAATATCTTTGGAAAACTATATTGGACTTGGAGCTAAAACAAGTTACCAGGGCAAAACAAAAAGATGAGCAGGATTTAACTAAGGACACAACTAACCAGGGTGCAATATGTAATTTCTGGTGGGTCCACTGCTTTGCTTTTCTCCGTGGACTTGGTATTTCTTTGCCTAGAATGTTCTACAGTAGGGCATTAAACATATCTCCCTTGCATTTTTTCTGGTGTTTTATAGCTCAAAAATACCTTATTAAAACATTAAGTCGTACCATGTGAGGGCTTGCTTCTCCACAGATCTGACAATTAACCTCCATTATGATTACAAAGTTTATTTACATTCTGTGGAATAGTCAAGGCAAGATCCTCCATCAGAAAAGTTACTCAGTGCATGTTTAACTATAGGCTGCCTGATCAGGAATTAAAGCTACCATCTGCAAGTTTATTGATGTTTTTTTTTTTTTTTTTTTTTTATAGCTTTAAAGGCATAATTTAGTAATAGTCATAAATGTCCAAAATTAACGACAATGGCATTCTTGTTGATAGAAAACTGAAAATCCACAAACATGGTTGCAATTTTATATATTAACTTTGCAACGTTAATTTTTCATTCAACAGTTGCTGACAATCTGCAAAATCTGTGTGAAAATATCTGGGAAAAGATCCAAACAAAAGCACAGTGGAATAAAAAAGGGTTAGAAAAAAAAAATAAGACACAAATATAAAATTGTTTTCTTTAAAGTGTAAACTGGTGTATTTCATGGACCAGTTTGTAGAGCCAAACATTTTACCATATCCTAATCCATCATCCCATATGGTCATTACTTCATGTTTCGGAAAAAGGCTCTGACAGCAGCTGTACACTTGAATCTGCTTGTATATTCTGCATAAACCAGGCTATTAGCACGTTACAAAAGATCTGGCAACTTAAAAAGACAATAGCGACTCCACTGTCCAGGTAAATAGGCTTCTTTTCTACCTTTCATTCTGTATGCGACAATATGACACTTCTTATACTGAGTAGACTTGAAGCGGCTCTCCCAACCGTCTGCATTGATTCAAAAGTGTCATTATTAACCAAACACTTACCACCTTTTCATCCCTCGCTGGCTCTGTGCGCACTTTTATCATAGCAGAGAATAGAGTGTATTGTCCTCACACAAACAGGATACATTGTGCAACAGTGGCGTTTGATAGGCAGCCTAATCATAAGGGCTGTCGTATAACAAGAGATGGATAAATATTCATAGGACTGTGTGACCTACTTATATTGTTTTTTATTAAAGGGGCCATATTATGTCATTTTCTGATCTAGGTTATAACACTGTTTCTTCATTCCTCATTTAACACACAAACCCTGCATATTTAGGCAGTGTTCTTCTCTCAAACTGAAAGCGCTCCGTTCCACCTCGTGACGTCATGTGGTAATACAGCAAGTGCTACACTGTGTTTTTAAACTCCACACACTTTCACTTCACTCTGCTGAATAAAAAATAAACGGTAGATACAGTCTTCTAATTTGAAAACTCCACTTCATGACATCTCAAGGTGGAACAGAGCATTTTGAGCTTTAGAGATGTGCTCTTTATTCACACTGAAGTCTTGGCAACTTTTGGCTTTGGGTGGACTATATAAGTGTTTTGATCTATGGATTGCTGGAACATTACAGATTCAAAGGAACATTTATGATAATAATTTTCAAGAAAAAAAAATCAATAATGTGTGTAACATTGGACCCTTACTTTCTTTGCTTCAACAAGCCAGTACCTTAAACAGCTATGCTTCTAAGCTTTAATAAATGAGCCAGGAAGGGCATCTGGTCATTAAGCATATCAGACACTATGAAAACTGATTAGTTGGAATGACTGAGGAAAAGATAAGCCAGAAGATTTTATCCATGAGTGATGAAATTAGGACTGTTGCCATAGTAATTAAAAATCTGAAACAAAATTGTTATTGGCCAGTCTTTTGAATTTAAAACGGGTGCTTGGAATGGTGCATGTAACAGGGTAACCCATGAATAATTCTTTATATTGCATTTTGATTGTAGTTGTGGTTAGGCTATTCTAATTTAGTCCAATTCCTCAACTTCAGTCTAGAAACTACACAAAATTAGTTGCAATACCCATCAATAAAAAGGAATACCAAAAAAAAAAGAAAGAAAAGAAAGCATCTTATTTGCCTGTCCATGTAGTCCATTTTGTAGCGCAGTTATCAAAACACATTTTTAGTTTTACACTATTAGGTCTTAGACAGTCTGGACATATTAAATCTCCCACAAACCACATGTACAGTCTTAGTTTAGTTCTGAGTCATAGATGAGGGGAGAGGTTGACATGTTCAGGCAAGTACAGCGGAAACTTGGCTTATTTCCTTGGATTTGCTCGCCCCCTGGTGTCAAGTAAGTGAACAACAGCAGTGATAGAATTAGGTTCCTCTCCTTGAACTCCCTCTCACCTCAAATGATTAGCCCCGCGAGCAATAAAACATGAAACTGATGCCTGGGCAAGTCTAGCTTTGGCATCAATTACATTACAATCAGCGTGGTCATAAAAGTGTAACTGCCAAATGAAATGTGTTGATTTTTATTCAAAAGTTACTGTCTCCAGACAAGTACAAAGCAGAAGAAACAGTGACCGAAAGAGGGTGGGATAATAGACATCAACTTATAGAGTGTAGGCAAGAGTGCAGGAACAAAACACAGAAATGGCAAAACGGAAAAAAATGAAATTAAAATTTGTATATATACACATGATCTAATAAGAATTTATACCAATGTAGTGGTAAGTAACAAACAATAAACAGTACTTTTGTCCTTTAAAAGAATTTCATTTTACTTACATAAAATAATTAGGCAAACACATATAAGCTGTTCCATCACATTATATCTGACCAGCTCTTGATAGATTGGGTTCACGTCACGTCGCATCTTTCTAATCTGCCCATAGTTTACCGCTGAGGTGGAGGGCAGGTCAGAAATCTATGGGAGAATTTGCCTATTAAAACAAAGTGAAGTTTTGACCTGGTTTAAGGTTTGCTATCAGAACAACTGACGTTCGCGTATAAAAAAAATTAGTTTTTCAGACATGATTGTTGTCAGTTGAAAAGACTTCAATCTTAATATGGCAAGTTAGTGGACGCAATTCCTAACAAACAAACAAAAAACTATACAAAAAATGTGAAATTTTGGTTAGATTCTCCATAGCATTATACAGGCCCCTGCCCTCCATCTGAAATCACACCAAATTGACAAAATGCCATGAACGCAACCTATGTATGTCCTAAAAAAAAAGCCAAATTCTCAAACCGCCTTAAAACATGAGGGTCTCAGACAAGGAAGATTACTGCGATAGGTGACCTCCGCGAGCATGTTTAAGGCTTAAGCATGGAATGACTACAAAAGAAACGTCAGTAGACAAAACAGTTCAATAAATTCGAGTGACACTTATATGCCAAAATCTACGCCTTGTCTAGCTGCCACGGCGGTAATGAATAACTCTTTAAATCTTCAGTATTGTCTGAGTGACTACCTTGTAATATCGTAATGTTATATTTCAGATCTAAGCATATTTGTGACAGGAGAAAAAACTGTTTAAAGCTGATTTTCACAAGTTGCTTCATTAGATATCCAAACTAATTTACATGTAGGAAAAAAGGTAGAAATCCGAAGACATTATCAAGACCGAAAAGGAAAAAAAAACATTAAAATACAAATTTAAAAATCTTCCTTTTCGCATGGCTGTCAACACATGCTTTCATTTTTTTTGTTACTTACACATTTCTCAAACTTTGTGACTGAAGTTGAAAAGTTAAAACATAAGAAACAAAAAGCACGTATATAAATGCAGCACCGATCCATATATAACTTTTATTTAAAATGTAGAGATACCCATTCAACATTATGCTGCTGGACCTTGTGAGAAAAAAACAATGTATCCTAATTATACGTTGGCAAATCTGTAGTGGTCCAAATTGGGGAAATATTAAAAAAATAAAATAAAATAAAGAGTTGAAACAGAACTCAGTAACATTTCTACAAAACAGTGTCTGTGATAGTTAAAGTACACATTTTAGGGTGATTTAAGTGTCCAGTCTTATTTAATGTTGTCACTTAAAATATATATATACTTGAAAGAATGAATGCTGCCGACCCAATGGCATCAAGTCTAGAGAAAAAAAAAAAGTGAACTAAAAATCAAAAAATGTGATCAGATCTCAGGATTTGTTATGTTAAGAAATTTTGTTTAGTATGGCTACATAGACAAAAAAAATCTAAATAAAGCTGAGCGTATTATAGTACAAGAGTAGGGCTAAGCAATATACCAATAAACATTTTCAAATTCAATTAAACCACCATTTTTCAGTGTTATGTTTTAAAGTTCACATGATTTTGAGTGGAGGTTTCCATATTAACATAACTGCAGAATCGGCTCACAATTACATTTTATATGTCCTTTCAGCCACTCCGTATACAGCAGTCAACTCAACTTGTTAGTATTTAAAAATGGCGTTCAGTCTGAAATGTTGGTTGATCAAAACTAAAGTGTAGAAAATGGGTCAGTTAAAAACCAGTTACTGAGTTCTGTTCGAAAAGGACTCTAGCTTCACAGCATAAGAAGTGGAAGTATTTTCAAGATCTTGCGTTTTCGGACCAACAGTGGTTTTTTGGGGGGGACTTTGACGAAGACCCAACAGCACGGGACATAAGTGAGAGAGATTGGGAGGAGCAAAGGGGAGCACAGAAACTGAAGACCTCCATCCACTTGGCTAACACAGTATACAAGCAAGCTACTACAGTCTGTTTATAAATTACTACTTCACACCTGGTAACTTACTACAATTGTAAAAAGGGTTAGACATAAAACAAAAAATGTTTCTTAAGTTAAAACACACCAATTCATCCCCATTAAAAAAATCTGGAAGAAAAAAAAAAAGCTATGGATATTTCTTCAGACACGTTTCTAAATAGGTTTTTGGAAGTGGCCTGTTACACTATTATTCTCAAACAGGAAGAGCTTACCCAAGATTATAAAAAGTAAATATTTGAAACAAAGTCCTCTCTGAGCAAGCAACACTGAGTGTGGGTTGTCATTGGTCCACGTGGAGTACAAGCCAGATTTAGTTTTTGTTTTTTTTGCGATTTTTAGGATTTTTTTTATTTTTAAACAGAAAACACTTCGGTCTTCGCATCTAAAATTCTCTTTAAATACAAAGCGCCTCTTCTCTCTTCTCCAGCGTCAAAATCATCTGGATATTAGCTTAAAACATGGACACCCCGAGGACCTAGAGAGAGCAGAATACGTACATTAGTAAACAGTAAAAGAAATAAGAAATTAAAAGTAAAAGGTAAGTTTACATCACTATAAGTACTCAAGACAATCTGATGTGAATCTTTTGTTTTACTTCTGTAAAACTAAAACCTAAAAGTATTTATATATAATACAATAAAACACAATGAAATAATGTTCAGCATGATGGTAGAAAAACGCAGCCATATACATTTAGCCTAATTTAGCCTTCTACTTCCAATTACTCAGTCTGTTCACAAAAACAAACCTGATGCACAAAAACAAATCTGAGGACAAACCGGAAATGACAAGGGGTACACACCGAGAGCCCAAGGGAAGCTTAAAAAATAAATTTGGCAAATATTGGTTACATTTCCATACTGACCGAAAACTCGAAACTCCAAGTACTGCAGTTTGTAAGATATTTTGAAGCTCAACATTTCTAGATTTGTTGTAAAGGTAATGTTAGTGGCACTAGTGTTTTAGTCTTCCTTTCATATAAAGTCTTATTCTGGTTAATTATATGTACTTTAACCAAAATTAAGTCCACTTTTTATATTGTTATTATTATAGTAATTATTATTCTTCAACTAGTGAAAATGTGACTATAAAATGCAAGATTCACTATTAATATCTGTGTAGACTTTTGCCTGGGTGACCCTGAAAGTGCGAGTCAGGGGAGGACACAGTGTTAAAGTTAAATTTTGCCTTCATAAAGCCCGGACATGTCTCTGCATCATGTGCATGCTAACGAGGCACTTCCTGATGAGGTCATATCTGCAGGTCTGTGCTCGCAAACGTGGATAGGAGCTTAAAAGCTTCCTCCAGTCACCTCAACATGACCTTTTCAGATTTCACAAACTAAAATGTCAACAAAAGTATTATGATTGTTTATATAGCGACGCACACTGAAGCAAGTCAGGACAAGCAAAATAATGCATGTTACCTTAACCTGACCTGCTCCATTTCAACAGTACTAAAGTTTGATGGTACAATAAATGTCTATTCATTTTGAAAACAAACGGATGTGGCTTCTACAGAAATTTGTGTAGAGATTTACTACAATTGTATTCAGGGGGCATACTTAACTCAAGGACAACTGAAAATGAATGAGTACAAATCCTGAGCCTTTAAAAGTTACAATGTTATTTTACTCCTGGTGAAATGGTGTTTTTACAAGGAGGGAGTGTGCCTTTTGATCCAAAGTATATATTTAATCAGGTACATTTTGTCTTAGAGGGAAAAAAGGGTACTTTTCTTTTCAAATGATCAAATAATTTTTAGAACTGTCTTTTAGTAAGAAAAGGAAAAAAAGTTTTAGAATGCAAATATTTTAAAATCTTCTGTTTTTTACGTCAAGAAATACTAGATAGGCATGTGGGGTTTGGAATGCAGTTTCCTGAATTATGATAATACATGAATGTATTTATTTGCATTTATTAAAAGGAAACACTGTGGATGGATTATTTGTTTTTCAACACAGTGGATGCACGCGCAGCCTGAGTGCAGAAAGCGCCGCTGTCGCCATTGTGGTCAACAAAGTTGCAACACTAACTAGTGCTGTTGTCAGTGCACTAAAACAGTTCATCACCGTATGATAAAATAAGTCATGATGCTAAATGAACTTTAGTGAGTGGGATACGTCTTAATGGTCTATATGAGCTAATACGGGCGAGTACGTAAATGACGAGAAGAAACGTCTCAAACTTCAGTAGGCAGACATCCACTCATACCTGATGGGTACAACTAGCCTTGCCTCCAGGAGAGCTTGAAATCTGCTGAAATCCTACAACACACTGACATGATACTAGACAGGACACGGGCTCTTTCTGCAGGAGACATGTGAAGGAGTGCGAAGTGGCGTAGTCTGATAATCTTTCGATATTAGGCAAAATGTACTTTTATGAGCTTTTAGCCATGTTATAATGCTGTTACCTCATCAAACATACCTGGAGCTGTGTTTTGTTTCATTCACACATATCTCAATAATCCTTTATCATCAGTCTGTCTACATCTCCAAAACTCAAAATGCTCTGTTCCACCTTGCGATGTCATGCTGTGGTAGTTTTCTGTTTAACAACCTAGTTAACAGCTACTTTTACCTGGAGATGGCAAATTCTAGGACTGAAATTATCCAAATGATTTTAGTAAAGGTGTGTAGTGTTTAAAGATTGGAGCACTTCCTGTATTACCACATCAAGCCATTTTTGTTTGAGAGAAGAACTCAAGAACCCTAAATATGCAGGACTTGTGTGTTAAACATGTGTGAAACAACGCACAACTCCAAGAATGTTTCTGATAAGGAAACAACGACATAGAATATTAAAATAGCGTCATATGTGCCCTTTAAAAATTATGTAGTAATAAATGTCGATGGAACACTAATGGATAAAACTGACATTTTTAGTGGTTGCAAACGGCATCCAAGTTTGCATAATACCTCCCAACCCTGTAGTTCACAACTTTAAACATTCAGTTTTTGTAATAGTTAAACAGCCCATAAGTCTGCCTCTGTTCAAATGTTAATGCTTCATATTTAAAATGTTCACCAAAACTGTTCAGCCCAGTTCTAGCCTAAAATATGATCTAAAATTACAAATCCATACAAAATAGAGAGGTGTTGGCAACCATTTACTGACTTTTTTGAAACTGTCTAAACCAACCCCCAGCCCCCTTTTTTTGTTATTATTATTTGATATATCTTTTCTCCTTATTTATTGTGTGATGCTATTCGTATTTGTTTATTTACTCAAGGTTTGTGTGGTTTTTATACCTTTTTAATGAATGTTTTTTTGCTGCAGAAAAATGAAAAGGTATGCATACATTTGTGGTCTGAATGACAGTCCCACATTTGTTCACACATCAATAAAAAATACATGAAACTGAAAATCGGTTTGTGTTTCTTACCGACTCGTCCATGATAGAGGCGGGGTCGAAATAATCTGGCTTGAGCTCGGACCTCTCACGACGGTTCTTAGATGGAGGCTGGAAAAAGACGAAAAAGTTTACATTTTCACTTCTGCGCTGTGGACTGTGCAGATTATCAGGCAGACATGTAATGAATATAGCTAAATTAGAAAACACTATTTTCTAGCTGAATAAACATGACATTTGGTGAGATTTTCATAAGTTCAACTCAAGAGCAAACATCCAAACTTGACTTCTGGGTTTTTGGCCTGACATTTTACACACAGATTTGTTGCTTGGGCCTCACATGGGCAAATGATTCAGTTATGATTCATAGTTTGGGCCAGAGGGTTCAGAATACTGGTAGTTACACAACATTTTGATAAAATAATTGAGCTCATTGATGTGTTTGGGCAGGGAGCTGATAAAAACATCGACTCATCCACACTCACCATCTTCAAAAAAGCCCTGAAAACTCACATGTTCAAAACTGCCTTCAAATAACCTTTTTTTCCCTGTTTCTTATATGTGCTCTGTCTGTCTTGAACTGTGCGAAACGTTTTTGAGTGTGATGAAAAGTACTATACAAGTGTTTTTGAGGCTACATTCTTACAGTGTACCCAAATATTGTTGTACATTTGTTAAATGAAAATAATACAAACTCTACAGTAATTTGGGGAGGCATACTAAAAGAGAGAAGAGTTCAGAATTGGTTGATTGTAATGCAGTGCTGAGCCATAATGATAGGTTGGGAGAGGCAAATTTTGAACAATTGTTTTTTATTTAACCTAAGGATTTTAAGAAATCTGAATAGGTGAAAAAAACAAAGTAATTTTCCAAAATTAAAGTAAAATAATGCATTTTACTTCTACCATAATTTACTTTCTTACTGTCAATAAGTTGAGAGGCAAATTGGGAATTGATCAAGTAAAGAATTATAGGAAATCTTAAGAGTACAGAAAAGTTGTTCATTTTCGAAATCTGGCATGAATGGGGTAGATAATGTATTTTACCTCTACCTTACATTTCTTACTGATAAATAGTCCAATTTTGTATTAGTATATCATGCATAGTTGTTCTGCACTTAAGAGCAGCAAAGACCATTTAATTTCTCCACTGAAAGTTTAATAAAGTCCCATCTTATCCTCATTTGTCCCATGTCTAGTTAAGTGATTTGAAGTAATGGTACAAGATGGTTTTAAAGGACAGCTCAGTAGAAGATGCAGATGGATTGGCTTTATTGCAGTGATCTTGAACAGGGCACAAAGTGGTGAGGACTGACCAGATCGATGTCCATGGTGTCGAAGTCCATGCCTTCGTTGAGGTCGTCCATGCGGCCCTCCGATGACATCATCACGTCCTCCACGATCGGCTGCTCGTCCTCCTCCATCAGACCAGTGCCTCGACGACTGGGGGCAACACAATAGATATCAGTATGATTTTATTTTCATTCACAACAACAACAAAAAAAACATACATTTATGGTTTCAAATGAATGAATGTTTGAACTAAAACATCTTCAAATGGTTAAAACTCATACAGAGAATTTCAAGAGCATTTGGGTAGGCTCAGTCATGTTTTAACCAATAATCTGTCCAAATTATTTATTTGCCCTAAAAAATTGCAGTTTTAAACCAAGGGGATAGTTAAAATGATCACTATTAGAAAAAATTCCTTGCAATGATCTACATGGGAAATTACTTGGACACAGTAGCTTACAAACTGAAATATAACGTAGACAAAGTATCAAAAATATTAACTACTCCTACTCCACAATCTTTAGAGTTAGGAACATGGGAAGTGGCAACACCTAAACCAATATATAGCATCAGAGGAAGAGATGGCAAACATTAGCATAAATAAACAAGATGTATGTGTGTCTTTTGCTCACATAGCATGCTGGAGACTGGACCTGAGCTTGGCGTAGTTCATGGCTCGTTCCTGCTGCTGCCGTGCCTCCTCCTGCTGCCTCTGAGCCAGCATCCACGTCACCTGGGAACTACACACAAATGCACACGGTAGAGTTTTATGTGATGTGAGCACAGTTCATTGGTTCAAGTTAGGATGGGTCTCCAGGAAATGAATACATGTCGTAGTTACTTCTAGACTAGCCTAACCTTAACTTTTTCATATCTTAACTTTGAACCATGTTGTTGATCTAATACTGAAGACTGTTTTTACTGATTTTAATCTCCACAATGTGATGACCAACTGCCTACACAATGTTAAAAAGCCAAACAATAAAATGCCCAGATACTAATCAATGCTCAAACTAGATACTCATTTGAGTATCAATAGTATAGTAAAGTTTAAGGTCCTGATTTATAGAATTAGTATAAGACCACGTGGTTATATAGTGGTATTCTTTTTCCTATTTTGATTTTAGTTTTCTTAGCAGACAAGAGACAAAACTAAATTCAAGACAAAACAAAGTACAGCATACCATACAGTCACATTTATGACAACAACTGAACTTAAGTAAACGCACATATAAAATAAAATAAAATATGGAATTTTTGTTACCCAGTCTCAAGCCTATTCCCTAGCATTAAAATAGCAATTTAATTTTCTGTATCATGACAACACTACCACACACACACGTTTAAAACAAGCTCTATGGACATCCACATATTGGAGGTCTGGACCACTGCCCGCCCAAGTCATCCAGGATAAATAAACTATCCCTGACACGAGTCGCGTTTGGCAGAGTTAAGTACAAGCGCTTTCCACCATTTGCCCTCTAAATTAATAGTGTTCAAATGGGGAATTACACACGACCAGATCTAATGTAATTTGGCACAAGCTGAAGTCCTCGGATGCCATTTTCAGGAGACTGGCGATCCACTGGACTGATGCATCTGGACCGAAGCCTAAATGTATATTAAAATCTTCAGAAGGCATTAAGCAAACGTGTAATACATCGTGCTCATTGGAAATAAACTGCTGTCTGTAATTAAAAAGTGCATCTTTGAGGATTGGCCAGACAGACGCAATGACCACTTAATGACCAGTGTTGGGGCTATGGTTTAATTATCATTTGAGAAGCAATTCTTAAGGACATGTCTATTTTACAGGTAAAATTTCAGATTTAAGGATTCTGATACACTGTTCATTATTAGGTCATATAATACATATTTTAATTCAGCCCATGTGCATTTCTGTACAGTGAGAACTCTAGATAAAAGATTTTAGCAACACCTGACTGTCACCTGAGCCATAATAGCAAACCCAAATGTGTTAATTTCAAAATCAAAAAGGGAAAATAGATCGTAATTCTGTTGCAATTTTCAGTATTAGCTCAGATTTGCCAAATTTTAGTCCTTTTGGTCACTGGAAACTCAAAACAAGGCCCAAGCTAATATAGTGAACAAATCTAAGGTAGAGTTTCAATATAAGAGATACATGCTTTTAAACTGATAAATACGAAAAAGCCATACTTGTAGTCCATGGGCGGAGGGTGGTGCTGGGGCGTGGGTTGATGGTGTGGGGGGTGATGGGGTGTTTGCTCGTGTGTCATGGGGTACACGCCCATGTAGCTGTCCTCTCTCGCCCTCTTGGGGTCTCTCATGGCGGTGGAGGTGAGGTGGGGGGAGGGCATCATAACTGGAGTCTGCATGGTCTGCTGCCACATGTCACTGCTGCTGCTCTCCTCTGCAAACACACCAGACATGGAACAGGTCAGACAATAAACAACTTTACTAGTACTCTGCAGTGACATCATGCTGGAGGGGGTTCTACACGGATGTGTACTGGCAGAACGTTCAACAGTTGCCATGGAGACACAATGCACACATTAGCAAACTGCCAAATAAGTTTTAAGATGATCTGAAAACTCAAAGAGAAAAATACAAAATGGATTTAAACAACATATTTTCAAAAGTCTGTGATCCATACGAGCGTTCATGGTCCTTTAGGTGTTTGATTTTGCTGCTAGGTACCAATTACAATTCATGGGATTAATTTTACTGTTCTATGCAACACTGAGGATCTTTTCCCATTCACACGATATAGTATTTTGTTCTAAAATGTAACCTGTTGTGGCAATGGCCTAACTGCTCACCATTTTGAAAACCATTGATACTGTTGAGGGTTGTGTCAAAAGTCCCCCCACGCAACAATTCTTGAAGTTCCATTCATTTTTCCCATAGACTTAAAAACTAGCTGGGGATAACTATGTGGTGCATAAAACACACATATTTAAATCTGCAACCTTTAATTGTAAAAGTTAGACCTGATCCTAAAATTTAACTAAATATCGCCCTGTTTTTGGACTAAAAATCCTGAAAAATAATAATTTTCATTCAAATTATTTGGTTCCCAATTCAGAAATCATCTTCATATCTGAGGCCTTTATTTTACTCAAATTAGGCAAGCTAAAATGAGTTTGAGAAGGCTGAATATACTTTTTATATTTGACGGCGTGAATATTTTTTATTTTTAATAGCCTATTTTAAGCTTCAATGGAGCAGCTAATGGCAGTGTTTTCTATGCAAGGTATGAGAATAACCTGGGCACATGTAGCAGCTACTTTGACTGAACAATGTAATCGTGATATTAGTAATAATGCACAAAGAGAAGGGATCAAACACGGAGTATGCTTTAAGTGACTGTGCCATCTGCTGTTTAATCTGCTCCACCAGCTCAGAGCTCAAGACGAGATCGTGCATCTGGGTTAATCTGGGCTCCTACACTGCCTCTGTAACAAGTCAAACTCAAACTATAATCTGCACTGTTGAGCACAAAAACACCTGAATGGGGTGGGGGATATGTAAAAAAAATAAATAATTTTTTAAAATTTTGATAAAAAAAAACAAACATACATTTGCAGTTTATAAAGAACTTGCAAAACATGCCTATAAATGCCTTAGTTGAAGTATAAGTATTGTCCAAAAAAAGAACAGATAAATAAAAAAGTGCAGATTTATTTAAGAAGTTTCCTCATGTGTGCACAAAGTTGAGGCAATTATATTATGTGAGCTCTTGTCTCAGCCATAGATATTATAGACACCATGTTATAAACAGTGCATGTAGTTTACCTTCTGGTAGTTTCCGTTTGGCGACAGAGGGTCCAGCTGTGACGACAGGGGGCTTGGTTTTCTTGGAGCGCACCGACGATCCCCTGCTGGAGTGGCCACTCATCACGGACATGGTGTCATCATCGCCCCCTGCCTGTAGGGAGTTTCTGTACGAGATGAGGGGCAGCCAGCAGTCCTCACGCTGCAGTGCCATCTGGAACGTCATGAACCGCTCCAAGTACATGTGCCTGGGGACCGCAGCATGGAAGGTCACGGAGACGAGAAAATTAACAAACTACACAATTCAATGAGCTGTGCTGTTGTGATGGTGTGTAAAATGAGAGCACAAAACCACCACATCTGTGCCAGAAGAACAGATGCACCAGTTGTGAAAACATCTGTTAAAATGTGTCAAAGTGAGTGAAGTTCGAGACAGGAAATACTTACACAGTCCTCTTGTCTTGTCTCATGAGTTTGGAGGAGAACTCACAGAGGATGTCCAAAAACGCCAGGTTCAGAGGCGGACCCCCTTCTCCCTGAGGACTGGGCTCTTTGAAAGCAAACTCTATGCCGTCTCTGCAGAGAGGGGAGACAGATTAGCACAGTTAGTTCAAATTCATCAAAAAATGTTTCACACCAATATTACTGTAAAACAAATCAAGCAATGTTCATTGTGTTTTAAAAGCCCTATTGTGTAACTTTTTAGCCATAAAAAATATACTTTTCTTTTTTAGATGCCGACAAGCATAGAAAAACATGTCCTTACTGTGGGTGGGCTTGCATTTTCATGGAAATGTAATTCCTTTGCTTATAATCATAGTTGGCATAAAAATTTGATTCTAACTTTCTATTTCCATGGAATTATGCAGTTGCCGTGCCACCTCCAGAAAGTTGCAATAAATGTTGGAAAGGTTAACTAAAGGTGCCACCATTTTTTTTTTTTTTTTTTTTTAAATAGCATGACATAAGAAATGATTTAGATTTATTAATAAGAGACCAAGTTATGCATGAATGCTGTGTACATTTTAAGAGCTTTAACAATTTGTAGAAAGTCTACCCATGTCTTATCTGATACATTTATGATTAAAGTCATTATCATTATCCCATCAAATCCTCTGAAAGACTGAAATGTAAAGAATAACATGGAAATCTCTTTAGCGTATATCTTTCTCTTGTCATATTGTGCCACTGATAAGCTTGACCCCTTTAATAAATAATGAGATACAAAAATAGAGAGGGCACATTCACTAAAGTCTGCTCATCTCAGCTCAGATTGGGGGCAGATGTAATATGGCAGGGGTACATGCATTTCTGAACAAGTCATTTGTCTCCCTCGACAGATCCAGAATACAGGTCCAAGTTATAACAGAAAGGCAGTGGCGGAGATGGAGGTCTTACTTGTGAAGCATGGCAATGGCATCTCTGGTTTTGACCTGATCCAGACCGAAGGTGAGAGAGAAGCGACGCGCCAGCTCTTTGATGCCACAGAACGCCGACGATGAGCGGTCAAACCCGTGACCCAGCTCTGACAGCATCTCATTAAACAGCTAGAAAATGGAAAGACAGTGACTTACACGGTAAGGAAAATCAGATGACTAGAATAAGCAGATAACCAAATAGTGAGACCTGATGCATGGTCACATGCACCATTAATGGCCTATATTATGTTTTTTTTCTGATCTGTGTTATAAACATATCATATCCCTCATCAAAAACATACCCGGAGTTTCCATTCACGTTTAACACACAAACTCTGCAGTTCTTCTCACAAACAAAAAATGCTCTGTTCCACCTTGTGATGTCATATGGTGATACAGGAGGTGTTCCACTGTGTTTTTAAACTCCATTCACTAGAATCAATTGGATAAATTCAAACCTGGAATTGTCAATCTCTACTGAACTAAAGGTAAAAGGTAGCTGTGAACTTGAAAACTACCATTACATGGCATCACAAGGTGGAAGAACATTTTGATCTTTGGGGATGTAAATTGATAATAAAGGGTTACACAAACATTTGTGAATGAAACAACACAACCCCAGGTACTTTTCTCAGGAGTTAACAGCATTATAATGACGTAAAGCTCACCAGAATCCATTGTGTAATATAGGACTTTTAAAACCACCTGATGACATGTGTCACTTAAAGACAATGTTTTTGTTTTTTGTTGTTTTTATGTAATTGTGTCATTTTTGTCTTTGCCACATTAGTTGCACAATATTCCTTGTCAGCACTTGTACAGCTTGTTACAGATAGCTGTAACCATTTACATGACATTTCAAAAATCTTTTGACAGTTCATCATTACATATTGGGTACGTAATAATGACCAGAACAATTGAAGAAAAAAAAAGAAGGCCAAATGTACAGAAGAGTTTTTCACAACATACATTGAAGAACGAAAAAGAAAAAAATATGCTAAAATTATAAAACATACTAATATTTTTCAAGTAATGGTTTGGCCTTGTAACTATAATCAATAAATCAATTAATCATACAATAACTTTTTAGCCCGATAACTTTTCTGGCCGCAATAGTTTCTATTTACATGCTTGTCTGTTTTCCTCGTCTATATCGCTCTCTACGAAAGAGACTGAATGTCAAAAAGGCTTCCATCGCTCTGTACTGACTCCTTATTGTAATGAAGCTTGAACAAATGTGTGAGCGTAAACTATAGACAGATTATATGTTTATCAACACAGCAGATGCGCGCGCAGCCTGAGTGCAGAAAGCACCGCTGTCTGTGCGGTTAACATGAAGCCACAACACAAGCTAGCACCGCCGTCAGATCACCAAAACAGTTCATCGCCGCCGTGTGACAAAACAAATCATGATGCCACATCAACACGAGTGAGTAGGACACATCTCAACGGCCACATGCGTCAATGCAGCGAGCGCGCAAACGACGAGAATAAATGGCTCAAACCCCAGCACCCGTCATTAACCCATACCTGATTGACACAGCTAGCCGAGCCCCCAGGAGAGCCTGAAATCCACTGACATCCCACAAGACACAGACACAAACACGATACCAGACAGGACAGCGGCTCCCTCACAGCCAAAGAGGATCCTGTGTCGCGGGTTAATACAAACACTTCAAGACCAAGACGAGGCTCACAGCAGCAGCCACAGAGAGAGGGCCCACAATATTCCAATGTTAAGTCAATGACCAAAATCACTTTTAAGGGCAATTTTGTTACAGAGACTTAATAATCCATTTTATTTATTGGTTTGGTTGTGTTTGGTTCAACAATGGTTTATTCAAGTGCATTTTTTTAACAAGTCCTTGCTGTAAGCCAGACTACTTTAGGCTATTCTTATGTTAACAAGTCTATTTTATTTAGGCCTGTTGTTTTTGGTTGTCTTGCAGTTCCTGTGTTAAATGTTCTTTAGAAAGTTTATTGATCTTTGAAAGGGTGTATTTGCATTTTTATTCCATTGTCATTATATTATTTGAAAATGGTTTCAAAATGTCAATATAATCGTTTATCGCAGTAGTTTCTTGGTTAAGGTTGAATCTACTGAAACGCGTTTTTGGAGGGAGTTAAGTTAGCATTTTCTATTTGTTCAATGGAAAAGAAAACATAAAATACAAATTGATATATATTTATATATTTATATATTAGGGAATGCATTTTTAAATTGTATACTAGGTTATCCCTGGGGTTATTGGTTTTACAACCATTTTCCACTGACCTGCTGCAAACTGAGGATGAGGGTCTTGGCACACTGGATCTTGTCGATTTGTCTGGTCTTACTCATGGTCTCTTTGATGATGTCGCCGTAGTCATTGTAATACTGTTGAGAAATACACACAACACTGATTTAGAATTAATTATTATGTATGTGTATATATGTAATACATTTTTGAAGAATTTGAAATAGTCCAATGAGACCAGTGACATTAGCATTGTTACTGTCAAGGATTTTAATTAAAGTTTTCTTTGTTTCATTCAAAATGTTCTTACCCTCATGTACTGTTTGAAGATGTCTGCTCCAGTCTTCATCTCGACCACACAGTAAATTATGAGTTTACAGTAGGCAGCCAGCAGGTTTCTCCTCTTGTGCAGAGCCTCAATCTTCACTGCTTCATCGTCCTGCTGGCCATCTGAGGACACACACAGAATTTTACTTATTATTTTAAGCTTTGTAATAGCCAAACCAACACCTTCAGTGCGAACAAGAATGTAACTTAAATACTGGTGTTGACAGCGATTTGTTGATGTTGGCTTCGTGGAAACAAAGTAAGCCATCTTAAAGAGCTTAACATACGTTTTAATTTTATTTTTTAGCCATGCCAATGAATGAAAGATGCAAAGCTGACATTTTTATACAGGAAAATGTTCAAATTTGTGATACTTTAGATATTATAAAAACACTAGATTGCCAGTATCAATCATTCAAATAGCTTCAATCAATCCCAAAAGGACAATAGGGTTTGCAGGTCTGTTCATCACCAATAAAAAGTCAGAATAAGCCACAATCAACATAAAAATGTTTAACAATAACTATATTTTTAGAAGATGAAACTGTCTGAAACAGTATTGTAACTATACCAGATATAAGTAGACTTTTTACACTTTGTACACAAATTATTTTAAAGTGCTTTTCATTGACTATTGCTGGGTTTCAAATGACTTCACAATAATCTATAGGCCAGTAACATTTAATACAGATGGGCATTTGGGGACATTTACCTTTCCAAAATTTCATGAAAAAAATACAAGGTAATAAATAGGAAAAGCTGTCTCTTAATACCCATTGGGAAGCATGACATTGCATTTTATCATTTGAAAACTACCAATATTGGTGAATTCACTATTGCTGTACCTGGTATTTTCAATTACTGACTAAACCCAAGAACTTACTGTATTGGAACCTAATTGAAGTTGTTATATAAACGTATGGTCTGGTCACAGTGTATGGAGAGTGGGTCATAATATTAGAACAATACTGCCTCTGTAGCGCTGGTTTATGTTTGTTGTTTTCTTACCACTGCTGGTATGTGCTGTCCGTTACATTACATTTCTTACCACTGCTGGTATGTGCTATCCGTTACATTACTTGTATTTGTTGTTTCTTACCATTGTCTGTATCCTTAACTTTACCATTGTTGGTACACTTATGTTATACTACAAAGCTGTAAGAGTGACTCTTTGTCTGCACTTGTAAACAGTTCATATAATTTAAATCAAAATGTCTGAAAAACGCAAAAGAAGCTCATTGTGTTAGATTATGAAGAGTAGGGGTGGGATTAAATAAGTTTTCTTCTTCCCACTCCTTTTTGGGCAAAATAATAATAATAGTACATTTTTGTTATTTTCATTTCTATTATGATTTCACTTATGTTATATGTTCCATTGTATATGAATGTAAAACTTTACTTGCCCAAAATAAATGTGTAAATAAAAAAAAAAAAAATAAAATAAATTAACAATATTGATTTTACCTGCATATAAAATGCTGTGATGTCATTTTAAACCTACCAACATTACCTGTGCTGTTGGAGTCGTCATCCTGGTCGATGAAGACATGATTGAGGATGAAGGAGAGGAGCTCAGACTGAAGCGAGTCCTCAGGGGAGTACACCAGAGGCTCCAGGTGCTCCCGGCCCCCTGACACCATCTGATGACTGAAGATCAGCAGCAGGTCGCACAGGATGGTGAAGGCCTATGGGGAGAAGACACAAACATTAAAGAGCCTTCTATGATGAATCAATAAGTCTAAGTAGGCCTGTCACACCGAATTTTGAAGTACAATATATTGCTACAGAAATATCACTCAATAAACAGTAACATATAAACTACTTTGTACACAATAATAATCAAGCAGGATAATAAAATAAAAAAATAAATAGCAGTATTTAGTCATTTACATTTACATGCAATTTAACCTTCTACAGCAGAGTAAACACATTAACCTATATATTATAGGGGTCAATATTTAATCTATAATCATTTGATGCTGACAGTAATTATTGTGTTAACAAAATATAACTGTTAGCACATATAGTATCCATTCTCAACTTTTCTTGTAATAGATGCAAAAATGTAACTGTTGAAACTAACTAAACTAATTTTGCTAAGATATTACTAGATAATAAAATATTTACTGAAATCGAGATAAAATATGACCATGAATAATGTTTTGGAACATAGCACCCTTATCCAACTCATAAATACAATGTAATCTTCAAGCACATGGTTTCCTTGCTTACAATTTCAACCAAAAGGGAAAGCAGCACTCAGGTTTTGTTTTTGCTACATTTTACGAAATCCCTTGGCTACTTTTCACTGCTAGTTTATATCAAAAGTAGTGTCCAGAAAGAAAGAGTAAAGTGTCCCCGAAAGCATGCATATAGATTCTGGGGCATCCTGTCATTACCTGTTCTTTGACGGCCGTGTTGACGTTGGTGAGGTAGCGCTGGCACATCATACAGAACGCTCTCATCTGCTTCCTCAAGGTCACCAGATCGTCCTGAAATATAGCAGTATTTAGTAACAATTTATCGAAATAATATCAACAAGATGTAACGGATTTGATGATAGCTTAAAAGTACAAAATATTAAGTTCAAAATAAAGCTGGGCAACATGACAAAAAAAAAATAGGCTTTCCATATGAATTTCTTGAACATAAACAAGACTGACTATTAATAATTGCTATTTTAGAAACAAAATAATCAAATGTCTTCTTCCAAGGTATGAAATCTGTTCCAAAACACATGCTTTCCCTGACAGAGGATTGGCTGTGAGCTTCTTGATTAAAGTGACTCTTGAGTGTCACTGACAATTTGAGAAGCCTGAATCTCTATCTTGATTAAAATTCATAAATCTCATTAACTACTTAAAATCTGCCAAAAAATACCAAACAACAAACATCCAAATTATCTCTTGACAGCAAAACACTGTAGGTCTCACCTTTCTTGCACTACCCTCAGAAGATTTCGCCAGGTTCCACAAAATGACATAGTGGGTGCATTGAAGTGAATGGATGACTATCTGCTCACAGAGAATATAATACATTATAAATGACAGAAAAATCATAATAAAACATTACAGTTCAAACTTTATGCATTTACAAACCTGCTCTGGCATGTCTCCATTTTCTATGCCTGTATTTAGGAGCTTGAAATTACTGGTGAAAAGGTCCCAGCCAGATAAGTCATGTGCGCTATGGAAACAAATATAAAAATTAGTGGCATACAAATGAAATCAACAGATGTTCAAGAATGAAGAAAATCTTACTTGTGAAATGCTGTGATTCTCTTTAGAGTCGACAAAACCTGATACGCATCGTCCTCGTCTGCGTCTTCTCCCTAATATGAAATTAGAGAATAAATATTGTGATTCCAGGTACTTCTTCATACAGAAAGTAATAACTATTACATTTGTGGGTTTAAATAAAACTTTTCTTCAAAAGGAAAGTTCCACGGTATGGCATTAAACATTATCCATATCCATGTGAATGCAACTTAAGTTATTTTAGAGTAATAAAAACACTTGTAACTTATTGTCTTGTAAAGCAAGATAGATATAGTTATAGTTGGATTGACAGAGAAACTTTCCATGCAATGCAAGAGCATCTCCATGGAGACAAACATTTGGCAGACAAATAAAACAATGCTTTACTTAACAGTGTACTATTTTCTAGGTTTCAAAAACCCTGACTTCACTGAAACCAGGTAAATGGACGTGAACTTAACTCATGCGATAAAAACTTTGTCAGAGAAACTTTTTAATGAGAGCCTGATGTGTCTGTACCTCTTGTAGGAAATCTTCCAGTAGCCTGTTAAACTTGTCCACCAGTTCGTCCAGCAGCTGTGAGCGGGCGATATCCACTCGGTTAAAGATTGTGAACTCCTCATTGCAGAGGGCATGGTACGTCTTCGAGCAGGTCTCCAAGACTTCAGTGTCCGTGTGCTTTTCCACTATCTCCTTGATCTGACGCAGAAGGGACTCCAGGTGCTGAGGAGAGATAGAGGAGAAACATGTTGAAATAAGTTAACCAGAAAGCTGTATTACTCGGTTTTAAGATTTCAACACAATAATCTGTCTGTTAAGGGTCTGTAGTAATTAGAGATGTCATTGTTTAAAATGTACAATTTTATGAATTTTAAAAAGTTACAATTATTGAGAAAAGGAATATCAAAAAGTAGTATTTCTTCAGATTCTTGTTTCCTAATATGGGACCAGCTCTATGAAATCAAGCTTTCTTAATGATAAAGATAATGTGACATAAACAAACAGCGAACAAGCACTTCATTATTTGGGTATTTTTGAGCAATAAAAATACCTGTAATATAATAAAAACAAGATAGATAGGTTTAATGCCATACTGAGAAACATTCCATGCAATGCAACAAAATATCCATGGAGACAAATATGTGGCGGATGTAGAGCCTTCATAAACAAACGTAACTTAACCACACACCCTTCTCTATTTTCTAGAGTATCCACTTCACTAGTATGAGGCAGCTCTATGAAATCAAACTTTCTGAATGACAAAGTTAATATGACATAAACGGGCCGCTAACAAAAACCTCATTATTATTAATTAGGTTTATATTTTTCTGTTTGATTGAATTCACAGTCACTTAATTTTGATTCTAAATTTGTGATAATTATATTTTTTTTTGTTCATAGGAGTTGTTATTAATGTCACAACACTATTCTAATATCCCTAGTTGTAATTGGTAACAGACAATATATTTGACCAGCTTTGTCATTTGTAAAAAAAGATTTTCACGTTCAATTAATACAGGGAAAACTGACTCCTCCACCCCTTTAAAATGTCATGCAGTTAAAAGCAGCCAACTGAAATGATATATTCATATTTTACATTACAATTCCGGACTATAAGCCGCTACTTTCTTCTCACACTTTGACAACTGCGGCTAATAAAACAATGTGGCTAATATATGAACAGATCCTTTGTTCAGGTGCGCTCAATAGTCTGGAAAATATGATATTTATTTAGTATTTTAAGTTATGTCCAAACACCAACCTTCTCCAGACGCCCCGTTGTGTAGATTTCCAAGTCGAAAAACTGAGGCAACTGCAACAAGTTTGTGACTTTCTCAGCGTCTACAGCATACTGCAAACAAATAAAGATCAAATTAGCTGAACGCATAATTTTATATAAAACTGAATTGTGACTAAAATAAATGTTATATCCTACCTTGGCCAATAGAGGGGGTAATGCTACAGCAAACAACTCTGTCATTCTAGTTTTGTCATCTAGCTGTGTCTTTTTCTCCTTTGCAGTCATTACCTGAAAATAAATGAAATACATTTGTAACAATATGAAAACAAATTGAAATAAATAAAAATAAAAGTCTTCAAAAGTATATTTAGTAAAGTGTATAGTGGAGGTTTACCCTCTTTCCTGAACCTCGACCGACCGGTGGGTGGCATTCAGCAGCTTGCCGTACGGTGCACAGCATTATTTCAATCAATGCAGTTTCTTGTCGGTCGTTGAGAGCTGGTAATACAAAAATAATTTAATATGGTCCTTACAGACATTTAATTCAAGAATAAATTGTCTTGTAACAGATTAGGTAACGTACGCTCTTCTCCCGGTAATGGATCGTCTAACAATAAGCTGATCATACACTCCCAGTCCTTCAGCAGCTCAGGACCGCATTCCCACAAAGAGTCCACCAGGTAGGCCGCATGTTCATGGAGCTATGAAGATTAAAACAATGGAAGCATTGGTTAGCATTTGGCAGCCAGCAAACTAGAACTATGAGCAGCTGTAAAAACTTCATACCTCACTCTCCAGGAAGAAAAAGACTGTCGTTTTAATAAGATTGGCATTTGGGCTTTGTCGTCCTCTCCTTTTGGGGGCGCCTTCTTCCTCTGGCTCTCGCTGACTGAACAATCTACACACAGAAAAGCCATGATTACAAATTGAGTAGATATATAAACATCAAAAAGTTTTTTGGCAAAGAATTGACACTTAATTTCTATTTCTAAAAAAGACTGCAATTTACTTTATAACAAGGACTTATCATTAGGAAAGTATAATAGGAGCTGTCATAATACATAAAAGGCATTTTGAGGAAATTTCAGCATTCAAAAGATATAATATTTTGTTCTGAATTGATCATTTCTATAGTAACAATGTTCTCTTTTTTTAACCCATGGATAGCAAGCAGACTGTGTAGACCGACGTACTTCTTATAGAGAAATTCTCCCGCTGCGACAGCCACGGGCCTGTGAGCTGAGTAGACCAAGTGATAGACGCTCTCACAGTCCTCTGGGGTCAGCACTTCCTCTGTGCTACTGCAGGGACAAACAGCACAAAACATGTCAGAGGCAACACACTAACTATTTCTGAAGAGTCCACCATTTTAGACTTGTGATGCATATTGACTTTAAACCAAACTTTGCACTCTGCCTACACGTTATTAACTAAGGATGAAAAACAGAAAAATGTCCTCTTTTACTCGAATACCCAGTAGAACAAGCTAGAAAATGTCTATAGCCCAGCACAAGCGTTAATCATCTCAAGCAAGATGATTGGCCTTGTGGGTAATAAATGAGCTTTAAATAGTTTGAAAGCATATGTTTTTCCAGACTAAATTATCCCTGCCCCCTTGTTCCACAAACACAAGTCACATCCAATGGAGCAACGGTCTAGACAGCTACAACAGCAGACTAATACAAACAAATAGACAAATAAGGTTCTTACTTCAAAACAAGAGTGAGCAGTTTAATTGCCTGCACTGCAACATCATACTCTTTGTCTAGAGTCATGGACACGATTCGGTCCTGAATGAAACAAAAAAAAACATTATTAAATAATAATATTCATATAAGTGTGTATTTCAATTTTAATTTGAAAACTGACAACAATAGGGAAATAATGCTGGCCTCAGTGTTGGTACTGAATGAATGAACACTGCTTTGACTGCAGTGCATGATTTGTCCAGCAGGTGGAGCTCACCTTAAAGCGACTGGTGAACAGCTCCAGCCTTGCATTGAGTTCTCTGTTGTAGTAGAGTCCCTGCAGAGCTGTCAGACACTTCAGGCGTACCTCTCCTTGCTGTGACAGAAAATACCATGAAAGTTACACATTAAAATTTAACCAAGAAAAATACAAAAGACACATTTTGAAATGATCTGGTCACTCACCTTATCATGCATTGTCCACCCCACATACTTCAAATAGCTGTCATTGAGGAAGGCATCGCTATAAAGTTTCATCCACACCCCAATCTCTTCTATACAGATTGCCCTGATTTCTGCTATCGCATCACTGCAAAAGCAACAAACTTAGTTAAAAATAATAAAACAGATATTAATAAATTGATATCACATTAAGACCGTACCGATATCTGTGGACAAACACTCCTTTGAAAATTGCATTCATCATGTTTTCAATCTCATCCTGATTTTCTTGGAGCTGGAAGAAAAATAAAAACATAATTTTTTAAGCAGCAAAAACAAACAAACAAACAAACAAACAAAAAAAACAATTTGGTACCATCAAGTATCAAGACTGATTTGAGATGTTACTGGTAAAGAAATATTTTAAATTAACCTATTTTTCTAATTAGAGTTTTTCTGAAGGATAGTTATAGAATGCATTTGATCTACTATATTACTGTTAATGATAGTATAAGACCACAATGAAGCAACAATGATTTTATGCTGAAAATGCCATTGAGATGAGAAAAAAAAAAAGTTGAAAATTTCATATATCTACAAATCAGTTAAGCAGTCAGCACTGGACCAGCCTATTGTCTAAACAGGACATGACTAGAAGCCATTGTCAATGTAACAAGACGTGTGTGACAGCCAAATGTGGCACCATGCAGACGGAGGCAGCACAGCGGACAAGCAGATGGATGCCCAGTGGGTCCCACGGTTACATAACCCAATCAAGTGACAATTATGTGTGACTAATGCTCCGCACAAGCACAGACACCGTAGGGCCCACAGCCTACAGGAGCCATGCCTTTCCAACTGCACAATACACATGGGATAATTGTTGGAAATTTGCACCAGCATACACCAAGTTCATTCTTAAATATATGCATTTATAGGTGTATAACAGGAAGGCATTTTTTAATTCATTTGATTAACATTTTGCTATTCTTACAGAAGCACATAGTACACATCAGATAAGAGAAAATAAGGATGGAAATTACCTTTGGCTACAATCCTGCCCATTTACAGGTATGTTTTTTTTCTTTAGTATTATATTGCCTTTTAATATGCATTATCCCCTTAATAAATAAATACCAATAAAAATATGAAATAAGAAAACATTTAAATACAGTTTGAGTATAACAGATTTCCAATATGTGAACTGGGCTTTGAAATTTCACATGCACATTTTAATGAAGATTAGACGATGTCAATTAACCTTTTTCTAGCAATATTTTGATTTGCTTTTGTCTATTGGGTCTCAAAACAGTACCATCAATTGAAAATGGCTTCTGAGTGGGAGCCGAAACATCTTGATTGCAAAAACTGTCCAGAAGAAAACTGATAGCTTCACTACATATTCTAGTAATCTAATGTTAATCTCCATGTTTGACCATTGTTTTTTTATTTTTTTGTAACAATAATAATAATAATAATAATAATGTAATTTTGCACATAGAATAATTTAGCAAAATCACACAGCATTTTACTCTAACCTTACACTATGATTTTTAAGAATTAAGATTGCAGCATAAGATATGAATGTTCTGAGATTCAGGACGTACACATTCACACAAACAACACTACTTTCATCTTTTTGTCATGCAAGCGTAGCAATAGCATACACAATTTCTTGCTTCATTAACATATAGCTGCCTACAGTAACATGCAAAGTAGATCTAAGGTTGAGTTTTTAACACATCAGTTGCATGCATATCCGGATCATACCTCTTTGCGTTTCTGTAGGAGCAGCTCCAGTCTATCGTTGGCTCGTTTGGCCACCATCTTATTCCTCTCGGCCTCGTACTGCCGCTGGGTGTTGTCCATGTTGATGCTCAGATTGAGAGCTACATTCACCAGGGCCGTCATCAGCTTCATCGCTGTTCAATTCGAATAAGGCACAAAAGGATAGGTATTAGCATAACGTAAACAGGTAAGAAACAGAAAGGCTACAGAAAGATGACTTGGTATAAGGACAGTAAATTTGAATGAAGTACATTACCATCAATATTTTAATCACTTACACATTTTTAAACTCATGTCAGATTTATACTGATTTCATTTATATCATGAAAAAGAGGAAGGCTAAGGAGAGGAAAGACAGTCTTGCTTCTCTGCTTTATGTATTGATTTGAATATTTGAATAAGCATTGGGCTGTTGCTTTACTTCTACAAAATATTGCATAAATAATGCTATCTATAACTCCACATGAAGATATCTATAAACCTCATGAGATGTAACAACATTCAGATTACACAGCAGTGGCTCGTTGCTGCTTTCTCACCTGCCAGTGTTGAGGTGTGTCTGAAGGCTCTGACTTGGGAGTCTGATAGTCCGGTGAGGAGAGAGATGACCGTGTCCATCATGTACTCATCATAGATGATACTATATTGACACTGACGAACCAGCACCGAAATAAATTCACAAAAACTGGATTTAAACTTTTTCCACTGAGGCCCTGCTATAGTTAGAGGGTAGTCACCGCTGTCCTGCAGGGACACAAAACAAATATTTATCAGAAAACGAATCACAAGACACTAAAGAAGTTTATGTTACTAAAGGACAATGGAATACCTCGTCAAACTCTTCTGTCATTCGTCGAATGATCTCTGAGTTCTGCATGTTACGAAACATTTCACCGGTGACAACACCTGAAAAACAAGGGGATACAATGTTCAGAAAAAGAAGCACAAAAACCAAGAAGAAAAAACTTTTAGAAATATCCATACCTTTGCATCCTGAGCACTGGATGAAGAAATTTATGAGGTCTAATAGCGCAACATCTCGGTCATGCTTATAAGACTCTATCCAGTCATCTACAACACACTAGAAGAACAACACAGTATTATTTTTCAGTTTATTTTATATGCACATATTCTATGGTGTAGATGCGCTGCTCACCTGCATTGCACTCCTGCCCAGCCGCACCACTTCGAACAGCATCACGTTTTCCATGCCATTCTCCTGGTGGTGGCCGTTTAGTCGGCCCGCCCCCTTTCCTCCTTTGCCTTTCTCCCCTGCTGCTTTCTTGCCCTTCTTACCCCCCTGGCGAAAATAAAACAAGACTTAGAAAAAGAGGAAACAGAATTGGGTGGCAGTTTAATTGACCTGGTTAGTGTGACCCAGGATATGTGAACTGCAATCCATTTAAATACCTTTCCTTTCGAACTTGTACTTCTTCCATCGATATCCTCTGAGAAGTCTGTGTCTGAGGAGAATCGTGTGTCTGTGTCCCTGGAAGAGAAAACAGAGATATATAAATTGGAATTTTAATATAATTTATGACTTTTATACTTGAATAGCTAAGTAAACGTGTGCACTTACTGAGGATAGGCGAACTCTGGCGGTATTTCTGGTGCTGCTATCATTTCTGTAACATCTTCTGGATAACTTCAACTTATGATTGATTTGCGATTTTCAGTATATACACAACTGGACACGTTGCATGCGACTTGAGATGGGAAACTGAAAAACACAAAAGATACAGAAAAAGAAACACAGAAATATTAGTACAAATTGCAGAAACGTTGAGTTCAAAAGCGGACATGGACAATTCCATCTTCTAACACAAGCCAGGCGTTTGTTTTTTTTTAATGCCAACCAATTAAAAAGAAAAAAAAAGCATTTCACATGGTAACGGGGGCGGGCACTACTACCTCAGTCATACGCAGACTTCGCCTTATTGGCTTCCTTTCTTTCTCCGCTTCCCTGGGTTTACGCACAACGTCATACACAGTAGAAGAGTGTCTTCCTCTGTGGCCAAATATGGCACAGTCCAATCCGCCCCACTGTCTACTCAGCCAATGAAATGCCGGTATCAACATCAACAAGATACTGCAGGCCACAGAGCATTGCATCGCTTTGATCTGTGCGCTACTTTGAATAGGCAGATAGGGAAGAGCATACGGACCGCTAACTTTGCTCCCGTCATTAAAATAACTGGTGCGATAAAAACATGCAAGCAACATTGGATGGTAAGGGGCTATAGGTATTGAACAAGTCTGGGCTAGTTCACAAGCAAAAGACACTGCGAATGTATACATGTCGAACAAGAACGGAGGGATTAATTGGGAAGAGTGGCTATCACTCTTTATGGTGAGCAAATAATACACGCACCGCTTTTACCATCAGGACAAACGACTAAACTTCATGCCATCATATCAAGTTTCTGAACAAGCACCAGAAACTTTCAATATAGTCAATGCACCAAGTGAATAAACTTAATTCTGTCAAGTAGCATACGCTGGAAAGTCACGTTTGAGGGGGGAAAAAAGTGTGCTTCAAGTCTTTCTAGACTACACCATTGCATTTTGGGCGATTTGTGTGATGTCGCGTTGTATGGGTGTAGGCTAAAAGTGGCGCCAAATCGTTAAGTGTACCTCATAAACTCATTGTTGTGGATCGATTGTTGTCGCTGTTGTCCAAAACGAGGGAATGAACCCCATCCTGGCTATAACTTGGACTCAACAGCGCCTAAATCTAGCGCCTCTGTTCCCTCCAAAAACGCCGACACAGCTGCGCTCTTCCCCGGCTTCTGTCAAAATTGACACCGGTGCGCTACGGATGCTAGCGCCACTAGCCACTGAAACTTTATCATTTGCCTTAAAAGGAAAATAGATCCATGTGATGGAAACGTGGTAATGAGTGCAAAAAATAACGCTCGATTAAAAAGTACGTTCTATAGACACATACGCGTATCAGGGAAACAGAAACACGAAAACTAACTGAAGCTATCATAGTTGGGACTCAATAATAACAAAACAACGCAAGCCCCAGCAGCAGTATTAGCGCAGCTAACCCAGTAACAAGGCTCCATTGTATGGCCAACTTATAGCTTGTCTACACGAACGATAACGCTTGGATGAACCGCATTTGCAATTCCGCTTACAGTAAACGAATAATATATTGGCAACCGTGTTGTAGTGAAAAGATCGATGGCTAGATCACTAGCCCTGCTCCAGCTAATGCTAACGTCGCCTAAAAAAACATCACGTCCTTGCGTCCTCCATCTTGCCTCGGGAGTTCCAGCAGCGTATTGCATAAGCAATAAACACTTTGTTTACAAATATATAAAGTGTTTTAACCTGATTTAAACTATTAAGTGGTGTATTTATGTTGCGAGTGAAGTCATTACGCGCAACTACAGTCAAAATGCAGTTTATTGGCCTGCTAACTACCGAAGTAGCCTCGTACCGCTCTGACGGAGGCAGACGCCGCGCTCTGAGCCCCTCCACAGCTAGCGCGGTTAGCATCACGGCTAGCAAAATACAATTCAACTAACTTCCAGATAGCTCTCCGCCATTTTACAGCTAACTTACCTTGTTGAAAAATACAGCAGTGGTAGAGTCCTAACTTATAATTGTCTTTTCCGATCTTGCTTAAAATCCCGCTAAAATCACCAAAAAGAGTTTAAAAGTCGCGGTCAGAGGCGGTTTCGGACGGTCTGTCGCCCCGCTGCTCCGTAGTTCGGTTTGTTGTTTCGACGACCTCAGAGGAGGAAATCCTGGTGCAGAGCTACCACCTAGCGGCCAGCCATAGGCAGCCAGCAGCAGAAAGAGGAGATCACCGCGAATAATCTGACACCTACAGGACACATCTGAGTACTACATCGGGAATACTGCCCCCACAGCGGAACCCAAAAGATCCACTCAGCTCCTCTGACTCACACTGCAGGCTGCTGATGTGACAACATGCAAAATGGCAACTTTCAACCACATAAGTATGGATCTTTAAAATACTTTTTTTGACACATTTTATTGTGCACTGTGTAACTGATGTGGTTTGAGACTCATCACCTGCTTGTCTCCGTGGAGATATTGCTTTGCCTGAAATGATTCACAATATGGCATTAAACTTATATATCTGATTAATTGATTGATTAATTCCTTTATCATCATTGAATGAGAAAACAAACTATGGAATTACAATTAGTAACTCCCTCTGATGCACACTGACACAAACAACACAATGAAGCCAAGACAAAAATGAATGTACATGAAAGACACAACAATTATGGCAGCTAATTATTTAGCACACTGACAGCTTTTGGGGGAAAAAACTACACCTATTAGTGTGCAAAATAATTCTCTGCCATAAATGCTGTGTCTTTCATAAATCTACATAGATCCATGGAGACTACCATGCCAAATTACAGGTCAGATCTGTGGAAAAATGAGCACACTTCCAGTAAAAATGCATGTTTTTCAAGGTATTTATGAGCAATGTAATGTTATGTAGTGTAATGTAATAAATGCAAGATAGATTTGTTCAGTGCAATACTGTGGAACATTCCAGGCAAAGAACCAACAGCATGGCATCAAGCAACCAGCAGACCACCCACCGAAATGTACATTTAAAACTTGAAACTAGAATAAAATGGATTAATATGGATGCATGGCTGCTCCTCATGTCTGCAGCATGTGCCTATGTGAATAATTAACACCATTCTCACACATAAATTTGTGACACAGTTACTTTTATTGATAAAATAAAATCATAACTTTGTAAAGTGGAATGTCCCTTGACTTTTGTTAGTGACTACAATGAAAGTTTGCACTCCCTACACCAAGTATTAGTACATGCTTATGAACACACAGGAGAAAATAAAAAGCAACACATAGAATGTACACTGTGTTTCAAATTATTTATATTGAGCTAAATAAAAACCAAAGGCACCTATGGCTTGCTGAACATAGAAGGGACATGGGCACATTTACAGTTGTTATAAAAGACCTCATTCATCGATTTTTGCTATTTACATTAACTCAAAATTAACACACATTTAGTGTATCATTGACTGTAAAAATAGTGTTTTTTCTTATTTTTACACCTGATTATTCTACATCAAATAAGTATATTTAAATATATTACAGTCCATCTACAATTACTTGAAAATATACCCCATTAAAATTATAACAAAGCAGCAATAAAGTGCAAGGATTGTTATTTGCTTAAAAGGTCCTATATTTTGCAAAATGGACTCTTTTCATCTTAAAGTCATGTTATAAATGTTGATACCTCATCAAAACATACCTGGAGTTGTGTTTTAATTCACACATATTTGAGCAGTGCTACAATATTCGTCTGGCCATATCTCCAAAGCTCAAAATGCTCTGTTCTTGTGATATCATGTAGTGGTAGTTTTCAAGTTAACAGCTATCTTTTACCTTTTGTTCAGTAGAGATTGACAATTCCAGGGCTGAAATTATCCAAATGATTCTAGTGAATGTGTATGGAGTTTAAAAACAGTAGAGCACTTCCTGTATTACCACATGACATTACAAGGTACAACAAAGTGTTTTCTGCATGAGCGAAGAAGTGTCCTAAATATGCAAGGTTTATGTGTTAAACATGTGTGAATTAAGCAACACAAAACTTCAGGTATGTTCTTGATGAGAAAAAAACATGATAACATTGATCAGAAAAGCATAATATGGACTCTTTAAGCAATATAGGTCTTGACTTTTTGTGTTATGGCGCCGCAGCAGATGGGACACTTGTTGAGCACTCCGGCACACTGCTGGCAGGCGACCAGGTGACCACATGGGATGAACACAATAGAAATATCCCGGTCCATGCAGATCTTACACTGTTTCTCCTTCTGCAGCTTCTCCAGCTTTTTCAGGGGGTCCTCATCTGGAAGAAAAGGGTTTGTTACTACATAATAATACAAACAGCCAGGAACGATGTGACTTCAAAAATTAAATAACTATACGTTATCAACACCAAAAATTCCATCTACATCCATCCATTTTCATGCCAGGAACACAATTTGCGATTGATTAAACATTGCTTTAACAAAATAGAGGTGTTGCCAGTTATTTCTATTAGTCTAATCTTAACTATTGTGCAGTTTAAGCCCTTGTTAACATGGTGAGTATGTCATACTCCATTCACAAAATTGGAAGCCTGCCAATGTTAATTTTTCCCTATGTGGAATGGTTAAGTCAGGGGTGTCAAACTCATTTTGGTCCGAGGGCCATATCCAACCTACTTTGATCCCAAAGGGGCCGGATCAGAGAACTCATGGCATATAAACCCCAAAAATAACAATACGTTCAAATATTTGTGTAGAGAAACGCAAATCTATTACAGAAATCTTTTTTTAATTGATGAACTCTTTCTTTTACAAAATATTATAATATTATGAACAACCTGAAACTTAAAAAAAAAAAAAAGCAATTTCAACACAATGTTTTAACATTAACTTGTATGCAAATAGGAATAAGTAAATTTTTCTAGGAAAATCCTGCACTCAGCTCCACTTTTCTCATGTTGGACATTTTGCTGATGAGGGTGTCACGGTCAACAGTCAAAACGATCGTCCTTTAAGAGCATTTGGAAAGAGACAAGTCTTCATTTGTGCTACTCTGGTGGGAGGGGCCACGTACAGAGACGCTGGAGATGCTGCTGTGATAAACACCACAGAAAATTAACAAGATTTTAATAGAAAATATCATTAAAATATTTTAGTAGAAAATCAGCTAAGGGCCAGATTAAAGGTTTTGGAGGGCCGGATCTGGCCCCTGGGCCGCATGTTTGACACTTGTGGGTTAAGTGATGTCATCACTCTAGCTACTTTCAGGTCCAATGGAATTTGAACCCCATCCAATCCACTATGATAGCATGTTAGTGATTTTAATCTGCTCTAGAGTTTTAAAATTTAAAACTGCACAAAAGGGATTTGTGTACTCTGATTTACCTCAAGAGTTCATTTTTTCCCACTATAACTTGGGCCTAAAAACAAAAATGATAAAACAATTTCATTTGAAAAATAGTTCCACACACTGATATACTTCAGTGTGGAGTTTCTGTTCCGTAATTCATCATAAGGTGCAGAAAAAGTCCCAGTTTCTCTCTATGGAGCTTAAAGCAATTAGAACAAAACACACACGCACGCACACACACACAGAGTAATGTGGTAACTAATGGTAATATGGTTGTTTTCAGGGCAAAAACACATTTAAAAACACACAAACTGGCAAATTTTAGATTTTAAATAACATCTTGAGGACATTAGTTACCACATAGAGCTTTCAAACTTTTAATATTTTTATGTGTATTTTTATTCAGAAAGTCTATCCATTACTCCATTACTCTCACTGAAGAACACTGAAGCTAGTATCAATTGTACACATGTAAAAGTATCAAAACATTAACATTATTAACAAATAAATTGCTAATATTTTAATAAACAGGATCATTTTGGTAGGAATTCAATGTTAAAAAAAAAAAAAAGCCATTACCTTCTGTGGTACTCTCTGTTGGGTTATCCTCTGTAAAAATTAACAAAATATGTTTAATTCCCTGCCATTTGCATTGATTTTAATGGCGTAATCACAGAAATGTGAATAATTACCGTCATTTTTCGAAAATCCATTCTGGTGACTTGTTGCCTGAACAAGTGTTAGAGAGAATATTAACTCCCCCAAAATATGTTATCCAAATATTAGTAAAATAATATCATAGAGTTAATATTTTAAACTCACAGCTGTGCCTTGTAACTGAATGCTGTTGATAAATTCTTGACCCTTTTCTGTCAACAAGAAGCGGCATCTGTATAAAAATAATAATAAATTGATATAGAAAGTAAAGACAGTAGTTATATGATAGATTTTAATTTTACCCTGGAAAGTGTTTGGCATGCTCTTCCCACGGGTCTTCTTCAGGTTGCCATCCTCTCAGACCCCCTTTGCAGGAAAAACACATCACATCGTCTCCTGTGCCTACAAGAAAACATTCCAGATTAATGGTTTAACAACGTTCACCCAAAGCAGTCATTTGCAAACACTTTTCAACATTTTACGAACATTTCTATACTATTCTAGTTAAAAAGTACAATATACAACTAGGCACAGTATGTTATAATGTTCAAAAAAAGACAAAAGAAAAGCTTTATTTATTAGTAATATAAATGATAAAATATGTAAAACATAAGATACTTAAATATATTTTGTCACAATACACTTTTATTTTAGGCTCCACGGGAAAAACAGATATTGCTTTTTTTCATATAGTAAAATTAAGGATGTCAAGATTGTTATGATTATAAAAAAGGTATATAGGATTGTTTTTAAGGAAAAATAAATCACCAGAAAAGTTGCACAATGTGCCTTTAAGGTAAAATACTTTTTATCTGGCTGTATGTCACATTAACCTTTTATTTTATCATTCAGAAGGTTAGACTTTATGAAGCTGGTCACATACTACAAACATCACATTAGATTATAAATAGGTAAAAGTAAAATTTACATTTATTCACAATTAGGAGACATGGCAAAATGTAAAGTTGTGATGTTTCTGACAATAATTGTAGTGTAGTGTAACAATTATTGTGACATCAATGTCTGTGAGAACCACAGACTGTATTTATATTTGTCTTATAATTGTTATACTTCACAGCTTTATAAAGATAAGTCTTCACACCATTGCCCATGTCGTACCTGTGCTGTAAAGGCCAGCCTGGGCCAGACGCTCGTGGCTGATGACATGCTGGATGCCGTGAAAGCTCTTAAGCCTGTCCTCAAATGTGCCCATAAAGACGTGGTTTCTGTTTTCTGTTCTCTCCTGAGAACCACTCTGAAGGGGTATGTTGCCAACATCATGCCCCAGAATGAAGAAGCAGTTTGGGTAATGCCTTTCATGCTCTCCCCATGCGGTGTCTCCAGGCTCCCAGCCCCCGATCCTACCACCGCAGCAGAAGCACTGTACGTGATCATTACTCATGATATAGAAGAAACCGGCTTGGGCCAGATCAGGGGGGCTGACGGGGCAAGTGGAGGGCCACTGTGTGAAGGTCTGGAGCCGGGCCTGTTCACTCCTCATGTGGGGCACTTTTGGGTAAGTCGTCTGATCCACCACCTGCCCTGTCCTCAAGCGATACTCAAGGTCCTCCTTTTCTTCATTGTACTCTCCATTGGATGGAAGGGAACTGTCAGGGTAGACGCAGCGAATGAACGTACATCCCGGAGAAATCTGCAGCAATAAGGCAATTTATCATTAAAAATTGGTTTCAAATATTTCAGATTTTACAAAAAAAATGGCATTGGTGGAAAAAAAAATACAATAGCTTGCTAACAAATGTGATTAACAACTGATTACAATATTGATTTTGCATCTTTCATTTGTTTATTTTAGAGTATATAAATTGTTAAAAAGACACATTTATTGCGTGTGTCCACAGTGATGGATGACTAGGGTGTACCTTGACAGTTCGCGGCCGTCTAGACATGCCTCACCAGCACAGGTGATCATAGGAAATGATTTCTGACATTTGCCAATCTGGCCTCCTTGAAAATAATCTTTATAAAGCTTTTCACTTGAAGAGCACAGTATAGGCTTATCAATGCCTCCCAAGGCCTGCTTCTAATTATTATCCTTTTTTGTTTCAATTATATTGCCACCTTAATAATCACCATTATTAACTAACAATCCCACTGACATACCTACATTTCTGTATGTTTGTGGACTTACCTCTTTATGTCTCACCACAGGTAGGTCTCCCTTGCTCCAGTTGTCTAGGGTCTTCTTGCAGCTGAAGCACTGAACTTTGTCTCCCATCAAGTAGAACCCAGCACGAGCCAGCCTCTCTGGAGGCACCTGCTCTGCCAAAGGGGACCCACGAAATGAGTGCAGGCGACATGGAAACGAAGAAAAATCCATGAACCCAGCGTTGTCCGTCTCCAGGTCAGACATTATGAAGTGAAGTTGAACATGGATCTAAGACAACAGTGGCAATTAAAAGAAAGACAACAGTGAGTAGGATACCGATGTTAAAATTAACACAGAACAAAAAATATAAAAATATGTAAAAGCTGGACAAATGTAGCTGCTAAAATAAGGGTATATATATTCTTACATTGTCATAAAATGCAAAAAGCTCTAAGAAATAGGCTAACTATTGAGGGCAGATTTACCCTCAAAATAAAAGCAAATTCAAATAAAGTATAAGGAAACCAGTGCCACAACAGTCCCAACTACAAGATAGTATATATTGCATTTAGCATTAAATTCTTATGATTATATTTTAACTTGCAGTAGTCAACTGTTTTTACATCACCAAACGCATAATAATTTGAGTTTTTCTGTTTTGTTGTTGTTCATCACTTTGGTAAGCTTTGGCTGTTCTAAGTGTGTTTTATTAATAAACTTGATTTGATATAATAAAATGGGTACTGTGGCTTTATGGCAGGCAGGCACCAGTACATGCTCATGAAGGTTTTCCATGTGAGCAGAAAGCAACACAAAAGTTCTCACAAAACTGCGGGGCCATGAAGGTGTGTGGGCATTTTCTACTATTCCAGAGAAAGAGAAACTATTTGCTCGGAAAGTACCCCCAACATTAACAAAAAGGCACTTCTTATCAAACAACATCATTGAGAAACCTACACTAGTTTCATAGTGACATATAGACAGTTTCATATGACAATTAGAATATATTATAAAACACACTGCGCAATAATTTAGTAATGGATAACACCACTCACTTGTGAAATATTTTGTCGTTAGGTAGCATGGGCGTAACGTGACTGGTGTTCCTCAGTAAATATGTGTGACTGGAACATTACACTGCATCCTCAAGATCTGTTTAAACTTGTACACAGTCATGCCATGCACTGTTCTTTTTGAAGATATTAGAAATAACTTTTTGTGATGTACGAGTCGGTCTACATCAGTATTCCATAGAACTTTCACTAATTATAACTATATATCATGGAGTTATTATGTCTGTGGGTTTTAATTTAGTATCAAAAAAGGAAACCACCAAACTTAAAACATAACACGATTATGCATGTTCGACAATGTGGGTCGCTAAGCGTCAGAAAAGACAGACATCCAGGTCCCACAGCTGAGGGAGGAGGCTGGGAAATGACAGCTACCATTGGGCTAAAAACAAAGCAAACGTGCATTATAAGAGCACCTAAAGACATAAAATACATAATAACCACGGAATATTATAACTAGTGACACTGGACTTTAGACTAGAGTCACTCCCCAGTTGCTACACGAAGACATACGACATACGGACAAGAAAGATAACGCCTGTTCAGGGCTTTTACTAGCTTAGCTAGCTTTCACTTTGTTTGTCGACAACGTTAAGAAAACTAAATTGTAAACACAATCAGCTAACACTTACCTTCAAAAATATCGAGTAGGTTAAAATGGAGGATCCTTCAAAAGTTAAATCCGAAATAAAATCCTCATTAAAATCGAAAGAACTTAATTTGTCCTTGTAACCAGGAAGGGCCCCACTCTAAATGCGTCCGCGGTGGTGGTTGCCAGATGCAGAAACCGTTTTCAGCCAATGAAACCAACCAAATCAATAAAGTGTACAAAGGTTAAAATAAACCAATGAACTAATCGTTGACTAACTAAAAGGCTGACCACGTGACTACGTTGATATCAGATAACTGCTGCCTACTGCAGAATAAAATGTTCAAAATACAGGAATTTGTTTTTGGCAAAATTCCATTTGTGATAAATCACCTAGAAGAACAATTAAATCACAGTTGTAAATTAAATGCCATTGCATCCTGTCCCAATACAAAGAGGTTTGGTTCACAGGTCCATGTGCTGTGCTATCAGCCAACTATGGTGAAGGGCAGGTGAAATTCCTCATGACTATTGCGCGTGTGACAGTGGATTTCCTCTTTACGTATTTGAAACTACACACCCATACATCATGGCTATAGTTTACGTAAGGGGATACTTTGATTTGGAGAAATTTGTTCCTCATAGCAAAACTGGACGTGTGTTTAATCATTACTTTCACTTTTTACTTTAGTTTAGACCGTTTCCTTTCAATTTTACTATTGATTGGCTCTTAGTACGAGTGTTTGTTGTTACAATACACATTTCAAATTTAGTTCTAAAGGCTTAATACTTAATATTTGATAACACACATCATTAGTAAGACAATAGTAAGACAAAACAGTGCAGTTTCCAATACTAAAGAATTGTTTACAATGTGGCATTACTAATTCTTCTGATCCAGTTAAAAAATATACTGAGCCTATAAGGGCTACTTGTGTCTTTTTTATGTTTTTTTTCCAATTAATTAACTAAGTAAAAACTTAGAGAAGTAAAACGTTTTTACTAAGATTTTCTGTCCCAACTAGTATCTAGTATTATCAGTTAGGACTAGGTATCATTCAGAAGTTGCCGATACGATACATACCTCAAAACATAGGCCATGATACGATACATATCTCAATACAGTAGACATAGACATAGCTGTCGATTCAGTGCGATTCAATATGATATATATATATATATATCAAATCGATTTGATACAGTTCAATAAAAAAAAAGGCTAAAACATGGCTGTGATACAAAAAAATCTTTGTTAAACTACTTATTATTTAGTTAATATGAAACACACCCATTTTAACAATCAAAAGACTGAAAATGTGAAATGTGTTGCATAAATGAGTTTCCATCCTCTGACCAAGCAACAAAACTGTAGCGCTATAACAAAATAATTTAGTAAAATATACCAAGAAAAAAATACTCTTATCAATACAGCTGCCCACAATATCGATACCGTATCATCACATTAAACAATACGATATATCGATATTTCAATATTTTTGCACACTCCTAATCAGAGTATTGATTATTAGTCAATCCTAATTCAGAGTCGCATCAAAGCTTCAAGCTTTAGAGGAGGTTCCATAAATTTGAGAACTGTGACCACTTAAATGTGATAAATTGGCAGTTTGCAGACAGTCATGCCTTGGTAACCTGGCAATAAACACAAATGGTTGTGCAACGTAAATACAATCCAGATATTATCACTAATCTCTGTATTGTACTTCTACATATTGATTGTATGTATTGATTGAAAATTAATAAACAAAATAAGCAGAATGATTTTTTTTTTATTAAATATTACAGCCATCTAGACATCATGTACTGTAGTATGAATGGCTGTGGTAAACACTGTGCATAGTGCAGAAAACCATCTTCAAAAATCTGGCATCTCTTGTTACATGTTCTGAGCGAACATCACATTGTTATGTCTCTGTCATTGTAAAGTATATCCTCTCTGCTAAGTATCAGAAAGATCCTCTCTCAGTATCTTGTTAACAGTGACTCCTTTTACAAGCACACAGAAAAGCATCATCCCTCCACAATCCGCTGCAGTATGTTCCCCAGTGCCCCTTTAGCAATCTGCACAGGGGTCTTCTCCTCTTTGTTCTCAATATAAATACTGGCTCCATGCTCCACCAGCAGTTTGGCCGCCTCCACACGCTCCTCATCGCAGGCCAGGTGACTAATGAAAACAAGATGTTTATTATAGTTAAATGTGCTCTATGTCATTTTTCTGGGGTAGAGTCTCCATAGAGATGTTATTGCCCAGAATGTTCCAAAGTATTGCATTAAAGTTATATACCTAGCATTTATTCAGTTTCAACCATTCTCAATGTGAGCAGGGACACCTCTTCACAGATCTGGCATTTAACATAGCCTAACAGTGTCACATGTTTGTGGCATACTGTGGAACACTGCAGGCTACGCAATAACATCTTCATGGACACAAGTAGTTAGAAAGTTATACAGTGCTCCATTAACACCACATTGACAGAGCCAAGGAGACTTACAGTGGTGTGTTGCCCTGGGAGTCCTGTATGTTGGTGGATGCACTCTGTTTGAGCAACAGCTGGATGAGGCGGTAGTTTCCTTTGGCAGCTGCTCGGTGAAGTGGAGTAGAGTCCAATTTGTCTGTGGCGTTGGGGTCTGCTCCGTTTTCTAGTAAAATCCGAGCTATCTACAAAAACAGTTGAAGTGTTTATTATGTATAAAAAAATGCAAGATTTTAACAGTCATGAATCATGAATCATGTACCTCGTATCTGTCTTTTGATGCTGCGTAGTGAAGAGGCGTGCAGCCATTTTGATTGACAGAGTTAAGTTGAGCACCTTTGGAGATCAGAGAGCGCACTATGTCTTCTCTGCCTGCTGAAGCAGCGATGTGGAGAGGGGTCCATGAAGCCTAATAGAAAAACTTACTTTATTTCATAAATTTTTCACTTTGTAAGGAAATTGTTTTTGGATCACAAGTGTACAGAGTGAAAAGCAATAAGAACTATTTTGGGAACCAACTGTATAAATTTTTTCAAAGAGTACCAGTAAAGTGATTTGTATCCATTGACATATATCTTTCAGTTTTTTTGTTTGTTTTTTGAGAAACACAATGCATGGTTTTCTTTGTGGATGGTTTTGTTAAAAGGTCCATCTTGTTTTACAAAGTACAGATAAATCCAATATGTGCAACGGGAGGGTAAGTAAAAATATAGCCCAAGGATGCTAAGGTTAGAGTAAGAGAGCCAGTGAGATTTCTGTAATGAGAGAAGGATGAGAGAAGATGATTCAGAGGATGTGATTAGATGTAGTTAGGCAGATCATATGGTTCATCCTAGTGAAAGGGAACAGACAAAAGGATGAGAGACGCAAGACTTACATCATCTTGGAGATTGACATCAGCCCCCATGTCTAGCAAAAACTCAACAATAGCGGTGTGACCAGCGGAGCAAGCCCAATGCAGCGCAGTTCTGTGGTCCTAAACACATCACAATTTTAGTGTTGTGCTTTTCCTCCAGGTTATTTTAATGCAGCTAGTTGCATATTTGTATAATAGCAGTAATATTTACAAGTTTATAGATTTTGCTGTGTCACGCATACGCATTCATACCTGATCCGTTTTAGAAGCGAGTCTTTTATCTGACAAAATGCATTGCCTTAATTTGTCAAATTGCCCTGTGTATGCGAAATTGCATATCTCTACATTTGATACAGAGCCCTCCATTGAAGTTAATCCCAGAAGATAATTTAAGACAGAAATATTGGATGATAATAGTAATTTGGTTCAGACTTCTGATTTTGAACCGCGATGACTCAGGAATTGAAGATTTCTACTTCCGCATTTTGACGAAAACGATGAAACTCAGCCTTCAAAATAAAACTGATGTTATTACTTTGTTTGTTTTATGATCCACAGTATTCATCTTATTACTTTCTAACGGTATATAACTTTTCATTTACTACATAATCCTCTAAAAATAATTACATATTTTGTTAATATGTCAAAAAAATAATCAAGTTAAGTTTTATTTTAAAGTGTATAATCTTAGTCCAGCGGACGTAATATATGTTTCAAAATGGCTTCATGCTTTTAGCATGAATTTAGGTTTGTAGCATCATTGCTAGTGTTGGTCATTAAAATAAACAGTTAAACAATTCAAAAGTCCAGCAGAAGTCATCTAACCGAAGGATTTAATATTTGATCTGCTATTAAGGTGGTCATGGCGAGTACACTGGTAAGAGCGGTGCTTAAAGCTTCTTCTGACTAGAATTGAATGAAAATTTGGCCTCATAAAAACACAATATTGTGTTCTGTTTAGGATTTCAGGACCCACGTTGACCAGTCGTGCCGATATTCTGAGGAATTTGTCAACATTTACTATGATTGCATGGACAAGAAGAGAAGGGTGAGTTAAGATGAAAGTTGAATGAAAGAAATGAGAAAGCCATTATTGTAGGTGGTGGGTTGCCAGATTATTACACAGACAAAGTTTTTGTGCGTTTCATCTAGTTATTGGCAGACTATAAATTCATTTTGTGTATGGCTTACTTTGACCATACCTCAATTAGTCCACAATTTCAGTTAATATTTCTACCACTCTCACTAGAGTCGGGTTAGGGCAGGACAAAAATGCAGCGCCTGCACTGTGATTAACAAAGACAGTCTGTACTGTATTCATTTAAATAACTATTTCTTGTTGCAGAATTTGACTCGACTATACCTGGACAAAGCCACTCTGGTGTGGAATGGAAACGCAGTGTCCGGACAGGAGGCTCTCGCTGAGTTTTTTGAGTCTCTTCCCTCCAGTGAATTTCAAGTTCTCACATCAGATTGCCAGCCAGTTCACGGTTAGTGCTGACATTTTTCAGACTTGGTTGGGTATGGGTTTTGACGATCCAAATCCAAACATCTAGTCCAGTCTAGTTAAATTCATTAGTTATGTCAGAATTAAATATTCATTGTGGTTCACACAGTCCATCCAGATTACAATATAGATTATAATCTAGAGGCCCATGATTTGGTTGAAAAAACTATGCATCAGTACATCTTGCAGTATTTTGGTTCATGCAACCTTTCGGTGATTGACAGGGAATCTTTTGTTAACCCTGGGTTTTTGTGTTTGTATATTATTATATATTGTACAAAATGTTTTTTTTCTTAGTGACTGTCATGGTTAGATGCCTATCTTTACATTCCTTACAGTACTGATCTGTTTTTTTTGGATATCAGTACTCCTGCTACAAAAAACAATAATTTTCTTTTAAAATTCCTAGATTTTTTTTTTTTTTTTTTTTTAGCTTTGGGTAGCTGAACTTGTTTTCAGTATTGTAGTGATAAATATGGTTAATGTTGCAGTACCTAGATGTATTGACAGTGATATTACTCATGTTGCATAGACTGGAATAATTAAAATTAAGAGCTAATTAGAAATGAATAAACTAACCAATTCCTTACTTTTCTTTCAACACTCTAATTAAACTGACTAGTATTCTTGCAGTCACATCCTGGTAGTTGCTGTGTTTGATTACACTAACAAGTAGATTGATCTTAATGATAAATTTGTATATTTTTAGAACAAGCGACACAAGGCCAGACTACAATGCTCGTGGTAACGTGTGGCCTTGTCAAGTTTGAAGGAAACAAGCAACGTTATTTCAACCAGAATTTTCTTTTAACGGCGCAAGCTTCACCCAACAACGACCAACCAGTGTGGAAGATCGCCAGTGACTGCTTCAGATTTCAGGACTGGAATAGCTGAATTGAACAAATCAATTCCATTCCAATTCTCCATAATTGTTCTTTGTATGCATTTTTATTGTTTTTTTTTTATATAAATATATATAATAAAAAAAAACATAAGAGAACACTTTTATTTTTTGAAAAAACTTGAACAAAGCGCATGTAGATGGAGCAATAATTACAAGTGATTTAAGGAATGAGCAGCTGTGAGATGACAGAAGCAAATCATCCATGACATTTAAAAAATACAAAAGTTCCTGGTGATTTTCTTCTTAAAATGACCAACTGTCAGCTGAGGTTTTGTGCACAGATTGACCCTACATACCAGCAAATAATTTACTGTAGCAATAATATTTACATATAAGTTTGAAGCAGTTTTTTTTTTTTTTTTACACACATAACCAACTTACAACCTCATATAAATACATTTGCTTAACCTTCCTGAGTCATATACACGGTTTGGTGTCACTCAGCAATAAATATATAAATGACCAATGTACAAGAGTAGAATAGACATTTTCCTTTACAAACATGCCAATTGAAATAAATATTTTTCTTCCAATAACCTCATATTAGCAAGACATTTAAGCCACATTTGTAACATTTATGTAAACAATGTCCTTTCCTTAGTTTGCCACTTAACTCTGCTTTATTACACAAAGCACAGCAGATGGAAGGCACAGTAACGCTGAGAAATTTTACAAAAAACACTGCACACATTCTTTGACATGAACTACATTTTGTAAATATTCAATTGAAGTAACACCAAAGCTTTAAATTACAAAGACCAATAATAATCTTGACCTACATAAGGAGTGCTAGGGTACTTCTATTGACCTACAAACCTAGTTCACCAGATGTGGCAGTATGGCAGTCTAGTGCTGGAAATGGTCTCAATATATCCCTCTTCAGTAAGAGATTTGGGCATCTCTTCACATTCAAAGCCATTATGTATACATGCTACACACAATAACATAACAATGTACAAAGTGGGGCTGCACAATATATTGCAAAATGTTGGTATTTACACAAAATTCATAATTATTAAAGATGCACTGCATAGCATTTCTGGTGGAGGATCCTCTACCTACTTGTTCCTATGGAGGTATAAAATAACAGAATGTCAAAAAACATACCAGACAAAAGAAATATTGCACTGGTGGCAGGCTTTCCACTAGAAGTTACATAGTGCACCTTTAATAGACCTTACAGATTAAAACAGATTGTTTAGTTTAAAAAAAAATTATTTTACTAATGGAAGCAGATGTGATTCTAGCTTTTCAATAAACACCTGTTTAGCCATTGATTTTTGACCAAGTTTTGATCAGTGAATGAAACCATTTGTGAGCAGTGACTGGAATTCAATGGCACAACCATAAGCAAAAATTATATCATGCAGCCCCATTTCAAACAAAGCAGCTAATGATATCCTATTATTTCTTCTCCACTGAACTTCTGGAGTCTATGTACAGTACACAAACAGCATTTTAACTTGATATCACTGATTTTTTTTTTTTTTTTTTACAGTGGTATTGGTTGTCATGGAGACATTGCATTGAGTCATTTTCCTCCATACATTCGCTCAATGTGGTGAAGATAGTGGTTCTTCAGCTCTTTCCTCTTCAGCTTGAACGCGTCTGTGACTAAACCAGTTTCAGGGGTCCACGGTTCTGGACTAAGATGGACCTTGACAGGAATTTCAAACCTTTGCAGTTTGACTAGAAAGGAAAGGAATACTCAAAATTAGGTAAAATTGTATTTCAGATTATGAACTTTAAGACTGTTGCCATAACAATTAACTATTCAAAACTAAATATATCTTTTTAACCACTCTCAAAATGACACCATATAACAATGTTTAAAAAATTATTTATAGGCTTCATTAACACCAAGTACAACAAACATTTCGCTTTCAGAGAATCACTAGTGAACATCAGGGCTTAACTAGGTCTGAAATAAGACTAAACCAAAGTATTTCTTAACAAGAACTGAAGCCAAGCAGAGGAAAAAAAGGCCAATTTGAACTGCAGAGGACATTACAACAAATTTTGATAGTCAAAGCCAAAATACTTTGAGTATGTCATCTGCAATGTGCATATATTTGGTAAATCAAGTACTTACTGTTAACAGCGACTTCCTTGATTTGCTTCAGAACTTCTCTCTCCATTTCGGGGTGTGTGCAGATTTCTTCAAAGGTCCCTGTTATTCCTCTTTGTTTAGCCAACTCCATCAGCTTTTTCTGATTTGGCACCACAAAGCTTATCACGTAGTTCTGGTCACTGTCAGGAAAGAGTAAAATTAAAATGTACACATATTTTCCCCCAATCAACAAAATTGTAATTATGTAATTACTGTAATTATTTCATTATCATTATATTAATATGTTCACTTGGCTATGTACACAGTAAAATCAATGGTTGCATTGCCATCTGTGCACATTTTAAGAAAACAGTTAATATTTTATGAAGAATAATAGGTGAAAAAAAAAAAAAATTTTTTTTTAAGTGAATGTCCTTGAAATAACTAATGTGAGAAAGTATATGTTTATTATCATTAGTGTGGGATCCACACACCCTTCTCAGGATTCTTTGTTTGCATATTTGTTCTGACTTTGTGTGGTGTTTAATGTGTTAAGGGTGTGCCTTAATTTCTTTGTGTAATTATTATTGTGTCATATGTCTCACCTGTTTGCATACGCACAAATGTTGTCTATAAGAGCGCAGTTCTTTAGACCAGACTCCACTTTCCCCAGAGAAACATACTCTCCCGCCTGGAGCTTCACCAAGTCCTTTTTACGATCTAGAAAATAGAAGTATGTCAGGTTATACATAAAAGCTTATGAAATTCAGATTGGTTAGAGCAGTTTGCCGAGCTTGCTCAAATCCGTCATGCTTGCCAATTTTTCAAGTGACTTAAATGTGCACTGTGTAACTTTTCTGGTGGAGGGTCCACCACCTGCTCATCTCCATGGAGATATTAACATTTTATCTTGATTATTTCACAGTATGGAAATAAACTTGGTCATCACAATGGAGACAGGTTAATGATCAGAGCTATGGAGAAGCAACCCTGCTCAGGGTAAGAATGCAAGTTTTTAAGTATTTATGAGCCGTACAGCACCTGCAATTGAACAAATACAAAGGAGATATGTTTAATGCCCTACTGTGGAACATTCCAGGCAAAGAAATAAGATCTCCGTGGAGACAAGCAGACCATTTTGGAAGTTACACAGTGCATCTTTTAACACATCCACAGTGGATTCAACACATCATACATACCTACTATCTGCAGACAGCCATCAGGGTGAAACTCTCCAATGTCTCCAGTGCAGAACCATCTCTGTCCTTTCTCATCCACAAAGAAGTCATCATCATTGTTTTCGTGTCTATAATAACCTTGTGTTACGTTGGGGCCCCCGATTAGGACCTCGCCTCTGGGGTTCGGCTTGTCATTGCTGGTGTAGCCTCCTAAAAGGGGAAATGGAGGGGGGAGGGGGACAGCATTAGACCTGTACTAGATCTGTGATTACAACATTCCTGTGGGAGTGTATTATAGTACAGTGTGTTCTAGAGGGTTTATAAGCCACACCTTCTGCCCAGTCCCGGAGCTGGATTTCACAGCAAATAAGAGGAGCCCCAACGCGACCGGTGCTGATGTCAGCAACTGGAACATAATGAATATTAGCAAATTATTAGCAAATATTAAAAAGAATAAAAATTGTTTTAAAAACTATTCAAGTAGTGAAAAAACAAGCTTTCTTCATAATTTCATTCATTTTGGAGAACATTTTTACACTGCATTTAACTTTTTTAAAAAAAAATCGCTTCATGAGTGCGTATATATGCGCTTGAGTATCCCAGTTGTGGTTATTTGATTCTATGACAGTGCGCCTTATAATCCAGAGCGCCTAATAGTGCAGAAAAGACGGTATCCTATTTTTTCTGAGCGCATGTAAACACCATATCCAGAATACACACTCAGTGACTTTTTAGGAAGAAGCTGTAGGAAATAAGAGGTTTGGTATGGAAGTGAAATACTAGCTGTGGTAGTCCTAATCCTAGTAGTGTTACTTGTAGTACACTAGTAGTAGGTGTAGCAGTATTAGCAATGGAAAATAAACAAATGTATTATGCAAATTCCCAGAAAAACTTACAATCAGTACTATTCCATTCTAAACAAGTGACCATTCTTTGCAGTATCCGTACTTTTACTTGATTCAACCTCTCGATTACCTTCAGTGATGGTGCCCGCTCCACAGGTCTCGGTGAGGCCATAGCCCTGTCCCACAGGGCAACAGAAGCACACGTTCATGAACCTCTGAGTGGCAGGAGACAGAGGGGCACCTCCAGACAGCATCATTCGCACCTCTCCCCCCAAAAGCTTCTTCACTTTACGGAATAGCAGACTGCATACAAGAACAAGAGAAATAGTTATAAGAAAAATACATGAAATGGGCCCTAGACATTTAGAGAAAACAAGGCACTCCTATGAGTTTGCTGCACAATATTTTTGGCAAGAATGCAACGATGTTTGTATCCATGGGTTTCAGCATTTTGTTACCGTATATACACAGTTTGGAGGACTTTTTCCCCCATTCAAAAAATATCTATTATTTTGGATTGTTAATCACTATGGCAACGGTGCAAATGTCTTGTCATTCTGAAACCTTCGATAGAACCCTTTCTGAAATCAATAAGCACTTTTATAGATCTTGCCAGTGTGATTCAATATGAGATGCAAAACAATATTGACATTTGTAGCTGTGTACAGCTGTGTACTGCCCTCTACATGTTGCCTTGGCAGCATTGACAGATGGCTCAAATGTAGAGTGCTAACTTTCCTACATGGATCAATAAGTGCACTGTGACCCCAATTATCGAACAGTCACTTACGCATTACAAAGAGGTGCGTCATATCCTCTCTTGATCTGCTCCAGCTTGTACTTATACCCCAGTGTGAACAGTGTCTTCTGAACGTAGCTCATTTCCTGCACCTTACTCATAACATTTTTGTTTATACGGTCCATTATTTCCTAAAAGAAAACAGGGTCAATAGGATTAGGTAATTTCATTCAAGTTCAGATGTCTAATCAACATGTGAATAACTCAATTAAAACTATAACGAAGATTAGATTTGATGTGACGGGGAAAGGGGCTCTTACAGGCACAGCTGCCATCAGGGTGGGCCGGAGGACACTGCAGTCTCCTTTGCTTCCTTTCTTGATCTTTGTCGACTGAAACAGGAAGAGAAATGCTTAGCAAATGCTATGATGATTGTGCCTCATGTGTTTGTGTGTTAACATACATAACTTTTTTGAGTAAATTGTACTCAATATTCACACATCAGTGCAATTTGGCATAGATAGTCATCTTTTTCTATTCCGTTAGCACCTTTTTAAAGTAAATGTGTTTCAGTCTCGTGTATAGATTGCTAATTTAGTAATATTATTAAAAATATGCACAATCCAGCTTTTTCTATTCCATTAACAATAGATACTTTGCTGAGACTGAAACACATTTACTTTAAAGGTGCACTGTTCAACCTTTCTTGTGGAGGGACTGCCACCGGCTTGTCTCCATGGAGATATTACTGTTTTGCCTTGATTATCCCACAATGAAAATAAATTTGATAATCACAATGGACACAATTTAATGCTGATCATTAACTATCTATGGAGAAGCAAGCCTGCACATGGTAAGAATTAATGTTTCTCAAAGTATTTTTGAGCTGTACAACATCTGCAATTGAGTAAACACAAGGCCGATACGTTTTAATACCTTACTGTGGAACATCTCATGCAAAGAAAGAACATATACATGGAGACAAGCGTGTAGCCGTCCATCCACCTTATAAGTTACATAATGCTTTTAAAACTAATAATTTCTGATAATGTACCTACTATTTATTCCCCCAGAAATTATTCAACTGATTTCACCTGCCCTTTATTTACTTCTGATTGCCACCAACCCACACTTCTATTCTTAAGTAGGAATTTCATTAATTTCATATGAAACAGGTTTATTTATTCAATGTTCAGGTGCACTAGCATGTCAACACTGCAAAATGACTCTGTATATAATTTATCTGCTGTTGAAATCAGCAGTCCTCCACAAAAATCACAACTGGAAAAACAGCCACACATACAGTAGTTGCAGCACTCATGGCAACTTCCTGAATAAGATAGAACTGTATTGTGAAATAAAAGTTAAAACAATATGACACAGTACAGGCTTTGACTGGCATAACCCTTAACACATATACAGGATCTGATTGGACTGGTGGATTATTTTAGGTCTTACTCTTTTCAAATGATATTGAGCAATTTTGTTACGCTCATCTTCCCCGATTGATTTGTAATAGGCCTGTTAACATTTCCAGTAATCTTTATCTTATCAATAACAGAAAATTAAATCAAACACTGTGACTTGAGTGTAAGTGTGATTAGTAAGATACAAAATATTTTCCATTATTTGTACCTGGTCTGACAGAGTTTGAGGGGAGGAATATCCGATTCGACATCCATATGTAACACAGGAGATTTCAGCAGTCATCTCCAGGACATGAGCCAGGGGCAGATAGGCAATGTATGTGTCTTTAGGCCTGTCGAAACACACCACTACTTAGAAACAAGCCCTACGATTTTCACCTCAGCATTTTCAGTTCACGTTTCACTAGAATCATGTGTAAATAATTGTCTGTGTACATTTCTTTAGCAAGAGCCATACATGGCATTTTTATTTCCATTTAAATCCAACCCAGACATTTGCAATATAGTAGGGGTATCAACAAAACTTAAAGATTTTACACTTTTGGTGGATTATCCTGATTACAATAAACAAAGACAATTATGTGGTACATAAATGTTATGGTTGAGGCATCAAAATAACTTTTTGTGATGTATTTAAGGATAAACAGGTATCAAATTTTAAAGCTTGATTATTTTAAGATGTGTGAATCTTAACAATGAGGTTCATGCCTTGAAATGAAGAAAACTAATTTGTCAATAAATGTATTTATCACATATGTTTATAATGCAGTAATTTACCATAAAAATAGTAACTTTTTCAAAAATGAAGTTCATTTGGTAATCATTTACCTGTGTTATGGATTTTAAACAAAAGTCATATAAGTGTAATATATTTGTCATGTACTCACCCAAGTTCAGGGATGCGCTCGCACTGTCCTGTCATCCCAGCGATCAAGTTACTGTGAATGATCATGACTCCTTTGGGGCGCCCCGTGGACCCGCTCGTGTACATCACCACAGCCAGGTCTGAGGGCTGAGGCTTCACTATGGGCCTCTCCACTGCAAAGGTAATAGGTAAGTTTGTCAGATGCTCTTCTTTTTGCAACAAGCAACACTATTATAATAACACTATTGTAAAATGTAATTAAATTATAAAAAATACATAAAAGAAATCAGAATTTAAAAAAAGGAATTGTAATCTATGTTTAGTCCATTAATCCAAAGCATATTATGCCTGTTTATTTGTAACAAAGTAGACACTGTTTTATAAACGTGCTTTATCCAATTCCCAGTGTTGTCACACTTCTAAAGAAAATCCATGTAAATAGGACAATACACACGGTTTTCAGGCAGCGTTCCCAGATCTCTGACAGACTGCATGCTGTGAATGGAGAGTCCTGCTGGGTATCCGTCTGTGTTCATTTTCTTTTGGTCGACGTAAATCACATGTTTCAGTTTAGGGATTTGAGGGAGGACATTCTGAAACAAGAAATTGACAGATTAGAATTGATATATGTTGATTTATTCAGTGATTCAGTGAAAAGCATATTGATTTCATATGGAATTTTTACTAAACACCTTAGTGACACAAATCTCTATATTTAGAATAGGAAATGACAATGCATTAAAATTATTTTGGGGGGGTCAATATTTATCATGTGCACATTTTCTTTCCATTACTGGGAAATGTATTATATATTTTTATACTACACTAATAATATGTAGTAAAATAATGCCCATTTGCACTTTTGGGCAAAGTAATGTTTGCATGTCAAATCAAGAGCACAATGTGACACTGTGTATGCAAAGATAACTCTTTTGATAATGTTCAAAGGAACTCACTATAGATAACTGCACGCATCTAAACAAACAAACTTTTGTTCCCCACACACGTTATCAGTGTTTTGATGAGCGTACTTTGAGTCGAGTCTCCAACAGCTCTACACTGGTGATGAGATGAGTAACGCCGGTCTCATTCAGTCCAAAGGCGATGGCATCCTCTCCCAAAGTGGCATAGAAAGTGACCACTAAAACAAAGATTATAAGCACTTGTTTACCGTTACTGTACTGTACTAAGCAAATGTGAGGTTTAGTAAATCTTATCTGACCTTAAAACAAATGATCTAAAAGAATTCTGTAACTTTGTATAAACTCTGTAAAAATTCTGTCAACAGTTTAAATTTCAGGAAGACACAAGGTTTACCCTGTTAACATGCTTTTTAAACAAATCATTTGTATGTCTACTTTTTGAACATCCAGGAATGTTTTACTGATTCTGTATTCACCAAATATAAAAATGTTAAACGTGCACTATGAACTTTTCAACTGGGGATGCAGACTGCTTGAAAGGTTTGACAGTATTAACACTCTTATTGGTTTAATAATAAGTGCAAAGAACATGCATTCTTACATTTAAAGCATATAGTGGAACACAAAACAACATCCCCAAAAAGAAACTACATTTCAATTTATTTATGTATTTATTTTGGATAGCCTCTTGAGATGTATCATGTCTTTTTCAAGGGGGTCCTTCCCTCCACCAAAATACTACCTTGTGTACCTTTAATACAGGTTACAATGTTCGTATTCTTTAGTCTTAAATCCTTCTATTTTCTTCACAGTGCATCAGAAATAACTAAGTCACTTAAAACATGTGATGCTTTTACTGACATGTATTTAGTATTTCTATTGAACTTACGGGGAAAGTTTCGCCTGAAGCACGTCTGGGCGGTGATCATCCATTCGGCACGGGTCTCACAGAAGATGGCAATGCTGCTTTTGGGCTTTTGTCCGAGAGCTGCCAGTCCACTGCCGAACTCAGTCGCAATCGTGTCCACTTCATTATAGGAAAGCCATTTATAGTCTCCAAGGATCAACTACAAGCAAGAGAAGTATGTTATGGGATATATACAGACCGTCACGTTTATCAGTAATGTGGATCAATAAATAAGAATCAGTAAATCTGCTATTCCACCTACAAGATTTTGGCATGTTCGAAGTGGTTCTGGTTTGGTTCTAGTTAATAATAGTTGGTACTAGTTTAGACCTAGATTAGTTCCAGTCTAGTCTTAATTTTGAAAAGGTGTGTGATTACACATTAAAACAAAATTACTATACTTTAGTTGCTGCAGCTACAGGGTCAATATAATAACTTACATACAAAGTTCTACAAATAAAATACATTTGTAAAGAACCAGAACCAGCATTATATTCTTCAGTGATTTGTACTACAGAAAGGTGTCTGTTATATGGGACAGTATGGACCTGCTGTCATTGGTTTGCTAAGTTCTCTTCTTTCAACCAATTCTGGTCAATACTGACCTGAAATTATCCCTTGTCAAACTCATTTCTTTTCCCATTTTCCTACATTTAAGTTAACACATTAACTTTGGATAAAAGATTAACTTTATGCCATGTTAAAAATGAGGTTTTAGAAATTAACTTCATAAACAACATACTATAAAGTCACAATGTATCTTAATTATTATAGTCTGTTACTGTCTGATTCTCTATTGTTGAATAGTTCACAAAAAGGTAATGTAAAGCAAATTATGCCAAAGCAAGCAATATTTTATTAAAAGAGTTTGCTTACCTTTTTAAATACCTTTCCACTAGGTTGCACTTCATTCTCCTCACTGAGTACATCTCTGGTACCAAGGCAGAACGAGGACCCAAATCTCTCCACAGCATGGTTAAAAAGCTTATCGAGTGTATCTTTGCCTGCGAAGTCCTCTTTGGCCAGGGACTCAAAATGATCAACACTTCGATAGGGACCCTCTGTCAGTCCTGTGGTAGACTTGGCCTTGGTCCGGCAAGATTGGATCTTCTTCTGCCCCGCGCCGGTGATGTAGTACCAGGGCAAGAAGGAGATGACTGACCAAAGCCAAATAATGAGGTAGATGGGGAGCAACAGTAAGTATTGTAAACCGGAGTCTGGCTTGAGACCCATAATTTTAATGATGGTGTGGAAGAGAGCTCAGGCAAGTAGTGCGAGGTGGGGTTTAAGTCTTGAAGGTCTTTGAGGTGTTTGGAGAGAGTGTGCAAATTGGGAAACTTTATGACAAACAGGAAACGCCCCCTCTGAGTCATCAACTTTAGAATCTGTGACGAAAAAGGAAAACTGCTCCACAGCCGTTCGGATGGTACACCTAAAATCACACAAAACACAGAAAAAAAATGCATGGAGTGATACAAGCATGGAATGAAAACAAAAGTACATGAGGAAGTGAGTAAGACTAGTTTGGTTTCTGTGCAAAAATAGCTGAGCCAGAAAATTTCTAAAAACAATTAACACCAGTATCACATTTGGAGTACTGTGAAATTCTGCCATGTTTTTTACATTTTAGATTGGACTTACCGTTTTTTTAACTAAAGATCCTCTGCCAAAACAGTTTGTTCTTAAACAATAAATTGACAAAGATGTTATGTGGATCTCTTCAAGGATTAACAGAGCAATGTCAACAAAACTGTGTCCTATGGTGAGACTGTCCATCAGCCAATGGCCACAGCCCTGCAAGAGAAGAGGATCTCGACTCTGTCAACCAATGACAACACTGGAGCTCACCCCACAGTGCGGCCGGCTAAAAGGCCACTCTAGGTCAAACTGAACCCACCAACATCCTCCCTCACAATGACGTGAATCTAAAATAATGGTGATTGAATCAAGCACTACCCTGTTCCCGATTTTCCACCATTTTACCTAATTACACCCTTGTGATAAAACCATTTCAAATCAGCAAAGGTACACAGAGACATGTCTGTGCGCTAATCAAGTGACTGAAGAATGATGCAGTCAGTAGCAATCACGTGAGATTGTTACGACCACTTACTTTGATGTTGCAAGAAATGTGACACATACTCCTATCGAAATACACGTACTGGACAAGTACAAGTAACGTAAAGATCTTGCATAAAAGGCATCCGGTACAAAATGATTCATAATTGTGAATCACACTCGGCTGCGTCACCTGTCAAAATCATCCAGATTTTAAAAGGATTTATCATGGACTACATTAATTACATAGCGACTATTCACGTTGAATTGAATGATTAAATCTAATTGCGGAATTGCAGCAAGTCGAGTCTGATCTGATGGAAGTTTTGTTGTGAAACTAAACATCGTTCTAATTCGCTAGCTATAACGCAATATCGCTATGTACCATTAAATGGTTAATTTATATTTATATTATGTATATATGTTTATTGAAGCGAATCGTTTTTATTCTCACATATAAGATTTTATGGCGCGTTCCTCACAACGAATGGCGCTATATGACAAAAGCCCCAGCGCACACACATGCTCATGATGGCATCACCGAGCGGCAACATGTCCACATCTGCCGTTAAAGGACGCGAGACAACACCGGGCGCTCACGTCAACAAACATCTCAAGTTAATAATAATGTGCTTACCGCGGCCTCTAGTAAGTGATACCCAGCCTTAACTGGCACCTACACAGCAGGCTTTCCTACCTTGGCTTGAGCGCAGAAATCCCGGTCAGTGTGCCCCAGTGTCGGCGGCGCTGAGAATGACCGACAGTAACCTCCGCCCCTCCGCCGCTGAATACAGCGAACCCGGAACTATCACGTCATCTGATTCCATATTTCTAGGCCAATCAGAATCCGCGCCGGATCTGCCCTATTTTCCCTTACGTCTGCTTACGTCTGTCATGTCTTTTATTTCTTCTAACAACAAACAGGCCTGTGAGTACATCGCATTATACAATCAACAGAAGCATCACGCAGAGCCAGAGGCATACTAAAACGTAACACGAATAAGTACTCATGGGTTAGATTTTTTTAGCCTAAAAACCTAGAAACTAAAAAACCTTAATTGCACATCAGTGACACCTGCAACGGTCCAGTGAGCTATGAGGTCAGGCTGGCTCAAGGACTTGAGGAGGGCAGGTTTTTCCCGAAAGAGTAAAAGCCAGCCCATATAAAGGGAAGAAAAGAAAATAATGAAATCATTAGTTACTCATTAGTATGCTGGACTAAAATAAAGCCAAAGTAATTTAGAAATAATTTTGACACGTAATATAAAATACAAAAAACAAGCCTACCGTATTAGTCATAGGTCCCAGTGTTTGTTTGTGCATGTTGTAGACCTATATTTAGCCCATTCTTGTTTATAAACTGTGGGCCTTTTAAGCTTCTTTAAAGGACTTTACTGCTTGACAGCCCTTCCCCCATGGATTTATTGCTTTGCCTACAATTTTCCATATTATGACATTAAACTTAAAACAGTAAGGTACAGGTGTTTTATTACAATAAATAAATCAATAACAACCTGTAACTTGCCTGTCGCATTCCTTGTTTGTCTCCATAGATATACAGTCCCTGACAAAAGTCTTGTCGCTTATCCATTTTGTAGAAACAAAAGCTTATAACTTGACTTTAAATTAATCGATTGGTTTTAGAAATGTCTCATATGAAAGCTAAAACCCTCCCAAATTATGCTCAATAAACTAAAATAAATTTGCTTCACTGAAAAAAGATTGATCATTTAATGAACACAGAAAGGTCAGATTTTGGCAAGACAAACATTTTGTCGCCTACAGAAAATTGAACAAATAATTTACTTCAAATACAAAAATATGTTGCATAACGTCAGTGAATTAAGTAGTGGTGCTGTGAGATCCATATTTAATATCTTGTATGATTTCCATGAGCTTCAAGGACTGCATCCATGCGGTTCAACAATGATTCATACAATTTGTTGATGAAGTCATCAGGAATAGCAAAGAAAGCGTCTTACATGCCTCCCAGAGTTCATCAAGATTCTTTGGTTTTGCCTTCCATGCTTCCTCTTTCATTCTACCCCAGACATGCTCAATGATGTTCATGTCTGGTGACTGGGCTGGCCAGTCCTGGAGCACCTTGATCTTCTTCACCTTGAGAAACTTTGATGTCGAGATAGAATTATGCGATGGAGCACCATCCTGCTGCAAATTTTACCCCTTTTATGGTTGGGAATGTAAGAGGTAGCTAATATGTCTTGATATTTTAGGTTATTGATATTGCCTTCCACCCTGCAAATGTCTCGCACACCCCCATACTGGATGTAACCCCAGGCCATGATTTTTCCGCCACCAAACTTAACTGTTTTCTGGGTGAATCTTGGATCCATGTAGGCTCCAGTAGGCTCCAGTAGGTCTCCTGCAATATTTGTGGCAGCTGTGATGTAATTCAATCGAGGATTCATCTGAGAAATCCACCTTCTGCCACTTTTCCAGTGTCCATCCTTTTAGCAGGTTGTGGGCCTTGGCAAATGCCACACGTTTTTTTAATTGCCTTTTGTTTAGTGCTGGTTTCTGTGCACTGATTCGACCATGGAGGCCATTTCGAGACAGAATTCTACAAACTGTTCAGGTTGACACAGGGACTTGAGGTGACCAGGCCTGGTGGAGTCTGCTGCAGTGGAAAAGGGGCTGGCCGTGGATTTTCGAATCAACAAACGGTCCTCCCGAGCAGTTGTCTCGCGGGGTCTGCTGGACCTGGGCTTGTCAAAAACATCTCCAGTCATTTCAGATCTTTTTCTTATTCTTTGTACTTGACGCTGAGACACATTGAAGGTGTCAGCCACCTCAGCAGTGGATCTGGTCTTCAGCCTCTTGATAATTAATGCTTTGGTCTCAGGGTGGATCTTAGGCATGTTGTCAGAGGTCAAGTTGCAGCTGATGTGAAGGTCTGGTGTGCTGGGGGTCTTTTTATACACACCCACTAACTGATTGATCAGTAACTGACCACAGGTGAGGCTGTAATCTAGGATTGGGTGCATCATATAACAAGGTGACAAGACTTTTGTCTTGCAAAAAAATCTGACCTTTCTGTGTTCATTAAATGATCAATCTTTTTTCAGTGAAGCAAATTTATTTTAGTATATTGAGCATAATTTGGGAGGGTTTTAGCTTTCATATGAGACATTTCTAAAACCAATCGATTAATTTAAAGTCAGGTTATAAGCTTTTGTTTCTACAAAATGGATAAGCGACAAGACTTTTGTCAGGGACTGTAGATAATGGCATACTGTGAAACATTCTAAAGATTCTAAAGCATCTCTATGGAGACAAGGTGATGAACCTTTTACCAGAAAAGTTATAGTGCTCCTGTAAGAGTGTTTAGGCATAGATTTTTTCCCCTTTGTTAATACATAACTAAGACTAGCAGTTACCAAAAGTACTCTGTATGTCCCTGCATGTGGTCTGAATCACGGTGGAGTTTTTTGTTTTGTTTTTAATACACAACTCACAACATTCAGCATATTAACAGTAATGTCGTCTGCCATCTCTGCTAATAGGCCTCTAGTCTACTGAATGTTATTATCTGAAACCATCTGAAAAATGTATTTCTGAATTCTAGCCAATATGATGTCCTTCAGTCACAGTACACTCATATTTTGTCAGGGTACAATTAGATTAGATTTGTATCATAATTTGAGGTGGGGGACTTTAGTGTGGAAATGTAGGCTATTTAAGCAAATCTATCTCCCTAATGCCCTACTTATTTAATTGATCAATAAAAACTCTTACACAACAAGGTGAGTATGTTTATTATTATTAATTATTTACAATAAAGTAGAACTGATTGATTGATTGATTGATTGATTGATTGCATTTATATAGCGCCTTTCAAGATACCCAAAGCGCTTTACAGTTCAGAATTGGCTAATGTCCATGTTAGCGCCTTACACCTGCAATGGGTAGTAGCTTAAATTTTCCAAATGGTGGCAGCACAGAACACCCAGACACACAGATCGTTTGAGCCGAGTTGTGTACATCCTGTAATAATTTATTTTTGTTGCAGTCCTGTATTGTCCCTTCTGTCTTTATGGTTAATTTACGTATATGTAAATCATCTATGGAATAAAAAACGTGTACATCCATAGCTGTGTAATTTTCATTAAAAAAAAATGCACATTAGTAAATGAAATCCTTATCATTTTTATTAATGATTACTACTAATTTATACCCTAGACTCTTTGAATAGAATTTACAAATACAAAAAATTACAGACCCATTTCCCTGAACGTGTCCTCTATGGCTTGTAAAGTATAAATATGCTGTCATTCAAGACATTCACATTTTAAAATCACAGAATGTCCTTGATGTAACGAACACTCATTTAAATAACCCAAATAATAATAATAATAATAATAATAATAATAATAATAATAATAATAATAATAATAATAATAATAAAATCAGTAATCGCTGAACTCTAAATGCGCGTGCGAAACGTGCAAGATGCCGATTGTTCTGAAGCCTGCAGGGGGCGTTGTTGCAGCAATATTAAAACAGCTCGGTAGTTGCGCTCGTTTTGTTTAGCTTAAGCCTCTGCTAAATGAGTTTTCAGGTGGAGGAGGTGACTCAGATTTAAACACCGCCCGTGCAGAAGCCCCATTGGAACAAAACTATCACACCGGCTGCACTCCTCTCTGCTGCCCCACGTGTCTCTCACCAAGGCACAAAAACATCGCGAGCTGCTACAAAAACTGCAGCACATGGTGGCGAGCCCGTAGCTGCACTCGACCCAAGATCTGGCGCTCATCTTAAGACGAAGTTATAAAACAGTTCACGGTAGTTAGCGTGTCATAAGTCATTAGTCTTTGCGCTAATCCCCATCTGACCAGCCATCCATAGATAGACCCAGTTTGGAAAAGGAAGACCACCATTTCCCCACATCTCCTCCTCGTGCTTCGTGCTTGTTCGTGCTGCACAGCTTTACCCGACCACCGCCATGTCCTCAGCCGGGAACCAAGTGAAGAGCGTCCCCATCCCGACCCGAGTGCTCACCCTCAAAGACTGGTCCCAGCTGCCCGACTGCTACAGCCAGACACCCGGGGGGACACTCTTCTCCACCACGCCTGGAGGTAAGAGAGCTGGAAATCTCACCAGACAACATGCACGGTTTTAATTGATGTGATTATGCTAAATGGCAACTGCCTGTAGCTGCAAATTATAAACCTACTGTCAAAAACTTCAAATGGAAATCCCCAGGGTTTGTAAATATAGAGGACTAGACTACTTTTCAACATCAGGGTAGCCTTTAACTTCTGACAACAACAGTTTCAAAAAAAAGTTGTACTCTGGACTTTATTGCTTTTTAACAGTTTCCATAGTTATTCAATTTACCTTCCCAATGAAATACCAGTATACCAAATATGCTAAAAGTCTGCACTGATTGGCTTAATTGAATGCATGTCTTGCAAACTCAAAATCTAATGCACATAGTTGTTTGCTGCAGGCCTCATGTTGTCAACAACATTTGGGAGCCTGTCTGCAAAGTTAGGCTGCACAGTGTATTGTAATAAAATCGGTCTAACAATTCACAAAAGCAAAGACAGTAATTTGCATAATAGAATATCCACTGTAAGCAGTATGTTCTTTTGTTGAAAAAAACAAAACCATTAACGTTTCTGTTTTTAGTCCACCTCTACATGCAGGTTCTGAAATGTGTTGCATTCTTGAATTGGTTTCGGTTCTTATTTCAGACTTCTCTCAAATCTTAATACCCCTTGAGTTGATTACAATGTGCACTCTCAACAGAATCCTATTTTTACAGTTTTAAACTCTTATCTAATCACAATCACAGTGCTCAGAATATCACTCAGAAAAAATACAATGCAATTTTCTTCTATAATTGTGCAGCCCTCTCAACTTTTGTTAAACTAACAATATGCAGCTTTAGATTATCTAAAAAAAAGGCTAAATAGGTGTGTACATTGCCTTTATTTTTCATGACCAAGTGGCTTATGAAACAATATAGACCTAAGTTAAAAGCATCTAAACTTACTGGACCACATGATGCAATATGTTATTACATTGCATTTATCTTTCATAACACAATGGCTTATGTAAGTATATTCAACAAATGGCCTATGATTAAAGAATGTACCAACATCAAACGCATCATAACTTCCTGGACACATATGATGCAATAACCCTTTAATTTATCAACAACAAAAGTGTGATCTCGTGACATGAGTTTTGCTGAGAGCGGATGAGGCAACCTGCCCCTACTGTAATCTGATTGGTCGGTGGAGGACTCAGGCAGACGTAAACTGTCCAATAATGGCAGAGCTTTTTGCTGAGTTCAGAACTGGGCAGAACATTATGTACGAGTTATGGACTGACACTTACAGAACATAGGGAAGTAAGGAAGTGTTTTGCACAAATTTGCTGATGAGGCAAAATTGGATTTGTAAACAGGGTTGCATCAGATTCAGACTTCAACTTCAACTTTATTAAGTGACAAGGGGAATGACACAGTAGCTCAAAATACAATATAAAACAACTATTATAACAAAGAGCAAATATATGAGAATAAATGATGATATAAAATGTGTGTTAAAGTAAGTAAGTCAATGCGTTTGCAATCCTAGGTTTCAAATAGAAGATTGGGACTATTGGGATTCCTTTAAAAAGACCTCAAAATGGTAAACTGAAACTATGAATAGTTTAGAATGTATAAGAATGAGTAATGATAAAAATGGAAATGGAAGAAAATGTGTTAAATCTAAGTAAATGCATTTGCAATAATCATGAAATAAAGAATTATTGCATTGGCAACATGTATCTGGATACCTTTTTGAAAAGTCAGAAGTCCTCAAAATGGCCCCTAATAACAGTAAACTGAACCCCATGAATAGGTTGTACATACTTTACAGGCTTGACACCTTCTGAAGCAGCTTACACTTGCATTCCAGCCCCCTTTCCATGCCCCACTTCCCCCCTGTCTCCTCCCTCGCTCACACCCCTTTGTCCAGGATACGCTGCTCTGGGACATTACATAACGTGTTTTTCATTTGGCAACACGGTTCAAACTTCACCTTTAAGAAGTGGGGCAAACCGCTCCCTACAGCGGCGATGTCCTGTGTTATCACAGCAGTGTTTATGAGGCTGGGTTCAGTTAATGACAAGTAGCACAGAGCTGATATTTGATGTGGTTATTCCAAATGATTATAGGCTTTGGACGTATAATATAACAACAAAGGCAGCTGCTGCTTTAAAGTGGACCTGTTATGCAAAATTGATGTTTCAGAACGATGTTAGTTGTTTCCCCTTCTCATTTACCCTCTCAGAGTTGTATTTGGAGTGATTCATCCATGTTTGAGTAATCTTTAATAATCGCGTATAGTTAGCTTCAACACACCATTTTACAGATCAGTCCCCATTTTCATCGCCACCAGCACACTCCCACTATTCTGTACTAAATCTGCTTTATTTTCTTTATCGTTGATGCGTAGGATTCAGCAGCATGTAGTTGCTTTGGTACACATGAAAAAAAAAATCCACAGCTTGCTAACATGATGTGTAGCTATCTATTGGAGTTGCTGACTCTTTGTTGTGGTGATGTTCATTGCAACGTCTGCTCCTATTGGGCACCACAGTTTTCTAACACGGAAGTCAGATTAAGTTAAATGTATATTTAGATTAAAATGTGTACATTTTAACATAGTAATCCACTGGTCTTATAGATCATAGTTCATAACTATATAGCAGGCTCAAGCACATGTTCTTTAAAGATTACAGAAATTATGCTAAAATTAGAGTAATTTATGATAACCTAAAATGTGCTATTAACTTGTGGATGTACAAGATTTATTACACTGAAATGAAAACTGCAACTTGACTAGTCACTGGCTGCAATTAGCAAATCAGAACATTTGTTAGGTTAGTTTACCTGCTTATATCAGTTTCTCTCATATATTCATGCCTCTAGACACGTTAAACATTTGAGAATTAAATTCAGTAATAGATATTATTGCGAAACTGTTTAGATCTACGTTACAGTAGCCCTGCTTTCGAAGAACCCAAACATGTGGCTTCAATCTGCTGCTAGCATTCAAAAAGGGATTGCTCTGTCCTCTGATTTCCAAGAAGTCTTTGCAGCACCACCTCCCTCCTCTCTTCACCCCAGCCCATAGACGTTCTTGTGCCATAGACTGTAAATACACTAGACTCCCTAGGAAAAGGAACCATGCTGAGATCAGAGACAAAAGGGTTTTTACTTCATCTGTTGTAATTAGAGCCCGACCGATATGGATTTTGTTGTGGCCGATATGAAACCGGTATAATGGGAGTTGAAGCTGCCGATAGCCGATATAATCGCCGATATATTTAGTGATGTAAAAATTCACAGTAAATCTTGAATTGTTTAAAAAACTTAGGTTTGGCTCTAGTGGATTCTAAATTGGGTTTATTTAGGCAACATTTATTGTTCTTCTGACTCTTTACTTCATATTTACATACAGTAGATTGGCCTAATGGCATTTTTGCATCACATTCTAGCTGCTAGTGATGGGTATTCCAGTTTTTTTTTTTTTTTGGAGAACCGGCTCTTTTGGTTTGGCTCACCAAAGCAGCTGACTCTTTCGGCTCCCAAGCGACTCTTGGGATTGTTTTGTTGCAAGCAGGACTAAACCAAAACTGAACCAGGACTGAAAAAGGACTAAACCAGGACTAAAACAGATTTAAACCATGTGTAAAACAGGACTAAACCAGAACTGAACCAGGACTGAGTGTCGGGACTCGGTCTCTCCCTCACTTGAGCCCAAGATTAGTCCTGGTTTATTCATTTTATGCTGAACTGCAGCCAAATATGCGCTTTAAAAAAAAAAAAAAATTATCCTATGCACACGCAGATTTCTGAAAGTTTCGTTTTCAACCGCTGCTGCTGTCAAACTACGGGTCTACAAGCGGCTTGAAGAGAAAAAGTGAGAAAAAGAGAAAACACGGCTCCCAATAAGAAGCAGGCTCCCGTTGTTCGCTGCAAAGAGCCGCTTCGATCGCGACCGACCCATAACTCCTAGCTAGTAAAGAAACTACCGCTATTAGCCTTTAGCCGTAAAAACGTGCGCACCGCGGTAATTAATTATATGCATAAATGTGGATCATTCACACGTCTATTCACAGTTCATTTACATATCAATACTGGTCCAGTAACAAATATACGGCCAATATAGTTACTTTACAATAGGCCAATAGAAAACAGCCTGTTTATGTGCGGGAGCTACAGCAGCTAATCGCTAATAACAAATAGCCAAAACTAGCTTCAAAGTCGATGTATTTCCAACAGTCACCGCTCACACAGGCTCCTCCTCACATCACAAGTCTGCACTAATAAAAGTCCTTTTAATCCAGACTCAAACCGATTGTCCGTAAAAAGAATATAATCTCAGTGTTGCGCACCGCTGTGGGTGTAAACAAACGCACGTGAGTGAAGTGACGTGACTCTGTGGTGTGTTCAGGGACAGTATGGACACAGACACAGACAAATTACACCGCAGATAAATACTGATGCGGAGCCACATATTAGGACATTTATCTGTCTGTAAATTGGATTAAATGAACATAATATAGAGAGTCTAAGATTTATAACGAGGTATAACATGCCCACGTGAAATATCGGCCCATATCAGCAAGCATATCGGCCGATAGCCAATATGTATCCAGGTGCCCATATCGGCCAGTAATATCAGCCAGCCGATATATCTGTCGGGCTCTAGTTGTAATTAGAGTGGGCAGACTTATTTGCGTCAAAAAGTATTGCCAAAAACCTGCAGGAAATTATTGTCAGTTGAGGTTTCAGGATTATTATAAACCGAATTGAGGAGCAGTCTAACTCCGCAGTCCATAGTTTTTCAGCCTATTCTTAAAAAAAAAGTCAAGTCATTCAAATGTCAAGCAAATTGTAAAAACAAAATCAACTCTTATGTATTTTGACACGGCTTGTAATATAGTCCATTTGTCAGCCCACTAAATATATGCATTTTTAACTCTTCAGGTACCCGTATCATCTACGACAGGAAGTTTCTGTTGGACTGTAGAAATTCACCCATCGCCCGGACCCCTCCGTGCTGTCTGCCCCAGATCCCGGGGGTCACGGTACCAGCCACACACCCTCTGGGCAAACTGCAGGAGCTCAAAGAAGAAGACGAGGAAGAAAAAGAGATTGCAGGTCAATATTAGGCTGTTTCAGTTTAGCAAATGTCAAAAAAAAAAAAAAAAAAAAAATATATATGATGACCCATCCAACCACACCACAAAGCATTTTAATAATAATTTTATAGATTTTTTTGCACTCATAGAAGTATCAAAAGGCCTAGTAATATTTATGTCTAGTACCTTAGGTTGCATCAAAAAACATTTAACCTAAATCAGTTATTATTGGTGGTTTATATGTACAAGCACACGTGATTTTTGTGACCTGATGGTGCCCCCGTGTATTTGCGTCCCTTTTGTTCAGCTTGTGCTAATGCAGCAGGTGCAGAGGGCTACTCTGATCTGCTGACATACGACTGCAGCAGCAGTTGTTCAGTGTGGAGTTCAGGACATGTGCGCTTACTCCATATGTTGGTTTACTCTTTCTCTGCACTGTGGCTGAGCGCTGTGGGGCAGAAATCACTGTAGTTTAGATTCAAAGTAGATTGACAAACCTGAACTAAAACTCAAAGCTTCCAAAAGGCTCTCATATGTGTCCATTGGCTTAAGTTACTCGTGGTCATTGTAGAGAAATATTAGTTTTAAAGTCTTCCATCACCCTGGACCTCTAGATCAGTGAGGCAGGTGTTGAATAGGCCGTAGTGACAACAATAGGCTCATAGTCACATGCTGACTGGTGACAGCCATGCTTTACTGGCTGAACTTGGTAAACATGTTACAGTTAGAGAATGCCCTCACGTTGTTCCTCTGTCTGAACATTGAGAGGGAGTGTCTAACTGTCTCTCCTATCTCTGTTCTTTTCAGATGACAGCCAGTTCGAGATGGACATCTGAGCTTCAGTATTACCTCCTGTGGAGAGTCACACAAACACCTCCTTGGTCATTTTGACCATTATGCATTACATGTAAAGCTTTTTCACTTTTTTAATAAAAAGCTTTGTGAGGAACCAAATTTATAAAACTTGGGGTGTTTTGGACCCTAAGGTGTATTTAGCAAATAAATTGCATTAACTAAGTTGATTGGTTGCTCACTTACTTCAGTGTTGCAGGATTTGGGAAAAATCCATTTTGATTTATTTTTTTTTATCTTTTGTAAATAGTGAAATTGTTATAACCTGTTTTTTAAGTTGGGATGTGGGGGAAATTGCATTAGAATGCAAGGCATGTTTAGTTTGATTTCCCTCAGAGGGAATGCTCGCTGTGGAAGGTAACAGTCTCTGGCTGTTTGGGGTTCAGGGTCAGCAGAAAACCAGCTCTGCTGTTGTCAATGGTTTGTTTTGTTGGATGTGAATAATTTCAAATAAAGATTATTCAGCCATTGACTGTGTCATGTTGTGATGTTTGTCTGTAGTGATAATGAGGTAATTTGCCTTTTAGCTGATATACTGTATTCATGAAATAGCTTGCACATTGGCTTCATTTCTATCAGGAGCTTTATCATCTTTGCTTCTAGCACCTTGTGTAACAGAAAGGCATGTGGCCACAGAGACTCAGTGCTGTAAATTAGTTGCATAAGCATCTAAGGTGTGTTTTGTGCATTAAGAGAACATAGAGACACTGGCATACTCAGTTGGCACAGGAGACGAAGCTGATACAGGCAGGAACAGGCTCATAGACTTGATTCAAAATATTAAGCTTATAGCTGTACATGATGTATCATAATATTTCATTACATTATGCTCAGTTAAGTTTGTAAAAAACACAACACAAAACGGCATACTTTTAGCTATTCCTGTTCCTATTCCTATTCCTGAGTTATATGGAGCTATGAAGTCTGATTTGATTGGACCTATTACCAACCACACACATTCTTCACATTGCTTCTGCCTCTGATAAAATTAGTAGTAAAGAAAGTGGCAGTTTTGGACCTAACAAGTATGTACTATGTATGCACAATGTGTAAACACACTTTCCATAGATGTGCCTGGATTATTGTGGCACTTCTTTCATTAACGTTACTGAATATACTAGTATTTTTTGGTAAATTTAAGTATATAGTTCATATTAGAGTTGTAAAAAGAGGGGATCCAGATACTATTGATACTAAACCAGCATCAAAACTATTCTAAATGAGGTATCAACACAAAAAAAATGGTTGTTGGATCTTTCCTGGTGAGTTTTAGAGGGGTCTTGATATCAGAAATCATGTAAGAACAAATAGTAAAATTAAAGGAGATTATATTCAAATTTTTGACAATTTATGTAACTTAATTTAACAATTTAAACACTATATTCTGTGGCCCATACTGAGCTCAATCCAGACAGGCCAATGTGATGAGAAAGGAGGACAGCTGCTGCTTGAGGCCAGACACTTCGCCAGTTTAAACTATGTGGGTTGGGCTTGACACCTGCTCCACTTGAATCCAATAGCTTACCCCACTCATGCATAGTAAATTTATAAAGCTTTGTGCATTACTTGGGCTTATAGTTTCTCTTTACTGACAACTTAAACCTGTATTGTGAAACCTCGTACAGAAAAGCATGTCTGCCGTGTGGGATTATGGGAGTTTTAAGCAGGTCAAAATGTGTTGAGTGTGATATAGGTCAGTCAGCTCAGCTGTTCAGGGCCCATACACCTGAGTGGGAATGATTATGCATGTAAGGTAACTGTAAGGTATTTGTATTGTGTGAAGAACATGGTGTCTTGTTATGCTTTATCTACAAAATTCCAGAGGTAAGATAATTTTTAATATGTTTTAATTAGTTACTCTCTTACACCAAAAATAATAAAGTCATTTTCTAATATCAAAAATCACAATTGTCTTTAGGGTGCGTTCACTTCACACTTGTACAATGACCACATTAAGTTGACTAAACTGCATGGGACTGAACCTGGATCTAAACCAAGACTATAACAGGACTAAACCAAATAAGGACTCAAACTGGGCCCAAACCAGGACCAACCCAGGACAAGTCTGAACGTGCCTTATAGTTGTAACAGACACAATTTGATCTATATATTTAGCTGTCATTTCAATGGAGCACTATCAGATAGTGTAAATGTGTAATTGTGAAATGAATAAACCAACAATGTTATAAGTAAAATTTAACTAATTGCTCTAGTTCAGTTTTATTAATCAAAAGCTGAACATATAGGTAACTTAAAAGTTCATTGTGTAACTTTCAGATGGAGAGTCCACCATCTGCTTGCCTTCTTAAAAATTGTTTTGCTTTGGAATGTTCCACAGTATGGCATTAAATTTATCTGTCAATTACAGATGATTTTTTTTTTCTCCCAAACACTTTTAAAAACTTGAAAATCCTCAGATTTGACCTATAACTTGGCTTGCTGGCATCGCATGTTTGCCTGCATGGAGATAGATAAGCTTAATGTCATACTGTGGAGCATTCCAGGCAAATAATAACATTACATGGCAAGTGGCGGGCCCTCTACCAGCAATGTTACACAGCGCACCTTTAACAGTTTTCAATTATAATCACTCTATATTGAAAGTACTGGGCTGTTATTTGTAGACTCTCACACTGTTTAGTACATCTTATACCTTTTGGCCAACATCCCTGCACATATTATCAGCATAGGCCTATTTGAACAGTGTATTGACACATTTCTGAGTAAAACATGCTGCTGATACCATGGAGGCTGACATAGATGACCTGTTCAAACAGGGCCAGTTCACATGAGAAAACACTGGCAGGTGAACGCACTGGGTACTGTTGTGGGTTTCCTGAGGAGTGATGTGCCCGAGGAGTCACGTGCCTGTTTCTGAGTCAGTATCGATCAGTGAGCAGAATCTGACGCGTCATATTTAAACTGGCTCAGACTCACACTTTGATGAGGAGGAAGAGGTTATTCTGACTTTGATTTAATATTTGTTTTTTGGGTGCACTAAGGTCTTTTAAATGCTGTTACTTTAAATACACTTGGTTACCATCAAATACATAATACATGTGCAAGTGATTATATCAATCAATCAATCAATCAAACTTTATTTGTATAGCACTTTTCATACATTTGAAATGTAGCACAAAGTGCTTCACATGCAACAGAAAAAAAATTACAATATTAAAAAACAGCAACCTCCCCACCCCATTATTTCATGCATATATACAACAATAAAACATATTATTATTATTATTATTATTATTATTATTATTATTATTATTACATTTGATATTCTGTTCAGACATTCAGGTAGTGATTAAAATTGGGTTAAAGGTGCGTTATGTTTCCACAAAGACATTATTGTTTTGCCTGCAGTGTTCCAAAGTATGGCAATAAACTTATCAATCTCCATAGAAACAAGTGCATGTTTTTAAAAGCACTTTTGTGCAATAAAAGCACCATAATTGAATAAATTCAACTTATATAAGTTTACTACCATATTACAAGTAAAGCAATACCATCTCCATGGTAACTGACCCCCACCCTGAAAAGTTGTGTAGTGCACCTTTAAAACAACATAGAACACTATTACTTAATACTTAACTTAATAATGAATTGATCCACAATCAAAATGCATGCTAAAGCTATTTTTCTCTTTTCTGCCTATTTATTTATTTATTTTTACATTTTTTTTAGCCATTATTGTTTTCTAGAATATAGTTTCTTCTAGATTCTAGATTGATGTTGTAGATTTCTTGAGGTGTGATCCCTCTCAACAGTTCACTGAGTCTGCTGCAGCCTCTCCTGTGTGTACACTGTAGGCCTGTACATGCCATAGCTCCCAGCCCTGTGTTCTTTGAGAGTTGAGTCTTTTGTAGCGGGGCTTCTTCTGACACACTTATGACTGACACAGTTTTAAGATAACAAATGGCTGTTAAATGGGTCAGGAAATCCAAAGCAGGCTGGCACTTGTGCTCCTATGTGCAGGTTTGAAGCATGTCCATTACTTAAAGTAAAGAAGGAACATGTGCAATAAAATGTAAATGTTTAAAAGCCTCATATTGTGCAAAGTTGACTTTGAGCTTTAAGCCATGTTATAATGTTGTTAACTCCTCAAAAACATACTTGGAGTTGTGTTTTATTTCATTCACACATGTTAAATTAATCCTTTAGTCCTATTAGTCTGTCTTCATCGCCACGGCTCAAAATGCTCTGCTCCACCTTATGATGTCACATAATGATAGTTTTCAAGTTAACAGCTACCTTTTACCTTTTGTTCAGTAGAGGCTGGCAAATCCAGGGTTGAAATGATCCAAATTATTCTAGCAAAGATATATGGAGTTTAAAAAACACAGTGAAGCACTTCCTTTATCACCACATGACACCACAAGGTGGGACAGAGTGTTTTCTGTTTGAGAGAACAACTCAGCCCAATTATGCGTGGTTTGTGTGTTAAACATGTGTTAATGAAACAAAACAGAACTCCAGGTATGTTTAAGATGAGGAAACAACATTATAACCTAGATCAGAAAATAGTGCAATATGGGCCCTTTAAATTCCATGATATTTTAAGTGTCAATTAAAAAAAAAAAAAATCACTTGACCATGTGGGATGGAAAACCCAGTCACAAGGGCTGCCTTTGCCCCAAGGTCATGTAATGTTTTACAGGCAAAACATTTATGTGTTCATGTCTGTTCCTTTGGGCTCAATATTATATTTTCAAAGTGTAAAAGACACCATTTTGCCTTTGGTGTAAGGTGAGAATGTAAATTATGATTACTGCTTATTAATATTCATCACCTTGTACCAAAGTTGGAAGTAGTAACAAAAGGAACTCACAATTATCTATTTTTATTTTGTCTCATCAAAAATAAAAATGGCTTCTAATCTTGATCCATAACCAAAATGCATGCTAAAGCTTTCCCCCCCTTTTTCTGCCTATATTTCTTTTTTTACTCATTATTGTTCTCCAGAATATAATTTTCTTATAGGTTCCTGAACACAAAGAAGAAAAACCTTTAATTATTGCCATTAAACACATACAAAAAAGTAAAATATCTTCTCCCTGTTGACTGAAAAACTAACTTCTAATTAATGATTGAATATTGATCTTATAGGAGTGTATTTATTTTATCTTTATTTATTTAATATGGACATAGCAATTACATTGGAATAAACCAGATGCATTGTTTCATGTGTTACTTTTCAACAGTTGTCCATAGGGGGCTTTTAAAGACGTTTAGACTTGTGTATTGTGTATTGTACTTCTTACACAATTGCCATCATTGTAGTTATTCTTCCCAAATACTTTCTTCTGTTTTTAGGCTATTAGTAGTAGTAATGAATGATGGCAGTAGTTACCTTAATAATCATAATGTAAAGCAAAGAAATACCTCTTCCTATGCACTAGAAAACATGTTGTGCTATGTTGTTATTTACATATGTTATTGTGGAAAGTTTCTCTCTCTGTAAACAACATTCAGTCAGATGACCAGCCTCTCCTTCAGTGACCTACCCACTGGCCTTTCCCTCAAGAAAAAATACCCCTCTCTACCCACCCCCTGCACCCTTTTTGCCCCTGTCGCCCTTTCGTCTGGCAGGCAGGGGGCAGGGTGGAGTTGGACCAAAGTCTATTTCTGTGCCTGCAGTAGTTAGTGGCAGTGGTGGGGGCTGAATTTCCTGGGTGACACTGTAAACAGACCCTCAAACACATGGACCAGTCTGGTCACATCCATCACTGCGGGGAGGGGAACAACGAGCAAAATACTCATATTCACTTTGGTTTGTCTTACAGGAAAATAATCTTAATCAAGTTTCATATTGTCTAGGGACTTGCGTAGTTACAGTGCTTTTGAATACAGAGTGTATGATAAAACAGACTTTAAAATAAATTAGTACTTAAGTCGTCACCTCTAGGTTTGAATTAATATCTTAAAAAAACTGTGGAATCTGAGGGACTATCATCAAAACAGATTTGCTGTTTATATGTAATCTGAATAATCGGACAACTTGAAATCTGTAAATAATGAGATGTTTGATTGTGTGTGTAATCGTAATCCTTCACCTATAAATAATTTTAAAACTAAAACTTAACTTAAACCTATCTTTGTGCATTGCCATTGCCATATCCATATCCATACAGTAATAAGTAGTCTAAAACAATACATTTATTCATGGACTGCGGTTTCACCCTCAAAATTTGGTATGATAATAACATGAGATTTTGGTAGTTATAAGATTATTTAAATGAAATATAAAAAACAAAATCTCCAGATTTCTTTCTGATCATGATCCCTCTAATGCTCACATCAGTCTCTGCAGTTTGCATGTCATTTCAATATCCTTCCTGTCCAGAAATCAGATTATAATCAGATTTTGCTGTGCATGTGAACAAGGCCATTGCAATAACTAAGATAGAAAGAAAACAAATGCAGCTTAAAGAAAATGTGAATACAATACCAAAACTCAAAACACATTTCTTTGCCTTAAACACTTTGACCCTAGATGTCCCATAATCTGTTCTTGCACTGCAGTAAATCGATAGCCTGGATTTAACCTGTAATAAACCTTGCTAATCTGTTAATTACATAATTTGTATATACCATCGAACACCTTTCTATATTATCATTAGCCAATAATAACTGCTTCCTTGGGCCATAGAACTATAATAAAATGTCTCAGGCTTTACATCTGTGGAAATAGTCCACCCCTTATCAGTTTAAAGGGCCCATATTATGCTATTTTCTAATCTATGTTATAATACTGTTTCCTCATCACAAACGTGCATGGAGTTGTGTTTTGTTTCATTCAAACACATTTAACACACTCTGTTCCACCTTGTGATGTCAGATGGTAATACAGGAAGTGCTCCCCTCTGTTTTTAAACTACATACACCTTCACTAGAATCATTCAGCCCTGGAATTGCCTACTACTGTCGACTGAACTAAAAATAAAAGGTAGCTGTTAACTTGAAAACTACCACTACATGACATTACAAGGAGAAACAGACAGTTTTGAGCTTTGGAGACTAATAAACTTGGATTACTCAAACATCTATGTATAAAACAAAACACAGCTCTAGGTATGTTTTTGAGGAGGTAGCATGGCTTAAATGTTCTTAAGAATCCATTTGGTTTAATATAGGACCTTTACATATCCCTGCTGTTGTAAACATTGTGCATATGTCAGCACAGTGACATGACACCATTTTCAACCCACTCATCCAGTCCTTCCACTACACTCCTTAAGCATAATCTCCTAACACTATTTCTAAAACCATGTAACTTTTCTGAAAGAGGGTCCTAGAATGTTCTTTAGTATGGCATTAAATTGGTCTAAACAGGTGACCCTTTTTTAGCTTTCGAAAACATATGTAATTGAATAGATGCAAGATAAAAAGATAAATATGTTTAATTCTGTAAGGGAGGGACTTACAAGGCAAAGCAATAACATCTCTAGGGAGACAAGTGTGTAGCAACTCCCCGGGAGCAAAGTTACACAGCGCACCCCTAAAGAATCAAACGAGTGGAAGCTGCAGTCTGGTTATACTACTATATTCATTCACACCATAGGCTATGATGTTTCATAATCTCATCACCTCTTGAATATCAGGCACATATGCACCAGTACAGGGACAGTACAGGAACTTTTTGTGCTCTGTTGAGGGTGGATGCACGACTATTCCCTTTGTTCATTTGCAAGTAGTAGTGTTTATAAACTATTTACTTGGGTTAGGTGGCGTCATATAAAATAGTTAACATATTGACAGAGTTAGATATAGGCCAGTGGTGTGTCCACATGAGCTCTGAGTCAAGCAGTAAATGTTGTCATAACAGAATAAGTAACAGGAAGAATCTCCATCAACAAAGTCATATAACTGATGTTAAAGGTGCACTATGTGTTTTTCTTGTCTCCACAGAGGCTGTATTGCTTTAACTTTAATGCTCCACAGTAAGGCATTAAACACATTATCTTCAATTTAATTTACTGTGTTTATATTGCTTGATGCATGCATCCTTACTCGCAGTGTGGTGCCTCTCCATGGATCTGATCTGTAGCCTGGCCTAGTTTATTGCCATGGAACATCTAGACAAACAATAACAGCTCCATAGAAACAAGTAGGTAGCAGATCCTCCACCAATAAGTCACATAGTGCACCTTTAAGTCTGGTGATCTCTTAACAACCATGCTAAAAAGTCATAGTTTAAGACTTCGAGCTGCTAACATTCCTATTGAGACGTTTAGTTTCATAGCTTTTCTACCACCTATGGGTGAAACATTTTACATTTTTGCCCTATAATAAAATGGTAAATGGTCACTCTTTTATATATAAAATAATATGATAATGCTACTATTACAATTACATTAGTAGGACAAGGATTTTATCTCTCTCTCTCTCTCTCTCTCTCTCTCTCTCTCTCTCTCTCTCTCTCTCTCTCTCTCTCTCTATATATATATATATATATATATAGATATAGATATAGAGATATAGATATATATATAGAGATAGATAGATAGATAGATATAGATAAATAGATAGAGATAGATACATATTATATTAGATTATAAACAACAAGAATTATAAGACATGACGTCTATGTATAACTGCCTATTATTCTCAGAGGCATTCATAGTAGGTGTAGTTGCACTACAAGCGTTCTTTACATTCAGTCCTAACAACCAAATATAACCCACGAGGGTCTAATTAAAGTCACAAAATGTCCACAAAGCAGTTCCAGGAATTTCTAGTGCTTACTAGATGGTGCTAGACTGGTAGTAGGGTGGCATCTGCTGGACAAACAGCTGTATTGCATGACAATAGTTAGTGCGCAGCATGGTGCGCAGACAGATAAGCGTTATGAATGGTCACATGCAAACTATATTGAAGGCAGTTTGGCCATATAAGCAACTGACAATTTAGTATAATGCAAGAATGCATGCAAGAATTAAAAAGATTGATCTGCCACCCTGTCCTGGTTAGTTAATAATTCCCGTATGACTTTGTCTAGTGGCCAGTTGTAAATTACTACTCTATTGTCTGTTGTACGGCAGTGTTTCCACTCGTAATAGTCGCGTCATTGTTAACCCAGTGATGTTGGTCTATTTTATCACACACTCAAGTCACCTGATCGTGAAGTCAACGATTTTCCCACTCACGCCCCATTTCCCCCTAAACTCACACTCTATTGGCTGAAGTAACGACTGACAGCTCTGAAAGCCAATCAGAGTCTTTGTTTCCTGACGCGGTCCCTCCCCGTCACAGTGATGGTGTGGGCTGCTGAGTTTTCACTGAGCATCGAGTTGCACGCAGCGGTTGAATAGAGTGATACGCCAAAAACGACACACGCGTATTTATTTTTGCGACGTTTGATAACATTAGCAAGGCGTCGGATTGCATTTCTAATTGAAGGTAAGTGCGATCAATTTGTATTAACGGATTTTACATGTTGTTTGTGAACTCAGGGTAAAAACTGAGGAGTGGGTTGTGGCCTTCAAGCAGGTGCTACTTCATCATAAATAGTAAATCGTAATATGACAAAATACGGCTTATTTGGCTAACAAATAATAATACTAACTTTACTAACCTTAACATAGCATTCTCACTCGCTCATAATAGCAGTTACAGTATTATTGCACTGTAAAAAGCTTAATTGTAACCCATCTTATTGAGGGAAATGTTATGTGATGTAGTAAGATGGTGAGAAATTGTGGCCTGGGTTACCTCTTTCTTCTTCAGTTTTTCCGTAACCATTTTCACCTGCTATTTCCTCTGATGTTTTAAGTGTATTTTTGTTTGTGGTTTAGTCAGGTCAAGCCTATGCAAAGACAGCAAAGTAAAGTCAGACCAAATTTGTGTAATGGAAACTCCAATGCAAATAACAATTCATAACAACATAACAATAACGCGTGAGTGTAAATGTATCTGCAGCCAGCAACAATTTGAACAATTTGTTCTGTATAGACCTATCACCTAAGCTGCTTGCCCTATTAATTGGGTATAGTCACACAATGGCTCTTTTCTATTTCACACAACAAGCATCTGTATTTTATTCTAAGGACCACAATTATCTAGTTATCTTTATAATACTTCATTATTTAATTTTGAGTTTTATCCAAGATCAATACAAAGATCGGTCAATGGTGAATGACATCACACACTATATGTTAGTAAGATAACATGACAGGACACTTAACTGAAGTAGTAGCCAAGTAATGTGTACTAAAAGTAGTAAGTACTAGAAAAAATACTTATCTTAATTAACTACATTTTTGGTATCATCCAAAATATTGCAGTAACGGTTGATAGTAGTGTACTGTTTTAAGGGACTTGTTTCTTGTGCTGGTTTCTCCCTGATACTACCACTGTCTGATGTGAAAACATGGTCTAGCTGCTGCCGCTGCTAACAGTAACACACTCCATATGTAAATCAGTTTTCCTAGCACTGCTCTGTGACTTCTCTGTGACTTGTGAACGGGTTCTTCTCAAAGTGTAATCGAAACCACTGGTACACTTAGCTCAAGGTGATGCTTTGACCGTCCTTATCGCTCTCGGATTACTCACTATTGAAAAGGCCATTGAAACAAGCCTTACTCAGTCTCTATCAGTAATGCTAGCCATCACAGTTGGTGTGAAGGGTGCAAAGACCAGGGTGCGACTGAAATGTCTCAGTTGAACTGGTACAGATAGGGGAGTGAGTGTTAATTGGGTTACATTACAGCATCCCCAGGCTTTAGGTGGAATCAATACAACAGGGATTGTTGTTTTCCCATTGGACCGTGGTTACTATAGATACCGAGGGACCCAGCCATCTGTCAGACAAGAGCCTCTTTAGGTTGATGGGTTATGGATGTGCTAAACAATTGATGACATGGAGTTACAAGAAGTCACAGTGCAGAGTGCATTTACAATTTATAACAATTTCAGCAATGGCTTCAAAAAGCATCTTCATAAGCACGTGTGTATGTGTTGTTTTATGCATGCAGACATGACCCTCGGACACAACAGAGTAAGTTTGAGGACACTAGTCCCAAAACAATAATGTTCAAAACAGAATTAAGCTTGAGGCAACAGTGGCTCAGTGGTTAGAGCACTGACTCCCAACTCCAAGTTCCATCTCCTGGTATAAATATGGGGTGATTGGTGGGGGACAGAGCAACAGAATAGCACCCTCGTGTCTGTCAGTCTGCCCTAGGGCAGCTGAGGCTACACAGATGATTGAATATATGGAGAGAATGAATAATAACTCTAGTGTAGTGCTTTGAGAGGCTTCAGCAGGCCTGTAGTGCTCATGACAAGTACAAGGAATCATTATTATTAAAATAAATTAATACCTTTTTTCTTCTTTCCAAGGCTAACACCTGCGTCCTTATGTAACTGATCAATAACAGTAGGGTCAGTGTGAATTGTCTACACACACCTTGAACCAAATAATAGAGTGTGTATTTTCCTTTAGAGCTAAAACAGTCGAGTTAAAGATAAGGACGTGATTGTCTAAGATGTGATAAAAATATGACTTTCTTCATATTTATGTGATGTGAACCTGGAAATATTTATAACAAATAAATACATGAAATAAGAAAGATGAAAACCATTACTTTCCACAATTCTAATTAACACAATGAAAGAGAACACAGAAACACAGAAAAATACAGGAAAGAAGGAATGATCAAATTAGTGAGCACATATTCATGTGCGGACATACAGATTTTTGCTCAACTAATAGGAATACTATTAATGTAAAAAATAATTTTAATAAATGAAAGAGTAATATTTTATGATATAATAGAACATACATATATAAATGGTGTTCATTTTAAATGGCAATATTGATTGACTGAGAGTTTAATAACAGAAACCACTGGCTTATGGCTCAAACCTGTAAAACTAATAGACACTGCCCCCTCACAGCATTTATAAACCCTGCCTATGACCCACTCACATGTGTTTTTAATATTCACAAATAACACAGCCGTAGGCAGAGACAGGGGGATGATGAAAACTGCAAATGCAGGACAAGGCTATGTTCTTCTCTCAAACAGAAAACACTGTTCCACCTTGTGATGTCATGTAGTAATACAGGAAGTGCTCCACTGTGTTTTTTAAACTCCATAAACTTTCACTAGAATTGTTTGAATGATTTCAGCCCTGAAATTGCCAATCTCTGTTGAACAAAATGTAAAAGGTGGTTGTTAACATGAAAACTACCGCTTCATGACATCACAAGTTGGAACAGAGCATTTTGAGCTTTGGAGATGTAGACACACTAATAATAAAGGCTTTCTTAAACATGGGTGAATGAAACACATGTTTTTGATGAGATAACAACATTCCAACATGGCTTAAAGCTTACAAGAGTCAATTTTTACATAATAGGACCTATAATATCTCACACACCCTTGAGTTTCTCCTTGCTCTGTCTCATAGTTTGTACTCATAGTTTGTTGTCTGTTTATAGTGAACACAAAGTGGAAACCTAAATCCTCACTCTCCTTCACTTCCTTTTCTTCTTATCCTCTTGTACTGAGCTAATGGAGTTTAATTACCACATCAGAATCCATTAGAGCTTGTTTGCTTTGAATGCTCCTCTCGTGTGAAACAAATGCCCTTAAGAGTCCACGTGTCATGCAAACATGCTTTCAAACCTCCTGTAGAAAGCTAAAATGTTTGCTAAATATCAGACATGCACAGAAGTCAGTTTGCTCTAAGTGTTTTAGTAATATATGACTTCATTTGCTTAGCCTCGCCTGTAGCATGACACAGCCCGATATCTGGTTTAAAAACACACCAACGTAATCTATGTTATCACTTCCAGACTCGATCCTGCTATGATTGAAACCTGAGTCATTTTGCTTGATGTTGCGAACTCATGCTCCGCTTTTCATTTTGTGCAATATGATGATTTCACACTCACAATGGGACAGAAGGCAGCAGCTGTGTGCAGATTATTATGTAGATTTTGGGGGCAGTTTCATAACCGCAAAATTAAAATACTGCGATGTTGAACCTGCTCAGTTGTAGTGTATTGGTGGAAGGTGTGTACTGTCTTAAAAATGTGATTTTAAACTGTGATGGTCCAATTCCTCATTTACCTTATGCATTCCGAGCTGCTTTTCACAACTTTACCGGAGCGGAGTGTACCATCACAGTAAAGTTAACAAGCATTTAAGAATTTAAGATCTATAATTGCATACAGAAAGCATACAGTCTCTGATCTGATGTCATAAAATATATACTAGGGCAAGACAGATGTTACTTTATGACATGAAAAAAAAATTAAAATTGAAAGAAATCTCTATATATTATTATAATTTTTCTGCCTAACTGTATCAAGTTTACAAGATCAACACTTGCAAATGTGTAGAGGACTTCTATGTTGTTTACATTTTGTTTAAGAAATAACAGAAAATCCATTAAAGATAGAACAAATCACTGTTATTGATTAGATCTAGATTTTTTATCCATAGAACACCAGCAATCTGTCTCTCAAACTGAAAAATGTCCAAATTTAAAATATAATCTGAAACATGAATTCTGGGTTTTGTATTACGATGCAGATCCAATAGGGAAAATTTTAATCTTTTGCTAATAAATACTACATTTGTCCAATAACACAATAAATTGAACATTGAACATTGAACATTGAAACATTGAAACTGGCAACTCTAAAGCTAAATTATCCTACTGCCTGTTTATAAATGTATTCACAATATGTACTTTATCCAGTTATCGTTCAATATATAAATGCTCAAACAATATATTTTGGGGCTCAACATTTATTATGGGTACTTTTTCTTTGCAGTAGTAAGGAGATTCTAGCAATTTTTTATGTAATGCAGTAAGATTTTGGCTGTAGAGGGTAGAATAAATAATTGCTGTGGCCAATTATCAGTTCATTTTGCCATTTATCTGTTGCAGCTAAGAGTTTTAATGATACTTTCTGTTTAAAAATTGGTTTACTGGGATTATCCTGCTTTGTGTCAGTGGCTTAAAGTAGTTTCAATATCATCGTTTATATCAATATTTCAATGTAGCACTATATCATGACAGGCTTCTTTCTTCGGGTACTTATTTAGTATCTATAATCTCATCTATAATAAATCCATCCATAATTTACTCTACGCTCTACTGCTCAAATCATATAATAGTAGTAATAATACAAAAAAATATATAATAACCAGATATTCCCCACACATACACATGACAGACATTGAGCCCCAAAAATATAGTTCCAGATTTGAACGATAAGTTGTTATAGAAATTATTATATTAGGCCTACATAGGAGACAATGAAAGACATCCACAGTAGATGCCTGTGTCTGCTGTGGCCTGTACTGAGAAGTGGTTGCATCCCCTGAGCCCAGTCTGCATTGTTGTGTTGTGGTGAGACACAGAGGATTTCTGCTCTAATGCGACTCCAGAGGGTTTTTTGTGTACACTTGATACACTCCAACACACAGCCAAGAGCGTCAGCCTGGAGCCCTATAAGCCCTAACACATAAGCACCTCCTCTTCATCCCAGACTTCTAAACACATGCAAATCTACCTTCATTCTTTTACTCATCACTCTGCAAACAAACAGGATGCAGGCGAGGTTTGACAGCTCCTGAACCCTCAAAAATGCAAGCGATGTCAGACTCAAACGTGTCTCATTCGTTGTAGTTCAAAGTAGAGGTGTGGGTTAGTATCAGTTATCAGTTTTGATTATTGGCTGCTGTACCACAATGACAGAAGCATTTGTATTTATCTACTTGCATTGTAGGGCTTCCTTTTGAGTAGTAAACTAAACTATTTATTTTAGTAAAGTGACTGAAACCTCTCACACACCAATTGAAATATTTGGCTTTCCAAATACCACCACGTATAAATCAGGACTATAAGAACTAAATAACTAACTAACCCAAATGAGGACAAAAAAGTGGATAAAGACAAGAACTGTAGAGGAACCTGCGTACATCCTGAATGAGCTTGTGTAGCACTAGTGGGCCTTGTACCACAGTTTGAGAAACCTCACTCTCCTTAGACCACCAGCACTCATAACTTATTCAAATCTAATTGCGTTTTTTAATTACAATAACAGGTGACAGATCCACATTTTTCAGCGGTGTTTGCTTTCCATGTTTCCTTGCTATAATGTTATTGTTCAAATATGATGATTAACTGCAGCCTGGTATTGTTAGATATAGTTGGGGCATTATTACTTTCTCTTGTTTGGATCCGCCGTGGAGCGATATTAAACCGTGGACATAGGAAATGGCAAATGCGTTTTCCTTCGCAAACTGACAATGATGAATACACAGGCGCCTGCATAGACTTTGTAATTGTGTTTACTCGACATTATAATAAAACCCTGTTCATTTTTATGTCTTAGGTCATCGCTTACCGCAGAGATGAATTTTGAGCAGCCCCCTCCGTACAGTGGCGCCACCGCTCCAGGATATCCACCCCAGGGCCCACCTCCTCCACAGGGCTACCCGCCACAAGGGTACCCACCACAGGAATACCCCCCACAGGGTTTCCCCCCACAAGGGTACCCAGCCACTGGTCAACCGCCGTACCAGCCCTACCCAGGACAACCGCAATACTGGCAAGGGGGACCACCACCAGGACCAATGTATGGGGAGGCTCCCAAAAACACAGGTGGGTGCTAGGTTTTAATGTTTCATTTTTTTTCTCTATATATGATTCACTGTTTTTTCTTCTTTACTGTATTATTTGTCTGTTGCTCTTTTGACTGTTTTAGTATTTGTTTTGTAAAGCATCTCTGAGTCTCCTGAAAAAAAAAATATATATATATATATTTATTATTATTATATTATTAACATGCAGAATATCAACCAAAAATGTGTAGTAAGGAAGTGATTATCTTGTAGATAACAATATGCACATTTTTAATTTTTCTGATCACAGTGTCATGGTTATTTTTACAATAATGGAAATTCAACTTCTTTTGGAGAAATTACCAGATGATCCTGCGGCTGTAATAAAAAAAACAAAAAAACATAACTGCAAAGTAGGGCTAGGCAATGCTAATGCCAATGCAAATGCTATTGCTCTAATGTGACTACTACTACTACTACTACTACTACTACTACTACTACTACTACTACTACTACTACTACTACTTACTACTACTACTATTACTACTACTATTACTACTACTACTACTACTACTACTACTACTACTACTACTACTACTACTACTATATATATATATAATATATATATATATAATAATGGCAATGATTATAATTATTGCCATTTAACACACACAAATGGCCAAATTTCTTTCAGAGTTACAATTTACAGGAGATTGATTGAAAACCACTTGATTAAAGGACCCACACTGTGCTAGTTTCTGATCTATGTTATATTGTTGTTTCTTCAAAAATCTACCTGTAGTTGTGTTTTATTTTATTTTATTCAAACACAAATTAAATGTGTATTTTTGGGCTGAGTTCTTCTCTCGAACTGAAAACACAGATTTTCTTATTTTCTATTTCAACTTGTGATGTCATGTGTTCAGTGTTTACTGTGTTTTTAAATGTCATGCATCTTCACTAGAATCATTTGGATGATTTTTTACTCAATAAAATGTAAAGGATAACTTAATACTACGGCTTCATGCCATCACAAAGTGGAACAGAGCATTTTGAGCTTTGGAGATGTAGACAGATTAGTAATGCAGGATTACTCACACATATGTTAATGAAACAAAACACAACTCCAGGTGTTTTTTGATGATATAACAACATTCTAACATGGCGTAAAGCTCACAAGAGTCAATTTTGTGTAATATAGAACCTTTAAGAATCAAGCTGATCAAGCAAACAGTTAGAAATGACTGAATATTAGTCTATTTTAACCCTAGTTAAAATTCTAGTTACGCAACTGAACTGCAATGTACAAATTAAAACCAACTGTTCAGATTAACAAAAATATAGCTTTTTATATTGTAGCCGTATTAAACTAATATTTGGTTGTAGGTGAAAACAAGAAGTCAGAAATCAGTGCATGTACTGAGTGACCTCCACTACTCAACTATTCACATCTCCAGACAGACTGAAAGGGAAAGATCAGTATTATAGTGAAACTCTTAAGTTTAAATAGGTCACCATAATTGTGGAAGCTTCTTTATTTTATTGATGACATTAATAGAGCCCGACCGATATATCGGCCGGCCGATATTATCGGCCAATATGGGCACCTGGAGACATATCGGCTATCGGCCGATATGCTCGCTGATATGGGCCGATATTTCACGTGGGCATGTTATACCTCGTTATAAAGCTTAGACTCTCTACATTATGTTCATTTAATCCAATTTACAGACAGATAAATGTCCTAATATGTGGCTCCGCACCAGTATTTATCTGCGGTGTAATTTGTCTGTGTCCGTACTGTCCCTGAACACACCACCAGAGTGACGTCACTTCACTCGCGTGTGTTTGTTTACACCCGCAGCGGTGCGCGACACTGAGATTATATTCTTTTTACGGACAATCGGTTTGAGTCTGGATTAAAAGGACATTTATTAGTGCAGACTTGTGATGTGAGGAGGAGCCTGTGTGAGCGGTGAGTGTTGGAAATACATCGACTTTGAAGCTAGTTTAGGTTTTGTTAGCGGTTAGCTGCTGTAGCTTTCACACATAAACAGGCTGTTTTCTATTGGTCTATTGTAAAGTGACTGTATTGGCCGTATATTTGTTACTGGACCAGTATTGATATGTAAATGAACTGTGAATAGACGTGTGAATGATCCACATTTATGCATATAATTAATTACCGCGGTGCGCACGTTTTTACGGCTAAAGGCTAATAGCGATAGTTTACTAGCTAGGAGTTATGGGTCGATCACGATCGAAACGGCTCTTAGATCCGGAATGTTTCTTATTGGGAGCCGTGTTTTCTCTTTTTCTCACTTTTTCTCTTCAAACCGCAGGTAGACCCGTAGTTTGACAGCAGCAGGGGCTAAAAACGAAACTTTCAGAAATCTGCGTGTGCATAGGATAAAAAAAAGTGCATATTTGGCGGCAGTTCAGTATAAAATAAATAAACCAGGACTAATCTTGGGCTCGAATGAGGGAGAGAGATAGAAATCGAGTCCGACACTCAGTCCTGGTTAAGTTCTGGTTTAGTCCTGTTTCACACATGGTTTAAATCTGTTTTAGTCCTGGTTTAGTCCTTTTTCAGTCCTGGTTCAGTTCTGGTTTAGTCCTGCTTGCAACAAAACAATCTCAAGAGTCACTTGGGAGCCGAAAGAGCCAGCTGCTTTAGTGAGCTGAGCCAAAAGAGCCGGTTTTCCAAAAAAAAACTGGAATACCCATCACTAGTAGCTAGAATGTGATGCAAAAATGCCATTAGGCCAATCTACTGTCTGTAAATATGACATAAATATGATATAAAGAGTCAGAATAACAATAAATGTTGCCTAAATAAACCCAATTTAGAATCCACTAGAGCCAAACCTAAGTTTTTTAAACAATTCAAGATTTACAGTGAATTTTTACATCACTAAATATATCGGTGATTATATCGGCTATCGGCAGCTCCAACTCCCATTATATCCGTTTCATATCGGCCACAACAAAATCCATATCGGTCGGGCTCTAGACATTAATGTTGAACTTTGAACAATGGAAACGTGTAATAGTTTGAAAGGTCAAGGATTAAGGACTGGCAGAGGAAAAACAAGTGACTATAATGTTACCTAAGACTTTCCATAATTAGCAGTGGACAGAATATCAGTGTAAATATTAGTATTGCTGATAGCAGAGAATGTATTTACTTTGTATTGTATTATTTTTACTTTTTAAAAAGTTTTTATATATTGTATTGTTCCAACGTTAGGAAGTCCCCAGTTTTTTATGTGTCATTTCCTGTGAGTTACAATGGAAATATGTTTACACAATCATAATATATAATGTGTAATACCAGATACAATGATTTTCTTATTATGTTTACACACATTAAAAAGTGAATTTCTGACTTTACTACGACTTTCCTTCAATTTGTTGGCCTTGCTTATCGGAAAGTATCATCACATAAGATAGACAAATATCAGATACAGATTCTGACTGAAAATATCCATAGCTCATTTCACCTTTAGCTTTGAGTTGTTAGCTGTCATACTAATTGATTTCCATTCCCCACTCTCTTCAGCGCCCACAGCTCAGAAACACGCCATACAGACACCGTTCATATAAAAGAACTTACCCCTTATTACCTCATAGCTCTGTATGTTTGTATGCAGTAAACAGGAGAGGAGCTCGGGGCTGCACCCAAAGGTGGCTCAACTGTAATGGGATTAAATCTGCATCAGCTTTTCTGATGCTGGGGAGCTGCTAGCTGCTTGTCTCCATGGTGATGTTTTTACTTTGCCTGAAATGTTCCACTGCATGGCATTAAACTTAAATGAAGATTTTTTTTTTAATTACTGGTTTTATAATTGCTCAATTTATAACTTGGCCTGGTAGTGTCACCTTATTGTCTCCATGGAGATAAATATGTTTAATGCCATACTGTGAACATTCCAGTCAAAGCAATAACATCTCCATGGAGACAAGCAAGTGGTTTATGTTTCACTAGAAAAGTTACATAGTGCACCTTTTTAAGCCATTTATATTAATAACATAGAATTACTATCATTGTTTAGATCAACAATGGGAAGATACTGTCCTTTTAATCACAACTGTGGCCTCCTAAAACTATAAGCTTTTTTGATGAATTAACCCAATGATTTTATTCTGTAGTAGGAGCTACACGTAGTCATTGTTTCTTTGTATTTTCCATCCATCCATCCATTTTCGTCCGCTTATCTGGGGCCGGGTTCTTTGTATTTTATCATTTGATTTTGTGTATTTATGATGCTAACATTTATGGGTATGTTTTATGTTGTTTTGATTTCAAGATAACATGTAATATTGTCTCCTGCCAAGTCAATCTGCAATAAATCATATCTAATGTTACAGTTTATAAAAAGCATCTATGACCTCAACCTTTGACCACTGAGTGCAGTTGGAGTTAACTCTCTTGCACGTTAAAATACTTTTGTTTTTCTAGTTAACAAATCCTTTTAGTTTTGAGTTCCCGCAGCTTTATCCAGGTTAACCCTCTTGACTGATCAAAAGCCCGATCTCCATCACCTGAGTCACCCATTACTCAAATATCAGCCAATCATTAACCAGCTCAGGCCCATTGTGCATTAACGGACTGCAGTTAACGCTCTTTCTATCACTGTCGCCCTGGTGATCCCGTCTCTGCTGGTAACAGCCAGAGCAGCCTTTGACTTCTTATTATCAATAATTAAACACACAGAACAATGGTGGGCAGATGTATTTGTTTAAGCCAACGATTTCTGATAGAATAGAGTAACACAATGACTTTGCAATTTAGATATTTGACTATTGAAGTGGAGAACTGATGTTTTTATATTTGACCGTAGTGCATTTTAATGAGGGTTAGAGAAAGATGGCACTGCTAAACATATCTATAAATTATGTAACTGGTTCTGGTAACTTTGCATATTAAGGTTACAATGCTTTAGTGTTGGTGGTTCATTTACTCTGCCCACTGGAGGTAGAATTGTGTAACTTTCTAATGTATAAGATAAGATAGGGAGATAGAGCCTTGAAATGTACCATTAATGAGTAAGAAGATTCAAAATGTAAAAACGTACAAAATAAAAGCAATAACAATAAATAAACTTTGCCACATGTGATTTAATAGGATGCTTATTTTACTTATCTGTAATGTTTAAACCTGGTTAAAAAATAGGAATGAGTGTAACTGATTCATGTTTATCTTAAACGTCCTATATTAAGATGTTTTCTGATCTTTGTTGTCATCCGCTTTCCTCTTCAAAACCATACCTAGAGTTGTGTTTTGTTTCTTTCACATATGTTTAACACACAAATCCTGCATATTTAGGCTGAGTGATTCTCTCAAACAGAAAACACTGTCATGTGGTAATAAAAGAAATGCTCCACACAGTTTTTAAATAGTTTTTAATACATCATCACTACAATCATTTGGATAATTTCAACTCTAGAATTGGCAATCTCTGCTAAACAAAAGGTAAAAGGTAGTTGTTAACTTGAAAACTACTTCATTACATCACAAGGTGGAACAGAGGATTTTGAGCTTTGGAGATGTAGACAGACTAATAATAAAGGGTTATTCAAACATATTTTAGTAAAACAACACAACTCGAGGTATGTTTTTGAGGGAGAAACAGCATTATAACATGGCCTAAATCTTACACGAGTGAATTTTGTGTAATATAGGACCTTTAATAACTACAAAGTAAACTTGCACATACCTGACTATCATATTAATGATGTTATTTTTAAATACTGCCTTTTTCAGGCTGTTGCCAAGTTCCCTATTCCAAAACTAACTATTTTACCCCAACTGCCATTCATCTTCTAACTATAATTTCTATGTAGATGTAATGTGTTTTTTATCGGGTGCTTTATTGACCTCAGTGCTCCTCTTTGCTCAGAATTGCTCCACTGTGTTTTGAATGTTTGGTTGTACAACAATGTGCTTTTTTACTGCTCAAACAAATTGCTCTTTGTGGGATTAATTAAGTATTTTCTTTAGTATCGATACCTTTTCAAATTGGCTATTTGTGAGACTAATTTTAGTATCGATTTGTCTCTGTGTACTTTTTTTTTTTTTACAACTTTAGTTTGTAGGCACTTGAGTGTTCAGTGTAGCATAATAATTATAAGTCAATATTTTAGCCCCATCTATTCCTGCCTTAATGAAACCTCTGTGTGATAACCATGGGCCTGATCCTGCCTGGCGCTACCATGACATTACCATGGCGATACCTCCAAAGATGAGCATAATTAGAGCGAAATCACAGCAGCCACGGCTCCCCTTGAACCCTGCTCCAGACTGGAGTGTGTAATCCAGCCAATCCTCTGCGCTTTCATATCATTTTCAGAAAAGGGAATCTATAATTGCGTTTTCAAATTGGCCTCCTTCTCTTTCTCCTTCATCTGTAGCTGTCAACCCGAGGCGCACTTTGTTCCTGTCTCCTGTGTTTAATTTTACCCTGTTTCGTTTTTTCTCTCTCTTTTTTGCAGTCTACGTGGTGGAGGATCGCAGGCGGGACGATGACACGTGTCTGACAGCTTGTTGGACCGCACTGTGCTGCTGCTGCCTTTGGGACATGCTGACATAACTCTGACTTAGTTGAACCCCATTACCCCAAAGACCCCCATATTTGTGCCTCAGACCCCCTCTCCTCCACCTGTTCTCCTGTTCTCCTGCTCTCATTTGCCTTAAACCATCATACGGCCCTGCTCCCTCTCTCACTCTTATGGTTATCTATAAATAATTGACAAATCCTATTGGGAAGTGTCCTCCCCAAAACACCAGAGTAGTTTGATGAGTAGCCTACAGCGCGGACTGACTTTGACTGACTTGGTCCAGGGGCAAGTCTGTGACTCCTTCAAACTCTACACCTCCGGGATGACGCTTCTCAATATCAGACTGCATTCATACTTGGTTCCTGGTTAAGTCTTGATGTAGACCTGGTTTAGTCCTGGTCTAATCCTGGCCCAGTATGTCCACCACGTAGACTTACTAATAGCAGCACAGCGTTTACTGTTGTATTATATCTATGCCATTGACACACATCAATGCAAACACACAGTAACGTTAGACTCAGGCTCTATGGCACTTTATGAAGATTTTACCTCTGTAAGATATGACTCCTGCCTGGCCCTCTGTCCATCTAATACTATGATACTTTGCAGTGTTATCACACTGGAGGGGTACTGCATTTATGTCTGTGGAGGAATGTTCAACAGTTACCACGCTGACACAAGGCACACATTAGTAAACACAGCCTGATAAGTTTTTAGACTGTTAGAAGACTCAAGAAAAAGAAAATACAAAATTTTGAGGATGTTTTCATTTTAGAATTTGAACAAAAAAGCTGAACGTGAATGAAAAACTGACTTTAATGTAATTTGAGAGAGACTTTTTTAACAGTACAAGATGGTCTCACCTGTTGTAGTTCCAACTAAGTCAGTTCTTTATGGTTGGATTGTGTTAAAAAAAAGCACAGATAACTTGAGCGCTACAGACGGAGCAGTGCCTCCTGTTAGAACCCAGATTGTTGATGACATCAGCTGCAAAGTATCAATACCCTAGCTCTGCTTTCAACCTGCTCCCCTTGACTAAACCTGATCCAAGTCCGCCTCTTTCAGAATCCTGTGAATCCTTGGCGAGTAATGAGCCACAGACCACTGTTATAACACCTATTCTTTTGCACAGTGGCTATATTTGCCAATGATTGTTCAGGTGAAATCACAAACGGAAATCAAATGCATTTTTAAAGATGTCACTGATTTATGTAGACTGTTGGTCATTTGTTTCATTTCAATGTGATCTTAAAATAATTACATGTGTATGAATGCTATTTTTATTTAATGGGAAATAATATTTAATACCTAGTCTAAGGTAATGTGAAAACTGAAGAAACCAAATGTAATGTAAATGCCTTTTTGCTTTTAAGTAAAAATCTTGCATTAAAATATTGAATTCCCACGTTATCTTGTGTTTGTGGTGTGTGTATTTACTGTACTGTATTATAATGTAGACGTGACATTTCAGGAGGGGGATTTAAAGATTGATGCCAACTATTTAACTATTTATAGAGGGACCGGTTGTGTGGGATAGTGTTTACAGTTCGTTTTAGACCTACGCGGAAGCCACTGTTGACCATGAGTGCGGAATAAAGATTAATTTAATACCAAGGAAACAGAAAATGACTAAATACAATAACAAATAAACAGAAATTCATAATCTATCCAAATACCTACAATGGTATTTTTCACATGACTGTAATTACTGTATGTAGTAACTTTTTAACACACAAACCGTACTTATCTAAGCTGATCTCTTCTCTCAAACTGAAAACACTCCACCTTGTGATGACATGTGGTAATACAGGAAGTGCTCCTCTGTGTTTTTAAACTCCATACATTTTCACTAGAATCATTTGAAGAGTTTCTGTCCTGGAATTTCCACTCGCTAGTGAATTAAAGTTGAAAGGTAGCTTTTAACTTGTCTACCCCTTCATGACATCACAAGGTGGAACAGAGCATTTTGGGCTAGAGATGTAGACAGTAATAAATGGTTACTCAAACATGTGGATGAATCAAAACTCTGGGTATGGGTATAACTTTAAAGAGTATAAAGAGTTTTTTATATAGCAAAACGTCTTTTACAAATTTTAAATATTCATATAAAATGTATAATAATGTAATATGTTCTGATCTACAGTATTTTCTCTCACTATTTGTTAAGGGTTTGATCATTTACATTAATGTTCTGCCACCAGATGTCAGTACTTTTCTTTACCGTACCTCTAAATGAATCTACACATTTTGCTTATGAGCTCATTAGACTTACCTGCTACCACTGATGAATCTCATATTAATACAAAGCCCTTATATAAACATGATATTTTAGACCTGATAATGTGTTAAGATGAGCTCGGTACAATTTTCTTTACCTTGGACTGAACCATGTTGATTTCAGTTAACAGCATCTATAGGGTTTGAAGGTAGCAGATAGCAATTCAGACTGTTTTACGAGTTGATGTACTTAAGCAAATTTACTCTGGTTGCTGAAAAACAGGTGGGCAACAGATTGTCTAAGGACTCACCAATGTAAATGTAATTGAAGAAGGTATACGTCTTTTACAGTGCTTTTATCTATATGCTAGTAAAACCTTTTCTTCAGGGACTCCTCTGCAACTCCGTGCTTGCACCTCTGTATTGACTTGAAACACAGCCTTGGCAAGAACACAAATTCATAAAGGCATAATGGGTGAAGTGCCTTGCCAACAGTTAAACAGCGAGACATAATATAAGATTACATGTGTGTGGATTTTTTATGAGGTGTCTCTCTGTGTCTGGGAAGGTTTCTTTTGAATGTTCTTGAACATGGATCAAGATCTGGAGAAGGCTTCCAATTTCTTCACCACAGTCATCCAGGTTGCCTCAGCTGTATTGACGCATGGGTCAAATGCAGATGAAAGAATTATCTATATAAAATATTAATTATACCTTTAACTTAACCATAGCGTGTTTATAAATGTGATAGCAAACTCTGATGTAGCTTTCCATCTTGTTCATATCAAATAATAACACATTATCGATCTATGCTGCAGTATACAGGCCTGCTGCTGTGATCAAAACCTAAAAGTTCTTATGATGAAAAGCCGTCAATAAACTCCAAAAAACCCAGAGAAAAGATGAAGTGAAGCACACGCAGCCCAAGTAAACAATGATGTTTTATTGATAAGTTTTTTCTCAGAAGAGTCTCTAGTTTTCAGTGAATGCTTCGCGATCACCCTTTTTCGATAATACTGATTTGGTACATTATTATTATTATTATGACATCCAGCACTCACAGAGTCTCTTCACAGTGAGAAGGATCCATTACTGCTACTGCTGTCGGATTCTAGGACACGAAAATCTCTTTGCTGCTTCCAAAAAACGAAAAAACAATCAAAAAAACATCAAACTGGGGGCTCGATATTGTAAAGATACGGAGAGTAGTGCCACAAAAGTCTAGTAGTAGTAAGACCAGCTAAAGATTTTGCACATACAAGCCACTTCCTCTTAGAAATATAAAAGTTGATATTCTCAACAATATTCTACTGTGCTGCATAAAGGTAGACCTATACACTGTACATCGAAATATAGCTCGAAAAAACGCATTTCACAGTTTTAAAGACTTTATTTAAAGTATAAACCGCTTTTTAAAACACTTTGTTACATAAATTATTCTTTTTGAGCGTGACTATTATTTGCCCTGGCAGCAAAAAAACTTAATAATAATACAAAACAAAATCTTACATATCTTACAAAAGAAAATAAACAGTAATCTTGACTATAACTGGTGACTCATTCATGATTGTCATATAGTACTAAGAATAAATAAATAAATGAAATTATCAAATAAATACTAACTTTTTCATGTTTTCTGGTTCACCGTGAGTTGAGTGGTGATCGCTCTGTACAGAAGTGCCTTGTGTGAAAAGTCTCACGAATCTACCGCGACTGAAACGTACAAAACTACGGCATCTACAGTTTACGCAACATCCTGAAATCAGTGTATCGGACACATAAGTAGTTAATATGACTCCTCCTCCGCGCCCCGATTCCAAAAGAAACGATGCTGTGAGAGAGATACCACTGTCCACAAATATAGTCATCTTTTTTTCACTTTTGTTTTTTTAAAAAGTTCATTTCTCCAAAGTCCGTCAAACCGCACGTTGAAAGATGCCGTTCTCTTCTGGCTCACTGGGTGGGACTGGTCGTGTGGGGTGATGAGAGGCCTGAGACAGGGACGTGGGACTTTTTGACAGTGTTTTTGTCATTATGGTGACGTGAGGCTAAAACGGGCTGCGCTCTGGAGTGGCTCGTTCTCCATTTTGGTCCCTTCAGAGTCTATGAGAGACGAGCCTTCATCGCAGAGGCTAGCGCAGTGCAATCTCACTGTGTGTCAGCTGCAGCGGACAGGACTGCGATCAGTGGGACCCAAAAAATATGGGCGAAAATATCAATATCTTTTGTAAAAAGGGGAATCGTACTCATTAAGCAACAGTTCTCAAAGTTCTTCAGTGCTTTTCAGTAGTTCAAAAGAAGAAAAACAAAAAGAACAGCTCGACTCAAGTTTAAATTTTTTGCCTGTGGCAGTAAAATGAACAAGAATATGTTTTTTTTTTTTTTTTACTCATAAGTCATTCTTGAAAAGTCCCTGCAACGTTCCTTAGGAAACCCCAGTGGTTATTTGGAGAGGAGCAGGGCTGAGGAGGCTGGGACACAGGAGGGGGACACATTCAGGTGGGCTGTTACCTGCGGCCCATCTCGTTCTGTCGGAGGAACTGGATGTTGTTGCTGCTGTCGGCCAGTTCGGGGTACTGCTCCACGGGGAGGACATAGTACCCCTCATAGCCTTGGACTTTCCCCGCGGTGAGCAGTTGCTGCCTCTCGCCCTCCGTCCACAGTCGACTGCCCCCTTTACCGTCTCGTGCCCTCTGCTGCTCTTTGGCCCAGGCCCCGGCCAACGCCCTCTGTCGGGCCAGCTCCAAAAGTCTCACCTTCTCTTCATCCACCACATCTACCGCTAACCCGTACCGCACGCTCAGTACCAGAGAGGGCACAGCAAACTCCACTGTCACCCCCCTCCTCGACCGCCCGCTCACCGTCACGTTTACCCCACTCTCCAGACTCTTTCGCCCATTAGTCAACCCCAAAGCCAACAAGTCACTGTCAGCGGACCCCACTTTCACAAAATAATGACAATCTTTCCCATCCTGGGTGTAGTGGGTCCCGTCGAGATACTGAGCACCGTTCAGAACCAGAGCAATTTTCCTGCTGTCCTCTGAGGCCAGGGCGGACACAGCAGCTACCACCCTGTCCTCCTTCAGGGCAAGCATGACCCCCCTCCCGACGATGGGGGTGCTGGTGCCAAACCAGTGTCCCGGTTTGTCTTTTCTCCGACGCCGCTCCTTGTTCAGCAGACGCCCCTCCAGAGCCATGAAGGCCTGATTGTGACGCTCGGCCGCCTGCTGCACTCCTGTGATGAGCTGCAAGAAGACAACAGGGAATTAGACAGTCACCAACAGTAATATTTTTCATATGAAGAGGCAATAGAGATATTTAATGTACAATGAGAATGCCCAATCTCATCTGATCTCAGAAGCTAGATATGCAGGGCAGCTGTGGAATCAATGGTAGCTTACTACCACTGAGTGTGGAGTGAAGGAATAATACATTGTAAAGCACTTTGGGTGTCTTGAAAGGTGCTATATAAATTTAGTTCATTATCATTGGCATTTAAATTTGGTTTTGAGCAGCGAGTCGCCAGATATTGAGTAAATCTGATTTGATAATTGTTTGAATTGTTAGCATGTGTTTTTATATTAATGACTAGATGACAACTGTATATAATTCCAACAGCATACTTTTTTTTTTTATCACAACATTCCTCAATATAGAAAAAAATCTGAAATGAAAAGTTGTGTGCAAGTTGGGTTGGAAAAAAGAAGTCAAGTTTGTGTTGGAGACAGAAATATTTTTGTGTATTTTGGTTGTATTTTATAATATTGAGTGAGGTTTGCAATTTACTCTGGGAAAATATATTAGTCCAATAAGATATTACCGATAATTACCAATAAAATACTCTTACAGAAAAAAAAATAAAAAAATAAATGTGGACATGTCGATGAATTACGTTGAGTATAGTTACAAAACCATATCACGAAGTCAAACTCCTATAATGAGCTTCCTTGTGTACAGCTGAATGGGCCATGCCTATGGTGATCCTGGGGGTCGTACCTGTCCGTTCTCACAGTGCTGCGTTGCCAGTAGTTCAAACGGTGGCTCCACGAAGTAGAGCGTGTGTCTAGGGAACCCGGGGATTATGTTACTGAGCTGGAAACCAAACATGACGAGCCAGCTCTTCACATCTACAGCGGCAGACAGCAGAGAGAGGGGAAAGAGAGTTAAACACACGCCAAACGCTATTTATATCACTGAAAAGGGACACAGCTGCTCTAAGTAAATCTGTCACTCACGAAGGATTCAAACTCTAACTCATTCATAATATTTGTTCTTCATTTATAAGCAGTGATGTAAGTGAGGAGAGCAGGGTACAGTCAACAAATGCATTTATATGTTTTTTTATTAATGTAATCTAACTTGTGTTTTGAGTACAAAGTTTGAAAAAAATTCAACACTCAATATTTGTGTACATAATAATGCACATTTATAATACATTCAGGACAGGAACCATAAAATGATAATAGAATTGTGCATCTTAGCCTATATGTGGAATGTTGCTTTTTTTTTTACTGAAGCCTCCAAGTAGGGATATCCTGGTTGGGCCTTTAATTGGATGTAATAAGACAATTTAGAGGTTGATTTTGTCCTAGAACTTCTCTCCATGTTTGAACTTTTATTTGTACAAAGCAGTTCATTACTGATCTGAAGGATAAATACCAGTTACATAACACAGTTTGATCTCTTGTGCAATGAGTTAAATGCATTTTAGGGAAATATGTGCCATTTTCCATTCTTACAATGGTATTGGTTGATATTGGGTATCAGCAGATACTTAAACTCAAAGTACTGATATCGGTACCCGTACTTGAAAAGCTGGATCAGTGGTAAGTTGTTTTATTTATTTACTTTCCGTACCTGTAACGTAGTTCTTGACATCCAACATGTCGCTGAGTGGATTGTTGTTCTTGAACATGTACAAGTTGAAGGGAGAGGGGTCTTTGCCAATCTTGGGCCAGATGCTGTAGTCCGGAGAGGTCCAGCGTCCAGCCAGGACATCGTAGTCCCTCTGAGTGAAGTGAACCAGTTTGGTCAGGGGGTCATACAGGCCCCCATGGAAGCCCACCACCAGTTGGAACTCTGGGTTAGAGTCCAGGTAGACCTCCCCATAGGCTGTGTACTGCACCTGGGACAGGAAAACACAGAGAGGTTGACTTATAGATAATTTTCTTACATACAAAGCTGTGTAAAAGATGTATGTTCTTAAGAAAAGGTTTTGAACCAAAAACATGTCCAGCAGGTAACTTTAAATGTGCATTAACTATGTAACTTTTCTAAAAGAGGGAACTGTTTATGTTATTGATTTGTCTGGAATGTTCAACAGAATGGCTTTAAAGGCCCTATATTACACAAAACTGACTCTTGTGAAATGTAAGCCATGTCAGAATAGTGTTACCTCATTAAATTCATATTTGTTTCATTCACACATATCAGTAATCCTGCATTATTAGTCTGTCTATGTCTCCAAAGCTGAAAATGTTCTGTTCCATTTTGTGATGTCATGTAGTAGAAGTTTTCAAATTAATAGCTACCTTTTACCTTTACAATTTGTCCATAGCCAAGTTGTATTTATGAGGATATATTTTATAATTCAACAAGTGCTTTTGGTAAATCCAAAGTGTTAATAAACCTCAAACCTGAATATTTAAGAAAGTAAAATTTTCCCTTCTCACTTGTTTACTATTCTGACAGATGAAAATAAACAACTCAAAATTTACACACACACACACACACACAAAATAATGATCATAATAATAATAATAAAATTAAAAAAAAAATGAGTGACCAATATAGCCACCCTTCTTCTCAATAACAGACAAAATTCTTCCATTCATGGAGTCTGTCAGTTTCTTGACTTGCTGACGATCAACTTTTTTGTGCAGCAGCAACCACAGCCTCCCAGACACTGTTCAGAGAGGTGTACTGTTTTCCTTCACCGTAAATGAAGAATAAGAAGGGCCCACAAGTTCCCAAGTTTTTATCAGGTCAGGAATCTTTAAGGCCTTTACTTGCTAGCCACACGTTGGAGTACTTTGATGCATGTGATGGAGCATTGTTCTGCATAAAAAAGTCATGGTCCTCTTGAAAGACGCAACATTTTTCCTGTACCATTGCTTAAAGAAAGTGTCTTCTAAAAACTGGCAGCAGGTTTTGGAGTTCATTTTGAGTCCATCTTCAGCCTGAACAGGTTCATCAAACTCATCTTTAATAATACCAGCCCTTACCAGTAAGCCGCCTCCACCTTGCTTGCGTCTGAGTTGAAGTGGAGCTCTGTGCCCATTACAGATCCAGGCACGAGCCCATCCATCTGATCCGTCAAGAGTCACTCTCATCTCATCAGTCCATAAAACCTCTCAAAAATCTGTCTTCAGATATTTCTTGACCCGGTCTTGACGTTTCAGCTTACGTTTCTTGTTCAGTGGTGGTCGGGTTTCAGTCTTCCTCACCTTGGCCATGTACCGAACATGTTGTACTTCTGGGCTCTCCAGGTTGGTTGCAGTTCTGAAATATGTCAGCACTGGAGCATAATGGGTTCCTGGTAGCTTCATGTTTGATTCTTCTCAAATCTCTTGCACTTAAGATGCATCTCTTTTTCTCTTTGCTATATGCAACCAAACGATGGGTCTGTGATCACGTCCCAGTATCTTTGCAATTTCAAGAGTGCTACATCCCTCTGAAAGACTTTTTACATTTTTTCACTTTTCAGAGTAAATTAAATGTCTTTTTTGGCCCATTTTTCCTGAGTAAAGAAGCTGCCTAATAATGACACCTTGATATAGGGTGTTGGTCTTCTGTAGGCCATACCTTCCCTCACTGCACAGATACACATCACCAAATATGCTTAAATCCAATAAGAGTTCAAAGAAAGTTTGGAGTTGGAGAATATGCATAAAAATCATGATATGGTCAAAATACCCACTTGCGTAATAATTGTGCACAATGTAGTTCAGTAGAAATTGGCAATTCCAGGGTTGAAATTATCCAAATGATTCTAGTGAAGGTGGAGTACACAGGAGTACTTCTTGTGTTGACGCATGACATCACAGGCTGGCTCAGTTTGTCAGAAGAACTCGGTCTAGATATGCAGGGTTTGCGTGTTAAACGTGTATGAATGACAGAAAATACAACTCCAGGTATATTTTTGATGAGGAAGCAACATTATAACAAAGGCATCAGAGTAAAATGGGCCCCTTGAAGCATCCTTAGTTCCCCTCATTCTTCACCCCTCACTAAAACTTTTTCCCAGTCTAAAGGTCACACTTGCGGTCCGTGTCAGAGCTGTTTCCTCGGGGCAGATAAGGATTTACTGTCTGCTGAAAGGACACTATGGCATGAAGACAGGTGGAGGAGGCTTTTTCTCATTTTGAATCAGTTGTTATTGTGCGTTAGACTCAATGGGACACTGTCACTGAGGTTTATTGATTACCTGTTTGATCATTTGACCGTTGCTGCTGAAGACGGCCAGCGGAGTGCCAGTGTTGTCTGAAGCAATGTAGTACTCCTCTCCACTGCTCACTTCCATCGCAAAGAGGTGGCCCTGTGGAAAAAAAATATAGTTTTAGTAATACAACTTTTTTTGTTTTGTTTTTACTAATAAAGATAGTCAAGAATTACAATCAGTGCTTACTATATGCTACCAGTCAAAAGCTTGGTTATTGACTGATGTTTTTTTTCCCTATATGTTATTTATGATACATGCAGTAGACATCAAATATATAATTAAGATGTAAGGAATTATGTAGCAAAAGAAAGATTTAAAAATGTAACTTTTTTCTTTACTAAATGATTCCATATATCTTGCTTCATATATTTGATGTCTTCTGTGTGTATCTAAAATGTAGAAAGTCGTAAGAAAAAACAAACCATCAAAACAAACAAACATCAAATATATAGAGCAAGATTTATGGAATTATTTAATAAAGAAAAATGTTAAATAACTGTACTGCTGCTAACTGTAAGGAGCCTTCATACAGGGCCCGGAACGATTAATAAATATAAAATGGTAGAATAAATGGCAGAAAGATTCTGCAGAGTACCGCCCCTTTAAATAACAATCCTCACCTGTAGATCATAGTAAAGCGATGAAATGTCAGAGCTTGAATGGTTGAAGATGTGGGTGACTCTGGTGGGATGGTTCAGATCGGCATAGAAGAACTGCAGGTGCTGTCCCATGCTGTTTCGGGTGGACACCCTGCGCCCCAGTCCATCATAGTGGTACACCACACTCCACCCTCCTGGCCCCCTGTTATAGGCCCTCAGCAGCTGGCCTTTAGAGTTATAGTCGAAAACATCGGACCCCCGCTGGCTCAGGTAACCGTCCTCGTCCAGTTTGTACTGCACGTCCCCCAAGCGTGTGATGCGATCGCGGAGGTCGTAGCGAAGAGGCAAGATCCGAGCGGTGTTTCCAGGGTTGAGCAAGTGGAGGTTCCCATTCAGGTCGTAGCTGTAGCGCCATGTTGACCAGTCATTCACCTATAAGAAAAAATACAAATATATATGAAAATGTTAGTAAGTGAGTCATTTAAAGGTGCAGTGTGTAACTTTTTGATCTGTCACCTGCTTATTTCTATGGATATGTCATTGCTCTGCTTGGAATGTTCCACAGTATGACATTAAAAGAGATTTACTTTACATTTATTCAATTACAGGTAGTTGCCTCTCCATGGATCTGACCTGTAATTTGGTCTGGTTTGGTTTCCATGAAGATGGGAAGGTTTAGTACCATACTGTCAAACATTCCAGACAAAGAAATAACATCTCTACAGAGAGAAGCATTTGATAGACCCTCCACCAAAAGTTACACAGTGCACCTTTAAGGCTCTATTTTGGGCTGGTTTTAAATCATTTTTTTCATTCTAATACAAATTTTGTGTTCCCAAATGAGAAGTCTAGACATGGAAGTGGGTCATGGAGAGATTTAATTTAGGATCTTTAATCACATAAAATACTGAAATTGTGATACTGCAAGAAAGCCTACATGTTCAATTTGCTCAATCATTGTCTGAATATTTTGTATAATGAATAAAAAATATATTTGTTAGTTAGTTTCTGATATGCTATTAGATACTTATCCCGCAAATACAGTGATTTCATTCATTTTATGCTCCTCTTGCGTATATGCTATTATGTCTACTAACTATGCCGGTTTGATTTTGCATGTGGCTGTGAGGGATTTTATGGTTATTGTTGACAAGGCCACAGAGCTGCAAATTGAATAGCCCATTTTACAATTGATGTCACAACCTTAGACAAACAAACCAGCACATGGCACGCGTTGTACATTTAAACACCCTCTAGAACCAGAAATTGTGTATGAAAAACAAGATAATATTACACAATATTACGCAGATGGTGCAACAGTGGCTACAAAGGTCTGAGGATCGAGTTCTGCTCCGACCAAGTTCTGTCATTGTGTCCTTAAGCCCGCATTGCCTAGCATGACAGTAGTGCGCGCACGTGTGTGTGTGAATGACTGGTGGTGGTTGAACGGGCCGATGGCACAGATTGGCAGCCTTGCTTCTACCAGTCTGTCTCAGGTCAGCTGTGGCTACAATAGGAGCTTGCCACCACAGAGTATGGACATACTGGTTTTGCTTTAGTGCCTGTTTGTCTAAGATTGCTTTGCAATCTGTCACAATCTATGTTTAGCAACTGTGAAAAGTAATATTGCCCATTTGGATAAGTATAGCTGTTGGCTGACCATCATTGGAACTCAGAATTCTCACCTTGACCCCGCTGAGCTGTCCGTCTCCATCGTAGTCGTATCTGTACTGAGTTGTGTTGGCGTAGGGTCCGATCTTCAGCTCTCTCTTGACCACCCGCCCCATGCTGTCATACTGCACCGTCATCCAGTACATGAGTGAGCGGAATATCTCGTACTGCACCTCCTTGATGCGCCCATGGGTGTCGAAATGTTTACTCAGCGTCATGACAGCCGTGGTGATGATCTGGTTGATGTCATAGTAGATCACGCCAAATTTACCAAAGTGCTCCACCTGTGAGTAGAAACACAAAAAATTGAAAAGTCTGAATTGAAAATAATAATATTTTCATGTGTTTAAAACTTAAGACAAGATGCTACAAGTAAATACTGGTGCAGTTTAATCTAACAATGTACTAACAAAAAATTAAACAGTATTTTGAAGGTTCAGATTTTGTGGTCACATTTTTAATTAACTCTTCTGGTTCAGAGTATGCCACAATTATGCCAATGGACTTCTGAGAATAAAAACCCCACAATGATATAAATGTCTGATTGATAGGATACATGAATCTGCTGCTACAGTAGACCGAAGCCCAAAATATTGTATCTTTTACTTAATTTTTTTTTTCCAATTTCTCTGTGTCTTCTTGTCTTAAAAATTTGCATTTGAAAAATTATATTATTCTCATACCTTGCCGGAGATTTCATCATATCTGTAGAGGTCCACAGGCAGAGGCGTCTCACTTATGACTGGCTTCATGCTCGCGATGCGGAAACTGTTGTCATGGTACGTGTAGTCGAACCTCGCGTTCACCATCCCCTCCTCGCTGAACCTGTAGATCTGCTTGTCTATTAGAGGCCCCATTTTCCGATAGCGTATGGTACAGGAGAATCCCCCACTTTGCAGATTAACCATCTTGAGTACACCAGCTGTTTCATCATAGCCAAAAGTCACTACAGTGCTATCGTAGACTATTTCAGACAGCTTTGCCAGTTTTCCGTATTTGTACAGGACTCTTCTCCCGGTGCCCAGGTACTGCACGGCTTGGGGTCTTCCGTCCTCGCAGAAGTCGTGGATGATGGAGGCGTTGCTTTCTGGGGGGTTGTAGGTGTTGCGGATGTAACCAACGGAGACGTGGGTGAACATGGTATGGCGGGCGACGCTGGGCATGGTGACAGCTGTGACCCGACCCGAGGAATCAAACTCAAATATATACTGACGCTGGCTCTGGAGCAGCAGCACCATAGACTGTAACAGAAAGGGGACAGAGAGGTGTTAATGACAAAGTTATATGAGTTAATATTTGTGAAGTTGAGATACATTGTTCTATATAAACAATAAAGTTATATCTACATTATTAAAGGTGCAGTATGTAACTTTCGGAGGGTACGCCACCTATATTATTACTTTGCTTGAAATGTTCCACAATATGACATTAAATTTATTTACCTAGTCTACCTTCCATTAGAGGTGTTTTCATTGTTCAAAAGTACCTTGAAAAACATATTTTCTTATTATAAACAGGCTTGCTTCTGACCTGTAACTTAGCCATGTGATGTCACCTGCTTGTCTCCACAGGGATACATAACTTTCAATGCCATACTGTGGAACATTGTAGGAATTCTATCAAATTTCCAAGGAGACAAGCTGGTGGCGGACCATTCACCAGAAAATTGTTAACTGTAAAAACTGTAAAAACTGTCACTGTCGGTAAGTTTTTAAGTCAAAAGAAGTACTGTTTTATTGTAATAATGCTACAATGTTGGGTCTTCATGATCACTGCATTATCACTATTACAATTTGAATAATTGTGGTAATGCATTAGAATCGACACTTTGTTCATAATGCTTTACAATCTTTTCAAAGGACATTGTGGGCATTGGGGTTGAGTTAGTGACTAAGCTACTACCACAACTGAATAAATTAATCATTATAATTAAAAATAATGAATCTTAATTCAATGCCAAATTTGGGCACCCCACCATTCTTTGCCAGTGGGATATAGGGCAGGTACTAAAAAGTTTCTGCTCTGCCAGTCCTTCTATTTAAATAGTGTTACCAAATTAATAAAGAATTACAGCATAATCAACGGATGACTTCTTTCCATTAGACCTGCACCAGAGGTCATTTGCTCTGAGCTGGCGAATTTGAATTTCCATTAAAAATGTATTATTGGATTAACAATAACAACAGTCCAAATTATTACTCCTTCCTCTCCTGTGCCCTGATTAAGAGGATTTAGAGCCAGATTAGGCTTGTCTGGATAAAAAAAAATAAAATCTGTTAGTGTGAGAAAATATTGTGATAAACTATAATTTGAAGACCACTTTATACAACTGACAATAACTCAACAGCAGGATAAAAAACAAAACAAAAACATAATAAAAAGCACAACAGAAGACTTTAAAAGTGAACTATGTAACTGTTTTGGTTGAGGGTCCGCCACCTGCTTGTCTCAATGGAGATGTTATTGCTTTGCCTGAAACATTCCACAGTATGGCATTAAACTTCTCCAAGCAGATGGCACCACCAGGCCAAGTTACAGATCAGATCTCTGGGGGGATCACATAACAATACATATTTTTCACGTTATTTTTGAGCAATTAAAACACCCATACTGAAATAAATGCAACATTCATTAATGCTATACTGCAAAGCTAACTGCAAAGCTAACCCACTAGCCACCGCGTTCAAAATAGGAAGTGAGAATGGGCACGCTGCCGGCTCCATCGACTCAGGTCTTAAAATGTTCATAACCTGATCTACATGATCCTGGTGTTTTTATTTTGATATTTTGTCCGCTGCTAGCCTCGGTGAGCTACATTTTACTGGAGCTGAACAGTATGGGTGACGTCACACTCCACTTCTTTATACAGTCTATGCTTGAAACCCACAATAAAATGGTTTGCCTCTCATTTATTGCATGGCAAGTAGGTACATTAATTTTCATAACAGGCCTAATGAATCCACTCACCTTGTCCAGATAACTGTAGCTCCAGATCTTCCCGTCCACAAAGGAGCGAGAGAGGATGCGCCCCTGTGTGTCAAACTCAGTCCTCTCGCTCATACTGCCCCTCTGCAGACCCACCAGATGCCCCGTGCTGGAGTAGGACACATTGACCACGGCCAGGCTGCTGCTGGGGAGCCACATGGCGGGGCGGCCCTGGGCGTCGTACATGATGCGCAGCGTGAACTTTCGGTGGTCATCGTAAATCTTCTCTGTGCGAGTGTTACGGTCAAAGTCAATGGAGAGGAGGTTACGCCCGTGAGCCTGTGGAGGAGGACATATGAGTGTGAGACTGGAAAGCACTATACTGTACACTTCGCTATAATATTTGATCTATATTTGTATTTCTTTTACTAGATATGGGACTATAAATTAACTATTATTATTTCTATGATATTTAATTTATTTATTAGGGACAGTGCATATTAATGAGCATCAACAAAGATCTATTTTCATACAGTAATTAGCTTTTCATTTTGACCAGGATTAGAATGAATATTGAATATTTAGAATAAATATTTAGAATAAATTATATTTCTGTAATACACACACATATGCACATATGAATTGCATAAAGATTTTGATGGCCAGAAAAAAAGAAAAAAAAAAGAAAAACTACAAAAACTACACAAAATCTTTCCATAGCACAGCTTGTCCTAACCCTAATTTTAAAATTCTGAAACTCGCAATAATGGCACATTCAAAAAATACTGGAATAGAATTCATTTACAGCATGCAGTGTAGGCTGTAGCATTCAAACCAAGAACCTGGTTAGAGAGTGACTGCATTAACCTCTGAAAACCTTTCCCCTTTTGATTTGTTTTACTAAATATAGTTTGCCAACACAAATTTTCACTATCTCCTCTCCATCACAAGCACGCCTCACTATAAATATTCACACATGCTAATCTTGACCTTGTGTAGAGTCATCAGAGCCTCATTATAAAAGGTTGAAACTCACCCTCAGCTTCCTCCCGAACACCGTCACCTTGCCTTTGGTCTGCTCTTTCCGCAGGCGCCATTCGATGGAGTTAAGCCCGTTGTCTGTGGGCAGTGTGATATTCCGACGCCCGATGGTGGGACTGACGGATCCGGCCAAAATATGAGGCTCCGTGTGGAAGCTGATGCCCATCCCATTGGCATACATGACCCTCAGTGTGCCGTTGTTACAGAGCTGGTAGCTGTTACGAACTTGGTCTGAAATAAGGCAGAGAAAGAAAAGGCACAGCCAAATTAAATATGTGTTTCCTGAACCAGAAAGAGTGTACTTTAAAGGTGTACTTCGTAACATTTCTAGTGGAGGATACCTCATCTCCTTGTCTCCATGGTGATGTTATTATCCACAATATAGATTAAACCTATCTATCTCCAAGGAGACAAACAGGTTACAGCATTATGTTACATTATAATTCTGTGGAGAGTATTCACAGAAGGAATTATTGTATTTTTTAGCAATAGAGACACCCGTAATGAGTAAATGCTAGATGGATCTGTTTAATGTCATAGAACATTCCAGGCAAAGCAATAATATCTCCATGGAGACAAGTATGTAGGTCCTCCACCAGAAAAGTTGCACAATGCACCTTTAATTAACAGCTTCAGTGTTTAGACAGTAAAACAATTATTATTAGCAAACTTTCGTGCACTGTTATTAAAAAGTGAATTCAAATTGTTGATAGTGCAAAATGTTACACCAGAATACGAGGTGGACAATGAGCCACATTTTTTAAATCTGTACTTGAGTATTATTTATAGAATTTGTATTGTATCAACTTAGTTTTTTTAAAAGTCTATTTCAGTATTTACAATTTTATCTGAACAATAATATACATTTTGGTGACTATATGTTTTATATTATATTACTATTAATATTTGCAAAAAGAAACTTCAAAAAAATTCACTACAAAGTGAATGTTTCTGTCTTACATTTGTGTATTGTGCATCTGTTATTATTCAAAATAAAAGTTTACAAAACTAATTAAATTTTATAACACGTTTAATTTTCCTTGTGTTTTTTCTGACTACTTTTCATCTCAACTTCAGGAATATTTTTCTGTAATAACAATAAAAGTCTCTGCCTCTGCTTTGGCTACCACTGTACCCACTTGTGAGCACCTCTGCCAAAGAACCAGCGGGGGAGCTCTCAGTTCGGACAGTACATTTGTTTGATCTAATTTCAGTGAAGAAAAAAACAGCTCAGCCCGACTTGGATCCAGCCCCAGATTCGAGACGTGACTGGGCACAGATAGAGACGATGAGACAGCAGTGATAATGGCTGTTTATACTGCAGACTTATATTCACTCTATAATGCAAAATAATAGGGCTAGTCTATGACACTACCTCACTCGTAGACCACCCATTCTAAAACCTTTTTTATTCTCTGGCTTTGTGTGAGTTGTATGGTCCTCTGTGCCTTTTATTTATTTTTATTTATTTTAATTATTTACTGCTATTTCATGATTTCATGGTTTTGCTTTGATTTGCTTTTATAGTGTTTTTTTGTTCAAGTTATTATGAAGAAAATAATTAGGTTTGGTAACCTTCAAAAATGTAAAATTTGTGAAATCCACCAGTTTGAAACCCCCAGTTGGATATCCAGCTTATCCATAATAGTTTTCCTCAGCTCTCCCTACTACCAAACCTTAAATTAGAAGTAAAACTGCACATATAATGACCTAAACCTGACCTTAAAACCTCAGGCTGTCAATGCACTTTGTTCTTAGAAGAAAAAGATGTGAAAAAGTTTCACTACACCAACTTTGTGTGAGATCTTACTTCCTCTCTATCCAAACACTTCAAATGGAAAAGCCTAGACCGAGTAATTACAAGAAGTAGATCAAGTTTGTAAAATATTTATAGTGCTGCACTGTCACATCTGTTTCCTCAAGGCCTCATGACGCAAATGAGCCAAAATCACATCGAAAACAGAGACAGGAGGAACAGACATCTCCTTTTACAATCTATGTCATTTAGTGTTTCAGTACTGCTGTCTGATGCTTGGGCTGTGACGTCTGGAGAAGGTTTGATCAAGATACAAGAGTTTATCAGCTTGTCAGATGGATAAGAGAACATTTTGTAATTAAAGGTCCTATATTTCGTAAAATTAACTCTTGTGAGCTATAGATCATGTTAGAAAGTTGTTACCCAATCAAAAACATACCTGGAGTTGTGTTTACTTTCATTCCCACATGTTTAAGTATTACTGTTTTATTAGTATGTCTGCATCTCCAGAGCTCAAAATGTTCTCTTCAACCTTGAAGCAGTAGTTTTCAAGTTAACAGCTACTTTTTTGCTTTTGATCAGTAGAGATCGGCAATTCCAGGGCTGAAATTATCCAAACAATTCTAGTGAATTTTTGTTTGAGAAAAAAACACACCATAAATATGCAGGATCGGTGTGTTAAACATGTGTGAATGAAACAAAACACAAATCATGGTATGTTTGTACTATGGGTAATGTAATTTACAAAAAGGGTATAGGAGATGGGGTTTCTCTTTCAAAGAAACACCATGAATTTCATAATCCTGTAAATCAAAACATATTTAACAATGTGTTCAATATAGACTGATGGATAAAATAGCCAAAAAATATATAGCTACACAAGAAACAGTATAGACTGACTTTTATTTTGGTATTGTTTTCAGTAATATAAAATTGACCTTTAAAAATTAGGGCTTACAAACAAATAAAGGATAGGGATTTAAAGGACTTAATATTTGTTTTTGTATAAATTGTTATCAGTTGTCTAAATAATTGCTAAGAAATACATAAGGGAAACATACTGCCTAGAATTGCCATCTAAAAGACAAAAGTAACACTCTTGAGCCAAATTAAATGGCCCCAACTGCAGTGTAATTGTTTCAAATGATACTTATGAAACTCAACAGCGAAAGTGTTAGATCTGAAAATAGACACGTGTGTAGTCTTATTCCACTAGGCCAGGAACTTCAGAATAAATACTGTATGTCTGTGAATGCTCATAATGAAAACACAGGCGTTTTTAGAGAAAGAGGAGGAGGAGGGAGAGAGGGAAATAGAGAAAGAGACAGAGAGGGAAGAGGAGGCAGAGAGAGAGAGCACTAGAAAAGGAGAGAAAAGGAGACAGATAGATAGGTATACAGAGAGAAGCGAGAAAAGAAGAGAAAAAAGGAGAGCAGTACAGAAAGAGCGTGCAAAGGAGAGATAGAGCGCCGCGGGGCTATAGAGGATTCAGTGTGCAGAAGTTAATGAAGACAGTGAGAGAGAGCGGCTGGTTAGCGCAGCAGTGGGAGAACCTTAAAGGACCACATCAAGTCCGCCCCAATTTAACTAGCAAAACAGATTTTTAAACACAATAACCTAAATCATAACCTAGTTTATAGTTTAAATCATGCATCTCTCAAAGCTCCTGTACTTAATTTTTTTCCCATGTGTTTGAGCAAGATACTGTATGCCTTGCCCCAGCTGATAATCAAGAAGTGGATGTTAGCATGCTAGTTGTTTTTTAGCTTTACCACAATGGCAAAACTCCACTTTTATCTCTGAAAGTTGTCAAAAGAGCTTATACATAAGGTAGTGACTTTGCAGTAATAACTTTGGGCCACATACACTTTGAACAACTGCAAAGTGTTTAGTTTTTTTGTGTATTTTTCACGTTTTTTTAACAAAATCAAGTACAGTGCCTTTAGCAATAGATTATACTACGCATTAATTTTAGATAAATTGGCTAGTCTAAAAAGTCACTACACAAAGACAGTCAGGGTTATGTAGATTTAGATAACTACAATTATGTAATGTGATTAAAATAAATAAATAAAAACACAAAAGGCAGGTTATACTGTTCAGTATATAAGCAGCAATACACAAACTATGAAACACAGTGTCCTACTTTGTTTCCTTATCCTACTCTAATCTCACTAATCTTAAGATAAAGCATTAATTAACTCTCAAATCCATGTAATTAAGCTCACGATTCCGCCTTCTTACCATTCACTATCTTTACTCAGTCTTTTGCTTTTCCGGACAATGCAGCGGACACAATTACCCAGCAGCTTCTTGTTGCTCTCTAAACAGACCAAATAAGCTGAGGGATCATGGGAGGAGGTGGAGAGCTGCACTGTTTGTTTCATTATAACCCCCAAAAACACAATCACCACTCAGGCTCGGCTCTCAATGAGGACAAAATGCAGGTTCGTATGGCAAAGCATCCAATTATAGTTTCCAAGGTTAGCCATTTTGGGAGGTAATTAATGCAAGTCAATGGGATGGCCCTTGAAAGCTCTGGAAAAACAACAAGAAATTGGGAAGAGTGAGGAGGGCTCTAACTACGCTAATGATTCTTAGTGATGCTGTTCAAAGTAGAAGAGTCCTGGCTGGGATTAGCGAATATGTGTTGGTAATTTTTGTTTGTAAGAAGCAAAAAGTTGGATAAGAGGGTAGTCTCTTGGAGGTTCTCTGAAAATTTGTTAAAAATAACAAGGTTTTCAATTACAAATCAGGCCAGAGATCATTGAGCATCATGGACTGCTTTGGTGGTATCAGAAATTCAAACTTGACCATAAATGATTGCCATGCCATTAGAATAAAAATAAAATAAAAATAATTTGAAAGAAATGCTTAGTTGTTTCACTACACCTAGCTCCATGGATACATGAAATACTGCATCACGATATTTTTAAAACACACTTATTTTATTGTGCTATTTTCAGATCTATGCTATAATGTTGTTCTCAACACACACAACCTGGAGTTGTGTTTTGTTTCATTCACACATGTTTAACACATAAATCCTTCATATTTATTGGGCTGTTTTGTTCTCTCAAACTGGTAACACTCTGTTTCACCTTGTGTCATGTGGTAATAAAGCCTGTGCTCTACTGTGTTTTTAAACGACAGACATTTTCACTAGAATCATTTGGATTTCAGCATTGGAATTGCCAATTTCTACTGAAGTAAAGGAGGTGTAGAGAGTAAATTTTGCGTAATATAGAACTTTTAACAGTGTACATTTTTTCAGGTGTTTTTTTTTTTTTGCACTTCAAGTCTTCATTAATTTAAAAAACAACAACAAAACAAACAAACAAACAAAAAAAAAAAACACTGATATTGGACTTTTCTTACTTTCCTGTTAGTTTTAATTTAGTTTAGGTTTGCTTAGACCTGCTAAAATCAAGTCTAGATTTGTAGTCCTGGTGACAATTAAAAAGCCAAATGTAGAGTTTAAATATGTGTTGTGTTGTACCTTGCACCACAGTGTAGGAGGCCTCCACAGAGGACAAGTTTGTGATGACAGTGACGTCATCATCCCGACTGGAGCTCTCAATGTCGATGTTTATGGAGCGTTCGATCTCGCGGTGCAGACTCGTCACCATCCCCGTGGGGTACGTCATGTTGGTCAGACGCCCCTCACTGTCGTATCTGAAGAGGAGGAGAGGGACACAGAGGTGAGAATGAACAGTACAGGGGTGTAATGAGTCTGGACTTGTAGAGATAAGACAGTGGAACATTGGTTCACCTAAGGAAAGAAAAAGATGTTTAGCTGGTCACTACTGCTTTTTTACTGTTTAGAAAAGCTAACATCTGATGTGGCATTAAAGGGCACTAAGCAACTTTTTATCTATTTATCAAATAATTCTCTCTGTGAATAGGGGCAACTCTCCAGAGATTACACAGTGCACCTTTAAATTCTGAATCAAACCAAGATTTTTCATAGTCCAAAACTGCAAGCCATTTATAAAATCATTTGTCACTTAACCTGTACTGATGCTACGACGCTAATGTTTAAGATTTGACGCATCTTGCCTTAATACATACAAATACAAACTATGTCTGGTATGCAATTGTGATTTGGTCAATATAAAAATAACTCCATCCATAAAAGCTTATTCTTTTATCTGCTACTGACCTTTTATAAAATTGTCGTGGCAACTCACATGTGACATTGTGATTTTTGAAAGTTTTTGTGATTCATAGCAAGGAGAATTTCATACAAATTTCACCACATTATTCTATTTTTTTGTTAACTTAATTTGTAATTAAAAACAGACCTATGCTTACAAATGTATGATTTCTTTGGTAAAGGTGCAGCAGACAAAATTAGATTTTATATGGTCATAGAGTAGAAAAATTCATGCATTCAGTTACAAAAGCTACCACTAGGGGGCAGAAGTACACTGTCAAAACCAATACAGAGAGAAGCCACAATGAACCCAAATAAACAGAACTCATTTAGATTTAACTTGAGCTATTTATCGCCTCTAGATATGACAACAAATATTAGATATGCACAAAAACAGACACTTTTCAGTCTTATAAACTTACTGGTAAAATGTTGTCCATCCTGTCTCATCTGCTTTGGTTGCTAGGAGCCCCGTGTTTCCGCTGTACCCCATCAAAGCCACTTCTTGTCCCAAGGCTGACACGCTCCGTAGCCCCCCAGTTGGGTCCAATCCCAGGGTCACCACTTGGTTTTCAGGGAGCAAGACTAGTCTAAGCAGGCCAGCTCCGCCCCCTTGCCCTGCCCCATCTCTCCTAATCTTCACAGTGTTGTTACAGTTGTCTGAAAGCATGCTTAGTTCTCCATCTGGTCCATATGTAAAGTTATACAGCGGTTCACCAGTCACTAAGCTAACAGTTTGTATGTGCTGGCCTTCCCCATTGAAAACATATAACTCTTGTTCCCTTGGCGAGGCGACTTCGTACTGAGCGATGCCAACGAAGCCTATGCTAGATACAGCAGGTCCAGGGCGGTTAGCTTTCACCGCCCTGATTCGAATGTTGTTGAGGTCCGCGATGAAGAGGGTGCCATCGGGGGACACGGCCAGAGACGTGGGGGAGTTCAGACCAGCGTCAGGGGCGTAACCCTCGTCACCATAGAAACAGTTGCAGTTGACGTCGTTCTTGCAGTCGCAGTCAGAGGCAGCGCCAGCCAGCAGTGAGATCTCGCCGTTAGTGCTCACCTAAACAGAAGAGTTAAGAATAAAAGATTAAAAAAAAGATATTGCAGAGTAAATATATCTTGCTTTAATTAAAGTTCAATTATGAATATTATATAAATAAGATTACAAAACTTTTGTGTGTGAAAAAAATGAAATTAGTTGGGACGTTTAACTTCATACTAGTCTATAACACTGCACATGATTTCAGTTATTATAACATTATATTAATTGTATAGAAAGAAAACAGCCTAATTTTGATATCCCTACTGCTAAATAAAAGAAAGAGAAAAAAAGACTACTTCTACATATGGAAATAGACACCACAAGATATTATCACACAAGGATTCCTATAGTAAGAACAGTATTGTTGTTACTGCCAAGACTACAGTCTTATATTTTATTATATTATATTATATTATTATTATTATTATTATATTAGCTTACAAACTTATCTACTTACTACTTACTACTACTTATTACTACAACTACTACTACCACCTAGGAAATCCAATGTCACCACTTCTTAACCTTTTAATGGTCACATTTTTATATAATGCATCATTTACACACATATATTCATACACCAATGTACACATACACAGAGGGTGAGGTTAGTGTTTTGCCCAAGGGCAAAACAACAGCACTAACAGCAGCTGTAGGAGCTGGAATCTCACCGCCAACCTTTGGATCAGTGGATAAACAACTGAGCTACTGTCTCCCCCAGCAGAAATATTGTGCCTAGCAGGTTTTACTATTACTACTACACTACTAACACTATTACAATGTAGTATACTTTGTTAAGAAAACTCCACACTGACAGATCCCTAACATCCAGCATATGACGGCTGTGACAATATAGCAGAGTGACGTGCTAACCACTCTGCCACCATATCAACAATATTGATTAAATCCAACAGCTTGGCTTTCTTGTAGTTTAGAGAGAGGGATAAAAAAAAAGACATTTTTGGACAGCGTTCCTACCAAAGGCAAAATTAATACAAGGGAGTTATCAAAACAAAGTCTGGAAACTGTAAAAGCAACTTCCCTGAACATGGCGCCTGGAGAACTGAAACAATATTAGGCTTTCTACAATTCGCCCACACAACCTGGCCAGCTGTACGAAGACAATTCATTTTAAAAGGCCCTACAACAGTTATCTTGTTTATCGTGTACCTGTCGAACTCGGTTGATTTTCTTCTCGTCCGTCTCTGCGATGTAGAGGATGCCAGTGTGAGACAACGCTATGGCTGTAGCGCTCTCCAAAGCAGCGTGGATCGCCAATTTACTCAGGCTGTAGTCTATCCCCGGGACCTGGCAGTGCATCGGGCGCCCAGCGATGATGCTCACCTTTCAGGGTAAGAATAAAAACAAAGTTAGTTTAAAAAGTTTTAGAATATTTAGATACTCCTATTATGAATAAAGTTTGTATAAGGTTACAACAAAATCAAGTATGGCTGGACTTTGTATTAGTAGTAGAAGTAGTTGTAAAAAAGGTGCACTAAATTTGCTGGTGGAGTGTCTGCCAACTGCTTGTCTCCACAAAGATGTTATTGCTTTGCCTAGAATGTTCCACACTGTGCTAACATATCTTTGTGTGACCCTGCTCACAAAGAGAATGTATAGATTTCAATGTATTTTTGAGCAATACAATTAAATATACTAGATCGATAGATAGCAAGTATACACTAAGTATACACAGTGCTCTTTTAAGTACTTACAACTGTTTTTACTGCTACTTTACAACTACTACAATGGGTGGTAATCTCTTGTAGTGAAATCATCAAAGGGGCATAAGTACCCAAGACTAAAACTAAAACTAAAACTAAAACTAGTAGTAGTAGTAGTAGTAGTTGTTGTTGTTGTAAATACTTGTGAATACTTTTAAATGCTGGCTATGCAATTAGTACACCAACATGAATACTACAAGATATCATCCAAAGAGTGATGAGTACTCTACCAAGAAATACTTAAAAAGAAAAAGAAGTTTAAAGAATTTTGTGATGTTTTTAGAAGCACAGACTTTACCACTGCTACTAATATTAGCATCATATACCACCAGACATCTTCATCAGAACCAAAAGACGCAAAAATCAGTATTCAAGTAAAACAACTTCCTTAACTTTGAAAAGTAGATATATGTAGATACTTCTATAACGAACAAAGTTTCTAAAAGCTAAGACCTAATTAATCAGTAATAACATGACCACTGTAAAACTTCTAATATGATGGTTCTTCATGAAGAAACTTGTTAAAATTTGAACTTTTTTACAGCTATAAATTGCTGTAAGAAGCCTAATTGGGACTTGGTCTGTCAAACCCCTGTTGCAAGTGTCCACCCTTAAGGCTCTCTGGTCGCTGGCGGTTACCGACCTGGTGGTTTTCAGTGATGCGTAGGATCACATTGTTTTCCAGCACATAGAGGGAGTTGTCCATAGGGTTTACTGCCAAGTCTGTGGGCCACTCAAGGCGAACCTGTGAGGCAAATAAGGACAAAGGGGATGAATACATGTACTCAGTGATCCACGTTATTAATACGGGAGGGTATGATGGTCCCCTCTAATCTAAAATCCTTTTCAACATAGACAGAGTTGTGTTTTGTTTCATTCAGATATATTTAAGACATAAATCCTGCATATTTGGGCTGAGTTCTTCACCCAAACACTTCAATAGAATTATCTGGATGATTGCAGCCCTGTAATTACCAATCAAAACCAAGTTTGAAATTTTAGTATGATGACAACACTAGTACTGACTGAGCTTACTACCGTGCAACTATGGACAAAACCTGATACAAATGTTTTTGAGACAGATTAAACCGAAAGAAACACTGACAGTTGGACCAAATGAGATTTTTTTTGAGTTGCAACCCAACACATGATGTTAATGAGAAGTGCTACTAAGGCCACGCCTTCCTGAACTAGAGAGGTAAATCGTGTTTAAAATTACACAAGATGCTTTCATGTGAACCTGGTTTAAAACAATGTGATTTACAAATGGCATGAGTGTAACCAGTATTCAATTAATCAGTGTGCTATCAGCTTCTTCTCTTTATGAGTATGACTGGAGCCTGGCTGTGGGTGTTAGAACAGGTACAACTTGGACTGTTTCTCTATGGTCGATTTTAGCATCCTTTTAAATGCACTAAAATTACAATCACTGCCAAAATCGACTCAGCTCGTGTCATTATTTGTGATTTGTTACTTCCACTTGTTTAAATAAGGCATAAAACAATGCCTTAAGACACGGTATTGAGAGGTTGCCAAGGTTCGTACAAGTGTCTACTTCATTTTTTAAGTGAGTGCGGCGCTAATTTGCTTTTCAGCTATTCATTTATCCATGGAGTCTCTAATCTCCCCTTAAATCAGTCTGTCTGTGACCCTGGGCTGGCCGCTGTCCACACAATTGTCATAGCTCAGCACTCAGAGGCCTATTTTATCATCATCTATTACACCTTTGCTTGGTCTCGTCTCTCCTCCATCTCCTTCTACACTGTCCGCTGCCAATGTCTGAGGTGGACTCAGTTTTTAAGGAAGGCTCTGATGGTATCAAAAGGTATTGGTCCAATTCTGACATAATACCAAGTTGTTATATTATTATTATATTGTGATGTGTGAGCTGCTGTGTCCAAATTATTTCCCCTGTGAAACAATATAGTGTGTCTCAGTCTAAGTTAGTGCTCTGACCTATGCTCAGACAACCAGTTCAAGGGACTTTTTTCAGTTGACCCATAAAATGCAATATATATGAATGAATTATTTTAGTGAGTAAATTAATATCTTACAGTACAAAATCTATGGTTAATTTAAATGGTACCAGCTGGATATAATTTGAAATTTGACTATTATTTTAACAAAAAATTCCATAACAGCCTAAAATGATGACAAATGTTCAAGAAAAGAATATTGTGATAAAACAGCTATTTATTTATTTATTTCATTAAATGCACAATTACTTTTTTTATAATTTACACAATGATTAAGGCTTTGTGTGGTTCTGCTTACAGTAACTAAGAATGCACCTAAACGCACATCTAGGCCTGTCATGATAACACAATTTGGAATATGATATTATTACGATATATTGCTGAAGTAAATACAGATGATAAATGATAATATTGAAACTCCGGTGGGTCAGTGAATCTGACCGCTCTCTCAATTATAATTCCGTCAAGAGTGGGACTGGAACCACCAACGAACACTCTACCAATTGAACTTTACCTAATATAAAATGTAAAGACACCACACCCATTAGTTCACATACACAAACTGCTTACCTGACTGACGTCCATGCTTGTGTCACAGCTCAGCGGCCTCACGGCGGTCAGATCATTGGCTCCGAGCAATGTGGAGATGATTCCGTTCTGGTCCACCTTTCGGATCATGGTCGCATCAACAAAGTACATCAAGCCATTCTTATCCACAGCAATACCTGCCAAAACACAGAAGATATACTGTGTCCCAAATCATAACTCAACAACACTGCAGGGACTGTACCAGTACTCTTTCCAAGTCAATTAAAGTTCGCTCATTGCACCATCTTGGAAACGAATAGCATCAATGACAGCCGAATTGCTCTATGTTTCATCGGATGGAGAAGAACAAAGTGATGGACTGGCGCTGGATTTTGGGATGACTCAGAAATATGCCGGGGTTTAGTTGTCCCACAGGGCAATTGCAGAGCGCAGGCATATCCTTTAGAAAGATTTGTTTTTACAAAAGTGGAAAATGATCCGTTGCGCATCACTACTTCCTCCCAAACTACACTTTGTCTTGCCCTCATCTTTAAACTTTTCATTTGTTTCCTGTCTTTACCGCCGATGCAGTGTCAGATTTGGCGGTCTATAACACTACGGTAAGTTTGTTCAAATGGCAAAACTGTGGCCTCAAATAACTTGAACAACAGATATGAGAAACAGGCAAGGGCACTGAGTAAGTGAGAGGGAGAGGCTACAGAGCTGACGCTAAAAATAATAAAAGAAATAGAGTCTCTTGGGCTACCAATGTCTTAGCCAACCAACGTTTTTACTGGTCAACCAATTACTGAATACAACAAAAGGGGAAGGCATAGATTTGAGCTAGCTGGAGATTTGGGAGTGAATTCACACTCACAAAATGCATCTGTAGTATTTGTTATTGCCTGAGCTTGTGGTCTTGTGAGGTCAGTTTGGGTCAGACAAGTCATACATGGAGATACTGAAATTTAGTTTTTTAATAGTACCTTTTAGTCGACTAAACTTTGTACAGAGCTTATTATCAAAATTATCAATCATTTCTTTAGTCAACTATGATAAAGGACACAAGGACCACTTCTAGTGTTACTTACACACTTACTATAATGGGCCAATATATCAGTTGGACAATATTTGCCCCTTTTAGCATATCTGCTATCGGCCTTAAATCTCCAGCACAGGCCATTTATTTATTTTTTCCCCTGATCTGTTGCCTGAAGAAATCACATAAAGTTTTATTTGAATGCTTGTAGTGCAAAGATATAACTGCACAAAAGCATGACTTCTCAGCTCTCTTAAGGCTTTGTGGTAAAACAGGCCTGTTGGTGAGGTTGTAGTTAATTTAAAATACAGAATTTGGGGAAAATAATCAAAATCAACCCTCCATGATCTGCTCAAAAATATCGACACAGCTAAGTTTCCCTGGTTATTGAACCCATATCAGCTGATCTCATATGTGTCTGAAATACAATATGTTCCTGCTGGGCTGTCCAAGAATCAAAATGAAAGATTCACTGAAACCACTACTACTAGTACTAAAATCTATTAAAATAGACTTACTAAACTCTACACTATCTCTTCAAAGCAGGGGTAAGACAGAAGCAGGTCATAAACCAGGTTAATGTTGAATTTGTTAATGGGATTATTTTAGTGGTTCATGGATCTTACTGGCACCAAACTGTCAAAGGCGTCATATGTTCTGACAGTCTTACAGTGGTTACACATGGAGGTTGTGCATTTTAAAGCATAGAGTACATACATATATAATCTCCAGTGAAGCATAACATTATGTGCACTGGCAGGTAAAGTAATTAACAGAGATTGTCACTTCATTATGGGACCTGTTAGTGGGTGGAATACATTCACGTGGTACCATTGTCATATGTTCGCAAGTGAAGCTGGAAGAAGAAGTTTGTTAAAAAGTTGATATGCGAGATTACTCAAGAACTCTACTGACTTTTGTCTGCAGTAATCATTATCTCAAATAATCAATCAAAATAGGGCCAGGAAATAACACTGAAATCTGTGTTTTTTATGCTGGTTCTTATGTAGCCTATTCCAAAGTTGCCCATGCTCACTTCCTATTTGTCTCCAGTTTTATTTTATTCACACGTTTAACACACAAACATTGCATATTTAGTCTGAGTTCATCTCTTGTGATGTCATGTGGTAATACAGAACGCATTTTTAAACTCCATGCACCTTCACTAGAATCGTTTGGATAATTTCAGCCCTGGAATTCCCCATTTCAGCTGAACTAAAAATAAAAGGTAGCTGTTAACTTGAAAACTACTGCTTCATAACATCACAAGCTGGAGCAGAGCATTTTGAGACAGACTAATTATAAAGGACTACTCAAACATGTGTGAATGAAACAAAACACAACTCCAGGTATGTTTTTAAAGAGGTAACAACATTATAACATGTCTTAAAACTTACAAGAGTCAATTTTGAATAATATGGGACCTTTAATGATTTGGTTTGACATTTGATGGTTTAACTTTTGCATATTTCTTATCAATACGGAACACTAGCTCTTGCCCCCCCATCTGGAGTATTACCAGCACTGCCAAATCTTCTTTCATGTCCTAATCAAACTAAATTAAGCCTGTCTCCACCGCTCACCTTTGGGACTCATCAGTGTAGCTTCAGTGGCCTTCCCTCCGTCCCCACAGCGCTCGTCAAAGGGCAGACACTGCTCCCCTGTCCCGGCCACCACCTCCGCGTTGTCAGACAGCAACCGCCCGCCGGCTAACGACCGCACACGGTAGATCCGCCGCGAGTTTGTGTCCGAAATGAAGAGCGCTCCAGATACAGGGTCCACCGCCATGAAGTACTTGTGGGTTGGGTTGTTACTATGAAAATTGAAATAAAGTTTGGTTTAATTAATTAATTTTTTTTTTTTTTATAACTTAATTGGACACAATATGACTCACTATCATTTAATTTATATAGTGCTTATCTGATGAGGACAAAGATAATATGATTTAATTAAAAGGTAAATCAGGTAAGAGAACCAAGAAAAATGGAAAACAAATGAGTAAAGAGATATTAAAATAAAGATAAAGAATGCAGTTTTATTATGTTTTATAGAAAAGAAAATACAATTTAAGAAAAAGACAACACTACTACTACTACTACTACTGCTACTAGTACTACTACCAATACTAATCATTCATTTAGCCACAAAAGTTACTGAAAAATTGTTTAAAAATAGTAAAAGTTTTCTTATTATATTTCTTATTATATATTATCTATGTACTGGATATTTGTACTCCCAAAAACTATTCATAACTGCTAGTAACTGCAAGCTTTTACTATGCCCCAGGTCATACTTTTTCACGTTTTACCATTCACTTTATCCAGTTCTATCCTCACCTATTATAGCAAAATGCAAAAAAAAAAAAAAAAAAAATCTAAAAACTAAGTGTGCCATTTTACCTGTGCCGAAAGTCCTTGTTCCTTGAAGCGTGAGAGTGAGACAAAAGCAGAACAATAGCAGAGTTATTTCACAGTGGTGTGGAGAGCCCCCTACAGAGAAATGCACAGCTGGCTACGAGTGAGCATCACATTTTAAAACATAGGTAAAAGCACCTCTGGGAAATGTATCTAGAACAGTGTGTAATTCTGCCTCTGTGTCTCATCCCTTGTGTCTCACCTCTTTTAACATGAAATATGCAATTTTCTTTGTGTTATTTATGACAAACAACACTTTCACTATCCTTTGGTCTACTTCAATAATATACAGAATATGTGTATCATTATGTTCTGAGTTCTTGTATACTAAGGCTGGCTAAAAGAACAAGTCTGTCTGCAATGCCTCTACCTAGTTCAAAATTATTTATATCTTTTACTTTATTTGTCTATTTCCATTTGCTGTGGTTCCATTTATTTAAAAATAGACTTAAAGCTATCATTTGTTTTCAGGTTGGCTGTTGTATTCTCACACTTCACCACTACATGCTAGCTACATTACTTCAGTCTGATAGTGTGCCAGCTTTGGCCTGACAGAAGAACATCCGGGAGCAAAGGTGAGTCTGAACAAAGGCCAGGTAAGGGGAGGGGGAGGTTTCACATCTGCCATCTACTGGTGAAAAAAATTAAATAAACTTACAGATAGCAGCTTTAAATAAACTAAAATTAACTGGAACACACTTTTTGTTTGGTCCAAATAAAAAGACCATGAAAATTGCTCCAAAAGTCAATAAAGGAATAGATTAACTTATAGTATAATGTCAGCATGAGCAATTTTTATAAAATTATGGCTCATTAACATGACCTTTTATTTACAAAATATATAATAATTTATGAAACAATATATAATGGTATCCAGAATTGGCTACCCACTTCAAGTCTATAGGCACATACCCCTATCTCTTACCTGAGCTCAAGGATGCCCGTGGTGTTCATAGATGGGTACACTCTTCTCACAAAGTTCAGGTCCCCCACATACAGACTCCCATCAGTGCCCATTGCCAAGGCAACTGGGGCCAAAAGTTTGTTCCCATCAGCGAGTCCATTGCAGCTGGGACAGGAGATGCTGCGGCGGCGCCCATTCCCCATCACACTGACGATGACAGGGGGCTGCTCTGTCACAAAAACGTTCTCTCCGCTTCCCTTGTGCAGAATACCTACACAAAGTACAGGGGGTTAGGAAGAATTTTGTGAAATTGTAATAAACAGACAAATTAGAGTTCAAAATATGTGCAATGTGCATCTCTATAAAATTATTTCCTATTCCGCTACAGTGTTGAGCCTTAAAGGTTGTATAGAGGATTTTCCAAGGAACGAGAAATCCAGCGACTGTTTGTCCTTTTTCAAATGCTGCGCATGCGTGAAACCACCCCCCCTCCCCTACAGCTCCCTACGTAGAAACGCCTCCTCCCGCCTCCTCTTTACGCCAGAAACAGGTTTGTTTACAGCCGGTGCGCTGCACATGACTTGTAAACAACTACAGTGTTGGTTAGGCAAGGCGGACATTTCGTTCGCGGACGAGAAGTGAGGAGCAGGGAGAAGAGCGGAGCAGGGAGAGGAGAGAGGAGAGGAGAGAGGAGAGGGGAGCGGTGCGCGGAGATTCCGTGCCCGGAGAAGTGAGGAGCAGGGGGGAAGAGCGGAACGGGCAGCGGGGACAGGAGCAGGAAAGGGGTGCAGAGAAGGTTGCGCGGAGATTCCGTGCGAATGAACTAGCTACAACACGCAGCAGCAAGCGGACTCTTTCTTTGCTTGAAAATTACGTTTTCAGACATAGGATATCGCTTTCGTGTCCTGAAAAACGTTTTGACTAGCTCTTGGAAATAAAGTAAGTTTTCATAATAAGCAGAAGTTACCTGTCCAGGAGTAATTTGGCGACCAGTGCGTCAGTCTTTAGACCCTGCGTCTGCTTCAGTCGCGCCATCGCTGGAATGAATCTACAAGAATCACCTTAGTTTGGCTTCGCTGCTTTTCCCCTTGTCTTCTTCTTTCAGCGACCTCAAAAACGGACTTTCTTTTGCGGCTAACTGCTCCTGGATTCTTGTCTGCCATTGCAATAAACTTTGTGCTAACTGCGAGGAAGATATAGGTCAAAAAAAGCCGCTAAGAACTGTTGCGTTGGTGGAGTAAACAGCGTCTGTGCGGCTTGCGTCTGTGGACTGCGTGACAGGCGTACGTAAACCACGTACCGTCGGCGTGCAGGCAAGTCAGTTACGCTAGAAACGTAGGGAGATTTGATTGACAGCCTGTCAGCTAACAGATAACGAGGCAGTGTCGTTATCTATTGGCAAATGTTTAGCCCCACCACGTCCAGAGTTGATGAATTTTTATTCTCTTTTTTTTGGTCATCATAATTACAAGGCTACTGCACCTCTATAATGCTATCATTGACAACTTGAAACAAAAAAAAATCCTCCATACAACCTTTAAGTTACATGGCATTTCCACTTGTGAATAATTGCAGCTGGTTCTTTTTGTACCATTTCCATCAGAGACGGCAGATAGTCATTTACAGCCTTTGTGGCCGTGACTTAAAATCATGGAAAGTACATTTATGGACAATAACATTGCCACTTCTACGTGATTCATGGAACTGCACATGTTCACTTAAGAGGTCTGGTAATGATCTGTTTTGTGAGAAATAAGAGGAATTTTCTCTTAAAATAACCTATATAGTAACAATGATAGTGTTTGAATGCAATATGGGGGAAAATGCATTTGATGGAGGGTATTTTGCACAGTATAGAATGTACAGTGTACATTTACTTCAGGTTGAATTTAAATGATAGAAATTCAGTCATTTTAAAATTAACTAATCTTGGATAGATATGTGTTAAAATAAATAAAACAATTATTATAATATAGCTCGTAGCTTAATGTACATTTGAATAGAAATAGTACATATGCATCTAAAGTTCCTATATAATTTTTTAAAATTGTCTCTTATGAGCTTTCAGCCACATTATAAAGTTACCTCATCAAAAACTGTTGTTTTGTTTCATTCACAAATGGCTGAGTAACCCATTATTGTTAGTCTGTTGACATCTCCAAAGCTCCAAATGCTCTGATCCACTTTTTCCTACAGAAAAGTGTTTTCTGTTTGACAGAAGAACTCAGCCTAAATACGCAGGGTTTGTATGTGAATGAAACAAAACACAACTCCAGGTATGTTTTTGATGAGGAAAAATATTATAACATAAATTAGAATATAGTGTAATATATAGTGAAAGCTATACTTGTGGTGCTTGCGAATCAAATAGAAACTGTTCCTTTCATGAAACGAGAGTTGAGGTACTGAATCCTACAGCCAAATCCAAAATAGGAAATAGTGATTAAGAAATCCCTCCATCTGCTCCCCATTGTGTTCTAAATATCAAGATTATGTTATTGCAACTGATTAGACAACAGTTCACAACATAATAATATTTAGTATCTTTATGACTCCCATACCACTGCGAGTGTTGAGGATGTGGTGCTTGTCCAGGGACCACCCGCCCAGGTTGGTGGGATCCAGCTCGAAGCCCTGGAGCAAAGCGATCCTCTTCTCCCACAGGACCAGACTGGCACACGACTCATACTCATAACCCACAGACACTATGGAAACAACACAGACTATAGAAGTGGAAGTACATGTATAAGAAACTTACTCACAACGGAATCTCTTAACTAAACTGAAAACAGTGAAAGGTGCAATACACAGAGCAGATAGTTAGCACCTGAAACCTGCACTAACACCTGCGTAACACTCATACGTTTTCTGTTAAATCAATTATAGGCCTTGTTAATTAGGCAGAGTACCTTTAGGGCCGCTGGGTGCATAGACCATGTTGGCAGTTACATTGAAAGCTCATTAAAACCATAATCTCAAATGTGCGCATGTTTATTAATATTTGGGAGGGCACACAGTTAGATACAGATAGATAGAATTTCCTCATTTATTTGTGTAAATTCAGACATAGATTCTGTTTGAATGTGAGCCGTTTTGTTCTCTATTAAAAGGAAAAGCGTGTTAACACATAACTCCCCCATGAGCCGCTGTGAGATACAGAGAATGCTGCTGCCAGCACCTTTTCAGCTTCACTGCAAACAGTAATGCACCGCAGCTATCTCTTCATGTTGAACAAAGTTAACATAATACAAAGCATGTGTACGCTTTTATTCATGAGGAAATGTGAAATTACAGTTTCTCCAGAGAAATGAGGAGTCTAATTTTCTAAAGCTCTGTCCCTCATGACTAGAGTCCGCGCAGAAGTCCCAGATGTCCAGTGCATCTGTGGTCTGACGGAGCATTTGGCTGACAGCATCTGCGAGCCACTGTGACAACACACTGTAATAGCACTGCACCGCTGCAGCTAACGGCTAACTCGCCCTGATGGCTAATAACCCTTCACCACTGTTACGGCTGGCTGCCTGAACCACAAGCAGCCCTAATGAAAAATAGACATATGAAAAAAGCCCTTAACCGGGCCGTGCCGCAGAGTGGGGCTGACTTCTGCTGCATTATCTCTCCTTCAAGCCCTCTAATTAGCAGCCCTCTCTGTCATAGCCAGTGCACTCTAATCAGGACTAGGGCTACAAATGCCCCTCCTCCCTGTGCACTCTCCTCTCTCCACACACTCACCCACAGCTTCAGAAAGGCCATACACCCTCTGCCCATACGCGTCCGTCTTGTCCCATATATATGTGTAGGCCAGGTTGGGAGAAGCGTGGAACCACTTCTGGAACAGGTGGCCCTCTACTGCCACCATCAGGTGAACTTTGAGCAGGCCCATGGGCACCACGGCAGGAGTCATGGTCACCTTGAGCAGGGAGCGGTAGCCCTGAGTGCGAGAGCTGAGGTAGCACAGCTTCAGAGTGGTGCCAGGTACCTCAATCTGCTCGTGCAGCACCTGCAGACAAAGAGCAGAGGAGCTGGGATTAGACCGGATTAGAGGGAGGGGTAATGGGGGTCACACCTCCACTGATGTGAAGGACAAAGATGAACAAACAATGACAGGAATGAAGGAGACGTAAACGAGAGAGAGAAGGTGGAAAAGAAAGGACAGAGCCTCACTTAAAAAAACACGTGACAAAAATTGCAAGGCTTCAGATGTCATCACACTAAAATGGATATTGTTAAAATGCATATTTTTGAGGCAATATAGCAAGTTCTAACAGCTATTTGCTAATAAAAATGATCAGATTTAATTTGTGAATTTACCTTTTAGATTTTTCAATGTAATTAATTGGTAAATCTGGCTATCATCTGAGAGTATGACATCATTACATCCAAGAATGTGAAAACTGCCAGTACTTGATCTGTTATTAATCCTAGTTTAGTGAGTCAAGAATGGACAATGTTACATCTTCATAATTTTATTAATCCCAACTGTCTCAAACTTGGTGTGTCCTAGTTTTTAATTCTATAAATCTGGTCACCATTGTCAAGCTAACAATTCGCAATAGCATGAGTGATGCAAATTTGGTAAATGACTCAAGTTGGGTAATGGCAAGAAGAGCAGACAGAGATTAGCCTGTTGCCAAAGGTTTGCGTGCACACCTGAGTCTCTGGGATGATGGGCTTCTCTCCGGGTTTGGAGCTGAAGAAGGAGGACAAAGGCGACGCAATGACGAGAGGGTCTGGCCGCACAAATCCGCTAAGATCACAGCCCGGGATGGTGTTCTCCTCGGTCTTTAGCATCAGCGTATCCAGCGCATAAAACTGACTCCATGGCAACCACACGGTGCGCTCCTGGCTCAGGAAGGGGGCACGCTCGAACCTCAAAGTTAGCGATGCACCACCGTTAGCGAGCAGATCAAACCTACAGAGGGTTTGTGAGAAGAGGATGCAAATGAGGGGCAGATGGTGACATTTCCAGTGGAAGGATTGTTATTTGGACAATATGCACAATAGAACATGCAGAACAGTTGCTAGGATTATAAATGCAAAATTGACACAGATACAAATAAATACACTAATTTCTCACAGGTAATGACCCATATTTTGCCTAATTATTACATTCAAAAAGACCAATAGCACTCAGGGTCAAATATTAGTACATTCAAGTCTGTGAAACTGGAAACAGCTCCTGAAAAGTAATTAAATATTACAAAATAACATTCAAAACAAGGTCAGAAAGAGTCAGATGTATATGCTCTTTCACTCAGCACCTGGAATAAAGCCATTTAAATATTAGCATAGTTTATCATTAGATGTCACCCTGCCAAAATGAGCAAAAACACTGCAAAGGAAAAAATTAAAATATTGCAAAAAATAAAGTGCATCAGACAAGCATAATTGTTAAAAAATGACATTCAGTAATAGTAATTATTTGTACATTATGGTGGCATAGCACGTTCATTGATTACATTTCAGAATATTTGTTAGTATCTATGCTAAACTGTCTACAATGGATTAAAGTCTTAACTAATTTTATGTAATCTAACCCTAATCCAATTTTGGCAACATCATCCCCTCTATAATCTCCACAAGGCTGTTTTTTTGCCATAAATCTAGTGAAGCATTCTGGGTATTTTCTGTTTTGTACATACATTCCGTCCTGGCGTGTGAGTGTGTATCCATATTGAGGATAGTTGACAAAAGACACGTTCACCCCGACCAGAGGAGTCCCATCTGTGGTCAGAACCTGCCCACGGATCAGGGACGCCAAACTGCAAAAGAGGAAAGGGAGATAGACACAGTATAAGAGGTGGAAGTAGTACATTACAAGTACTTTTACTTCAAATGTGCATAGAAGATTTTTTTTTATATGTGAGTCATAATAGAGCAGATGAGACTAAAAGACATTTTCAGAACAATTCTAATCCAATCTATGCCTTGCATGTTTCCCCTTTTTGGCAACCAGTAGAGCAGTGACTGTATTTTAAACCAAATGCCTTTCCTGGCCAAACCGTATGAAAGTAAGTATAAGGCAGTGTTTATTTATCTTTTTTGAGTCACGGGACACATTGGTTAAAATATTCCACTGCACACAACCTTCCAAAATATTGTATTACCAAATCGCACCTTAAAAAAAAAAAAAAAAACATAATCTAGTAATATAGCCAAATATGTCCATGTCATGTCTGATTCTTTGACTCTGGCAATGATTTTCTTTTTTGGATGAGAAGTTTGCTTAGAACACTCCGAAAAGCTAAATTATTCAATGAAATTCATGTGTGAATCTGTTAACTCAAATTAGATTTCTTTTCAAGGCACATCTGGCAACATCTCTGGGCACACTCGTGTTCACACGCACACTGAAAATCTGTGGTTTAAGGCATAGTTTCTTGTGCCCACAGAGAAATTTGTTACTCTCAAATTGCTGCTTGTCTGAATTTATTTTGACTTGTAATTCGATATTTTTGGTCCTTTCACAGCACTTATTTACATAGATGCAAATTTCTGGTATACCACCTCTGGAGTACGGCCAAAGTCAGTTTCAAAAAGTGACATTTCACGCATCAATCATAAGTTTTGACTCATCTCCCCATCTTTCAATCATCTAATTTGCAAGCTCAATTACTGGTCTGGTCTTCCACTATTCATTAATTACAGACAATCAACCACGGCGCCACACGGATTAGCGCATGTCAATCACGTAAACAATCCGTGACAATGCGATGGGGTCCATGACTTTCAATGCGTCCAACTACAGGGACATGGAGCTTCAGGAGAGACCCAGACTGAATACATGTTCTGTGCTTTAACTGTAAAAATAGATTGTGGTATGCTGTTGGTATACAAGTTTGTTTAAAGGTTCATTGCGTAACTTTCCTGAAATGTTTCAAAGTATGGCATTAAACTTATTATCTACACAGAGACGAGCAATGCCATTAGCCTAATTTACAGGTGAGATCTGTGAAGCGGTGACCCCACTCACAGTCAGAATGCATGTTTTTAAAGGCATTTTTGAGCAATTATGTATTTCATATAAGTTTAATACCATATTGTGGAACACTACAGGCAAACTAATAACATCTCCATGGTGGCAGACCCCCAACCTGGAAAGTTACGCAGGGCACCTTTAAATCATAGACTGAATTTATAAATAGATAGAGCTAACCTCTGCAGCCTAGCTGGAGGAGTAGCTTAGTGCACATACAGGAGCACCATTGAATGGTCCCCCATGATGTAGAAAATTAACCTATTCACTGTGAGGTGGGAGTGCTAACCAGACTGGCCTGAAAGTACACTGGATATTGCTTCCTAGTGCCTTTCTTATTAACCAATTTCAATGCGTACAACAACCGGGACAGAGAGCTCCAGAAGAGGCCCTGACTGAAGAGACACTCCGTGCAGATCATCACATGTGACACTGAGTCGTGGACAATTAGAGATGCTGAGTGCTCTGTGGGCTATGATTCAACAACAAGCAGCATCATACTGAGAGGACTTAATGTGGTTGGACAATGTAGTTATACGGTCTGTCCAAGAAACAGTAAATAGGTTTTAGTTGTAAAGACAGATTGAGGTGTGTTGTTGGTGTGCAAGTGTGTTCAAATTGTTTGGTTGTTTTAATTGCATGTAACATTTGATATTTTTTACGTACAAAAGGTGTGGGAAGGCATGCTAAAGGATATATAAAAATGTGACCGTTGACTAACAGTGAGAGTGCTAACCAGATTGGCTAATGCTTCCTTGTGCCTTCATTGTGGATTTTTCTGTTGGATATTTCTGATGAGAATACCATGTAAGCAATTGGGAAAACTGGCTCTTTTTCCCCAATCAAGTATGCATCAGATTAGAGTCTTACCTGGAGTTGAATGGATTCTCCCCTGGTATGATGTGCGTGCTGTCTCGTCCCACCAGCATCTTAACGCGGTCGTAGAAGGACCTGACCCGAGGCTGTAACACGGGGCTCTGCTGGATGACCAGGAGGGGGTCCCGGGACCCTCTGCACAGGGGGCTGTTCTGACAGGGACTTTGGATACAGCAGTCCGGGTCCATACAATCGGTGAGTCCATCTGAAGATTCCAAATAAGGGCTAAAATGAGTGCAAGCAGAACTGCCCGGCAAGTCACCCTGAATATGTCGATTCATTTTAAACTTTTAAATGAATGAATTAAATATCACATCTGATTTTTGTGCTCAGCTAAGGGAAAATAATGATCCACTGCTTCTGCTGCCAGACTGAGATGCCTTGTCTTTGTCATGGGGTGAGGGCAAGAAAGTTTGGAAATCTTTTACTTTATAGACTACTCCTGTATGTCATAAAATAGCTAATGTAATTTAGAAAAATACCGTAGTAAAAATAGTTCAGAAAATGTGATTTGGCAACAAGAGTGTGTAATTGAAGTAAGGTAAGGTACAAGTATGCAAGCTAAGGTCCACGTAGGGTAATTTGTCATCTGTAATGAAGCTATATTCACAATGGTCGAAAAATGAAGGATTAATGTTTCCAGAGCCCTAATTATGTTTAGAAAAAGGCAATAATGTAAATGTATGTTTGTTGTGGCACTCTGAATTCAATTTTTAGATTAAATTTCTCTCCAAGTGAATGTGAAAAAAACAAACAAAACCAAAAAAAACTTACTTTAATTTAATTTAAACTTTTATCTGTACCAACTTCACAAACTACCAAACTCACCTCCTTCATTGTCCTTGTTGTCGGCACAGGATGTCTCCATGGCGACACTGCAGCCCGGACCCCTCCACCCCGTCTGGCATTCGCAGTGCCAACTCTGCTGCCCCATGGTGCACTGCCCATTTCCGTTGCACAGGTTGGGACATCCATCTGCGGGACACGGGAGACACAGAGGGGGGAGAGGGGAGGAGGAGGAGGAGAGGACACAGAAGCAACGTGATTTTTGTTTTGCCTTCAACTCAACACTATGCTCGCCACATACTCAAGTACATGCTCATTTGTAACCAATGAGGCTGGAGAGTCAATGGCTGCTTAAGTATTGATCGCTTAGGAATCAATTTTATTCAGTGGATTAATTTTCATGCACAGCTGACCGTCTATACATTTCTGTGTGTCTGTGTGCGCGTTTGTGTGTGCGTACGTGTGTGTGTATGTGAACAGAGAATAGATCACTTACTGGATAGTGCCTCGCGGATCATAACTCTCGCGCTCTCTTACTTATGATTCAGTGTCGGTAATGGGATTCTGATGGCCCGAGAGTAATGCTTTCTCATGAGAGAATGAGATTATGTTCAGCGGTCTGTGCCAGTACAGAAATGTGTGTGCGTGTGCCTGTGTGTGTGTGTGTGCGCGTGTTGTGCGTGCCTATGAACTAATAAACCTTCACTTTAGTTTATGCAAAAAGCCCCACACCATCCTGGGACCCTGCAGCCAAACAAGTAAATTCAGTAACTGGCTTATGTGAGCCCACCTTTAGTCAGCTAACTGACTTAAGGCAGCAAGAAGCAAGATGATTTAAGCCAATATGGAAATGAACAGTTATGTAGAAAGTAAAAAGCTAAGTAATGATTAAAACTGTATGATATATTATAAAGTAAAACTATTTGCCAAACACATTCACACAAACTTGAGCACATGAGATCTCAAACTGGTACAAGAAGTCCTAGTCAAGACCCGTTTTATTTCTGATTAAAATTCATTTAGGTCCTGCTTTAGTCTTTGTCTTAGTCCAGCTATGATATAGACTAAACAAAATGTATAAATGGATGTAGCTAACCTGTTAGCTGCCGCTTTACAAATAGTAAGTGAGCATAGGGGCGCTTCTGGCTCTATCGACTCTGGCTCCAATTGCCTTTACATTGAAAATCACCTCTCTCTCTATAACTGCTGCAGTGAGCCTTATCACTTAGGTCTAAAAGTGTTTGCATTAACCAATTTAACATGATCCTGGTGTTTTTATTTCACTATTTTGTCTGTAAATAAATTTCTATTCCTAATGTGGAATGTAGCTCTGCATTCACTGGAGCTGGAGCTGAATGCTATGGATGATGTCACAATCCCTTAGTCCACTTCTTTATACAGTATATGGTCCATACTTATCTATATTGTTGTGGTTTAAGCATGATATCACAAATTAGAAACTACTGGTAGTAGTTTTCATATCAGACATATTTAGTGCATGCACTGCCTGAATGTAAATGTGTTGATGCATTAAATGTGCAATATAGGTTTATGTATTTTTTAGCATGAAGCAGTTTTGTTTACTGCTGTTATATGTGAAATTGCTGGATAATTTAGAGATCAATGTTGGCCGTCTGAAAATGTGATTTTCAGAGTAATATTGAATTTTCTGATAAGGTATGATGGTATTACAGACAGCAACAACCTGAACATTTATAGAGCTAGCTTTTATACCTAAAGATTAAATAATTTGAGAAAAAATGCAGAGGTTGCTTTCTTGTTGTTGAAGGTAAGAAATGAAGTTTTGAGCTTAATAAATATAATATCAAATGATCAAATCAAAAAGAGGAAATTTATAATGTTTTCTAAGTGTTATTTTACAGGAAAATGAAATAAATTAAGGCAAATAACAAGGGAACATGCTTTTTCACAAATCAACCATATCCAGGTGGGTAATTTTTCTTTATGGACAAATGCCTGAAATTTCAATTTGGATCAGCTTGCATTGAGAATAAATATGAAGTAGAAATACCCTAGCTTCTTAGAAAATATTTGTCCTTCAAAGTACAGTCGTCAATGGCCTTGAAGAAAAATAAGAAGGGATACAAAGACAGACAATGCCACTGCAAATCAGGAATGTGGTCTACACAAACTGAAACTGGATTTAAATTAAATACTGTCTAAACATTTGCAAAGACTTTTTTTTAAACTATTTTTAAATATGAACTTAGCCAAAGTTGGTCATTTATTTTTTCCTTTAATCTGTCTTATCATGTCTGGTATCTCTTTAAACTGCCCCTTTCCAGTTGGAACACAAGGCTGTTTGCCACATTATAATCAATCAAGGACCAGGACAAAGGCACAGTGACAAACTGTGACAGTGTTTTCTCTGGCTCAACAAAGCGCCTAAAACAAACTTGTCACTTTGATTTCCCCTTCAATAAATGACGGATGCACCAAGATGGAGCCTATAAACAAGAGGTACTGTAGCCAAAAAAATCAGTTTAGTGAGAGTCCTGTTACTGCAAAAAACAATTATCAGTCTATGGGTTTCAAGCTAAGACAACAGACCTCCATTGCCGTAACAACTGAGCAATATTACATTTTTTATTTGCCTGAACCCCATGAATAATAGTAGTACTAGTAGTAGTAGTAGCAGCAGTAGTAGTAGTAGCAGCAGTAGTAGTACTAAAAGTTATAGATTTAGAGAACAGTTTATTTAAATATTGCTTTCACTTAATCACAATATAATTCTGTCAAAAATAGTAAAGACTGATACTTACTTCCATTTCACTACAAGAACTATTTTACTTGTTGTACTTCTACTTCCAACTCAAAGTTACACAAGTGTTAGTAGCTCCAACTATGCTAGATTGTATATAACCTAGGAGAAGTGGTAGTGATATAATATAATATACTGCAATGACAACTACTGCATAAACGTACCTAACTGCACTTGAAAAAAACAAAACTACCGTACTTGATTCCAAAGTTTAACCCCGTTTTCACAGCTCATCTGGAATACTTGCTTAATAGTTTTTAAACTTTAATTATTACCACTTTCAGCATCAGGGCGACGTAGCAGCTTTTAACAGCTAAGCGTGGATAAGATTGTCCCTGATTATCGAGCTGGGGCTACAAAGCAGTTAGCAGTGATTGCCTGTTAAATGGAGTTGCCGTTTTAAAAAGGCGCCAAATACTTATGAAGCAAAGGGACAGGACAATCCATAGCAAGCATTGATCCAACTGCCCGGTCAGGCCCAACGTGAGCCTCTCCTCTCTTTAAAGCCAGGGAGCCTAGTCGATACCCTCTCATACTAACTAGAATAAAGTGGGATTTCAGAAACTATTAAGTCCACCCTCCCAGCTAATGTAGTTGGACTCTGATGAAATCCCTTTAAAAAGGAGCGAAAATTGCCTTGGGTTATGGGTCAGCACTCACAGTCTTCTCGCGTACGTCTGGGGCTGTACGAATGCAAAAAAAGATACTTGAAGAAAGACCAAATGGATGGAAAGAGGGAGAACTGAAACTATAGCAGATTTGGGCCTTGAAATATGTATTTTTTTATATTTGAAAATAGTGAAAACAGCTAGGAGTGGATACTACAAAAATACAGCAAAATACTACTACAACTACAAAAAAATTTAAAAAATTGAAGATGATTTTGGCGAAACCATTTGCAGACATATGTACAAAAATGATATGAGGCCTATTAGGATACAATGAATTGTTTTCTGATTAGGTACAGTATATGTTTTAAACCTGATGCCCTGCCTGATGCTACTCTCTCTTTACTTACACAGGTTTAGGATAGGCACAAACAGTACTTTCTAGTTAATCATAAGTAGCAGAATTCTTATGCTAAATGTTATTGCCAATTCTACATAAATCGTTGCTACATAAACGTTGTTATTTGTAAGGAAATTTGTTCTTAAAAACACATAATTTTGAGGTAATTGCCAAAAGAAAGTATAATCTAGCCAGACATTTTTAACTATAGATAAACACACTGAAGTTCAACTCTGAAACTGATTGGATTTGAACCCTAAATCTTCTAGTTTTATGACAACAATACAAACAAAAGTTATACTTCTCAGAGCGTTATCACCCAGAAAGACCTGTACAGTCACGTTGTATTACTTTAAAAGGAACTGAAGTTGCACTATTCTCTCAGTTTCCTCTGTATCAAAGTCCTGTCTCCTCTAAAGGTCATAATATAAAGGTTACTTCTATAAATCCGAGATGGACCAGATTACGCTGCACTTTTTCAGAATAAAATCACTCATCACGGTGTATCATGGCTAATAATAACATGCCATAAAACAGCACTGATTGTTATACATTGACCTACGTGTCTGTTTTAGTATTGTACACCTTTCACTGTTTAATCCGGTGATTTTTACACATATGTCCAAGGATGTTCCTACAATGAGAGCAGTGTCATTAACGGTCATTAAATTAAACATTCTGACACATTAAAGGTGACACTAAGTAACTTTTCTTATAAAGGGTCCACCTCCTGCAGGTCACCATGGAGATGTTATTGCCTTGCCTTGAATTTTCCAGATCTGTGAAGAGGCAATCCCGTTCACAGTAAGATTTTTTTGTTTTTACAATAAAGACATAATTATATGTCCAAGATTGATGGGAGGACAAAGCCATACTGTGGGACATTCGAGTCAAGGCAATGACATACCCAAGGAAACAAGCAGGTGGCAGACCCTTTAGCAGAAAAGTTACACAGTGTACCTTTATGTGGTAGATGACTGGACAATATGAATGATGCTACGGGGTTATTCTTTCTTATATGTGTGAGAAAATTCAGCAAGAGACCAGCAAGAATCCCTGTTTACTCCAATATTTTAACCTTAACTGATCTGGTTTAATGGTCTGGATAATCTGACGCAAAATCTCCCAACATAAAAAAGGAATGAAAGATCGTTATTTGGCCCCAAAACAAATCAAAACAAAAGTAAATGTCTTCGTAAAGAAGGCGACTTGAATGTCAGCTCAGGTAAATGGTCTCAAGTGGCCAATTGCAGCGCTGTTTGTCCTGTTTATTGATCCAAACGTGTCTGTCTTTAACAACGAAATGCTTTAGATCTTGGTATTTTTGAGTGAAAGGGTGTGAAGAAGAAAATCTTTGCAAAATTGTGGACACTATCTTATCTGGCAACATTGATGATGCAATTTTACATAGAAATCTCATAATTGTCATATGAACATTCTTCTAATTATTGCCAGTTTATTGACAGTCAATATTGCCAATTATTGCCTCAAATGTGTTATATTATTATATTATACACTAAAAAGTGGGCTAATGGAGTTCAGCAGTCTCATCTACTTTGAAGTCATCTTCCTCTACATTTTCCATTCATTTTTCACATAGACTTTTAAAATTTAAATATTAAGAATTCAAAGGCATCACAGAAACTAACCAACTATGTGGTAACTAATATCCATAATGTGCTTGTTTTAAGTCTAAAAATGCCATTTAAAATGAAATGTTTTAATAACTTAATGGTTTACAAAATTTCAGAAACAGATTTTAAATAAAATTATAGGTCTTATGGTCATTAGTTACTATGTAGCTGATTAGCCCTGAGCAAGCTTTTGAACTTTTAATATACTTTTTTTTTTCAAGTCTATAGGAAAAATAAATGGTGTATTTACTTCCTAAACCAACGCCTGGATGGTCACTGTTAATCATTCAGCTATTTTATGGCAAAATCAAGGCAATTTCTGTCTTTATTTACTACACCTGACTATGGTAAAGATTATATTCATTGTCTCTATAATGCTTATTCAAAGGTGCATTGTGTAACTTTTCTAGTGATGGATCTGCCGTCTCCTTCACCCTAAACGCTAGACAGATTTTAAGGTTACTACAGTACATAATTAGCCTGATTCATCAGCCGGTTTCACTTCGTGGAAACCGTCTGACCTCACAGCATTAGAATTTGTTTGCTCGACGGTAGGTGGGTACTTTTTTATTTAACCAATCCCAGTTATTTGGTCTTGATGTATGTAATGCGCCGCTAACGGGGCTAACTCGTATATTGAGCTTTTCCCAAATCCCGTAGGAAGAAAAACAATGAAGTCTTTCCCCCTGATAAAATTCACCAAACATTCCCTTTTTTCCGGCTTTAAATCCTCGATCTTGGGAATCGTTAACAACACAGAATGTACAGAATAGAATAAAAGAAATAGAAAGCCTTTATTGTCATTATACAGTATAATGAAATTCAGAATGGCTCTTCACTGACTGGCAGGAGCCCGAACTTGCACTTCCGAGGTTTTTGCGATCAGTCTAGTGTATTCCGATTCCTGACCTAGTCGCTGGAGAGAAATGAAGTTAAGTGGAGGCACTAGGTGGCACCAGCCTGGCTAGTACATAATAATCAGTACAATAAAATCTCCATGTAGACTAGCAGATGGCGAACCTTCCACCTGAAAAGTTACATAATGCACCTTTAACCCTCATTTCAACAAGAACATTTCCATAGTCTATAGTTTGTATTTAGTAAGAATATTTTTTGACTAGTTTGTATGCAATGTGTGTTTTTGTGCAACACTGTAAAATCTAGCAGAGGGGAATGGGTAAAATACATAGGGATCTAGTGAGGGGCTACTCTAAGTCACATTCACACACACTTCAGATTCAAGTTGTTCCCTCTTCAACATCAGTGAGTACACCTAAACATATAAACACAGTCTCAAAGCGCTTCTTATTTTGACAGCATATTGCAGCGTCGCATCAGTGGCCTATGAAATTCCCCAATTACCTCCCAACTTCTTTACTGCTTTCATCATTTTCTCCTTGTGTGGAGCAGTTTTACACTATGCATGTCCCGAATGCCCAAGTAGATTCAAGTGTTTAATTTTGGTGATTAGTTAAAGGTACGCTGTGTAACTTTTCTGGAGGAGAGTACGCCACCTGCTTGTCCCTATAGAGACTTTCGGCAAGAATGTTTCGCACTATGGCATTAAACTTCTCTATCTCCGTGGAGACAAGCAAGTGCTGCCACCAGGCGAAGTTACAGTGTCAGATCTGTGGAGAGACGACCCCACTCACAGTAAGAATCCATGTTTTTCAAGTTCTTTTTTGAGCAATAAAAATGGTATGGAATAAAAGCTAGATAGATATGTGTAATGCCATACTGTGGAACATTACGGACATAGCAATAACATCTCCATGGAAACAAGCAGGTGGCGTACCCTCCACCAGAAAAGTTACGCAGTGCGCGCTCACACGCATGCACACGTCACACACACACTGCTAGGACCACACTAAAGGCTCTACTGGTACCCCACCACATCGAAACTCAATGACAGCTAACCCCCAATGTAGCACACCCAATAACAACATGCGCTACATTCAGGGGAGTTCTCATTGAGGATGGCGCCCCCTATAGTCTATGGACAGATAGCACCACAGAGTCTACAGAGCCAAGCCAGGCCAAAACCCACATATGCAGCAGCTAGCTTCTACCACCACAGGCTAAAGAAACAAGATCACAGAGTCAGATACGGTACCTGCTTTGTCAACCATGCTCCCATGGTCTGCAGTGGGAGAAAACGTGCAAAAGAGGTAAGAAATCTGGAGAGTTTATTGTTTGGTTCAAAGTAATGGGTAACACTTTATAATAACTACACAGTTTACAGCCTTAATAAAGCATGAAGAAAAACTTAACTCATAATGAACACATAGTTTATTAGGAAATAGTAAGGATTAGTAATAGTAATAGGGGAGCAACTATCATTATCTACTAGTCAAATAGTCAGCTATACATTTTCCCATACTTTTTTTCTATTAAACACTGAGGCTTTTAAAATAAATAAGCAACTGAATAAAGTTGCTTATTCAGTGACTGAAGGCTTCTAAAGAGATAATATTTACAAAAAGAGACTGTACAGTCCTTGCAATGATTACAATGATCAAAATATACTATTATTTTTTATAGTCGACTAGCCACGATTACTTGATTATTCTTTTAAAGCACTAGGGTTAGGGTAGGGTAAGTAATTATAAAGCTTTAATCATTCTTAATAAACTATGTGTCCGTTACAAATGAAGTTTTTGTTTGTGCTTTATTAAAACTAATTAAGCGGTAGTTCTAATAAAGTGTTACCAAATAATGTGCAAGCAACATCATGCATAGCTGAAATGAACAACAGGCAGGTTGAGATAAGCTAACTCTGTATGTCTGGTGCCGTGGTGTGGAGTGTGCTTTTGACGTGGCTTTCATCCCATATGCTGTTGCAGTCAAAGTTGCCCTAGTTTCTAATGGGGGAGCTGGGGAGATCAGAATACCTCCCCTGTGCATTTTTATGTGCTGTATAGGTTGGTATAGGTGCGTGCTTTTGAGGTGACAGAGGAACGAGACTGGGTGCGTCTCCAAAAACAAGGTGGGTGAATCAAACGCAATCTCTCAACCGTCCAATGTGACACCCAGTAGGAGACAGTGACTGAAACGTCGACTCGCGCACACATACATTCAACAGAGTGAGAGCTATAGTCTGATCACAGTGAGGTGAGGAGGAGTTTGTACCTTTTATCACTTTAAACTTTGTTGTCTTTTCAAAAGCCACAAAAAAGGAAAACTCATGGGGTCTGCAGTTAAGAGGAGCCTAAAATCGGGCTAAACCTGCTCTTTTGTTATCCTCTCAAACCCCACTTCTGAGGCGACTTTTTCTTGTTGACTTACCTCCCACTCCAGCCCCCTGCTCAGCTCCCTAAGGTCGCTCGTCTCTGCGCCAACATCTCATTTCCATATTCCTCTAACAAAGTGGAAAATAGCTACCACTTTAGTTTTGGTGCTTGGTGTTTTTTTTTTTTTCTTTCTTTCTTTTTTGTGTGTTGACAACCGCACTCGCTCTTATCCAAGCGTTCACAGACACATGTTCTGAATATCTTACCAATGGTGCAGTGTTCTCCGTTCCAACCCTGGTGACACTGGCACTTCCCGTCCTTACAGGTGCCGTGTTTGATGCAGAGGGGGTTGCACACTCGCTGGTCGCAGCCCGCTCCGGTCCAGCCCTCCTCACAGCGGCAGGCCCCTCCCATGCACACGCCATGGGTGCCGCAGTCCACCGAGCACACCTCTGTAGACAAGAGAAGAGAAATGAGTTTTACATGGTTTGAGAACAAGGATTTGCATTTTCTGTGTGTAAATTTTCTATTTTGTAGTAAATAGATGAAAAGTGTGGCCAAATGGTAAACATGTTGTAAACTGGCAAAGTTGCATACTGTTGAATTAAAGGTATACCTGGTGAAGGGTCAGCTGCCTGCTTGTGTCCATGGAGATATAATTGCGTTGCCTGAGATGCGCCATAGTATGGCATTAAACTGATCTATTCTGCATTTTTTTCATAATTATACTGCTTAGAAAATACCTTGGAAAAACTTATATTTTTACTGTGAGCAGACTGGTCTCTGATCTGTAACTCTGCCTACTTGTCTTTGAAAATAGATGAGTTAAATACCATAGTTTGGATCATTCCATGCATCTCCTTGGAAACCTTTATGAGAAAAGTCAGGGAGTGCACTTTAATCATTCTATAGATGAATCTTACATGCTTAAAAATCACTGCAATGTACTGTATTGACTGCAAACAATAATATTTATACCATAACAACTGTAATGTTGCTGAAAATTGTCTCATCTTAATGTCACAAGGCAGAGTAAGGAAAAATTGATGTCTTTCTCATCCTATGGCCTACAACAGCTTCATACATTTATTTAAAGTTAAGTATGTTATAATGTTACCTCATTGCAAACATACCCAAGATGCAGACAGAATAATAATAAAGGGTTATTCAAACATGTGTGAATGTAATAAAACACAACTCTGGGTATGTTTTTGATGAAGTAACAACAATCTAAGACGGCTTAAAGCTCACAAGAGTCAGTTTTGTGTAATGTAGGACCTTTAAACAGGCACTGTGGAACAGTTTCGATAAACACCTGCCTCATTGCTTCTTAAATCAAAATAATTTCCATCACGAGTGAATTTAGTACTTCAAAAGAGATCTGCATTTAGGGTTGTTTATAGCCAATACTGTCCCTGAAGGGCTACTATAAATGATTACAAGATGTACCTTAAAACTCCACCGTGCACTTTTAATTTCTTACTTTCTTTCATTTGCAGCAATAAAAAAATATGCAAACACAACCATTTTGCAGTAGCCGCTTGCTAATGGGTTTTGGAGGGCAGCTTATAAATTTACTGGGGCAATTGTACATAGATAACCCAAAGGCAAAACACAATAGGAGGAGGAATATACGCAGAACATTAATGATGCCTATAAAAGTCAATATTAATCACACCAACACTGTAACACATCATTAGTCACACATTAAAAACTGTGGCAAAGATGAAATTTATATGAGATTTAACTGTATTTCATTGGGCAGTGAGAGAACAGGTTCGATACAGGGAGGGGACTGAATGCACCAAAATAAGTAGCTCTAGGGTGTAACAATGGAGACCAAAGATGAGTTTAAAAGAGATGAATATTCTATGATTTCTCATTTATTCAAGTAACTCCTATTGATCCAACGCAACAGTAATAGCCTTGTCTATATCTTGTTACTCAGAGAAATAGCACAGACCAATATGCAGATAAACTCAATGGCAAACTTAACACTGCACAATCAATAAATGTATTGAAAAAATTAATAAATAAATAAATAAATAAATATAAAAATATAATAATAATATTAAATAATGATACTACTACTACTACTACTACTAATAATAATAACTAAAATAAAAAATAAATAAAACAGTGATGGTTCATTTTACCATTCAACTTCTGATTTTCATTTTGTACATTTAAAATGAGTTCATTGGAACATTTGCTTCTTATTTAAGGCCAAGTTATTATTAGTACAAAAGCAGTAGTAAAAACAGTTCAGAATTACTTAAAGATGTTTGATTATGTTAAAGATGCACTATGCGGGTTGACTATACCTGCTTGTCACCATCAATATGTTAGTACTTTGCCTTAAATGTTACACAGCATATAAATGCATCAATCTCCATGGTAAGCAGGTGGAAAATTTCAGTTAAAATCTGTGTAGAGGCGAGCCCAATCACAGAAAGAATGTAACTTTTTTTTCAAGAAGTAAAACCTCCTGTAATTGACAAGAAAATACAAGATACATAAGTTTGTGAAGCATTCCAGGCAAAGCAGCACGACTACAAGGATGTGATCATTTCCCCCCCCACCCGAAAAGTTACATACTGCACCTTTAATACAAGTAATTTTAACTCATGTACAAAGTCATTTTTTTCTATCAAATATCATAAAACTATGCTATTGTTGATGGAAAAAGCAAATTGAGCATATAGTGTTCCTTAAAGACCCCTCTTTCAAGATGATGTACAGTGAAAACGTTGGCAAAGACATGGATCAAAGTTTGTGAGACCGTAAGGATGAGCGAAGATGAGCTGAGTTTTAGGTGAAGAAAGTCATTATGTTCTCTTGACGGATGCGCTGTTTGAAGAAGTGGTCGGCGTCTAAAATAACTCAGACAGTGTGGATATTGCGAGTTGACACGGCAACGTTATTGATAGAGAGAGCGAAATTGGGGACATTTTTTTTTACAGTGGCCTGATGAGCGTGTCACTTTGATTAAGGAAGTGGCGTGCATCTGTTATAAAGTTTTGGTGACAGAGTTTTCAGCGCTGATTGAATTGCATGGATGAGGGACTCTTGGCAAATTGTACAGGACTTGTGGCTTCAGGAAGTTGGTGGACAATGACGGAGGATATTTTTGGAGACATGGCGGGCATCTATCAGGTGTTACAGGGTGATCACAGATGGGTAAAGTAAATAATTGCTTCTATATTTTCACCTTGGCAGCTGTTAGTTGGTGGGTTGAGTTGACAAGTAAAGTAAAGATGTGATTAGGCCTGGTAAATGGTCACATTTTTATATAGCACTTTTTCATCTTAAAGGCATTCCCGCTTTACATCAAGGAACCATTCACCCATTCTAACACATTTCATTCATACACCGGTATATGCAGACACTGGGCTGCGAGGTGGATTAAGTGTCTTGCCCAAGGACACAGGACAGCATTCATGTGTGGGAGCTGAGATTACACCACCAATCTGTGGATCAATGTATCTGACTGCTCTACCAATGATGTTTATGTCGAGAGTTGGATTCAAACCGCCCACCTGATCTGAAGGTTGGTGGTTCACTTTACCAACTGAGCTTCTGTCACAATAATTAGTATATATCAGCTTATTGTTCAATATATGAAAGCTGGATTTTGGGGTTCAATATTTATTGTGGGTACTTTTTCTTTGCAAAATTGGGAAGACTTTGTTATTTTTGTTTTAATACACTAAGATTCGGCTGTGAATGGTAGAATAAATTAACCACCCCTTAATTTCATTTAGGTCAGGAATCGGAATACACTAGACGGTTTGCAAGAACCCCAGAAGTGCAAGTTTGGGCACCAGCCAGTCAGCGAAGAGCCATATATGTTGGCAACGATTCCCAAAATTGAGGATTTAGAGCCGGAACAAAGAGAATGTTCAGTGAATTAGGCTAGCCCCCGCTAGCGGCGCATTATATACCTCACAACCAAATAGCAGAGATTGATTAAATGAAAAAAGTACCTGCCTATCATAGAGCAAACGAATCCTAACACTGCGAAGTCAGACGGTTTCTACGAAGTGAAACCGGCTGATGAATCAGGCTAAGAATAAATGACTTGTTTGGCTAATTATTGGTTCATTCTGCTATTTATTTGTTACAGCTCAGGCCTTTTAATGATACTGTCCATTTAAAAATGTTTTACTCGGATTATTTCGTATCTCTATAGCTACATCATACTTCAAAATTGGCTATTGTGACAGGTCTAAGTGTGATGTTGGCCTGGTTTGGTCCTGGTTAGAGCCCATTTTAGTCCAGACGTAACCTTGCTTTGGTTCTGTTAGTTCTGGTTTAGTCCTGGGTTTGTCCAAGTTTAGTTCTAATTTTACTCCCACACAGAATTGTTATGTGTTGTGTGTGAATGAGAACTTTGCACATCAATTCCAAATGAGTGCGTTGGAGGAGAGGGAGAAGCCCAAGAACATCAACAGAGAAAAATCCTGCACACCTCTTACCGTCTCACTTGGAAATTGTGAATTTTATTAGGACATCAATAAAGTATCAGCACTAGGTCTTCATCAGGGCAGGTTGTGTTTTGTGCGCAAGGAGTTCCTAAAGACCAGGGGTATCCAATCTTTTTATAACCAAGGACCACATATTTAAAATATTATAAGCAGAGACCACAGTGAGTCGTTCAGGTGAAAGCATTTAAAACAAGCTATGCCAGAGCTGCTGTACCTTAATATGACTTGGAACATTAATTTTAGGTCTGTATCAAAATACAGTGTGATGTAATTGAGGTTGTAGTCGTAGAATTTCTGAAATGTGTAGTAAAGTAGTGTTCATTATCATTTGGGTCCATTCAGTCATAAGCTTGAGGGATGACTTAAAATAGGAATAGAAGGAATAAGAACGTTAGCTGGTTCTGATATAGGTTCTGATCACTAATAATGGACTAGTGATCATAAGATTTTGTACCTTTTGTACCTGTATCAAACATTGACATACTTGTATCTCTTTTAAAAGTCCTACATTCGATTATACTGATTCCTGTGACCTTTAAGCCATGTTAGAATGTTGTGACCTCCTCACAAATATAGCTGGAGTTGTGTTTTGTTTCATTCACATGTTTGAGTAATTCTCTATTTGCTTCTCCAAAGCTCAAAATGTTCCACCGTGTGATCTGAAATTATCCAAATGATTGTAGTGAAGGTTTATGGGGCTTAAAAACACAGTGAAGCGCTTCCTGTATTACCACATCATAAGATGGAACTGAATGTTTTCTGTTTGAGAAGAATTCCTAAATATGAAGGGTTTGTGTGATAAACGTGTGAATAAAAAAAAAAAAAAAACACGCCAGGTATGTTTTTGAAACAACATTATAACATAGATCAGAAAATAGCATAATCTGGACCCTTTAATAACATTATACTTGTGTGATTTACTACAAAGGTTTAAACGATACCCAGGTTTGTCTATTGCCTATCATCCCAATGACAACTAAAATCTCTTTCCTATGTTCAATTACAATCAACTCCAATTGCATACGCCTGCTTGTCTTATCTGTGTCTCTATTACTCCACTTGAGCAGACAGTGCATGTAGTGAGATGTGACAGAAAAGCAGGAGCTGTGTGGACTCCCGGTGAGCTGGGATCCTGGTACATACAGATGTTTTGATACAGACTCTCACTGTGAAATCCTGTGTCTGAGAACAATACCTTCTTTATTAAACTTAAAGCTTTGCCTCTCAATTTCTATAGAGAGGAGTTGAGGTAAGTTCAGCGCTGTGCCTCCTGCCATTTAAAGTTGAGGATTTACAGTTTATTTCTAAAAGTAACTGTGTGGAGCTGTGCAATAAGAGACATTTATTCCAGTACAGAAATATGATGTTGTAGACTGGAGGGTATGTAAACTTGAGGTTATTGTTTTATGTAAAGTAACCTGAAATTCCAAGTGACTTTTTAGTTTTCTCATCAAATATGCCATAGTGTCTGCACCAACAGCCTGTCCACATTCATACTTAAAGGGTCTATATTATGCAAAACTGACTTTTGTGAGCTTCAAGCCATGTTAGAATGTAGTTACTTTCTCAAAAACCTAGTTTATGATGAGGAAACAACATTATAACATCAGAAAATACTGTAATACAGGCCCTTGAAAGATGAAATATGTAACTTTTCTGGAGGAGGTTTATTTCTTTGCCTGGGATATTCCACAGTATGGCATTTAACTTGTCAATCTATCTACGTCTCTCCAGAGAGGTAACACTAGCGGGCTAAGTTACAGGTCAGATCTGTGAAGAGATGAGCCTAAACACCTGTCATTTCTTTTAAACCCCTAGAACATTTTCAGGCAAAGAGAAGATCTCCATAGAGACAAGTAGGTGCTGTACAAAAATGGAAAAAGTTACATTGTGCACCTTTATGAAAAATGGGTGAAGTGTCTTGCTCAAGGACACAATGACAATGTGATCAGGTTATAGATGGAATTTAGCCTTTTATAATTGATTGTGGGTACAGATTGTCTTATCGCATTTCAAAATGGTCTCCTACAGTGTTTCTACATTTCTAATTACATTCAATTAGAAAACCATAAGCTGTAACTGTGTAACTCTTTCCTTTTCTGTTCTTTTCTGCAGCACCCCGCAATGTTACATATAAACGTCATTGTCTTATTTTACACATAGTTTAAAGTTATCTAGAGAGGCTGTGATAATGAGATTCACTGCTGCTCTATGAAGAGATAGCATTTTATATCGCCCACATAATAAACCCAACCATATTTTATCCTGACATTTTCTCTATTTCTATTTCTGAACAACTTGGGCTTTTATGACTCCAACTAAGCTGTTTGAACACTCGAATAGAGGAAAATAAAATGATAAAATAATTAGCCATATGTCCTTGGGGAATGGAAAATATGTTCTTATAACGGCCTTGCGTTTTTTTCAGATGTAACAGATTTTGAACTTACCCATGGAGCAGTCTGGGCCCATCCAGTTGGGATCGCAGCTACACAGGCCAGTATCGGGGATGAAGGCCCCATGTCCGTGGCACTGGTCTGGGCACTGGGCTCTGGGCAGCTCACAGTGCAGACCTCCCCAGCCAGGCTTACAGTGGCACTCCCCATTCACGCAGATGCCATTGTTGGAGCAAGTGGGGTCCAGGCAATCCACTGCTTAGGCCAACCAATATGGGACATACAAAAGAGAGAAGAGAGGAGATAACATGGCATTAGGACCACAGTTAGCCAGAGCAATGGTAAAAAGATTGCATAAAGTAAAGACAATTATAATTTAGCCATATGCTAGGCCCTGTGTTCTGAAAATGTATTGCCTCTTCTGATCAAAGACAATGCAGCCACACATAAGGTTAAAGGGCTCATATTATGCTCTTTCCTGATCTATGTTATAATGTTGTTTCCCCATCACAAACATACCTGGAGTTGTGTTTTGTTTCATAATTCAGATCTTTTCTCAAACAAAAAACACTCAAACACAATACAGGAAGTGCTGTGTTTTTAAACTCTATCCACCTTCACTAGAATCATTTGGATAAGGTGGGACAGAGCATTCTGAGTTTGGAGATGTAAATAGCCTAATAATGCACTATTACTCAAACATATGTGAATGAAACAAAACACAACACCATGTATGTTTTCGATGAAGTAACAACATTATAACAAGAGTTACCGCTTACAAGAGTCAGTTTTGTGTAATACAGGTCCTTTACAGGTTCGGGAACACTTTATTGTCCCCGCAGGGGAGTTTGTCCTCGTTTGATCCATCCTCCAATGCCATTGGGGCCCCTCATCAGGAACAGTGGGTGGTTGATGTCTTCTCGGTATATTGTATAAGGCTTAAATAAAATCATGTGGTTTGGAGTATTGTAAATAAGGGATGTGTGAGTGACAGTGTGTTTACCTTCAGCTATTTTTGAAGTCGTGGCTTGACTTTGAAATGTAATTTAAATGCATAGACTATTGACTACAATATGGACTTTCTTTGTAGTTGGGTCTTATACAGTGTACACTAAACAGGCTGTCAGTACCTCAGTATATTCAAGAAATACAAAATACAAAGAAGTTGCTTGCTCCGACTTTCTCCAATTAAACTAAGAGGGCAGGACTTCCTGAGCTAAAAACAAGAGATAACCCAAAATGTATTAATAAGGCACTAGCACTCAGTCTCAGCATAATTAAATTAAAGGGATGATATCACACCAATATATAATGTTGTTTCTTCACCACAAACGTAACTGGATTGTGTTTGGTTTGATTCTAACATGTTTAACACACAAATCCTGCATATTTAAACTGATTTCTTCTCTAAATCAGAAAACACTCTGTTCCACTTTGTGATGCCATGTGGTAATACAGGTGTTTTTAAACTCCATACACTTTCACTATAAACATTTGGATAATTTCTGCTGAGGCATCGTTAATCTCTACTAAACAAGAGGTAAAACGTAACTGTTAACTTAACTGTTGATTCATGACATCACAAGGTGGGACAGAGCATTTTGAGCTACATCTAGACAGACTAATAATAAAGGGTAACTCAAATGTGTGTGAATGAAAGAAAACATAACTCCAGGCATGTTTTTTAGGCAGTAATAACATTATAACATGGCTCAAAGCTCATAAGAGTCAATTCTGTGTAATATACTACCTTTAAGTAATGATCTTACATCTTTGCTTATTGTTGTTGGCTTTACACTGAGCCACTTGGTTGGTTGGTTGGTTGTGTTTGACAATTATGGCCCTCTTATTTCATTCACCAATTCACCATTTCACAATATAAGCACTGAGTACTATATAGTTTAGTAATAAGCTAACCACTCTGCCACTGTGCACCCAAATTGTATCCATTATGTTTGCGTAGACTTGCATATGATACTGCAGGCTATAATAACTACAGCTTCTGTTTACATAATTTGGCCTGACACTTTATGCTGGATTTTGCCCCATTTACAATAATCACTTTTGGCTGGCGACTTCTGCTGCTTCCCCGTCCAATCTGCATGACATCACAATTTATTAGCCCGGCATTGTACTATTAATGGCTTCACACACAAGTGCTAATGAAACGACACAAAATCACACTGGCATATTCACTAAATTACTCCCCGCAGTAATGAACGCCACTGTCGCCACGGTCGCTGCTATCTGAATGAGGCAAGATGCTGTGTTATTTGCTGTCAGTGAGATGCGGCGTTTATTGTAATGCACAGAAGAGTCGGACACTGTCACTCTGCCAGGTTGACAGGCAGTTCCGAGTCCGAGTGGTGAGTGAAAACCAATTTGACAAATTACCTCCTCGCGGCACTGCACCCACCACGCATCCGCCCTCCCTCCCTCTCTCCCGTCGTCTCTCTCGCTCTGTGTCTTTCTCTCGCTCCCTCTCTTCATCTCTCTCTTTCTCTCTACCTCCCTTTTTCTCTCCATCTTTCTGTCTTGTCTCTCGTTCCTCTCTCTCTCTTCATCTCTCTCTCTGTCCCCCCTCTCTCTCCATCTCTCTCTTTCCCTCTCTTCATTGCCCTCTCTGCCTCTCTCTGTCTCTCTCTCTCTTCATCGCTCCCTCCTCTCTCTCCATCACTTTCCCTTTCTCTCTTCATTGCCCTCTCTGTCTCTCATCTCTCTCCCCCTCTCTCCCTTCATCTCTCTTTCTTCATCTCTGTCTCTCTCCCCCCTCTCTCTCCATCTCTCCCCCCTTCATTGCCCTCTCTGCCTCTCTCTGTCTCTCTCTCTCTCACTCTTCATCTCTCCCCTCTCTCCATCTCTCTTTCCCTCTTTCTCTCTTCATTCCCCTCTCTGCCTCCTCTGTCTCTCTCCCTCTCTCATCTATCTCCCCCTCTCTCCCTTCATCTCTCTCTCTCTCTCTTCATCCATATCACTCCGCCCTCTCTCTCCCTCTCTCATTGCCCTCTCTGCCTCTCTCTCCTTCTCTCTCTCTTCATCTCTTCCCCCTCTTTCTCCATCTCTCTTTCCCTCTTTCTCTCTTCATTGCCCTGTCTGCATCTCTCTCTGTCTCTTTCTCCCTTCTCCCTCTCTCATCTGTCTCTCTCTCCATCTCTCATTCTCTCTCCATCTCTCTCTCATCATCTCTCTCTTCCTCTCTCTTTCTTGTCCTTTTTGTGTGACGAGCCCCCATCTCCTCCCCTTCACTGAGCATGATTGACCCCACTGCACACTCCTCCCCCCGCACACACACATACATTCACACCTAACCTCAGACGCCCTGGATTTTCTGTTTGCCTGGCAGAAATGGCAGATCACACTTATCGATTTTCATGTCATGAGCACTCCAGGTAGATTGTTTGAGGGACTTTGAGATGATGAATATAAGATTTGAGACCAGTTCCAGTAAGAGGAGAAAAAATGTGTGAAATGTGAAAAGTGCTGACCTTGTAGCACGGTTCTTGTGTCTTCTGCTTTCTGTGTGATCCTTTGTTCCCTTAAATTGTTTTTTTTTTTCACCATCACACCATGATTCAACCCTCTTCCTCACCTCCCGGCCCTGCACTTTGCCTTTCTAATTTGCTCCTCTTAATGTTGACCGACCAAAATGGTGCTGATCCTTCTTCACTAAGATCAATATGAGCGATTTCGAAGCTTAATAAAATCTGCGATGGGTTCAATAAGAGAGCTCTATAGACGTAGCTGACAGTCACTCAAGCAAAGAGCTGTCCATGTATTTGATGGATGTGCAAAATTAGTGCATCTTAAAATAACAGTATTGACATGAAAGCAACATGACAAACTAGAAGCATTACAAGACTGTGATAAACACTTTATAGTGCCTTGACTGATAGAAATACTGCATTTAAGCATACATTAGCTCTAAATATGTTTTGATCCTGTTTTGTTGGTCCTGCCTTAGAAAAAAGCTTGAACCTTCTTATTTCAATACATCAGGGATACTAAAAAACAGATCACGACAGCATTTATTTACAGTGTCTTATAATATGGGCTTATACTAGTTCTGTTTAGGGCTAGTTCTGCTTAGATATGGCCAAAAAATACAATCTATCTATTTGTGCACACAATGAACAATAAAAAAAAATCTGATTCAATTTAGAGCAGTGACCGATGCTCTGTCAAACAGGGGAAGATCTTCTCAATCCTTGATTTCACAATTTTGCAGATTTTCAAAAATATTTTTTAGTATCTACACTTTTCAGCCCATTTAGTATTGATTAGTATCTGAGAATCTGTTTTTTTTACAACTCTAACAAGATCTTCACTGTTGGAGAGTCTAGATCTACCTTGAAAATTGGTCAGTTTTGGCAGTAGTATGAAAAATTCATTCATATAACATTCATATGGAAAAATGAATTAATATACCGTACTCCTCCCTAAATACACTTATCCAAATCAAATCCATGTTGCTTGGGCACACAAAATATTTTCTTGCTTGTGTGTCCAACCGAAAAACTGTAACCAAACCAAACTATACTATGATTTTGGTAGAAGTAGCTAAAAATGAAATGCATAATATTCTATAGTCTATCTAACCCCACCTCTCTTACCCTCTGCACAGTTGGTCCCCTTGTATCCAATGGAGCAGACACAGTTGCCGTCAGTACATGTCCCGTGACCACTGCAGAGGGGGTCTATGCACTGAGTGATGGGGACGTCACACTCAGGGCCCTTCCAGCCGCTGTAGCAAACACATGAGCCTTTGTCGTACTGACCGTTCCCACTGCACAGGACTGGACATGCCGCTGGAGGGGAAGACACAACCACAATTAGGAATAAAAGAAAGAAATTAAATCATTAAACTCAATAAGATTTTCAGAGATTCATAAAGGCCACACTTGGGTAACTTCTGCCACAGCCCTCATCGGATAAGCAGAAATCTCTAACAAATTGTGTTTGTTGTTGTTGTTTTTTTAAAATAGTTGTACTGTTTTTCTATAATTTATTTATTTATTTTTTGTTATTATACTTTTTTATTTTTATTTTAATATTATACAAAACAAGAACAAGGTTTAATCAGAAAATAAGACCCTCCCACACCTCACTCTCTATACATTGACGTCCAATTCTGCCAAAATGTTCACAAATGTTATTGTTAACATGGGCACCATATTATTATATAATTATGTTCTGTTTCTTTCTTTTTTTTTTAATCATTTTTTCACTTATGGCGTACCCTGCACATATACCCTGGCATATTGTATGACATTGTTATAAATTGTATTCAAATTGATATATGTTTAAAATTAAAAACTCTGCCACGCCTTCACCTTGCTTGAATTGAGTGGTTAAGGTCCAAGAGTGTGCCCAAGACATAAAGAGTAATTACAGATAACTTAACTATTCATCAAGCGCTCTCTCAAGTGTGTGTGTGGAAAGAGAAGGGAGAAAGAGAGAGAGAAAGAGAGAGAGAGAGGGAGGCCGTCATTCATCATCAGTCATCTCATCTGGGCTTCTCCACCTAGGGCCAGACGCCATCTTAGTCTGCCTAATCCCCACTACAGCCAGCCGCTCCCAGCCAAAATGGGACCGCTGTAGTGTAATTACATGAGGCAGACAGAGGCAGCCTTTAAATCTGACAGGAGACACGTATGGGCTATATGCTCTATATAATACAAAATTGAAAATATCACGAAAAGTGAATTAAATATTGTGATGGGAGGAACGTAATAATATTTAGACATGAACTGAAAATGGCACTGTTGATTTTGTCGATTGCTAAGGAAAATTATATATGTGAGTGTGAAGTGATTAGCCCAGATGCCCGCCAAAGATTGTCCACACAACAAGCAAGAAAGAAAATTTTGTTTTACATACTATATTTGGTTATATTTCCTATTTTATATGAATATTATCCCTTTAAGTAAGTTTTTTTTTAGATTATTTTATATGGGTATATTTATATTTATATTAATGAGATGGGTAAATTTAAGCCCTACATAAACTTTGGGTCATCCTTAATATTTCTCTTTACAGAAAATCTCTGTGTCTTATCACTTTAAAGTTGCAGCCTTTTGAAATTAAGATGTCAAAATTGAATATTTTAGGAAAAAAACCTCTGCTGTCTATGTCCATTTTTGTGTTTCTAAGGAAAAAAAACATAACATTTTCTATTAAATGTACAGTGTTAATTATTATTAAAGGCGATCTCTGGGATCATTGCATCGGCCCCGGAAATGGCTGAATTAGCATAATCATTTGTTTTACACCCAATGTCTTCTCTGTTTTTCCTGGTTTGGGATTGGTGGGAAATTTGTTTCTTCTGCTCCAAATCTGTGGTTGGTTTGATAATATTTTGTCGTTTAAAATTTAGATGGAAGACAGGTCAGAACTCAGAGGTGGAATTTGTTGTTACACCGTGATGTTGTTTTGTGATAATTCGTGGTTATTATTATCTGTCTTCATAAGGCTAAACACATTGAGCCAAAAATGAATGACCAATGCCTTCAATACCTTCCAACAATAATGAACTTTGGCATAGTCATCTTTTCACAATAAGTGTCAAAGAGTGGTGGACTTTTCAATCACAAATGCCATCATTGGTATCAGTTGAAAGGACCAAGATTAGGATGACAGGATTGTGGACACAATCCCTAACAAAAGTGATGAGGTTCAGCATTTTTAGAATTTTCTTCTTGCAATTTTTTCCAGAAGAGCTGAATTGCCCAGTTTTAGGGGCCTCTATCTCATATTTTGACATCAAACTCTTGAAACTTTGAAACCAACTTGTATTTGAAACTCTAAATGTAAAAAGGATATTTGCTCTTTTCTGGTGAAATATTTATAATTTCCAGGGTTTTATTCTTACCATCTTTTCTACACTCTCCAAAAATATTCACAAAAGAAGAATTTCCTCTGCTGTAATGTCATGTGATGCTTCAGGACAAAGATGACCTCGTACCTTTGGAGCAGTCCATTCCGTGGAATCCGGGAAAACAGTGGCACACTCCAGAATTGCACTCTCCGTTTCCATGGCAATTGCGCGGGCACTCTTGCACCGAATCTGTGAAGATGAAGAAGACAAAGTGAAAAAAAAAAGATGGAGGAGGGTGAGAGAGAGAGAGTTTTTTTTTTTTTTTTCCGTTTTGAAGGCAGGCATCAAAGCATTCGATTAAATCCATTGGTGCCATTCATTCTTAAAGATGCAACAAATCGGGCGCTCCCAGTCTGGCACTTCAAAACGCCAAACGCCCTTGATTTGAGATTCCATACATTGAATTGAATACAGTGTGAGCAGACGCCATTATGTCTCAATGACTTTTCGATAAACTATGAATTACCCATCAGGCATTGCAAGCCGCTTAAGAAATCCCTGCGTTTACCTCGACTCAACTTTCCCTTTGTTGATCTTTCGCCCTCATTGTCAGGGTCAATCATTTCTGCTTTGTATCGTCTCTCACTAAGGTCACTATCATCATTATGCCTGGCAGTGCTTTGCAGACTTCACATCTTAAAGTGCCTCCTCGTTCAGCTTACGAGAGCAGTTTTATGCTATAGGAAATATCTCTGTCTCTTGTTCTACTCTCAAGGTTACGACCACAATATATTTTAAGATGCACAATTTTTAGAAATGTCACAAAACGTCCACTCCACAACTTTTCAAATCGATAAAACTGAGACTTCGGAAGAGGCTGCCGGGTATGTTTTAGCTGGTTTCCTTGACGACCACTCGCTGAATTGTGCTTTATTTGTGAAAAGTTAAAACTATTGGGACACTGTAACAAAAACAATTGCAATTTCCGAAATTATACAGCTTGTCCTTTTATACCTTTTTGTTTTAATTGAAACAAGCCTATTATCACTGGCAAAATGCTTCCCCAATTGAATTTTGGATCTGATTAAAATTGTATTAACATTTTAGAGATGTTGTACTTCAAATTAAAATGTAACAGTGATACAGGTACCCTTATTTAACCAATTTAACCACAATGAAATACAGAAAATGCAACTGTAACAGATGCTACTTTTCAAAATGTGTTGGTTTTAAGCAGGAATGCACTGATACTGATACTGTTATTGGATATCGGCGCCAATACTGAAACATTCGCTTTATCAGATATTGGCTGCCAAATATCAATTCAGCCGATATCTTGGTTGGACATATGGATATGAATAATGTAGTAAGACTATTTACTGGTAGTAGCTGGCACAGAAAGTCTCATAATGTTTGAACTTCTGTTTATATAGTCGTTCTTTGTTTAAAGGAAATGAATGCTGCTTTCAGTCTCTGCACTGATATCTACTGATATCGGGTATGAGCAGATACTGAAATCCATAGTATCAGAATCTGTACTGGAACTGAAAAAGCTGGTTTGGTACATACACAGTTTAAAGTCTATAATTTGCCTCAACATTTTAGACGTGTACTGCTTTCATCAACATATTCAAAAATTAATGTCTGTAAAAAAATTTGTAACACAATTTTCTAACATTATTACTTGTGCACTGTTACTCTTTGATTGTTTTGCTGAGTCTCAACTTTGTATTTTTTGTGTATCTTCTTCTGATTCTGAAGCCACATGAAAAATCATTTTGTGAGATTTTCTTTCCATGTGCATGGACAAAAGAGGGTTGTGAGCTGGTGAGCCTGTTGCCCAAAAAGCTACTAAAGTATTAAATAAAAAACATGTGAGGCCAAAATTGAGAATCGAGCTGCAGAATTTATTTTGTACAAACGATGCCAAAATCTCACCTTGTCTCATTCTCATAAACCCAATCTCGTCTTGTGGGAATCGTGTTGACTAGAGCAGCAGTTATTTTAGTTGACTGGTCAGCAATTCATTTTCCGATTAGTATCAACCAAAATAAAGGCTGAAATATGGTGACTCAAGTCCTCTTGATCAATAACATTTTTAAATTGAGTGTAACATTGGTGAAAATGAGGAATAGCTTATTCTTTTTTGTCATTTTGATTTAGTAATACCACTGTCTTTATTATAAAAGGTATTTTCAAATGTGTTTTAGAGTCTGTATAGTCAAGATAACCTTACAATTATCAAGATACGATTAGTTTTTATAATTACCGTATTTTTCAGACTATAACACGCATCAGATGATAAGGTGCATTAAGCAAAAAAAAACGGACTGCGCTTGAGACCACTACTTTAGCCCAGGCATCCATGTTCCATTGGCAGATCGTGGCGTAACTCGCTCAGCATTCCCTTTTTTAATTTCCTACGAGGAGGACTCAAATATTGATTGAGTAACAATGTGTGTAATGCAGCTTTGCACACATTTGTTTACGTTTTACAGAAACAAAACTTAAAGCCACATGGCTAATTTACATAAACTATAAACACTGAAAAAACATCTTGCTCTTTGTGTTCTGATGCAGTCAGCTTCTGTCGGACTTACTCTGTGAGGCTCCTGACTATGACAGTCCATCAAGCGGTGCGCCTTCATAGTTTACCAAAGTCATGCTAAAACATTTTGACAGATTTTTGAGTACTAATATACTGACTTACTGTTCAACATACGAAAGCTGGAACAATATGTGTTGGGGCTTAAAATATACAGTAAAAGTGGGGAGATTTGGGGTAGATTTGAGATTTTTTTGGTCCTAATACAAGATTTGAGCAGAGCAGTAGAGGGTTGAATAACTAACTTCTATGGCTAATTATTGGTTCATTCTGCTATCTATTTGTTGCAGCTTAGGCTTTTTCATGAGGTGTATACTGAGATTATCTTTCTTTATTGTTATTGTATCAGTGGCATGAAGCAGTCTCAATATTATCATTTTTCGCATTATATCGCTAAAGTATAGCAATATATTGTGCTACAAAATTTGTTATTGTGACAGGCCTAGCACATTTCCTCACACCAATCCATCTTATTTGAGAAAAACTCTATGGGGACAGTCTCTCTTCTTCCTCAAACACTGTCCCTAAATCTTCCTCCTTGTCTTCCTCTTAGCCCTGACATGACCCCCTCTTCGGGCTGCCTCTGTGGCTCCTTGTCCCATCCTTCAAACCACTCCAGCCCATTCTAGCCTTGGCCCACCATTAAGTCCCCCCTCTGGCTCTCTTCTTTTCTCAATAACCCCTCTCTAATTCTGTCCCCTGCCTCTTGCCGTACATCGCCGACTAGACATATCGACAGTGGAGGATTCTTCTCTCAGCTTGAGTCTCTCCATCCATCGGCCCTTGTTTTGTACGCTTGTGCTTCCAAAACACTTCAAATTATTTAGGACACTGTTTCAGGACTTGCTGCCAATTTAACAAGCTTGGTGCTCTGGCTGCTGGGCTGTTTGGGGTGGCAGCGTGAATTGGAGAAAAGTTTGAAAACAAGACAAAGTACATTGATTTGTGTACACTTTACGATATAAGAGAGCAACAGTTTCGTGTGTTTTAATGCATACGTCTTAAATAAACAAACTCTTCCTTCATAGTTCAATGGTGTTATCAATATTCTTCAGCATAAATTGTAGGTGTCAGAAAGCATATTATTTTAACATATATTTCTGTTGAGTACTGAAGTGAAGCATAGACTGTAGGTGTCAGAAAGCATATTAATTTTACATACATTTCCGTTGTGTACTAAACTGCAGCAAGGTTAGACGTTATACTCACAGTTTTTGCAATTAATAAATCTATCTTCTAATATTTATAATCTTGATTTTTGAGGGCCTATTTCTATTCTATTGCTACTCTTAAAGTCGCATTGTGTAGAGCAGCTTAATGTCATGTTGTGTAACAATCCAGGCAGAGCAATGATGTATCCATTTGGGATGGGCATGATTAGTCGATTAATCGATAATTGATCATTAAGAATTTCATCGATTACGTTAATTTTAATCGACAAACCGAATGTAGGTTGCTGTGCGTAGCGTGACCAAACCGGGGTCCGTACATGTAGCTCTTTGCACTCAGAAGGAGCTTAGGACTCAGTCCGTTTGAAAAGTGCCGAAGTGCAAATGCGTATTTAACGATGACTTGTACAAGAAATTCCACGCTTTCCGTTCCGGTCGGGACAAGTGTGAGGCCATGTGCACAGTGTACAAAGCAGCACATATGTTTCGGTGTCCAGTGGGAAAAAGCTTTGCCAGGTGAGAGTAGAGCAATGTCGATGATAAGTCCCCACCTCCCACCCCCGTACGGTGTCCTGGTTTTGACAAACGCAAATATGGTCACACTAACCTGTATTCACCTGAGTCATGTCTTTTAATCTGACAGAAGTTGACCGCATCAGCGCACAAGAGCAGTTTTTTTTTCTTCTCTTAGTTTATGCAAATTTGCCATGCGGTTTTAAGTTTCGTTTCTGTGAGAGTTGCGCAAAGCTGCATTAAACACATTATAATCTCAAACGGGCTGATGTGGCTCTAGAGCAGTTACGGTTTATATGTCGTAAAGTTGAATTTATTTATGCAGATTAAAAACGTTAATGATTAATCGATAATCGATCGTTAATTCTTCCAACGATCGATTAAGAAAATTTCATCGAATGCCCATCCCTAATATCCATAGAAACAAGTAGGTGACAGACCCAGACCAAAAAGTTACATAATGCACCTTTTAAACATTGTGGGACAGACAGATGTTCTTTTATCTTATATTTTTACTTTGCACTATTTAGCATTCTTGGTCTATGGCTATTCTTTTTAGTAATAGTCTGGCTATATACTGTTAAGACATTTTGCCATACAAGTCCTGCTTCTGAGGCTCAAGGCATACATTGACAGTCATCCAGATAATTTTTCTAACTATGTCTTAAACATTAGTTATAGTTCAAGTGCACAGATTTCATAGATTATCTCCAGATGGGCCTCGTCTTAAATGCTGTTTTAAAATGAAACCACATTTGTCGTGACACAGTCTGAAGAAGTTTGAAAATCAGCTCATAATAACATTTTCAACTCTCTCTTGTGTAACACCATCTTTTAAGCCTTCATGTTTTATTCCAGCTTATCCTTCGCTATACTTTTATCTTTTATGCATCAATACTTTAAAGTGCATATGACTTTTATACAAAAAAAACCCCTCTTTTTTCAAGTTTTCGAGTTTTCAGTTTATAATTTTACTTCCTGATTGGACACAGGCAGCAGATAGGACATACAGTAATTAGAGGTAATTCCATAACTATCACCAAGCAACCATAACGTCAAGAGACAAAACTAAATCTAAATTGCACAATAGTTATGATTAAACTAATAAAAACAACATGGTAAAACCTATTTTGTTAAATTAAGGTTTAAACTGTTTCTTGGCGTAAATTATCCCTGCATTTTCGATGGATTTGTTGCGTTAATAACATAGTTAGAGGTAAACACAGTGTTACTTCCTGTATTTTTGTACTTTTCTTTTCTAAACTGCCACTTAACTGATGTAAAATGATGATAAATATTTTGTTAAATGAAGGTTTAAATTGCCTTCCTTGTGTTTGTAAATTGTCCCTGCATTTTGGATGGAATTTTTGGGGGTGATAACAGACAAGATGTAGCTGTATTCCATTTAACTTAGCACTACTTCCTGTATTTTCTTGCTTTTATTTTCAACTTTTTTCCCACAAACTGCCACTGATCTTATGTATGATTAAAATTAACAAAAGGCATTGTCCCACAAAACTAAATAACAATTAGAAAAAACACAAAAACCTGTCATATTTATTATTTTTGTACAGGGCTTTCATTCTTGACAGGAAATTCTATATGGATTATAAAGCTGTTCTAAAGCCCCCCCCCAGAGAATGGGAGCAATGTGACCTACTGGTGCAAATGAACATTGAAAATGTTCCACAAATCAACCTACTTTATATCATATTTAAGATGCTAAATTTTTCTTCAATTTGCCATTGAAATGAACTGGAAGTACCGGCACGAAAAAGCACAGTTTAGGAGCATGTAGAGAGAAAAATGGGCATCCCTGAATAATAAGGTGAATGATGCAAATAGTATGAAGAAGTGTAGCCTTACCCATGACATTGGTACTGAAGGAAACCGTTTCTCGTTCTCTGCCGTCATTGTAAAAAGCTAAATGCCAGGCTCCAGCGTCCAGGTACTGCACGAACACAGCCTCGTTCAGGACAACCGTCTGGATACTCCTCCTCTCTCTGGGGGACTCCACCACGCTCCACTTCTCCTTGCCATCCAGACGCTCCATATAGTCGTACTGCGAGAGAACAAGACAAGATTTTGAATTAGAGTTTAAGTAAAAAGTGCTATTCCTGATTGTTAGTGATTAAATAAATAAATAAAGTTTATTTTAAATGTTTTGTAGAAGTTTCTCCTTACTTTTCTAATTAATTCCTAGCATCCTAATTATTCACTACAATGAGTTTGCATACATGCTTCCCAGATTAATGAGGGCAGAGCAATGTTTTACCATCACAGTGAAGCTAAAACCAACTAGCATGCTGACAGCGCACTTCCTGAATCTGGAAAAGCTGCTTGTAGAATATGTCTGTGTAAAATTTTCAGTCATAGCACAGTATAGCGTGGCAATAGGATAGAGACAACATGGTGATTAAAAATTTAAGTATGGTTTTACATGGTTACATGTTTTTTAAATTTTATTTCATACGCATACGTTTGTTATTTATTTATTTATTATCCTTTATTTGGTCTTTGCTTTATTTGCTCTTTGATATGAAGAGCTATTCTTAATTTGTAATTTCGGCAAGACTGTGTTGAAGTTTATCTAACATAATTCAGAGTGGTTGGTTGATTAAAAGACAATAATAGTTTGGAAACTTTTTTGAACTATCTTACCTTACTCTACACCTGCCTCCCACCTCAGCCCCTCCCATTCCACGCAGTTCAGACCAATCAACAAGCTCAAAATTAATTCACATTTGTAGCTTTTTTTATTGGGGAAGGAATGATTTTATAATGGCACAGAAAATATAACTTAGAAGTGTCTCAGACCTAAACTTGAGTAAGAGCTAAAACTGTTATCGGGATGCAATTATCTTGCTCTATAAATCAAATCTGGTGTTAATTGAGTCGTTTCTAATTAATATGAGGCAGTAAAAGTTACATTACTGTGAAAGTTAATTAAGTGAAAATCCAAGATAAAATTAGCTTTTTTCAGATATGCCGCACAATGAATCGTAAATGGATTTTAACATGTTTCATATTCAGTGTTTTTGCGTGTTTTGTGGCTCAAATGAGTAAATACTGGGATGCAGATGATAAAATTATTAATGGACTTAGAACAATACTAATAGGATAAGTAAACAGACAATTAAGTTACAATGATTAGTTGACCATTAGACGTGCAGCAAAACAGATATGGACTTTCTGATTAGAACTCACTATTTAATCATTAAAATCTGAAATTAAAAGTTCTATAACAGATTTTTTCCCATGTATTTGAAAATGTGTCTTGCTCCAGTGCAGGTATTCTGAATAAGCAGCTCATGAGGTCAAAATAAGTCTGTGTACTATCTGCCTCTAATTCTTAAGCACTTTATTGTCAGGGTATCAGGAATTATGTGCATGCTAGTTGTTGTTAGCTCTACTGTAATAGCAAAAATATCTGAATGAATAAGATAAGTGAGAAATACGTTTGGTCCACTGCAAACTGTTTAAAATGATCTAGATCTGTTTTAAAAGTTTTTAAGACAGTAAAAATCTGGTAAAGTGCAGTTTAAATAAAACCTGAAGTTGTGTTTTGTTTCATTCACACATGTTTGAATAAACCTTTATGTCTACACCTGTCTACATCTCCATTGCTCAAAATGCTCTGCTCCAACTTATGATGTCATTAAGCAGTGGTTTTCAAGTTAAGAGCTACATTTTAACTTTAGTTCTGAGATTAGCAATTCCAGGGCTGAAATTATCCACATAATTCTAGTGAGCGTGTATGGAGTTTAAAATCATAGGGGAGCTCTTCCTTTATGTCACAAGGTGGAACAGAGTTTTCAGTTTGAGAGAAGAACACAGCCAGGGTTGAATAAATGAATGAATTAAACAAAATACAAATCTAGATGCATGTTTTGATGATGAAACAACATTACAACATAGATCAGAAAATAGAGTAATATGGCCCTTTAATAAAAGTAATATATTTAGGCCTATAAAATGTTGTGATCTGTCATCTGAAATCCTGCAGTGAAAGGTGGTATAGGAGCAAGACTGGTATTAGTTATTACTGGTTGAGGCTACATATAAAATTGAATTTAACTTGAAATATCTATATAACTATCTATATTTAATTGTAAGAATCCAAATTGTGTTTACCTGTGCGTGTGATGGAGGCAGGCCTTTACGGATGTAGACCCCAAACAGTGCGTCTTTGCCCAGCGATATGTTGAACTTGAGGAATTGTGGTTGGCTCAGGTGAAGCAGAGACCTCCAAAAGACTCCGGGGGGCACTTCCTGGGTCACTCTCCTGCCGACCTCCACGCTGCCAGTGTCTATACTGCTGTTCCTTCCTGCCCACGGACCTGGCGCCAGGGGAAAAGAAACTGCATAAACTGTGATTATATGCATTGATTGTCCCGAGTCAATAGTTAATCATCATAGTTTACTGCAAATAGTCTGCGATAGAATTCAAACATAATGAATTGCAGAGGATTGGGCCCATTACCTCCACAAACTGTGTTTAAAGTTTGGCTTCAAATGCTTATAGTGGATCAATATAGAAATATTGGCAATAGTTGTTAAGATGTTTTTAAAGATGCACAGTGTAATATTTCTAGTAGAGGGTCTGCCACCTGCGGAAATTGTATTGCTTTGTCTAGAATGTTCCACAGTATAGATTAAACCTACCACAAGGGAGACAAGCAGGTTACAGCAATACGCTTCATTACAGTTCAGATCTGTGGAGAGTCGCCCCTTTCACAGAAGGAATTATAATATTATTGAGCAATAGAAACACATGTAATGAATATATGCTAGCTGGATATGTTGAATGTCATACCATCTCCATGGAGACAAGTAAGCAGTGAACTCTCCACCAGAAAAGTTGCACAGTGCACCTTTAAATCAGCATTTGTGTGAGTAAGACAGTGATACTTTGGTTTAAAATAATGAACATTTAAAGCTGCACCGTGTAACTTTTCTGGTGGAGATTGCCTGGAATTTGGCATTAAACTTGGCTATCTCCATGTGGACAAGTATGTGACCCCACGAGGCCAAGTTACAAACCAGATCTGTGGAGAGATGACCTTGCTTACAGTAAGTAAGTGGAATATTCCAGGAAATGGCAATAACATCATCATGAAAAAGGCTCCAGTATTATTACACAGTGCACCTTTGAAAACCACTTGTAATATAAGAATGTAAAATATCTAAAATAAATATGATCTAAAAGTAAGAATATTAAAAAATCTGGATCCACATTTTAAATTCAAGTCACATAATTAATTGTGCAACTGTATGTTTGTTTGAGCTAAAATGAGCAAGACCGAGCAGCATCCAGCTACGCTTTCAGCCTTGGAGCAGAGCAGAACCCAAACAGAAGAGGAAGTGTGTGCGATGTGAGCCAAAAAAAAGGGAATAAAAGTAACAGTGAGAAGAACAACAGCCCATCTCCCCCAGACGGAGAAACACAGCTCTCATTAATAGACTGAGCTGCAGCGGCCCACACGTACCTATACCACAATACACAAGCAGAGAGAGTGTGCAGAGACAGAGAGGAGACGGAAAACCACACTGGGACCCTAAAGACAGCAACTCCACGCCAGCCAGCACTGTGGTTAAACATCGCATACTGATCGTTCTGCTACTGCTGCGTCATGAATTATGAAAATATTTGAGTAGGGCTGAGTCTGTTTGGGTGAAAAATCCTCTATCAGAGTGGTTAGTATGTTTCACAGCGGGAGCAGAATTTAAAACATCTTGTTTTTTTTAACCAATCCCGCTAGTTTGTCCCTGAATGCTCTCCTCTTCTCTGTTCGCTCGCTCCCCTTAGCTTGCTGGTGAAATTAATTTGGACTTGAATATATTCAATCTGCGCAACAGGCTTATTTACTGCAACTATTTTAATTGGAACTGTAGAAAAACATTTAGTTTGCTATTGCCATGGAGACAGACAGCGTGCACACGATGATATTATAGTGATTCATATTTATGATGGTTAGCCCCATGTTGTGCACTAGGACTACAAGATTAACTACAAATGATTCAAAAATTGCAATTTGATTGGTTGTACAGCATACTCCGAAGGGTACAATTTATTTTAAGTATTAAAAAGGCACGTCCTCTGCAAATATCAAATACTGTAGAACCTCTAGCGAAATGCACACACTCCCTGTTTTAAAGAAACTGTTGACCAATCTCTCCCTTCTAGGTCACCATTCACCCACAATTCAATCACACAAATACTAGATGCTGCACTGCACTGCTTGCATATGCACGGTAAACTGGGCCATGTCAGCAAGTACAGCAGACTGTCTCATCCATTGTCTTGTCTCGTGTCTGTGCTGGCGTCACTTCTTACCTCTGCCTCCGGAGGGCAGCGTGGCCACATCGCTGTTGACAGGCAGGCCCGCTCCCAGTCCGTTGTTGAGCATGGGGCCGTCGGATGGCTTCAGCTGCCATGTCAGACCCAGCAGGTTGATGGCTGCGCACACAAAGGGAGGAAGGGGGAAAGAAAGGGAAAGGAGAGAAGAGAGAGGGGAGAGGGTTAGAGACGAGAGGACACGAGACTTGAAAGTGTCTGCATAGTGCTGGGGACAATACACAGACAAGCACTTGAAAGCTCATCAAGACTGGAGAAGAGGACAGGGCTGTGGGTCTGCTGTCACCGGTATAGCTTTTATGGGTTGTGCTCATGTATTTACAGCTTTCTACAAGACTATGGGGGGAGCAAGATAGAAAGATAGAAAGATAGATGATGATTCTATGGAAAATGGCGACTTGACTGTCCATGTTCAGATGTTTTGACAAAATTCCTTACATCTCTCACATCTACTGTATGAAGAAGTGTACTAAGTGAGTGTGACGTCACTCACAGCGTTCAGCTACAGTCAAATGAAGCTCATGAGGCTAGTGGTTATAGCAGCGAATTTGGAGCGGAGTTCCATGTTAAGAATAGGAATTTAGAGTGGGTTAATACAAACATTTTAAGACCAAAATGACAAGGCTCACTGCAGAATTTACAGAAAGAAGGGAGACAGTTTTTCAATGTAAAGTGAATTGGACTCGATGGAGTCAGAAGTGCCCATATGCTCACTTCCTATTTGGAACGTGGTGGCGGAAGACTGCACCATAACCAAGACTTAGATTGTATTACCCTGTACTTTTTTATATATTTACTGTGTGTATATATTTATTGTGATTTTTAGCCAAGCGTGATGAATGAAATAATTATTTGTTGAACAAAACCATTCTGCACTGGAGCACTGTAACACTTTATTGTAATTGTGATTTTTATATGTGTCTATTGTGTATAGTGTGAATAAATGAGATGTGAAATGTGGAACCAGCCTCTCAAATCAACAAACAAATTTACCTACGGGTATGAATAAAGCAACAAAACATAACCTAAGACCTTTTTGCTAATAGACACTATTGGAAAGTCACTGTATGCACTGTCCATATTCAGATGTTTCAGCCAAAGACATAATTCATTATATTTATCATAAACCATCAGGTGACTAAACAGTACTCATGATCTTTTTGCTAGTAGACTTTACTATAAAATGAGAATAGCTATACTGAAGGAAATGAGGGAGATGGTAGTGAGAGACATTCAGCAAATTGTTGTAGCAAGGACTTCATCTCAACTCTGGTGCGCTTCCTGCTAAGAATGCTAAGTTTGCAGAGATGTGAACGCATCATCAAACCAGATTTGCACCAAACAAGCGCACATCTGCTCCATTGGAAATCAGAGGTCTCAGTGCAGAACACTTGCAGCACAAAGATAAAGTACACAAGACCAAACTAAATAGCATAAAAACACAAACTCCTAACAAGAGTATGTGAAGGAAAATTGAAATGTGGACAGTTTACAAAAATGCATTTATCCATGTGGTGCTAAACATTTCAAACAAATTACCTGCCAATTTGAATTTAATCTATTTGGAGTGTCCTTTTCGACTGTCGCTGCTCCAGACTTTAGTTTTCATGAACCGTTATTAAAAATCTGTTGTAATTTCTTCTTATTTCAGCCAACATGCTGATACACTGGTTCGTGGAGGGCACATCTCCCTCTCCAGGTGAGGGGTGGCAGTACGGTCTCAGTCAGTTCAGATAATTAAACAAAACTCAAATGTAAAGGTGAACTAGACCAGTGTGCAGATTTCTTACAAAGCACACAGACCAAAATGCTTTCTAGTTTAGAGGACCAAGACTAAAGCAAAACAGGATCCCGAGTAGCTGTCAATTGGACTAAATCAGGATTGAGTACAACATAACTATTGTCGTAGTTTACATCTTCAATTTGTACAATGTAAATCCAGTAGGCTACTGTATGATACCTCTAAATTGTATCTACAAAAAGGCATGTAAGCATCACTTTCAGTTAGAAATGCTAAATTGTGTATATCATCCATAAACACAATTATTAAAAATGAAAGCAAAAAGGTATAATTAAAAATAAAATGCACAGAAATTATATTAGAATTTGCATTACAATACACTTTTTGTGCAATACTTCAACCTAAACCAAGACAGGCACATTTTAGCACATTTGTGATGCATTGTTAAAATATCATGCAATTATCACCAAAAAAATACATTCATTTTCAATATCGCCCACCCTTACATCCACTATTATGAGTAAGACTTACAAAACGGACAATTATCAAACTTTTAAAGACTTGTCTGTGGGCTGTTCCTCAGTCGTTCCAGCCCAAACCTCTCAGTGCTTGACTTTGACTGTGACAGCTCCAGCGGTGCTTTATTTGGGCGCCTTTACACCGCGTTGCGCCGAACAGGTGACAGATTGCGACTCGCCTACCCTTCTCCACAGCTTTTGTCCTGCCTTGTGTTATTGTGTGTTATTGCGGGGTGCTATAGAAGACTTTGTCAGCTCTTTACTCTCCCCGTGTGTTTCTCACCTCCTTATCCCGCTGCCAAACCTCTCCTCCCCCGTAAACAACAAGAAACAAATGTGGGACCAAAATGCCGACCCCCAAAAAAACACGGGACTGAGAGCAGCGGAGTGGAAAGAAGTGGGAGTTTATTTTATTACTATTATTTTTTAATATAATACAATGTTATTAAAAGAGTTCATTTACAAAAAAAACAGATACTAATTTGAAGAAAAAGAAAATATCAAAGAAACTACAGACAAAGATTTGATCAAGGATAGATTAAAGCATAATTGTAGTGCACTAAAATAGATTTTCAAAACACTCCTACACAAAGAATAAATTACAAGGCTTTAGCACTTACTTTAAAGGTCCTATATTACACGAATTGACTCTCAAAAACATAATCAGTTGTGTTTTTTCATTCACACATGTTTTATTATTAGTCTGTGTTGTCCGCTCATCCAAAACTTGGCACTTTGAATCCAGTTCCCACAGATGAATCCGGTTGTTGTGTCATTGGGCAAGACACTTACGCCGATTCGCCCCCAGTGTCTGTGTACACTGGTGTATGAAAGTGTGTGAGAATGGGTGAGTGGTTCCTTGATGTAAAGCGCTTTGAGTGCCTTGAAAGTGGCGCTGTATAAAAATAAATGTGGCCATCTCCAAAGCTTAAAATGCTCTGTTACACCTTGTGATGTCATGTAGTGGTAGTTTTCAAGCTAATAGCTCCTTTTTACCTTTTGTTTAGTAGATATTGGCAATTCCATGTCTGAGAATATCCAAATGAAGTATCCTAGTGAAGGTGTATGGAGTTTAAAAACACAGGCGGAGCATTTCCAGTATTACCACATGACGTGTGAATGAAATAAAATACAATGTCTGTTTTTTTTTTATGAGGAAACAACATGACAACATAGAAAATAGCGTAATAAGGGCTCTTTAAAGCTTAAATGATGTTAGAAACACTATTTGCAGACTAGTACCCTGTTGGATTAAAGAACGACATGTCACGGGTGGGTGCATTATCGCATTAACAAAGCGCTGAAGAAAAGAGAAAGCCAGTTGATTTTTGAAATATTTGATTTGCTTTTGTCACATTTTGAATAACATCACACATCAGGTGAACCAAATGCATGCAGAGAGAAGTGAAACATTGTGGGAAAAGGGAACAGTTATCTCAAAATTGTTAATTCTGAAAACTGCTGGCTTCAGTTAAACAGAATAGTCAGATTTTTACTCTTTTATCAAATCTTGCAACACTGTTTTAGGGACTGAAATATATGGGTATTTTTCCACTGTAAATTCCCAACAAAGGTTTTCAGTTCTCATGAGAAATACTCAAATTCACTTTTCAATATTTCCACATTGCATTAGTCTAGTTGTGCAACATATGTACCACTAGCAGTCCAATAGAAAAGTTACACAGTGCACCTTTAATGTGTAAGACAGCAAAAACAGCCCTATAGTTTTCTATGGATTCTGTAGGTGAGTGTATTCATCCCAGCCAATAGTCAATCCTGCATATGAACTACAATCATTTCTCTTCATTTTGCCCTTCCTACCCTGGGTTTGCACTCACAGGGGTGTACAGAAAAGTGGCAAGAATTACTTTTTTTTTTTCTGCTTTACTTTCACCTTGAATTTCCATCTTTCCTTCTCCCTCGTTCCCAGTCTGAGTAAAGTGCTCCTGACAGTTTCTGGTGGTGCCATTAGGTTAGGTTTGGGTACAGCAAAAACTCACATGGCTCAACAAGTGGTTCTACAGTATAGTTCTATAGTTATTTTAGACATGATGTAGATTTGGTTCAGTCTTCTTCAAGTCCTGGGTTACTCCTATAGTCCTAGTTCAGTCACAATTTTGATGTGTGTGTGTGTTTGTGTGTGTGTGCAGTTGTACATAGAGGATAGCTATGATTAAGATATAACTTAAATTATGGAATGAGTTGCCTATTCACATAAGACAAGCTGACTCTCTTCTTGCTTTTAAATCACTTTTTAAAAACACACTTGTTTTCTTTGGCTTTTAACTACTTTTGAGGTATTTTAGTGTTCAATAATTGCCATTTATCTTTGTGTACAGCACTTTGTTGTTTTGAATAGTGCCTTTTAAATAAACTGGATTTGGATAGCCTATAATCTATATAATCTTTTAGGGCAAATCCAAATATTATACTAACTTGGATGACAAGAGGTAAGTGCATTTTGCAGCTTGGTGTTTACAATAGGCTCTATTCACGGTTATGTCACAAACCAGGAAGGCGTTTGGAAACATGCGATGACAACTTCCGGTGACACTGGGCTCACCGACCGACTGTGATAAAACACACAGAAGTAAATATGATCAGCGGTAAAATGAAGACTGCAAATGTATGTGCTGTTTGGAATCATCTTGAATTTGGCGCCTCATCTCTTCTAATCGCATGTACTCAGTGCGCTTGGAGTTGTGTGTCAGTGGGAATGATGAAAACTGAAGTATGGTTGTAATTGTTGATTAGCCGAACATAACAGAACACTACAATGGCATGTAAATGAAGAAAACTGGGCCATTTTCTTATTCTTCCTTGTCTGACTTACTACTGCAAACAGAGTCAGCCAGAAGTTGTCATCGCATGTTTCCAAACTTCTTCTGGTTTGTGACGTAAGCGTGAATAGAGCCTGTTGTACCAAAAAAATACAAACCATGTTTCCTGTAATCTACAGTCTACACTCAGAGATAGGGACTGTATTAACATGAAATAAAGTGGACATTCACGTGTGTTCTATTCCATTAGAATTACACTTTTAATTAAAATGTTCAATTCTAATTTTCATTCAACACCATGCTACCCTGTTGTAAAGTGGTACCTACCTAACAATTCAACAATCATTCATCTTGCTCTGTTGTTCTGTCCATGCTGTAGTTTGCATATATTTCTCAAAACTTATTTTTATTTCACACTTTTATCATATATTTTACTCATTTACCATGTAGGAAAGTTCATAAAGTTCATCAAAAAATAAAAATATGTATACGAGATTCCATTAAAACCCAAATATTTTCTCGCGATGCTGCTTGATGTTAATGTCTGCACATCACTAGACTGTGCTGTCTCCTCTCTCTTATATTTCCTCTCCTTTGACTTGCACTCTCTCATCAATCTGACCTTCATGCCTTTGTATCTTTTACCTTGAATGCCCCTTTTTTCTCTTTGCCTTTCTTCTTATCGGCCGCCTGTCCCCTCTCCTTGTAGATAATGCAGACACGCACACACACGCACGCACGCATACACACACACACACACGCACACGCACACTGGCCGCGCAAAGATTCTATCACGTAGCACAGTCGATAGAAAGATTGCCTATTGAATCAGCAGGCGACAGTTAGGAATAGTGCTTTTCATTGTGGTACGCAATCTAGGTCATCCCCAAGAACTGCAGCAGACAGCCCTATAGTCAGCGTATTGTGCATGCCTGCTCATCTATGCTAGCAAGTCCCCTCCTCTGTCTCTCCCTCCTCTGCCTCCTCTCCCATCTTCTACCAACAGGGGGCACTCTTACTCCTTTGCCGCCTCAACTCAATGCATCTGCAACAGGTTTTCTTTGCAGCAAGACATACAAAGGGAGACAAATAGTTGAAACCATTTTCTTGACAAAGCTATTATACTTGCAAGTTTGTTAGTTCATAATTTAAACAAAAGTAGCGAAAATTGATGTATTTAGCTATTTTTTGGTGCTGTCGCTTTGAACCTTTTCTTTTTCCGATTATAATTGCGGTAATTACTGTTTTGGAGCTCGCATTGGAAAGCTGAAATAAATGCCATGCCAATAAAGACTGTGGAATAAACTCACTGGATTTTTGACTAGCAGAATACAAGGGGTTTCAGATGCCTGTTGATGTAGTCTGTGATTTCACACTTGTAATGAATTTAGGTGAGAAGATGAGAAAAAAATACATGCGTGGAGGAGATCACAGAGATTCAGGTTTAACAAGCAAATGATTAAAAATAGATCCGTTTCTTCATGAAGGTTTTTATGTAATCTCAATGCATAATTCAGAAAGGTAAAGTGCGCGTCTGAAATCATGTGTGAAGAAAGGCGGGGTCTAAAAAACACATATGACATGAAATGGATGAGGAGGGAGAGGCAGATCAAAAGAAAAAGGTCCAAAGGTGTCAATCCACTGTTCAAAGAAAAGAGAAAGTATAAGCATATAGAGAATACGTAATGAGAAACATGACACAGGGACCAGTTACGTCCTGGTTTAGCCCCAGTTTAGTCTTTTTTTACCCTTGGTCCAGTTTGAGTTTTGTTTGGGTTTCGTACTTGGGTTCGGTCAAGCGGTAACGGAGGGAAACAGGGGCAGATTTTTCACATTCAAATAGCTCTTATTCAGAAACTAGAGGGACTATTGAAATAAGTAAAGTATCAGAATGTAGGAAAGAGTTAGCACTCCAACAGGGTAAAGTTAAACCTGTGATATTCTTTCAAGTTGTTGACAATTTATTTAAAAACTCATGTCGGTAACGGAGAGAACGAAATATGCAGCACTTTTTGGGCAATAAATACAAACAGCGATAACTAGCGGTTCTCACTTACATATCCTTAACAAACTGGTTTGAATATTTGCTTAATATAGTTTTCTACCATATGGTACAAGATTAGGTTGAAAAACCTCTTAGTTTTTGAGTAATGAGATTTTTTATTAAGAAAGGTCATGGTAACGGAGGAAAAAGTAACAGAGGGAAAATTGTGCAAACAAGTAGAAGGTGCATGATTTTGCATAATTTGTCAGCTTTTTTCTTCCAAATACTTTAATATTACTTCAAAATGAAAGGAAACTATTTCTATAAAATATGTCAGTACTTCCAAGCAAATTTGTATCATTTAAAAAAATAAAATAAATAAAAAATAAATAAATCATGTACCTTCATCAACAGTTCAAAGATGGAATAACACAAGATATGATGAAATACATCCATTTATTTACATGATTTGCAGATCTTTGAAATTTGGGAAATAATTTTTGTTCCATGTTTCATACATGGTCTGTTTAAAACGTATGTAACTTTAGAACCAAAAATGGTACAGAAAAAAGGTAAACAGTTTCATAAACTAGAGTACATATGTATCTGTTGAATACATTTTTATATCAGATGCATTAACTTGAATTTTTGGCCTTGCTGTATACTTCTGCTTGACCGGGCCCATTTGTATGAGGAATTAATGAATTATAATAATTATGAATCTGTGTTTAATTCTGTTCTGAATTATATCTGCGCTTATTTGGTTCATTGTCAAATCTCGATTGACTTTGACTTGACTTTAACTTAACAAATATAAAATATACACTTGCCTAGTATGAATGTGGTGTGATCAGTGGTGGTCAAATTGGCAATAGCAGCTTACCATCACCGAATGAAAAGAGCAAAATACAAATACAAAAAAAAAATACAAAAAATGCTGTATTATTAGTAGGTGAGTCTAGGTAAGTCTACATTTACTTTTGACAGTGAAAAACAATCAGAAAACTTTAATGTGAATTAGTTCTGGACCTTTTTTAGACCTATAACTGCTTCTTTTTCCTGTACTATTAAAGTCCCATAATCCCTGCAGTTCTGAATAAAGTCTAATTTAATTCTGGAGTTCAGCTCGGTTTGGCAGCATGCATAAAAAGCCTCTGACACGTGCAAACAAAACCGAACGAGGAAAGACTGACAGATCAAAAGTAAAAGGTGGTGACTCTGTGCTTTGATCGGGCAGCGGTCCAAAGGCGTCTGTCCTGTATTCAAAGAGAATATTTTAAAATGCATATATGCCGCGAGGAGTACTTTTAGTCCAGCTTTAGTTGGTTAAAACTCCACTGCCTGATCTCTACAGTAACCTCTGCATTTTTCTGAGTTCAAAATAGGATTTTCATTGTGTGTTGAGGATTTAAAAGTAAATTGGTACATCATCCTCATTTGAACTATATGTGTATATTTTTGTCATGTGATTTCCACCCAGAGATTTGAGTGAGTTTTGTAGTTTAGACACTAGTGCCACAATTAGGGGTTTGCAAAAATAATAAAATATCTATATATCATATTGTTTAATTTGATGATACAGTATCGATATTGTGTGCTGCTGTATCGCTACATCACCAAGAGTATTTTTTGGTGTACTTTACTACATTATTTTGTTACAGTTCTACAGTTTTGTTGTTTGTTTACAGGAAGGAAAGTCGTTGATGTGACACATTTGACATTTTTACTGTTTTGATGATTAAAATGTTTGTGTTTCATATTCACTTTGCACAAGAAGTGGTTTAACAAAGACTTTTAGTATCACAGACATGATTTAGTCTTTAATTTTTATTGAAACGTATTGAACTGATTTGTAATTTATATCGTATTGATTTGAAAGTGCACTGTATCCAGGTATATATCATATCGTGACCTATGTATCGAGGTACATATCGTAACAGCAACTTCTTAATGATACCCAGTTCTAGTCACAATACTAGAATTTCAAACTCAATATCAGTGTTAAGGAAAAAGCCTGATACTCGATACTGATTTTGATACCATAATGATGGGAAAACAAATAAACAAACAACAAAAAAACTTAAACACTTACAGACTGTAATAGTCTGTAAATGTTTATAACTTATAGAATGTTATTTTAGCACAAAGTAATAGTTCTTTCTTTAAGTTACCATGTGGTTCTATACGGGTGTTGACCAAGTTCAAAATGACTATAAACTGTTCAAGAAAGGTCAAATTTTGTCATGTTGTCAAAGATGTTTTCAGCATCAATACTTAAATTGAATATCTATTTTTGATTCTGATTTTAGTATCAGTTAGTATCTCATTGTCAATACTTTTGGCAACCCCATTAGACACGAAAAACTTTTAAAAATAACAGGACATTAAACTCCACTTCATGAATCACCACCAGAAGCCAATTTTCAACTTCCAATTAAATATATGTATTCACATTTCACCCTATTTACACATACTACCAGCGTTTCTTTTTATAGACGGCAACACTTTACATTGCACGTACATTTAACAGCAGAAGCATAAATTCCATTGTACCTTGTTACCTTTCTCAAACCCATTTACACCTTTTAACTCTGACACCTATAAATATTGCCTTCACTTCCTCCTCACGAGCACATTGTATTTCTGTCTGATCGCTTATGTTGGGAACCACTTACTGTCCAAACATGAATCACCATCACCCTGTATCTGCCCAGCGCCTCCATGAAAAATGGTCCACTCACACCTTAAATCTTGCGCCATTTTCACCTGACTATTTTGCATCATCATCTGTAGCCTGTTGTACGGAACATTTCTTGTTGTCCTTGGAGCTGTGTAGCCATTTAAATATTCAATCTGTTCCAATATGAAATGCGCTTTGGTGCCGCTGGGCAACTACTCACTCAAAGCAAATGGACTCCACCTCTTTTCTTTTGATCTTTTAATGCTTTCATATACATTTCAGTTGTGGTTAGAAGCTATTGTGTAAACCAAGACAAGTCAAACTGAATCTGAAACTTAACTAAGCCAGGACCTAAGGCAGACTCAACTGGAATCAAACCAGTGTGAAATCAGGACAAAATCACTACTCCAAATCCTACTAGGACTAAGCAGGATACAGAATACCAAATGGCGCACTATGGAACTTTTCTAGTGGAGAATAACTAAGCCACTCGCTTGTCTCCATAGAGATATTTATGCTTTGTCTGGAGTCTTTTGCTGTCAGTCTTTCCCATTCATTCATTACATCCATTTATTCAATTAAAGTGTTCTTGTTGCTAAAACATTATGTAAGTAAGTTTTTATTTATATAGCGCTTTTCACAGACATATGTCACAAAACTGGCGCCCCACTGTGACACCTGATTTTCCCCGTGGTCTCTCATCCAAGTACTAACCAGGCCCGGTCTTGCTTAGCTTCTGAGATCTGACGGGATCAGACTTTGACAAGCCGGTATGGCTTATGGCTCTCTATATATGTACCTTATCTATATGTACCTCCCCAGCGGAAGGCATTTGGTCATACAGTGGAACACTCCAGGCAAAACACATCTCCAAGGAGACAAGCTAGACCTCCCAGAAAAGTTACACCTTTGAGAAAAAACATAAACCCAGATTTTGCTATATTTGGAGAACTAATAGATATCATGGATAATAGAATATTGTTTGACAAATTTTACTTCTGAAAGTTTGGCATTTCATGTGGTTTTAAAATCAATCTGTCTGACTAGTAGAAAATTGGTTCCTTTATTGAAAAATTTCACCTGCAATTATGAATTATTCAGTCAATTTCTACCGCAAGCACAATTTTTCATTTTAGTTTTACATCTGTTGAGCAATGCTTTGACTGCTCCCTAAATGAACACTAGTACTTTTATATTTAGTATCTTTACAAAATGTTCCAACTATCTGAATCGTTGCTTCCTCCCATTGTTATGCCTCTCTGTTGTTCCATCTCAAGCCATCCTTATCATTGCCCATTCACACGCCTGCATCTCCCATTAAAGCAGCTGCTCGCCATCTAATTGCACCAAAGGCAGAGAATAGCCTGGCGCATGTCTTTTCAGTGTAATCTCTCGCAATACAAGTTAAAATTACACAAAGTGCTCAGAGAGAGAGCGAGAGAGAGACAGAGAGACGCACACATGGACCTCCCCCTCCCCTGGCCATCCAGATAAATGCATATTAACTGTTCTAATTCACCACTAAATTAACAACTCTGACCTCAATTAGGGCGGTAATTGTAGCGGAGACCAGCCCCCTGTCCTCGGCCCGTGCACTAATTGGTTTAGGATGCATTCTGCCTCTTTGCATTTTTACCTTTTAGTCCCCACCCCATACATACACACTCAATTGACTCCTACCATCAACCATCACTTATTCCACTAGTATTTAATGTAATGTATTGTAGCATGGAGAGGCAATAGGCATGTTTTTACAGGCATTTACAGGTTAATTGGTTTCTGTCCAGGCATGAAATTATAGATCTCATTGCATTTTTGTTTTGTTTTTACCATGAGCGTAAGAAAATGGTTGTGTCATTTATATAATTATGCCTTATTATGACACCATTCGCTTTTATTTTTGCTATTTATTTTGTGAATTTATTATTAGGATGTATATATTTGTTCTTTGTTATTATAATAGTAGTATAATATTAGTAGTATAAACGTTTAGTAAAAGTAAAGTAGTACGTGACCAAAGTGAAATAGACTCAAATATTTTAAACTCAGCTACTAATTATTAAAGGAAGTTACTTGCTGTGTTTCTTTATTTAACTGTGAAATCATTGCGGGAGCGTTTGCAACTGACCTCCCCAACATAACTTGCTCATTATTATAGGATGGGGTCAAAGAGTAACAACCATGAGGGGCAATTAAAGGTTCAGTATTATACAAAATGGATTCTTGTGAGCTTTAAGCCATATTATAATGTTTTTACCTCCTCAAAAACATACCTGGAGTTGTGTTTTGTTTCATTCACACGTTTGAATAATCCTTTATTATTAGTCAGCCTACAGAAAATAACATAATATAGGCTCTTTTTTTCACTGAAACTTGTACACTAATTTACATTTCTAGTCTAAGCATTGGCATTTTTGTTTTAAAAGATGGACAAAGTATTCACATATAGACTAAAGTAATGGCTACTTTCAGCTCTCTTTCCTGTGTCTGTGTCGCACAGACTTCCAGCTCACACACGTTATATGGAGACACTGCTTCGGGTTGTTAATATTCAGGCCACTTCAGACTTACCACATAATATCCACTTAGGCACCACGGCAGCAGTCTATAAATAAAGCAGTGAAGTTTTTGAAGGCACTGCTGCTGGCTCAGATCATTGGTCGTCCCAGACAGAAAGAAACAGAGGTGGGGTGTCTGGCGGGGAGATAGCGGTCGGTAGAACTCTATATATGTGTACATGCATGCTTCCTATTGCACAATATTAACAACAAGTGTAGTCTGTACCATGCACCAACCCCCGAAGGGAGCTCATCACCAGCTGACGCAACCCAACTGTAATTGACTGCAACACAAAGGTTATGCAAGTCTGTTCAGTGAGGAGACTGAATACCTTAAAGATGTACTGTGTAACTTTTGTGGTATAGGATCCACCAGCTGCTTGATTCCATGTACTGTATTATAAGTCACACTTTTTTCATGGTTTGGGTGGTCCTGTAACTTATACTCTGGTGCAAAATTTTCACACTCACACCCATAAGAGGGCGCTCTATAGGTTTGTGTCCCAGTATTTGCTACTCCTATTACTCCTGTACCACTGTCACTTGGCTCTACCACGCATGTGTCCTGCAGAAATAGCCCCTGTCCTGTCTGATATCATGTCAGTCGATCGCACCATTACTTCTGTACCACTGAAAATTTTAAATTTAAACAAACTTATTAAAACAACTGAGAAGACTGAACATAAATGCTCCCAAAAAGAAAATCATATTTTGCAGATAACAAGCTGCAAGTAGCGAAATATGCAGCTGAAAACAGTACGAGCAGCAGAAAGAAAGTTTGGAGTGAGCAAGACACTTGTGAGGGACTGCTGAAAAGAGGTGAATGGAGAACACTGCTTCACGGCAACCGGGAGGGTGCACCATGCGACTTTCCAGGAAATCATTTGGATGGATCGACAAAGCCTGGACTTCAGTGACAACCGAAACCATCCTGTCGGGATTCAGAGAGATCGTGATAATTCTAACTGGAACTGATGCTGAGTCTGACAACAGCTAGAAAGCGGCGCTCTGTTTACCTCCGGAGGTTGCGGAGTTGCTCAGAAGTGACACCAAGGATGAAGAATTCAATGGATTTAGTGATTTGGAGTGAAGCGGAGAGTTTGGTAAAGTGTTATTACTATAAATTGCCTGATGATGGTTACTGGTCTCTGAATTTAACAATATACATTTTCCCAAAAAAGTGTGACTTACAGTCCAAGGCAACTTATTTATGTTTTTTCTTCTTCATTATGCATTTTTTTCCTTGAATGTTCTACCGCAATGGCACATTTTACTATCTCCATGGAGACAAGCAGCCACATAGCCAGGCCAAGTCTCCTTTGTGGAGAAGTGGGCCCTCTCACAGTCCTAATGCATGTTTTCGTGGTAGTTTTAAGAAATGAAAACTCCTATAACTTAATAAATGCAAGATATATTTGTTTAATGCCACTCTGTGAAACACTCCAGGCAAAGCAATAACATCACCATGGAGACAAGCAGAAAGTTACATAGTGCACCTTTAAGACACCCACTTTTCTCTGGGAAATTTGTAGTCATTTGTCCCATGCATATCTGATCAGAATAGACGCATGCGCGCTTCAATTACAGCAGAGTTAACAAGACTTTAAAAGGTTAAACAATGTGAGGTGTTATAGTGTGTCTCGGAAAAGGGCAACGGCGCCATGTAGGCATATGAAGCAATTACTTATAATGAATAATTCTAGTCTTATTATTACAGCAGTCAAATAATTGGTTTCATATTGGACTTTGCATGTGCAGTGACGATATTTACCATTCGGAGCAATGTTTTTAAAAGCCAGTGGAGAAATTGATGATTTAATAAAAGCCTTAAAGATGCAACGTGTCACTTTTCTGGTTGTCTGCTACCTGCTTGTCTCCACAGAGATGTCATCACTTGGCCTGGAATGTTTCCCAGTATGGCATCAAATGTGTCTAATGTGTGTTTTTATTGCTGAAAAGTACCTAGAATTCTAGCATCTTCAAAGATCTGGCCTGTAACCACTTCATACACGATTCATCATTCAGAAAATTTCCATAGTGCAGCTTTAAATTCCTTGTGTTAACCTTACACTTATGTATTGAATTAAAACCACAGACAGACTTTAAGTTTAAATGAATCACTGGAAAAAAGAAAGAGAGGCTAATTCCCTCTCCATTGGCTTTAGACAGGCTAAATTAAAGAAGACAGTGACCTCTGAATGCAGGGCTGACACGCTGGCTATTCACTTCCTTTCCTTTATTAGACAATCTATACATCTAGACTCCTTTTAAAGCTAGAGATGAATTTCTATTGCCTGAGCGTTTAGCATTTTGTAAAATTAAAAAACTTTAAAGGTGCACTGTGCAACATTTCTAGAGGAGGGTCCGTCACTACTTTGTCTCCACGGAAATGTTATTGCTTTGTCTAGAATGTTCCACCCTACATCTATCATGAGGGAGACAAGCAGGTTATACACTACTCTACATTACAATTCAGATCTGTGGAGAGTCGTCCCTATTCACAGAAGGAATTATTGTATTTTTGAGCCATAGTATCACCTGCAATGAATAAATTATAGCTAGATATGTTTAAAGGTGCACTATGTAACTTTTTGGTTGTTTTTTTGGTTTGTCACCTACTTGTTTCTATGGATATGTTATTGCTTTGCCTGGAATGTTCCACAGTATGACATTAAACAGCTCTAACTTACATTTATTCAATTACAGGTGGTTTTATTGCTAAAAAATAACAAGAATAACAAACGTTTTGACTGTAACTTGGTCTGGTTTGATCTCCACGAACACAGAAAGATTTAATATCAGTGAAGTTACAGTGCACATATAATGCCATACCATGGAACAATCCAGGCAAAGCAATAACATCTCCATGGAGACAAGCAGGTAGCGGACCCTCCACCTGAAATGTTACGCAGTGCACCTTTAAGCATTAACCAACTTGCCATATCTAATAGTCTATACCACTCCATACTCCTCTCATGGCAGAAAAAGTACTTTATAAAAAAAAAACTGAAGGAAAAATCCCACAATAAAAAGTCACTCTACAGTAAATGGGTGTGCTGTCTGTATCCAGTGGAGGAGAACAGGCGACTCACTCAATCACGGAGCAGAAATGGCTTCCTCTCTGGCACTGAAATATGGAGCGAATACAGGGCCCCGCATGCATGACTGTGAGATGGGCCAAATGAACACAGATGTGATCGCACTGATGTCCTCTTTTCTGAATCCTAATTTCCTCTTCAGATATCTCTCTACCCCCTCAACCCCTCCCTCCACGGACCTCTCTCCTTTCCATCAGCTCCCCCCTCTCCCCCCTCTCATCGATCTGTATTAGAAACAGGATATGAGGGACTATGCTATCTTATCACACATCAGAGAATGGCGGAGAGGACTACTGAAGCCGCCAAGAGATGGACAAACTAAATGAATATGAGCGGACAACCATTCTTTCACTCCCTACCCATCCGTCTCCTGTTGCTAACGGGACTATAGCAGTGAAGCACCCAGAGCCTAATTGGACCAATGATTGGGCGCTGATAACACCTCCTCTAATGAATAAATGAGTAGGGGAATAAATGCGCTCAGCCTGTAAGCACTAATGTAGGCAACATACTGACGTCAATAAAGTCCTTTGGGTGCACACCGCATCAAAATATAGAGTTTCATCCCCAAAGTATTGCGCGTGTGATACGGATGCTGGAATTATGCAATGGATTTGTAATTTGAAGTAAAGTCAAACAAAATCACAAGTGGAATGAGGCTATTCCAACAACTAAAGAGTAAACTAGTCCCATAATACTAAGTTACCCTCAAAAGCAATATCTACTTACAAAATACTACTACTACTACGACTAATAATAATGATAATAATAATAATAATAAATCACCAACAGGTTAGGTTTGTTTTCAAATTTAATGTTGTCTTAAACTCAGAGGAGGGGCGGAGCCAAAATCTAAATATATAAAGTCCTTATTACTGTCCCAGTCTTTGAAAACAAAGATTATGATTAAATTACCTTATCATTTTCAATATATTAACTTTATTTAACAGATTTTTTTGTGAATAGGCCAATAAAAGTAAAATAAATAGAAATGAAAAAAAGATTTAATTCATTAATTTAATACAAATCATAAAAAGAAACCAGGTCAAAACAAGTTTAAGATATGACTACACTCAGAGGCAGCAGTGCTAACCACTCTACCACACTCTACCCCTATGTTTATATGTAACCTGGTACTGGTAGTCCATTCAGACTCTAGAAAATATTTGTTCCCTTAATTGACCTATAGAGATACACACTGATGGATGGTAAATGGTTGTATTGAAGGCAAAATGTATGAAGGGTTCTTTTGGAAATTGGGACAGAATTTGGTACAACTTAAAATAGAAACACTGGAAGTTAAATGGCCTTTCTGTAGAGGCCAAATTATACCTCAAAGTTTTGTCCAACTGGGTCTTCATTAGAGCTTGAGGTGGTACAGTAATATTTTAGTCCCGCACTTCTGAAGTCATAAGTTTTCTTGGTCTGAACATACCTGCGTCTTGGGGATTATCGTAATGAACCATTTTAAAGGTGCAGTATGTCACTTTTCTATGAAGGTTTTACCTGGAATGTTCCACAGTATTGCATTATATTTCTAAATAGTGCATTTACTCAATTACAGATGTTTCTACTTCTCAAAAATCACTTGAAAATAATGCATGTTTACTATGAGTGAATTTGTCTCTCCACAGATCTGACCTGTAATTACACTTAATGGTGTACACTGTTTGTATTAATATGAATAGACACATTTAATGCTATATTGTGCTACATTCAAGGCAAAGCAATAACATCTCCATGGTGACAAGCATGCGGCAGACCCTCCACTAGAAAGGTTACATAGTGCACCTTTAAATGCTTGATTTTTCTCAAGTAACATTTAGATTTATTGCTTTAATTCTGACCTTTCCTCTTTTAAACCACCCTCTTCTCTTCCCCTTCACCCTGAAAACAAGTCCAAACTTCAGGACAACCACCTCTTTAGTTCTCCGAAGCAGCAGGTCACTGGTCAGACGTTTACATTGTGATAGCCTGTCTGAGCCTGCTTTGTTTTACCTGACCACTACCGCTGACCCCCTCGCCGCAGATGGCATCGCACCTTGAGCCCTGGCCCTGCCCCTTCCCCCTGAAAACTGGCAGCCCTTGGTTCCAGTCTAACCTTTCCTGGATACAACAGAGCCCGCTGTTTGGTCCACACGCTCCACGTCTGATCCTTTTACCCCCGGGCTCCTGCCGCCACCATATGCCCAACTGCCCAACTGCCCCGCTCGAAGATACAACTGCAAAACCTATGGACACACACACTGTAATATTGCATCGGTCAGAGGGACTGAGCGACGCTTCCTGACCCCTCGCTGCTCCATCTCGCATCGGCAGAAGGGATGCCACATGCAGAGCAGAGAGGTACTTCAGGGTCAAGGAGCCTGGTTTTGGACGACGGCCATTTTGTCACATCCCGGGGTCCGACACAACTCAAAGTGACAGAGAGCAGATGCAATGGGCTTTGCAGATACAAGATATTTAAGGGCAAAAAGTAAAACGAGAATTGTTAGCAGAAAGAACTTAGCAGTAGTTCACAAATAGATGGCCCGAAGTGCCACGATGTAGGGTAAACGTAACTCCACGGTAATGCTTTTCTATGGCAAAATATCTGTGGAAATGTCTTGCGTATTTTCAGCTTCATAAATCTGCTTAGAATTTATCCACAACTATCAAGGTAAGAAAAACGAAAACATAAAAGTGAACAATGACTAGCATTAGTGAACTACTCCTAAGCAAAACTAACATTATGGTCATGAATAAAACATAAGTAATAAGTAATTCATTAATAAGTAACTTGTTAACTCAGACTGATTCTACAATTAAAATGAAAAATCAAGTTCATGATGTAGATATTAGCATAGATATAGATTTGTGCAGTTCGAATGCAACAGATGTTCACAGATTACATGTCTAGCATTTAAACTGCACAAATCTCTCTGTCTATGCTAAAACCTACATCATGAAATTGCTCTAATTACTTAGTAATGAATTACTTATTACTTATGTTTTATTCATGACCATAATGTTAGTTCGCTCATGAGTAGTTCACTAATGCTAGTCGTTGATCGCCTTTACGTTTTCATCTTTTTTACCTTGATAAAGCGGAAAATACGTGAGACATTTTGCCATAGAAAAGTATTACCCGGGAGTTACCTTTACCCTACATTGCGGCACTTCTTGCCATTGTGGAAAAGGTCTATTAGTCTGTTCAAAAAGACCAATTGTATGCTCTGGGACAAACTGGGAGTAACAGATTGGCACAAAGGCTGCGATAGCTTGAAAAAAATTATTGTTGGACTTATTTTGGGAAAATCCCCTCATATCTTCTACACATAATCGCTCCCTACACAAAACAAAAACAAAAAATAAATGAATAGATTAAAAGACATTGGGAGAAATTTGGTCTTAAAGATGCACTGTGTAATTGGTCTGTCACAAATTAATTTAAATGGAGATATTTCTGCAGTATGGCAATGAACTCACCTATGTTGCAATAATAATAATAATAATAATAATGATAAAACAGGCATTGCAGGCTTGGGCTTGTCCCCAGGGAATTAGATAAGTTTAATGCCATACTGTGGAACATTCTAGACAAAGGAATATAACATCTCCATGGAAATAAGCAGGTAGCGGATCCTCCACCAGAAAGTTACACAGTGCAGCTTTAAGAAATGCTCAATAAACTGTTGCATGAAGAATAATGTATTTTGTCAGATTTGGCTTTACACAACTTAAAGCAAAAGTCCACAGATTCAGAGCTTCCCAACTTCAGGTAATTTAAGAGCGATTAAGAAAACAGGAAAAGAAAAAAGGGGACCAAACTCTTAGTAAGACAATCAATGAGTTTGTCCAGAAAGAGGGCAAATGACCTAATCAATGAAGGGACATCTAACTGCTTCGGACAAGAGACAATTAACGAGATTTTGGTGTACTCCAACAAAATAAAGTACTGTCTCAATGTCAGTGGACTTTTCACTGCTTATCACTGGAGCTCAACACATTAATCTAAAACAACAAAAACTTAATTGCATTCATTTATTTTTAGAATTATAATTACAACCTGTGTGACAATACAGAATACAGAAATCAAGCTTTTGCCCTCCAGTCATATGGGCAAGGTGGGTGGGTGTTTTGCTCAAAGACAAAAGCAATAAACAAACAACAAAACTAGAAATTGTCCACATCCCTATTCAGTATAGGTGCACGGAGTAACTCTTCTTTTTTTTTCTTTTCTGAATGTTTTCATGGTGATGGTATTGCGTTCCCAAGAATGTTTGTAATTGTAAAAGTCTCTATATGTACATGAAGCAGGACAAGTTATAGGTTATTTTTTTGAACAATAATACCCCTGTAGCTATACTGATATGTCTAATGTCATGCTATGGAACATTTCAACATCTTCATGGAGAAAAGTAACAGAAAAGGTACATATTTCTCCTAAGTACTTAAATTACTATAATAAACCTTGAAAATGTACATATACAATTAAAGATGTATTCTATATGAGTAAACATAAGAAATGAATGATTCTGAATGACATTTGCGCAACCTTAAAGCAAATACCCACAAAACTGGCATAAAAACACAGTATTATTTAAGATGTAATTAACATTAGCATATCCTAATGGTCTGATATGAATGCTGAGAGTGGAGAGAATAGGCGTGAAAGTGATTGTGATCAGTCTGAGAGGGAGACAGTGCAGTGGTGATTGATGGAGAGTGGTCCTGCTCAGAGCCATGAAGGTCACACTTGATGACAGTGCGTCCCAGAGCCAGCGCAGAGAGTGAGGGACTGTTTAATCAACACACCACAGTGATATGGGGCAGCACTAAAAATACAGAGGCAAATGTGCACATGCTATCATTCATCAGAGCGCGCACTGTACAAAACTGTAAACAATCTAGGGACTGGTGGCTGTTTGGGTAACTGTTAAAAGCAGCAGATAGCAGGGATGCAGGGGTTTAAGCACCGGCCTCAGAACCATAGGATTACTGGTCCAAATCTGACCTGAGCCAAATCATCACACAACTACAGAACATACAGAACTACAGCAATAGATCTCTCTTCTTTTTTCTCTTATTTTCTCTCAGTTTTAACCACTTTTCACGTTTATTATCAGTGAAAATGTTGTGTGGATTTTATCAAGGAGGGACTTTGGACTTTGAAAACATTGTTAGACAAAGGGTAAATCACAAGCCTTAAAGAAGATCTACTGTGCTTATGTCAACTATATAGCTATGAAACCTGTGGATCATTATGTTAGAATTTGAAATACTCATCAAAACGACTATAGAAACCAAAAAAAGAGAAGTCTGCTGATTTCTGTGTTAGAAAAAATGGGAGCAGCTATTGCAGTAAACATCATCACAACAAAGAGTCTGCCACTGAGGTGGACAGCTGCAGATCACACTAGCAATTTGGATCATTTGTACCAAAATGTCTACACAACGCTGCTAAATCTTATGTGTATCACAGGTTAAGAAAATAAAATTGGAGAATGAAAGAAGTACAGAGCAGAGTGGTGGTGAAATTGGGGATTGATTGGCAATATGGCGTCTTGAGAATAAGTGATTAAAATTAGCTCAAACATGCACAAATCACTCCAAATGCCATTTTGGGTGAGTAAATGGTGAGGGGAAACAACTATAACGTGGTTAAAAGCTCTGAAAACATAGATTTAGCATAATAAGTCTGCTCTACAGTATATGTATCTGGCATTGAAAGGAAAACAAAATAACTCCAACTTTTCTCTAAATATCAGTAATATTGTGAGATGATCCTTCACTATATTTTGCAATTTTTTTCACATGTATTTCTCAGATTTCTTGAATACAGTTATTTTTACAGTGCTGCTGATGCCATGTGGAGTAAGCCACTGAGGCCGACAGATTCACACACAGAGGCCCAGACGATCCCGAGCTCCCTGCAAAGGTGACACCAGCCCCCGCCAGCAACTTTACTCCCCCCCACCAAGGACGCCCCATCTCTGCGGTGTGTGGGAACAGCTCCACCTGTGCTCACACACTGTTAACGCAGGATGTCCTTCAACTAACCTGGGAGTAGCAAACATCGATGTACAAAAACAGATTTCCATTTTTAGTTTGGGATTAGTTAGCAGGGGAGCTGAAGCAGTGGGTAGTACTCAGCGTTTACTCAAGTGCGTTTAAGTGGCTTTTTAATACAATTGTTCTTCTCTGAGCAATTTTCTGACACCATTAATCCAGTTTGAGTATTATATTTTACAGTAGCAGTACTCTTACTTGAGTAGTAGTTTTCCCAAATACCTTTTTACACTTATTAGAGTAATTTCTTGAACTGCTTCTTATTATATTATTAGTTTGATGTAGCTGCACTGTTTAGGTGCCTTTTTTACTACTCTACCCACTTCTACTTGGGTTTAACACCAACTTAGTTTAAGAATAACCGTTCCCCACTTGGTAATTGATAAGGTATACTTAATTGTCCCCACAGGGAAATTTGCCCTCTGTATTTGACCCGTATTTGCAATGCTGCAGGGGCATCCTGTCAGAGCCGTCAGTGTCGCTTTAAAAGCACATTGTGTAACTTTCCGGGGGGCCTTCCACCACCTGTTTGTCTCTGTGATGATGTTATCGCTTTGTCTTGAATATTCCCCAGTACGCCATTAAACATATCCATCTTTCATTCAATTAAAGTTATTTTTATTGCTCAGAAAGGCTTTGAATACAAGCAATACAAGCATTCTTAGTCACCTCTCCATAGATCTGGTCTGTAACGTAGCTTGGTGACGTGCTTGTTTTTATAGAAAAGGCCGAGTTTAATATGATAATGTGGCACATTCCATAGAAATGAAAAACATCCCCATGGAGTAGTGAGCGAACATATAATTATTAATCATAATGTAACTAACTGACTGATGAATATCATTCTAATCCCACATAGTTAGTTTCTAGGATTGACTTAAACCACCCACAACTCCTAAAGGAATCGGCAATAAGAGCAATGAAAGTACAAACTGTTATCATTAGAAAGCATAATTCTGCGTAGGGGCAATTGCATTAGCGTTAGCGTTAGCATTAGCGGCGGTTCATTTAGCAGCTAGCCTAAAGGTACCAGTCAGTGCGCAGGCTAAAGGCAACAGTCTGCTCGCGACCTTATTAATGAACAGAAGCAAAGTTTGTTGATGAAACTATGGGAGAGCTTGGGGCTGGGCAATATGTCAAGAAAATGTGTCACATTTCGATTTATTTATTTATTTCCAAATATAAATAAAAGATGTTTGATTAGGACAGATTTTTTAAAGACAACTCAGGTCGTGATGGTGTCTAGATGACTCAAATTTATATTCCTCGACTAATCAGTTTATTTAGATTGTAAGTTTTTTTTTTTATATAGACCACTGTGAACACGAGAAGTTAGCTGAAGATTTTTTTTTTTTATTTATATGTAAAAGATTAAATTTATGATTACAGATTTAACCTGTCTCTATATAAATACATTGTTTCCTAGAACTTTTTTGCATAAATCATTAATTTTGCATGAACTCTTGTGCAGTTGTACTCTTGTGGGGTCAGATAGCAAAAGAGAAAACATAATGGTTCTGGGCAAGGGCGTAGGTGGGAACATGTTACAACCATATTTGAGTAATACAAAATAGTCTCTACCAATACTTACCATTTAATTTGAATAAACCAACATATACATTTATTCTGACATTTTTCCAAACTCAAAAGTTTTGTTTATTAGATGTTCTGATATGTATTCAGTGATATGAGAACAGAGTTACCCCGCCGCGATTTCATTGGCTGCAACAGAGTGATGTCATTAGTGGTGCCAGGAGCCTAAACTGGGGAAGCGGCAGGACAGTGCAGCACTCGAAGATGGCAGCTTGAGCAGGTGTGAGTGAAGACGCTGGGCACAAAACTTTGAAAAACTTTTCAAAAGGAACTTACATGGCTTCATCTTCCATTAAACTTGCCTTATAATGAAAAAGAGTGACTATCACCACAAGTGCACCTCCCAAATAGAGCCCTATATGCGCTGTTAGCAGACGGACTCTACTGACAATATTCCATGGAAAAATGTCTGAACATTACCTCACAAATATCTTATCACCAACAAGGAAAGGGAAATCTGCTGCAAACTTCTACATTGCTGTTATCCGCTAAAAATCATCTTAGAAGGACAATGGACACAAACTGAACATTTTGTGAACTGAAAAATTAAACCACCTCTCACCAGTTGGGGACCTGCCCAGACATTGTGTGTTTTTGGAAAAATTAATAAAACATAAAACTATCCCATTTGACCCTTTCTTATAAAGATGTGCTGTTTGTTTTTTGCAGTGTGCATCGTGGAGTAAGTAAACAACATTATATAATTAATCTGTTAATCAAGTAACCTATCAGTTGGTTTCATAGGGGGGAGACTTGCATCAAGTCCCCATACATTGTCTTAGAGCAGAAAAAGCTTCACAGTACAGGCAGACTATATGTCCTGACATCCTATAGGAGCCATGTCAAGAGCAGGTTCCTGGATCAAACTTGCACACTGTGTTGTTGCGGCACACGTCCCCTCTCGATGCCATCTTTAGCCTGTCTGACATGTTTCTTCCTTCTCCCCTTGTTCCTGCCCTCCTCACGCCCCTGTGTCCTCTCTCTGGCGCCCCCTGTCTGTTCAGCACTGGTGTGATCAATTAGGAGGCATTAATCCCACAGATCCAGCCGGTGACAATGCCCCGCAAGGCCACGCTCTCCTTCATCTCTCCGCCCTCCTCCTCCTCTCTGTCGCTCCTCTCCACACCTGGCTGTCTCTGTAACTGCTGTTTCACCTCCCCGTCATAAATAGCTGTGTTTTCTTTCACCACAGCAAAAATATAGACTTGTTTTGTTTTTTTACTACAATTTCTAACACTTCTTTCAGATTGCTCCCACAACAGATACATTTCATTTACTGCATTACTAAGTAGTTCTCAGTAGTCTCAGTTGGTTTTAAAGTAGTGTGCACTTTAAAGAAGACATACTGTATTATCCTTTTGTGTGGGTATTTAGTATTAAACTTTAATATACATACAACTTCATTTACATTATTGATCTAAAATGGCTAAATAATAGAAACAGGTTGTGCCATGTTAAACCTTACAAGCATGATGTATTGTACAAGTATAAATTACAGAGCAGTAGGGAGAGATAGGGGGTGGGTGAAAACAGAAATTTTCAGAGCACTCAAGCCTCAAATGTTGAAAGAGACGATACAGGAATACAAGTTTTTATAGCAGACATGAGGCTTCCATTCTTTTGGTTTCCTGGTACTACCACACACAAGCTCACAAATTGAGCAATGCAGAATTTATTTACCTAAAAATGCAAATAGCAAGATTTGAACTAACAACCTTATAATTAAATAGAGCCATTTGGCAATGCTTATTACAACTATTTTCAGCTCAAAATACTAGGATTTCTTGTCAGTGTATTAACAGGTAATGCAATAAGTTCTGTCAGGTAGGGCATCTGGAGTAAAAAACCTCTCTGTCTCTCTTTGCGACAGACACAGATCAGCCCCTCTCCCCAGTGTTTCGTGGCGCACCTGTCCTGTTGTTCCCGTGGCGACCCGCTGACAGTGATGCATCTTACTCCTTCCCCTCTACCCTCTCTTCTCCGACTCAATCCCACCCTCTCTTCCTCTTTTTGCCTTCCTCTATCTCGCCCTCTCCAGGTTGCCGCTCACAATGACAGACCGGTATGGGCCAACCATTCACCTGTATCCTAGCAACCACCTCTCCTTTTGGCTCTGGAGCGCCACGCAGTGCAAGCAAACAAGATGCCTGGGGATCAAAGAACAAGCTCTCCGCGTTCAGTCATTCCTTCACATGTTAAAGAGGAGGTAGTTCACTAGAGTTAGAGTAAAACACTGACAAGAAAAAAATAGTGGCAAATCTTTTTAGGCCTAAATTGATTGAATTAGATCCAATGTGTGGACACAGAGGGAGACCAGGGACCAGTAACCAAAGCATAAATACTAAAAGTGTTGATATGTTTGTGATGGTTAATCAAATCATCACCAGTTTGGATGTAATTAACTAATTATTACCTGGTCCCTGAAGGGTTGACCAGGTTTTGTATTCACCCTGTGTTTCTGTGTGTGTGTGTCTGTGTGACTGTCCACCCATGATAATGCCGTCATTTAAGGACTGATTGTCACCAAATTTGGTACGTCCGTGCAGCCCCCATGCCCGATGCCGCAAAAAAAGTTTGGTGACGATCCGAGGTCATTTGCGGTGACACGGGTCAATTGAAAGGTCACGCCATTATAAAGGATAGGCAGTCTCGGCAATTTCTGAACCATCTGTGGACTAAAATATTCACCCAATCATCACACAGTTGGCACACACATAACCGGGGTATGGGCTGGGCTCCTCATGAGCTGGCTTCCGTGGTGATGAACTGCCCCCACCAGTGCCTCGTGGGGGATTGGTTTGCTATCTCTGATTGTGCTTGTTATTATTAATGAATAATTTAATTGGTCAAAATACAAAAAATAAAAAATAAAAATGCCACCAATGTAGCTATTATTTGAACACAATGTGCCAAAAAACAATTACCACTCGCAATTAGCTCAAATCAGCCAACTTGGGCACATTTACATTGTTTGATGCTGATTAATGTGCAAAGTCCATAAAAAAAAAAAAGAAAAAAGTTAACTATGAATATAAATACATCAAGTAAAAGTTGAGACACTTAACTTTCACTTTCTTTTTTTTTTCTTTTATGTTAAATGCATAAAGCCCTACTTAAAATAAATAAATAAATGAATAAAAAACCCTTCACAACAATCCCTTATACTCCTTCACTCTCTCAATGGCAGCCTGTGTTATGACATCAAATGAAAACAGCCTATTCAATAACATGGCCGGGCACAGATGTGTACAGACAGAGCCCCACTGAGCTGCAGATGTTTGGGTTCTCCACTTATATATCTATGTATGACTTTATCTGCTTCCCGCCTAGCTCCATTCAAGCAGTGTGACAAACTGAATATGCTTCAAAGGGAGTTGGTCTGGCTGCTTGTGCTTCCTGCTGAGCACGGCCTTTCCAAAGAGGTTCTCAGCCCGTATTGAATATATGTATTTCTGCCAGATTGTCCGGCAATTTCAAAAGATTTATTTTTGCTTCATTGAAAAAACAAGAAAGGAGAAATATAATGTTTGAAGAAGACCACGGAGGCACGCTCATATATAGCCATACAATCAGATATATACATTTTTCAGCTTGCACAAATAGAAAAGTGCTGTTTGTGCACATGTGTCGTGGTGTAATTTATGAGCGGGCTCCGGGGTGGACGCCTCGGAGGGGTCCTCTTCACGCTGCATGGCTCAGGGTGCTCAACGCAATCCCCTGAAGAGACAAGCAAAGTGACACACACACACTCGGGACACGCACAGGACACACAAAACTGCAGCAGCACATCCCCACATGAGCAGTGAACTCTTCCCACAGCTGCTCACTGCACGATTAGCGAAACAAAGCTAGGTAAACACTAGGGTTTCAGACTAGGCAATACTGCTACAGCTCAGACTATAAAAACAGAAGTAAACAGCTCCTTACAGAAGTGAAATAAGGCGTTACACAAATCTAAAGTAATGAAATATCAATGACGCCCTGTTAAGCTTAATGAATTACAATATGGGCTTTTGGACAATTACAGTCTTGGTGTTAATTTATCTTGCTTATTCCTGTAGGGAGCAAAAGTGAATCATCTACTTTAGCAAGCCTTGGACCAAATCTTACAACTAAAACTTGTAATGCAATTGTCTTTATTTTTGCTATGGTAGGGCTACTATCTGCTTTTCACAGGTTAAGGTAAAAGGTATATTATATTATATTTTGTCTCATATATATACAGCAAGTCGTAAGTGAAACTGTAAAAGCAAATTTGCTCTTCATATGATGCCTTTCTTTCTTGGAATTCTGTCATTGTTCAAAAGGATTAGGCATTATAAGTACTTTTTACTTCATCCTAAACCTTTGCGGTCATAATCCATGGAGTTGTAGTCTATGTTTTGTTTTGCTTTGTTTTGTAGTGCTGCAAAACAACCGAATAAAACTACTACTACTACTACTAAAGGTATACTTTATTCATTGCAATGAGTCTCAAACTTTTCAACACCAAAGAAAAAATGTACCATCAGATCTAAATCAAGTCTAGAACAGAACAAGTCCAGGTCTAATCTGGGGCTAAACCAGATCTAAAAGTGGATTATATCATTGCCACTAAACAAGAAATTATACAAAGGAGGACAACAAAGTGGATAAAATGAACCCTAAATAAGGCAAACCTACATACTGATGAGCTCTCTAAGTACTAACAGTGGTGTAAAAACTATTGAAAAACTATTCTTTATTGTTCCTGTGAGGGGCCACTAGGGTGCATTGCAGAAACCAGGGACCCATCTCCACATGTTGAGCTAGATTTGGTCAGGATTACTTTAGTGGAAGAATACACATAGCAAACATGTTTTCGATTGATGGAGGAAACCAGATGACCTCAGAAAAAAAGAGAAAAATAACATGAGGAGAACATACAAACTAGAGGCAAGCCCCACCCAGCCCAGGGATTAAACCAGCAGTGAGGCAAAGCTAATAATCAAAATACATTTCTTTTCATATAGAGGCCATGCAATCTCCACTAAAGTAGGCCACAGTGATTGGAAAGCATAATGAAATAAGAAATCTTCCTCTCTCTTTAATGGCGGTTGTTGTCCTGCAGAGTATTACAAACCTATAGGACTGGAGCTTAAATGAAACCTTATTAGCGGCAGATGTTGAGACTTAAATGAAAACATTAAATGCACAGCCCTTTTAATACCATCCCACTGATGTCTTTGTTTTCTCACAAACCAAAAATCAAATTAATTACGAGGCATGGCTAATAATGTAATGCTACCAATTATGAGGATGGACAGCCACTAGTGTTAACAAGTTGTGTCTGGCAAGTCCCCAGATGGTGGGCCGATATAGAGGGGACGGCATCAGCATGTTTGTAATATTGCACTAATTAGGTGTTTAAATGACAACTGTTGGCACTGCGTTTTATCCTCTCTGTACATAATATGATGTATTTTTCATATACTGTGGGCCTCTTGTCAGCCTCAGACATTGTTGCATTGTGTGGTATTGCGTCTCTTCGAACATGGCTTGTCATTATTATCCTGCAGAGAAACAAATGGCTTTTTAATATGGCTTATACAATAGTGGGTAAATGGCAGTTCAGTTTAGTATTGTATTTGCTCACAATGTACAAAAGGCCTGGTATTTTACGCGACATGATGAACGTACATGGGTCAAAGGTCATACTTTTAACAATGCGGCTTCCTTAGACAAGCCACAGTGACTCAAGACGGGTCAAGTTGCACTGGTACATGAACATCGCCTGACTCAATAAACATGAGTCATTCAAAAGTAAATTGACAAAGCACATCTTATTTAACACTGTAGTTGTCTTAAAGGTGCAGTGACTTCTGGTTACATATTGCTAGCTGCTTGTCTCCATGGAGATGTCACTGCTTTGCCTGGAATGTTCCACAATATCGCATTGGACTTTTCAATTAAACATGTTTTTTTATACTGCGCTTACCTCCGTGTGGTGCTGAGCTCTGCACTGGTCCTTTCGCACCGGTCACCCCACGGTCTACATGGGTGCACCTCATAGCCCGTCCAATGAGTCCTGGTTCAGTTCTGGTTTAGTCCTGGTTTAGTCCTCCTGGTTCTGTCCTGGAATCAGCCCTGGGTGAGTCCCTGGTTCAGTCAATGGCGTGTAAGGTGCAAAAAGTCCAGCATCTTGATCAATGTTTCTTCTGCTCAGTAAATAAAGCCTGTGAAGTGATGACGTATTTTTGACAGTCGAGTCGAGTCGTGTCTGTAAATTCGTATTCGTGTGTGATTTATCACGGGTACGAGCGGGTAATGGGTGGAATGTTAACTGGTCTGGGTGGGTGCAGGTTTAACTTTGATATAATCACGGGTTAACGGGCGAGTGTAGTGCTGTACTGGACCCATGCAGGACTTTGCTCCGCAGATCTGATCTTGGTTTCACATCAATGGAGATAGATAATGCCCTGCTGTGGAATATTTTACCTAAAGCAATAACATCTCTATGGAGGCAGAAAATGTTATAGAGTGCACTTTTAAGTAATGTAATTTTCCACAAAGTACCCATCATAAAATAAAGTCTGAAATAATCACAAAAGATATGAATTTGCTTTATAAGAAATGACTACCTAATCCTATAGACATTGCAGTATGTCTTTTTGCAATGCTTCTTAGCTGTATTTGCTTTCCCCCTTCATTATTTAAACATTTTCTTAGCCCTGAAGCTACAAAACTGCCTCTTCTTACGTGCTTGAAAACCGGTTTAATTTTACAGCCCATATCAAACACCGCCCATCCTCTTTGAAGCTTATGTACACTATACTAAAGTCATATCTGGTTTTGTTGTTGCGTTCTTGCCCTGCGGTTGCTACATTTATGTGTGGAGCTTGTTGTGAACTTTGCCGTCCTTTCCTCTGCCCACTCTCCTGGCTCCATCTGTGGCTGTCCGCTGCAGTGTGACCGCGCGGAGGCCCAGGAGACGATGGATGTGTGCGCATGGCCCGGGGCGTAGGGGGCCTGATCTGCCGGGGAGGACATGCTACAATCTCAAGGGCACTCCGCAGGATGCCATGACTACATCTATAGACAGACATGACTGCATTTGAATAGGCAGTGTGGAAGTGACACATGATGATGGTACATACTCCGAAGGGCTTAAAAGTCCTATATTACACAAAGTCTATTCTTGTAAGATTTAAGCCATGTTATAATGCTGTTACCTCTACAAAAACATACCTGGAGTTGTGTTTTGGTTCATCCACACGTTTGAGTAACCCTTTATTATTAGTCTGTCTACATCTCCAAAGCTTTTTTTTTTTTTTTTTTTCAAATGAACAGCTACCTTTTACCTTTTCTTTAGTAGAGATTGGCATTTCCAGGGTTGAAATTATCCAAATGATTCTAGTGAAGGTGGAGTGAAAACATAGTGGCGTTTTTGTTGTTGTTTTGTTTTAGAGAAGAACTCAGCCTAAATATGCAGGATTTTTGTGTTCATAAATCATAAAATAGCTTAACATGGGCTCTTTAACTATAGTGAAGGTAGCATTGTAGCATAAGGAATGTAAATTATGAAGCATGGAGTGTTAAACGTAATGGTATGTGTAATGAAAAATGTGATTCATTTACAGGTAAGGTGGGTGAGGTGTCTTGCCAAGGACACACTGTATTAAAGCGCTGTACCTGTCTTAAAACTGTGGAAAAAAAAGAAGTAAAAAACAAAAACTGAACAACATTTAGATGGTTTGCAGTGGTTGAAAGTTATTCCTTACTTACCTTATGCATTCTGAGCAACATTATTTACAGCAATGGGTTTATAAGCGCATTTCAGTTTTCAGAGACCCAAGTGGAGTTTTGTCATCAAGGTAACGGTAAAAAAAAACTACTGCAATACCTTCCTGACAATTAAATGCAGACAGTACATATTAGGCACAAGTAATGAGCTTTGCATAAATAAAAATTATAACATTATGAAACTTTCTGGGGCAACTACCACTTATAATCTTATTACCAATACCAGATACCAGTATTGGATCGGTGCATGCCTTATTATGATACTATTGAGACCACAGAAAATTGCTTTATTTATCTGTTTAGTCTAATTTTATCTCTGGTTTGATCTGTTCACCAATAAATTAAACATGTCTCATGTCTAGTAAATAAATACAGACACAGAAAAATTGAGTTTGCTATCAAAAAAGAAAACCATAATCACCCCAATTCCGTTGTAATATCCAAGAGTATTATCACATTTTTCTAATATTGTAACAGCCTAACTGTCAGTGACACTTGACTGCACTTCCTGACATATCCATGCTATATGTGGCGGGAGCACCACCACCCACCCATCTATGGCTGCACAAATAATGAAAAATTGCATAAATAATATATGCAGAGGTGATAAGGGACTTGTCCTTTGTGCTGACGCCACTGTTTTTATAAGATCCTCCCATCTGTTGACGAGGTCTCTGGGGTAAAGGGGGCCAATCAAGATCTCTGTGACACATCTGCCTTCTAATCCACATTAACACTCTCACCATATACCTGTTATTTTCCCCTTGCTCCATTGTCTGCTCATCTCCTGCTTCATCTCACTGGGGGATTGCACGCTCTTGCCCACCAATTGAGGTCAAGAAGGACTAAAAATCCACACAACCCAAACCCCCCCGTCCCCTCTGCGTGATCGCCCTCCTACGTATTCGGCCGGTCAAAACGATGCTCTCTGCGGTCTCTAGGAGCTGGTACAAAGTGCTCTGCTCTCAGTGGCTGCTATTGCTGTAACTGCAACTATTACAGTTTTAGATCCTCTGAGGCATAGGTCAAACAATAGAAAAAACAGTAGAAAAACTGATGGTTTCAGCTATACTGTAGTAGCAGGCCTGTTCTGGATAATTATGTATTGAGAAGCTAATAATTAAAAATACTAACAGGCTATTTTTTCTCTATGAAAATTTCAAACACATCCACACAGTACTGTTTTTATTATAATTGTACTTTTAAGGAGCTTTTGTGGCTCAAAATATTGCACTAATTTGCTGAAGAAAAAAGGGCAACGAATAAAACTGTTTAAAAAAAGCAAAACAGAACTAAAAATCTGGTCTGCTTCTGAAGAAAATCATAATCACGATTCAAAATTAAAATCATGGTTTTTAGGAGAATAAAAATGATGCACTGTCAACCCAGGGTGGGAAACATCAAACATCAAGTCTTTTACTATGTTTTGTTATTCATGTTTTGAAATCCACAGTGGTTTGCTCCATGTTTTGAGGGGCAAAACCGGCACTTTATAATTCGTAAGAAAATTTCATTATTCTTTTTCCTATTACATTATTATTAGAATTGTTTCATTTAACTTGAGCAACAATTAAAACTCACTTAATTGGGCAGCCATAATGAAAACCTTAATTGGACTGGTTTAGAGAAAAATAAACTTTTTGTGTTTTTTGGTGTTTTTTGATCAAACTATTCCTCACTTTCCTCAAGACACCTTAATTATTCACCTTTCAGAAACCAAAGCATAGTTTTGCCGCCATACCTTTGCTAACAACAACTAGCGTGCAAACATCGCAGATCCTGGTTGACAGAAGATAAAAACAATGAATACTAGATGCAAACAGCACAAAGCGGGTTCATTATATCTGTACAGGAGATAAACAGATTTTACTTTATTAAATGAAAAAAAAAAAGTGTTACAGTCCCTTTAAAGTAACACTAACATCCCAGCTCATTATATGCAGCACAGCAAATCCACAGTTTCTCCCCTATATGAGTTGGTAAAGTGCTCTCCTGCGTCTCTGCCTTTGCTGTAAGTGTACCTCTCCCTGTTCTACCTCTGGATCAGTAAGAAACACAGAGTCCCCCACTGACTCTGTTTAGATTGTCCCCCGACTGATACCTGCTCCTGGAAACAGCTCCATAAACAGTATTTTATGTATCGTCCTATGAGTCTGACTGGCTGTTTACTATGCAGAGACTAGACCCTGGCTCAGTGTGAGGCTGCCACACAGCTACACAACCACAACGCTCGGAGAATATGCATGTGTAATAAAACTGGCCGTTAGCTGGACTATTTTTTCGCAGTGGTTTTGAATGAATACAAATTTAGTACATTTTATGCATCGTGTGTCATGGCGTGTTTTGAAGTAATACAGTCTCTGCTCTCCACTCCGCAGCAGGACAGTGATTTCAGGTCAAACAGCAGACTTTTATTCAGATATCCTTAACAATACATCCATACATTGTAAGGCTAGCTTTCAGAAACCATCGCATTCACTTTCGCAGTTATTTCTTAGACCCATCAACACAACAGTCAGTGGTGGAAAGTAACGCAGAACAAAAGTGAAAGTACAAAACTCAAGTACAATTATTAGGCATCTGTACATTACTTCAGTAGATTTTTACAGTGGATACTTTATACTTTTTCACTACATTTGAAAGCATGTTTATCTATACTGAAAAGTAAAAAGCACTTTTTTTATCGTTTGCTGAAATGGCTTTTTTGAGACTTTTTTTTTAGCATGTTTTAGCACATTTAATTTCTCAAAGTACATTTTAAAACATATACCTCACTTAAGTAGATTGTTTCATGTGATACTTGAGTAAACCTTTGCATCTGTATTTGCACTTTTACTTAAGTAACAAAAGTGAATACTTCATCTACCGCTGACAACAATACATCTATTCCATTGGTCACATCTGGTTAATGAAGTCAGTTAAAAGATTACATAATATGAATTTTACTATAAAAATGATGAATTTTGACCTATTCCAGATGCAACTAAGCAGATATCTTTCACAATTCATTCTGTGGACTTTGTAGAAATAATGGGACTGACAAATTTTATCACTCGATTTCAACCATGACATTTTAGTTTAAAAATGAGCCGTCTTCTTTATCAAACCAATCAAGATGTCATTGTAAAAATCATGAATCATCATGAATGTAAACTGACTTTGAACTGTGACAGAAGCCAGCCTTGATTTTAGCAATGTTGGAAGTACAATGGTGTTGATTAGCTTAGCATATTGTTAATAGTTATCTTACTGTGTGGGGAAAAATGCAACGTAACCTATCCAGTACCGTAGACAATTATTAGTGCTCTATAGCAGCGGTCCCCAACCTTTTTTTCTCATAAGGACCACTAAAAACATGCACTTTTTTACATATAGCAGCATAAAAACATAAAACCTTTAACCATAGTTTGAAAAAGAATGCCTGTATACTCATGTTTGCTGTTTACCAGGTTAATATGTGCTATATTTTCAGAGTAAAACACATAGATATGGTGGTAGACTATAAAAAAGATGTAAAACTCCAGTATAGTATCTCTATAGGATGACCACCTGTATATTTTGGTTGTCCCGGATATCAATTTTGGCCTCTGTCCCTTGTCCCACTTTCTTAGAGACCGTCCCATTTTTCATTGATGCGACATGAATTATAAAAATGTGATTTTTTTTTTTCCCCTCATAAACAAGACTTTTTCATTTTTGTGGCTTTCAGGGTTGTAATACATTGGCATTGTAATACATTTCTATTCCAATCTCTCTGTGCTTTACTACTGATAAAAAAATATGTTTAAAATGAGTCTGTGCCTCCATGTTCCACCACGTTATTGCATGTATTCAACGCGTCCCCCTCTTTTTGTACAATCTGCGATGGTCACCATAGAGCTCTACAGACTAATACAACTGGTTCATACAATACATGTCAATAATTATCTTCTCTTCTTTACTAATTAAAGCTCATGTAAAATGGATTTTTCACTCACCAATGAAGTAGGACAGTAGGATGGCCAGGAGGGCGGCTGCTGCGATGGCTGACACTGCGGCGCATTTCCAGCTGCAGTACTTGGACGGTTTCTTTAGTTTGAACGCCGATCGGGAGAAGGTGTTTCTAGGCAACAGGCGAGGGGGTGGAGAGTACACTGTCCCGGAGGTCAAAGGGTAACCGGGGGACGAACTGCTGAAGAGGGGTGTGGTCCCTGATGAAGTCTTGAACAAGAAGTGCCTGTAAAGAGAGAAGAAGTCAGCACATGAGTCAGTTGTAGAAGATTTATTTGTTGTTGACTTTTTTTTTTCTTCTTATTCACATGTAAATGTATTTGTATGTTACTCTATCTATATTGGTAGTATCTACATAAAAAATATTTTATGATTTAGGTTGACATTTTAAAATAAGTCTTGGAAGGTAACCATGAAAAGGGCAGTCCAATCGGTCATCTTCTGATCTCTTGCTTCTTCAGAAGATGTTATTGCTTTATTTTGAATGTTCCATAGGCTTTTACCCCCAAGCCAAGTTACATGCCAGATCTATGGAAAAGCAACAGCAGAAAACTTAAGCCCAATTTATGGTCAGGCGTCAAATCGTCAGAGAGTCTGCGTCGTTGTCAACCCTCTATGCAGAGCGTCTGCTTTGACTGACATGCACCTCTGAAATTTTCTAACTACGTATCAAAATGACACAGACAGCAGGGGGAAGCAATGCAGACAATAAGGGCTGTGATTGGTCCTCTCTACCACTGCTGTGCATACATTTCCTGTACGCCACTTTCCTGCTTCATTTTGTATACATGAACGCCAGTTTTAAAAACTAGCCTCCTTGCGTTGTGGCAGTGAATTACTTCGTGGCACTTAGACCTCAACGCAGATCCATAAATAAAAAACGACTGCGACAAGGTGATTGTGGCAGTGTGCTTTGAGTCGACACAGAGCTATAATTCGGCTTTAATTTAAGACACTTTTACATTTATATGTTTAGTGAAGTCAAGAACAAAAACAAAATCAGGTCAAAACTTGAAAAAAAAAAGAAAAAGCTTATCTATATAAAATAGTTTATGATATAAGTTGACATTCCAAAATAAGTCTTGGAAAAACTTGGGACGGTAAACATAAAAAGGACAATCCAATCTGCCGCCCAATCAGTCTGCACGGCCAGGTCACATATGGGCACGGCTCACTCCAATTTCTCTTTCGATGGACCCTTCCTGCCATATGGTTTTGAACATTCTTCAACTGATTGTGTCTCCAATTCGTTCCAGTCCAAGGCCTCTTTTTAACCTCCACCTGCTCTGGGCACCTCTTCTATATATATGTTTCTATCTTTTTATGCTTTTCCTCCACATTCACACCATCTCCTGTGCCCCCCACTCCTGAACTTGATGGCATTGAGGGATCGCTGCCATGGGTTCTTCCGGCCCCCACGTGGCCGCTGGGGTCAGAGCTCAGGAAGAGGATAAAAGGGGGATTTGAACCGTCATCCCGAGCCGGTATTACCCATTATGCTTTGCTATTCTGCACCTGCTCACCCAACAAGTCTCCTCTGCCCTCTATCCTCCATTTTTCCATTTACAGAGCTATCATTCCTTCCTGTCACGCTTCTCCATCCCTCCAAGAAGAAATTATATCGTTGAGTATGTGATGTTTTTTGGTCTAGTGTTTTGTTTTGTTTGTTTATTTATTGATCCTCACCCCTCCAATTATTCTCTTTAATAGCCTTTCTCTTAAAGCTTTACATTCAACAATAAAAGCTAATTATTTCCTCCAAATCATACCATTAGTAAAAGCAACATTTCAAGACCTCATGAAGTAGCATAGAAATGTTTCATATTAGATTTAGACAAACTTCAGTGATACATGAGAAAATTGTGTTATGCCAATAAATATGGTTCAATAAATCGGATATGTTTATAGTATATTAAATTTAATACAATTTAGAGTATATTGTATAATTGTGAATATGCAAAATGAAGCACAGCGGTCATTTGCTTGTAATTCACTTAAAAAGAAAGGAAGAAATTGGGGGTAATAGCGTATGCAAAAGCTGCCATTTTTCCGCCAACAGTGCAAAACATCGATAAGAAGCATTAGCCTAAAAACTATAAAAAGTTAACACAAGAGACGTGGAATAACCAGATAAAATGCTGGGTCACTGACGGTAAATACAATGAATACTAAGTTTAGTATTTAGCATTTTAAAATATCCTTTGAGAGAAGTGAAAAATTGGATGTGAATGAAATGGCCAATTTATAATATCCAATCTTTTCTTTTGATTATAGCTACACTCACTATCATTATTTCAAAAGAACTACTAACATAAACACACCCTCTATATACCCTCTACTTGATGTTTGCACAGATTTGTCCATTTCTCTCTATAGGACCTACACCAATTGTGGAACTGTTGCCCAAAAGGAAAAAAAGCAAAGAAATACAAGATCTTGAAAAACTTTCCAAGGACACAACAAGTCCGAGAATCGACTTTTGTTGCTCTTTTTGGCACCGTGCTCAGAGAAAGTACGTGGCTGCCCCTACACGACTCCAGGTGGTCGCACAGAAGAGGGCCCCGAGGCAGATCAGAGATACTGAGGTCACTCCTCTTTCTCCCTTCTTTCTCTACTATCCTTCTCCCTTGCTTGCTATTTCTCTCAATCGTTCTCTCTCTCTCTCTCTCTGCTGAAAAGGACAGCTACTTTTCGGCTCGTCTTCTTTGTCAGAGGAGCTGTTGTTTGCGAGCTGTGCAGGTGAGAATGCCCCGTGAAGGAGGTTGTCTGGGGCTGTTTTTGACCTTGAGATTGGAGAAGTTCAAATTCAGGAAGTTTTGAACATTCTGGAAAAAGCCAAATAGAATTGGTCAAAACTTTAAGAGAGTTATGGGAAGAATTTCATATTTTAAATTTTGTTTGGAAAAAAAAACAAAACAAAAACTTTAAATGTAGATTCAGAACACTTTTGTACAACACATCTTCACTCACTTGTAAGCAAATAAGTCTTGATGTACATCTGGTTTGATCCTGTGTGAGTCCTGGTTTAGTCCTGGTTTAGTATAAGGTTAACTGTTTAGTCCCTGTCTTAGTGTGTAAATAATGTACCTGAAAGAAAACTTATCTCTGTACTTCCAGTTTAAGTACACATCTGGGCACTTATGTATCGGCCGTTGCCTTGCAGATGTTTGTTTCAAGTTTTTTCTTCTTCTTCTTCTTAATTTTCAGCAATTATGTTAGTAATTTTGTGTATTTAGTTTTCACAGCCTTAAAAGGTGCACTGTGTAACTTTTCTGGGTCTGTCACCTGCTTGATTCCATAGAGATGTTAATGTTTTTCCCTGCAATGTATTACAGGTCAAATCTGTGGAGAAGAGTTGCTGTTTTTGTAGTTTTTTTGTAGTTTTGAGAAATAAAACCACCTGTAATTGAATAAATACAAGATATATTTATTTAATGCCATACTGTGGAACATCCCAGGCAAAGCGGTAACATCTCCATGGAGACCAGTTAATGGTAGACCCTCCATCAAGTTGCACTGAATGTCCATAGGTACTCATTCAGCTCATGTTTTTGCACCGTAATAAAACTCTTTGTCATATCTTAAATTAATGCAATTAAATCCAGCTAAGACATATGTAAACAAACATAAAATTTTCCCTGCTAAAAGTCGTTAATGTAGTGCCGTTAATCTGTGCATTCATCATTAACAAAGAACAAATATTGTGAATCATACACACAACTACATCTTTACGGGCTCATTAATTTTTTCAAATGTTTGCTCCTGCGATTTAAAGCGCATAATTTCTGAGCCATATGTTTTCTTTGTCTTTAAAGGGCCCATATTTTGCTATTTTCTGATCTGTTATAACGTTGTTGTTTCCTCATCACAAACAGACCTGGAGTTGTGTTTTGTTTCATTTACACATTTAACACACAAACTGCATATTTAGGAATTTAAGAGTTTTTTCTCTAAAACAGAAAACACTCTATTCCACCTAGTGATGTCATGCGGTAATACAGGACATGCTCCACTGTGGTTTCAAGGCTGATACACTGTCACTAGAATTATCTGGATGAGTTCACCCCTGGAATCACCAATCTGTACTGAACAAAAGGTAAAAGGTAGCTGTAAAGTGAAAACTACCACTTCATGACATCACAAGGTGTGCCCAGGACATGCAGACAGACTAATAAAAGAATAACTTAAAATATGTGTGAATGAATCAAAACACAACTCCAGGTATATTCCTGAGGAGATTATACGAACCTAACATCAAGTCGAGCCAATTTAGCGTAATAAATGACCTTTAAAGAGGAATTCACAATACGCAGTTGGCCTGTCCAAAGTACGCTGCTAGCTTAACCCACTCTGGAAGGATGACATGATTGGCTCCTGTCATATTAAATTAACATACATTTGGTTAATGCATGGTTATTTCGCCTCAGGGTTTTTACTATTTGTGCAGTGGAGTTCCCCAGGGCAACTCTGGCTGTGAGTAGAATCAGTGCAGTGGTCATGTGATTTCATCTCTGAACATACCGTCCCAGAGCACTTTAGACGGACAGTTGCATAGACCAGTGTGTCAATCTAAGCCTAGTATCTCCTCACATGTTTTTACTTTGTTTCAGAATGATTAAAAATTGGGATTGTTGCCATAGCAATTGACAATTTCAAACAAAATACCATCTTTTGAATGGTGAATAGTAAAGTTGTTAAGAATATTGCATATAACAGGAAATTCAAGAATATCAGATAAAGTAAGTAAGTGCTTTTACATTTTTTTTATTTACTTATTTTTTCCTTGAAGCATTTGGATCATTTCAGCCCTGGAAATGACCATCTCTACTGATCTAAAGTTAAAAGATAGCTGTTAACTTGAAAGCTACCACATCACAAGGTGGAACAGAGCATTTTGAGCGTTGATGATTTGGTCATGCATACAGACTAACAATAAAGGAATACGCAAACATGTGTGAATGAAACAAAACACAACTCAAGGTATGTTTTTCATGAGGTAACAGCATGGCTTAAAGCTCACAAGAGTCAGTTTTGCAAACAAAGCTCTTAGACATTCAATCTTATACTTGCACATGCATCGCGACAGTTTCTAGGCTTTACTCTGGCTCTTATGCATTAAGGAGTTCCCTAATTTCTCAAATGCGTGTTTATACATCTGTCCACTTATATAAAACCAGCTGCCATACTCAGAGCAGGAAAGGACTCAGTTTGGGAGCACTCTCTATCCATTATTTACGGGGCCTGTGCGCTGTCTTTCCCTTTCACTCTCATCAAACCCTGCCTGTGATTGTGCCACTGCAATGCTACTGGCTCCGTCGTTCCTGGTTGTCTCTGCTTCCTCTTCTTCTACGATCTTTTCCCCTTTACCTGTCAGGTTCTCTGTATGATACCAGGGCAAAAGCATGGATCACAAAACACGGGCTGTATACAGTATATGCACATGTGGGATGGGCAACACAAAACCTGGAGATAGTCTAAAAATATTGCCTCCTTGTCAAGGCTTGTCAGTGTGTCAAGAATCAGTCAATAACTGTGAATGTACATGACACTTAATGTATTAAAAGTACACTGTGCAACTTTTCTGGTTGAGGGTCCACTACCAATGTGTCTCCATGGAGATGTTATTTCTTGGCCTGGAATGATCCTTGGTATGACATCAAACATATATATCTAGCATTTATTCCTTACGAGTGTTTCTATTGATAAAAAAATACATTAAATCCTTCTGTGAATGGGACGACTCTCCACATATCTGAAGTGTAATGTAGCGTAGTGCTGTAGCCTGATTGTCTCCCTCGTGATTAATTGATTTAATCTATACTGTGGAACATTCTAGACAAAGCAATAATATTTTCAGACAAACAGGTGGCGGACCCTCCATTAGAAAGTTGCGCATTGCACCTTTAAAGTTATTACAAGTAAATATGTGTGATGTTAACAGTTTTCATGCTCCAAAATGGACGTGTTTTAGACTTTTGATGTTACTACTTGTTTTAGCATTCTACAGAAATTGTAATTATTTTACAAGAATTGTAACATTTTGGCATTGCGACCTGCATGGCCAGACGCTTCATTTATTTGAGTAACCCCTCGTGCTGGCTTAATCTTATTTGTATGTATGAGTTATTTGTCTATAGCTGAATTTACCAGAATTTGTGGGTTATGTAATGTTTTGTCTGGCCTGCTAAATCAAATCATAAATCAGATGTGACATACAGAAACAATTGCACTTTTATATATTACAGTAATTAATCACTACTTTTAAGTTCTACTTCAGAATTACTTGAATACAATACAATACAATACAATACCACCCACCTTTCTCCATGGTTATATTATAATGCACATGATTCCTAGACTTCCACGCAAATCACATATTTGCATATTCACTCAGTAGTCCAAGGTCAACCAGTGTGTCTGTGCCTCATTTTCATAGTCATTGAAGCACTGTATGATGGCGCGGCCAGTGGTAATTAATTACAATACGCCTAATGGCAATGCAGATAGCGAGCTAGTGAAACAGCTCAGCTCTGACACAATGTTGGGACTTGATGTGGTGTTCTGTATTTGAACTGAATTCATTTTGGTCTTTGTTGTTCGGTGTCTGTCGTATTGTGGAGCTCCGTGTGGGATGGGGAATATGTCTATGGACCCATACTAATTACGAGGAGGAATAGAAAGTGTGTAATGTGCTCTGGGGAGGTAATTGACATTGATTTATGTTGCAGAGGACTATGGAGGGGCTCTATCATAGCGGGCAGCCAGCAATCACAAGTCTGTATCATTAAGCTGGAGTTGTGTGCGTTTGTGAGCATTCGCGCACATTTTTATTTTATTTGTGACAGTGGTCCAGTGTAGAAACGTCTCATAATTAGAGTTAGCTGACAGGGAGCTCCTTTCTCTCTTTCTGTTCTTTACACTGTTGCAAGCCCCAGGAGTCAAAGATGGCAGCTGGTTACATTCAATAGTGAGCTGATCATTGGTTCATGTATCTGATTCTCAATTGATTTCCATGGTGCTAGTGTGGTGGTGCTTGCTATCATTTTTCATTCCAAAACATGCGTGCAATAGCAAAACATACAATGCCATTCACTCCCTATGGGTGTAAGTCTCTGCAGTTGATAAAATGTTGCCGTTATGTAAGTCTGCCCAGTCAATTGATTAGTTTTTTCATGTCTTTATACTGATGTAGTCAAATAGACAGATGTCTTTCATAAAATACTAATGCATATACGCTCAAAATGTATCTATTTTATATATTACGCTGATCCAAAAAAATAATATTACAAGGTGACTCTGCTCATGGTAAGAGTGCATGTTTTTCTAGGTATTTTTTTCAATAAAAATCCTATTGATTGCATGCATGGAAGATACATAAAGAAATATATTACAGTTCTATGAGGTATTCACTCCTGCATATTTGGATTCTAGATTTAGTTTTTAAGATGATCTATTTACATTTTTGTGTGTAGTTTGACAAGCAGTCACATCCACTTTAGGTAACTTGGTAACTAGGTATTTACTAGTAAATCTTTGGACAGTGGAAGAATGTGAGAGCACAAAGATCTCACAACCTCCATGCTGCAGAGAAAGGAGCACTAATGGCTTCTATCTGTTCAACACAATATTGTTATATAAAAATAAATAAATAAAATGAACATGTCGAAATAATTGTTTTGAAGTCATTTAGAAAACAACACATTTTAGGGATAAAAGTTTTGTCCCCCAATTAGGCCAGCTGAAGACTCTGAGTAGACTAATGGAAGTCAACAGTTGTGGATAACTACTTTGTACTATTTATTCTTAAGTATTTTTCAAGCTTTTGACAGAAGAATCCTTATAAAATGTGATTTGAGGCTTTTCAGAGAGACTTCTGACAGTGTGCTACAGGTTTTGACTGCTGGTTTGTTTTTAACTGACATTTCTTCATTCCTAATTGGCTTCCCCCAAACTTTTACTGACACAGCCCTTAAAAGATGACAAGTAACAATTACCAAATTCACATTTTTAAAAATAATTATCGTGTTTTACTTTTCCTGATTACTGTTTAGCCTTACTGACTAGCCAACATTGTAACCAAAACTAACAAACTAACAAAAAAAAAAAAAAAGGCTTCACAATGCAAAAATGTAAAAATCTGTTTGCTTTAAACAGAAGTAGAAACATATTATTATGTCAGTAATACTTCCACTTCACTTTATTTGTAATTTTTTGAAATAAACTCCTATAAAATCCTATATATTACATCACTTTGGTTTTGATGACTCTGTGAACACACAACAAATTATGGTATTAATTAGGATGGCAACCATAACCTTCTTAAGATATATTCAATTTCTCAGTAATCGTACAGCGCGCCAACAGTTTATAGCTTTAATATGGAGCTTTAGAGTCTATCAGGCAAATTATACAAGCAACATAGATATGTAGGTCTAAACATACAGACCAACTTAAGCTGCGGCTCACACACTGACATACATTCTCAAGACTCCAGGGTCCACCCACGCACAATAAAAACGCAAGTGGGTTTTTCTTTTCATGCGATTGCCCTGTTTACGTTATCAAACAGCTCATTTGCATAGCAGCAGCTTGAGAAATGACACAAGAAACAAATGGACCAAGTAGTGGGAGTCTTTACATTAAAAGCCTTCGCCACCGATGAAAACATGGGCGAACGCATTCTCGCTCCAATCCAAACTTCTCCGCAGAGAGTTGAAAAAACAGACCTGGACAATTAACCACAGAACAGAGAGCATGCTGGGTAATTAGCGGGAAGTCAAAGCTAGCATTCCCCTGGAGCTAGCACGCTTTTTTGATACATTCAGTCATGAAGAAGCAAGCGGTTGTGGGAAGGAACCCTGTGAGAATCGCCATCAGAGGTAGACAACAATTAGTGAAGGTCAAATTGTTGCGGAGGAAGTGTCAGAAAAGCGGTTAGATCTGTAAATGATGCTCCTTGGAGGCCGTCAGGAAAATTTCAAACGATAACAAGCACATGGATGTGGTAATGGACTCATATTTGATTTGGTAAAAAAAATGTGTAAAATCTAAGACAAGAAAATAGTTCCATCATACCGTGACGCATAACTTTGCAGATTGCCGAAGCGAAACTCGATATCCTGTGTTATTCAAAAGTCGGAAAGAGAACATTATCTTCTTTATAGTTTGTTGGAATGATGATAGAAAACTCTACTTTAGCACATCTCATATTTGATGCAATACAGGACATTTACGGGCAACTGTATTATTATCAATATAAGTAGATGTGGAGGCAATTGATTGACAAATGTACTGTCAAATGTGTCAATAATAAAAAGCATTTCTCTGATGCAAATATAAATATACATATATCAGCAAATCCATTTTTGTGTGACCAATTTTCTTAAAGGAACAAGCAATAAAGAGGCATTATGTAACTTTTCTAGAGGAGCATATGCCATCATTAAGAACTACAATTTTGCAATAAAACTCCTATTAATTAATGGAAGATAAGTAAAGAGGGGGTATTATTCTAAGGGATATTAACTGCTGACACACACAGTAATATATTTACATCACCATGTTACATTTTATTGTTTTGAAAATGCTATATTCACTGATAACAAGGTATTAACATGTTTAATTAGTTTTAGTTTTATGTTTGATGCTCTGAGTGCCCAATCCCTTAAGTTACTCCCCCTTCAGAGCGCTATCACAACACAATCAGTGTGCATCCCGCAAATTAAACTACTTCACCATCAGGTTTATGAAGATGTAGTGTGTTTTGTATCATGCTTTTGTATATTTATGAAAAAAGGCTTATGGACTGAGGTTTGGATAAGATTGTACTGCTAACCATGAGGAAAGTTTGAATAGGGCATAGGAGATCTCACCAGACTACAGAACCTCTATCTGGCATGAATCTCTTATAGAACCTCTTCAGGCATGTTTTTGATGAGGGAACAATGCTATAATATGGTAGCCTGATTCATCAGCCGGTTTCACTTTGTGGAAACTGTCTGACCTTGCAGCATTAGGATTCGTTCGCTCGACAGTAGGCGGGTACTTTTCTTATTTAACCGATCGTTATTTGGCTATTTGGCTGTGATGTATGTAATGCACCAAATCCTGTAGGAAGAAGGGCAATAACGTCTTTCCCCTTGATAAAATTCACCAAACACTCTCTTTGTTCCGGCTCGATCGATCTCGGGAATTGTTGCCAACACAAAATGTATGGCTTCACTATAACCATCTCGACCACTTTGTTTACTATTGTGCTGTAACACAAAAGGGACACAGACAGGCGCCTCACAGCTTTTCGCTGATTGGCTGGTGCACGTTCTACAATTTCTGGAATTCTTGCAAACCGTCTAGAGTATTCCGATTCCTGACCTAGTCCAAGGAGACAAATGAAATTGAGTGGAGGCACTAGGTGGCACCAACCTAGCTATAAATATGGTAGAAAGCACCAACAAATAGATTTTACATTCCAGGGAAGCAATAACCTCCTCCAGAAAAGTTACACAGTGTACCTTTAGGCTCTTAGTATTGTTATTTCCAGTTCCAATTTCATATTATCTTTGCTCTTTAAAATTGATATTTAAAAAGTCTTATAGTATTTTCAGCTTCAGGGATATACAATTGAAAGTGTTTTACCAATAGATCAGTTCACTTTTATTATTTATACTCATATTACAAGTGGTATTGGGCAGAAATCTCACCTCGATCGCCTCTAACCCCCTGTGGATTCTGTCCCCATAGTAATGCATTTGAAAGTAACCTATAGCCAAGCCCCCCCAATCCCCCCACCCCCCTCTGTGTTGCATTGGCGGGCTGCACCTCCAGATAAATTGAGATGCGGCAGGGCTCTTGGCGATCCTATTTCTCCCTTTAGAGCTGGGGGCCACAGCCGAGGGGGGCGAGGTGCATGGGAACGTACCGCAATCCAAGACGGAGATCGAAACTGGCATCATCTACCACTCTGGGCTCCACGGGGCCGACTGGTAATCAGGTACTTTCAGTAAAAAACGCTGAAACAAATGTACATGAGCCTGGCCTATATTCTGTGGTAATATATCTTGTGGTGTTGAATGTATGGCTGTCCCCAGTCTTCTGCTTCTTCGTTCTATCTTCTGTCTACCTTACACCACCAAAACTATCTTCTTAAATCACAAGAGCTCCACATTTAATCTGCCTGTGCTGTCCAAGGCATACAATTTAATGGTGCAGTATGTAACTTTTCCAGTTTGGAGTCAGCTGCCATTGATATGCTTTGCCTGAAATGTTCCACATTATGGTATTCATATAACGATTATGAGTGTTTTTATAGCTTCAAAATACGTACCTAAAAATATGCATTTTTACTCTGAATGAGGTCACGTCTCCTATATTGACCTGGTAGCATTTCCCTTTTGCCTTTAAGAAGATAGATACATTTAATACTGTGAAATATTGTAAGCTCAGCAATAATATCTCCACTGAAGACAAGTAGGTGGCAGCATTAAGGTTCGTTCGCTTGACGGTAGGGGGGAACTTTTTTATTTAACCAATCTCTGCTATATAGTCATGACATATGTAATGCGCCAAATCCCACAGGAAGAAGGGCAATAATGTCTTTTCCCTTGATAAAATTCACCAAACATTCTCTTTGTTCCAGCTTTAAATCCTCAATCTTGGGAATTGTTGCCAACACAGAATGAATTGCTTCGTCTACATCCATCTCGACCGCTTCGTTTACTGTTGTGCTGTACCACAAAAGGGACTCAGACAGGCGCTTGAGTTTGACGTCATGGCTTTACAGCTCTTTGCTGATTGGCCGGTGTGCGGTCTACAACTTCCGACTTTCTTGCAAACTGTCTAATGTATTGCGATTCCTGACCGAGTCGCTGGAGAGAAATGAACTTGAGAGGAGGCACTAGGTGGTGCCAGCCTGGCTAGCAGGTGGCAGCCCCTTCACCAAATATTTAAGCTATTACCGTTTCACCTTGTTTATTCCATTACGGTATGGAAATAAACTTGGTCATTACAATGGAGACAAGTTAATAGTTGGACGGAGAAGCAAGACTATATGTGGTAAGATTTCCTGTTTTTCAATATATTTTTGAGCTATAACCTCTGTAAATGAATACATGCAAGGCACGTGCGTTTAATGCCTCATTGTGGAATAATCGATGCACAAAAATAACATCTCCATGGACAGAAACAAGTAGCGGACCCTTCACCTTAGAAGTTACAAAATAAATTCTATATTTCCGTCTAAGAATGTGCCCTTAAAATATTACAAGTTACCAACAAGATGTACTTTTCCCAGACCACATTGTTGACCCTTGTGTAACCAACCAGCCTGGATACTTGTGAAGCAGCTCTTACTAAGAACAAATCCTCCCACTGGTAAATGTATCCATGTTGGACAGTCCCCAATCTCATGCCTCTCCCCTGAATCTCCTGTCTCCCACCCACTCCCCAAAACAATCTCCATCTATCACTCTCTCTCTGCATTCATCTGCCCATCCTGCGCCGTAAACCATTCCCTTCTTCTCTTTTATACCCCCTCCTCCCTCGCTCCCCTCCCTCATCCTGTCTGTTACCCTGCCAGTCATCCCGGCCCTGGGGTGTTCTTAGGTGATCAATCTTCATCCGCGTGTTGTTGTCACAGCAGGGTCAAAAAAACAAAAAAAATCCAAATGCACGCCCCACCCATCCACATAGACACGCTCACATTTAGCAGAACGTAACAAGTGGAACGTCAAATGCCAAGATTTACATATGATTACATTAGGGAGCGGTTGCAGTCAACGAAAAAAAAAAAAAAAAAAAAAGACAGCAGAAAGCATCACGGCTGTAATCGTTTCTCGTTCGCAGTACACACGTGGGCTCATCATCGCTTAGCTGTGAGTTTTAATGAGATGGAGGACAGACCGTGCCAGCATCGGGGATGGTGTGACTCTCCCTGGCTGCGCGTGCTTGGCTCTATACCCGCTCACAGGCTCCAGCAGCTCCAGCCAGCCCACCCAGCCTCCGCCATCGAGCTATCCCAGAGAAGAGGCCTCAATCTGGGCTGTAGAGGGTGGAGCTGGATGGTCGATGTTCTCGCTGCTCTGGGCGCCGTTCTTTTGTGACAGGCGCAGAGCCATGCCCAACCCCACCACCTGAACATGACCAAATATTGGCGAGAGAGATAGCGTTTCAGCAGAGACCGTGCGTGTGTCTTCATCTGCAGCAATGAAGAAAGCAGTCAGGCTTAATGAAATAAAAAGAGCATTGATACGATTATAAAAAGAAAAGGAGTGAGGCACTGTTTAGACAACTCATCTCCCCAATGTCTCTACAAGCACTGCGTTCAATATTAAAGCTGGATGATGTGGCAAGTTACCTAAAAACTGAGTGTTTCTATTTTGAAAAAGGAGAATGTTGTGTACTAAAATGTCTCAATGTTTCAACCCCTTAGAGTTATAAGGTTCAAGCTGATGTTTTTGTCTAAGCTGACTTAGTCATATATTCTTGTTCTTGAATACTTTCTGTACACTTTTATCAAGATGTGGGGTTTGGTAGGTTTATGTGAGCAAAAACCCACTGTGCTCTTTTGTCAGAACTTAAAGGTACATTGTATTATTTTTCTGGTGGAGGTTCCATCAAATGCTTTTCTCCATGGCTATGTTATTGTTTTGTCTGGGATGTTTCACAGTATGGTATTAAACTTTTCTTCATGGAGACCAAACCTAGCCTGATTCATCAGCCGGTTTCACTTCGTGGAAACTGTCTGACCTCGCAGCATTGGGATTTGTTTGCTCAACAGTAGGTGGGTCCTATTTTTGATTTAACCAATAGCTGCTATTTGGTCATATGTAATGCGCCGCTAATGGGACTAACTGGCATATTAAGCTTTTCCCAAATCCCATAGAAAGAAGGACAATAACGTCTTTCCCCTTGATAAAATTAAACATTCTCTTTGCTCTGGCTTTAAATCCGCGATCTCGGGAATCGTTGCTAAAACAAAATGTATTTCTCTTTGCTGATTGGCTGGTGCCCGGACTCACACTTCTGGGGTTCTTCTAGTGCATTCTGATTCCTCACCTAGTTGCAGGTCAGATCTGTGGAGAGGCAACCCCGCACACAGTCAGAATGCCTGTTTTTCTAGATATTTTTGAGCTATAAAACAACCTGTAAATTAATAAATGTAAGGTGGAACAGTTTAATGTCATACTATGGAACATTTAAGGACAAGCAGATGACAGAGTCTCCACCAGACAAGTTATATAACGCATCTTTATAGTTAAAATCATTTTTAGCTTTCTAACATGTTATAATGTTCTCTCATCAGAAACATGCCTGAAGATGTTTTAGATGTCGTCCATGCATGTCTCAGAAATTTATCCATCAATCTATATATATCTATCTACGCAGATAGAGTCAAACGATTTCCAGAGGGGACGATTTCCAGAGTGCAGTAATTTATAAGAGTGGTTTATGCCAGATGCCCTCCCTGGAGCCCATACTGTCAGATACAAGCTGTATTTGAGCTATACTGAGGCTGAAGGCACAGAAACGTATTAGACATTGTACCAACTATAATAATTGAGATGAAATTAACTTTAACTGCCTCTGTTGAAACACAATTTCTAATAATTCATAATTTAAAACATAATGTCACTTCTTTTTATTGCTTATTCATATAAAAAGGGCCAATATCAACATTATGCACATTTACAAAAGCAAGCTTATTTTTGTAATTTCATTTTGTATGATTGTACATGGAACCAACATTTCCCAGAATTTTTAGCATGTCTCCTTTCTTCTTACTCCACTACTCTGTAAAAAATAACCATGGCAACACAGGTCTTTATAAACAATTGAAACTGCAAATAGCTGCTATATTTATACATGTCGTGTTCCTTGTTTCACACTCTGCAGCCCTGCTTCTTCTTCTTCTCCTCCATCACGCATATGACGAGGACCAGAGCATGGGTACAGGTTGAGGAGAGGCCCTGAATTAAACATGGCTTTATAAATAGTGCAAAGGAGCCCGCGCTCAAGGGATCCTTTCTGGGGCCCATCGGAGCGCTACAGCCCAGCACCACCCAGCAGGAGAAACACAACTACAGCTAGCAAGGGGTAAATGTTCCAAGTACGCTACTAAGCATGCCAGGGCATCGGATATATGTGTACGACGCAGACAGGGCCTGCTCTCTCTGCATGGTTCATGAATAGTTATAGTAGCCCCTGCTTGAATGCTCTTCTCGCCTGGTAAGTGTGCTTTGTGTGAAATGGTCGGTGTATTCAGCTCTCTCACTCCAGGTTGCACAGAGAACGGGCTCCGACACGTGGGGCGCTCTGCTCTGAGGTCTGCCAGATGACGGAGTACTAAATGCATTGTTATTCGCTATGGATGACAGTGTTTTGGTTGTTAGTGTCAAATATTAAATTGGCAGTGTCGGCTACGAATGGCACAGTGTAAACAAAACCAAGCTGAATTATTTCTTATCTGTGAGCCACACTGTATATCATTTGCTGAGGTGGAAGTAGTGCTCAGGGTATGTAAAAGTACTGCAAAATGAATGAATTGTGCATTATGCATTTTTTTCTGCTTATCCCTGTAGAGGTTATTGCTCGTTCCACAGGATAGCTTTAAACTTATCCATCTCCTCGGAGACAAGCAAGTGACACAATAAGGCCAAGTTTTTTTAGCAAAAAACATGTAATTGAGAAAGTGCAATATATATATAGAATTCAATACTGTGGAGCATTCCAGGAGCAATAACATCTCCATGGAAACAAGTAGGTTGCGGACCCCACAGCAGAAAAGTTAAATATAGTCGGAGTACATGATAAATTAGTATCAGTGAAAAAGTAACAGGATGCATATACAACAAAGAACATTCCCAGTGAATAACGTTAAGCAAACAACTTCAATATATATATACAGTATTACCCTATTAAATAGCAAAATACATTAATAATATGCTTTTATAGTCATTTAACCACCATATTATTTTAAATAATATATGACATTAAATTTAGAGCCTATTTTTTTACCCATCTTCCGGGAGGTGCTTGCAGCGTAACAGACTGGAAATAACATTTTGAACTCTTAAAAAATAATGGTGACTATAAAAACTCACTCAAAGCGTATATTCATCAAGGATGGGTGTAACTTAACAATTCCTGAGTCATGCTTTTACTACACTTAAAATAATGTCCATTCAGGTTACAGAGAATCTTAGGCTCTGACGTGACCAAAGGCAGCAGAGCCATGTAAAATTCATACTCCTGTTTGCTATGTCACACCATACATTTTTAAACTGGGCTTTGCAGAGACATCTCGTGTGTTGTGAGACAGCACTTTTGAGTGGTACAGCTAGTGTCGGAGCACAGCTTTCATGGCTCCCGTCTTTAGCCTACTAGCATTAGCGCTTTAATCATACTCATAGCATTTATTTCTAGGTGGCTTAAAGGCGCACCATGTAACATTTCCTGTGGAGGGTCACCTTGTCCTCAAAGAGATGTTATTATGTTGTCTGGAATGATTATCTATCTCCATAAGATCAAAATAATCAGGTGACGCCACAAGGTCACATTACAAGTCAGATCTGTGGAGAGGCAAGCCTGGTCACAGTAAGAATGCAACTATTAATGTGAAAAATATAAATAAATAAATGCAAGACAGATCAGTTAAAAGCCATACTATGAAGCATTTCAGACAAAGCAATAATATTTCCATGGAGACAAGCATGTTGTGTACCATTTACCTAAAAAGTTGCATAGTGCACCTTTCCAAGTTTCCTTTATAACTTACAAATTATAAAAATCCTGTGTAAAGTAGACTTACTCACAAATAGTGTATCAGCTATATGTACGAATGCAGTAATGCTTAAATACACAAAAGGCAGCCTCATACTCCAGCGAGCCTGTTTCTTACCTGGTCTCTAGTGGAACATTGCTGTTTAGGACCCAGCTGTCCTGTAGCTGGACAGACTCAGGGGTGGTGGGCCCGTCCCCTGTGCCTGGGGCAGGGGCGTGGATGGGGTTGCGTCCTCCCCTTAAGGTGTTTCTGTTCAGGCTGTTGGCAGACTGATGGGACACGGTGTGGTGGTTGTGAGGAGGTGGGAGAGGAGGCCGCAGAGTGGACTGACTGTGATGGTTGGCAGCCCCTGAAAAATGAGCAACAAAAACAGACATAAAATTAGGATCCAAAGTTTCTTTGTAAAATAAATCAAAAGGAGTTTCTGGTGAACAAAGGGAATTCCAAGTGCACAAAGAGAAGTGGAGCGGCCTCGTTTGAGTGTACAGCTGCAGGACGACTTCATTATCACTGCATTATGTGCCGCTGCTGCTGGAGCTACAATTACTTTCACACAAGCCCTATATTTCCAGGTGGGAGACTGGTTTTAGAGCCTCATCTAGGGACCTCCAAATGTACAGAACCAGTTGCAACACAATTCTTTGGAAAAATTAGACTAAGTTTTATTTTTATAACTGGCCTATAAGATTCTTTGCCACTAACTTTTTTTTTTTTTAAATAATTTAAATATTCAACAAAAAAATAGAAAAAAACAAAAAACCCTCACATGCCCCATGCCCCACCCTTCTCTCAGCATGTTGCAAAAGTAATAAGCCTCTCAAGTCCGCATCAGCTCAAACTTGTTTCCCCCTCATAAAGTAAAGAATCCACTCCGGAGTGCAGTAAGATAACAGTTTGTTAAACTTATTACAAAGCTAACATAAGGTAAATAAACAATTTCAGAGTTGACATTTCACTCAGGATTTATACTTTAAGAAGCGACTGATTTTACTCAGAGGATCATGGGGAAAAGTTGGATGTTGTGAAATCAATCATGACAAAATGGGAACTTGTTGTAGAGGGGATGAGTATGGATATAGAATGTCAATCACTATAAGAAGATTATGTTATAATGTCATGCTTTGCTTTTTCTCATTGAATTTTCCCAACACACTTTTGAACCTTGTTAAATGTGTGGATGCACAAACCTATAAGCAACATTACAGAATTAGAACATAATACTCCACAGTACAGCCCCTAGCTCTCGAAGACATGGGGAAGCATGACAGCCAAATCCAATACCAGCATGCACTGAGCTTATAAACTACACACTGTATAAAGAAGTAGACTAAGGGAGTCGCCCATAACGTTCGGCTCCAGTCAAATGAAGCTCACAAGTCTAGAAGTTATAGGAGTGAATTTGGAAGAAGACGAAATTTATTTATGGACAAAATAGTGAAATAAAAACACCAGGATCGCGTGGAACGGGTTAATACAGACATTTTAACCAAAAATGACGAGGCTCACTGCAGCAGTTACAGAACGAGGTGTGACAATTTTCCAATGTAAAGTCAATTGGAAACAAAGGAGCCATGAACACTTCCTATTTGGAACGTGACAGCCCATTTATATATACACTTATGTTATGAACCAACCCAGGGTGAGACAGACAAGACCCCCGTTCACATGTCACCTCCCACCCCTCAACCCCAGATCAAAGGGGGATTTGAGCCCGTCCCGAGAAGCTGTCCTAAAGAAAATCTATAAAACCACAGACACAGACCCATATGGGAAGAGGATTCAGTGTTTTTGTAAATGTACATCATCGATCCACAACTCAAGGCCACGGTCGGGTTCTTTCAGATGCACAGACCTTTCGTGCTTAAAATGAGTAGACTTTAAAAAATTTAACGGCTGAACTAAAACATGATCCTTCTGACTTCCCACCAGAGCAAGCGGTCATATTTACTGAAACAATATTTGGCTAAAAATAAAGAGGTAAAAGTATATGCAAGTATATTCATGAAAGCAACTTGTTTATTTGTTGAAGAAATACTGTTGTTAATATACAATTTAGAGTAAAAAAAAAAGAAAAAAAAAGTGTGTATATGACTGTAAATCACAATACTTAACACATCTGAGCACAATGTCAACTGTTATAATGCTGTTCATTCAAAAACATACCTGGAGTTGTGTTTGGTTTCATTCACACATTTGAGTAACATGTGTGAAGTAACATTTTATTATTAGTCTGTTGCAAAATGCTTTCTCCTCCTTGTGATGTCATGAAGCTGTAGTTTTTCCAAGTTAACAGCAACCTTTATTCACCTTTAGTTCAGTAGAGATTGGCAATTCCAGGGCTGAAATTATCCAAATGATTCTAGTGAAAGTGTGTGGAGTTTAAAAACACAGTGGAGCACTTCCTGTATGAACACATGACATCACAAGGTGGAATAGTGTGTTTTCAGTTTGAGAGAAGAACCCCGCCTAAATATGCAGCATTTGTGTGTTAAACATGTGTGAATAAAACAAAACACAACTCCAGGTATGTTTGTGATGAATGTACATTATAACACAGATCAGAAAATAGCATAATATGGGCCCTTTAACACTTTTCCTTTCTAATTTTCAAATATCCTTCAGTCAAATTAACACCAGTGTTCGCCAGATGTCACCCTATTTATCTGTAAGGTGACCTGCTTCGTCTCTGCTGCCCCTGGTGGCTGGGTTTGGGGGTGCAGGTATCAGAAGGACAGCTGTTGGTGAAAGAGGAGAAGAGGAGAAGGAGCGGAAGGGGACCTGACCTGTGACATGGGACAGACACAAACATCTGTCCGCTCATGTGAAGAGGCTCCTGGGACGAGGGGCACTGCACAGCCCCCCTCTCAACTGCGAGCGTATGTGTGTGTGTGTGTGTGTGTGTATGTACCGCACACCTGCACTGTCTCTGTAGCATGTGGGCCGGGTGTGTACATTTGAATATACAACGTTTATTTTAATCGTGTAACCAATAAAGCCGCTATTGTGTTTGACCCATTTCTTTTATCTCTTTTAAAGACATATAGCAGGTTAGATTTACTTTCTCAGTAACATCGTAACACTTTTGAAGTTCAATTTTTACGATTATTATGCCGTACAAAAGGGCCAAGCTCATCCAATACATATACAGTATTTGTTGGCCACACATAAATAAATGACACTACTTAATGTTGTTTAATGAATATTAGTGCTGTCAAGCGATTAAAAAAATTTGAGAGATTAATTAATTATGATATGTAATTAATGAATTAATCTAATTAATTTCCTTTTTAATCTCACCTAAAAATTGCTGAGAAAAGCCTTCAACTTGAGGTATTTTCATTTGAATTCATTATTACATTATTTTCATACTATCATTAACGTTTTTGTATAAGTATCATCATTATTACTATTACTAATCTGCATAAATAAACTCAACTTTACAGCATATAAACCATCACTTAATCTAGAGCCACATCAGCCTGTTTGACATTATAATGTGTTTAATTCAGCTTTGCACAAGTCTCACAGAAACGAAACTTAAAACCGCATGTCTAATTTACATAAACTAAGCAGAGAAAAAAAAAAAACGCTCTTGTGTGCTGATGCGGTTCAGCTTCTACTAAAGGACAGGACTCAGTGGGTTATAGATGTTCTCTCTTTGACAGAGCAGTGTTGATGATGATAGTGAGTCTGTTCTGTGTGTGTCGCGATGTTTTCAGAGATCAGACGTCTGCAAGTTTATCGCAAATGCGGGCGAGAACGGGAATGAAAATTAGGTTACAATTCTTTGCGGGAGCGAGCAGAGCAGGACTGCACAGTGCGGGACTGTGTCCTAACAACACATAAAAACAGATTTTATAATAAGGCAGCTCGCATACAGAAACAGTAAAGTTAGAGATTAAAAATAAAATTAACGTGATTAAAAAACATAACGTGCTAATGACACCCCTAATGAATATATTGAGTACTTTCTATATTTTTCAACTTTTTTTTTACTTAAAAACTTCATAATCATAAATATTTACACAAATACTATCCTGCCATATTAGAAAAAAACATGAAAAATAATAAGGTTGAAGTACATATTAATGGCCCAGTAAGTCTGATATTCATCCTGACAAAAACAGAAGTAAACCATAGATTTTTTTCATTTTCTTTCCTGAAGCAGTAAACTAAAATTACCTATAAACAAATGTATGTATAACTAGCCAAATGTGTAAGATATATAACTGAACTTTGTCAATAAACTCACTCAAAATAATATTCTTATAAAGACTTTTATCTACAGTATAGCTAGGGTTTAACAATGCATAAAGCTTACATAGGCAGACATCACAAGCTACGACCACAGAGCCACAAACCACCAGCCTGCTACCTCGAGAAACGCCTATGTGTGCTGCAGTAACTTTCTCTCTATAAATATTGAACAGCTTTTTCACAATCATTTATGAATGAATAATATATGGCACACCTTGTATAAGAAAAATACATGGGATTTCAGCTTTCTTTGTCTGGCACGTGCATGTGAGACTTTGGGCATTTTTTTTTACCATTAGGGAGGGAGTTGGCAAACAGAATTCATCAATCCTCTAAATGGTACGCAGAAAATATACTTTTAGTCAAGATTTGCAAAATGTGAAAACATATGAAAAAAGATGCAAATGCTATTATGTTTTCTATTATCTGCCATCCTCGGGCTATATAGAGAGATAATGTTTAAAAAATGTTAATGCCATGAGTATAAAGTTAGATTTTGCCATTTGAAATCCCTCGGGCTTGTTTTGCATGTACCGTCACCTTAACTGAACCAAACCAATTGTATTTCATTTTTGTATTGAATCAATATTTGTTGAAACTCAAAAAAGACTCTGCGGCCTTCAAAAGCCTGTTGATGTCTCTGCAAATGCAACCACGAACATATTTAAGATCTCATACAAATTGCTTTCTGTTTTTCAAAATGATTTTTCAAAGTAATGTATTCTCGCCGAGACCTCAGATCCATCAAAAGATTTCAAGGAAGTAGCCAAAAGTATAAACTTAATAAAAAAGATATTGTTCGTCAAAAGTAAGAAGGCCAAAGGTGCAAGGATATTTCATTGAAGCCAAAAACAAAAACTGTGAACTCATTTCACCAGAGATCCACGTCTTACAAGTGAGTTTGAAAAAAAGTAAAAAAGTACCAGTGTACTTGAAGCTGAAAGAAACTGTTCAAGAATAACCACAGACAAAAAATATCAAGCCCCAGGACTTAAACGTGGCCCCTGTTTAAGTGAACTCAAAGGCGCATGTCTCTAGATAAGCCTTTAGCGGCGAGGTGCGTCTGGTGCCTCTCCTGCCCGCTGACCATGTGCAGTATTGCTCTTCTCACATGTGAATGCATCTGTGCACGACATACCATGACTGCTCTGACCAGTCACAGCGAGACGAGCTACAGTGAAGCTTTGATTGACTGATTTGTATTTAATTTGAATTTGTGCCAAGAGAGAAACAATAATCATTAGTGCAGCATTAGAGCGGAGAAGAGCAAGCTGAAGCTAGCGATTAAAAAGGAGTTTTTAAAACAAGTGAAGGATTTTGAAAAATGCTTTGTGGACAGGATATTTTTTTTCTGCTGCAGTACGAATGAGTGGTCACTAATCTAACTTGAGACTTGGTCACAGATAGCTCCCCAATATCTGGATAAAAATAAGCAGAAAATAATTTGCCAATATAAAACAGAAATGTGCTAAACCATGAAGTGAAATGTAGTTGAGCATAATATCATGGAACATGTTTTAGTTTGAATTTTTAGTCCTTTCTGCGAGAGTGATATTGCACCATGACACAGACACTGTCTGGGATAGTGTCACTGTCATGCAATTGTTTCCTATGATATTTTGTAAGAATATGCCTGATTGGACAGTCAAAAGAACAATGGGTTTGTTCTATTTGATTTTTAATCTGCTCTTCTTGCATATCCTTCATATGTTCTTATCTCCAAAACGACATTCATGATAGTATTGATGATTAACATTACCCCCCAATATAAGCAAGTGCCTCATTGAAGGGCTAATCTGTCAGTGATAATCTGAAGTACATAATCTTAATAATATTCCTTCTATAATCTCACTCTGTATGCCCAATTGCCTAAAGCAACAGCCTGCTGCTAGAGCTCTAATGGGAACAAGCGTTTTACCTGGATGTTAGTCTGATAAAAGAAAAGCATGCGGCGAGGAAACTGCACAATTAGGGAGCAACCAAGCACATCACATTTTACTCTACTTTATCTTGCACGCCTTTCTTTCCTCTCATTTTCACTATATGCATTGTGGGTAAACAGCTAGCATGAAACGAATTTCTTGACATGCTTTTTGTTTTGTTTTAGCAAGCTACTTTTCTGGAAACAACCCCGGATTTTGAGTTTTCTTTCTTTAGTCTGACCCAGTTTATTCTAGTCCAAGGTCTCCCGCGACTGCAGGGAGGGGGGAGAGAGGGAGAGACAGAGGGAGGAGGGAAGGAGGGGAGGGCTTGGATCTGGCTAATCCCTGGAAGTTCATTATGCTGGCCAATTCAAAAGGATCCAGGCTCTCTGTGCAGAAGAGCATTAGCCTGTCTGCTAACCTGGCTCCCCTCTGTAAAGTGCACTGCGGCGCGAGAGGCAGGGGATGGCCACAGCGTATTAAACCCGCTGTATAAGCACGTGTGTGGCCAACTGGCAGCAGCCGCACAATGGAAATGGAGGGGCAAAGGATAAACGGATAAGGACATGAAAACAAAAGTGTGTAAGAAGATAATTGGTGTTGTCACGGTAATAAAAAAAAAAAAAAAATCAATATTACTGTAATTGTGATACTAGGAAATAGCTGGATTTCAGTACCACACTAATACAATCTTTAGTTTATAGAAAATAAACAATATTCAGAAATTGGAGATACATCGTAATTAATTGGTGATGAGCTCCGCCGATATTTTTGGGCCAATACGCAAGGCCAATTTTGATTATTTTCCCCAAATGATATGATATGAAATGACTACAAACTCATCCACAAATCTGTTTTACTACAAACTGGATACAAGAGCTGTGAAGTCACACATTGTGCAGTTATCTCTTCACACTAAAGTGTTCAAATAAAGCTTTTATTCATAGTCTTTATGCATCTGATGGGCCCAAACAAAATATGAACCTTGAAGACGTTTAAGGCCTATCTCTGCACAAAATAATAGTGTGTTTTAATTTAGATCTAATACAGGGTATCCCCAGGTTTGACTATCCCCAAATTTAAGACTTTTTAAGGCCTTTTAAAGACCACGTAAATGAAAATGAAGACCAACGTCGCACCGATTATGCGGGTGAAAAACACCAGATCCAATTCTAACAATAACCAATCAACTACTAAATCTAGAATCTAAGAGCCACTGTTGATTATACCTACACTCCCCATGATCCAGCCAATGTCTTCCGCCACTGTACTGATGTTTACTATTGTTTGCACATTCTCCATATTAGACGTTCATTTACGTTCAGCGATTTCACGTTGTTTTTTTTCCCCCTTCCTCCATTTAACATCGCACTGCATTATGGTTGAAATTTAAGACTTTTGGGGAAAAAAATAAGACTTGGACAACATAATTTAAGACTTTTTAAGGCCTTAAAACTATTCATAACAACTTTGTCCTGTTTATGCGATTCTTTATCGTCGTTCAAAAGAGTGGCTAGATTTGAATCTGGTTTTAATGGCTATTGTTTTTACTGACGGCTATAAGGAATGTTCTAATTGAGTGTCATTGTATTGTTTCTTGAACGTGATACACCATTAGTTTCTATGGTCACGACAATGACTGCTGTGAATAGAAGGCATAAAAAGTTATTAGCTGCTGATGAAATGTTATTGTAATGACTTGGCACATATCCACTTAATAAGTTATGGTCATGGTTTTATATTAAGGAGAGTAAGTTCAGTAATTATACAACAAGAGCACGCTGTAAAGGGCCCATATTACACTGTTTTCTGATCTGTGTTACAACAGCGTTTCCTCCTCACTAACATACCTGGAGTTGTGTTTTGTTTCATTCACACATCCTAAACACACTAACCCATATTTAGGCTGAACTGAAAAGACTCTGTTCCACCTTGTGATGTCATGTGCAGGGGTGCTGTGGGCGTGGTAAGCGGGGGTACGCCTTCCACCCATTTCTCCTGATATGAGACATAAAAAAATATAAATATAGCTACAACTTAAATGTCAAACTGGAGCTACTGGCAATGGTGAAAACAACCTGCAATAGGCTCATGATCTCTCCAGTGACCTGCAACATGAGGGTCCAGGACTGAACCAGGACTAAACCAGGGCTGTTGGGATGGGCCCAGAGGCGCACCCGTGTAGACCGAGTGACCGCAGGTGAACTGGCGCAGAACTCCACACAAGGCTAAGTGCAGCCGTCGCCCAAACGCGCTTTGCGGACACGCTGCTCTGGGGGCTCGGGGTTCTACAAGATTAGTCCTGGTTTAGAGCTGGTTTAGAGCTGGTTTAGTCCTGGTTTAGACCTGGTTTAATCCTGTTTTAGTCCCAGGTTCAGTCCTGGGTTAGTCCTCCTGGTTTAGTCCTGGTTCAGTTGTTTTAGTCCTGGTTCAGTCCTGGTTTAGGTGTTTAGTCCCGTTTTAGTCCTGGTTCAGTCCTGGTTTAGTCCTGGTTTAGTTGTTTTAGTCCTGGTTCAGTCTTGGTTTAGAGCTGGTTTAGTCCTTCTGGTTCAGTCCTGGTTCAGTTCTGTTTTAGTCCTGATTTAAACCTGGTTCAGTCCTGGTTTAGGCCTCCTGGTTTAGTCCTGGTTCAGTTGTTTTTACTCCTGGTTTAGTCTTGGTTCAGTTGTTTTAGTCCTGTTTTACTCCTGGTTCAGTCCTGGTTTAGTCCTGATTGAGTTGTTTTAGTCCTGTTTTAGTCCTGGTCCAGTCCTGTTTTAGCCCTCCTGGTTCAGTCCTGGTTTAGTCCTCCTGGATCAGTCCTGGTTCAGGTCTGTTTTAGCCCTGTTTTAGTCCTAATTCAGTTGTGGTTCAGTTCTATTTTAGCCCTGTTTTAGTCCTGGTTTAGGCCTCCTGGTTTAGTCCTGGTTCAGTTGTTTTAGTCCTGTTTTAGCCCTCCTGGTTCAGTCCTGGTTTAGTCTTCCTGGTTCAGTCCTGGTTTAGTTCTGTTTTAGCCCCGTTTTAGTCCTGGTTCAGTCCTGGTTCATGTGTTATAGCCTGTGATTTATGTTCTGTAGGTGAATATGAATGGAGTTAATAACATGATTCCGCATCATTTTGAGTAAAAAAAAAAACAAAACTGAAAAAAAAACATCAAATATTACTGACTTTTACTGGGCTGGCACCTTTATGTATGTTCATCTTAGCTCTTAACTTGAAAACTACCACTAAATGACATCGCAAGGTGGAGCAGAGCATTTTGAGCTTTGGAGATGTAAACAAACTAATAATAAAGGGTTACTAAAACATGTGCGAATGAAACAAAACACAACTGCAGGTATGTTTTGGACAATTTAACAGCATTATAACATGGTTTAAAGCTCACAAGAGTCAATTTTGTATAGTATAGGTCCTTTAAATCATCCTTTCAAAAGGGCTATAGGTCGATTTGTGTAAAAATGAAACGTTCACATATTTCAAGGTTTTGGCAAACTATTTTCTCGCCTCCCACATCTAACCTGCTGCATGTTTGCTAAATATATTCCTTTACAAACCCATCTCCTGCAGGTCTATTTGAAGCCCCTCTCCTCTCCTCCTTATTCCTCCTTATGGGAATAGCACCAGTGCACTTTCCTTTGGGTCGCGCAAACTGTTTATTGACATTCTCTGTGGTTAACTGAAAAATCGCAGGGGCAGGATGTGTCTGTATAAGTGTGCGGGACAGGCGTGCTCCGTCAGCATTTAAAACCAGATCAGAGCAAGGCCGAGAGCTCACCCCTCCCCTCCCCTCTGCTCCTCAGACCCTCCATCTTTTTATTTCACGGGCCATATCTTCACATCCCTTTAAAAAAACGATTCTGACGCTGCTACGCTGAGCTAATTGAGATTCCAGTGGTGTTTTGAGGTGGTATATTCCCATGTGTCTTGTGTCCTCCGTCTGTGAATGTCACCCGCTTCTCATTTGTCATTCTGTGCGGAGTTCCATGCAAAGAAAAGAGGAAGGAGAGGTGAGAGCCAAGGCAACAAGTACTGACAAAACAAACATAATTCATACATTTATACGACATTAAAAGTCAGTGGAACACAGTATATCAACAACACAGGGAAGATTAAAGGGCCTATGACAGGTTAAACTACTCATTTAGCTAAAACACAGTTCAGATAATTAAATTTAAGATTTTTGCAAAAACTCTCACGTTCGTTTTCCCAATTTGGCAATTTTTCATTTTATTAAATTTTTTACTTCCTGGTTGCAAATCATGACATCACACTAATTCCATAACTGTTACCAAGTACAATTCCTCTAATGTACAAAGAAATGGTTCTCTGACAAACACAAACATAAGAAAACACCATTATTATTTTGTTGAAATAATGTTTTAAGTGGTTTTAAGTGGGTTTCACGCCCTGAGCGCCTGAGAGAGTGACATCAGAGTAGCTCCTGGCAGCGAGTTCCTGAGGTTTTTCCTGAAAACCACTACCTTTTTAAACACTTCACGATTTATTTTATTTTTACCTCCGCCAAGGAGGTTATGTTTTTGCCAGCGTTTGTCTGTTTGTTTGTTTGTTTGTTTGTTTGCCTGTTAGCAACATAACTCAAAAAGTTATGGACCGATTTTGATGAAATTTTCCGGATTTGTTGGAAATGTGACAAGGAAGAACTGATTTCATTTTGGGGGTGATCCGGAAGAAATCCTGGATTCTGGATCACTTTGAAATTTTAGTTAACATTGTGGTAAATGGGGCCAAAAATTTTGTTTCTCAATATCTCGGTTAATTATTGACCAAACCCCATGAAATTTGACTCAGGGATGGACAATGGGATCCTCTTTCATATTCCAAAGGCTGATCCGGATCTGATCCAGAAGACTGATTTTATTGCAATTTATATAAAAAATGGGGGTAGTCCTTGGCGGAGGTCTGCGCTCTCTGAGTGCTTTTCTAGTTATTACTTGTTTTGACCTATTAAACATTCACCAAGTCTGAAGTTTCAATAATAATAATAATAATAAATAAATATTTTCCCTTGTGGATCAATAAAGTTTGTCTAAAGTGTCAGAAAAAAAATTGATTGTTGCCTGTAAATTGCGACCTCTGTGGTGTCATCAGTGTTTTCTCTATTTCCTGTCATTTTCAACATAATTTTCATCTTTTCTTTGCAAACATGTATATATATATATATATATATATATATATATATATATATATATATATATATATATATATATATATATATATATATATATAGTATATATTAGTGTAAAGATATCATTTATATTTACAATACTAAATTAAGTCAAGACACAGTAAAAATTTTGAGAATCATGGAAATTTGCCATATACACTTTAACTTTCTTGTTTCTTTTGTTTGTCTTTGCAGAGCCTCTTGAGTATTTTGAAAAGCACTACACAAGTATTAAGTGTTATGAGTTGATACTTTGCATCACCAACATTCTCTGAGGGTCTGATGCTAATTGGAAGCACTGTTACGAAAGTTACACTTTAATCTGATCTTTATTTTAATGCAATCTGACCAAAAAATTGATTTGGTTGGAACTTCAACAGGTGAGTGGATTTGTCTCACACACAATTACAGTCACATTCTAGACAGTTTGTTTGTTAGTCTCTCTCTCTCAGCTTTTTGTTGAAAATCAAACTCAAACTAAACAGAAACACTCGTACTGATCACAGGCTCCTGAGAGTGTGCTGTTAAATCCACGTCGAGTTTTCAGATAATCAAGTGTTTGTGAATGTATACATTGTGTCACCATGGTAACTACTTCTGCCTATACAAATGTAGAACACCCCCAGCACGATGTCACTGCGAAGTATCAATTATTATTATTATTGTTAATATTATTATTATTAAGATCTCTGTGTTACTTTTTTGCCTATTTAGAAACAATGAATGTGCCAAAACCAACAGTAGGCCACAAGTCTTGCTCTTCTGGGTTGCACAGTCGCACAAAATATGGTTTGCAAGCGTCACCACTACATAAGCACTATTACGACCACCAGTATTTGCACACAAAAGGGGAGACACGTCTTTGTTATCTCTTTGTTTCTCTAGATGTGTTTCAACAAACCATTAAACATTCAACGCACCAGCAGCGACTTGAGGTGGCATCCCTGGCGAGGCACACAGCTCACCACTTTGAGCGAGAAAGGGGGGCAGAATCTAAAAATAGCATTTGCGTTGTTCCCCATGCATAATGAATGGCCAGAGACAAACGCCAACGTTAGCTCTTTCCAGGAGTGATCGGCTACGCTCCGTTCACTCGTCTCCAGCTCTCACGCCGTTTTCTGGGGAACATACCCACGGCGTAGCACGCAGACAGGTGCTCCGAGCCAGACAGTATTCCCAGATAAACACACGGAGACGGACCCAATTCCCATCCAAAAGCCCAGCGCCCATTCACCTGCCACGCTTCGCTAGCAGCACCAGTCAGGCCTGTCCACCTGTTAGCTTAGGTAATGGCCGACTACTTTGCTACACACACATATACAAACAGCTTGAGGATTACTTCGCTGTGGTCAGTTTCTGGTTGGCTTGGTTTGGTGCGTTTCCTGCCCAGAGTCTGGTCTCTACAGGACTCTACCTTTTTTTTTGTTTTTCACTGACTCACTGCAATGGGCTTAAGGCAACACATGCAAAATTTACAAATTAGACTGAAATAAACAATTTCAAATATTCTAATCCAATATTTGTTTAGTACCTTTTATAATCTGAAATGTTTCCAAAGCTCTGGACAGAAAATCATTAAAAACAACAACAACAACAACCAAAAAAGAAACAAAAAACAAAACAACACAACGACAAATAAACTACAAATGAGAAAAGTGATAAGGCTCATTTACACGACCAGCAGTTAAAATCTCATCTCATTCAGTGTTTTTTTTTATTTTGTTTTTTTTATATTTAATACTTTCTGCATTTTAGATACAGACAGAAGACATCAAATATATGAAGCAATATATATGGGATTATGTAAAGAAAAAAGGTGAATAAAATATTTTTCAACAAATCAAAGGGCGGCTTCTTTGAGGATTTGAATATAAAATAGTACAAAAATAAAAATATTTTGTAGAGTTATAATGTATAAAATGTACAATGTAGTAAACAACAAGAAAATATTTATACTGAATGAGAGGATGAGCCCAAACATTTGACTGATGTGTAGGTTATGAAATATGTCAGTTTTCAGCTATTATTTAAAGAAGTGAAATGCTGGGCTCTACTGACTACTTTAAACTAAAACGAGTGGAGCAGACCATTAAGAGGAGCTGCATAATGAGGAACATTACACACTGTAAAAATTCAAATGACAATTGAATACTACCCTGCAAATTATACCAATTTCCTCTTTAGTATTTTAAAGTTGTTCAGAGAGGTTTTGGAAAGACACAATGGCACAGGGTTTAGTCTATGATTTAAAATATATTTCAAAATCTGATAGAATACATAAATGAATAGAAAATCAACTGAAGCTGCCAGTGTTCTGTGTTATTTTTAACTGAAATTTCATGTAAGACAATGTATATATGTAGGATATATAATAAACAGTTATTATCACGTTTATAACTGTGAAAATTTACTACAAAATCACAAAATATCAAAAAATTCTGGCAAAAAAAGAACTGTTATTACATGATTGTGTGAACATTATTAAGATCTGAGGAAAAAACGACACATAAATGTTTCAACTAAAAGATAATCTCCATACAATTGTAGATTAAAAAATATAAATTGAAAATTTAAAGCAAGACAGTATATTGCGTCGTTTATGAAAAAAAATAAAATAAATAAAAATAAAATAATAATAATAATAATAAATAATAATAATAATAATAATAATAATAATAATAATAATAATAATAAATTAATAAAAAAAATAATTAAGGCTATGTGGTTTAATAACTATCCCAATTCAAGTATAAGTGTTTTATTTATGTATTATTATGTAATAATAATAATAATAATAATAATAATAATAATAATAATAATAATAATAATAATAATAATAATTATTTATTCATTTATTATAATTGTCTGATTTGTATGAAATGTTTTCTGGGTGGGTTATGTTGTTTACTCCTCTTGGCCAGGACTCCCTTGAAAAAAAGATCTTTGAAATTGTTTTGGGACATTTTTTTAGGACATTCCTGGTTAAATAAAGGTCAAAAAAAAAAAAAAAATAAATAAAATTTAATTAAAATACCCTGATATATAGTCAGCCCTACCCCAAACAGCCCAATTTCCACATTGCACTGACATATTTACAAACAGATTGAGCATTATTTCCGTGGTCAGTTTGGCTTGGTTCGGTTCATTTCCTGCCCAGTGTCATTCACAACAGGCCTCTCACCACAGTAGCCCAAACAGCCAGTGCTTATAGGTGCTTTATTTGCCCTCAGCTGTTCCCTGTGTGTTTGGACATGCCAGCGTGTATTTATGCTCTGCCAGAACTCCACTCTAACCTCATTTAGGCCCATTTTAATAGACGCCCCCAAGCCAAGCGCTCTCTCTGCAACCATTAGATCAGTGGGTCCTGGCTGGGAAGCACCGCACATTTACAATCGCATCTCAATATTGTTCTCCCTATGTCTGTCCAAACAAGTCAGTTTCCCCCGTCATGCTCCTGTCAGCTTAGCCTGTTTACAAATATGATTCTAACTGAACTTTGGAAACAGAGAAAAACTGAAACACAATGTAAAGTAGTGATTTGGAATCTCATAAAAAAAAATAAATAAATCTGTTAAAATAGAGACAGTGCTGTTACACCCTATATCATTTTCATTTAGCTGAATTTATTCTAGGGAGATTTAAACTTTGTAATACTTAAAGGTCCTTATTTGCAAAATTGACTCGCGCTTTATTATAAGTCTGTCTACATTTCCAAATCTTAAAATGCTCTGTTCCACCTTGTGACGTCATGGAGATGTAGTTTTCATGTTTACAGCTGCCTTTTATCTTTTGTTCAGTAGAGATAAAGCAATTCTGATTCTAGTGAAGGTGTATGGAGTTAAAAAATAAATAATGTATTACCACATGACAGTGAGTGTTTTCTGTTTGAGAGAAGCACTCTAGTTATGTTTGTGATGAGGAAACATTATAACAGATCAGAAAATAGCTTAATATGGGTGATTTAACTTAAAGTTCATTTGAAGGTATTTTCCAGGTATTTTGTGATGAAGCAGCTTATCCAGTTCTTTTTTTTTTTTTTTTAACTTTAGTTTATTAAAGTCAGAAGTGCAAATAAACATTTAGAACAATCCTTGAGTTATTATATTAGTTATTATTTAGGTACATAGTTACCAGAATCCAATGTTCGAGTCCAACGTTCTAAGATTAAGTCCATTTTCATCTGAAGTTTGGCTGTCAGCTGTTCTATGATACAGACGTGTTTAAGTTTCTGTGTCCATTCTGTCCTTGTTGGAGGGGAGGGTTTCTCTAGTGAACAGTTATTATTTTTAGTGCAATCATCAAAAGATTACGAAGAACACACTGTTGATCTTTTACACATACGTTATCTGATAATGCTCCTCACACATATATCAGCGGATCCATAGGGAGTTCACAAGACAGTATCTTTTCTATTTCTATTTTAATGTCCTGCCAACAGTTACTAAGAACTGGGCAATCTCAGAAGATATGCAAGTGATCCACCACCATGCCACAATTTCTCCAACATAATGGAGACATGGTTTTGTAGAAACTTGAAATGATTAAAGGGGTTCTAAAATATAAAATTTTTGTCTTCCAATCAAATTCCTTGCATACATTACTGCTGACACCTTTGTGGCTGATCACACACATCTCCCTCCATGTCTTATCCTCAATAATTACATTTAACTCCAATTCCCATTTATCTCTGATATCCAGCCCCATCAACATCTTGTATATTAATGACACATGTTTCTTGGTCGGTAAATGTTTTTTTTGTATTGTTATAAAATATTGCTCAATACCTGTAGATTCTGCTTTATTTTTTAGAGTTCTTCTGTTTAATTTTTATATTATTATGACTAATGTGTCTCTTGGCACGTTTTGCAACAACATGGTACATTTTAGTTAACATTTTAGGCATTTTTACACTTTTAATTTTTCATTCATTTATTATTTCAAGTGTAAAATGTAGGTCTGTAGATTTGAAATAGTATTAATATGCTTTTTACTCTCTGTGTAGTATCTCTGTAGCATTCTGCTTAAAAGAAATGTGAAATTATATGTAGTATATGAATGTGTATTTTGCAGTAAGCTATGCACTGTATTATGAACACAGATGTTGCCCTATAGTCCCAAAAGCCCAGCCCAAGACGCGTTTGATGTTCTATATTTGTGCATGTTTCATATTTGAATAAGAATAATAATTTTACATTTCAAACTGTTTGAATATTACAGTGTTCCAACTTTTCTGGTATTACGGCTGGGGTGTCTCCTCTCCTCTATCTCATTGTCTCAGCTGCCTTCTCTATCTATTTTTACTGGCACACATTGAATACTCATTCCCCATGCAAGATCTCATTAAACAACTTCAAAAAGTCAAAGTTTGGCTGTTTCCTTCTCTGTTCCCATTTGCCTCTTTGCCTCTCGTCTCTGCCCTGTTTTTTTTTTTTCCTTTTTCTTCTCCGTGCTTTTGTCTGTGCGACGCTGTGTACACACGATCTGCGGAGACACAGCCAGAAAGAGAAAACGAAAGAAAAAAAGCGAAAGAAGCCCGGGAACAAAATGAGTGGGTGTACTGTGAACAGGAAGAAAAACCTCCAACTCTCCACTCTTTGCCAGCATTTGCCATTAGGGTGTCAGTGGCAGAGTGAATTTATTTGCTGTGTGGTTACTGGGCTAATGATTGATGTTGCCCCAGCAAACAGTAAACCAATTAGAAGCCTGATGTAACGTCATTTTAAAAGCGTCCTAATCGCGTTGCTCTTGAACCTGGGACCCGGGCCTTTCCCTAATGAAGATTTATACTGGATCAAAGGAGAGCCTAACACCATTAACAATAGATTGTATTCCACCAAAAATCACATTAGAACTTCTCTGAGCTCCCCTCCTCCCCTACGCGCACAGCAGCCTCCCATCAGACTTTGGCTAAATATATCTGCTGATTACAAACACAGCAGGCTGGAGAGAGAAGAGGGGATGGACAGATAGGAGAAGAGACAATATCAGAGTATGCCAATGCTCAATAACATCATTCCATATCAGACCTAACATTGTAATACATCAAATTATAGCAAAGTGTGCAGTCATTTTACACTATTTTCATCAAATGCCCTACTTGTTTCTTACCCTAGGCTTGGGACAGACAGAAACACTGCCTATTAAAAGGGCCTATATTATTCTATTTTCCAATCTATCTTATAATGTTGTTTCTCATCAAAAACACACTCGGAGCTGTGTTTTGTTTCATTCACACGTTTAACACACAAATCCCGCATATTTAGGCTGGGTTCTTCTCTCAAATGGAAAACCCTCTGTTCCACCTTGTGATGTCATGTGGTAATACAAACTCCTTACACTTTCACTAGACTCATTTACCGTAAATTACAAACTATAAGCCGCTACTTTTTTCTCACACTTTGAATCCTGCGGGTAATAAAACGATGTGGCGAATATTTGGATGGATTCTTTGTTTGGCACATTGTCCGTTCATAGATACGGTAGATCCATAGATCCATAGACGCGAGCATTGAGCACCTGGCGATTTTAAAGTTCCTCTCGTACTGGAGTCAGAACATGAACAACTTACGTGTTTTAAGGAGGAGACGGAGAAGGACGAGGTTTTTGGCCATGGCGTTTGGTGGGGCAGTCTGTTGAAAGGAACGTGTGGGTGTGCAGATGTAGCCAAGAGTGGTGAGTCGCGATGTGCTTAGCTTCAGTGACACGGAGTTCATAAAAATTTTCACCTACTTCAGCGCAGAATAGTGACGTTTGTGGCTTGTTGTTCACATGTGGGTCGGATGAATGCGCTTTGGCTGTTCAGATTGAAGTCGCATGTAAAAAGATCAGATATATATCGGTTTTAGGAGCACATATCCAAGTGGCCTGGGTCGCATTTGAAAAATTCGGATCTGTGTCATTCAGACTGTCATTAAAAGATCAGATACAGGTCACATAGGGGCCAAAAAAATCAGATTTGGGTCACTTCAGGCTGCAGTCTGAATGTAGCTTTAATGACCCGTGTGCGTAAATGACGTCTCAAACTGCAGTAGCCAAACATCCACTCATACCTGATTGATAGAACTAACCCTGCTCCCGAGATAGACTAAAATCTGCTGAAATCCTCCAAGACACTGACATGATACAGACAGGACAAAGACTCTTTCTGCAGGAGTCATGCGCAGCAGAGTGCGGTGAGAGACGGAGTGATGTGCCCAGAAAGATGCTTGTTTGATTGTGTTTTGATTGTGCTTCATACACACACCCTCCTCGTAGGAAAACACATGAAGAAATGCAGATGATGCAGATGAACTTGAAAATGTGGACACCTGTGGCTTATATTCAGGTGTGGCCTATATATGTACAATTTCAAAATGTTGTTAAAATTTAGTTGATGTGGCTTATATTCAGGTGCGCTCAATAGTCTGGAAAATACAATAGATACTTTCAGCCCTGCCAATCTGTGGAGAACAAAAGGTAAAAAGTTGCTGTTAACTTGAAAACTATACCACTTGATGACATCAGAAGGTAGAACAAAGCATTTTGATCTTTGAGGATGTAGACAGACCAACAATAAAGGTTTAATCATACATCCTTCGTGGAGATGACAACATTATAACATGTCTTTAAGCTCACAGGAGTCAATGTGGTGTTATATTTGACCTTTAAAGAGCAAAGTTTACTTTTAATTTTGACTTCTCAGTTTCCGTTTTGATCCATCAATCTTTGTAATTCACTTTCCTGTCAGAAGTCATGACGATTCTCTCAATTAGTGCCCTGTCTGTAATGAGAAATAGTTACAAGGTGCTGATACAAGCATACCTGCCTGCTAACTACCATCAGGAGGGCGGCCATCGGTGGAGGAAAGAGCTTAGAGATGAGGAAAATCACTAGTTTGTTTATGCTACACTCATCCCTCCACTGGCTCTTAAAATTCATCCTCCCCTTACCTCTCTCTTTCTGCCACAATATTAATGTCATATGGAAAATAAGTACTAACACATACTCCCGGCTCAGAGCTGGGGTTGCGTTCACTTGCATCATTGTTTTTTCGGCACCAGGTGACAAAGGTGGGAAGGTTGCTTTTTAAATGCAATCCATTAACACACATAAGCACACGCTCATAATAAGATTTTTGTTATGAAGAGAGCTAAACAAAAGGTGTGGAAACAAAGAGCTGTTTTTTTTTTTAAAATAATTTGGCCTTGTAAAACCTTTGGGATTTTATGCATACACAAATTTAGCTAATTTTTATTCAGAGTCATGCATGCTAGAGTAGGCTTTACAGTTTATATTGAGGTAAAGGAGACAGAAGAATACAGAAAAAAAAATGCAATGTTTGTTTTTTTAATCTCTGTCATGCCAGATCAGAGTACACTTTCAGTTACTCATCAACACAAGGTAAGGAATTTTTATATACTGTACTGTGAATCATTGAAAACTACTTAAAACCCAAGACCAAAGACCAAAAAGAGACAGATGGGAGGAAGTAAGTGTGGGCTACAGTGATAGGCAGGCCCTGCAGCAATGATTGACAGCTGTCAGTGTATTGCGATGCGATTCTCTCCTCCAAATGATAAAAAAAAAAAAAAATTAGATTTTGAGTTACTTTGGGGGAGTTCTATAAGTAAAGCTTTATCCAGTGCAGATATTAATGCCCCAAAAGGATTGGCTGTGCAGTGTAGTTAATGATTTGCAGAAATGTTTCTAGCTATAAGCAAACTGTGTACTGTACATATAGAAGGTCTCACATCCGCAAAGGGGCACTTGAATTGGTGAGTTATTTTGGAGTTGTTTGCTCATAAAGTTAATGCTTAACATTCAGAATTACACTTACATTTTAAAGGCTCCATATTACACACCATTTATTCTCGTGAGCTTTAAGCCATATTATAACGTTGTTACATCATCAAAAACATACCTGGAGTTGTGTTATGTTTCTTTTACACTTGTTATATATCTCCAAAGCTAAAAATGCTCTGCTCCACCTTGTAACGTCATGATGCGGTAGTTATTTCAGAAGAGATTGGCAATTTGAGAGAAGAATTCAGCCTAAATATGCAACATTGGTGTGTTAAACATGTGCAAACGAAATGAAACACAACTCCAGATGTGTTTGTGACAAGAAAACAACGTTAAACATAGATCACAAATAGCATGCATGCATTTGTTATACATTTTCAGTACAGATTTAAGCATGTAAATAGAATATTTAGGGTCTTATGAATCACATTTGTACTGACAAATTCCAATCAGAAATGTTTACAGGCCCCCCATTAAGGTAGGAACAGCCTAGATGAGATGACTTTGAGTTAACCTAATCCACATTGTTTTTATATTCAAGATATTAAAGTAGTAGTAGTGGTTTGTTGCACTAAAATGTACACAGTAACTACAGTACAACAGGACAATACAGGGGAATTTTCAAATCACTGCTAACTGATTTCAAATGATGACAGAAAGACAGATAAAATTGTTGATATGTATTTTGAGTGATAACTGATAAAGCCATTGCTCCCAAACTGAGCTGTATGTTCTCATAATAGTCATCTATACTCTACACACATGAGTTTAAAGGAAAAAAATGTGAACAATTAAGTAAATTATAGTCTCTCTCTCCCCATGAAACCATATGCTTAATGAAGCACCATTTCTACTGTATGATTTATACTTCTGTGGTAATTGTACATCCAATTATAATCCATTATCCTCTTTATAACACAAAATGACTCCTTTTTGGTTTGGTTCCCAGCTTCAAAAGAAATTAGAGGAGCAAAATAAGAATAAAACTGGAAAAAGATGCAGGTAAAGTGTGGTATTATGGGATTATTGTTTGTGCTGCTGTGGATCATGAAGTTGACACAATTATGATGGTGAACTGAGGTGTAAAGACAATGTGAATAGTAATAAAGGAGCAGGATCACGTTTAAGAATTTTCAAATTGAGGAAAAATAAACTAAATAAGGCTAAATAAACTCCATATATGTCATGCACTTTGAGCTTTTTGCACATGTTTTTCCAATGTGTTTTGGCAAATGGCAAATAAACTAACCTTACTAACCTAACCTATATTTATTTTATTTTATCGTCTACTAATTTTGTACAAGCATCCAAAACCAAACTGCTAAAATGTTGAACCCCTTTCTTGTTGACTGGGTTCACAGATGTATGGCTACCTTCTGTCATTATATTGTTAAAGTTAATTAAAATGTTGTAAATTTGTGCAAAGTAATACAGTTATTAAACCAAATACTTATACTTAAAGAGCCCATATAACTCTATTTTATGATCCATGTTATAATCTTGTTTCCTCATCAAAAACATACCTGGAGTTGTGTTTTGTTTCATTCACACATGTTTAAGACACAAACTCTGCAAATTTAAGCTTCAGATTTCTTCTTCCATACATAAAACACTCTGTTCCACCTTGTGATGTCGTGGTAATACAGGAAGTGCTCCACTGTGTTTTTAAATTCATACACCTTCACAATCATTTGGATGATTTCAGGCCTGGAATTGCAAATCTCTACTGAACACAAGGTAAACGTTTCTCATTAACTTGAAAACTACCGTTTAATGACATCACAAGGTGGAACAGAGCATTTTGAGGTTTGGTGATATGAACAGACTCATAATAAAGGTTTCACTCAGGTCAATTTTAAATCCTTGCCTTCCTTGAATGTAGTTGCAAATTCAACGTAATACAAGGGAAATCCATTGATATTGCTCCATAGATGTTTCATTTCTGCTGCTAAATTGTCATCGAACCAATCACAGCCAAAAGGGGGCGGAGTTAAGCGGTGCAGTAGTTCATTGTTTTCTTTCGATCTTACCCGTGGAGGTGGGCTGTCCCCGGAGCAGGTAGGAGTCTTCGGGGTGGGGCTCGAGGTGTGAGTGGGTGGAGTTCTTCTCCAGGAGGGGCACCTGGCACTCCCTGATGGGTGGGGAGGGGCCGGGGGAGGGGTGGTGGGGGGCGGACTGGGACGACTGGTGGGACGGAGGGAGCAGGGAGGAGGAAGAGGTCGGAGGGAGCGGGCGACCTACAGACAGAACACAGAAAGAGAGAGACATGAGGGGGGGGGGTTGATGTTGGTGATTCTCAAACTTAGAACATAAAGTACTACCTTAAGACATATCTGGCTTTCTTTATAAATTAATAACAACGAAACCAGAACTAAACCAGGACTAACCTCTTTCAGGAGTGAGGTTTACTTGAGCCAATAAACCACAAAACTAACCCCTGATAAACCTTGTGTAACTGTCTACTGAATTAAACCAGAACTAAAACAGATCTTGACCATTTCTAAACCAGGTCAAAACCACAATTTAACCAAGATATAATCTAGACTAGGAGAGCTCAAACTGTTTTTTTCCGAGAGAAACATATTTTTTAATATATTCGAAGCACAGTTCCACAGTGAATCATTTAGATGGATGCATTTAACACAGCTATGCAAGAGCCACTGTACCTTTAATAAGGCTTGGAACATTTATTTTAGGTCTGTAACAATCATTACAGTAAAATGTTCAAAAATCATTTGCAGTAAAATGTTGTGCCTGTGACTAAAGTTCACCCCAAATCTAACAGAAATTATTTTAAGAGTCCTATATTATGCAAAATTGACTCTTATGAACTTTAAGCCATGTTAAAATGTTGTTACATCCTCAAAAACATAGCTTGAGTAGTGTTTTGTTTCATTCACACATGTTTAAGTCTTTATTATTCGTCTGTATACATCTGTAAAGCTCATCATACTCTGTTCCACCTTATGTAGTGGTACTTTTCACGTTGACAGCTCCTTTTACATTTTGTTCATTAGAGATTTGCAATTCCAGGTCTAAAATTATCCAAATGATTCTAATGAAGGTGCATGGAATTTATAAACACAGTGTGTATTTTTTGTTCAAGAGAACTCAGCTTAAATATGCAGAGTTTGTGTGTCAAACGTGTGAATGAAATAAAACACAACTCCAGGTATGTTTGTGAAAACCACCACTGAATATATCTTATACTGTTTCTATGCTCCAACACTGGTACCTGCCCCCAGTTTGAGAACCACTGCGTAAGACAAAACAAATGACAATGACTGACAGTGATACAGGGCCTGCATTCCCAGAAGCAGGTTTAGCTTGAATGTATGGACTTTGCTGAGTAGCGCTTTGGTTCACATCCAACTCGTCTGGCGGCCGTCCTCCGCAGATAGTTATAGCTGTATTTGTGTGAGTTGTAGAGTATACCCCCCCATCCCCCATTCAACTACAATGGAGGTAAGTGGCATTTAATTTGCAGTGCTCACCAAAGTCAATAGCTTTAAATCAGTCAGTGTTCTGCTTGGAGAGTTGAAATGCCTGATTTTGGCTTTTAAAACTACTCATACCTTTGCTTTACTGCTCTCAGCAGAGTGGTCCACTGTACAAACCCACTTTTAGTCACAGGGCTCTGGTCAGAGCAATGAAAGAGCTGTTCTTTTGTTGTTCGAATAAAACCAAGCCACGTTTAACTGATTGTGTTGCGCGGTTTAACAATGGTAGTTGTTTTTTGTATCTACAGTGAAGCCAATGTTCTCTTGCACTGCCCAATTCAATTCAAGCGTTTTCCAGTTCAAACAAAACAATAGAGATTTATGTGTGATGTTTAATGCGTCAAAATGGTGGCGTTCCAAAGTGAATGATTTGGAAAGTAACAGACTATATTAGATATGATATGCGAGTTGGGCACATTTGAAATTAACATCATTCCTGGCTTATAACTAATGGGGGTGTTTTTGTTGTCATACCATAAAAAAAGATAAAACTGGTGGTGAAAACCTATGAAATGAAAGAACATCACATTGAGCAACCATTCACACACAGTCATACAGTGTACAGGGGAGGCAAGGTGGATTAAGTGTGTTGCCCAAGGACATAACAACGGTATTCATACTCGCACAAGGACTCAAGTGATGGTAACGATCAAAAACTGACTGCCAAGTTAAGTTCAGGCAAATGAAATGCATAATAAATTGATTAAAATAAACAGACTTTTGGAGAAATTTAGTCTGTAAAATTTACAGATTTGTTAGTAATGTACAACCATAAAACATTATCCCTCCTATTTTCATTCAATAAACACATTACAAACCCTAAATAATTGGACTATGCCATGTTTGTTCGCAAACTATAAGATAACTGTAAGACAACACAACTATTTAGTCATAATCCAATAGTCGAACTGTATAAAGAAATGGACTAAGGGAGTGTGACGTAGCATTCGGCTCCAGTCAAATGAAGCTTATCGAGGCTGCAGTTATGGGGCAAATTTGGAGTTCCACATTTGGGTGTATCATAGCAACTAAAGAGCTAATCCGGAGCGAGGTTGCTGAAAGTAACGCCCTAAATGTGTTGGCAACACTAGCGGGAATGACCTTGGGGAAAGGAGGTGCCTGATTTGAGTGCTATTAATGTTCATATCTTGATTTTTAAACAAAATAGTGAAATAAAAACACCAGGAGCATGTAGAGCAGGTGAATCCGAACACTTTAAGACTAAAATGACAAGTCTGACCGCAGCAGTTACCCAGAGTGCGGCGACTGTTTTTCAATATAAGTGAATTAGAGCCAGAGTCGATGGAGCCAAAAGCACACCCCTGTCCATTTATTTTGTCCATGAGTCAAATGGACTAAACAAAGCCGCTCATCTCGTTCATTTGACAATTGTCCCACTCTTTAAATACCATAAACTTGGGTGGAGAACCTAAACCCTCTGTGCAACTGTCCTCTACACGGGCCAAGACAAGAGAAAGTTAACAAGCAAGTCTTTAAATAGTGCAAGCCCTGGGACGCGTGGACACAATCAGGCTGTCCCACACACCCAGGGGAGCGCAGGGGGACAGCTGAGGATTCATTCTACTCTCTACAGATTTGGGAATCAAGGACAAAGACAAATCTAATAAATTCTATTTGGAGAAAGGGCTCAAAATATAGAATAATTACGTCTGATGTATTTGCGGCTCAATCAATCAACAATACGGTGAGAATGAGGCCACTGGGTCCGGTCTTAACCACCCAAGGACTTATCTTATTACCACTGCTAATTAGCTAACCACTTATTTTGGTCGTCATTCAAACTGCTCTTGGCCTTCATCTTGGAAAGTTAAAAGCAACTGTAGGCCTGTACGATATGTCATTTTTAAGGCCAAACTGAGTAAATGAAACTAATCTAATTGGTATCATTAGCCTGCAGGCATGGGTAAATTGGAATATTGAAATTTATGTCAAATGTTTTATTTTTCTTGAGGATAAACACTACAGTTTTTTTTTTTTTAAAGGGCCCATTCTGTTCTCTTTTTGGATCTACATTATAATGTTGATCCTTGTTAAAAACATAGCTGGAGTTGTTTGTTGTTTTGTTTCATTCACACGTGTTTAAAACGCAAACCCTGCATACTAAGTTGTGTTCTTCTCTCAAACAGAAAACACTCTGTTCCACCTTGTGATGTCATGTGGTAATACAGCAAACGCTCCTCTTCATTTTTATACGCCATACACCTTCATTAGAATCATTGGGATAATTTCAGCCCTGAAATTGCTTGTCTCTACTGAATAAAAGGTAAAAGGTTGGTGTTAACTTGAAAACTATCTTTTCATGACATCACAAGGTGGAACAGAGAATTTTGAGCTTTGGAGATATACACAGAAAAATAACACTCCTCCTAATAATACATCTGGTAACATCATTCTAGAATGCCATACAGCGGAACATTTAAGGGGAAACATTCTGGTGATGCTCACCTTTCACTTGTGGAAGCAGATTTATACAATGAAGTTTTGATTTACTTTTGATATACTTTTCTGGATGTTATAAATTTGCATTGCCATACCATTGGCCAGGAGTTTTTTTTTTTCATAATTTTCCGTTTGTGTTTGAAAAATACAATGAGTAGATGGTGAGTGGAGCTATCAAAATCAATCACATAAATAGAATGAGAGCTTGCTTGAATGAGGACTGCAGAGTTTAACTCTTTCTTCAATTCAACAGCTATTTCAGTCCACAGTATAACAAGGAAAATGTGGAGATACATTGGCCAAGCTTTCAACAAAGTTGTTTTCTTCATGTTTTCAAAAAGGGAAGGAAACATGACCTTGAGAGGAGCACAATGCTATTCAGTATACATCAATTTCACTGCTTTTACTATTGACGTCTCTGAGAATACAAAAAGGGCTGATTTGACAGCGTTCACCTCCCCATCACTGCATATTGTATTGATACAAATCAAAAGTTGTACAGGCCGTGATAGATGGGACACCTATTTGAAAAGATGAAGGCGCATTGCTCACATCAGGGATACAGCAACAAGGCAGAAACTATAGAATCAATGCATGAAATAAAGGCTTTGGCTTATACAATATAATACAGCACTGTACAAAAATAGACTGGTGGGATCCAAATAGCATCCAAATAAACTACTATTTTGTGTTGAAAATGACTATGTATATTGTATTAAAAATATTTTTTATAATCATTTTAGTATTTAAATCAGTATTAAGGTTATTCTTTGGTATCAGAAAAATATATTTTTCAAATCAGGAATTAATCAGGCTTTCTAAGAAAAAACACACTTGAAAGTAGGCTATATGCTCATATGTTAGTGCCCCATCTTGGGTCTTGCTATTTTTGATATTTATTTAGAATTTATTATAACCATTTATATTTTTTTTGCTCTTTGTTATTATATTATATTGTGATGCATGAACTACTGGGTCCAAATAATTTCTCTTGTGGATCAATAAAGTTGGTCTAAGTCTAAGTCTATGTAACTCATTTGAGGATTTAATTTAAATCTTTGACAAATTAAAATCTAGCAAGGGATCAATAACATGAAAATGAGGTCAGAAAAAAAAAAAAAAGTATTACAACCAGAAACAGCCATAAAATGAATGACATTTATCAGTATTGGACTTTTGAACCCTAGTGACACTTAAAGACGTGCATTTGACAGAACGTATGTCTTCTTCTGGTGCAGCTTGCAGCCCTGCGTCATGGAAACCGGAGCTGGGATCGATCGCGACGTTAACTACACCCGGGAGAGGGGCCAACCTTGTGCTGCCAATGTCCAGGTACAGAGCCGTGAGATGAGTGCGTGTGTGTGTGTCCATGTCCGGTCAATCTCATCAGAGCAAACACACGAAAAATGGATAAACAATTGCAATCCAAACAGTGGAACCTGACAGGGGGGAAGAGGGATGGGGAGGGAGGGGCGCCAAGGTCACCGAGGTAACCAAATGACAGGCAGATAAATCAGGCCATGCAAAGGACATGGGGAAAATATAGCACAAAATATGAGGTGACAAGTTGCGTGGATGCAGGGCGATGGGAGGGGACAGGAGAGCCAAATTTGGATACAAAGTTGGGGCAGTGTCAAAAATGGAAATAAAAACACGGTTTGCAAATATATAGAGTCGCAATATGTCAAGAAGTTGCACCAAATTTTAAGACCAGTGGGGAAGCTTATGCCAGGGAGGGCATCTGTAAAAAATGTTTGAATCTAGATGCTGGGCTAACATGACAATAATATTTTTTGATGAAAAAGTTCCCAACAGCTCAAAATTGGCAAAAACGATTTACCAACAAAAATAAATGATTAATAAAGTAGTGGAAAAGTGCATTTAAAATAGTAAAATTAATTATGGAAATCATTTATGCAAGTAAGGTTGTAAGAAAATGCAATTTGATTAAAATTTAATTTATGCAAATTTTCTTGGCTTGAAGTGACTACATGTAAAACTGTCTTTATTTTGGACTTAGAAATCTCTGCACGCGTCCGTAAAACTTCCAGTTTAAGTTTTAATTTACATTTGAACATTCCCACACCAACCCAAAGATAATTATATCACGAGATGAAGATGCAACCTGAGACATAAACCGGACACCCACACAAGCGAAGCCATTGATCTAGATACATCGATAGTTCACTTCAATTGATGAGAGAAGAGAGAGAGGGACTGCTCATTAACATATTTCACTTACAATGCTATAATGAGCTTCTGTATAATGGCAGCAACAGGCAGTGAGGGATTCTAGAAGCTGCATGTGTGGGTGTATCTCATTTCATTGCACAAAAGCGGTTCATGGCACGTATTTACATCGCGCTCTACAGTAATGCATGAATAGGGTTAGACCAGACATAATATTAATATTTTAAATCACATTAATTGCGAAAATGAAAAATTTAACTTGTTGGCCAAAACCAATTAAGCAAACTTTAATCTCCTTAGCAATTACGCTGTGGGGCATCCTTAACTCACTCATTTCAGCCGGAGACGTTTTCCAAAAAGGTCATTGGAAATTGCTTTGTGTTATTAGAACAAAGTGCTGGCATGGATCGCGCTTGGTGCTTGGTGTTTGGTGCTTGGTTGGTACGGTCCGTTGCCATCCTCCCTGGCCATCTGTATACATCTCTCAATCCTCCGCTACTGTGTCTCTCACTTTGCGAATCTGCACAGCTCCTACAAGTGTTGATTAGTGTGAAGAATAAGTGTATCAAGGGGGAGAAACTCGGGAGTCTCCAGGCGGTGTATGGAAAAATATTGATGGATTTTGAGGAAATCGCAGAACTGAAAGTCATTAGTATGTGGTGTGACTGCAAAAAAGGTTCTCATGAGTCACGGACAACATGAGCGCTGCCATAAAAGTCCATGTAGAGATGATTACCAAGTCTAAAATCATGAAATTTTTAATTATGCATATCGTTTTTTGGGAACATTTTAAGTTTTGTATAACTCCATTAAGTTGGATGAAAAACTACTATCTTTTCTACTTATACTTATGAATTGTATGTGAATTGGCTCAATATCAAACTGATACCATATTGTGGACTGTTGCGCTTTGCAGAAAAAAGAAAACAAAAACTGAGATAACCATATTGGGCTTAATCTTTCCTAACAAAAAATTAAATAATTGCTTCCATTAATAATATGTTTTTGAGAGATTTAACAACACCAGCAATAACTATTACCTTTCTGAAAATTAAAGGTTTGTAGCTAATCATAATATTGCACTCCAACCCTGTAAGGTACAAATGTTCAACCTTCTATATTTACAAGGTCTATGTTTTGTTTCACTACCTAAAGGCAATATTGCTTAAATTCATTATTCACAGGTAATTATGAACAATAAGATGCACCTTTTTAACACTGACATTATTTATAGGCTATTTTCTGACCTAATCCTAACCAAATTTCAACATTTCAAAATTTGTCTTAATTTCCAGGTATAGGCCATACATAGACAGCCAACAATATTTCAATTTTTTAATGGTCCAAGAACTTTTTTTTTTTTTTTGTATTTTTTAGAATACTGTTAATTTCCTAACTTAAAAGAAATACATAGCAGTATTTAATCATGCATTTTTGTCTTTGAACTGCACAGTGTTAGTGAGAATAAAGAAAACACCACTCTTGCAGTTTGTGCATGTGTGATTTTTCTTCTCTAATTGGAATAAATTAATACAAACAGTGCAACAAAAATAATTATCTCATATTTTTACACTAACTTATAATGCAGCTCAATGTAAAAGTATTCTAAGTATTCAGAATACAGTACTCTGATTGGACCATGTATCAGAATATCTTACAAAGTACATTTTAAAGCAGGTGTTCAGTATTCTGTAACTAAATACCTTCTCAAAGAATTCTTCCCATCACTGATTATAATACCACCACGCACCATCCTGCTCCACTGTTTTCCCAATACAGCCCCCGTGTCCTTGTCTCTTCTCCCCTCTCCTCTCCTGCCCCCCCCATCCATCGGTCCACCCATCTGTCCGAGGTGAGGAGAGCTATAGGCTGCAGAGGAGAGAGACAGCTGGAGCCCAGTCAGACAAGAAGAGACAAATTACCCCTTTAACGAGACCCATTCATCATCTGCTCAGCCCCCTCCCACCCAAACCCTCTCATTCTCTCCACACCTACGACATGGAGCACACCTGGAAGCCCGCCTTGAACAAAGCTCACCAAGTCAAAGCTTTAGGTGGCTATCGACCTGATCTGAGGCATTGACAGTGTAATGGTGCATGGGCAGAGGGGCCATTGGAATGCATGGACTTGTGGGTTGGGTTTAGCTCACACAGGTCAAGATAAATGCATTGCAGGTGACTTCGACTCTTTAGTTGAAGGTCCCCAAGGTAACTTTTCTGGTAGAGGTTGTCCACCAAAATAATAGTAATAAAAAAAAAAAAAAGATAAAAATGTGTCTCAGTGGTTATGTTATTCTTTAGTCTGAAATGTTTCACAATATGAAATTAAATGTGTCTATCTCACATTTGTTCAGTTAAAGGTGCACTGTGTAACTTTCTGGTGGATGGTCTGCTCCATGCTTGTCTTCATGGAGATGTTACTGCTAAAATGCCCCACATTATGGCATTAAACATATATATTTCCATGGGAAAAAAAGCCCACAATGTCTCCTGGCCAAGTTGCAGGTCAGATCTGTGGAGAGGTGAGCTCACTCACTGTAGGAATGCATGTTTTTCATAGTATTTTTGAGCAGTACAACACCTGTAATTAAATAAGTGCAACATAGATGAGTTTAACTGTGAGGCAAAGCAAAAATATTTCCATGGAAAAAAGCTTGCAGTGCCCGCCCTATCAGAAAAGTTACATATTGCACCTTTAAAGGAGGTTTGTTGCTTGAAAATAAATTCATACACTTTGATTCTTTTTAAAGACAATAAGGGAGGAGATGTAATTTCATTGTTGACATGTTCCGACTGCTAACTGTGAGCCATGTTCAGAACTGTCACACTGACAGTTCTCATTAGAATCATTTTCTCTTTAATGTAAATATTATTTTAAATACTCTTCTGATGTAGCGCACACACTTTTGTGCCAATATGAAATTATAACAGCCTTGCATCTGAAAGAAGTTGAAGGTTCTATTTTTACAATATGATCAGTGCACCGTTTTTTTTTTTTTACAATCACTGTCTCTTCGGTGTTCTTGTGGATTTCTTTCACCATTCATGTAATGGAGAGATGATACAAAACAAGTTAAAAAAAAAAGTAAATTAAAGTAAAATTAAATGCAATTGCCAAAAATATGATCAGTATATTGTGTAAGTTGTAAAAAAAAATCTGTAAGCAAGACATTTTAAACCATTTACACAGAGCAGTTTTCACAGTAAACTTTCAGGCACTGTAGAAAGTGAATAGGTTGTTGGAAAAACATCAGCCATTCACAAACTTCCATAAATAAACAAGACACATCTAATGAACAACTACCATCAGATCATATACCACATAATCCACATGTTGGCTGCATCGAGTGGAGATGATTCACTCAACTACGCCCCTGTGAACAGCTACTGGCTCATGCACTCTCAACTTCCACCCTCTCCGAAGTTTATTATGAGTTTAAAGGCGTGATGTAACAGCCTCTTTTGTTGACTACATTTATTTCCCATGCCCCGACTCTCGCTCTCGTGCCCATGCTCTTGCTATTAACGCCATGGAGAATAGACAGAGGAGTGAGAGGAGATAAAGCAGGCAGACATATAAAATGATTGAATGCGTGGTACACAGGAAGCAGGGAGGAAAAGCCACGGCACACCCATCCTGGCACATGCCGAGATCCATTACCAGGGCGGCTGTCAGCGCAGATGTTCCTCTAGAGGGGGCGCCGTCACTCACTTCGTGTATCTATGTATGGATATATATATCTATCACAGTGATCTGAGGGCTATTTAGTAATGACAGCTGCTGACACAATAGGCTCTTTCTCTATTTATCCGTACACTGAAGTCTGTCTGCTCAGTCTCATCCCTCTTCCTGTTTCCGCCTTCACCGCTTTCCGCTTTTTTTGCCATTTAATAAGTCACATTTAGCCTGTGTACCAAGAGAGGAGAAAAAGAGAGGGAGAGAGACAGGGGAGGTACAGAGAGAAGGAGGGAGAAAGTGAGAGAGAGGTACAGAGAGAGAGGAAAAGAGAGAAAGGTACAGAGAGTTACACAGAGAGAGAGAGACTAGGAGAGAACAATTTTGTGGGATTTTGTATTTTTGAAATTACTTTTGAGATTTTTTGACCACTCGATTTGATCTGTCCTTAAAGCTGTGCCCCTGAGGGAGGAGTTCAATTCAAGTTTAACCACATAGTAGATTTAAACTAACATCAACTAATAGTATGTTTTCACGTTGTTAAAAACAATACAGACTATACAAAAATGGGTGCAGTGACTTAAGACTTAAGGGAGGAAACTCAAATGCCTTCATGAAACCATTAGACATATGGAGAACAAGCATACTCCAGAAAGAAATGATTACAGATTGAGAAAATGTATAATGCACAAAATTCTCCACTATATAACTTCACATTATGCGGGGTGGTCCTTTAATTCCTCCTATTTAATCTCCCCCATTTAGCCTGACTGTGTTAAGATGCCCACCTGATGTCCTTTGAATGTGTCACCAAAAGGATCACATATAAATAGTCCATCCAGTAATGGCCCAAGTAAATCATAATTCTTTGATTTACGTCAGATCATTAGATCATTACATTAGATTACAACATTTCTTCTTTTGAAAGCAGCTAAAGTGAGTGATAAAAGGCTAGATGATTCAACAAAGTATAATTTTAAAAGGGAAACTCAGCCCAATCCATGAAGCTTTCTCTTTTTCTGGAAAAGCTGAAAAAAAAATATATATATATATATTCATGTGATTTCTTTTATAATTTATCATTAAAGTAGCTGTGTACATTTTGATGTGTTTAGAGTAAAACAAAATTGTGCTCACTCCTAAACTGAACGCCATATGGTTGGTTGCAGCCATCTTGGAGGGTTTCCACAGTCAGGTAGGAGGTGAGACACCTGGGAGTTATAAATACGCAATTCTTGCAAGAATTGTTACTATACAGTTTTATTAGTCAGTGGGCATAGTGATAAAAGTTACTAGACGTAGTAGAATCACACTAGAATCTTGTGTAAACTGAAATAACAAAGATTCATTTTGGTTGCCTAATGCACATTTTATATTATGCTGTTAAACCATATGCAATAGTAAAGTCTAGGTTCTTTATCAATGGTACTTAAAGCAGCACTGTGTAAGTTTGTGGACGTGGCACATCAGGAAAGTAGAAATGGAAATAGATTAATACCATACTATGTATATTATAACCAAAGGAACATTTCCGTGGCAAAAAAAGCAGCTGAAGACCCTCCTCCAGGCCAAATAAGAGTGCAACCTGGCATTTCAGCTCTAATACATCAACGAAAACACACACAAAATCATGCTTTTATATTTGTCTATTTCATGGCTAAAACGTTACACAGTGGGGCTTTAAGATGCCTGTTTTGGCTGAATAATGGCCCATAATACATACAGGGTAGACCCAGACTGGGATTTGAACTCTTGGTGTTTGTCCTTGTTGCTTATAGAGAATATTAAAGGCAGTTCATAACACACTCTGGATAAATGGAAACTTTTCTGTGTCTGTGACTTTCATACGATGATTCAACACAGAACTTTATTAACTGTACCGAGTGCCCAGAAAACTGACCTTCAATATTGTAGGATTACTGCAAAACAATGATTTGAAAAGGCAGAAACATAATGTACATGTGAAAAGATGAAAGGAGCGAGAAAAACCTTCACCGGATAACTTCTTTTCAAACACAAACCTGACATCTCAACAAGAAGCCTCTATGCAAACAAGAAGCCTCTACGCAAGATGGCTTTCAGCTCAGTAATAACCACGCTATGACAATACACTTTGACCTTCACATAGCAAAGACATAATGTTCGGTTGTTAAATACATATCCACAGAATGAATGAAAGAAAGTGGGCATTGTCAGGGGCACCTCGAGTGCATCCTTTCTAGAGTATAATAGGTCCCATATAAGGTAAATTACTATGATCCAAAGCAGAATAGCTATTACTGCTCTATCATCCATACTTCAACATGTGCTTTTAGAAGGACAGAGAAAAAAGTCAAGAAAGGAAGAAAAATATATCAAAAACCAAAAGGTGGATCATGGGGTTAAATTCAATTAAAACATATTTACAGATATTATTACTCACTGTAGTTTTTATTTTTTATTAACTCATAACTGCATCTGCCGCTCTGACAGACATCAAATACTACACTCACACAGAGCACATTCATATATATCCATAGGTCCACACTGATGACAATTTAGGACCGTTGCCATAGCGATAAACATTTTAAAACAACATACATAAACACATCTTTTCCATATCACAGGAAGCTGAAACACATGAAAAGGAAAGGTGGGTGAAGTTTCATGTCTGAGAACACAACAAATACACGTTCTGGTTGTGATGGTAGCAAACTGATAAACTTGGGTTTAGTGGGCAAATGATGTAAATACTGAGCCACTTCCACCTGAAAAGAAATGTATTGTGTCTTTTTTTTAATTTTATTTTATATATTGCAATATTTTGAGGTGTTTTTCCCATTTGAAAGATCATAATTTATTTTGTCTTAACTTGTTAACCACTATTTGCCTGATTCGTCAGCTGATTTCACTTTGTAGAAACCGTCTGACCTCGCAATATGAATCATTCGTTCGACGGTAGGCAGGTACTTTTTTATTTAAAAAAATCACTGCTATTTGGTCGTGACGTATGTAATGCGCCAAATCCCGTACGAAGAAGGGTAACGTCTTTCCCCTTGATAAAATTCACCAAATGAATTTATGGCTTCGTCTACATCCATCTCGACCGGTTTGTTTACTGTTGTGCTGTATCACAAAAGGGACCCAGACAGGCGCTTGAGTTTGAAGTCATGGCTCCACAGCTCTTCGCTGATTAGCTGGTGTGCGTGCTACAACTTCCGGGGTTCTTGCAAACCATCTAGTGTATTCCGATTCCTGACTTTAGTTGCTGGAGAGAAATGAAATTGAGCGGAGGCACTAGGTGGCGCCAGCCCGGCTAAACCACTATTGCAACAGTCCTAATTCCTCATCATTCATGGATACTCTGTCCTCAGTTGAACCAATTACCAAATCATCCATCCATTTATTAAGCATTATATGTTTCTTTTACAATGTGAGTATCCATCAAAAACTTGAAAATGTAATAGTATATTTTACCCATTAAATAAAGAGTAAAATCATTTGAATATATGGTCAGTCTGGTTCTCCCTGACTCAATCGGTTCACACAGAGACCGAGTGCATGCTGACACAGAGCTCAAACCACACCTTTGACCCAGCAGCACGAGCGCCGCACCACCTATCTGTTTCCGTTAATTGAAACATGTCGCGGTGTTCCCGGGAAGTGCAAGATCGTGTGTTTGTGTTTATTGTGTGTCCTCAACTATCTATAGCACTGCTTCTCAACGTGTGGGACTAGGACTGCTCGTGATACTTGACTTGGAGGTATTAAGAACTTGCATGTTTTTATTCCACTGCAAATACGACCTATGTTGTTCAGCACTTTGATTAGCTTTAGTTTTAAATGTGCTACACAAACAGATTTTGATTGATTGAAGAAGTCTGATTTTGAATAAATTTGATACTTTTCTTTACCATCTTTGTTCCATTTTGGATGTAGAACTGGTTTAGCTCTGGTTTAGACTTGGCATTATCCTGATTATGTTTGTTTGTGGGTTAGTACGACATTATACCATGTTTATCCTAAAGATGTGCATTCAAAGTTTGGGCCCAGTTTGAGTCCTGGTTTAGTTCTGATCGAATACAGGTTTATTTCCAGTTACGTGTGAATGCACCTTTAGTCCTGTCAAAGTTCTTGTTGTCTTGTTTGGCTTGGGTTAGTCTGGAATCCAATACGCCAATTCCAAGTCCTGGTTTCTGTTTTGATTGGTCCTGAATTCTCCAATATTTGACAGTTTAATTCAGCTTTCATTGATTTCTAGAGTTCATTCTGCTCTATTTTAGCTCTACTCGTAAAACCAAATATTTTCTGAGTCCATTCAGGTCATGAACAGTTTACAAAGGGCTGATCTCTACCATTGCGATGGTCTTGCTCATGTGTTGCTGTCCATTGTCCACTGCATCACTGGGGGGGCCATCATCGAAGCCACATTACCATATAAATTACATCCACGTTGCTAGTGCCGCCGCTGCCCTGGATTGATGCTATTGTTATGGATTCTACACATCGGACCCTCATTGAAAACAATCAAAATAAATAGCCTCCTCTTCTTCTCCTCTCACATAAATGCAGGCGCACGCACAGTTGGCTACACACATGACACACTGGTTGGGAGCGATATGGATAGCTATCCGTTCTCCATTACCTCTGAACATCGGCCGTAATCTGAGAAGGAACCGCGCGGCGAAGGTGGAGATATGCTGCTATATGTATGTCACTGTGTTTTTGCATGCAAGGCAGAAACCAGGAAAAGTGGCGCTTAAGAGGCTTGCAATTTGTAGGCGAGCTTAGTTTTGCTTATTGAACAGAAAATATATGAAAATAGGTAAGGCCCAAAATGAAAGGGATTTCTTTAAGCCTTGGTAGAGCCTTTCTTAAGTTACATATGCTATGGTATGGTAAAATAAATCACAACTGCAGTAGCCATAATATAGCATGAAAAAAAAAGAATTTATAATGAACAAATAGTTTATTAAGAATGATTCAGTCAGTTAATAACCTAACTCCTAACTCGATTTGGACCTTGGCTGTGATGCTGCAGGACACAGAGTAGAGACACTTTTGTCCTGAGGGCTGTACCTCTCCTCAAACTGCAAAACTTGAACTTCCCTCAGGATAAATAAAGTATCTCTCTCTATCTTAACCCTAATCTGAAGTAACTAACTTAACTTAATCATTCACATATAAAGGTAACATATGGGTTCTTTTTCAGACCAAGAGTTTGTTTTCATACCTGACAATTTCGACTGCTCACTAGCGGTCTGAAAAAAGAACCCAATAACATATAATCTCGGAGGACCAAATGAACCTCATTGGACTATAAGCCAATAGGGTTCCTTTCACTGCAATAGATGATGCTTATGTGTTGTGTATGGTGCCAGATTGTAGTAATTGTAGATTGCACAGTAAAGGCAATTGGTTTCACAAAGTTTGAGGCTTATAAAAAATAATAATAGGAAATAAAATATGAAAATAAGCAATAGAAAAACATGACCATGAGAATCAATTGGCATGATGAGGCTATGATAATGCAACAAATATTCAAGTCATACAAAACAAGCTGAGATAAACTGTAGATTCTGATGACTTTATAATAAATATACTAAATAGTTTCATAATATAATGAAATTTCAAGTGTTTTCAACCAGATTTAAAATTATTTTATTATTATTATTTTTTTCAATACATGACAAAATAATCATTTCTGAGGGTTGAAATTTATCAAGGGGCTTTTTTCTTTGTAACAGTGGGACAATTTTGGTTGGTTGCTCTGTACCGTGATAAGACCTTTGACTGAGACACAAAGGCGACGAACAAGAGACGAGAACGACGAGACGCGCAGTGTAAACACGGTTGCAGCAAAACCTAAATGTCCCTCAGGATCAGTGAAGCACCTCTTTCTCTCCTAACCCTAATCTGAAGTAACTAAGCCTTAATCATTCTTATAAAACTGTTTGTACATTTCAAATTGAGTCTTTGTGCTTCATAAGGGCTAATATATTATTAAGTAGCAGTAATTTAATTTGCATATGCAGTTCTGTTCTTTCCCATTAATATCTGCATAAAGCTAAAACTTAGTTACGATATTTATTTGTCAGCAATCAATAACAGCCAGTTAGTAAAAGTAGTTAGTTTTTTGTTTTTGTCTTTAGTTTAGGATGTACTCTTAGTATTAATTCTAGTGTTTCGTGACAGGTCTCATCATTACATAGTCAATGCAGTGACTAATGCCTCTGCTTGAAACTGTGGACCCGCTTTTCAAACATTTCATTGTTTACAAACAGGAGAAGGCCATTAGAGTACCTCCAGTGTCATGTGCTGATTAAAACAGGTCCCCAACAGTAAGAGAAATGCTTGAATATTCAGCCCTAGTGTTGATGAGTCATCTTTAAGTGCAAATTAATTAACATGTGTTTGTACCAGATAACATTTATTTTATGAAGTGGCCTTTTTGCCTTTCCAATTAAAATCACTCTCTGGCTGGCTGTGTCCGACAACAAACGCTGACTTTTATTTTAATCTCTCTTTGTGTTAAAGCACAGGAGGACCCCTATTCATAGACCCTTATTATTTCTGTTTACAATATTTAAAGGTTCTATATTATGCAAAATTGAGTCTTCTGAGCTTTTAGCCATGTTAGAGCATTGTTATCTCCTCAAAAGACATACCTGGAGTTGTGTTTTGTTTCATTCATACATGTTAGAGTGACTGCATTATTAGACTGTCTTCATCTCCAAAGCTCAAAATGCTCTGTTCCACCTTGTGATGTCATGAAGTGATAGTTTTCAAGTTAGCATTTACCTTTTGTTCAGTATAGACTTGGCAGTTCCAGGTCTGAAATGATGATTCTAGTGGAGGTGTATGGCTTTTAAAAACATACTTCCTGTATTATCACATGACATCACAAGGTGGAACAAAGTGTTTTCTGTTTGAGAGAGAATAACTCAACCTAAATATGCAGGGTTTGTGTGTTAAACATGTGTGAATGAAACAAAAAAAAACAAAACACAACTCCAGGTCTTTTTGTGATGAGGAAACAACATTATAACATAGATCAGAAAATAGCACAATACAGGCCCTTTAATTGTTTCACACAGTTCTTACCCCTGCACATTTTGTCCCACAGCATCAGACAGGTCTTTATACACTCTCTGACTCAGTGCGAGTGTGGGAAGTTATTTCCAAAGAAAAACTCAAAAATGATTTCTCATTTTCTGTAAGTGCCAAGCCGAAGTGCAATCTGAAGTTTCCACAGAAGCTGTCCATATGTCACTTCCACACTAAGTGAAGGAAATACGCGCCATCCCACATCCTCAAGCTGTACTTTAATACAGAGGACATCGCTCTATGGGATTTCAACATATTTTACTTTGAACTGTGTAATTATGTAAGTTTAGTGCATTGACTCTATTTTAAAGTTAACTGCATTTATTTATAATTGGGATAAATGAGGTATATGGGTGTTTAATTTGACTTAGTAACATTGACCAACATTGCACTTTGAATTTTGATGTACCTTCATATTTTTGGCTACATAATCTTTGTTTATTTCAGAGTGTCATATGTTGTCAGTGATGATTGTCTATGGTTTATTCATGTGTGTGTTTTGCACTTTTGCACGTGTATGGTTTTAACTACAAATGTCAAATAAACTAAACTAACCTAACTAAAAAAAAAAAAGTAATAGTCTAAAACTTCATTTTGACATGTGGACTGGACAGAGTCTCTGCACAGGCTTCCTGTGAGCTTCAGGATATATTTTAAAGTTCTTTTATTGGTTTATAAAGCTCTTAATGGTCTTAGTCCTATTTATTTATCTGATCTGCTTTTATCATATGAGTCCTCTCAGACTCCCAGGTCCTCAGGTAGTCATGTTTTAACTGTCCCAAGAGCCCAAACTAAATCTCACGGTGGGGCGTCATTTGGTTTTTATAGCCCACGTCTGTGGAACAGTCGACCTGAGGATCTGAGGTCCGATTCAGATTCAGATTCAGAAAGATTTTTTATTGACATAAGGCAATTCATTTGCAGCTTGAGTTGTCAGTAATTGTCGTCCCATGGAACTCAAATAATAACACATTGCAGAGTGTTCATATTTTTAAAAGTACTCAAACTCAAAATGTATCTTTTCAATTTAGCTTTTATTGACACTTTGACTTGTTTTAAATTTATGTTATTATTATTATTATTATTATTATTATTATTATTATTATTATTATTATTATATTATTATATTAGTTAGTAGTAGTAGTAGTAGTAGTATAGTAGTAGCAGTAGTAGTAGTAGTAGTAGTAGTAGTAGTAGTAGTAGTAGTAATAGTAGTAGTAATAGTAGTAGTAGTAGTAGTAGTAGTGTTTACTCTCCATCTAATTTTAGCTCTCCATTTTTAAATTTTTTTTTTTTATTTTCATTTTTACTATAACCTTTAGGAGCTTTATGTGTTTATGTTTCTGTTTAAACTACTGTATATATGGATGAAACAATGGTTTGGGCCTGTTTTTTTTTATTATTGTCATTTTTCTGTTGCATGTGAAGAACTTTGTGCTACATTTCAAATGTATGAAACATGCTATAGAAATAAAGTTTGACTGATTGAGTGACTGACTTACATTTTTGAAGCTGAAATGTTATGATTTTCTTTAAGGCCTATTCTTTTTCATGAGGCAATCTCTGCCAAACTCAGACTGGAGGAAGGAAGATGGAGATCTCAAAATTTACATCAATTAACTCGTTATCAAACCAAATCATCTTGTTCATTTATATATTTGTTGTTGCTAATGCTAAATCCCAAACAGCAATTACACCATAGTTGCCTTATCTATAGCATCCTATCTCTATAAGCATGCACACTGTTTACAGACACTAAACGCTGTATATGTTACTGGTATAAAAATAGAAATAAGAATGTGGAATAAGGATCTGAACGTGCAATCTCAAGCATGGCAGCAATGCAAAAATAAAAACTGCCTCTCCTACAATTGCGAAACATTTTAGAAGAACCGCAGCCATCAAGAAAGCTATGCATACTGAACCACAAACAGGTGCATACATACATAAATACACTTTCAACACTAGTCTCAAGTGAATGAAAGGAAAATACCACTGTCTTTGACAAAACTGCATGTACGCGGTAAAAATCTAAGCAGTTAAAAAGAAAATTTTTAAAATTAAATCGAACAGGAAAAGAGAAGACAGTAATGTATCTGATTTGTTTGTTGCGCATACTGCCAGGCGTGACCTTGTGTAGTCAAAGGCACCATACCGTATTGTTATCTCATGAATAAACTCCATTTCAATTATGTATTCTTTTGTGTGGTGTTGCATTATGGGAAACGGCAGGAATCGCGCGATGCCCTGAGTCAGCAGTGACAATCCGCACGTCAACACATTAATGCTGACAGTGGTGAATAGAGCCAGAGCTAGGCTTGGGATCTTTAACATAAACATTATAGTGGTACAAAGAGAAGGTCCATTTCGATCTATATACAAGTCTTGGTGAAAATTGTGCTTTTTTTTTTGTAAAGAAAAGACATTGAGAAAAAGAAAAGAAAATATGTGCACCACAAGTTGAGATGTTTATAGCTTGAAAAGCGCTTTCTTTCAAGGTGAAGAAGTAGTGACAGTGACAGCACAAATTCAAAAGGCTGTTTGGATGCTGGGGGAGAATATACTGAAGAAGGCATAGTTTTCAAGCCAATAGGGCTCCTTTCACTGCAATGGACAATGCTTATGTGTTGTGTATGGTACTAGATTGTAGTAATTGTAGATTGCACAGTAAAGGCAATTGGTTTCACAAAGTTTGAGGCTTATAAAAAGTTATAATATGAAATAAAATATGAAAGTAAGCAATAGAAAAACATGAACATGAGCAAATATTCAAGACATGCAAAACAAGTGAGATAAACTGTGGATTCTGACGACTTCCAAAACATGGTAACACTTTATAATAACTACACCTTATTTAGCCTTAATAAAGCATGAACAAAGACTTAATTAATAATGATTCATGCTTAGTAACTACTTAATTACTACCTTAATTCGCACTTGGACTTAATTTGCCTGTGCTGTAAATAGTTACTCATAATTATTTCATACTTAATTACTCATGGACTAACCATTTATTAATCATTAGTAAGCTATGAGAGAATGATTTACTCATAATGCAATGCAATGATAATTCAGGCAGCTATTATCTGTTAGTTAAGTATTTTTGAGAGCTTTTCTAAAGTGAAGACAAATTATGCTTTATTAAGCATTTACTAAGTGTGAATCATTATTAATTAAATCTTTGTTCATTATTAATTAAGTCTTTTTTCATGCTTTATTAAGGCTAAGTAAGGTGTAGTAATTATAAAGTGTTACACAAAACATATATTAAATAAATATTGTCATGTTATAAAGAAAGTTCAACTTTTTTCAACCAGATTTAAGCTTCTTTTCTTTTCTTTTTTTTCAATACATGATAGAACAATAATCTCTGAGGGTCAAAATTTATCAAGGGGACTTTTTCTTTGTAAAACTGTGATAAGATTTCTGTTATAGAAGGTTAAATTATGACTCATTATAGATACCAAGAATTTATTACAGCTCATGTTTTTAAACACTATTCAACATTTAGAATACTTTTGGGTGGATTCTTAATTCTGCTTTATGGTTTGGTTTCAGTATTATCATTTATCATCTATATTTACTTGAGCAAAGTATCGCACTTCAAAATGTGTTATCATGACAGACTTTAGGTTGAGGGTCATTGCATTTTCCTTGTCCATCATTTTAAATGTTCATTTGTTCATGAATACATCCTGCCTCAGAACCTACTGAGGAGAATAGTGTCTTCTCTGTTAACTTCCTCTGTTAATGGTCATATTTTTTTGCTTGAAATGTGCACAGTTTCGCATCGGGGCAGGCTTCGCTTTTAGACTTTTTAACTTTGATATTTCCAGCTCTCATTACGGCTGCTGCCTTGGCTTTATAAATAGGCAATTATCACAATATCTTTTATAATAGACCTTCCATTTCCTCTAATTGTGGACTTTAGTTAATAGAGTTGACATTTAAAATAAATTTTCCAACAAAATGGGTCTTTTTTACTGACTCAAATCCCACTGCTAACTCTTTGGAGCTCCTCATCACTCGCGCTACGTGGTTGGGAGGCGGTCCTGATCACTGATTGCGTTATTAGTTGTCGACAGTCTAAATCATATGTTAATTACATGCAAATTGCACGTTCAGAAAGACGGAGAGGTGCGGCACAAACTTGAGGTGAACTTTGCAGTGAAGGCAGAATTGCAGCCCTGTGCTTTATAACATCTCTGATACAGGTGGATTTCTGTATTTATAAATGTGCAACTGTGCAAGTACTATACATTGTGTGATAAATGATTGCAATAGCATCCACAACTTCAGTCATCACTGCTCAGTTGTTCTGGGATATTCACAATTCAAACTCGATACCAAGGATAAGGCTCAAAACTATTTATATAAAGACACTTTTTATAGTAATAGACTGCCATTTTCAATACAACATACAAATTCTGTCCTCAGTATTATTATTCATAATAAATCTTTGTCCATTTGGGAAACTCTGCAAAGATAGCAACTTAAATCTGCTTGGGGTAAAATCAGTACCGTAGCTGCCTATTATGCACATTACGCATAGCGCATAGGGCACCAAATGCTTGCGGGAGCATCACATAAATCCTTGCAAAACTACAGTCGTCGTGCTCCCCCACCCCTCCACCCCCAGGCCCCCTGGTCCTCACTGTGGGGCACATCAAAGCATCTGTGAAGAAGGGCACCCGGACGGATAGCAATGGCTCTGGTAAAAGCAGAACTTGTAGCCTACCAGTCCCAGACAAATACTTCAGCCATTGTCAAACTGTTACCCTGATTTGGTTACATTCTTATTTGACAAGGGGCAAATAGGAAGAATAAAATGTATTCTTTTGTGAATCTTTAACTATTATGAGGTAAAAGAGTTTTGTGGCAATCACCCAAAAAGTAGAAGATTTGATTCCAAATACGGTATTTTAATATATTGTACTTATATTTGAGTAATTCTTTATTATTAGTCTCTTTACATCTCCAAAGCTCAAAATGCTCTCTTCCACCTTGTGATGTCATATAGAGGTAATTTTCAAGTAAACAGCTACCATTTCCTATCTTTCAGTGGAGATTGGCAATTTCAGGTCTGAAATCACCCAAATGATTCTAGTGAAGGTGTATGGGGTTTAACACAGTGGAGCACTTCATATATTATCACATGACATCACAAGGTGAGGCAGTGTTTTCCATTTGAGAGACACCTAAATATGCAGGCTTTTTGTGTTAAACGTGTGTGAATGAAACAAAAACACAACTCCAGGTATGTTTTTGAAAAGGAAACAACATTAAGACATAGATAAGAAAATAGCGTAATACTCTTTCTTTAAGGTATTTATCATCTCATACAGAGACAGAACGAGACTGTTGCACTAGTCATGTCCTGGTGATATCATTTGTTGAGTCATCCTTTACTTTTTGATACATTTTCCCCGTAAACACATGCCATCGTCATACTGCAGCACAATTAGCCCGGCTTGCATCAGCTGACATCAGGTGACTCGGAGGAATAAGGAAGTCCCCGCGTGGTGGACTTCATGGGCAGGTGTGTGTCTGTGTGTGCATTTCGGAGCTCTTGTTTGTGCGCCCATTCTGCACAAACACTCTCTCGCAAACGTGATGCAACTCTCCAAGGCCCCACCTGAAAAAGCCATTCAGAGCATAACAGTTACGATCAGGCCAGACTGAGGAGAAGGTCTGAACGTGGGGCAGACAGACCTGGTGTTACCTCTCAATAGACGTGTGAAATAAATAGCATTTGTGAGTTTGTCCAATTTACTCTGCTGCCATGGCTGCTTCATTGGCCTTCAACAAAACTGATTATTAACCACAGCTCTACAACTGACACAAGCCTGGGTTTGAGCTTGTTTCAGACCTTGCAAGAACTTAAGTTCTAATTTTCATCGATTTGTATTTGTTTTTACTAACTATACTATATAGACTATATAGGAAAATCAGAACAATTAAAATATTACTACTATGTTTATTATACTAAAGTGCACAGTATGTAACTTTATGGAACTATGGCATCACCTGCATGAGTTCACAGAAATATAAAGTTAAAACCATACTATGAATCATCTGCCATGGAGATATGTTTCATTCCACACTCCAGGTTTTTTTTTTTGTTTTTGTTTTCCAATTTTACCTATTTGTCTGAGACTTCATAAAATAGAGTAAGGAGTGCTGATGGATTTAAACCAGGGGTCATCAAACTAAGGCCTGCTGGCCGACTCTGGCCCACCACGCCCCTTTGATTGGCCCCTCCATCCCCTCTGCCCCCCACCACTTGAACTGGCCCTATGAGGTAGTCCTCAAAACTTGTCATTTAAATGACTTATTATCAAATAATAATGTCCGTATCATGTGTTTTGTTGAGTTTTCAATAAAAAAAATATATTTATATGAAGTATTTATCTTTATATTTAAATAATTATATGACATCTGTACATTTGCCCCTGAATTTGCATAAAATTTTTGTCACCTGACAAACTTGAGATCAAACAGTGACTTGTGTCAACACATGTGAAAATAAATACATGGAATATGTATGGTATTTCAAATTAAAACAAAGTGTGAAGTACTTACTACTTTTGCAAACCACTTGTAACAATAAACAAATATGTGCCAGGAACTATGTGTTGAAATAGTATTGTGGATGGCTGTGTTTGGCTAGTCCTTTCTATTACAAACTGAAGCCTGCTGGTGTCATTTTGGTCAGGGTCATACAGTTCTGTTATACTGCCGACCAGACCCTGGCCCCCCATCACAATCAGGAGCGATAATGTGGCCCCCAGAGAAAAAAAAGTTTGGTGACCTCTGATTTAAACCATGGTTTAAAATGTTTCACAATCTTCCAGGGGGTAAAAACAAAACAAAACATGTGATTAGTAATAATTATCCTCCTAGTTATATTCCAGAGTTGTACATATCATTATAACCAGTTTGAACTCATATTTTGCATATCAAGTTTGATATTGCGCACCCCTAAAACCCCCACTGAACCATATGAACTGTAAGACCTCCGAGACAAATAATAAATGCTAATCTTGGGATGAAGCCGAGTCGGTTAGTTTAAGCTGAGAGCGACGAATGAGATTTTTAATTACTGCATGACCTGGGGTATATTAGCGAATATTAACGAGGATCATTAACCCAGAGGTAAGTAAGGCCCCTCCTTCTTAACTACCACTCATTACACCTCTGTCTGACATGTATCTGCGCTGTTCAGGCGTTTTTGCATGTGTCAAACTGTATTTAGAAGACAACAAAAACAAACAGCTCCAGCCTCTTCTCTTTCACTGCTAAAGAATTCAAGAGACCAAAGTGTGAACCGTGGGTCAAAGATGCTCAAAGCACAGCCTCGGTGTATAACTTTAAGGTCAGTTTGGGACTATGAAGAGAGACCAGAGACCAGGGAGAGAAGGTAGGGATAAGGACTGACTCTATCTTTGACAAAAAGAAATCGAAACAGCAGCAGCAAGTCTATACAGCAATGAGCCCAAACGGAAGATGATAATAAAGGAACCAATTATATGCAAAGGTTATTCAATTAGTTTTTTCTGGTCTGGGCTCAAAAAGTGACTTGTGACTTTTTGTACAGACTATTTTGTACCACTGAATATGAACTACATGATGTGAAATAAAATCCATTATTTTTTAAAGGTCCTATATTATGCAAAATTGACTCTTGAGAGCTTTTGGCCATATTAGAATGATGGTACCTCCTCAAAATCAAACCAAGAGTTGTGTTTTCTTTCATCCACACATGTTTGAGTAACCCTGTATTATTAGACTATCTACATCTTCAAAGCTCAAAATGCTCTGGTCCACCTTGTGATGTCATAAAGTTGTAGTTTTCAAGTTAAAAGGCTACCTTTTACCTTTTGTTCAGTAGAGAATTGCAATTTCAGATATGAAATTATCCAAATGCTGCAGTGAAGGTGCATGAGCCTATACATTACATCACGTGTATCGCATGACATCACAAGGTGGAACAGAGTGTTTCTGTGAAAGGAACTGAGCCTAAATGTGCAGAATGTGTGTAAAAAACATAGTGTAATAAGGGCAGTTTATCTTAATTTGGTTAATATTACACAAATTTTGATGCATATATTTTGACTGACCATACATAAAGTATATTGATAGTAAAAAATAATAATTAGAAATAGAATTATTGTGTCAAACTTAGGAATGGGAAGGCAAATAAGGGCATTGGCCAATTGTGAAAATCAACTTTAAAAGCTGTTGAAGATAGATTAAACTGTGATAGTTACATTGTGCTTGGAAATATTTTCTGATGGCCCTAATATAAAGATAATAAGAGATAACTGAGAGATAATTGAAAAAAATAATGCACACCAAAACAAAGCATATATTGTAAACGAGAGGGTGTCAAGGAATAAAATGACAATATAACAATAATAAAATACAATGATTTTCAAATGACAGGAGGTATATAAACTGTTAAGTGTGAAAGACGAGAGAGAAGAAAGCATTTCAATTGGCATATGCAAAGGTCAGGGTAATTTCTTGTACAAAGATGAGAAAACACAGAACAAAAATTATAAAGTTTTTGATTTTTTTTCTTTGTACTTCAAGCGACGAGGTTGGAGCATGCACCGGCCCTCATCCTGCCTCCTGGAGCGTAAATGCCAGTGATCAGATTGACGTCATTTATTTATCACTTTTTTCTATTTTTCCTCGCTCTCTTTCTCCTGTTCTGTCCTCTCCATGTGTGTCAACTCCTGTAGTCCCATTAGCCTGAAGTCTCAGTGGTTCCATGCTTTTATCTCCAAAGGCAGGCTGGATCCGGCTGTATTTTGGCTTGTATAATGTTTGCGCAGCACTCGTTCGCTCACAGATGCCTAACTCTGTCCATCTCTCCTCCGTCTCTCCGCTCCTGTCTCAGCAGTTTATCCTTTCATCTTTACATAACTGTGCACTCCCTCTGTGACCTGCTCCAAAAGTAGTGGTTCCCGAGGACACACGCAATGCCGGCTCTTGGCTATGGCTAGGATAAGTAGGGCCGTGTTTGTAGAGTTAATAATAATACGACATGTTTATACTGTAAAACAATGGATATACAGGGAGAAGATACTGTATATGACATATTAAAGGGACAGTCCGGAATTTTGGACATAGGACCTCATTTCCTAGTGAGCCAGAGTGTTGAAGATGTGTGGAGAAACTTTTTTAAATATTCCATCCAGTCTTTGTATTTGCAGAGGTCGCTGGTGCTAGGCTAGTGCATGTCAATGGCCATAGTTAGCCTGACACTAAAAACAGTCTTACCCACTTGACAAAACACCCGAAACAAATCTATTATTACGCCAGACTGTCAATGTAAATGTCTGTGTTGATAGAATAATGTTTGAAATAAACTAACCTTGCATCGTATGAATTGTTGCATGTTGAGGGACTATTTTCTCAGCAGCGGTGAAATTTTACTTTGCCCATAAGATAGATGCTAGGTGATATCAGTCCACCGTTGTTGAGCTTTCTAACAGGAAGTACAACTCACTACTACTACTCAGACATAAATCCTTTAAATGCAAGGTTGGTTTTACTTCTAGAATTATTCTATCGACACAGACATTTGCATCGATGGTGTAATAATAGTTTTGCTTTGGGTGCTTTGTGGAGTGGGTAAGACTAAGGCTAACTATGGCCATTGACATGCACTAGCCTAGCACCAGTGACCTCTACAAATACAAGGACTGGAAGGAATATTTTTAAAAAGTGTCTCCACACATCTCCAACACTCTAGGAAACTAGGAAATGAGGTCCTATGTCCAAAATTCCAGACTACCCTTTAAAGGTGCACCTGCTTGTTTCTATGGATACATCACTTCTCTGCTTGGAATGTTCCATAGTATGAAATTAAGCAGCTCTATCTTAAATGTATTCACTTACAGGTGCTTTTATAGCTCAAAAATATTTAGAAAAACAAGCATTCTGACTGTGAGCAGGGTCGCCTTTCCCCTGATCTGACCTGTAACTTGGTCTGGTTTGGTCTCTATGATGATAAAAAGATTTTAAGTCATACTGTGAAACACTCCAGACAACCCAATAACATCTCCATGAAAAAAAAAAAAAAAAGTTACACAATGCACCTTTAAGTCCATGTCAATATAACAAAACAGGGGATTCTCACCATTTTAGCCAAATCTGCTTAGAACATATAGGCTATAATGTAGTGCTAATTATATTACTCATTCTAATAACAAAACACAATTTCTACTACATCAAGAATGAGGCTAGATGTGTAAATCCAACCTTTTGCTGTTAGTCAATCAAGCCATATATGGTCGTATGCTTTAAATGAAAGATCCGCTCACCCATTCACACACCATTGTGCACAAACACTGGGGGCGATGTGGGTTAAGTGTCTTGTCCAAGGACATAACAACAGCATTCATCTACACTGGAAATGCACTCCCAACCTGTGAGTCAGCAGATCTGATCATTCAACCCATGATGTTTATGTCGAGAGGGGGATTTGAACCGCCAGCCTTCGCATCATTAGACCAACCCTCTACCAAATACAACAAATGAACTACTGTCTTCATTCGTGAGTATGCACTCTCTCTCCCCTCCATAATCTTCTTCATTCCAAATGCCATTGTCTCTCTGAACCCTTACAGATGAGCACAGGCCACATAACTGTTGTCTTTTATTGTGATGTGATTTGAGGTGAATATATCGCCTTGTTAAAGAAAAATAAATCTTTAACCTGCTGGGACAGTCAATAACGCTGCTCTTTCTACTGTATTCTATGGTAAATGGCCAAATAATGGTGCTTTTCTACCTCCAAGGCACTCAAAGCACTTGATATCAATGAACCACTCACCCATTCATATAGTCACTCACACCAGTGCATGCAAACACTAGGGGTGAGGAGGGTTAAATTCATCGACTGCAGCTGGAATCACACCACTGTTACGAACCAGTGCTAGGGCCAAAGAAAGTAACACAAGCCAAATATGACATAATATAAATGGCGTTTATAAAGTAAATGTAAGTAAGTATAATAACAAAAAAAAAAAAGGTGTTTTACAATAGATAAATCAAAAATTCCAAATACAACTAAACAATACCAATAATGGGTTAAGTATAAAGCAAAAGAAAATACAAATAGGTCAATAAAGTCTCGCACAATTCACAGTAGCAATAGGGTACAACAAAGACACGTCTATCATCGAGTGTGGCAAACTGAAACTGACATCCAGCCACCAGGAGGGTCAGGCACATAGCACTTTTATTGGACGAGGGGATCAGATGTGTAGAAAGCGGATTGGAGGAGCGGTACGTCAATCCTCCAATCAGCCACGACGAACATATAGCGACAGGACCACACCCCACCAATCAGGCGCCAGGTAGCACACAGCATTATGCAAATACGGGAAGGCACAAGCGGTAAAACAAACGGGGAGGCGAGACTGCGAGCCGTAACACGACAGACGCAAGTGGATTTGAAAAAACTTCCAAAGCAGAAAAGACAATCATCAATACTAGTCTCTTGTACTCCTCCTCCAGCTATTCCAATGACTTTAAACTTCGGTTAAAACAAAAACATACACACATCTGTTCTGCATCTGATATTTTTGTTGTAGCAGCCTTTTCACACATTAAAATTGGTCATTATGAAAGAAAAACAAGCTATAAGAATCTCTAGTATACATACAAATGGTACGATATGGGGCTCAAAGACGTGAGGATTGAATTGTACAGAGATTTGCCAGAAAAAGAAATGCGTTGAGAGTTCTGGGTGGTTACATTCACAATAGCAGCAATCACTTGAGCAATGTGGAATAAAAAGCCATAATACAGCTCTTTGTATAACGGCCGTGCAATCTGATGTGAGTGTACATGGTTTAATGCGCCATTCTATCCTATAATATGCAGAGGTGGAGTAGCAACTATTGTATTTAAAGTAAAAGTAAGAGTACACAGACAGAAAAAACAAAAAAAAAACCCCTCATATCATAAAACACATAAACACATAAAAAGTCTAATTTCTAAATAGTAATGATGCCTAACCTGTACTAAACAAGCAAAAATATGGACTTAAAAATGGTTTATATAAAAAAAAAACAAACAAACAAACAAAAAAACTTATAATCACCAAGTTCTATAAAATTATGGGTTTAAAATGAAAAGCTAACAATAAGTACAGTTTGTCTTATTTTGGAAGATAAATAGGATGATTTGTTTTGTCTAGTGACACAACAACAGAATCCAGATGGGCATCAAACCATCAAAATTATAGAGCAAAATTATTAATTATTATTATTTTTTTATATTTAAAAAGATAGATTAACAGTATTTGTAATGTTTTACGTCCACCAAAGACAGCATAAATTTGCGTTACCTTTAAGTAAATTATCTGAGTTTGTCTCTATATAGTCATATTTAGTGCTAGAGTACAGCCACCACAACATCACACAGTTAAAATGGATGAAGTGGCTTGCCATGTGACACAACAATAGTCAGTTTAGCAAGCAGAGGTCAAACCATTCACCTCAACAATAGTGTGTCACCATAGATTAATATGTATAGCCATTGTAAACGGTGAGTTGAGCTCTGCAAAGACAGATGTGTTGCGTGCGTTCCTTTCATGTAAATTGCCTGAGTCTGCTCGCTGCCGTGTGTGTACGGGGGAGATCTTGGTGCATTAATTGCCATTCCCAGCGGTCGTCAGTGAGCAGCAGGATCCTATGGGAGCGCTGCACCTTCATTAGACTGCACTGATCATCTCTCCGCTGCACCAGAGAGGCCCTGTTCCCCTCTTTCATCACTCCGTCTGCTGGGCCCCCTCATCCCCCTGTTTCTTCTCAAACGCAGAGACTATCGCTCTGTATGTTTTATGTGAAATAGTGATATTGCTGCTGTGTCACTGCCTGCAAGTGAGGCTTTGAGAAGAGGGGTGAGAACGAAAGGATGAGTCATAAGGATTATATCTGGGTCACTGCGAAACTTCTGACTTAAAAAAGAGACTTCAGGGAGAAAGGCAAAATACAGCAATGCTTAAAAATGCATTACGCTCCTATTTACATAAAATTACAGCTAAAAATAGTTATTCAAGATGTGGCTGTATTACAGAGCAACTCCAAAGGGCTAGCTGCTTGTCTCCACGGATATTTTATTACTTACATCACACAGAACGGTTCACAGTATGGCATTCATTGTATCCATTTATGTTTTTTTTTTTCCTTTACAGGTTTTTAATTGCTCAAGCATCCTTTGAAAACATGCATTTCAGTGAGAACAGATTGCCATCAGATTATTTTCTCCATGGGGATAGGGAAGTTTAATGCCCCACTGTGGATTCTAATCAAAGTAAGACCATCTCCATGGAGACAATCAAGTGGTGTACTCTCCATAAGAAAAGAAAAAAGTTACCTGTGCAAACTTGATGACTTGTACAACTTGGAAATGGCATGGGAAGGTGCGAAAGGTGTTTTTGCTCATGATAAGTATTTCACAATAAACATGAAATTATGGTTACATAAAATTAGAGAACTTTTCATCCTTGTACAGAATCAATACTTTGGATCAAGATACACGATTCGAATACAGGTCAATACTGAAATATTTATCCAATTGTGCTTTAGTCAATGTAAAATATTTGAGAGCATACAGGAATATGACACCTGGTCAAAAAAAGCAAAAGAGTCCAACATACTGTATTTGGTATTTAAACCCTTTGACCTTTCTCACTGTCACCTGCTCCAATTCAACTCAAGCCAAAGTAAGAATTTAAAAAGAAAGTCATTTTGTGAAAAGTTTAGTTCTAATTCACTTTTTCATTCAGAGCAAAAAGTTGGAGTCTCTTCGATTTGAGCCACATCAGTGAAATGGCCCGTAAAGATCACATATTAGAGACCTGAGACTGTCCACTCTGTCACTCCGTAATATAACGTCTCTCCCTCTATCTCCTCCTTCCATCTACTTCCTCTCCTTTTTTCATTTCACTTTCCCATCAGCCATCCCTTCATCATTATCTCCCATAGTTAATGCTCCGCTAGTGTGTCTCGCTCCCAAAAGTGCCAGTGCTTCTTAACCTCGGGGGGCCGGACTCTCTGTAGCACTCAGCGGACCCCCGTAGATATGTAACGCACCGAGTTCTAGCACTGGCGTCTCCCCCATCCTTCCCTATCCTCCTCCTCGCTCTCCCCCTCCTCCATTTTTCTGCGGTGGATTTGAGACGCCAGCTGGAGGAAACGGAGAGAAATGGGCCCAATTACAGCATTGGGAACTCAAAGTTGGCTAATTAACTATAATTCGTTAACAAACTGCTTTTTCACCAAGAATCATCTCTCTCTCTGTCACATGGCAAGGGTGTGCATGTGAAACTACAGCAGCGCTACAGCCAAAAAGTCTGAAAAAAACCTGAGAAAAATACACACACAGGTACGCACAAAAAGACACAAAATGTTCCCACACATCCGCGCTCAGCTGTATTTACCGCTGGGGCAATATGTTGATTCGGTTAGAGAGGCTGATTATTGCACAGTGACAGTAAAGGAAACAAATGTCTTTCATAGTCAGGCATCTATCTCGGCAAGAGGGCTTCTAGCTATACAGACTGGAGCAACCCAATCCTGCAATCGAGCACAAAGAAGGGAGGAAGAGCGAGAGGAAGAATGCGGAAGATGGGGAAATGAGGTACGGCAAAGAGACAACAAGAAACAGAAAAAAAGTTAAAGGGCGCCAGATGGAGAGGAACGAATGAACGATGGGGCGGAGACGTTAAACGGATAGAGAGAGGGGAGATGAGATGCAGTCGAATGGTGGATAAGAAGCATTCATATTGGTTTGAGAAGGGAAACAGTTTTCTCTCTACACCGCAGTAATGGTGGTTAGAGGCAAGAACAATGGCGTTATCGGGAGCGCAGATGCTATCGAGGTTGAGACACAGAAACACACATTGGACCCGCTTTATTACATCCCAACACAGAATTACAGAGCAGGCAGCACTCACAACAATAAGGTTGTCAATGTTGAATTATCGGAACAGGTGTCCAGTGGCAACGTGGCAACAACAGAATGGGCAGGCTGCCATTGGGCTTTTCGGATGAGTTGTGGTGATTAGACGATTGACCAAACATCACGGGGATCGGACTTTGTTGTGGCTGGACTTTGGAAAAGCGTTACACAAATCAGCACTTGTCATTACTGTATAGTCACTCATTTGAACTGAAATTGGCTGTTCACACGAAAAGGCACTGTGGTAAGACCTTTGAGACAAGTTCAAAGTACTCTGTATTTGTACTTAAAGGTTCTATATTACAAATGGATTCTCGTGAGCTTTGAGTCATGTTACAATGCTGTTACCTCATTTAAAACATAGATGTGTTTTTTTCATTTACAAATGTTTGAGTAAACCTGATTTATTATTTTGTTTACATCTCCAAAGCTCAAAATACTCTGTGCAGTAATTCTCAAGTTACAAGTTAGTAATACTCAAGTTTCTCAACTTACACCTTTTATCTCTTGTATAGATTGGAAATTCCAGGGCTGAAATTGTCAAAATGATTCTAGTGAAGGTGTATGGAGTATAAAAACACAGTGGAGCACTTCCTGTATTACCACATGACATCACAAGGTGGAACAGAGAATTTTCAGTTTGAGAGAAAAACTCAGTCAGTGTGTGAATAAAACAAAACTCAAACAGTGTAGTACAGGCCTTTAAACTATTTGTGACTGAATGTAAAAATAAATAAATACGTACATAAAGAAGGTTGAAGATATTATAATAAAATACATTTTAATAAAATAGACGAAATCAAATAACTAAACAGATAGCTTAAAATAGCACAACTTTTCCACTTTGCCCTGACTTACTTCAGTCAATAAAAATGGATCCTGTCTTTTTTTAGAGTGTCATCTTTCTGAAATGCTAAACCGTGTACTTCCTTATACTGGCACAGTCCATAGGCTCTCATTGTGTGTTTGAACAAAGTTACTGTAGCTGGCAGCATTTGGAAGAAGTCCGCCTGCAAAAACAAAGACAGAGCTCCACTCGGGGCACCTCACAGAAACATAACAGCCGAAAGTGAGAGAGTGAGGACCCTCCATCACAAAAGAGAGACTCCAAATCCAATTCTCAAGTCCTGGGTTTAGAGGAAATCTACTGCACTTTACTGGGAGAGAAATGGAGATGGATGGAGCTGCACAGTTTTTTAGTTTTTTTGTTTTTAAAGGTGGAGGGTCTGCTACTTGCTTGTCTCTATGGAGATGTTATTTCTTTACCTGGAATGTTCCACAGTAGTGTATTAAACATATCTCCCTTGCATTTGTTCAATTACAGGTGTCTTATAGCTCAGAGATACATGTACATTTTATTAGATTTTTTTTTTACAATGTGTAGGGTAGCTTTTCCATAAATCTAACCATTAACTTGTCCCCATGGTGATTACCAAGTTTATTTCCATACTGTGGAAAAATACATGCAAAACAGTAATATCTCCATGGAGACAATCAGGTGCCAGACCCTCCAAACGTAAAGTTACACAGTGCTTTAAAAAGGGCTCTTCAGTTCAGTCATTGTGTTGCTGTTGTACAAGTGTTATACAAATCAGTGGTAAATTGATTGATTGACATGGTAGCAGTTAATTTCCACTGGGGTATGTATATATTTATATAAGTTCATTATTAATTATTCTCCAGCGAGTTGCATGATTTCTCATAGGTTTTACATCAGATCAAAACCAACGCAATCCTCCTTATATAAGTATCCAAGATGTCTGATATAAAGAGAATTTACGATCTTTGATATTGTTTTTAATCTCTGACTGCTTGCTGTTACGAGGCAAATGTAATCATTAACAAAAAATGACAAAACGTACATTTAAAGTGGTGGAAAATAAAATGACCAGTAATATAAATTAGGGACAGCATTCACATATTATTCATTTATAACTAAATATATGTCCCAACACATTCTGGGAAGGACCAGTCTGAGGCAGCAGGAGATGAGTTTCCTCCCTGTGATCCCCCTGTCCCTCTCAGCCGTGCGAAAATCCAATGGAAATGCAATCACAATCAGTTAGGCTCCGGACAAGGACGGACACGCACACACCAGCACTCTCTATTGCATCAGCGCGAGGGACGCCATGCAGAAAATTGTTTTGGACACGGTGATGAAGGAGAGAGAGAGAGAGAGAGGGGGTCTGCTATAGTAAGTAAAGTAATAGGGAGGGGGATTTTTAATTTACATACTTAATGCAAAATATCATTCAAAGCAGGAAAGTTAGGCATCTCATTATACCATTTCTTTATTACAAGCGAGGCCCTGTGCACATATGAATCTGAGTGCACAATGTCCTAAAATATGCCCAAACACGAGGGCATGCAAAGTTACCCGCTGAGCCCTCCAGCTGTGATCACCGGGTCGGTAATATATGGCTCATCTCCAGAGTTAATAAATCTTCTGGGATAATCTGGCCTGTCCTTCATCAGATCATAAATCATGGTTCTTCCTGGATCTACACCTCCTGCCAACGAGGAGAGGTGGGAACAGTTGTGAGGAGATAACAAATTTATATGACTTTTTTTTTTTTTTTTTTTGACAATTATTGATCAGTGGTACAAGAGCGATAAAGGTGCATTGCGCAGCTTTTCTGGTGGATGTTCCGTCACCTTCTTGCCTCCTTGGACATGTTATAGCTTTGTCTAGAATTATAAATTTAGAAGTAAACCAATCTATCTCAAGGGAGACAACTATAGGCTACATTACAGGTCAGATCTGTGGAGAGGCAACCCTATTCACTCAGAGAATTACAGTATTTTAGCGCAATGAAAACAATGCTATATAGAAGTGTTTAATGCCATACCACGGGACATTCCAGGTAAAGAAATAATATCTCCATGGAGACAAGCAGGTGACGGACTCTCCTCCAGAAAATCTGAGCAATGCACCTCTAAGAAAAGAGTGCAGTTTTAACAAAAAACTAGTCTATTCATGGACCACATTTTAAATTTATATTGCAATGGTGTGAAGCTATTTATGCTAAAATATTCTTCCCAATAGAGATTTCACTTTGCGGTCAGCATTCAGACTGGATGCCCTTCCTAGCAGGGGTGTAGCAGAATATTCTGGGCCTAGTACAAATCCTCTTGGTGGGCCTTGCACGATGCTTTCTGTGATAAATGACCATAGCAGACTTCTGGAGAGCGGTATTCTTGTACTGGACAGCGGGTATCCTTTACCTCCCCAGTCCGCTGTATCTACTTTTCAGTACTGTAATATCCATGTATCCAGGCGTGGGATGGACACAAGTATACACAAATTCTGCTTGGTATTATACTATATTTCACTTTGTATAACTACATTTCTATTTTGACACCACTCTCTTGTGATTTTTATTCTTATTCTTATTATTTGTTTTTATTTTTATTCTTATTTTTGAATTTATTATTGTTCCAAGTAATTTCCCTTGTGAATCAATAAAGTTTGTCTGTAAAAAAATACTCTGAGGAAGGCTATATGTTGAAAACTAGTAAACATTTTTAATTTATACCATTGAAAGAATAAACCTTGATATTAATGTAGATATAAAATATTTTGGGTCCATTACTAATTTTTTAATTATTCAAATTATTTTCAAATAAGCAAAAACATAAAGTGATTGGTGAAGGACTCTCCATCGACAACACTTGTGTCTGCTTATAAACTTTATGAATGCGATGCTTAATTAAATATCTCAATTAGTAGTTACACCTACCATATATTTTGGATATCAGGGAAAAAAAAAATCTTGTTTTTGAACAGCATTAAAAGTGTCTAAGTAGTGCACAGTGTGTTCTATGGCAGCTCTCAGCGCTGTCAGAGTAAAGGATGCAGTGAAACACAAGTACTCTCTCCCACTTGTTCGCCCAACTCCCAGAATGCACCTCTCCGTCTAACGTTCGGCATTTATTATGAAGAATTATTGCTATAAATTGTTGCATATTTACACAGCCAGCAGAAAGAGAGGATAACATTAGCATTCAGGTAAGATTGGTGTCTGTGGAAACCTGATCAGCACAAGTACAATTTTAACTCTCCTCCGAGCTGTGTGAGGAAATAAATGGTCTCATTGTGATTCTTAAACAAAGTCGGGCAGGTGGCACGCAGGGTTTAATAAAGATTTGCATTTGTTTGGGTGACTTTTACGAATGAAGCTAATTATTACAGCCACAAAACAAGCTGCTAATGTACTCAAGCAATTTCTAATATTGCAGCTGATTTTTTGTTTGGAAAATAAATGTAATTACAGAGTAAACTTGTGTTCAAATAAGCAAAGGTGGAGAAAGTTGTAAAACATGCCCAAATAAGTTCATAATTACTTGATATTAATATTTGTATTATAGAAAGACAGAGGAGAGTAGAAAGACACAAGAAACACATGCGTACAACTGATAATACATTTCCAAACTAGTATTAAAGAAGCACTATGTAACTTTTTGGTTGGGGGTCCGTCATCTGCTTGTTTCTGTGAGTCATGTGTCATTAGTCTGCTTGGAATGTTCCAAAGTATGACATTAAACAGCTCTATTTAATTACAGGTGGTTTAATAGCTCAAAAATACCTATAAAAACAGGCATTCTGACTGTGAGTGGGGTCACCTGTCCACAGATCTGACCTGTAACTTGGTCTGGTTTAGTCTCCATAATGATAGAAAAGTTAATGCGGATCATTCCAGACAAAGCAATTCCAGACAGAGATGGACCCTCCACCAGAAAAGTGAAAGAAAAGCATGATTTGTGTTGAAAAAATAAAAATTAAAATCTATGCACACTTTGGGTAAATAAAAAATAGAAAATTCCTTAAGAGTATCAAAAAAAGATCAAGTTTATATGAGTTATTTTGGTCAAGGAGTATTACACATGACATTTTTAGATTGCATTACGCCAATTATAAAATTCATACAGCTCTTGCTTATCTTAACTCTAGGCACAGTTAAATGAGACTTTGGTTGCCTGTAGCGCTGCCCATATTTGAGGTCAGACCCAGAGATGTAGTCCCTTGTGCTGTGGGACTCTCCTGGGGCCCCTAGTGGCCTGGCCCTGTCATAACGCATCAGATCTGGGCCGAGAGTGGGGCATACGGCGCTAACACCTGCAGGAGCACCACTGGTCACGCCTATAATGTTATGTGTCTTTGAGAAGATACATCTGGAGCTAACCAAACCATGACTTCTGCAACATCTGCTAATGTTTTTTGCGGACTAGGACGACAGATGCCCATGTCAACAGTGATTTAAAATGTGCACTAAACAACGCAAGTGCAATTGACACACAGTTAATATACCGCGCATCACACGGACAGACTTGAGACATGATAAATTAAGTAAACACGTGATCCGCAGGTTGATTTAGAAGAGGTTTGTTTTGGACACCCTTTATTTATAGGTCAAATACATAAGTGTATCAACAGCACTATATATCAGTTGTCTCTCTTTTGGACAGCTGTATTTTAAATGTGCTTTATAAAGAAACTTGACATAAAAAGTGACAAAATGAGGATTATTAAAAGTACAAAACAATTCAAACAGGATTAAGCATGCAAAAAAATAAAAAAAAAATCAAGAACAAAACCGGGACTTAAAGGTGCAATGTGTAACGTTTCTAGTGAAGGGTCCACTCGTCTCTATAGAGATTTTATTGCTTTGTCCAAAATGTTCCACAGTATGGCATTAAACTTATTTATCATGCATTTATTCAATTGCAGGTATTTTACTCCTCAGAAATTGCTTGAAAAACAGTGCTATCATTTTCCATAAATATCCTCCATAACGTGGCCATGAGACAGAGACGGCGCTATCATTAGGCAAAATTAGGCAGCCGCCTGGGGCCTCCAAAACCTGGAGGAGCCCCCAAACAATTGCCCTCAGTGCCGCTAATGGCCGAGGCCTCAGAGCAATTAGATTTTCTTTCAATATGACATTAAATGAGAATAATTTACTTAAAAAAAAAAAAAAAAAAACACTATCAAAATAGTAAATGATTGTCAAATCTATTTTAACTGCCAAAGCTTTACCCCTTTCACATTAGAGTGGACTAGTCAGCTTGACCCTGATAATCACAGTATAATCATAATCATAATCATAATCATATATAATGGATGTGAACAAAAATGTAATTGTACTAGCAAAATAAATAAATAAATAAAATATTCAGCTCTGGTTATCAAGTAAACTACCTCCAGTAACTAATAAGACAAGTTTCCAAGCCACTCTAATTCAACTAGAGATTTGCGTGTCTCAAGAACAATGGGGAAAAACAGACAGTAAATAAATAAATAAAATAATAATAAATAAATAAATAATAAATAAATAAATAAATAAATAAAACAGTGCATTATAATGAGGACCCCAAACTCAAATTCCCCTAGGGCCCCCAAATTGTTAACTCCGCCACTGCCTTGCGGAGTCACCTAATTGTCTTCATGGAGATAGATGAATTTAATGCCATAGTGTGGAACATTTCAGACAAATGGTAAAGCACCTCCACCAGAAAAGTTACACATTGGGTAGAACCACTAATGACAAAAATATACAAAATTACAAATATAATAGAAACAAAATAAATCAAAAGTTGAAGAGCTAAAAGTTTGTCCAAAGTTCTGGAGAACAAGAGAGATTTGAAGAACTGTCATCTTATTTTAAAACGGCACGTCGCGAGACACACATAATCCCCCATCTGACAACTTTGATTGACGGAAATCTAGTCTACCTTTACAAGTATTAAAACTTTGACCAAACTTGCTGTAATTTAGATCCCACATACCTTATCACTCCGGATCACAATCTTAAACCATCCGGATTTGCATCAGCTCTCCGATAATCATCACAGCTAAAGAACGCGGTGTCAGAAAAAGAGTGGTTTCATAAAGTAATGCTAACACAGGCTGCTGCTGCCCTTCCTCTCCTCCGCTTTTCTTCCTGTCTGCCTTCACGCTGCTTTTTGTCCTCTACATGTTCCCTGCGGTTCTTAAAGGCTGAGACGCGCTCCGAGGGGCCCTGATCACTACCCTGGCCACACCACACACACACAAATAGCTTTCCTTTGTGGAGAGGAAGAAAAATTCCCTTAGAAGTGTGTCTGTCAAAATGAAATTGCTGGCTGCGTTACCTGCCTTTGAAGGTATTGAAAACTCATTTTTACAATCGCCCCACAGGTAGGCAGAACAAACCCGCGTACCTCTATGTGTGGTGTAGACACTGTTTTGACCGCGCGCTCTTTATTACAGTCGGTTGATAACGCTTCTTCTGAAATGTGTTTGTGAAATCTGAAGTTATTGCAAGTTTATGCCAGTAAGTAAATGCAAAGTTTAAGATGCACTGTGCAACTTTTTGTCAACTTGTCTTTATGGAGATGTTGTTGCTTTTCCTGGAATGTTCCACAGTATGGCATTAAACTTTCTAAACTGTTTTGAATGCTAAAAAATGCTATGAATGCTACTTTGAAGATAGATTCTTACTGTGAGCAAAGTTGCTGCTCCACGGCTCTGATCTGTAACTTGATGGCAACACTACTACTACTACTACTACTACTACTACTACTGCTACTACAATTTTTTTTTTAGGCCAGTGTAACCCACTAAGAAAAAAAAAAAAAGTGCCGCAATGGTTGGATCCAGCATGCACAAGCACTAAGTCAAATCAAACCAATTTTATAGCACATTTAAAACAGCCAAAGCTTCCCAAAGTGCTGAACAACATTTACAGTGGAATAAAAACAGTGGTGTAGTGGGGATTTTTAAAGTGGGGGGACGCGATTTGTTACGTTGTCAATGAGATGATTCCCGCCCACAGGACTAAACCAGGTCTAAACTAGAACTAAACTAGGTCTAAACCAGGAATAAACCAGGTGGAAACCAAGTGGAAACCAGGACTAAACCAGAACTAAACCAGGATTAAACCAGGACAAAGACAGGACTAAACCAGGTCTAAACCAGAAATAAACCAGAAATAAACAAGGTCTAAACCAAGACTAAACCAGGACTATGCCAGGACTAAACCAGGTCTAAACCAGAAATAAACAAGGTCTAAACCAGGACTAAACTAAGACTAAACCAGGACTAAGCCAGGACTAAATCAGAAATAAACCATGTCTAAACCAGGACTAAACCAGGTCTAAATCAGGAATAAGCCAGGAATAAACCAGGTGGAAACAAGGTTGAAACCAGTACTAAACTAAGACTAAACCAGGTCTAAACCAGGACTAATCTTGGACTTGAGAGCGAGAGAGAACCCCAAGCCCATGGAGCAGGCTGTGTCGGACGTGGAGCTCTGCGCAGGTCCTTTCGCCTGAGGTCACCCGACGGTCTACACAGGCACACCTCCAGTCCTGTTTTAGTTCTGTTTTAGTTCTGTTTTAGTCATGTTTTAGTCCTGGTTCAGTCCTGGTCCCTCATGTCTCAGGTCAGTATAGGACAGTACTGCAGATATCATGAGCCTGTGCAAGTTGTTTTTACCATTGCCAATAGCTCTGGTTTCTCATTTAAGTTGTAACTATTTTATACTTTTTTAATTTTTTTTTTTTTTTATATCTCACGTCGGGAGAAGTGGGTGGATGGTATACTTCCACGCCCACTACTCCCCTGAATAAAACATATAATAAGCAAAACGAAGATAATAATAATAATAATAATAATAATAACAGCAAGGTGTTTCTTCCTAACTCTGGCCAGATACCAAGGAGAAAAGGTGCGTAACGTACTTATGCAAACTATAACTATTACTATTACTACTACTACTACTACGTGACGAGAATATAACTGCTTATCACTCTAAAACTATTAAAACTACTCCTTCCAACCCCTACTATTATACTCCATTTTCACTATGCGAGCCTTTCCTTTAGCCTCTTCAATACTCCCTTATTTGAATTGTCATGGCCACAGCGCATTTGTGAAGCTTGATGCCGCTCGTCAGCTCTCCTCCAGCTCCTCGGATAATCCTTACCTCTTTCTTTTCACTTCTAACTCCAAGCAAAGTCATTTCTCTCGGAGACCCCCCACCGGGCAAAAACAAACTGTCAAAAGCTAGCCAAACAATGAGTCACTGGTACGCTCAAATGGGCCGGCTAAGAAAAGACAGGCGCACACACACACTCCCGCTGGGGAACATCAAGACGCGGGGAATGGACATAATGGCTTTCTGATAATTATTCATAAAGGTGACTTAGTGCGAGTGGTGCTTAGCGACGCAGGGGGCAGAGTTAGTCACAACACCGCGAGCAGATGACCGCCGTTATGGTCCTGCAAGAAGTCGGATGACCATTTACACACAAGCAGAGGGATAGCATTTCAGAGATGCAGCAGTCAAGCATACAAGCCTCCCACGATGTGAAGAGATTACATTTATCTATGTGTTATTTTGTGTACCTCACATCTTCCAGAATAACACAGCTTTGTTCGTTTAGGCTGGGGATTTTGATCATGTTTTTAATTTTCTCCTGAATATAAGCCTGCACAGATATTCAGTTATAGCAAGGAGGCGACATATTTTTTTGAAACTTAATGGTGAACTGTGCAGCTTTCAAGTGGGGGGTTCACTATGTTGTTGTCTTCATGTTATTGCTTTGTTTCAAACATTGGTGGGCAAACTACAGCCCTATGCAGCCCTTAAATTTTTTAAATCTGGAATTTAATCCGAACTTGAATAATAATAATATTAATTATTATTATTATTATTATTATTATTATAATTTTCAGTGGTTTAAAAATAATTTCAATAAATAGTAAATACCGTGGGAATTGAAAGACATATATTTTGTTGTAATGATTTTCAATTATGGGGTATTTCAGAAACATTGGGGTAAGTTTTCCACATATCCCATGTTATTTTTTTTCTTTTATGAGGTGGATTACCAAAAACATTTCAACGATCTACTCCTAGTTCGGCCCTTCTGTCAAATTTTAGAACCCTTTGTGGCCCACGAGTCAAAAAGTTTGCCCGCCCCTGGTTTAGAATGTCCCACAGCATGGCATTAAACCTATCTATATGGAGACAAGCTTGCAATGCCTCCAGGCCAAGTTACAGGTCAGGTCTGTGGAGAGGTGAGCTCACTCACTGTAGGAATGCATGTTTTTTGTAGTTTTTGTTTTTTTTTTTTTTTTTTTTTTTTGAGGTGAGCTTAATGCCATGTTGTGAAATCTTTTAGGGAAAGCATACAAGGATCTTTAAAAAAAAGTACTTTTGTAGACTTTTGTAATGCCATCAGTGATTTCATCCAATTATTCACACCTGCCACAGAACTATTATTGACCTAGAAATGATCAAACTAAACATCGAGGGGTCCAGAGTTAGTCATAACACCACAGGCAGATGATGGACACTATGGTCGCACAAACAGCAGACAGACACTTGAACACCCGGGGCCACACACATATGCACACGGCACTAATCCCACACATTTGCACACAGCACCACTCCAGCTCATTGTTTCAATTAGCTGCAAAGGACAGCCATGGCTCCCATCTGGGGTGAGCACTCACGCAGACAGGGACAGAATGACAGACAGGCCTGATGGACCTCCATGCTGATTCATTTGGACTGATTAAAAGGACGGGTGAAAGCACAGGCTGAAATAATGTGAACTGGCAAGCTTTTTCCAACCAACAATAAGTAAATAAATAAACTCGACTCTGAAACTCACTTTCCAAAAACTCAGAGATGTCAATAACCTCAACGAATTTTCAGCTTTTTTCAGAACTGCTTTATATATATATATATATATATATATATATATATATATATATATATATATGCATTAGACTTAGACAAACTTGACTGATCCACAAGGGAAATTAGTAGCTGACACATCATAATATAATAACAAAGAGCAAAAATATAAATGGTAATAATAAATTCAAAATGAGTAGCAAAAAAAAAACAAACTAACTATAAATAAGATATAATTATATAAATGTTTATGTACAAGTAAAATCATTGCATTTGTTCATATTAAAATTACAATTACTAGTTTTCTCTTTCTAAAACATGAGTAAAAGTCACTGAAAAAGACAAGGTATTGTATTTCCTAGGACCTTGAGACTGAAGCCTTTCCATAATCCGTGTTTCTATGTTCTCTTCTTGAAAAATATAATTTACTATTTTCTATCTCCTGGACACAAAATCCTCATGGCAGTTATTTGGAAGTAATTGAAACAATAGGTGATATCACAAGTAGAAAATTCAAACTTAGTTTTCCCCTCAACAAAATTCATTACAATATTGTCACGGATTCGCTCGTCTCCAAAGTTTCCTGTTGCAAAATCCCCCTTTGGCTGAACAGTTACATAACTCTCGGTTTTCATGACAACATTTTTCTTATTACTCCCATGGCTTCATCTGCTCGCACAGTCTGCTTGAACCCAGTTTTGTTTATGAAGACTAGTCATTTTTTGCCTGCCAACAACAACAACTGCATCAGCTGTCCCATGGGCCCATCCCAGCTTTGGAGGGGGGAGAGGGTGGAAGAACGCATGATGATTCCTCCCTTGAGATCCAGCCATAACTCATCCATTTCCATCTCTAAGTATTTATCCCGTCTCTGATTTCTTATCGTTCCCGTTACGGAAGTCCTTACTGAAAAAAATAAGATCAATAAAAATAGCAGAGGACAAAGTACACCTCGGTCCGCTCACCTCGCGTTCACTCCTGGCCTGTTCTTTTGCGCTGGTGCAGGCTAGTAATCCCATTAGGATCAATATTCCAGGCGAGTGAGCATCCTTTCGCTGTGGCAATTACAAACCTTTAGAGACATAAAGGAGAGCATTTCTTCACAGCTTAGGCCATCAATCAACTATTTAGCTTCAGAGAGCCAGAGGATGTAGCGCGTCAAGGCCGTGAGTGCGTGTGCGTGTGCGCCGATTCCTGAACGGTGCTGCCTTGTTTTGTCTGCTCATAATGACTGCTGGGATTTAGGGTCGTGCGAGATTCTATTACAGCAATATGAATACATGAAAAAGCTTCTTAATGTGTACAGTAATGTGCAGGTGTGAGGGGAAAAAGTAATGGAGTTGCAGTAGTGCTGGTACAGGTATACAGAGTAGTACTTGGATGAACTCAATTGGTCCGGGAAACAGCAGGGGTACAAGTAAAACGAATGAACACATTTTTAAAAATATATATAAATAAGCAAAACTGAAAACCAGCAAATCAATGTTATAAATATACCACAAACACCACGTATCAGGATATTAACTGCATTTTAAGTAAATATGCGTGATATTCAATAAAAGTACTAGCAGTATTTTTATCACAATCAGTAAATATGATTGCTTTAGTCCATCACTTACTCTTACTATACTATACTATACTATACTATACTATACTATACTATACTATACTATACTACACTGTACTATACTATACTATACTATACTACACTATACTATACTACACTATACTATACTATACTACTATACTACACTGTACTATACTACACTGTACTATACTATACTATACTATACTACACTGTACTATACTACACTGTACTATACTATACTATACTATACTACAATACACTACACTACACTATACTACACTACACTACACTACACTATACTATACCATACTATACTATACTATACTATACTATACTATACTATACTATACTATACTTCACCATACTACACTTATACTATACTGTACTACACTATACTATAATATACTACACTACACTACACTACACTATATTGTATAATATATTTTACTATTTAAGAAAAAAATAAATAAATAAATAAAAGTGTACCCCTAAACTAATATGTAACATTTAAACCATATCTTCTTCATGGACAGCCTAAAAAAATGTACATCAATAAACTATTCAACCATACACTCAGAGCACTTCATACATTCATACACCAGTAACAGTGATGAAAATCAAGTGCCCAAGGACACAACAGCAGTCTGTGCACAAGGGATAAGGGGAAAATTGTACATTGCCATTTAAAAAAAAAAAAGTATATAGTTGTTACTGTTTTTATTTAAATGTATTTTTTGTACTTATTCTACCCCTTGTAAAGTATTGTCTTCATGCTAATGTAGCTAGATCCATGTCCCTTGTGGAAGCATGCATTAAGAGTCTCAAAATTGACAGTTCCGGGTTGGCTTACTCGAGGGATGGGGAGACCAAACAGAACATTTTTTATTCTGTATTTCTTCTTTATAAGTTATATTAGTTATATTTTGAATCCTTCACCATAACTCTTGTATAGTATTGTAGTCATTATAATCTTCTTCATGCTAATGTAGGGAGACCCATGTCCCTTGTGGACGCATGTATTAACATTGTCAAAATTGAGAATTCTTGGTTCAGCTTAGCTTCCATGTTTAGCCACGGGTTAATATTTCATGCCACTGCTACTGTGTTATCTCCCTCCTCACCCACACTAGCCCGTTGTTACACCAAAAACTCCAAGCCTTTCCTTCCTTTTCCTCATTGCTATGCCAGCTCGCCAAACACTATATGCTAATTTGCCAATCTTTGAACTTTTCTTCAACAGCTTGGGTGCATGCGTATGATGGTAATGCTAGTAAAAAATTGGTTTCTTCGCCATCATAAATACCACAGCTCGGAATGGCTCCCCTGTTGCCGTGTGGATACGCTTGGCACCTTTTTTCCGTCTCTCTAATGAGGTGGCGTGACTGACAGTGTTGGTGAGGGCATATCACTTCTCATCTCGTCAGCTTTAGGGCCACTTGTGCCCCTCAATGTCATAGGGTCCCTGCTTTGCCTGGGGGGCCCTGGCTTCCATCTATCTAAAGGCTGTGCACTGTAAAAAAAAAAAAAAAAAAAAAACTATTATTAAAAGAAAAAAAAAAAAAAAAAACATCTGGTATACCCCAAGCTGCCTGGATACGCTCAGTCCACATCTGGAGATACAGCTATAGCGCAGAGAGCGGTACAATATGTTTAACACTAAAACTATAGGAAAATGCTTTTTATCAGAGGGAGACGCGCGTATACGTTCTCCGAAGTGGAATTTAATTTAAGCTCCCGCTGAAATTTGTTAAAGGGTTTAACAATTTAATCAGCCCTATAGCAACAGAGGGAATAACAGTGTCGTACAGTACACAGCGCTGGATGTTGCTGGCTTATAAAGAAAATGCATACGTTTAATCTTGTCTTATATGTTTAAAGTACTTGTACTGGAGCACATGCGTACAAATGCTGTAGTACATGACCCTTTTCTTGTATATTAGTAGATGCTAGTTTGCTGCTTAAAGAGTGTAAAATGTTGTAAGAGGTCTTTGATGCAAATCCAAACCACTGCATCTGTTGAAGTTTTTGATGAGAAAAGAGGAAGAAAGAGCCTGATATTCATGAGGTTCAGCTTCCTATTATATGCAACATCTTTAGAACTTATTCCAGTTCAAAAAATAGAATATTTTATTTAATTTATTAGTCACTGACAGCGTTGCTCATGTTTCATCAGTCTAAAACCCATGCATACGTTGCTTTTCTGTCTGAAAATAGCTGATCTAAAGCTGTGCACATGCCGGGTAACAGCTTAAGTATAATTTGAAAATCTGGTACGCTGGCTTTAAAATATTTGGTATTTTAAAATATAGATTGTAACATACATCATCAGATAAAATTAATAAAAATATTACTTATTGTCTGTCTTAAGCAAGCCAATCATTTAGAAACAAAGTGATCCGCGCATCAAGTATAAGATTAAATTTAGTATCTACTGTAGCTATTTTAGATTTTCTAACAAAACAGAAGAATATGAAGGCTTGGAGTTATTTGGTTGTCACGGATACAGAGATGTCTTATAGCAAAAAAAAAAAAAAAAAAAAGAAAAAAGGAGATTTTCAAATTGTACGCCCAGGGTACGTCAGTTGATAACTCATCTCTATCCTAAAATACCAGCAGGATTATTAGCGTGGACTGATTCATATTTGCAGAATTACAGACATGAGCTAAAGAACACAGCGTCCTGGCTGTATAGGAGTCAGTCTGTTCCGTCTATTGTTGGTTTTTAAAAAGGGAAAGCGTTGTGAGGGCCTCGGCTTTAGTCTCATCCGGTTGGCCTCTTCTCTCCTTTTCTCTCTCTGTTCGGATGTAACAGTTAATCCAGTACCACAAGTGCCACCCATCCCCGTCTGCCGCGATTCACTCCGACAAGCTACTTCCTGTTTCTTTCATCATCTCAAACTGAGCACTTAAACTCTTCTTTTTGCTGTATTACGGTTAACTTTGGCACGGAATTGGCACCGGGGAAGGAAAAAAAATATTCCAAAATCTCTCCAAAAATCTTGTAACCAACAATTGAAACATGAGACTGCGCGTTAGTTTTATTTGTGTGTAAAATTAGACAAATGAAATCCTACCTCCCAACATTCTGAGCCAAAAAGAACGGAGGCGCTTTTGTTTTAAATATAAACTCAGAATTTATTTTTCTTTAATCATTTGGATTTCTTGGCATTAGATCAAAAGTCAATGGTTGTATTATTTACAGTCGGGGATAGCTGTTGTACAATGATTAGACATGTTTATGCCACAAGTGGGTGGTTTGAAATTGCGTACCGTTGTTGTGTCCTTGGGCAAGACATATATTAGCAATTAGAATCACAGTAGGAGGAGAGGGGGAAAAATCCAAAATCCTTCCAAAAATCCTGCATCCAACAATTGAAACATAAGACTGCGCGTTAGTTTTATGTGTGTGCAAAATTAGACAAATGAAATCCCAACTCCCAACATTCTGAGCCAAAAAGAAAGTTTTCGGAGGCGCGTTTGGTAAATGGATCATCAGGAAATGAGGCGCCGCCTGTTAAATGAAGAATCGAATAATGTGCAGTTAACGATAAACACCACCTCATCATCAGCGCGTTTAATGATACTCTAATTGAATCTTTTTCATGCCCAAGAATTACAACCGGCGTTCTGACAGTGAGAGCCACAGGCGACGACGGAGCTCCAAGACACTGATAAAAATAGCCAGCCATTTGGATCTGTCACTTTACTGTACACTGTATAGATGACGACATTCGGAAGCGCTCGCGTATCTTTTGTTTTGTTCTCCAACGTTTCAGATCTGAGGTTAATCATATTTGTTAAAGGGCCCATATTTCACTATTCTATGATCCATGTTAGAATGAAACAAAACACAACTCTGGGTATGTTTTTGATATGATAACAACATTCTAACTCGGCTTAAAATTCACAAGAGTGTGTAATGAATGACTTTAAAACTGCATTCCACTTTGAGAAAACGGACCACACAATGATAAACACAGACTTGTGTATTATGTTTAAGCATAAACTACATAAACTACTGATCAATATGTTTTTTGAAGGATATAACTTCTGAATGTATTTATCTAAATTGCTTTTTAACAAATTTGTTGGGGGTCTGCTTATCTTTATAGATATGTTAAATGTATCTATCAGATGTTTATGTTTTTATTGCAAAACTAAGTACTAAAAAAAAAGCAAAAAAAAAAAAAAGCATTATTACAGTGAAAAGGCTCCACCTACTTGTTTCCATGGAGATAGATAAGTATACTTTGGTAGCCTGATCATCAGCTGGTTTCATCTCGTAAAAATCGTCTGACCTCACACCATTAGAATTTGTTTGCTCAACGGTAGGCAGGTGCTTTATTTAACCAATCGCTGCTATTTGGTTTGGTATATTAAGCTTTTCCCAAATCCTGTAGGAAGAAGGACAATAACGTCTTTCTTTTTGATAAAATTCACTGAACATTCTCTTTGTTCCGGCTTTAAATCCTCGATCTCAGGAATCGTTGCCGTTTTTGTGAACCATCTAGTGTATTCCGATTCCTGACCTAGTCGCGAGAGAGAAATGAAACTGAGTGGAGGCACTAACTTTCCAGACAAAGTAATAACATCTCCACGGAGAAAAGCAGATGTTGGACCTGTTACAAGAAAACACACATATAGCAAACATATGTACTTTACTATTCTACTGTTCCTATGGCTGAAGTAACATGTACTGTAAAAAATCCTGCCTTTCAAAACTGTATGTAAACCAAAATTGGCTAAAATAAATGAAGGCTATAAATCACTACAGCCACAGACGATGAAAGTTGAATGAACCCACCTTAACACTGCTTTAACAAAATGATCAGGTCAGAGAAGTCCAAACATTTTCAAGACTTCAGAATGACCCCTTTATTTTAGCAGCACAAACTAGCTCAGACCTGTTATTTGGGCTGCACTTTGACACTCTTTGACTCCGTTTGGCCTTTTCCTCACTCTCCTCCTCTCTCTCCTCAGTCTCCCAACACGTCCCACTAATCCACACAACCGCCGAGGTCGCTGTACCGCTCGCCCACCCCTTCGTCTCCGCGAGCCTCCCGAGACCACCACAACACAACGCCGGAGGAAGAGAAAGAGAGAGAGCGAGAAAAGGAGAGGGAATAGAGAATGGAGGACGAGTTTTCCCCCTCTAAGTATCACACTGTGCCCATTTTACATCCTTGCTCACAGACCTGCTCCCATAGGACGTCAGTATGCCAAGCTCAAACCCTGCTGTGTCTGTTTACTCAGCGCTCCAAGAGAAAAGAGGCAATCAAACTCATCTTACTAAAGGCAAATTACATCCTCTTTGAAGCCGGAAATCTTTATCAAGGTTTTTTTTTTTTTTTTGAGGAATGAGCTACCTGGGCTAAAAAGGAACCATGGTCGTGAGGAGGAGACAAAAGGGTTTATAGTCAGAAGCGCAGTAATTGTGGATAGCAGAGTTTGTTCTTCCAAATTGAATACGCAGCGTGATAGCTTTTAAAGAGCGCATCCCCACAGACAGTTACAAGACCCCGTAAGGCAATTCTGGTTCCTCCGCGACCTCAGAAAAAAAAAAAAAATCAAACACATGGAAAGTGACTAGATTAAAACATATACTCAGAATTTATTTTTCTTTAACCCTCGTATTATGTTACAGGTCAATTTGACCCATTTCAGTTTTTGTTTTGACCAAAGTTTTGTTTATCCATTTTGTGACTTTTTCTCATCTTGGGTCATGAACTCGTGTGTGAAATCTGGACTCTTTGATGTGCGGTACAATGTCTGTGCAGAGTTTTATACAAAGATAATGTGGGTCATTTTGGAGTGTACAGGTCAAAAGGAGAAGCAACTACAAGTCTGTGGAATGAAGAAAATGGGAGGCCAATCTTTCGAGCTGCAATGTCCACATGATATCTCGTGTGATCCGATTTGACAATCACGACGCCAGAGCTGGTCGATGTGAAAGAGACAAATTAGCTGCGATCAGAGATGTATGGGATAAATGGGTGAACATTGTTGAACATTGAAAATGGAGCAAGTCAAATAACAAAAAAAAAAAGTGTGAAGAGGGAACACTTTTGTTTGTCTCTTTTCTAAATATTCATATAATCTAAAATAAAGATGTTATTGGTTTAACCTGTTTTTTTTTTACTGTTTTGCATGGATTTACAATGTACGGGTCAAAATGACCCACAACATAATCAATGTAATTTTTTATCAACATAATACAAGGGTTAAGGGTGTATTGGGTAACTTTTCTCGTGGAGGGTTTGTCAAATGTTTTGCTCCGTGGAGATGTTATCGCTTTGTCTGGAATGTTTCAAAGTATAGCATTAAACTTTTCTATTTCCATGGATACCAAACCCGATCAAGTTACAGGTCAGATCTGTGGAGAGGCGACCCTTTTCGGTCAGAATGCCTGTTTTTCTAGGTATTTTTGAGCTATAAAACCACCTGCTGTTTAATACATGTACATTAGAGACGCTTAATGTCATACTGTGGAACATTCCAGGCAGAGCAATAGCATATCCATAGAAACAAGCAGGGACGGAACCCCAACCAAAAAGTTACATAGTGCAACTTTAATACTTTGAGTTTCTTGGCATTAATTCAAAAGTTGGCGGTTATATTATTTACAGTCGGGGATAGCTGTTGTGCAGTGATTTGACATGTTTATGCCACAGGTGGGTGGTTCAACGTTGCATAATGTTGTGTCCTTGGGCAAGACATGTATTAGTCATAATCTCAGTAGGATGAAAGGGATAGAAGTGAAGTAAAGTGAAACTAGTGGTAATTTAACTATAGTAGAAATATAGTAAAAGTAGCAGTTGTTTAGTAGTAGCAGTGGTAACTAGGGGTGTCGATATATCGTATAGTTTAATGTGATGATACAGAATCGATATTGTGGGCTACTGCTATACCGTCAAGAGTATTTTTTGGTTTATTTTACTCAATTATTTTGTTACAGCCCTACAGTTTTGTTGCTTGTTTAGTGGACGGAAACTCTTTAATTCGACACATTTGACATTTTCACTGTTGTAATGATTAAAATGTCTCTGTTTCATATGAACTTTGCACAAGAAGTGGTTTAACAAAGACTTTTAGTATCACAGTACCGATTATTTTTATTAAACCATATCAAATAGCTTTGAAATATATCGTATCAAATCAAAAGTGCACTGTATCGGGATATGTATTGTATCCTGGCCTATGTATTGAGGTATGTATCGTATCGGCAACTTCTTAATGATTACAACTATCATAATCGTAAGACATGCTCTTCTATTGTATTACTGAAATAATCGAACATTTCTGTAATTTAAGTAATGAACCCAACCCTGAAAGTGTTAAATGTGGAGGGGCATTCGATGTATTTGTGGGAGATATGACACACTTGTCCTTTATAAAAGTTATAAAAAGATGACATTCACTTCATATTCCACACACAATTGAGCTAGAATATAAAATTTGTAAAGGTTTCTCCACCCACCTCCCCATTACAATGTCAAGAGATGCAAAAATAAAAGAGAGTTTTAAGCACAAATGGTGTACTTTATCTTACCCAAAAATGATAAAAAACAAAAAAACAACATTCCCTTAACATATTGCTCACACAATTCAGCTAGAATAAAACATTTGTTATAGCTGATCCATCTCCGCATACCTCCCTATTACAATGTCAAGAGAATTGCATCTGCCAAAACAACAAACAATTTTTCCCTTTTTGACAACCGTCCCACAAGTCATATTTAACTGAAATGAATGCATAAAAATTCAGACTGAGTGCAGATGAAATGAAAGCTTTGTTTGGGCTTTTTTGCGTTACTCTGGGTTGCCTGTTAAGTTGGTGTTGTATATAGATGTGCACTGACAGAATGGCAGCCTCCATCACAGGCCAAGAGCAGAACAAAGTGGAAAATGAGGGAGCGGGGCCAGAAGGACACTGTCTGCTTGACACAGCAACTACTCAAGACTATACGGTTCCAAGGCTAGAATTATGGTTGTATGGAGCAAGGTTTATTTTATTATATTATATTATATATTTCACAAAATTGACTCTTTTATAATGCTTTTACCTCATCAAAAACAGCCAGAGTTGTGTTTTTCATTCAGACATCTTTGAGGAGTTAGTCTGTCTACTAGAGCCCGACCGATATGGATTTTGTTGTGGCCGATATGAAACATAATGAAATATAATGGGAGTTGGAGCTGCCGATAGCCGATATATTTAGTGATGTAAAAATTTACTGTAAATCTTGAATTGTTTAAAAAACTTTGGTTTGGCTCTAGTGGATTCTAAATTGAGTTTATTTAGGCAACATTTATTGTTCTTCTGACTCTTTATGTCATATTTACATACAGTAGATTGGCCTAATGGCATTTTTGCATCACATTCTAGCTACTAGTGATGGGTATTCCAGTTTTTTTTTTTTTTTGAGAACCGGCTCTTTTGGCTCAGCTCACTAAAGCAGCTGGCTCTTTCGGCTCCCAAGCGACTCTTGAGATTGTTTTGCTGCAAGCAGGACTAAACCAGAACTGAACCAGAACTGAAAAAGGACTAAACTAGGACTAAAACAGAAGAGAAGAGAAAAAGTGAGAAAAAGAGAAAACACGGCTTCCAATAAGAAGCAGGCTCCCGTTGTTCGCTGCAAAGAGCCGGCTCTAAGAGCCGCTTCGATCGTGACCTACCCATAACTCCTAGCTAGTAAAGAAACTACCGCTATTAGCCTTTTTTTTTAAAAACGTGCGCACCGCGGTAATTAATTATATGCATAAATGTGGATCATTCACACGTCTATTCACAGTTCATTTACATATCAATGCAGGTCCAGTAGCAAATATACGGCCAATATAGTCACTTTACAATAGGCCAATAGAAAACAGCCTGTTTATGTGTGGGAGCTACAGCAGCTAATCGCTAATAACAAATAACCAAAACTAGCTTCAAAGTCGATGTATTTCCAACACTCACCGCTCACACAGGCTCCTCCTCACATCACAAGTCTGCACTAATAAAAGTCCTTTTAATCCAGACTCAAACCGATTGTCCGTAAAAAGAATATAATCTCAGTGTTGCGCACCGCTGTGGGTGTAAACAAACACACGTGAGTGGTGACGTGACTCTGTGGTGTGTTCAGGGACAGTATGGACACAGACACAGACAAATGACTCCGTAGATAAATACTGATGTGGAGCCACATATTAGGACATTTATCTGTCTGTAAATTGGATTAAATTAACATAATGTAGAGAGTCTAAGCTTTATAATGAGGTATAACATGCCCACGTGAAATATCGGCCCATATCAGCAAGCATATCGGCCGATAGCCGAATATGTCTCCAGGTGCCCATATCGGCCGATAATATCGGCCAGCCGATATATCGGTCTGGCTCTACTGTCTACATCACCAAAGCTCAAACGCTCTGTTCTACCTTGTAATGTAATGTAGTGGTATTTTTCAAGTCCACACATTTTCACTTTAGTTTAAAACACAGTGGAGCACTTCCTGTAGTACTACAGCACATGACAAGGTGGAACAGAGTGCTTTCTGTTTGAGAATTCAGTCTAAATATGCAGGGTTTGTGTGTTAAAGACATGTGAAAACACAACTCTAGGTATGTTTGTGGTGAGGAAACAACAGTTTAGGAGAAATAAAAAAAAATCATAATATTCAATTAGATTGAAGGTTAATCATTACGAACTGAATAGATTAGGCTTCAGCATCTTCAGCTATGGCATCTATTTCTGTATAAGTTAATGCCAAATCTTTCATTTCTTTTTACATAGATTTCTTAGTTGTTTTGCTGAAAACGTTAAGTAGTAAGTATGTACATAAAAAAAATATAAAAATGGAATTTAATGGAATTCTTACATAGTTTACTTTCCAACATTGTCCAGTTTTATGAATGTTATTGTTAACTTTTCAAATCCCTAAACATTCCTATTTATTTGGCTGTTCATGGGGCAAAAATAATATAACATCACAATCTGGAACAAAAATGGATAAAGTTTTAATGGCGACGTGTCTCTGTGAACACTGTGTAGGTGAGTGGCAGGGCGTAATAAGAAAAATGACCTATTATTGATTGGCTGGAGAGACAGGGGGCGGTAGCAGTCGCGGCATTCACACCACAAAAGAAGAAAGAAATATGTCCCTTTTTGCTTTGGTCTGGTATTTCTTTCACCTGTACAACCTGTTCTAGAGTTTAACCACTCACCAACAACCCAATAAGGTTTGACCTAAGCATGTCATGGCTGATAAAATAAGATTATCGAATGATTATTATAGTGTGTGGTTAAGGTAACTGCACCTCAGGGCTTGCAGTTATTACAGCCGTGTTAAACAGAGCAGGAAGTGGGCTTTCCCCAGATTGACAATCCAATTAAATGACTGTGTAGAGTTTACAGCGTCTACAGACCACCAAGGAATCAACAAATCTGGCAGAGAAATTACTTTGCATTTGAATGGTGTTTTATTATGGAAAATGCACCAACGTTTTTATGAAATTTCCATTCAGGGTTACACAAGGACTTGAGTCTGCAGCAATCATGGCGTCATAAAGTCTACCTTAACCTCAATTCTACCTTAAATTGCCTCAAAGTTTGCTGGGAATTGCAAGTTTGATTTTGTTTTCTACCCCTTCTGCCCTCCTTGATGCAAGCCTCTCACAAGCTTGTCATCTCCCGTGGTTGGATCGGAGCCTGTATGTTCCCTGGTGTTTTTACACATTTTTAACCTGAAGATTTTACACCTGAAAATTCACACTAAAGTTTGCACAAATAAAATGTGAATTCTAAGCCAAAAAATGTTTGGTGTGGTTACATTGGGAGTTTAGTTTAGTTTTTCTTATTTGTAGAAAGACAGTGCTGTTACAAAAGGAGAAAAAAAAAAGTCTTGTCAATATCAAACAGGCCTGAAATTGGCTCTGAGAATATACAGGCAACATAACAAACTTCTTAAGAAAATATCAACAGAGAGCTATCAAAAGAAATCAATATCCAAACTCAAATTAATACTAAAGCTAGTATCAGAAGTATATAATAATAATATACACATACGACAAAGCAGGACAATAGTCTTGATCCTGGTAGACATTTCCAAACTAATATGAGACCAAATGACACTTACTACCAATGAACGAATTACTTTGTGTTAAAAAATCCATTCTAAGTTCCTAAAAGAATGTATAAAAATGATCCTTGTCGTATCAAAATTGGCAAGTCTTTTCCTACGTTTCCTACATGGACAATACTTTACAAATGAAAAGCAACAAAAAGAAATGATCTGACGCTTTTATTGCCGAAATGTTATCTAAAACTAAAAATAAAAGAAATTAGGACATTGGCCTTAAGATATTTTACAAATTATCAAGCGGTTAAGGCTGTGAGTTAGGGTTACGTTGTTTATTAAGACTTTACTATCCTTGAATCATTCTTGGTACAATATTTGTTCAGTCTTGTGAACTACTGTATTTCCACCTGCTATTCAGTCACTCTTCTAAATCAATGCGTAGATCTATGCAGACCTGTTACCTAGACACACGTACTAAAGCAGCGTCCGTCGTCTCTACAGTACCGAGGTGAATCCGTGTGAAAGCTGTGTGAGACCCCTGTCAGGATGAAAGCTCTGCGTTTGACCTTGTGACAGTGTCTTGACTCGGTGGCGGTGCGTACTAGAGGACTATAGTATGTCTCTATAGTGTGTGTGTGCCGGGCCACCCTGTCAGAGCCTCATAAGCAGAAGAAGAGATCAGAGCGGAGGCTGAAGTCCACGGACACGCCCCACGCCCCGGTCTTTAAATGCCACGCCGGCGATTGATTGGCTGAGAGATGCACACTCCACGCCGCATCAATGAGCCAATGCATCAAAGGGCATCAAAGGGGAGGAATGCAGGTATACGCTGTCCATGGGGTTTCAGAAAGGTGAAGAATAAGGACCGTTGTCATAGCGATGAGCAATTTAGACCTAAACATTTCATCTTTTGAATGGTGAAAAGTCCTTGAAATGCTGCGTATTTGCGGGTTCCAGCTTCCTGTTATATGCATTATTTTGATGACCTTTTCTTATTCAAAAGAGAGGATTTTTTTTTTTTTTTTTAAATAGTAAAAGCTTCAGCAACACTATTATTTTTCATCATTCTGAAACTCACAGATAGGGTGGACTATGTGGACATGTCCCGTGCCTACTTAGGCTACGTTCAGACTGCAGCCTGAAGTGACCCAAGTCAGATTTTTTGGCTTCTATGTGACCTGTATCTGATCTTTTAATGACAGTCTGAACGACACAGATCCGATTTTTTCAAATGCGACCCAGGCCACTTGGATATGTGGTCCTGAAAACGATACATATCCGATCTTTTGACATGCGACTTCAGTCTGAACGGCCAAAGCGCATTCATCTGACCTACACGTTATCAACAAGCCACAAACATCACTATTCTGTGCGCTGAACTAGGCGACAATTGTTAATGAACTCCGTGTCACTGAAGTGAAGCACATCACCACTCACCACTCTTGGCTCCGTCTCCGCATCCACACGTTCCTTTCAATGGACGTCACTGCCGCTGTCCCACAAAACACCACAGCCAAAAACCTCGTCCTTCTCCTTCTCAATCTCTTCCTTAAAACAAGTAAGTTGTACATGTTCTGGCTCAGGTACGAGAGGAACTTTAAAATCGCCAGGTGCTCAGTGCTCGCGTCCGTGTTTGGACAACTTCCGTAAACACAGAGCACGCTCGCTGCGGTTGATGTCGTCGTGTCCTCCAGTGCGCACGCGGGACACTTTCGGGACGTTTAATGTTCACACTGGAGCTCACATACAAGTCGCATTTAATTAGAAATGTGAACGACCTCGCAAAAACATCGGATTTCACAAAAAAATCTGAATTGAGCATTAAGCCCTGCAGTCTGAAAGTAGCCTAAGATACACAAGTTTAATGCCACACACAACAGTTCAGGAAAAGCAATAACGTCGTGATGAAGACAAGCAAGTGCCCCCCACCCCACGAAAAAAAGGTGTCATAGTGCCACTTTGCTAACCTGCTTGCATGTAGATTTTGCTGGTTATCTTTTGCTATTAGACAATTAAATCAGCAAGAAATGAAGTTACAGTTTAAATTTTTAGACAAACTTACAATCTCTGACGTATAGATGTTGCAGAAAGGTACAGCTTGTAATTGTACTGTTTTTTTATTTCACTAAAAAGTATCTCCCCAAAATGGCATTTCAAATACTGTAAAGGTCTGTAGACTTTGTGATTTTGTGAGCCCAAACAAAAACAAAAATAAGAATCCACTCTTATTTTTATCATTGTTTGAAATTGGAGGACATGGTTCATTTCCTTGTCCAATCTCCGCTCTTTCATTTTCCTCAAGGCATTTTCTGCTATAACTTACACTTCTGTCATCAAAGGACAACTATTCAGAGCCTGCTATAAAAAGTGGAGCTTTTGGGTCTTTACATGGGACTATTTGTGGATGCAGCCGGGCATTATTGAAAGAAACACATGTCTTCTTTTGTGAGAGCAGCTTTTGGGAGATACAAAATCCTACACTTTTGGAAAAAGGTTTACTAGAAGGGTTGACATGTTTAGAATTGGACAAAGCCAAGAAAAATCAAATAAAAATAATACTTTTGCCATATGTTCTGAACTATTTATTTTGGTAACCTCTTGGGTTGTGGGTGTAGATCAGAGGAGGAAAGGCAGTTTCAACTCTAATATTTGAAGATAATACTGAGTACATTTCTGCTATATTAGTAGTAGTAAACTTGGTAGTGGCAATTTGACTTATTTTAGCATGGTTAACTATACTATTTATTCAAAGTGCACTATGCGAACTTTTTTGGTTAGGAGTCTGTCACCTGCTTGTTTCTATGGATATGTCAATGGAATGTTTCACAGTATGACATTAAACGGCTCGACCTTATATTTATTCGATTACATGTGGATTTATAGATCAAAAATACTTAGAAAAACATGCATTCTACTGTGAGCAGCAATGCCTCTCCACAGATCTGATTTGTACCTTGATCTGGTCTGGTTTCCATGAAGATAGAAAGGTTTAACAGTACCCTGAAACATCTCCATGAAGAAAAGCATTTGATGGACTGTCCACCAGAAAAGTTACACAATGCACTAGGGGTGTAACGATATCCAAGTCTCACGATACAATATCGTCACGGTATAAACCTCACAGTACGATAATTATTGCGATATCGCGGGAAAGCTTACAATATGGTGGGGAGGCTCACGATGTAACAATATCCAATTCTTTCGGTACAATATTTTCATGATATACATCTCACGGTACGATATTAATTGCGATATTTTGTGGAGGCTAACAAAACTGTGAAAATGCTACTTTTTCGTCTTAAAATGCTTTGACAAGACTAAATGCAAAGAACTTAAAAGTCCTTAGAACTGTTATTTCTATTATCTAATAGAGTCTACACTGAAATGGAGCAAAGGATCATGGTCTATGTAGTTCCATCTGTCTTTTTTTTTAGATAATGCTGCACCATAAGTCTTAATTTAAGCAAAGAGACTTGTAATTTGATATATTGTGATGGGCCACGATTAGCCTGATTCATCAGTTGGTTTCACTTCGTGGAAACTGTCTGATCTTGCAGCGTTAGAATTCGTTCGCTCAACTGTAGGCGGGAACTTTTGTCATTTAACCAATTGCTGCTATTTGGTCGTGACGTATGTAATGTATCGCTAACGGGGCTAACTGGTATATTAAGCTTTTCCAAAATCCTGTAGGAAGAAGGGCAATAACGTCTCCTCCCTTTGATAAAATTCACCAAACATTCTCTTTGTTCTGGCTTTAAATCCTCGATCTCAGGAATTGTTGCCAACACAGAATATATGGATCTTCGTTGATTGGCTGGTGCCCGAATTTGCACTTCCAGGGTTTTTGCGAACCATCTAGTGTATTCCGATTCCTGACCTAGTCGCTGAAGAGAAATAAAATTGAGCGGAAGCAGTCCATGATATTATTGTGAGAACTTTGACGATATGATGTCACGAAATTTCGGTTATTGTTACATCCCTCCAATGCACCTCTAACCAAAGGACCCAGCAAGAAAGAAATCCATTGCTAACTTTTTTTTCACTTAATTCTTTGACTTTCTATGTATTGAGAGGAATGATGCTATTAAAATTATACATATTTTTGAAAGCAGTACCAGAAGTAGTTAGGCATTTAATCAAAACAAATGTACAAGAAACATATGAACCCATGCTGGACATAAGTTGAATGCAGTTTCCACGCATTCATTCACAATATTAAAGCACTGCTATACAATATGTGACATGCAAAAAGTCCACTTGGAGTGATGCCACACAGAGAGCAGCTGAGCGCCCGGAGGAGGAACATGTCGTGTGAACAGATTTATTTGCACACAGCACCAAATCAAGTACATCCGGGCCGCATCCACGTTCCGCCTTATGTTTCCTTACATATCACTTTGCCTCCTTTTATCTACGGGCACTTCCCTTTTCGCGCCTTGTTCCCTCCAATATCTTCAACACTGCAAGCAAGCGTATGTTGACCAATTTATGCAGAAAAGCAGTGTCCCGTGTACAGGGCCCCGTTGTAGATAATCAAGACTACCTGATGAGACCCTAGGGGAGATGGACGAGCGGGTAAGATGGAGGAAAGGATGCAAGGAAGGGAAGGTGGGATGCAGGCGCTGGAAAACAATGAAAATCACAAGATAAACGAGGCACTATTTCAGTGGCAGGATTTATGTACTGTCAACATTACCCTCGCTATTAGGGGGAATCCAATTACTCCGCGCCTCTTCCTTCTCTCGCTAGGAGGGAGGGAACAAGGGAGCAAAAGAAGAGTGAAGGATGGCGGGAAAATGGATACGAAGGAGACTACACAGGGGGCCGAGCAGACAATAACACTTCAACGTGATTTATCCGATTTCAAACACGTATTTAGATGTTAAGGAGACAAGCTTCAGAGCTGAATGCACTGGGTAAGCGAGTGAATGGGGCAGGAAGGAACGGGATGCACACGTGTGAAAGGACGGGCGCACAAAAAACGCTAAAAAGCTGTCAAAAAGAGAAAGAGTTATGAAAAGAAAGGCACAGAGCATGGCAGGGAGATTAAGAAAAACTCCCACTGGATTTAATTGCATGCACCTCCGCTTTTAAATGACTGATAAATTATACATGAAGGATGCAAAGACAATAATTATGAGCTGTTTTAGTGTTGGGAAGAGGAGACAGTAGCAACAGACTGAGCCAAGAAAATGCAGTAAAAACCTCTGGAGAGAGTGAGAGAGAGAGGTCCTAGGAGCAGAGGAATCCAAACGCATTATGTTGATATTACCCAGGCTGCACTTAGGTCTTATAGAAAAGCATCCTGACAGACAGCGATCGGGGAAAAGATATAAGAAAGTGCTCCCATACACACAAACTAGATTTGCTCTCAGCGTTGTGCCCGCAGGTGATAGTCTCAGCAGCTTTGGCCCCTCAGATTTTGGACTTTGTTTTGGTGACCTAGCCTGGAGCACATACACACAGGAACACAAGCGAGCCTAGCGCTAGCATTTATAGCGCTGTCAATATCTCCCCCGTAGTCCGCATTCTGTACCAGGGATTTTTAACAAGCTCAGCCCAATGGATACGCACATAAATGTACCCCAATGTGTCTTTAAAGGTCCCACATCACAAAAAATTGCCTCTTGTGAGTTTTACGTCATGTTAAAATGTCGTTACCTCCTCAAAAAAACATACCTGGAGTTGTGTTTTGTTTCGTTTTTACATTTGAGTATTAGTCTGTCTACATCTCCAAAGCTAAAAAAATCTTCTGTCCTACCTTGTGATGTCATGATGTGGTAGCTTAGTGTTTTCAATTTGAGAGAAGAACACTTAAATATGCAGGCTTTGTGTGTTAAAAATGTGTGAATGAAACAAAACACAACTCCAGGTATGTTTATGATGAGGAAACAGCATTATACCTAAAAAAAAAAAAAAAAGAGTGATATGGGCTCTTTAACTAAATAAATACAAGGCAAGGAATCAGCAACAAGTGGTATATTCAGTTACATTATGTTTTAAACTATATCATATGACTGCACAAAGACACTAATTAAGATCCATACACGGTAATTTGTTCGTAATCTATTTAATATGAGAACAGGTTGAGTGAATGTCATTGCATTTAATTACAATCTATATAGTTACATGAAGACGGTAATAATACTGATATACAGTTTAAATTTTGACAGACAGAAATACTTAATTGCATTGGCTTCTCAAAGAAACTAGACAAGAGAGAAAGAGTGACTGAAGCTGAATTATCTTGCTCTTTTTAAAACAATTTTTATTTAATTTTAGTTGCTTAAATGTTTGCTGGCACTGTTTGAGTACAAAAGAAAATACATGGCAAATACATACATTTGAAAACTGGTTAAATATAAACATGTATGTGTTATTGCCAGATATAAAGTCAGTGTAAACAACAATTTGGCGGATGAGATGTAAAATATATTTTAGTGTTACCAGAGCCAAATGTTTGTTATGTTTCTCAAATATTGTATAGTGATTGAATGAAAATAGTAGGAATATACACTGAATCTGTTGTCAACTTAAGGACACCAATTGTACTGAAGTTATACCTTCTTATATTACACCAAACTTTTAGTCATATTTACTTGGAGTTGTGCTTTGTTTCCTTGGCACATGTTTGAGTAACCCTTTATTATGAGTCTGCATCTCTAAACCTGCTCAAAAATGCTCTGTTCTACCTGGTGATGTCATGAAGTGGTAGTTTTCAAGTTTAATCCAGCATAGATTCGCAATTCCAGGGGGTGAAATGATCCAAATGATTCTAGTGAAGGTGCATGGAGTTTAAAAACAGAACGGGGAGCTTCATGTATGCACGACATGACATCATGAATAGAGTGTTTTCATCTTGAGAGAAGAACACCGCCTACAGGAAATATCCAATGTTTTTGTGTTAAACATGTGCGCGTGAAAGAAAACGCAACTCTGAGTATATTTTTGATGAGGAAACATTAACAACATTATAACATAGACCAGAAAATAGCATAATACGGGTCCTTTAAAAAGTGAAGTTTTTCTATGAATTTACTGATCTCTCTTGGAACACTGCAGATTTACACTCTCAGCCAACCCAATGGGAAAATCAGATTAGATAAAGACGACATGACGTTGTGTGTTTTCAAATGTAGATACAAGAGAAAGAGCATCTGTCAGTCTGAGCCTATCCTTTGCTGAACCTGCCTTTTATAAGCCTGTGCTATCAGCTGTCTGCATCTCCTCCCATTCTCTTCCTTAGCCTCCTGATCATCATTATAAATCTCTATTAAACCCCCCCCACCTTCTAGATAGATGGGTGGTGTCAGTGCACATCTGGCTCCCTCTGCCTCGCGAAAGACAACGCTCACAATCCATAAACGTGTGGGAGAGGGCGCAAAAGGAAATGAGAGAAATACAAATTGACAATCTAACAAAAACAAAAGGATGACAGAAAATCAAACAGCGTCTCTCTCTTTCTCTTTCTTTCTCTCCGTCCTTTTCCTCCGCTCTTTCTCTCCTCTAAACGGCGTGTGTGTTCAGGAGAGCTTTATCTTGTTTCGCAGGGCGTGCTCCAAATCCGTACGGGGGCAGGCGACGATCTCAGTGGTTACAGTTTTGCCCTTAAGCACTGCCACTTAACCCGGGCTAACTCACTCACTCAATGTAGTCAATACCCGGTTGGGCAAAAATGAAGAAAAAAAAAAGAAAAAATAGAGAGACGTGCTTAGTTTGGCATAAAAACTAGAAAGGGAGATAGAGAGAGATGGGTTTTTCCATTGCCGATGTCGATGGCCGATATGTAGGGCCGACGTTGAGTATTTTCCTCCAGTTACGCTATTTAAATTTACTACAAACTCACCCACAGCCCCTTTTTTATTTTATTTTTGTGTGTGTGTGTGTTTAAATAAAACTTTGTGTGTGTTTTTAGGCAGCAGATCGACCAATAATAAAATATCGGCCTCTGCTGGAGATTTAAGACCCATAGCCAATATGATAAAAAGTCCAAATATCGTCCATACATCGGTCTATCTCTAGTAAAAATGATAAAACAACGAAAAAAGTCCCCCCAAAATTTAAAAAAACAAAAAAAAACGAACAGTAATTCAAATCTTATAAACTAAAATACTGAATGGACCTTTACATTTAAATAGATTTTTTTACTTTAAAAAAATGTAATTGCACATTATTTTTTCTCTATATATAATGTTTTGTTATTATTATTATTTCAGAAAAAAGCCCTCAAAACAATGTGATATTTCTTTCTTAAAAGCAGAGCAAAAAAGAGAGAGAGAGAGATGCAGTAACGCCTTGTCTATGGTCCCTTGTCATAATGGCAATAGCTAGCAGTGGATTTGCAGATCCTTAGCGTCTAGCTTTGGGCACTGGCACGCTGCACAGCCCTATAAGCTCGAAGGCAGAATGCGTTTTTTGCTCCAACCGTTCACATACACACAAACTAAAAGGTCAATGTCTTGCCACACCACCGCTCTGCCCAAGAAACCCGAATTGATTGATTTGACTCGTCTTTACCACAGGCTACGGAGGGGGGAAAAGAGAGAGGAAGAGGAAGAAAGAGCTAGACAGACGGAGGGAGATAAGACAGAGGAAGGGCGTACGGAGAGAGGAAGGGAGTGAGAGAGAGAGAGAGAGAAAAAAGAGGGGAGATTCTGGTGTAATTTGGCACAAACGCTAAGAGATGGGGAAGAGTGGCAGATCCAGAATAGTCTAATATTGGCGTTTGAAAATAGTTGAAAGTGTTGTGTGATCTGTTGCGATGTGCTTTCTGTCAATAAGGAGGAGGCAGTCTGAGCCAAAGGGACTGGAAAATATCATCATGACACTGTAGTGTGGAGGCAGAGACTGGAGCAGGTTTAAGGGTCACTGGTTACAGCCTAAACCATATGTCTGTGTTACATAAGTGATCGTTTTAGAATATGATTGTCAAAAGAGGTGCACTCATTTACGTAATAACTTTTTAAAACACAATTTTCTGAGCAGTTTTCAGACACCATACTAAGTAATATATTAAAGTGTAACAGTACTTGTACTTTTTCTTATTACCGTATTTTTCAGACTATAAGTTGCACTTTTTGTCAAGGTTTGGGTGGTCCTGCGACTTATACTCCGGTGTGTGTCAGTATCTGCTGCTACTATTACTCCTGTACCACTGTCACTTCGCACTCTACTGCGCATGTCTCCTGTAAAAAGATCCGCTGTCTTGCTGCAAATAGTGAAATATTTAGCCGAAAATGGAAATCACGCAGCAGAAAGAAAGTTTGGAGTGAGTGATTAACTGGCGGAAAGCGAGGATAGAGAACACAGCTTCACGGTAACCGGGAGGGTGCGCCATGTGACTTTCCTGGAAGTTACGGGATGGATCAACAAAGCCTGAACTTCAATCACAACCCAAACCATCCTGTTGGGATTCAGAAAGGCCAGAATAATTCTAATTGGAAATGATGCTGTGTCTGTTGACAGCTACGCAGAAGAGGAACTGATGCACTGTTTACATCATGGATCTATGGTGTACCTCCGGAGGTCGCGCAGAAGTGACACTGAAGATGGAGAATTCAATGGATTTAGTGATTTGGAGTGAGATTGTGAGTTTGGTAAACTTATGTTATGTTATTTATGCTATAATTATCTGATTAACTGTTACTATGTTAACATATTCTGTTGTTATTACTATAACTTGCCTTTCATGATGAAATGTCGCTTCCTGATCTCTGATTTTACAAAATACATTTCCCCAAAAAGTGCGACTTATAATCCGGTGCGACTTATATGTTTTTTTTCTTCTTCATTGCACATTTTTTGGATGGTGTGACTTATACTCATGAGTGACTTATAGTCTGTGGCTTATTATCTCAAATAGCAGAGTGTACATAATTTAACGATTTGCCTGTCAAATTACATTAACTTCAAATTACACATAACGTGCTACATTCAGATTGTTACAATTAGTCTAACTTCAGTAGGATAGTTTACCGAAAAACATTAGGTGCATTTCTTTGTACTACTACATTATTTTATAATATTTTTTCTTAAATACAACCCCATACTTATAAATATTACAAAAAGAAAACAACTTTTAGACTCACTGAGATGAAAGTATTACAATATAATACAGCATTAGAATTTTATCCAATTTCTCACAAATCTGTTTACAAATAATGCTCAATTTGTGGTAAAATTGTAAATTCAACCATTTGTACTAACATATTGCAGTTACAAGATTTTCAAAGACAGGTTTTGTACTGTTCTTTCATCCCATCTGTTCCTGTGTGTTTGCGATCTAAAAGAGCAACACCTGAAATGTGAATGACATGCCAACAGTTGTGTCAGGATCTATTATCATCAGAGGCACACACACACATGCACAAACACATACACACACACACACGCACATACACACACACACAGCACCTTAGTGTGAAGCTGCCATGGCATCGCACTGAGCCAAGGTGTTATTGGATCACTCTATTCTAGTGCTGTGCGAGGAGGGGGGGTTTACTGCCAACAGATGGTGTTTACCTAGTAGCAGGTTGGTTGGATCACCTCCGCACCCCCGCCACTGGCCGTACCATTTTGGAAAGGCTAGCTATAACACCCCAAATATCAAACTTTTCTTGCCAATTGCCAGAGGTGGGAAGGTGAGAAACTATAGCATTAAATCTAATTCACAAATAAATCTGTCTTCTTTTTTTGATACATTTTCTCATTATAGGAATACTGAGAATTATTTTGAAGTAACAATACACTTAATTACTATAGTTTTGAAGCTACCTTGAAGGTTAAAAAATGACCTTACAGTTATCTTATAATTATCTTACAATTTACATTTTGCAATTTGGACATTATTTTATGTTTTGTCTGTCTATAGCACTGAAACCCATTAAAGAAATTCATTATGCCAGCACTGAAACATTATAGCTGTTTCTACTTTTTCACTACTTACTTACTGCAACTGACTCCGATAAACATGTTGGCCACTACTAATTTTAAAGAAATGGCTGCATTTTAAAGTAACTTCCTGAACTAAAACTTTTGTCTCCTCCACCCTTCTGCATATCCACTGCTCCTTCCATCTGAAACAGCGTTGATAACTTTCAGAGCCAGTGTCTGCAGAACACACAGAGATAAAGGAGGGAGAATGGGGCCAGTTGTGCTCTTTTCTGGTCTGTAGTTATGTAGGTCACACTTTCCCTGCGACACTGGAGCGGGGAATTTGTAAATCTGACATAATAAGGCATTTGGCCCACAGTGACGCTCCAGAACAGCCTCTGTCTTTGCCTGGATCATTTTGAGTGCACGGCAGGCCACGTACTACCTGCTGATGGAGAAGAAGACAGAGGAGAAGGCAGACCATGGGGGAGAGGGGTGGAGCAGATGGGACATACTAAAAGTTTTAAAAAGGGCCCATATTACGCTACTTTTATTTGATTTATTTATACTGTTGTTTCCTCTTCAAAAACATACTTGGAGTTGTGTTTTGTTTCAGGCTGAGTTCTTCTCTCAAACAGAAAACACTACCTTGTGATGTCGTGTGGAAATACAGCAAGTGTTGTGTTTTTAAACATCATACACCTTCACTAGAATCATTTGAATAATTTCAGCCCTGGAACTGCCAATTTCTACTAAACAGAAAGTAAAAGGTAACTCGAAAACTACTACTTCATGACAAGGTGAAACAGAGCATTTTGAGCTTTGGAGATATAGACAGACTAATAATAAAAAGTTACTCAAATGAATGAAACTAAACACAACTCAAGATATGTTTTTAGGCGGTAACAATTCTAACATGGCATAAAGTAATATAGGACCTTTAAAATCTTGTCCATGTCCAGCTGTTCTAATACAAGTATTCACATATACAGTATAAGAAAATGTATTTAAAGGGTTCAGAATTTTGGACATAGGGCCTCATTTCCTAGTGAGACAGAGTGTTGGAGATGTGTGAAGACACTTTTTTAAATATTCCATCCAGTCCTTGTATTTGCAGAGGTCGCTGGTGCTAGGCTAGTGCATGTCAATGGCCATAGTTAGCCTGACACTAAAAACAGTCTTACCCACTCCACAAAACACCAGAAGTAAATCTATTATTATGTCAGACTATTGATGTAAATGTCTGTGTTGATAGAATAACGTTTGAAATAAAACCAACCTTGCATCGCATGAATCGTTGCATGTTGAGGGACTATTTTCTCATATATCAGTCCGCCGCTGTAAAGCTTTCTATCAGGAAGTACAACTCACTGTTGCTGCTCAGACATAAATCTTTCAAATGCAAGGTTGGTTTTACTTCTAAAATTATTCTATAGACACAGACATTTACATCGACAGTACATTGACAGGCGTACTCACTAAGAAATGAGGTCCTATGTCCAAAATTCCGAACGGTCCCTTTAAAATGTATAACTTCGGTAATACAGTAATATTTTGAGGATTTCTCAGTTTAACTTTTTTTCTATGACATGGGGAAACAACATGTGGATAACAGATATACATAAATGAGAAATTGCAACATGGTGATGGCTATTTCAGTGCTAAAATGTTCATAACAAATTGAGCAAACCGAAGGAAAAAAGAAAATCTGCTTTTGAGAATGGATGGCAACACACAAAATTACCCAATTATGCATCAGTAAAACCATACAGTAATTAAAATCATATAAATACAAAAACTGACTGAGAATAATAGGGGACCTTTACATTTAAGTATAATTTTTTTGGATGGACAATGAGGCATGAATTAAAAAAAAACAAAAAAAACACACAAATTAATTTCTTTTTTCTTTTTTAAAATTTAATTTCAGGAAAAAAGCCCCAAAACAATGTGATATTTCTTTTCTTTTTTCCCAAGCCTTTCCTTTCATGTAACAAGCAGTGGGACATGTGCGGCGCAATTCCCCACCTCGTTAATAATTCACCTATGGCTTTGGCCTGTTCACATAGACAGAACCGGAACGAATCCAGGAATAAAAAAAAAAAAAAAAAAAATCGTGAAATTCCCAAGAAACACTGCAGCCGTGTCCTGTCAGTCTCTTGGTACGTTCCTCATATATTCACGCACAATAAGACAAGAGGACGGGTCTGGCGGTGCTGCTGTTTGGAGCTAAAATAAGGCCGTGTCTGGAGAAGGGAGCTGGTTTCCCCTGGAGTGGGCTACAGAAGAGCACTAAAAGCTAAGTGGATACGGTCGGGGGGAAAAAGCCCCTCTAGATCTGAAGAAGAAGAGAAGAGGAGGGGGGTTGAAGAGGAGGAGGAGGACGGGAGCAGCGCGCGGAGGAATCAAAGCCGAGGCAGAAAGGTAAGACAAAAAGAGAAGAGATGGAATCCAAAAGTTAAAATTATAGTAACTTCAAAATTTTATGATGGACAAGTTTGAGTTTTAAAGGTGCATTGTGTCTTTTTTTTTTGGTTCGGGGTCTGTCGTCTGTCATTGCGCTACCTGGAATGTTCCGCAGTATGACATTAAACAGCTCTGCCTTACATTTATTCAATTACAAGTGTTTGTATAGTTCAAAAATACAGAGAAAAACAGGGATCGGAGCTGTAACTTGGTCTGGTTTGGTGTCAATAAATATAGAAAGCAATGACATCTCCATGGAGAAAAACATTTGAAAAACCCTCCACCAGAAAGCTAGAACAGTATACAATAATTTAATCCAAATTTCCAGAGCATAAATGAGAAAAACCTTTGATAAGTACCATTTAAGACAAGTATAAATCCAGATTAATATGCTCCAATCAATACCAGCAATAACAAGCTAATTATCTAATTATAAAAATAGCACAAATTTAACAAAAATATGTTTAACAGGCATCCAGTAATTTAGAAAAAATTTAAAAAGTCAAATTTTGCAGGGATTCTTCATCACAAATGGTACTATTAGCAAAAAGACATCACTCAAAAGTTTAAAAAATAATGATGGTATTTTTTAACTTACAAATTAAGACATTGCATTAACAAGTTTGACTTCTGGGAGAAAATGAAATGTGTCAAAGAACTCATAAGTGATCCAGGGCTGTGTTGGCAGACGTTAATTTCCTTTGAATAATTGAAAATAGACACGTCCTGACAGCTCGGAGAAAGAGACGAATCGAAGCACAATTTGCCTTAAAAGTCCTCGCTGTGATAACGTATGACCACATTAGCCCGGCTCTATGCATTTATGGATGGTTTTTGTGTAAATAGATATTCTGCCCAAAAGTGTTTGTCAAAATATCTTTGTCCAAATGACACAACAGCAAATGCTCAAAAAATAAATACGCTGCGTGAATATTTGACAATAATGTGACAGATAGCAGAAGAAAACACACTGATTCATTCAAGTGAATCATTCGTATGGACAGATGACAATGTTTTACTCTGGTCATATTTTAAAACTAAGTCATTTAAAAGGCGCATTAGAAGTTTGTTAAATTACAACAGCGGAGTTTCTAATGATACGATTTCTGTAGGTGACAAATGTATGGAGTGTAATCTGTGTACCAATTGTTCTTTCGTTCTTCAATATAAAACCATAAATAAGAAAAGCAAAAAAATTTTTTTTTTTCTTCATCATTTGTCTCCAAAACCAAAATGAAAAAAAAAAAACTAAACTAAAGCGATAATGATTCTTTTTTCAAATTTAAATTTTGTGTTTAAATGAATAAAGGAAAAAACAGATAACAGTCGTTTCCCATTTCTTTGACTTAAACTGTGACGCTGGATGGAACCAGGACTGAATCAGGTCCGGGATCAGACCGGAAGACCAGGACTTAAACCAAGACAGGGAACAGGAGCAGGACTGAGACTGGGACTGAGACCCGGACCAGACCGGGACTGAGACTGGGACCAGACCAGGACCAGACTGGGACTGAGATGGGGACCAGGCCGAGACCAGACAGGGATCAGACCAGGATCAGACTGGGACTGAGAGCGGGACCAGACCAGAACTGAGACCAGGACAGAGACCGGGAACAGGGCCAGGACTGAGACCGGGACTGAGACCAGGACCAGACCCGGACCAGACTGGGACTGAGACCAGGCCCAGACCAGGACTGAGACTGAAAACGGTTTAGTCCTGGTTTAGTCTTGATTTAGTCCTGGTTCAGTCTGTATGAGGCGCAAAAGTCCAGCATCATAGTTTAAGTCACGGAAACAGGAAACATCGTTATCTGTTTGTTCATTTTTGTTTTTTAGAGACAAATAATTAAGAAAATAGTTGTTTTTTCATTTTCTTATTTTTGGTTTTATATTGAAAAACAAATGTACGAATGATACACGGAATGAGCGTGAACTGTGAATATTCAGTCTGAAGTCTCCATTATTCCAAAAGGGTTGTGAGGACTATAGCTCACAGAAAGACAACCATTCCCTCACTGGTTTGGCCGATACATAATAAAAAATAATGCATCAGTCTAATATAGTGCTGTTCCAGACACACAGCGTTACTTTACAATGTGACAGTTGCCCAGGGACAGACTGATGGAAGTGAGGCTGCCAATCTGTATCACTGGACTCTCTGACCACCAACACTCACGCACATGCATATTTCTGGACGTATCGGGGAACTACATAAGATATACTTGGCTGGAAGGCTAACCACTCTGCCATCTCCGTCTTGAATTATTTGGCGGAAGAAAATCGTAACAAATGCCCAGTATTTTGAAGTATGGAGCATTATGTTTCATAGCGCAGAATTTGTGCTTTCTGAACTATCGGTTGTATAAAACAAGCGCAGTCTTTTGCCTTTGTGTTTTTGGAAAAATGATTATTTAGAAGCATCTGTCACTTTGCACTTGAAGTTGTGGGAGCCGAGCGCAGTCGTTCAGAGAGTCATGTTTTGCTTAAGTTGTGAAGTACTTTACGAGTTGGAAGCTGAAGCCGTGGATAAACACATGGAACAAGGGTGTTACACTGGCAGCTCAACTCTCTCCTCTCTCTGTCTGTCTCTCTCTTTTTATTTCCCCCTCCTTCCTCCCCTCTCTCCTTCTTTCTTTCTTTCTCTCTCCTTCTTCCTTTGCTCCTCCCACCCATTACCAAACTCTCATCTTATTCTTCTCCGTCTCTTCTCCCTCTTCTCTCTCTCCTTTTGCTCTCTCCTTTCTCCATCAGTACAGAATATAATGTGTTTCCGCATCTCTCTCTCTCTTTCTTTCTCTCGCTTTCTTTCTCTCTCTCTCTTCTTTGAATTTCCCACCCATCACCTAACCCCTGTCTTAGTCTCTCTCCTATCCTCCGTCCCCTCTCTTCCCCTCTCTTTCCTCTTCATCAGTACAGAATACATTGTGTTCTCTCTCTCTCTCTTTCTCGCCCACTCATTACCTAACCCATCTTAGGCTACGTTCAGACTGCAGGGCTTAACGCTCAATTCCGATTTTTTTGTGAAATCTGATGTTTTTGTGAGGTCGTTCACATTTCCAATTAAATGCGACTTGTATGTGACTCCAGTGTGAACATTAAACGGCCCAAAAGTGTCCCGCATGTGCACTGGAGACACGATGATGTCAACCGCAGCGAGCGTGCTCTGTGTTTACGGAAGTTGTCCAAACATGGACGCGAGCGTTGAGCACCTGGCGATTTTAAAGTTCCTCTCGTACCGGAGCCAGAACATGTACAACTTACTTGTTTTAAGGAGGAGATTGAGAAGGAGAAGGACGAGGTTTTTGGCCGTGGTGTTTTGTGGGGCAGTGGCATAGCAGCGTCCGTTGAAAGGAACGTGTGGATGCGGAGACGTAGCCAAGAGTGGTGAGTGGTGATGTGCTTCGCTTCAGTGACACGGAGTTCATTAACAATTTTTGCCTACTTCAGCGCAGAATAGTGACGTTTGTGGCTTGTTGATAACGTGTAGGTCGAAAGAATGCGCTTTGGCTGTTCAGACTGAAGTCGCATGTCAAAAGATCGAATATGTATCCATTTTAGGACCACATATTGAAGTGGCCTGGGTCGCATTTGAAAAAATCGGATCTGTGTCGTTCAGACTGTCATTAAAAGATCAGATACAGGTCACACAGGGGCCAAAAAATCGAATTTGGGTCACTTCAGGCTGCAGTCTGAACGTAACGTTAGTCTCTCTCTCTCCTATCCTTGCTCTCTTCTCCCCTTCTCTCTCCTCTCCAGAATACATTGTGTTTTTTTTTTACTCTCTCTCTCTCTCTCTCTCTCTCTCTGTGTGTGTGTCTCTCTCTTTCTCTCCTATGCCTCTCCCAGCCATTACCTAACCATCATCTTATTCTCTCTCTCACCTATCCTCCCTCCCCTCTCCCCCTCTCTCTGCTCTCCATCAGTACAGAATATATTGTGTTTTGACTCCTAGTGTTTCTGCATTGCTCTCTCTCTCTCTCTCCCTCTCTCTTCCTTTCGCTGTCCCATCTGGCCTCATGTAGGTACACTCCTTCTCCATTAGTGAACATTGTCGGGCTGCCCAGGGGTGTAGCTGGAATCGAAGGGACGGATTGTTGCGTGATCCACTATTGCACACACATAGCTAGACAAGATACCAGGACTGAAGTAGAACCAAAACACACAAATCTAAAGTAATACAAGTCACTATGAGTCTTTTATGGAGAGGACTCCGCACAATCTGTCATTTGCAAATATAAGAGCACACCATACCACCTACCAGAATGCCTAATCTCGCCTGGTTGTGAAAGTTAAGCAGGTTTGGACCTGATTAGTGATGTTGTGGGAGACCGCTGGGAGCAGCAGCGGTTCCACTGCTAATTTGTCTTTAGTCAGCAGTCTTACTTTGCAAAGGTTGAAATAGGGCTGGGCAATTAATTTGATTAATTTGGGTTTTTAATGATCAAGAAAATTGCAAAATCACGTCTTATTATGAAACAAGTTTACTCCTGATTTTCCTACTTGCAAAGCAGCGCTATTGTGCAATTTCAATTAGATACCGTGAAAGCAGTTTACAATTTCTTAATAATAGCAAATGAAGAATGAAACTGTAAAGCGCTTCACCAGTTTGAAAGAACAGAAGGGGTGTTCTAGCCTGATTTATCAGATTAACTTTGTGGAAACCGCCTGACCTCGCAGTATTAGGATTTGTTCACTTGACTGTAGGTGGGTACTTTTTTATTTAACCAATCGCTGCTATTTGGTTCTGTAATGCGCCGGAACACTCAGTGGTGATCAAGTAATTGCCGGCACAACAGCAAACAAAGCAGAGAGTGAACATGTCTGTCAACGATCATTGTCATTTCTGCGAGATGAACTTGTGAATTAAAGGTGCAATAAAAAATGCAAAGTTTGTATTTGACAAAGGAAGTCCAAAGGAGGATAGTGTATGCAGCTCTTCACTGATTGGCCAGTGAGCAGTCTACAACTTTTGGGGTTCTTACAAGCCGTCTAGTGTATTCCAAATCCCTGACCTAGTTGCTGGAAAGAAATGAAATTGAGCGGAGGCACTAGGCGGCTACAAAAAAATCAAGATTTTATTTTTTGGCCATATTGCTCATCCCTATATGTTGAAAAATGGTACAGTAATTCAAATTCTACCAGAATTTATTTAGTCAAGCCCACAACTCTCAAAACCACCGTGCCAGTATTAGAAGTCTTATCCCAATTCAGACACCAGGAGGTGAAATGAAACCGCACAGAATAAAGTACCTGTGAATACAACATTGATGGACACACAGCGGTACACAATTCATTATAAAACAAACGACCAAATATTGTATTCTTTGGAGTAAACACAAACATTATTTTACGCTTTTTGACAGAAATCAGACACCTTTGACACATTTTCCTTGTGTGAATTTTTGCACCCCCACTTGTTTTATTCTCATTTTCTTGCACATCACAGGGCCTCAAATTTACTGTGATGTATTGAATTGGAGCTGCCTTGATCAGGTCACGCAGCTCAGCCAGCACAAAGCAAAGCACAAGCAGAGGAGAAAGGCATAGTTACACATTTAAAAATACACCCTCTCTTATCACTATATAGGCTTTAGTGTCCGGGCTAACATCGCATGCTTCCGGGCAGGGCTATTCTAATCCTAACCAGGGACAAACAAGAGCACGAGAGGCCGCTGCGACGCTGATGCATTCTGGGTAATATCCTCGGTGCATTCCCCAGTGGGCTGTTTCAATCTCACTATGGCCAGTGTGAAAATGATGAAGCCAGATATGAGCGCAGGAGGGAAAAAGTGGCTGTAAACAAGCGCAACCTGTTCAAGATGAGTATGCCTGTGTGTTGCGTGTGTGTTTGCACGTGTGTGTGTGAGCGTGAGCAACGTGTGTGTGCCGAGCTGTACCGAGAACAATGCAAAGGAAGAGGAGGATACAGGCAAGACATGGTAAGTGGCATTTTTAGAACAGTTACTTGACTCGTATAATTTAAAACATTTAACCTTCTGTCACAAACCCAGTCAATATTTGGTTTGTCAGTGCAGTATTATAATTTAAGGATTTTTAACAAGGCCGTATTGGGAGAAAGAGAACACGTAAGATAGAATTCATTACTCAAAAAGTTTTATTTACACTCAGGTTTTGTTATGAATACTTAGGCATTTTAACAGACTTTACTTTTTCCCATATTTGTATTTATTTATTGTTGTGATTTTTTAGCCTATCGCCAGTAATGCATTGTTTGGTTTATACATACACGAATAAATTGACAAAAAAGTCTTTCATTATATTTAAAGATGCAATGTGTAACTTTTCAACCTGTTTGTTTCCATGGAGGTGTTAATGCTTTGGTTTAAATTGTCGACAGTATGGTATTTACACATCTGTCTTGCATTTGGGCCTGGTCAAACAGAAGTATACAGCAAGGCCAAAAATTCAAGTTAATGCATCTGATATAAAAAATGATTCAACAGATACATATGTACTCTAGTTTATGAAACTGTTTACCTTTTTTCTGTACCATTTTTGGTTCTAAAGTTACATACATTTTAAACAGACCATGTATGAAACATGGAACAAAAAATATTTCCCAAATTTCAAAGACCTGCAAATCATGTAAATAAATGGATGTATTTCATCATATCTTGTATTATTTGATCTTTGAACTGTTGGTACATGATTTTTCACAAAAAAAAAAAGTATTTAAAATGATAAAAATTAGCTTAGAAGGACTGACATATTTTATAGAAATAGTTTCCTTTCATTTTGAAGTAATATTAAAGTATTCAGAAGAAAACAGCTGACAAATTATGAAAAATCATGCACCTTCTACTTGCTTGCACAATTTTCCCTCCGTTACTTTTCCCTCCGTTACCATGACCTTTCTTAATAAAAAATCTCATTACTCAAAAGGTAAGAGGTTTTTCAACCTAATCTTGTACCATATGGTAGAAAACTATATGAAGCAAATATTCAAACCAGTTTGTTAAGGATATGTAAGTGAGGACCGATAGTTATCGCTGTTTGTATTTATTGCCCAAAAAATGCTGCATATTTCATTCCCTCAGTTACCGACATGAGTTTTAAAATTTTTTTGTCAACAACTTGAAAGAATATCGCAGGGTTAACTTTACCCTGTTGGAGTGTTAACTCTTTCCTACATTCTGATACTTTACTTATTTCAATAGTCCCTCTAGTTTCTGAATAAGAGCTATTTGAATGTAAAAAATCTGCCCGTTTCCCTCCGTTACCGCTTGACCAGACCCATTTATTCAACTACAGACATTATTTATCACTCAGAAATATTTTACGTCGCATCTCCACAACTTGTTTTTGGCTTGCAAGTTTCCATGGAGATTTTTATGTTTATCGCCATACTGTGGAACATTCTAGGCTCCGTGGACACAAGCAGATGATGGACTCTCTATCGGACAAGTTACACGGCACACCTTTAAAGAAATATGTTACTGCGTTAATGAGAAACAATATAAAATATAAAATGCTATCAAAAACTGTGATTGATCAATATGAGAAAAAAAAAAAAGGATAATTTCATCGTGCCATCATCCGTTGTAAAAAGATGAATGCCGGTTTCTGATGTTATTGTAATCCTAATTCTCATGACACACTATATGTATCTATGGCTGGGGACCAGGAAACTGGGAACAATGGACAGAAATAAAAGGATCCGATGAGAAGGATTGAGAGCATTTGAGGAGAAGCCGTGTGTCCCTCTTTAGCGCGGATGCTTTGTGTGCGATTGTGTTTGTGCATTTGTGTGTGTGTATGTATGACTAAGTAGGATAGAGAGAGAAAGAGACAGGCGGATAAATAGATGGGGTAAAGAAAGGTGGAGAGAGAGTGTCTGTGTGAGTAGGGGGGGTAGAGAGAAAGAGAGAGATCGGGAAGGAAAGAGAGAGCGTGTCTGTGTTTGTAGGAGGGGTAGAGAGAGGGGATAGAGAGAGAAAGAGCGGAGTGTGGGGGACGGATAGATAGAGAGGAGGGGTAAAGAGAAATGGAGAGAGAGTGTCTGTGTGGGTAGGGGAGGTAGAGAGAGAGAGACGGATAGAGAGAGAAAGAGAGATGCGGGTTAGAAGAAGAGAGAGAGGGGGAGAGAAAGAACGAGTGAGAGGGAGGAGGAGAGAGAGAAAGAGAAAGAAAGAGGGATAGATAGAAAGAACAAGAGAGAGGGGGGAGAGAAAGAAAGAGACAGAGAAATAGAGGGATACAGAGAAAGAGACAGACAGAGAGAGAAAAAGAGAGAGGGGGGGAGAAAGAGAAAGAAAGAGAGAGGGATAGAAAGAATGAGAGATAGAAAGAAAGAGAGAGAGAGAGGGGTGAACACTGCCACAGTCCTATAGCCTCCCGTGAGACACCACTTCAAACAGACTGCACAAGTACTGCCAAGGGTTCAGTGTGTGGATGAGCCGCTGCATACATCAGCTCTGCATTCACCCGCGCTCTCTTTAGCTTCCATAAAAAAGCCTTTTACTGCATTTAGGGTGACTGCTTTCAAAACGCTCTATTATTATATGTACATCTATACATCATTGTGGGCAGAGGTATAAAGATGTTAAGGCCATGCGTTCAACTGGTTTCATTACACACACACAGCTGGTCTCGAGTGTGTCAAGGTGTTCAAGCTCAAGGTGAATATTCAAGAAATATAAACTACAGATTAAAGGTCCTGTATTACACAAAACTGACTCTTGTGCGCTTTAAATCATGTTAAAATGTTGTTACCTCATTGAAAACATACCTCGAGTTCACACATATTTGAGTAATACTTTGTTATTATTGGTCTGTTTACATCTCCAAAGCCCAAAATGCTCCTTATTATTATTATTATTATTATTATTATTAATTTTTTTTTTATCTGTATTTGTGTGTTAAACATCCAATTTTTACATTTTATAAATAAGATAAAAGATAATGTAATACAGGGCCCTTTAGACCAGGGGTTCTTAACAAAGTAACCTGGGGCCCTATCTCATGTTAAATGCATTATATTGTACTTAACTATAAATACAGCCAGTGGACTGTTTGCCCTTCATGTAAACTAAAGAAAAAAATAATAATACTGGCATAAATCAGCTAATCAGAGAAGAGTATTGCCCAAGGACATGATGGCAGAATAAATGTGGCTCAAACTGAAATGCTAAAACAAGGACTCACTAAATGCATGAATCCAAACAAATCGTTTATGTAACCATTACGTCTATTATCTAAGATGCTTCTGGTGCAAATTGTTTGACTGGGAAGTGTTCCAGGCCACTTCAATGATTGCAAATGGGCCTAGCATAGCAGCCTAATAAAGTGCCAGATATTGGTTAGATGTGCACTGTTGGGAGTCTGCCTGCTTTACCCCATGGAGATGTTTTTGTTTTGCCCGAATTAACGGTCCCATATTATGCAAAATTGATTCTAAAATTGATCTCCAAAGCTCCAAATGCTCTGCTCCACCTTGTGATGTCATGTAGTGATAGTTTTCAAGTTTTACCTTTTGTTCAGTAGCAGATGGCAGTTCCAGAGCTGAAATCCAAATGATTCTAGTGAAGATGTATGGAGTTTAAAAACACAGTGGAGCATTTCCTGTATTACCACGTCAGATCACAAGGTGGAACAGAGTGTTTTCAGTTTGAGAGAAGAGAGAGAAGAGCCTAAAAATGTAGAAACTACATTTACAGTTTACATTTATTACATTAAGACTCTTAAATGCCATCACTACATGCTATCTCTAAGGAAATAGATTAGTTTAATGCAATGGAACATTACTGGCAAAGCAATAACCTCCCCTAGTAACAAGCAATAAAAAAGTGACACAATGCACGTACTTACGACAGCGTAATACAAAAAACTCCTAAATGCCATACATTGTGTACGTAATTTTCCACCATATTTCATTGCACTAAACACTGCGTTCACTGCGTTATGAGACTTCTACAAAATGCGTCCAACCCCCGAAGCGCATCGATTTTCACTTTCCAGCTTTGACATTTCAGAAGTTTGCTTTATGTCTTCACTTATGTAACCTTCTCTTTTTCTCAACCATAAACAATCATCAAAGAGAGCCCTGAAATAGCCTGTAGCCTAGTTCCTGCTTAACCCCCCTTCTGGCAATCGCACTCGACATAATTAAACAAATCCATAGTGTCTATTAAGCGCGAAGGCCTCCCCGCTGTGAGAGACATATTAAAACCCGGATTAGTCCAAAACAATTACAAAATGCTACAGATAGTGCCTTGTAGTCCCAGGCCAGTACTGCGTGTGAGTGGATGGCCCTCCTGTAGGCATTAAAGTGCATATGACATGGTTTCATGCTTATATGTTCATGGTCTAATTATTGCTTGGTTTAGTGGGATAGTGCACCAATGTGATAGCAAATATTTACCATAGTATATAGTTTATATAATGTTAAAGGTGCCCTTTACAGGTGGAACTTTTTGGTTGGTTGGGTTACCTGCTTCTTTCTGTAGATATATCATTGCTCTGCCTGAAATGTTCCACCGTATGACATTAAACAGATCTACCTTACATTTATTCAATTACAGGTGGGTTTATAGCTCAGAAATACATAGAAAAACATGCATTCTGACTTGCCTCTCCACAGATCTGACCTGTAACTTGGTCTGGTTTAATACCATACTGTGAAACATTCCAGACAAAGCAATAACATCTCCTTGGAGAATTTGACAGATCCTCCTCCAGAAAAGTTGCACAATGTACCTTGGAGTATCAGTTTGTGGAAAAAGTACAAAATTACTAGCCTGATTCATCAGCCGGTTTCACTTTGTGGAAACCGTCTGACCTCGCAGCATTAGGATTTGGTAGGCAGGTACTTTTTTTGTTTAACCAATTGCTGCTATTTGGTTGTGACGTATGTAATGCGCTGCTAACAGGGTAACTGGTATATTACGCTTTTCCCAAATCCCGTAGGAAGAAGGGCAATAACATCGTTCCCCTTGATAAATTTCACCAAACATTATTTTTGTTCCGCCTTTAAATCCTCGATCTCGGGAATCGTTGCCAACACAGAATGTATGGCTCTTCGCTGATTGGCTGGTGCCCAAACTCGCACTTCTGGGGTTTTTGCGACCCGTCTTGTGTGTTCAAATTCCTGACCAAGTCACTGGAGAGAAATGAAACGGAGCGGAGGCACTAGGTGGCACCAGCCTGGCTACAAAAATACAAGAAGTAGCTGGGAGTTCTAAAATTAAATACCTCTATCTATATCATCAACACAGATAATAGCATCTAAAATATTGTCATTTATATTCTAATCATAAGTGTTGTGAAATTTAGTTTTGGGCCTTAATATTATGGATGCTATATAGAATTACCTCTATATCTGCTCATATTTTACCAGTACAAGTTCCCCAAAATATGGCGAGATTTTCACTACAGTCTTAAATATAACACTTTTGGCGAAATAAGCAGTCTTACCTGTCACTTTAAATTGGGACCACACACCAGCTTGTCCTATAGGTTTAATAACTCAAGGCAGCAGTGGTAGTAGCTGTTGTGCACACTCCAAAGGCAGCTGGGACCCTGGGAATCCGCTAAATAAAGCCCACTTTGAACACAGCAAAGCCCCTAGCCTCATTATGTACTGGATACGTCATTATAACTGAATAATAATGTACGTGGTGTTAAGAGCAAGCACAGAAGGGGCAATCTGGTTACATACATATAAAAGCATTAGGTAGAGGCGTTTGATCCTGTTGTCACATATGGGTATAATACATGGGTTTATTTGTGTTCTCTTCTCTGCTAACATTCAAATTATATATGTAAGGGTTAAATGCTAACTCCAGACACAATGGGGACACTGGAGTGGAGTTTCCTAGTATTGTGGAGGCCATGAGTTCATCCCTAGTTGCAAAATTAAAAGATTCTTTGTTCAAATTATCAAGGTTCATGCCACAATTTACCATCCAAAATGATCAGTAATAAAGATCTATATAATAAAATATTAATCGAAAACTACTACTACTTTTTTTGGCAGGAACTATTGGCTTTTGTACAAAATGTCTATGAAATCTTTGAGTTGGAGCTCACTTTTTGTGTTTCCAACCAGACCAATTCAATACTTTTTCATGACTGAAGCCCGGATAAAGACATAAGTGATTTGATCCCGTTGCTGCATATTCACTCCCTGTGACCTATTTTAAGTCTAACATTCACACTATAACTTCCTAGCACAACTTTTTCTTCCCCTCTCCCACACAACATCAGGTCATGCATTAGCAACCAGCGTGTCACCGAGTAGAGTTTAAAATCTTACGCCTTTCTATAAATCATTAAAATGGCTTAGCCCGGGAGACACAGGCCTGACTAGCTTCATACAATATGGAAGGAGGCAGGAGCGCTGGGAGCTCCATGGGAACGGAGTTTGTTTGCTATTTCTGTCACAAGAACAAAGATTTGTAAATCTTCAGTGTGCTGAGGCTTTATAACTGTAATAAGCCCAGAATCTCAGGAGTCTGTGCAGGTATGGGGGTATTTACTTTCCTTACCTTTATAAATATCAAAGTCTGTGCCAGACTTTACGACGTCAACTCTGCTTTCAACTTAAATTTACTAAAATGTAATTTTTTTTAGATTTATTTAGTTAGTTTTTCTTTCTGCACCAACGTTTTGCAAAGTTTTTTTTTTTTTTTTTTACTTTCTGTTTGTTTAGTTCTTAAAAATGTAGCTGTTTAGTTGTTTAGTTCTTAAATACATATAAATGGTAAATAGTCACATTTTTATATAGCCCCTTTTCACCTTCAAGACACTCTAAGGGCTTTAATCAAGGGACTAGACACCCATTCACACACAAAGTCAGGAGAGAGGTGGGTTAAGTGTCTTGCCCAAGGACACAACAACAATATTCATCTTTGGGAGCTGGATTTGCAGCCAACCTGTGGGTCAGTGGATCTGACTGCTCTATCAATAATGTTTAAAGTTGAGAGTGGGATTTGAACTTTGGGATCAGTGGACAAACTACTACTACTACTACTACTACTGCTACTACCTGAGCTACTGTTGCCCTGTTGACATTCACATAAACTACATTACATATCATTAATGTCATGTAATAGTGTATGTAAATGGCATATGTTACAGTATATAAGGCAGGTAAAATGACAACCACAACAACAACCACATAACATGGCTTTTTCATTTACTTTCATACTACATGATAATTACTATATGTAGGCCCATTCCATACGTTCCTCTTCTTTCCTCTCAGTATCTATCCCTCTCTCTCTCTCTCTCTCTCTCTTCATCTCTCCTCTCCGTGTCTCTCCATCTCTCCTCCTGCTGAAGAAGTGGTGAGTCTACCTGCTGGATAATCCTGCATTACATCCCTAATCCCCTCTCCGTGCGCCACTCACACACTGCTAGACACACACACACACGCACATACACACAATAAAAACAATAGAGACACAGCTGTTTGGACTGAACACCTGCAAGTACCATCACACTTTACTACTCCACATATATATGTTTTATCACGTGGCAGCTTGGATACATGACTGCACCACTCAGAGTATTTGTAAAGATGATGTCAGATTATGTTAGAGTCACTGTATTGAATTATGTATATAGTCTGTACTGGAGCGTGTACCAAACATGCTTTTATGTGTCTGGATATAAACTTAGTAGTAATGGAATATATAAAAATACACAATTTAAAAAAGAGGGGGAAAAAAATTAAAATTATTGAAAATAGAAAACTATATTGCTCAAATAAATTGACATGGGTGACAAACACAAAACAAAAACAAATCAGAATTAAATGACTAACTAATTTTGAAATACATGACATAGATATAATTATAGTATAAAATGATTTAACAATTCAACAAATCAAATGGTTTACGTATAAATTAAAGGTGCATTGTGTAACTTTTTTGGTGGAGGGTCTGTCAAATATTTTTTCTCCATGGATATTACTGCTTTGTCTGAAATGTTTCACAGTATTGCAATGTTTTGTAGTACTGATTTTTTTGTATTAAACCTTTCTATCTTCATGGAGACAAAACAAGACCAAGTTACAGTTCAGATCTGTGGAGAGGCGACCCCTCTCACAGTCATAATGCATGTTTGTTTTTTTTTTTGGTATTTTTGAGCTCTGAAACCACCTGTAACTCAAGTAAAGTAAAGTAGAGTTGTTTAATGTCATACTGCGCAATATTCCAAGCAGAGCAATGACATATCCATAGAAACTAGCAGGTGACGGACCTCCAACCAAAAAGTTACATAGTGCGCCTTTATATAACCCCCACATCATTTAGATCCATAATGTTAAAAAGAAAAAGTTGCATTTTTGAATTAATAGCATGTTTTTCACAGTGAAGTGTAAATAGGCAGATGCCATTGGAGGTCAACAACTGGTAGAATGGTAGAAAGAGTGAATCTCCTAATAACAGAGAGCAGACTGGCACTGGAGAGAGAGGGACTCTGAGGTGTGTGGATACAGTATATATGTCATTTTGTGGGAGAAGGGCAAAGGGCGAGCGAGATGAGAGTCGGAAAATAACAACATGTTGAGATAAAAACAGAGCACCGGTGACAGAGAGCCAGGATGAAGGAGAGAGGGGGGGAGAGAGAATGAGAGGGAACGGAGAAAGAGAGCAGAGATGGAAGAGAAGGAGAAAGAAAGTGAGAGGGTAAGGGAAGGTAGAGGAGGAGAGAGACAGAGAGAGTGTAAAAAGAAATATAGAGGAGTTGGGGGAGAGAAAGAGAGACAAAGACAGGGGTAGCGAGTGAGTGAGAAAGATGGAGGAAGGTAGAGAGTCTGCATAGAGAAAGAAGAGCAAAAACAGAGGAGAGATGAGAGGGTGGTAGAGAGGAGTACAGGGAAGAGGAAGAAAGCAGAAGAGTGGGGGAGATGGTTAGAAAGAGGGGCAGTGGGGAGAAAGAGAGAGGGAGGAGGTAGCAGACAGTATATGGAGATCACACTCAAGTGGTTCTCATTACCAAGTGGCCCGGGGTCCAGTCTTTCGTCATTGATTTGTTTAAAATGGGAGCTGGGCCCATTGACAACAGCTCTATCCTCCAGCCTCTGTGGCCATGTGCACACAGTCACTCAATGTGGTCCAATCCCACTGAGCTGCATACTCCATTGCACTGCACTACTCACGAGCAGTACTTACATGTAGTACAACATCAACTTTTAATGCATGGAATATTTTTGTGGAATTTATAACATACTTAGATTGTTTAATGTATTATTATTATTATTATTATTATTATTATTATTTTACATTATGTTGGTTTTCTAAAACTGAAAAATACATACACATACTTGGTACTCAGAAATGACCTTTTTACACTGTCCAAGAATTATGGTATAAAGAACATGTTAGAATAGATATTTGAATGTAATATTGGTTAACTCGCTATCAGATTTGAAATAAGCAAATAATCAACATTTATTCACTTGTGTTTTGTTTATTTACACAATATAAAGCTCAATGAATGATGCATTGTTGAAGGCTTACAAGCACTCCAGCCTCTGCATTCTTATGAGTCTACAGCTGCTATATACATAAGTGTGTATATGTGTGTGTGTGTGTGTGTGTGTGAGGGTGTGTGCGTATGTGTGTGCATGTATGTGTGTGTCTCCGGCCTATGAATAGAGGCCATATTCAATCAATAGCAATCTACGGCCAGCCTTCGTGATGCTAATGGAAGTGTGTAAGAGTTGGCATGTGGCCAGACCCATCATGCAGCATCAGACTGAGAGAACACACATGTTCACACACACACACACGCGCACACACACACACACACACACACACAGCTAAAGACATGCAAGACGCTCGCAATGAAGAGGAGAGAGAAAAAGAGAAGTTAGTAGAGAAAGCTGGTGTCAAAAATAAAATTCAAAGATACATTTTTCACAGTTATGGTCTGCCAAAATATACATGTAAAGAAATGTAGCTATAACCTGTTTGGTAAATTAACTGACCAGCAATTAAAGGTGCCCAAAGTAACTTTTCTGGTGTAGTGTCTGTCTCTATGGAGATGTTATTGTTTGTTTTTTATGTATGTATTAAAATATTAATTTTATGCAGTATTAAATGTATGTATCTCCATGTAGACAAGTAACACATCAGATCTGTGGAGAAGGGAACTTGCTCAGGTTTTGTGTTTTTTTTTTGAGGAAATTCACCAAACAACTAATCCAAATCCATATTAATTCATTGATTCTCTTGTTAATACACACAGGCTGCAAGAAAAGACATTTAAACAGATAAGAAATATTCACGAGGGAAAAAATAGCAGCTGGCCCGAGAATCAAACCAACAACCTCCTTCAATGAACTCTGCAAGTCTATTACATTTTTAAAAAGCAATGGACTATCTGTAATTGCTGCAAACTGTACACTGACAGATAACTGACACATATCGGCTACAGGTGTTTAAAGCAGTCTGACCCGAGGCTGTGGACAGACAAGAAAATTTCCCAAGAGTCTTGTGTCAATCAAGACATAATGAAATCCCAGCATATGATGATCATTTCATTCGTAAGATTTTCTATTTCTCCAAAAAGCCAATTGAAACTCGCTATAATAACACCTCATTGAGCAATATTAATAGCTCTATGAATCAGTTACTTCCACTGACAGTAATAAATAGTACACTTTATTTCAGATTGGAGGTGTGATTGACCCGTGGGCCACTCTTTGGACACAGGTGATTGGTTAAGATGGATGAGATCATTTCGCTGCCCCTTCTGCCCCATTGCACGGACCATATACCCTCATCATCCCCTTAAGCATTGGCCATTAGTATAACAAACACATCTGAATGTAAAAAGCCCATTTCACTTTGTCAGTGTCCCCAAGGCAAGGTCACTCTGTCCCCTATCACAAAACACCATGAGAAAACTGCAACTGTAAACCTATATTTGTGTAATGAAAACAAAGAATTTGACGAAAGAAAATTCTTAATAGAAAATCTACATTCTTGTCTGATAAAATAAATATAACAAATTAACCTTTTAATGCTTGAAATGAACCATTAACCAAACCAAGTCAAATGACGACACGTTGGCTAAAAATATCATCTTTTTTGTTTTTAAATCTACACTATGTACGTTTTCTGGTAGAGGGTGCGTCAGCTGCTTGTGTCCATGTTATTCGGCACTGAGAATGTTCCACAGCTAAAAGAATCTATCTCCATGGAGACTAGACCGAGTTCAGATCTGAGGATGCTTGGGTCCACTGAGATGTTACTGGGTGTCTGGAATGTTTCGCAGTTTGACTTTAAAAGTATCTAATCGCCACGGTGACCAGACCACAGTTAGAGTTCAGATCTGAGGAGAAGCTACAAAGGTCATAGTACAAATGCATGCTTATTAACATATGTACTTGAATTCATGCAAGATAGAGAAGTTTAATGCCATACTCTGAAACATCCCAGACAAACTAATAAACCAGAAAAGTTATGTGCTTCTATAAATATCGCTCAAAATAGAGGAAAATTGTCATTAAATTCAACCATATCGCGGCATATTATGCAAAGATAATTGAAGGAACATTCTGAACAGATGTGTAACCCACCTTGCAATTGTGATAGGGCAACTTTTTCATTTTCTAAGTGTTCATCAAACTAATTCGAAGGTAATAAAAAGCATAATGCTAACTCTTGGCAGTGACTTGAATAATGCATATGAGAAGAGAAAGTTTGGTGCCAGAGCTGCTACAAGTCAAACCCTGAAGAATAGCAATGTGTTAATGAAGCCGACTCACTTTATCAAATTATGAAACAATCCCCAGTTTGACCTACTTCTGCTAAATCGTCCCAGCAAACCTCTGTTCTAGATGCATTTTCATTATCACTATAGGCACTGTTCACTAGGGCTGGGTATCATTAAGAATTTGCCGATACGATACATACCTCGATACATAGGTCACGATACAGTACATATCTTGATACAATGCAGTTTTGGTTCAATATGATATATTTCAAGTTGATTCGATATGGCTTAATAAAAAATAAAGGCTAAATCACGGCTGTGAAACTAAAAGTCTTTGTTAAACCACTTCTTGTGCAAAGTTTATATGAAACACACCCATTTTAATCATCAAATGTGTCGCATAAACAAGTTACCTTCCACTAAACCAGCAATAAAACTGTTGCGCTGTGTTTAGAAAAATTACCAAGAAATACACTCGAATCTGGAACCCATGATAGCGATACTGTATCATCAAATTAAATGATACGATATATAAAGTATTTTTGCACACCCCTACTAGTCTAATATATATAATGTGCCCAACTAATATTGACTTAATGAGAAGGCTTGTGGGAGGGCATCTGATGTAAAGCCTATGGCAAATCACTATCCATCAGTGCACGCTTTTGTTTTCAGATTGTAAAATGTGATGATGGCACTCAAAGCACTTTACATCAAGGAACCACTCACCCATTCAGACACTGGGGGGCGAGATGAGTTAAGTGTCTTGCCCAAGGACACAACGGCAGCATTCATCTCTGGGAACTGGAATCACACAACCAGCCTATGGGTCAGTGGATCTGATTGCTCTCTCAATGATCTTTTAAGTCATGAGTGGGACTGAAACCACCAACCTTTGATTTTGTCCATAAGAAATATCTAAAAGGTAAACGCACAGATGTTGTACATGATCTTTTGTACTCGTGACAAGACCCATACAATATGACAACACTATTCCTTAACTATTCATTAACTGCCCCTGTCTGTACTAGATATTGAAGGCCTCTAGAATCCTGTGATGTTATCTGAAGCCCAGCAACTTACTTACTTTAAACCTACAGTTTTCATTGCACTGCATATAGTGCGAGTATTGCTGGCACCAAGATGGAAAAATCTCCAAATAGCGCCTCTCAGCTCTTTCCTTAATTCGGTTTCTCAAGTGTGGCGACATGAAAGCAGAAGGCAGTGACTCAGCCTGGGCCCAGGGAAAGGTAGACTCTCCTCTTTTATTGTAATCAGAGCGACCTGAGGAGGGGTTTGGGAGTGTGAGAACAAAAGAGTGGGTGAAGAGTTCAGACAGATGTAGCCCGAGCTTTGGGGAGACGGATATGAACACGAAACACGTACAGCAGCAAGCACAGGGGTGGAGAAAAAAATACCTAAAGGGTGTACTGCTACTCTGAGATAATATTGGTTGTAAAAGTATTCATTCTTACTTAGAGGAGTAGAAATACAAGCATTTAGGCGAGTGTAAACTGCAATTAACAGAACTACATCTGCTTTTAATACTTTTATCACTATTACTGATCATAATACAGTTTCAGAGAGTGCTACAAGTTAGTATTAGAAGTAAAAAAAAATAGTAGTAACAGTAAAATAATATTGCTACTGTTTAGAGTATACCTGAAACTACACATATCACTAACAAATTCTGTATATCAATCCAAATACCATCCCAGAATATGATCACTACTACTACTACTACCCATCCCTCTCCTGGTACTACTATCATGCCTATAAGTGCTCAAGGATCAAAATGCAAGTACAATTTCATAAAGATTCAACATGTAAGCTTTGCTGGAGGGTCCAAAACCTGCTTGCCTCCATAGAGCTATTATTGTTTGGCATGGAATGTTCCACAGCACAACATTACACTTAAAGAGATATAGAGATGACAGCATCCGTCTAAGTTACAGGTCAGATCTGTAGAGAGGCAATCCCTCTCATGCGAGTATGTTTTTCAAGGTATTCCTGAGCAATAACAGCTGTCATAGAAGATGGACTGGTTTAATGCCATACTGGCGAACATTCCAGACTGAGCAATAGCATGTCCATGGTCTACCCTCCATCACAAAAGTTACACAGAGCACCTTAAAAAAATGTAGCATATGCTTTTGTTTATGGCACAGAGACAGCATAGCCCTCGCCTGCATTATATATCATGAAGGATGTATTTTAGTATGGTTAGTCGGGTTTGAAGTTTACAAACAACGGCGTGATGACACCATGACTCACGGCTGTCGGCCCAGAAGGTATAATGAGCCTGTGTGCATGAACAATGGCACCTCCAAGACAAAAACTCCTCTCCACTGCTAACACTCCCATCAATTTGTCACTTCGCCATGACTGTAATTGTGACACTTTCATCTGTCACATAGTTAGCCGCGGCACGGATCGATCACTTAGCGCGCTAGCGTTGCATGGCTAACAAATGGGAGAACAGTGCTTCCCACGCGACGCTGATTGAGGATGTGATGGGCCCGTGCTTTGAGGAAAATTAAAAAGAATAGGCCTAATGGATTTGCCTCTAAAAGAATATTAGTTCTGGTATTAATATCCACTCAATGAAGGGGCTGAAATTAACTGCAATGTTTTTGTTTTGGTGTTATAAATGAGGTTTTTGAAAGAAAGCAGAGGATGTCGCAGATAGGGGGCTCACAATGGCGGGGCAGTGAGGGGTGGACATGGTGATTAAAATACACATTAATTCGCTTCATGTACAATGTTGTAGTAATGGTTTTGGTTCTTTTGTTTATGCTTGAATATCTCAAACGGATATTGCAATTTGAGAGCAAAATAGTAGTAGTATTGTAGTTTCTGGTAGCTTTTAGACATTTTGGACTGTCACATCTTCCTGGTATGCTGTGATTTAAGATCAGATGACCTACCTGGTGAAAATATTTATTCATACACAAGGAGAGGACACTATTTTGTATAAAAAAAATCATCCTTGACTAGTTAACAAAATGCATGCTGGATAAAATATTGAATGGGGATTCACTGATCTGATCATGATATCAGATATCTGTGCCAATACTGAAAATTGCTGGATTGGATAAAGGATTTTGGACAAGGAAATAGATGTTAAAAAAAAAATATATATATATATATATATATATATATATATATATATATATATATATCACTGGCTGTAGATGGTCCAGAAAGTCTCAGAATTTTGGAACTTTTATTTAAACAAAGTTGTTTTGTAGTTTCCTGAGAGATAAATAATAGCTACATAACACATTTGGATCACTTTTCTTTATAGATACTTGCAGCTAGAGTATTGAAATTGGTATCGGAACTGAAAAAGCTGGATCAGAGCTCAGAATAGCTCTAATATTGAGTCTATGTTGTGGCATCTCTTTTGTTTTTGATAGGTATAATAATCTTGCATTTGAAATATGGCATGAACCTGTGGATTTGTTTCCTAATATCAGACCTGGATGAATAAAAAAATAACCCCAATGCTTTGTTTTGGTGTTTTACTGAAAAAAGAAAATGGCAGCGATATGAGCCCAGTGTCTGGTCAGGTGCGGCAGTGGTCAGATAGGCTTGTGGTGGTGGGTATAGGTGAAACACATGGCACAGCCACATGCAGATGGTACAGATGGATGAGCAGCCAGGCTAGTCAAGCAGAAAAGCAGCCAGCTCACTGATCAAGTCCACTGCACACACACACATATACGCACACACCCCCACGTACACACAGCGCCCAAAAGCATGCTGGGAACACCGGTTAGCCTGCCAGCCCTTTACTCACCCAAATCACCACTGAGAAAATTAATACCTCCAACCGTCCGTACAAAAACCAACCACATGCTCTATGCAACACAAAATTCAATACATGCATTAAATATTTACAGATGCAAATGTGTCGGTGGAAATTCTTTTTTGTTCAATAATTCGGATGTTGGCTGTGTTAACTCCACCGATTTTCTTTCATTTCATCAAACTGAAAGCGGCGCAGTGTGTTTTCAATGGCAGTGACGCACCAGCGCTTACCTAATCAGCAGCTGGACACAGTAAATAATGCAAAAACACAACAGGCTGCCTTCTCTCCCTCTTTCTCTCTCTCTCTTTCTCTCTTTCTCTCTCTCATACACACACACTTCGAACAGAATCAAAGATAAATGGCTTTGAAAACTGGAAAAGACTTCCCCAATGATGGATCTCAGTCTTGAGTTTTGGGCGCTTTCAAAATTGTCTAAACGGGAATTCAATTTTGTGTGTGTATTGTGTGTGTATGTATGTATGTATGTATGTATGTATGTATGTATGTATGTATGTATGTATGTATGTATGTATGTATATGTATGTATATATGTATATATATATATATATATATATATATATATATATATATATATATATATATATATATATATATATATATATATATATATATATATATATATATATGTATATATATCCCAAGGGCGTATGATCCTGATCCCGAAGGATCCCTCGTGGCTGAGATAAGAGGGCACATGGATCAATACATGAGCATCAGCAAAACCACCAGGGGAGCCAAACACCAACTCCTGGTTGACCGAACTGTCACCCGTGACTCCAGAACCTGTCAGACCAACAATGAGTGCTTGGAGTTGTACAATATCAACAGAACTCTAAGGGCCTTCATTGCAAACTCCATAAGGTAGTGAAAAAGACACCCTTGAAGCCAGTGGCAAGGCACTTGCACAAGGATCCATCAAATGTGGCATAGACCAAGAAGAGGTGTTGAAGGGACCATCACGGCAGAACAAGCGCCTACACGGGGCGTACCACCAGAACATAACTGAAGTGGTTGATATCAAGAAATCCTACCAGTAGCAGCCTCATCCTTGAGCACCTAAGCAATAGAGGCCCAGATCTACCACACCAGACAAGATCCAAGGTGTAGGTTGTGCAAAGAGACTCCTGAGACAGTCCAGCACATAACTGCAGGGTGTAAGATGCTGACAGGGAAAGAATATATGGAGCGACATGACCAAGTGGCAGGCATAGTGTACAGAAACAGAAAACACACCAAATTTCTTGTAGAGGTGTAAATGCAAGAAACTGCGAAATAAAAGTGAAAAACTGCATAGCATACTCAGATGTCTGATGTCGAAAAGCTTTTTTTTTTTTTAAACAATGCTTAGGCAAAAAAGCCTTTGTCAGATATTTTTCTTGCTTTGGACCACCATATAGGTGGGCATTGCAATACCAAACAATGGTAACATCAAGAAAATGAACACGAGAAACTAGAGAAATACCAAGGGCTCAAGGAAGAGCTAGGGAAGGCCTGGAAGGTGAAGGCATAAGTGGTGCCCGTGGAGATTGGAGCACTCGGGGCTGTAACCCCCAAACTGGAAGAATGGCTACAGCAGATACCAGGAAATACAACAGACATCTCAGTTCAAAAAAGTGCAGACCTAGGAACAGCAAAGATACTGCGCAGAACTCTCAAGCTCCCAGACGTCTGGTAGAGGACCCGAGCTGGATGAGGATGAGGGTGAGGGAGACTGTGGAAGTCTGTGTGCGTGTATATATAGAATTTTAATTTTAAATGATTTAAAATGTATTTATTTTATTATTATTATTTAATATTATTTACTAAAATAAAACTGAGTTGCCTTGTATTGCATCCAGTTGCATTTGTTGGGTCACTTATTAAGGTTGGGGCTAGCAGCATATCTGGCTTTCTCTACAGTGACCACCCAACCACCAGTTCTGGAACTAAATTTCTCATTCATTTTTCTCATAGACATTATGAAAAAAATAAAAATAAAAATAAAAAAATAAAATAAAAAATAAATTATAATAAAATATTTAAAAAATAAAAATAAAATAAAACATTTGCAAGCTTGCTCAAGAATGTGGTAACTAATGATTACAAAGCCTTTTTTTTATTTTAAGTCTGTTTAATCTGATTAGCCTCCACGATGCCTTTAAACTATTTAAATTAATTTAAATTATCTATTTAAATTTCTCAAAAAGTCTGTGGAAAAAATGTATGGAAAATATACTTCCAAAACCAGAGCAGGTGGTCACTGTTGAGATCCATAATTTAAGTGGAAGAACAATCTTGGACAATTGTTGAAAAGTAATTTAAAATTAAATCAACTTAATTCTGGATTTTATTCCAATCATTGTAATGAACACATTTTCTTCTATCTAATAAAGCTTTTGTTCTTCCATGTGGAGGGGAAATGACTAGGAGTTGCCTTCATCATAAATTGCTATTGCGCTCTGCCTCTTCCAGCTCCTCCCTTTGATTCAGCACCTGTGTTATTACACCCAAATGCACAGGCATCCCTAAGAGCGCTGTCCCCACAATAAAGCCCGTCGCATCAGCCGAGGGGACACAGGGGGCTAAAAGCAATCTTCCGTCTGACCTTGAGCTGTGAGGACAAAACACGCTCTAGAGGGATGTTGGGAAAAAGAATCAAAACATAGAAATCCATAATGTATCTCACTCCACAAACATGATTTGTGGTTGCCGACATATTACCTCCATGCATTGCACACTAGAGATGGAATTGTAGGATTTTGTTTGGGAAAAACTGGAGAGAAGAGACAAATAATTTCCCTAAAATGAAGAAGAATGGTGCGGAGATGTAGAAGAGACTGGGAGGGAGTCTGGAATGAAGCCAGGAGGAGGAAAGGTGGCAACAAGCGAAATCTGACAGATGGACAGGGCGCTGAGGAAGAGGGACAAAGGGAGATAACCGCAAGTGACCGGCATATGAAGAAGAGACAAAATCTTATCTTTTTTTAATTAAAATGCACTATGATGAACTCAAATCTTACCAGAGAAACATATAATTTGCACACAAGCGAAAACTGGAACTAGAAATGCCACCACATAGGCATCGTTCTGCTGTTAAGTTATAAATAATGTATTTTAACATATGTTTTCCAGACAAACTTAACAATTTTTATTTACTTTTGTTCTAGCCCCAAGCCAGATAAAGGGTTGTATCAATGTATGTAAAAAAAAAAAAAAAAAAAACAACTTTCTAAATCAACAGACAATAGAAGCCGAACGTGACAATACAAGGAGAGAAGGTCTGAAAGAATCCATTAGAAAGCATAGCTATATTTAAATTTTCAGCTTTTTTCACTTTTAATAATGAGCCTGGACACCTCAAATACGCTTGAACGCTCACTTAAGCATACATTTTAATGACTTGATGCCCAGTACCCCACATTATCTTATTGTGCATGTGTGGATTCGTTCGTGTGTCTCTACTACTAACAGAACTTTATTACCATCTGTTCCCGCACATGCTTATTTGTTTAGCAGTGACAAAAACATCTTCTTCAATTACAGTTTTCGCCTCTTCTCTCTCCCTCTGCCTTTTTCAATCACCTATCCCCTCTTTCCCCACCCCCCAAACCCCTACCTGCTCCTGTCTACTCCCCTCTCCCCTCTGTGTGTTACCAACAGTCCAATAAAATCACATCCAACCCAAAATCACTGCCATTATCCCAGTGGTTTTCTAACTACAGCGACCGGTCCTTCCTGCAATGGGACCCAGCCATTTTAATCAAAGCGTGTGTGTGTGTGTCAGTCAGTGTCAGTGTGTGTGTGATACAGTACCGGCAGAGGCCATTAGGTGGAGCTGGTGCTTGACTCAGAGAGACAGGCAGGACGGATGGAGGAGAAAAGAGGAGCAGAGGGGAGAGCTCACAGCCCTTTCAGCTCTGCATACTTTTAATGATGTATAGCAATATGTTATGCTAAATTTGTGATCACTACAACGCTGTATACTGCAGTTTTTCCCCTATATGCACCTCCGTATTTGTACTGTGGAAACACTTTTCTCAGAGGGTACAATCAAGTTAGTAACATGATAGATACATGGATACAATTTACACCTTTGTTACTTCAAGTAATACACACAAAGCAGGACTTTGAAACAGTCTTTGAAACAGAAATGTATAGTCATTAAAAAAAATAAATAAATAAATAAAAAAAAACAATGTAGGGTTTTAGTAACTGTTTAAACATTATGAATTTAGTAGGTTTTAGTATTGGTGAATCAAAAAATACATGCAAAATATTATGGAAATTATAGTAACCTACATCGAGATAATACACAAGACGATTCATACAAATAAAATGTAAAAATTTAAACAAAAACAATTTGAAGGAGGTTGTATTGTGGGTAAAAAGCAAATTTTTACCTCCTAAAAAAGAAAAAACTGTGAATTCAAAATAAAGTAAAATTCATGTTCTACTAAAATAACGCTTAAATAGGATGTAAAAAAAAAATCTTTAAAAATGAGCAACCTTCAAGTTGCACTTGTGTTGTTTAGAATATATAAAAATAACATTCAGTTCAACTGTATTTGATACCTCAGCAGCGTAGCTATGGCTACTATACATAATTACCTTGTAAAGTGACCTGAAGTAAGGGAATGTATTGTTTTTAATGATGCATAAGTGAAATACAGCTACTTCTCTCTGCTACGAATTATTATGTAAAACTGCTTTGAACTGTCACGATGAATAGGAACCTCAATACAATGACAACAAAAGACTTCGCCAAAAACACAATTACTGCCATACTTTGCTCTCGCCTTAACATTTTAATTGCGGCAGATTAAAGTTGCATTTGTTTTAATTCTGGTGATTTACTTTTTTTTTTTTTTTTTTTTGCTATGATGAGAGACATTTTGCGCACCTGTCCAGTCCCGTAGTTTGGCAGGGTGGTTTAAAAAAGGGGCTGGTCTCACTGCTGGTGTCTGGCTGTCACAGATGGACCTGATCACACCTATTTCTCCCTCACATGGCCTATAGCTAACCCACAGAGCCTGTTTATCCTCACATACAAAGAGTGTTATTTGAATGAAGCTCGGGGCTGCTAATTTAGCCATTAGCGTTCAACATAGAAGTGTTTACAGTCAGAGTAGGTGTGGAGAAGATAATGGGAATGTAGTATTAACCTATTTTAAGAACTGAGAATCAGCTGAGTAGTGCCGTGATGTGCACTGAGACAACTGCGTGGTACGTTGCCCCTTGAATATATTTTTTAAAAGAATCTTCAACTCACTTTCTCTGTTTTGTCAATGATTTTCAGTGATCTAAGAACAATAAAGTTGCTTCTGTCTTATTAAGTTAAGTTCTTAGCTTCTCATTATACATACGAGTTGCAAAAACAAAGTTGCATCGCTCGGATGAGAGAGTTACCTTGAGTAGTTTTGAAAATATGAGTACAACTAAAAGCAATCCAATCTCATCCAACTTTATTTGTATAGCACATTTTGTCAACACAAGGTCCCCAAGGTGCTGCACGGAGTAGGCACAGTATGAATTAACACACTGAATAAAATAAATTAGAAAAATAGAAAATAAAATCAGTAAAAGATTGTCAGAGGACCACACACTTCTCACGCCGAGTTAAAAGCCAGTGAGGAAAAGTGTGTTTTTAAACAAGACTTAAAAGCATTAAGTGAAGGAGCTTTTGATAAAGTAATGACAAAATCGTATATAAAAGATTTTTTTTGTTCCTTTTTGTCCATCATATAACATAATTTGCATAATTGTCAAAGTATCACGAAACAGTTTAGAAAAATAAGTTCCACGAGCAATCCAGGAGCTTCAGAAAATCCACATTAGAACCTAAAAACTTGTATTATCCATTTCAATACTTTTTCACGCTTCTGTCAAACTGTCTGTTATTCATAATCCGCTAAAACTCCATTTGTGTATTTATGACAAATTGCTACATGACTTCTTCTCTGACATCTTGGTTGGCAGCTGAGCCTCGTCTTGTCTTGCTGGGTGCCTGTGTCTGTCTCCCGTGGCAGGGGGTCCCATCGACCAATGGGGGACCACGAGCACCCGCTCTCCTAATGCGCATGAGACAGGAAGTGCACCGTGGATCTGTCATCTGTCTTCATAAAGAAACCCCACCAACCACCAATCGGGACCCTCCTAATTAGTCACCATGGCAACGGCTCTGCCATGCCAATCACATCCCATCGGTGGCAGCAATCAGAAAGGGAGCATTTATCCACTGCTGGGCCCTATCGGTGGAACAGATGTGCGTGTGGGGAAGTGTTGGGTTGTCTGTGAATCAAATGTGGGCGAATGAAGAACGTTGAGTGAGAGGGCCTTTATTTCGCGTAGACAATGTTGCTTTTATCCTTTTAAAGAAAACTCTAAAATCGTACACCTGTCTGGCTGGGTTTGTTTGTTCGGATCGCATGCAGGCAGATGTGTTGAGAAAGAGGAGGTTGTGGCACGTTGTGATTGTCAGTGGGTGCTGTTTGATTAGCTTGACGAGTGCTAGCAGTCCCCTCACGCCCACAACGCAATCAAACAACTATTATACCGCATGCATACAGGTAAATACCTTCAAAACACACTGACTTTTCAAAGCTTTTTGTCGAGTAAACTATTGAGGAGAAGGATCACCCCTGCTGCTCAAACATGAAGCACCAGGCCACTTTGATTTCCAAATGATAACCAACACTGCGTCTAAATATTCAATCAATTCATCAGAGTGAAATTTGAAAGGCAAATACTGACAAATAACCTTGTAAATATTAAGGAACACAGACATGAATAAATTACAGATTCAAGTGGAACAAGTCAACCTGTGGGCTCTGGACATTTTTTCTCTTTTTCCTCCCTAATTTGGCGCCATCATCTGCCTGTCAATCACCTTAATTAGCATCAATTGGCATACTCAAAAAGCTAAGGGCAGCTACACAAACTGAATTTATAAGGAAAACAGAGACACATGGGCAGAATACAGAGAGGAGTGGCTGGCGATGGCATAGGAGGACAGCAGTCATAACTTCAAGCGCACATCAAAGTCAAGTCCTATTCAAATGTATGCCGTTTGATCACTGCCGCACCGACTCCATGCATTCCCATATACACCCCGTACACACATATACATCGCTGGACTAACCTACATTCCTGTGAGCACTCAAATCCAAAATTTATAAGCTTGAAATCATGTGAAATTATTAAAGACCCCCTCAAATGTGACCACGCGGAGGAGGATTCGCTACTATTGTTCTGTAAAGACAAAAGGTGAGTGCTATCTACTCGTATACCTGCCTGCTGTACAGAGGTAACATTGGTTCTTACCTGTCTCATGTGAGAGGGTCTTGGCTCTTCCAGTGCCCGAGTGATGCATCGCTCCGTACTTAACTCTGTGTCTCTCTGTGTCTCCTCTCCTCCTCTCTCCTCTCCTCTCCACTCCCTTAAGAGTCCTTCTTTCCTGATTCTCAATGTTTTTCCTCCTAGTATCTCTCCTCTCTCCTTACTAAGTCCTTCTTGCTTCCTTTTCTCCACGTCCTTGGTTGCTTGCTGGAGCTGCCGTGTCCTGTGCTGTGGTCCTGCTCCACTCCTTTCCTTTCGTTGTGCGCGCGTGCGTCTTCTCCGGGGAATCACAATCTGGAGCGGAGCGCGAAGACAGACGCGACTCGCACACGTGCTGCAGCGGGAACGCAAAAAAGAAAGCAACACCGTGCTTTGTAAGTGCTGGCTCGTCCTCTCTCCTTTTTCCTCTTTCTCTTCTTCTTTTCTTTTTATTCAAGAGAGCGGTGATCTCTTTTCTCTCCGTCTGCTTAAAGTCCTCAGTCCTCTTTCGCGCCTGATCCGGCACACGTCATGGCCAGCGATGGTGCGGGGGAGCGGGTGGACGGGGAGAGACAGAGACAGCCAAAGAAAGTGCATCTGAGCCAAGGCGGGCAAAGCTGTGGTGGCAACTCCATCCTCCGAACGCTCACAGCTCAAACTGAGAGCACACTGGATACAACAGCAGCACATGCACTATCTCTCTCCTCCCTCCCCTCCTCTCGTTTGCTCGCCCGCCCTATCTCTCCTCCGGCGCGCGGTCGAGATGCAGGGTGGAGGGGGAGGCTGGGGATGACGGCAGGCGGCTAGCGAATAAGCAGACAGTGAGAGGAAAGGGGGATGAGAAGAGGTAGCCAAAAAAGAGAGAGAAAAGATGGGTTTGTAGAATGGGGGCAATGGAATAAAAATCTACATTTTGAGAAAAAAAAAAGTGACAGAATCATGTGGATGTGCCATATAGCATCAATGGTAAAAGAGGGAGAAATATATTAGATACGGAGGACCTGAGGGAGCAGGTGGCAGGAGGAGACGAAGAGGAGAAGACATGAATGGCGAGAAGGGAAGGTGATAGGAGGAAAGGAGGAGGAAACAAGGAGGTAAAATAAGGATGCAGATTAGTGAGGAGAGGAGAGAGAGTAGGAGGGAGGAGATAAGGGCATAGGACACTGCAGCAAGGAAGCTAGTAATATGTCAAATCTCACATGGGTAAGCTTGCTCGTAATGATGCTAAAACGAGCAGTGTCGAAACTGCGGTAAGGACAGGCCAACGTGAAAGCAAAAAATATACCAATTCACAACACAAACGCTTTCTGGGGTTATTACAGATTTCTTCTTTATTGTTACAGACAAACTGAGGGCAAGCAGTGTCACATGCACCTTTTTAGCACCTTTAAAAATAAACATTGACTATAAAATATTTTTATCTGAAAGAAAGTATCACGTAAGGTGGCAGGTTACCAGGTGAGTGGAGGTCTTCGCAGTGCCCAGCAGAGGGCAGGCAAATTGTCATGTACAACCCGTATCAAGGCTATCCTCATAATATAGAATGAAGGGGAATTTAAATAGCCAGATTTTATCATCAGCGTTTCCACTCACTGATTTAAATTCACCACATTAGCATGCAGGCTCGTCAAGGCTGCTTTAACATTATTATGCATTCACTTAAGACCGAACCAGATGACTAAGAGGGATAATATTTAAGGTATATATTTCAGATTGCCCATAACGTCAGGCTGCTTTTCTTTCTCTGTTACATAATTCAGATCGCACAGGCTTTGTACCGCGAGTGAGACAAGAACGATGACACAGAAATCCAAGCAGACATTGATCAAAGAGTCCGTACAGAACAATACACTTATCTGTATTGAAGAGCGGGCAGCAGAAATAGCGGTTGCGCGAGCTACAGTAGGTAGGACAAAAGTAGGTGTGTGCCATGGGATGGAGAGACATGGGAGAGAGAGGAAGGGGAGAGAGGGGGAGACAGAGAGGAGGGGGTAAAGGCCAAAGCCGAGGCAGCACTCCAGAGGGCCACTGTCAGGCTCATTTTCCAACACTTGATGTGACATTCGTCTGCTCCATCTATCACAGTGAAATGAGAGCAGCAACACAATGGAGGGGCAGAGCTCTGGTACAGGTGATAATAATATGTGCTGTATAATAAAGAAAGAGTATTACATAGAGTAGCAGTGTGAGCATAGTGTTCAGATGTGATTATTAGATTAGCGCTCTTACAAGTGAAAAGTGACGCAAGCAGCAGTCATTTTTATAAGCTATGCCTAGATTAGATATATCATGTCTTGAGATATATATATGGGCAGTAAGAAAAAAAATAAATATGTGAATTTCCCAAACAATCTAGGTTTCAATTTCATCACAGTTAGCATAATATTGTCATCCCACTTTTTCTGAAACTTCATTACCTGTGATTGGTTAAAAGGTGCACTGTGTAACTTTTCTGGTAAGCTTGTTTCCATAGAGATATGTTTGCATTGCCTGAAAGGTTTCACACTGTTGTATTAAACTCACTTGCGTTACATTTTTCAAGTTCAGGTGTTATACTGCTCAAAAATCAGAAATGGGGCAAGTTGTGACGTGGACTCGAGTCAGACTTGAGTCACTATTTTTAGGACTTGAAGGTTGATGACTTGGGACTTGAGGCCTGTGACTTGATACTTTTCCTAAAACTATATGTTTTTAGAAAATATTTTTCTCTCTATAGAAACTAGAACATGTCCCTTCCACTTCTCAGTTTGTTACTTTGGATGTAAATGAAGAACTGTGATGTGGTATCATCAAATCTACTACATTAACATACAATACAGTACAGTAATACACAGTACACAGTAATACTCAGTACAATACAGTAAAACAGAGGAAACTATATGGAACATGATCCTTTGCTCCATTTCAGTGCAGAAACATGACAAAATATCTGCATTTTTAAATCTTAATTCTTTCTGTTCTGACCATAATGATAATTATGAAGATCTTGTCAAGATGTTTAAAAAAGAAAAAGTAGCATTTCTACAATGTTAATATACATACTCATATATAAACATACCATGATTTTTTAAAGTACAATTTACTTTAAAATTCATATAAATTGCAAAAATCTAAGCTTTGGTTTTAATACTTGAAATGATTTGAAGCTCAAAGCAGACAACTTGGACTTGACTTGGACTTATGGGCCAGTGACTCGAGACTCAACTTGGACATGCCTGTATTTAATTTGAGACTTGACTTGGACTTGAGGTGAAAGACTTGCAGCTTATTTGAGACTTGAAAACAACAACTTCAACAACAACCACCTCTATAAAAATACAACAAAAAAATATGCGTTCCCACAGTGTGTGAGCTCACCTTTCCACAGATGTGACCTGTAACTTGGCCTGGAGGCATTTCAAGCTGATCTCCATGGAAATAGATACATTTAATGACACACTGTGGGAGATTCTAGACAAAGCAATAACATCTCTAGACAAGCAGGTGGCAGATCCTACACCAGAAAGTTACACAGTGCACTTTTAAATTTGCAAGTCACTCATTCAGAGGAAGAGAATGGCCAATGAGAGAAGTGGATGTTAAAAAGTGGACACACCTGCACTGAAACACACACACACGCACACAGACACACACACACACACACACACACACAAAATCTCAATAATTCATGATTAGATTTTCTAACAGTCACTCAGAGCGACAGGTTTAAACGTTGATACCCATGGTACGATAAACAATAATGTTGAAATAAATCAGAAAGCTCAATTATCCCCCAAAAAGTATTCTTAAAGTACAATACTGCTAAAAATATGAGCTGCAAATAATAGAGAACAGATTATAATGAGTCAGAAGTTATTTATTCAACCTTCTACAATTGAAATCTTATCGTAGTACAAAAAAATAGTACAAAGACAAAGCACTAAAAATTCTTAAAAAAAAATATTGTTCCGTCTGGCATGTATTGAATGATAAGTCGATATAGTAATTATCCTAATAGGCCTATTGATACACTAACTTTGCTATGTCAAAGGAAATAGATATTGATTAATAATTACCCACCATTAGCAGTCATTAGGGCTTAGCTTTTTGTAACCATGAAACAAATTTTCTGGATTCAGTTGCCACACCACACATATTCAGCCACTGTTACTTGCGTAGACTCTAGGCGTACATTTCTCACACAGGTTTTGGTCACAGGATTTACCAAGCGCCATGGGGGGGGAGGGGCCTAGCATACGTCGCGACTATGACTTGATCATATTAAAGTTGAAAGTGCGGCCGGTGGTGGAATCAGCGGGGGGTGCGCACGGAGAAGGCAGATTCCTAGATGAGGTTCACGTCGATTTGTCATGATAAAAAACCCATCCGAGACAGGAACAAATTGCTTTCTTGACAACACCTTGTAATACTCCATCATACACACACGCACACACAAACCCATGTAAATGCGCACACGCGTGAACACCAAAAAAGTGATACATTTTCGCACAACGGTTATTTATCAACGCCATTCACAATCATTAGACTTGGCATATCTGTATAACCATATATATTAGAGCGTATAGGTTGGGACGAACAGTGGATTCACTCGAGACTCCATTTCAAAAGCCGCGATGGAGGACGTGAAAGGTGCTGGGAAGAATAAGAGAAGAAGGACACATGAAAGGGAACTAGGAAATATCAGAAGGAAAGGTCACACATTCGAAGGTGAAAGTACGTAGAGTAGTGTAAGAGTATGAGATGATTAAAACCTTTACGTACAGGGCCTATTATGCATATGTACAAAGAATCTATTCCTTTTTATCTCACTATTACACTTACAGGTTAATATCAAGCCTTGTAAAGGGTGAGCTGGTCATCATGATTGGAAAGTGTCAATTTGAAACAGTTTCTGTTTAGTCTTGACATTCAAGTATTGAGGAAAGTGAAATTAAGTGTGAACTAATGTAGAGTATTGTATTTTATCTATTCCATATATTTAAGGCATGAGGTATTTGTCCGCTAAACAGCTGTTATCTATGGGAGAAAGTTAACCACTTTGCAACTTGAACTTAAATTTTACCATAATTTCCAAACTATAAGCTGGTACTTTTTTCTCACACTTTGAACCCTGCGCCTAAAAAACGATGCGGTGAATATATGGACAGATTCTTTGTTTGGCACATTGTCCGTTCATAGATACGGTCTATGGTTTGGTAACACAGCGGATATGCGCAGCCTGAGTGCAGAAAGCAAAGCTGTCTGTGGGGTGTAACATGAATCTAGGGTTAACATGAAGTAGCTACACAAACTAGCGATATTGTCAGTGCACTCAAATAGCTTATGGTCGTGTGATAAAATAAGTTATGATGCTAAATGAACATTAGTGAGGGGGATACGTCTTACCCGTATGCGTAAATGACGAGAAGAAACATCTCAAACTTCAGTAGCCGGACATCCACTCATACCTGCTTGATAGAACTAACCCCGCTCCTGAGAGAGCCTGAAATCTACTGAAATCCTTAAAAGACACTGACATGATACAGACAGGACAGAGGCTCTTTCTGCAGGAGTCATGCGCCATAGAGCGCGGGGAGAGATGAGGGTGATGTGCAGAGGATGATGCTTGTTTGATTGTGTTTTGAGCAGTTATTTTGCGCTTCATACACACACCCTCCTCATGGAAAATACACAAAGAAATGCAGATGAAGCAGCTTTTAAGTTAACAGCAATTGATGTGGCTGTGGAAGAAGGAAACAGAGCTGCTGTACGTGAACTCGGCATCGATGAGTCAATGGTGAGACTCTGGCGACGGCAGCGTGATGAACTGACTCAATGCAAAAAGACGATAAAAGCTTTCAGAAGCGATAAAAGCAGAGGCCCGTACTTGAAAACCTTCTTGAAGATGTGGGCACCTGTGGCTTATATTCAGGTGCGGCCTATACATATACGATTAAAAAAAAATGTTAAAATTTAGTTGATGCGACTTATATTCAGGTGCGCTCAATAGTCCGGAAAATACGATACACAAAATGGATTCTTGTGAGCTTCAAGTCATTTTATAATGTTGTTTCCTCTTCACAAACGTAACCAGAGTTGTGCTTTTGTTTCATTCACACAAGTTTGAGTAATCCTTTATTATTAATTCTTCTACATCCCCAAAGCTCAAAATGCTCTATTCCACTTTGTGATGTCATGTAGTGGTCATTTTCAAATTAACATTTTACCTTTAGTTCAGCATAGAAAGAGGCATTTGAGAGGCTATAATCATAGACGCAAAAAGAAACACCAAATAAAGAATTTTCTACCATATTTTTACCATTTTGAATAGGCAAACCTTGGAATAAGCAACACAAGACTCAAACAAATAAAGCTGATTTAAAAAGTAAACAATTTTGCAAAGAACTTTTGGGTATAGCTGTTGTGAAGTGTGCTAACCACCTATTATGCTGTTCTCTGATTTATCTTATGTAATGTAGTTTCCTCATCAAAACAATACCTGGAGTGTTACCTGTTTTGTTTCATTCACATTTAACACACAAACCCTGCGTAGGTTGAGCTCTTCTCTTAAACAGAAAACACTCTGTTCTACCTTGTGATGTCATGTGGTAATGCAGGAAGTGCTTCATGGTGTTTTTTTTTTTACTTAAATCCTATGATAATTTGGATTTCAGCCTTGGAATTGCGAGTCTCTACTAGACAACAGGTAAAAGGTAGCTGTTAACTCAAAAATTACCTCTTCATGACATCACAAGGTGGAACAGAGCATTTTGAGCTTTGAAGATCTAGACAGACTGATAATCAAGGGTTGCTCAAACATGTGTGAATGAAACACAACTCCATGTATGTTTTTGATCAGGCAACAACATTATAACATGACTGAAAGCTCATAAGAGTCAATTTAGCGTAATATGGGACCTTTAAGATCACTGAAACCATTTAAATTGCAAAAGATACTGCATACAGCCCTTTCATGAGTGTTATTTTTATCTTTCTTGTACCTCCTACATCTTCCTGCTCCTCGCGCCTCCCGAGCTGAGCCGCAGATGGGGAAAAGCGAGAGAAAGAGGAGGAGAAGAGAGGGGAATAGATGGAGAGAGAAGGTGTGCTATAAGGTGCCCCCATGGGTTGAACACGGTCATTTGTCATGAGGCTGAAAGCTTAAGAAAAGACTAGTTAACCTTTACAGCTGATCCCCGCGAGACACAGGAAAAAACACAGCCCAGCAAAACACCTCACGGAGAAAAGGGGGCTTGAGCGGCCGCCGTGCACTAGCAGAGGAGCGTGCACAAGACTGCGAGCGTGAACGTGGCTGGGAGCGTGCAAGGGGGGTATACATGCAGGTCCAGAATCAATATTGCTGCAAGAGTGGGAGGTGGCAACCGTTTTTTTTTCTGCATCCTCTGTTCCCAGTCCCTCAACAAGCAGCCCTGTTGTCTCCTAGGTCCTTCACTCCTCTCCTCTCCGCTCCCAGACCCCCCATCCCTGTCATCCCCACACCCCTGCCAGAGTAATTAATCACCATGTGCTAATGAGCTATTAACTAATGACACATTGACATGCCTCAGCCTGTATGCGCCTGCCTTACTGCGCGTCTGTGCGCCAGTCCAAGCATGCGCGGGTGTCACTGAAGCCACCCTTACCACGCTAATGTGATTAATAAGGTTAAACTCTTATTAGGAAAGGAGCAGAAGGAGAGCGCAGACAAGTACCTGCATGCACCAAAGAAAACGCAAGGGGAAAAAAAATGGCTTAGCCATGGGGCAAAGAATGACTTGTGTCTCCGGCGCGAAGTCTGAGCGAAAATAAAACTAGGTCAGGGGGGAAAAAATAACATCAAATGCTTTATAGCTTTCACCATATATTCTCATTAGCCAGGGGCTGACTCTGCGATGCACTAATCACATCTCAGGGAGAAGTGGAGAGATCTGAGTGCAGCACATCACTGCCATTGAGACCCTTTTAACAAAAACCCACACCCCGTTATGCTGTTTCTTTGTCCGTGGATCTGTTCTCATTCAACCATTTTTGTTGACACCATAATACCTATTCAAGTCTGGGGAGATCAGGTTTGCTTCGCTTGCCATTTCTTGAATCAAATATTACTATAAAAGTCCTAAATACAGAGAACTCTCCTGGTCTGTTGTCTGTTTAATCTTTCAGCACCATGGACAGCGAAACATGAAGTTTTCAAATGGAAATCTTCCTCCTTGTAAACTCTTACTGATTGTTTATTTCATCTGATTAGAACACAAATAAGCAAGGTGGATTAAAGATGCACTATGTAACTTTTCTAATGGAGGGTCACAATGATAGGGCTTTTTATTGCTCAAAAGCATGCCTCCACAGCTCTGACCTGTAACTCGGTTTAGTGGTTTAGTGTTAGGAATAGGAATTGAATTGCAAATAAAATAAAATGTAAAATGTAAAGTAAATTGTGAAATCAAAACACCAGGATCACGTAGAGCAGGTTAATACGGACATTTTAAGACCAAAATGAGGAACCTGACAGAAGTTATGATGAGAGGGTTTTTCAATACTCAGTGAACTTGAGCTGGAATCGATGGAGACAGTAGAGTGCCCGTGGCCAGCAGGGTAGTTATGTCCATTTATATATACAGTCTATGCCTAAAAATGATCACAATTAGCCAAAATTTAATAACATAACTGGTGATTAATATTTGATTTTGACAAAACTTCAATGAACTGTAATAATTGGAATAAGCTGCATGGCCTTCCTGACATTATTAGTTCTGTTAATCACAAAGTGCTGATATACAAAGAGCGCAGAATCACAGACGTCTGGTGTATTTTAATACCCAAATGTGTCATCTATAAACGTTTCCAAAACCAAGACAAATAATTTCAGCAAAAATATAGGTCAAAATGTATAACATAGGAATAACACTGTGCCCCCAAACCAGCCTGAGAGAACCATCCCTTTAATCTGTACTACAAGTCTATTTAACTGAATGTATTGCGCTCTTAAACAGGGTGAATTCCAGTTGGAGTCGAAATGTACTTACAGAAAGATCATTTGATACTCAGGAGGATGCTTGCACTACATAATGAAGAGTCTAACCCAGTATCAGCGTCTGCGCATGCATGTGGAGTCTATGGGCAAGAGCCACGGGTCTATAGCATGTGCCTGGCCTAACAGTGCATCCCTATGGAGGAGTTTTGGCGCATACTGACGCTCATTTGCATTCTCCCCATTTTTCTGTGGCTTTAGAAGTGAACAGCTGCTTAATGGTCATAGCTCTTCAGAGACAGGACATTGGGAGAGGGGTTGAGGGGGAGAGGAGGAGGGAGGAGGGGGGTATAGCCTGGGTTTCAGTACCGCACACACAGGTAGAGGGGCCCAGCGCTGTAGCCGGCACGGTTCAGAGAGCGGGATGTGACCATTTAGCAGATGTTTTTCTTTCCCCAGAAGTGACTTTGGAGGTTTTTCACACTGTTGAATTTTACTACAATGGAAAAACAAAGCCAGCCACACACGCATTAGCGCTGACGATAGGAGGGAGGGTATCGGTGAACGGGATGGTTAAAACAATACTGCAATGTCAGTAGTAGACTGTAAATGCTAATGGCAAAATAATCTGATAATTGCAACTGTGATCCCCAAATACTGTAGTAATTCTTTAAATAGTTACTCTATGTTGAAGAAGTGAATGAGATAGTTACAGGTTTTGACTCTGGGAATTGACTAGATTCAGTCATTGCTACATAATTTCATAACAAGTAATGCTTACAACTTATAACTTTTATAACTTTATAACCTTTACTAAAGTTTGAAAAAAAGTTAATACAGCAACTTTGTATCACAATTTAAATCAAGTTTTAAGGCATGTTTACACAAGAAGGCTTCTGGGTAAAAACATCAAAATATTTTATCGGAAATGCCTTTTTTGTTTAGACGGTGACAATGTTTTTGGGGCTTAAAAGCGCAAAAATCTGAAACTACCCTCCAGAGTGGAAACGTTGAATATGTCCCGCTGTAGCATTTCCATCTACACTGCCCAAGACATCAAAACTCTGCTCACGTCGTGTACATGTTTACATCACATACATCACTACCTAGCCACCCAGCATGCATACCCAATCAAATTCCACACACTTTTGCGTCACCGTATACACGCAGATTTCCTCCCAAAAATGTTCATCTAAATGCAGAATAAAAAGTGAAGACATGACATCATTTTGTGTCTTCTGTTCAGACCATCATCATATAAACGTAGCCTCAAAGATACATTATGCAACTTTTCTGGTGAAGAGTCCACCACCTGCTTGTCTTCATGCAGATGTCATTGTTATCCATCAAATGTTCATGTTCCTTAGTATGGTATTAAACTAGTAATAATGTTTTGTTTCTTTTTTTTTACTTTAATGCTATACTTTCCAGATGAAGCAATGGCGTTTCCCTGGAGATAACTTTTCAGTGTCCACCTGAAAAGTTAGAATTTGCATTGCAATCGTTTAACTTTGAAAGAAAACTACCAAAATGTAAGGAACCACGTACTAGCATACGAGGGACAGTGATGCATAAATTGCATACAATCCAATTAAACTTAATTTTATTTATTTAGAAAGGCAGACACTCATTTTTCTCCACAGTTCACCCATGGGTGTCCCTATTCTCCCAACATGTACCCCTTGACATTACCAAAAAGCACCCATTTTGTTCACTTAATCATTAATACTTCACATGTGGTCTCATGGCTCACAAATTATCAGTTTTAAAATTGCCTCTTGCTGCCAGACTAAAACTGTTCTTTGATTTTGGCAAGTTGAAATTTTGATAATCTCCCACACATGTCTACATCAAATAGCCTGTGTGCTCATTTAACTGTTTGACTAGACGGAGATACGGAGGCACACACAGATGGGGTATGTTTCATGATGTGCCAAAAAGAAGTGATTTGGTGCGATGGAACGCCGAGAGGAAAGAGGAGAGGAGCGAGGGAGCGAGGAGAAGAGAAGGTTATCGCCTGGTTCACTGCGAAGTCACGCTTACACTCTGTTCCCTCAGGGCCCAACCTCACGACTTGACCTTTCCTTCTACGATTACTCAAACCTCCTTTTGGACCAAGTATTGCCAAGATCACACACTTAAAAAGCTACACAGAGGAATGAGATATTGATTGATTGGCATGTTTGGTGACCTATTGCAGTGTCATTACCAGTAAATGATTAGTAGTGTTGGAATATATCAAAAATAGAAACTGATATTAAATAATGAAACTTGACTTTTTGGCACAGTCAAGATAAAATTGGTAACAGAGTGAAAGTGTGCACAGCTAGAATCTGGTTAACAAAGCACATCTTTTGACAGGAAAAGAGACCAAGCAGGATTTGATGTTCATTTTGAGGTAAAAGTGAAAAAGTAGAACTACAAAAAACTAAAAATACTAATAGAGAAACAGTATGAAATGGTCAGATACAAAATTATCACTTGGGGAAAAGCAACACTTAAAAGATTAACTATGCAAATTTTCTAGTGGTGGGTCTAACACCTGCTTATCTCCATGGATATATTATTGCTTTGCTGGGAATGTCACACAATCTGCCATAAAACATCTTGCACATCTTGCATTTATTCAATTTCAAGTGCTTATAGGCTCTATTCATGCTTACGTCACAAGCCAGGAAGACGTTTGAAAAGATGCGATTACAACTTCCAGTGTGCCTACTGACTGTGATAAAACCATAAAAGTCATTGAAGTAAATGTGATCAGTGGTGAAAATGAAGACTGCATATGTGTGTACAGTTTGGAATCATCTTGAATTTGGTGGCCTAATCTCTTCTAATCGCATGTACCTAGTGTGCTCAGAGTTGTGTGTCAGTGGGGAAATTATGAAAACTGAGGTTTAGTTGTAATTGTTGATTAGCCAACATAATGGAATGGTACAATGATATGTAGACAGTGTTGGGAAGGTTACTTTTAAAATGTATTCCTGTACAGATTATACTCCAAAATGTAGTTTGTAACAGAATCCATTAAATTACTTAAAGTGAGTGACGTAATCTGAATATTTTGGATTACTCGGTTAACTGTAGAGAAGCAAAGACTAGGATATCATAATATAAGATGTTTTGTCTGCTAAAAGACAATGAAAAACCCAGTCTTTACTTCACCAAATTAAAAATATTATTGATAGAAGAGGAGGAGACATGGTCCGCACATCATGGTTTAGTCCTGTTAAATCTTGTTTGAGACATAGTTTAGAGCTGGTTTTAGTCCTGGTTTAGACCTGGTTTGGACCTGGTTTAGACTTGGTTTTAGTCCTGGTTTAGTCCTGGTTTAGTCTTGGTTTAGTCCTGGTTTAGATCTGGTTTAGACCTGGTTTTAGACCTGGTTTAGTGTCCAGCAATGAGTGGAATTACCGAAAAGAAAAAAAAAAAAAAAAAGTGAAAACAGGAAAATACCTGTGTAATCCATTTATTTCAACCAAGTAACTGTAATCCAATTACCAGTCACTGAAACAGTAATTGTAACTGAATACAGTTACTCATAATTTGTACTCTGTAACTCCAGTACATGTAATCCGTTACTCCCCAACACTGTATGTAGATGAAGAAAACCTGGCCATTTTCTCATATTTCCTAGATTTTGTCAGACTTACCACAGTGAGCAGTGACCGCCGGAAGTTGTAATCACATCTTTCCAAACACCTTCCTTGTTTGTGGCATAAGCGTGCTCAAAATCTCACCTGAAGGTAAAATCTTGGTCAGGACTACTTTAACTACTGTGAATGTTTGGACCTGGTGGCTTCAACTGCTTGTCTCAATGGAAATAGATGCCATACTGGGAGGCATTATAGGCAAAGCCACATCATCTCCATGGAGACAAGCAGGTGGCAGGCCTTCAAAAGAAAAGTTAACGCACTGTTTACCCTAAAGTTATTTATCTACTATTGTTCCAAACCTGGATGCAAATTGTAGCAAGGGAAGCATACAACTTAGCCAGGCAGCTCCTTTAAACACATGAAAGTAAAGCAGACGCCATCTTGAATAGCTTATTTTAAATTCCAATAACATGAATTGTCTGCATGTTCCCATCCAGGTCTCTATTGTCCTTCAGGCCTTTTCAGCCCTCCTCACATAAAAGCCTGAAAAGTAGATAACCTTTTAAACAAACTACATTTCAATTCAACTGACACAACAATTCGTGACCAATCAATAGTGTAGCGCAATGCAATTACTAGCATCATAATTGGGCCAATCACATCACTGCTCAATCCCAACAAGCTGAATATTTTACACATTTAATCCTGTTTGCAGTCTCGTCACATCTGTCGTCTCACTATAGACCAACAAACAAACTTGTGGACAGTTTTATGGTTGCAGTTCTCCACAAGAGCAGCCTCTCCATCCAGTCAAGCGCCATTTCCAATCAGTGTGTGTAAATACGAGGCTCTTGTTTCTCTCTTGAATTTGCAAGCAGTCTCCAAAATAAATAATAATTTTAAACCTTTGTTTCGTAACATATATCAACAAAAAGCCAGCGTTTCAACACCTTCATTATACAGCGGTAAACACTGGATTATTAAGGCACAGGCTTGAACTGGCTGTGATAAATGGCGCCCACGTGGCACTTGTTCCAGATGCCAAACAAGCGACAAGCGTTCACAAAATAACACTAAAGGATGAGTGCAGACAGGCAGAGCAGATAGAGACGTACAGCGATGTAAATGTGCCTATTAAAGTCAAATCCCCAAAACAGACACCAGGCAATGTCACTACGCGGTCAAGTCAGTGAAGAAGAAACAGTAGGGAATTTATTTATTTAAAATGGTGTAACTTTGGTGTTTGTTCTCCTTCTCTCCTTCATTTTTATTTTGTCTGCGCTTCCTTTAAAAAAGTTGAAAACGAAAAGTTGCAAATGCTATAACTTCATTTTTAGCTAATGAGGTGATACACCACTTCCTTACCAGATTCAAGGCTTTAAGCCACTTGGTAAACAGTTCTCATACTTTTTTTTTTTTTCAACTTCATTGAATAATTTTACATTATATTATTATTCTATAAGGCGAGACTTTATAACTTTATAATAACTACTAGGGATGTAACAATAATCGTCAAAGTTCTCACAATAATACCATGGACCATCACAATATATCAAATTACAAGTCTCTTTGCTTAAATTAAGAGTTATGGTGCAGCAATAACTGAAAAAAGACAGAGAGAACTACATAGACCATGATCCTTTGCTCCATTTCAGTGCAGACTTCATGAAGAAATAACAGTTCTAACACTTTTAAGTCTTAGTTCTTTGGATTAAGTCTTGTCAAGGCTATTATCACACACACACACACACACACAATAACTATATATATATATATATATTATATAATATATATATATATATATATAAATATAAAAAAATTATATGTATATACATATACATATATATATATACACACACACACATATATATATATATACATATATATATATATATATATATATATATATATATATATGTGTGTGTGTGTGTGTGTATATATATATATATATATATATATAGTTATTGTATTATTGGATATTGTTACATCTCTAATCATGAGCCTCTCCACCGTATCGTGAGCTTCCCGACACTGCAATAAATATTGTACCGTGAGGTTCATACACTGACGATATCGTATCGTGAGACTTGGATATCATTACACCCCTAATAGCTACTCTTTTTACAGCCTTAAAGGTGTACTGCATAACTTTTTGAAGGAGGGTCCATCTCCTGCTTGTCTCCATGATGTAATGACTTTGCGGTAAGTAAGCCATTAAACATATATCTAGCTTTTTTCCATTATGGATGCTTCTATTAGTCAAAAATACCTTGTAAACATACATCTTCACTGTGTATGATCTCCACACACTATATACATATATATACAAGTAGCATAATGACTATAATGGATTCAATACCTCAGGGCTGGAAAGAGTCCGATCCATGTTTACAGAGCACATGTTCACCACAATCATGTAACCACCACACATGCATAAGCTAACAATTAGCTTTGAGGGCTCTTGACACCGTGGAGGACCCATAAAGACTGTCGGTGTAGGATGAGAGTTGAACCATGATGGATTATCCGCCCCCATAAAGTCACTCACGCCACCCCTCCATCTTGTCTGCTGCAACCCTGCCCATGTCGTGAGATCAAAAAGTCAGATTTACTTTTTATGTCTTGCGTTTACTCCATACGAGAGGTGCATATTATGTGTGTAACTGCTTTGTAGATGTAGAGCTACGTAGCCAAGTTGCTAATCAGGCCACTCGCACACACACGAACATGGCGGAGACGATGCCATGTGTTGAGCTGGTGATAGAGGGCTGGCAGTTGGCAGACAGACAGCAGACGCCGTTCTTCGACATCAAAAGTCTCAGAGCCCCATCTCACTTTCATCCCTCGCTCTCTTTCTCTCTTTCTTTCCCTCCCCTCTCTCTCTCTCTCTCAAACACACACACATACATATAGTCCTACACACACTTCCTCTGATCTCTATGCCAAAGATGGAGAAGAGCCCAACAGACACACGTGGACATGCGCATACACACAACCAAGTCTTGAATTGGATTTCGTCAGCCGCTGTTGAAACGCAGTCGGCGAGACGTAACTACACGTTTTTTTATGTGTGGGTAAAAAGTGAATGCAACTGTCTGCTGCTTTTGTATTGACTCGAGTCATACTTCAAAGAGGCTTAAATTAAAAGTTGTAACGTGATAGGAGTTGAAGAAGAACCTAGAATACTTCAAACCTATTACATGCATAGGTGGAAAAATTGCTCAAAGTGTGTAGTACTTAAAAGTGCACTGTGTAACTTTTCGAGTGGAGGGTCCGCCATTAGCTTGTCTCCATGGAAATATTATTACTTTGTCTAGAATGTTCCACAGCATAGACAAAACCTGTCAATCATGAGGGAGACAAGCAGGTCACAGTACAAAGCTACATTACAAGTCAGATCTGTGAAAAGTCGCCACTATTCACAGAAGGAATTGTTGTATTTTTATTGAGATTTGGTAATGAATAAATGCTAGATGGATATGTTTAATGTCAAATCATGGAACATTCCAGGTAAAGCAATAACATCTCCATGGAGACAAGTGGGTAGTAAACCAAGTCGGTAGCAAAAGTGAATATTCCAATGTCTTTTTTCAAGCATTATACTCCTAAAGCTGCACCTTGCAACTTTTCAGGTAGAAAGTCTGCCACCTGTCTCCATGGAGATGTTGCAGCATTGCCTGGAATGTTCCACAGTATGCCATAAAATGTGTTTGTTTCATATTAGGTGAATTACCGGTATTTTTATTGCTCAAAAATGCCTTAAAACATGCATTCTCACCATCAGCATAGTAACCTCTCCACAGATCTGACTTGTAACTTATTGGCGCTATGACATTTCTTGCTTCCTTCTTTGGAACTTGATATGTTTAAAGTTATGCTGTAAAAAATCCCAGGCAAAACTAAAATATCTCCACGGAAACAAGCAGCTGGGGACCCTCCGCCACGAAAGTTACACATTACACCCTTAAAACACAATGCTTTTCAAAAGTACAAGAACTTGGACTATATTTTCCTATTCAAAGACACAACATACATAAATGAATGAATAAATAAACAATCTTACAAATTGTGAGTAAATGTATGTATAATTGGCACTAGAAGTTGAATCTAATCATTACTTTAGCATACGGCCTATAAAAGTTAATGACATGGTTTAACAACAGTGCGGTGCAAGGACCAGCTCCACCTTAAATGGATCCAGCACTAGTTAATGTAAGACGTGGAAATAAAGTAGCAGTGAACCACCAGTTTAGCCCATTACCAGAGCCTGTTTATTTGCATATAGAGTGAGGCGGAGTGATACCATCTCAAGTGGTCACCAGAGACGCACGCACATACATGCATGCTAATAGAAGGTGTGATACGACATGCTTTTCTGTAGGTAACCTAAGATGAAGGAGTCATGTAAACAGCATTTTAAACACTCTGTACATCAGTGATTCTTACATATAGTAGTAAATAAACAGGGTTCGCCTACTGTTCCGACATCCCTTCATTACGACATGCCTCTATTTAGACATGCCAGTATTACGAAATGCCTCTATTTAGACTTACTGGTTTTCCGACATTTTTTAGTATCGCTATTCCGACATGACAAAATGAATGAAGCACAACGGGCCCATGCAGCCTCTGTTTTAAATTAGATATTTTCCCAAAGGCTGACCTATGCTCTTTTTTACAATGCATGACTGTTTCCCACGGTGATTAGGACATTTTCCCACTGTCTGATATCCTATGTGACCGAAGTATTCTCTGATCAAGTGCCCACGTATTTCAATGATAGGGTGACCAAACATACATTTTTCCCCGGACATGTCCGTATTTTACGTCTTGTCCTGGGTGTCCGTTTTTTTTTTTTTTTTTTAAGTGATGCAAATGTCTGGGTTTTCATTACCATTCATTGGGGGCATTAAACTGAGCGTCTCTCGTAGCGTCTGTGACTCAGAAGGAGTGAGCAGACACAAACAGTCGGTCAGCCTGAAACATACCGAAGCGCAAATGCGCATTTAACAATGACTTGTACAAGAAATTCTCCGTTTTCCATCCCGGTCGAGACAAGTGGGAGGCCATGTGCACAAGTTGTGAAGTGAGAGTACAGTGGTCCCTCGTTTATCGCGGGGGCTACGTTCTAAAAATAACCCGCGATAGGGGAAATCCGCAAAGTAGTCAACTTTATATTTTACAGCGAGACCGCGAAAGGTGAACTGTGTGAGGGAATATAGCGAGGGACAACTGTAGCTCAATGTTGAGGCCCCACCTCCCACCCCCGGTAAGGTGTCCAGGTTTTCACAAATGGAAATATGGTCACCCTATTTTATGATATATGGGAGTTCAAAGTATAATAGGCTATCACATGAATATTATTCATGTCTTAAAAGTGGAATGTTTGAAAAATAGTAAAGTGCAGTTACTCCGACAATGAAAAAAAAAAAAAAAAAAGTCGAAGTAGTGGAACACTTGAAAAATAATGTTTATGCCGTTACTCCGACAATTAGACGTCAATGTCTAAATAGCGGCATGTCGGACTAGCATCATGTAACCTAAATAAACCACCTTGAACATAACTAATTAAACATATCTGAAACAGGCCTTTGCATATTTGGACTTGGCATCAATAGGCTGCATTCAAAAGACATTACAACATTTAGTCTTTGAGGATTAACTCTCTAATTGCAGATATGTTCAAAGTAAAATAACTGTAATTGCTGGGCCTATACACATGAAATTAAAACTGGAAAAAAGTTCAACATCTTCTTAATGCAACAAAAGGGAAATACTTTAACAAAATAGATTCAGAAACAGACAATTTTCAACGCCAAAGACGTACGTGTTTTGAGTTGAAAATACTTCAAGCTATAAGATTAATATGGCTAGTTTGTGGACCCAATCTCTATGGATAACAACATTAGGGATAGTATGTTTAAATTAATTTCCCACAGAGTTAAATAAGCCCTTGCCCTCCATCTGAAATTAAATTAACTCAACCTATCCCTAGATGTTAATATTTTCAGTGTGGTGTCTGCATATTAATACTTTGCAATGCCATCATGTTGGAGGTGTTCTACATGCATCTCTGTTGGTGGAATGTTCAGGAGTTACCATGGTGAGACAAGGTGCACTTTAGCAAACACAGACAAAAAAGTTATAAGGTATTCTGAAAACTCAAGAAAAAAACACAAAAGGGATTTAAACAACACGTTTTCAGGAGCCTGGACATGTTCATGAGAGTGTCCATGGTCCTGTTTAGGAGTTTGACTTTCAACAAAAAAGATGAGTTAAACTGTTGGATAATACTAACTATCTTATGTGTAATCTTATTTGTAAATTGTTTAACAGCGCAAATAATCTCACCTGTTGTTGTTCCAACTAAGTCAGTTCTTTCTAATCAGACTTTGCTAAAACAAAGCTTGTAGAGTAAGTCTAACTTAGGTAACAGTTCTTCTAACAGAGTAATGCTTTCAGTTAGCTCTGGGGAATGTTGGTGACATCCGCTGCAAAATATCAATACTCTGCTGTGTTTTATGTTCATATCATCAAATTTAATCAAATTCTCTAGACCGCCTCAAACTGTGACCTCGCAAACATGTGACTGAACCACGACTAAGCAGTAATCAAGGATTCATGGACTCAAGGTATTCCCCTCATGCACAATAGGTTAATCCTCCAGTTACGTATTCCTGATCATGAACGTGTAAGCTTTTTGAAATGGATACTACACTTTTGTCACCCAGTTCTCCTAACAGGGTACCCCAACATTGATGTATCACCAAATACAGGGTGCACAAACAGTTTCCCTGGGTGATATAAGACCTTAAACATTAGTACTTGAGCTCCAAACACCACGCAGTAGAAATAGACCACGAATCACCATTGCTACCTGCACCTCAGTTCGAAAATCACTGGCCTAGATCAGAGAGTGTAGACATAGCTTACTTTAGTTTGTTTTTCTTTTAATTTGATTTGCCTTCTGTAGGCGGATTAGCTGTGCGCGGCTACAGCAAACAGAACCCAGGCTTGTTTATTAATTAAAAGTTTGGAGATCGGACATTTATCGATCCTTTTACAGAAACAAACAGGGACAAAAGAATTAAGAGTGATCCCAAAGTCTGATTAAACCTGCACTTGGCCTTCACTGAATAATGTAAAGGCTTCTCTGATTGGGCAGTGATTGATGGAGGCAGACAGACTGATACAGAGTGGACTTAAGACTAGAGCCAGATGCGGAGAAGTGCCGTAGATATGATTGATAAGATGAAAAATGATTCATCGACTCAACCCTGACCTGGCATGCGCTGCATATTGAGCTACGGGGTGGCATGGTGGACAAAATTGACTCGTGGTGTCTCAAGAAAGAAGGACTTAGAAACGATTTGATTCCAACCTAATAAATCAGAAATAGCTTTGAATCTGTTCATTATGTTTATCGAGAAATGCAGCTGAAGTGAAGACTGACTGATGCTCGCTGTGGCTGTAGCCGTGAATGTTTTAATCTAAACCTACAGAGAACCTGATATTTGCTAATTAGCCCTGGGATAACGTTACGTCGATGTTAGCCAACTGGTTATCTAACATATAGGTGCAATTTCCCGTTCAAAGGAGGTGTTTCTACACAATATTATACAGCAGCGTTCGGTTCCCGAATTCAAGACATTTTTACAATAGATTTTAATTAACCCACTTGTTGGTCGCTGTTGTAGCTTCTTGTGCTATTACTCTGTTTTTACCCTCTGCTACAAACTTGAGCATGTGCAGTATTGATCTTGATCGATGTTTCTTCTGCTCGATGGATAATGTCTGTGAAGTGATGATGTATTTTTGACAGTAAAGTTCCGTCTGTGAATTCGTATTCGTACTGATGAAAGCGTAATCGTAAATTTTCATTTCGTGATTGTAATTCATGACGTCGTAATTTTTCAATTCGTATTCTGATGGATAAAATACACACAATATATTTTATGTACGACTGGACTCATTTGAGAGTTTACAAATATTTATTTTATGAGCAACTACAGCCAAATATGCACGGATTTCCCAAATACGCACGGATTTCTATTTTATGCGCACAAATATTTTTGACAGCTTTCTTACTCCATAGAAGACCATTACCTTGACAGTGAATGGTGTAAAGATGCTATTTAGATTAAAAAGTACACTTTTGAATGGAAAAGTTTTCCTGCTTTTATTTGTTAGTATGTACTGCAGACTTTTCTCTCCCTATTTGACATAATTGCAAATAACTCTACTCATGGCATTAATGCAGGGGTGTCAAACTCAAATTCACAGAGGGCCAAAATTAAAAACTGGGACTAAGTCGTGGGTTAAACTAAATATTTACTGAAAGAAAAAAAAATGTCTGCATGTTTTCTCTTCTTTTGTAAATAAATAATGTAGCCTATCTGTAGCCAGCTCTATTCCATATTTGATATGATCTCGCAGGCTAAATATAATTATATTGCGGACCAAATTTGGTCCCCGGGCCTGAGTTTGACATGTCTGCATTAGTGGCTAGCATTCTCCACTCATAGCAAAAAGTTCAATTCCCTCTTCCTTAAAACATGGAGAAGAACAATGCAGACAATCAAGTATTCCTTAAAAGTACTCTATGGATCTTTTTAGTATGACACAGTATGACATTAATCAGCTCTACCTTACATTTATTCAATTGCAGGTGGTTTTAGCTCAAAAATTCCTAGAAAAACAAATATTCTGACTGTGAGCGGGGTTGACACTCCACAGATCTGACCTGTAACTTAGTTTGGTTTGGCCTCCATGAAACTAGAAAGGTTTAATACCATATTGTGAAACATTCCAGACAAAGCAATAACATCTCCCTTGAGAAAAGCATTTGACGGACCCTCCACCAGAAAAGTTACACAATGCACCTTTAACCTTTTCACACTGGCTCATACTACCTGAATACATGTACATTCTCACAATACCGCGTGATTATCTCTGTCCTCATGTACAGTGTGGAAATGACTCGACATAACCTTTGCCTGAAATGGTTGCCGAAAATGTCTGGTTTAACATTACAATACATTGGGCACATTCTGTTCATGGGTCTCAGCGTCCTGTTATAAGGTGCCATTATATTAAAATATATACTCTGCGTTCCAGTTGCTCTTGGAGGTTGGAATACAGATCTTGGAATGACGTCATCTTTCAATTTTTGGGTTTTTAATTTTCAGCAAATACAAGATTTTCTAACTTGAACTCTGAAATGTTCTTCAACTTTCTGATTAAAAATTCCAAGACCAAAGTGCATTCCAGCGATCGTCCACCAATAATTTTAGTTTTTTGTTTTTATTACCGTGGCACCAGTTCAGACTTTTTCTCAGTCTGTAATCCACGGCCTCCTCAACATGAGTGTAATAGTGATCCACAGGGCCACATAGGTGTAATGTTGTTTCTGTGCTTGTTTACATGCATGTGCACGCTCCCTGCAGCAGGCCTCTTCTTGGCTGAGAGGGAGAGAGGGTGCCGGCCCCTCTGCCCTTCAAAGTCATTAGGAATTCATCAGCGAGCTTGACCCTGACAGCTGTTTGTTTTTCCTCTCCGGAGAGACCAGGAGCAATGGTTTAGGGCGGCGAAGGGGGCGTGGCTAATGAGTGAGAGAGTGTGATAGATATGAGAGAGGACAGGAGACGAATGAACGAGAGACCTGGAGGAAAGTTCGAAGGAGGGCTTTTTCTAAAGACGATTTAAACGTTTGTAAACAATTAAGCGTGAGAACAAATTGCACAAGTTAATCAGAGGAATTAGCATTTACAACTAACAATTTCCAAAGATGTTTTTTAGCAACTTACAACACATTAATTAGACTTAGAAAACTAATTAAGACCATTCCCATAACATTAAACAATTCAAAACTATACTACTATACTATTAAGTGTTCCTAATGGTCAAGAGTAGCATGTGCCCATAAAAGGAAAAAGTTAAAAGCATAAAAGCATTCATGTAAAAGCAATTTTAGATCTGTCCTTGTGTCCAAAAAATCATGCATGTTAATACAAGTAATAAACCAAATGCTTTGACAAAACTTTACAAAGAAGAGTGGATCTGGAGCTGTATCCTGATTTGATTGGATTTTAGAGGGTGTGATTGACAGGCGGATTAACCAATCAGGGAGATGGATGCTTGGAGTACTCAAAAACAAACATGTTAAAAAGGAGGGGGGAAAAAAGTGTATAATGGACTGAGAAACAGCATGGATTTTCTCAGAATCAACAACCGAAGCACCAAACTATTATTTATCTCAGGTTAAATAAGTTATATATTTTGTTCGGATTATTATGAGAATTTTGTTTAGGAGATGTCTTCCGTGCTACAAGTGAGCAGCTATGATTGGACCGTATCTAGTTTGGACGGAGATTTTTCATGCTCTAGGGTCCGATTCCTGACCCTTATGGATGTGAAAAGAACGCAGAAGAAACTGGCTGGTCAGGCAAAGTTAGATAGATTTAAACACCAATTTCCTATGTTCACAGTTTGAAAATGGATAATGCAGCGATACGTGCTCAAAGAACGCATACTTTTTTTAACCAATTGTAGGTAAAAATGGACAAGGGGACATATCACAGCACTTATGGAAGTCTGTATTCCCTCCTGTGCGGGTCTCAATGCAGTTTTCCTTGTCGAGCATTTGAGATGCACAGGACAGCCACTCCGTCTCCAGATGCTTCATATAAGTGTCCCTCAAAGAGCACTATCACAAATGCACTGCGAAGTTACAAGCTACACAAATGTATAACAAGCTGAGATAAAACGAATACAAAAGTCCCTATGCAGCATTCCTCTGTGTAAATATAGGTTTTCACAGTCAAAGTTTACAGTATAAGTATGTCTTCTGGGATCAGAGCTGCGAAGAAACTTGTCCACAGCTGAGACCCATCGAGAGAAAGTCCAGGGGGATGGCTACAGGAAAAAAATAAAAAATGTACAGAAAATATTACATTTATATTGAAAGAGGAAGTCAAGGGTTCAAGGAAGACGGAGAAGCGATTTGTGATTGGATAAATGGGCTGAGAGGAGGAGTGCCAAGGGACGAGTATAATCCTATTTTTACACTTTTTTCCTTTTGGGATGGTCCACTCACTATATCTATCCATCAAAATGACACCAAAGCCCCAAACCCATTTTTCTTTTCAATCTCTCTTACAAGTATTAATATTTGTATTTCAACTTTTTTGTCCAAAGACTTTATTAAACAAGCTTTAATATACGCATTACTAACTATTGAGATATTCTTGTTCTATTTTAATACTCCTGGGTCCTCTGTATATTGCATTCCGGAGCCACTTTTCGCCTACTTGCATGTTGTATAGAATTAAATTGTGGCTTTATACACTTGATAATTAGGTTCCACGCCATGTTTAGATTTAATTTTCTGTATCCATTTCTATTGGGGAGATATCTGCCTAGTTACTGCTGTTTTCCTCTCATGCTTGGTCAATTCGGTGACCCCAACTTCCTCTTTATAACACAACAGTAATTTTGTCAATATGTAACACTATGTTTCATAAGATTTTAATGGTAGTCTTGGTGTATGTTTCAAATAGGACTGGGGAAATAGAAATGCTTGTATCTTTTTATAAAGCTTATTACCCATTCATGTCAGTGTGGTTGCTTCATCTTGTGTTGAGAGCATATGCCCAGTGCCCCAGTTCTCACATAAAATGCTAAGAATAAGGCCGCACCGATGACAGAAAGAAAAAGTAAATATTGAAATGGGGCATTCCCTGCATGCATATTGTAAGAAAGTAGGTCAGTAAGGTGCATATTTAAAACAGTGATAGGACCAATGTCAATTCATTTTCTTCTCTGTTATATTCTCATAAAAGTTTCAACCACTATGCTTTTGTCTAACTCCTGTACTCCTTTTTAAACAATGCACAACTACGCCGTTTTAATACTTGGAGTAGAGCCGCTGTTCCTTCCTTGAGAGAAGCAGGTGTAGGTCAATTTGGTGTAGGTCAGCTGTCAATTTTTCCATTTAAAAAAAAAAAGTTTACTGTTGACTAAAACGTATTCTAAACTTTTGATTCATGAAAGTGTCCACCTTTGGCAGATAAAACAGCTGAACACACTCGTGGCTCGTTCTTTTTACAATAGAAATCAAATATTCTTCAGAAAGTTCTTCCCATAAGTTCCCATAAATGTGTGGCACTTGTAGGTTGCTTGATTTTTACTCTTCTGTCCAGTTCATCCCAAAACCAGCTCGATGGGTTTAAGTCTGGAGACTGTACTGGACACTCCATATTTTCAAGCTCACCATCTTGTTCGTTTTTTTTTTTTTTAGGTAGTTTTGGCAGAGCTTGGACTTGTGTTTTGTTATCATTTGTCTTTTTTAAGCTCTGTCTGTTCAGTTCTTACCTTTGTACCATTTAAGCTATTCATTGGACTTGGACGACTTGAACTGCGATAAATAACTGGAAAAAATAAGGTGTTCTAAAACGTTTGACCGGTAGTGTATCTTGTGATGTATCCTGGATGGATTTTTAGGGAGATACTTTAGCTCCATACACAATTGTCCTCTGCATACTTCAATGTCATTTGGGTAACCTTTTTAGAGCATGGGCAACTGCAGCAAACAATCAGGGACCCATCTCCAGATCTTGAAAATACCCATCAAGACACACGGGGAACATGCAAACTCAGCACAGACATACCCCTCCCAGACGTTGCAGTGAAGTTGTCCTTTAACTCTCAGCTGGCCTGAAAATGCCACCAGAGAAGAAGTGTCTGTGAAGTGGGAAGTCTTGCCATCTTTGTTATTACTCCCCATGCAACTGCTATTCCATCTTGCAGTTCATGTCTTGCTTTAAAACTTCTCTCTCTTCACTCACTCAGACTTCGCCCCTCCACTCTGTTGTATAAGTTTCTTGCCTCGCATGTCACGACCAATTATCTTGGCCATTGCTCGTGCGTATTGATCTGCGTGTGGCACATGCATTGTAATCTATTCATTGTGTGGCCCCATAAGGCAGCACTCACGCTCCAGACCCCAGTATGGAACCAACTACAAATCAATGCCCTCTGGAAATTCCATGCATTTTGATTTGAACCCTGCTTAATTACTGTCCACATATCATTCTCACTTTTGCCCTTGATCACTTTATAACACTGTTCATACTTATAGAAATGTAAAGGTGCACTGTGTCACTTTTCTGGTGCTCGTCTCCGTGAGGATGTTATTGCATAGCCTTAAAGGTACTATATTACGCAACAATTAACTCTTGTGAGCTTTAAGTCATGTTTTAATGCTATTGCCTCAACAAAAACATACCCATAGTTGTGTTTTGTTTCAATCACACCCTGTATTATTAGTCTGTCTACATCCCCAAAGCTCAAAATGCTTGAAGTGATGTCATGAAGTGGTAGTTTTAAAAAGTTACCATCAACATTTTACCTTTTGTTCAGTAAAGACTTACCCTGATTCATCAGCCAGTTTCACTTTGTGGAAACTCGCAGCATTAAGATTCATTCACTCGACGGTAGGCGGGTACTTTTTTTATTTAACCAATCACTGCTATTTGCTCCACTAACAGGGCTAACTGGTATATTAAGCCTGTAGGAAGAAGGGCAATAACGTCTTTCCCCTTGATAAAAATCACCACACATTCTCTTTGTTCTAGCTTTAAATTCTCAATCTCGGGAATCGTTGCTAACACAGAATGTATGGCTTCGTCTACATTCCTCTCGACCACTTTGTTTACAGTTGCGCTGTACCACAAAAGGGACCCAGTCATGGCTTCACAGCTCTTCACTGATTGGCCGGTGCTTGGTCTACAACTTCCGGGGTTCTTGCAAACTGTCTAGTGTATTCAGATTCCTGACCTAGTCGCTGGAGAGAAATCAATGTGAGTGTAGGCACTAGGTGACGCCAGCGTGGCCAGTAAAGACTGGCTATTTCAGGGCTGAAATGATCCAAATGATTCTAATGAAGGTTTATGGAGAATAGTGGAGCACTTCCTGTATTACCACAAGACATCAAAAGCTGTTTACTGTTTGAGAGAAGTCTAAATATACAAGGTTTATGCAACATTATAACATCGCTCAGAAAATGGCATCATATGGGCCTTTGAAATGTTCCACAGTATGACATTACATTTCATCTTCACCAGGTGAAGTTGCTCTAATCAGACCTGTGAAAGGCAAGCTCATTCATAGTCAGAGTGCATGTTTTTCTAGGTATTTTCTTTCCAATAAAACACCTGCATCTGAATTATTGCAAGATATATAAGGATAACGCTATAATGTCGAACATTACAGGAAAATAAATTACATTACCATGAAAAAAAGCAAGTGGCAAACCTTCCACCTGAAAAGTTACATCGTTCACATTTAAACTTTTGTATATTTTCTTTCCCTTGTAGCAGTGAATGTCGCGTTGTGCCTTCAGGGATGAACGCAGTACTTTTGTATTTGTTTGTACTGTGCTGTTTACTTAGCCATGACAGGTTTGTTACTGCGGCTCTCATGTGTACGCTCATTCTTGGATGCTGATTAAATTCCCCATAGAGGGATTCATCATCTTTAGCAGGCAGAAAAAAGGAGAATTAGGGCCCCATCAATCGTGCTGTTTGATCCTGCTCCTTCTTTTGTGTCCTGTGTATAAGTTGAATTGGAGGCAGTATTTTGGTCTAAAGGCCCAGTGCGTCTGTGATGCAGCAGGGTCATTTGTCTCCATGTTAGAGCTGTCCCACTTTCGTCCTATATGAGCTCCTTCAAGACTCCAGATTCCTCATCATTGCACCGATATGTCAGAGTCTGTGTCATTTGCAGCCACAAGAAATAGCTTTGTGTTTTGTAACTTCTTAAGGTATTTTAGTTTTTCTTACTCTTTTTTTCTATATATAACTCTATACCTTTCTGTAGCATTTTATATGGATAGCTATTGGAGTTATTTTATATGGTATATAAAAATGTCCACTGTATAAAACAACATTCACATTTTGGGGATTTAGTGCTTTTCTTCTTCAAAGCGCTTTACACTAAGGAACCCTCTCACACACACATTCATACGCCAGTGTACACAGACACTGGCGGAAAGGTTGGTTAAGTGTCTTGCCCAAGGACACAATGGATGTATTCATCTGTGGGAGCTGGAATTGCACTGCCAACTTGTGGGTCAGTGGGTTAGCGGACCGCTCAACCAAATGATGTTTATGTGACGGGCAGTGTTCAAACCACCAGCCTTTAAGTGGATTAGTGGACAAACACAAACACACCAAGTGAGGTACTGTTGTCCCACTAGGAAACTAGATTTGGCATACATTACTGATCAGTTTTTGTTTTTTTTTTTTGCTTTAGACCACTGTACTACTAGCCAGGCTGGTGCCACCTAGTGCCTCTGCTCAATTTCATTTCTCTCCAGTGACAAGGTCAGGAATCAGAATACACTAGACAGATTGCAAGAATCCTGGAAGTTGTAGACCGAGCTGTGAAGCCATGACGTCAAACTCAAGCGCCTGTCTGGGTCCCTTTTGTGGTACAGAAGAATTTTATTAAGGGGAAAGATCTTATTGCCCTTCTTCCTACAGGATTTGGCGCATCACATATGTCACGACCAAATAGCAGGGACTGGTTAAATGAAAAAAAGTAAGTGAAGCTGGCTGATGAATCAGGCTCTTGTACAATGGGACTTTCTTTTAAATGATCCTTTATTTTCCTTTTTTCTTTCTTTTCACATGTAAAAGAAATGAGTGCACATTATTTTGCTTTCATTTGCTTTTCATGCAACAGAGTTCAAATGTAAAGCTCATTGTTTGGTTAATTCAATCCTTGTTCCTGAATCTTAATTGGAGGTTTATTCATTGAAATTTTTAAATTAAAAAAACAAAAAAAATATATATATATATGATGATGATGGAAAAGGCACAAAGTGTAACCCTGACAATATGAGACTAGGATTCCTCTCCAAACCTTTTACATTTCACTTGTCTTCATCTAGACTACTACACAGGTTCTTTGTTAGTGGCACAACAGGAGTCCAAAGTATGTCTCTGACAATGACACCAACTGATCCAACAGATTCCCAAACATCAAAAGTGTGTTTCTATACTCCAAACTTCATTATTTTCGTTCCTGAGGCCTCTGAATAGCAGCAAAGTTCCTCAGAGAAATTGGTTTGATTGTGTGTAGGAACACTGAGTACCATCTCTGACTGCTCCAACATGGCGGCATGCTTTTGCTGCAGTTTTCATCTCTCGCTCAAACTTTGTCCAAGGAAGATGAAGAAGACATATTGAAAGACATATAAGAGAGATATAGGAAAACCAAATGAAAGGACGCTATACTTGGCCTCAAAGGTGAGACAAGAGTTTCAGTGTGAATTTTAGTTTCAAATGACAACGTAGGAACAAACATTTGAATGCAAGATTGAAGAAGAAGCAGTCAAACAAGTATCTTTGAGTCATACTTTCAGACTTTCACGCCTACACAAAGCTATAGATGCCAAAAAACAAAACAAGAAATAAAACAAAAAACATTTATTAACGTACGAAACTGCACAAAAACATATTATTGGCAGCGCAAAGACTGGGTGAATCCACATTTCTGAGAAGCAGGGTACTTTCCAACCCTTTACTCTAATAGATAGGATAGGATTTTCTCACAAACAAGCAGGCTGTAGGCATGGATTGTGAAAAAAGACAGTTTGGGGGAAAGCTGAATAAAATATGATAAAGAGAGGAGCGATAGACAGACAGAGGGAATGTCCCGTGGCAGTAGACAAAAAGGTCTGGAAATAAAAGTGGTGTAGACCTCTCGGATTGACTACAAAATTTACAGGTGAAGAGAGAAGGCAGAAGAAGTAAGGGCCAATCATAATAAATATTGTACATTTGACAAATAATAAAACACAATAAATAAATACAGTGGGGAGCTTTTATTACATCATCTGCGACTAAACCTGTACTAGACTAAACCACAGCTGGAAGAGGACAATCCAGGACAAGCTCACCTTTAACTGTGTCTTCTACTTTGTACCGGGAGGATATACTGCATGCCATGTGACCACATGAGATGTGGTTAAGTGACATGTAGGATATTCTTCTGTGTCAATGCTTGCACAGAACAAATGCAAAAAAAAAAAAAGCAACAGGGCAGTTGCTTGGGATTCTGAACACACACATCTTCAATACTTTACAAAAATGTGAGTCTGGTCACTGGTAAATGTGCCAGTTTTCCAGTGGGTGTGATTGACAGATGTATTAGCTAATCAGCGACACACATTGTTCACAGGGAACTGAAAAACATTGCAGATTTCTGAGTGAAACAATAAACTGTGTTAATCTGAGGTAAAATACATTTTATTTTATTTGTAAAACTATATGTGACCAATGAGCTCCTTCGTTTCACATGCATCACTGAAAAAAAATACTAATTTAATTGCACACGTTTGGTTTTGCTTGAGGTGTGACAAAGGGCGTGGGGACCAGACTTGTATAACTCTGTATGAAAACTACAAAGAGATACAGCCTGGATTTGCCAGGCAAACAGGGCAGCACATTTTTGGGAAAAAGGTGTGTTCACATACATGTTTAAAAGTAGGATTCTGTTTAGAGTGCACATAAATCTATGAGACTGAAATATGAACTGATGAATAAATCAACAAATCCCATGCTCTCAGAACATGTTTATGGAGGTCTAAAGTAGAAAGTTTTTCTATAAGCATATGGAATATGTTGCATGTAATTCTGCAGCGCTGTTGAGTACATATTTTGAGAGCATGGTCCCCTTGTCCATCTTGAATCTTAAATTTCTCCATGTCATGTTGTCCCAGTCTTTTGCATAGAGGTTATAATCCAGCTATCTCCTGATCAGCAATTGGTCAATCCATGTTTTAATAGGTTCAGAGGGCCGGGCGCATTAATTACACCCAGAGGTGACTGCCGCATACTAATATTGATTTTGATGAACGATTGTGATTTGGTCTATTGCTGAGGTGGGCAGAGAAACGCAACACGAGGCCAAAGGAAGAATATAAATCGTCAGTGTTATCAAAAGTGACTGGTGCGATTGGACTGATGTCGGTGCGTTATTGGGCACTGTGAGGTGTCCAGCTGAATCAATTAAAACGTGACTGCCACTCAAAGTCATTGTCACAATTTAAAAATGTTGTGTTAATTCATAAAATGGCAAGACTTTATTGTGGAGGTTGACTCTAATTTGTGCAGCTTTTCTTAAGTTTGTTGCACTCATCAGGACAGGAGGTATTTATTTTATAGTTGAATTATCCCCTTGACCTTGGAGAAGAAAATCTGGACTTTTTTTTAAAAAAGGTGCACTGTTTAACTTTTCTGATGTAGGGTCTGCTGCGGGCTTGTCACCATAGAAATGATTGTTTTGCCTTGGATGTTCTACAGTATGGCATTAAACATCTCGTGAGCTGATTCCTGCTGTTAAACAAGTTAGTGTCAAATAACACTACAGTCATAAAACTAGCTAGCATTAGCCTGTGCATTGTGTCACCATGGTAACTGATGAATATTCTGTCATTAGAAATGCATTATAAGCACCTAGCATAACACCCGCAGCATGATATCACTCCAAAATATCAATTGTAGTTGTCCAGGGTAGGGGCCAACATTATTCCAGGCTTAATCATTGGGCAAGCCTTTGTTTCACATTGAAATAGCAGTTTTTGTATGGTTGTTATATAGTCTAGTGTTCTGCATAGTGACTGCCAGAGTGGAATTGTTGCAGCAGAAAGATTTGGAGGGGGATTTGCCGTGATCCCCAGCTGTAGTTTGGGACCAATGGTAGCACTTTAGTGGTGTGGTAATCCCACAAAGTGTTGCTGAAATAGATACAAAGCCTGTGTTTGTGCTAATCCAAGCAGGCTGGAGGTTTGCAGCTGCTTTATGGATGGTTAAAGCTGCAGTCGCCCCAAAGCCCTTTCATTACTGTCCTTCACACACAATACTGACATGGGTATTTTTGTTTTTACTAAAAAAGGAAGAAAAGTGAATTCTTGGCAGTAGTTCAAATCTGAATAAAATAAATATCGCTTTTCCCATGCATATCTTCATTATAATGCAAAGAGAAATTGCATTGTCATAATGTCAAGGCATTTTTATTATTATTTTTTTTTTTTGTATCTATGTACATATGTACAGCTTTTCTCTGTGGTGCATGTATTCCTTTAATTGTGCATTTTGTAATTTTTCACTGCTACTTATGTGGATAGTTTTGCTTTGCCAGGGATGGTGGCCTTAAAACAGTGACTATAAATGGGCATAGCTAACAGACTGGCCGCCACATTCTAAATAGGAAGTGCACATGGGCGCGAAGTGCTTCCTTCAAGCTCTGGTTGCAATTGATTTTTATTGAAAAAACATTGCCCCTGTTTCTGCTTTTATTTTTTCACCCACTAGCATTAGCAACAGGTTTGATTGACAGCCTAGTGGCTAAGCACCTGCCCCCTTCCAAACCAGCGATGTGAGTGATAGGGGGTGTGCCTTCAGCAGCCTCGCATCTGATTGGATCTTTGGTTTTGTGCTGGGATATCCAAAATACGGTCCCTAGTTGCAGATTGGTCACCATAGCTACTACCCTCACTGAGCTACATTTGGCTGCAGCCGAATCCTGTGGGTGACGTCTCACGCGCTTAAACCCATGTTTCTTGCATTCATTCATTTATAAATGTGTTTATTTCTCAAAAATACCCTGAAAATATGCAAACTTATTGTAAAGATGCCAGCCAGTCCACAGTTCTGACCTGTAACTTGTAACTGACCTGATGTTACCAGCTTGTCTCTATGGAAACAGATGTAACGCCATACTGTGGAAGCAACATATACAAAGATATGCTGATAGATTCTCCACCAGAAAAGTTACATAGTGCACGTTGAAAGGAGATGACTTCACTCATCATTATTTTGTAATCAGAATTTGTCTGCATTGGACTTTACCTTGAGCCTTGTGCCTCCTCTCACAGAGACTCCCAGCTTGTGTGTCCTCATACAATACGTGGGGTATCAATCAAATTTATTGCATCCAGTATACCAATAAATCAATCATTGTAAGTGCCCAGTTTAGTGGCTCATCTAAAGTATAGCATTGATTTGTTTTCTATCAACAAAATCAGAAACCAATTGGGGTGATAGCGATCTATGGCAGACGGATCGTTTTGCCCTGCATCTGATCTTGGAAATGGTCTGGGGACTTCTGAACTGTATGCATTGCTATTGATTACACAGTGACATGCTGCAGCGCCTCCTAAAATAGATAGTTATGACTTTGCAAAGGCCCCAGCAGAGAGGACAGAGGCTGGAGTGGTCTGGACGCACCATTGATTAAGTTTAAAGGTGACCGCAATGTTCTATTGATCTGATCTAGTGGGACAGGTGCACACACAGCACACAAAGTAAAAGTTACAACATAATAATATCAAAGGTGTACCGTAAGTGCATGTATTTCTTCACGTAAATCAAATTTGCATGTATCGAAAGTACTTTCTGAGCACATTTTCCAAAGTGTACATGTGTTGTTGACAGTGGCATCAACAGGTGTGATAGCCACAGTAGCAGTATTAATAGCAATTGAAGAGTTCAATATCAAAAACAGATATTGCAGGTTTTTTGTTTTTTTTTTAATTGCCAAAAAGTTTTTATTTTTATTTTTGTTACTGTCTTTTACAGGTATTATCAACACTGATATGCAAGTTACTTCAAAAATGTGCTATTTATTACTTGTTACTGTCATTTCAAAGTAATTTGTTACATTACAATTACTGCATTTAAAATGTAAGACATTACACGGCTGTTGCATCACTTTTAAGTTACTCTCATCTAAATAACTGTTGCTGATTGTCAAATAACAATCAGCGACTGAAGATGCCAAATTTTTACGGACTGAACCAGGACTTAACCAGGTCTAAACCAGGACCAAACCAGGACTAATCTTGGACCAGGACTTGGAATCTAGGACCACCCCTGAGAGAACCCCAAGCCCATGTAGCATAGGGTATCTGCAAAGCGCGATCGGGCGTCAGCTTTGATTAGCCCGATGGGCCACTCGACGGTCTACACGGGCACACCTCTGGGCCTGATATCGCAGTGATTTTGATGAATTTGTATGAAGAAAAATGAAAAACCCACCACTTCATTCCAGGTTAAAAAAGCATTAAAACGTGAGTTACTGACATTTATACCGAGTAAAATATTACCATTTATTTTCTCTGAGTTACAGCGAAAAGCAATGAATTACTGTAATTCATTACTTTTATAATGCATTACTCCCAACACTGTTTATCAATGACAATAATAGTATAATAGTGGATTTTATCAAGAAGGGTGGAATATTATTTTGATAGCAGTAAAATGCATTTTGTTTTTGAAAATATTACTATATTAACAGTAAACTACAAGCCTCTGTTCAAATGACTTGACTTGTTCAAATGGCACTTATCTGTTTTGGACAAATAAACTCTTCTACTGTAAAAAAAAAAGTAGTTGTAGTTGGGCAGCAAACACTGTAGAAGTATAAGTAGCAGTATAAGGTATACTTAAATCTGATTTGGGCCCATCCTTCAATGTCACTGGGGCAACCTGTCAAGCTGTCAGGAGCAGTATAGCGCCTCCAGATCTTGAGTTAGACTTGGTCAGGAGTACACTGGCTTGAGAATTTTGAGCAGGTTTAAATCATGCACTACAAATATGAACATTTCATTTTTAGTAGTGCTATGATGGTATAGAAATACACACACACACACACACACAGATTTAAAATAAAATACACTTTTGACACCAGTTTCTTATTGATGTGTGAGCTACTGTGTCTAAATAATTTCCCTTGGGGATCAGTCAAGTTTGTCTAAATCTAAGTCTAATCGTTCAAATGACAAAATCACAGGGTTTGTCAAAGATCCAAAGCTCTCGTCTCTTCTGGCTCAGACGAGGTACAAACCGGGAGCTCAGGGAGGAGCGGTGGCAGCCTCTCCTCCTCGTCCCTCTGTTCAGGAGGCAGGAGATAAACTCTGATAATTGTGTGATGATTAGCCAGCGCGGAGCATTAACTGGCAAAACACGCAGTGAAGGTTAGCCACCCGGATATAGATTTATCCAGCCCATCTCTTACCTCTCTTCTAAACAAAGGCTGCCTATTAAAGCGAATATTGAGTGGTGCGCAAAAGGTTTTAACAGAAATATTGACACCAATCCCCACTATTCCCTCCCTTACCAAAAGACAATTACACCGGTCGATTATTTAAGAGGCTAAAGTGGCTAACAGTTAGCCCAAATCGGCTTATGTCGAGTATGACCAAATAGTCCATTGATTTGTTTTCTCTTTGGCAGTTCACCTATACAGCCATTACCATAACAGTGATGTGGTTTAAGCTAATCCGCCTGCATATGCCATGTTCCCGGTTATAAATAGTAATATTAAGTCTATAATTATGAGATATGGGGTGGTCATTTCACACTACAAATGCCTGGCAAAGTGGAGGGATTAATGTGTTGATGCTGCAGGGAAATTGGAAATAAAACAATAATAAAAGACTCATCACATTATTCTCAGAAACACAGCACCTTAAAGACATATTCTAAATTTTAAGCACAACTCCAGATTATATTACTCATCAGAACAAGGTGGCTGAGAAAACATATTATATTAGCACAGCTTCAGAAAGTAAAGAAAACTAAAAGCTTCTGTTTATTGAATATTTATACAAGCATATGATCTATTAGAACATTGACCAAATGATATTGTTACTATTCAAGTATTTAAGAAGTATTTTTATTCAAGTATTTAAGAAGTATTATCTTCTGTTATCTTTTCTAGACTTTGCTGCAAAGCTCTGGCAAACAATTGTTATTTTGTTTGGATTTGTACACTTATAGCTTTGTTAAGTATTGGCGGGGTTATGTGGAAATAAAATATGAGCTTTTACATAATATGAATTGCTCTCCTGAGATCCTTCATATGCTGCATTTATTTAACTTTTAAACATGATGATCTATATGTGCAAAAAAAAACATCTGATTTCATCATAATAAGTCTGAATTGCTTTGTGTTATGTAGCTTTATAGTCCAATATTCCTGCTGATCTGTGTCCCTTAATTTATTTATTTATTTATTTTTTTTTGGCTCCAAGTGGTTGCCAAGCAACTAGTGAGGCCTCCAGGAAGTTTGTGCCCAAAGCCAAACAATGTGGCATCGCAGCACTCGTCAAATTATAAATGGGTGTTGTAACACTTTGTTTTTGGACAAATTATACAAACAAGATATTATGTGCTAATTATCAAGATGTTGCCCTGCAGATTGTTACATACTTGTTTTTATAAGGCTGTTTTTTAGTTTATCATAAAAACAGCAGAAGCACAGTTGGCCTGGGTCATATTTTTAATGACATTTTGTTTGTACCCAACACTGGTTTAACAAGACCCCGACAGGCTCCAGCCCTGTCTTAGTGAAACATATATTTGCATCAAACAGTTGTACTGTGACATTTGTGCAGTGAACATCACTGATTTCACTTTGCTTCATCTTTATCTTTGCTCAGAAACAAACGCGGCCAACAGTGCCTCAGAAGATACAGCACACCACAGCCGGGCCTGCTGTGTGGAGCCCTGTGGAGCTGCGCACCATTCGATAAAACAGCATGGAGCACAAATCAATATGGATTAAAACTCTGTTAGGCGCTATCTCGTCACTTGTCCTCTGTGCACACAAACACGTGTGCATTTATTAAGCCTGCCTCTACATTTATTCTCTTCTAAACGTAAGTGAGAGAGGGGAGAGTGGGAGGTGAAAAGCCTCAGACCAGGAGCTATTGTTAGGTTTAAGACAATGCCTGTGCCACACCCCTCAGCCCCCAGAGGAGGTGCTCTCTCTTTCTCTCTTTCTCCCCCCAGCTGCTCAGGAAGGGGAGGAGGAGGAGGAGGGAGGGGGTCACCCATCCACCTGCCACACCTCAGCAGCTCACTGTGAGTTGTACTGAGCATGCTCAGACTGACAGAGTGACAGGCTGGTACTGGGCCCTCACCCCAGTGGCAGTGGGTGTCCCGCTGAGCACCGCGGGCCTCCAGAGATTATCCCTGCACTAGCAGACAGTCACAGAATGTTAATCCTTCTCCATCTCTTCCACTGTACTGTTAAACCAGGATCTTTTCTGCTTTACTCCGCCTCCTCAGCTCTCCCTGTGTTGAATCTGCTGTTAGAAATCCACTCAAATCTTCTGCCCAAACTCCTGTGTCGTCTCTGTGTGCTGGTTTAACTTCGTCCTCTCCGCACTGCTCTCACTTGATCCCTGTGCTCTCTCTACAGCTGCCAGGCCTCCTCCCAGCACCTCTGATCTGATCCGCCCCAGCCCAGGCCCAAGCAGCGCCGCATTGATCCGCTCATCCCAAAGAAAATAAAACAAGCTCCACTCTTCATCACTGATGAGGAAGACGAGGCAGCTGGAACACGGCAGAGCAGGGACAGAGCTAAGAGGGGCACATGGGCTAACAATTCTGAGAGCGAGATTTTCAAAAGCATTACAATCTCCACTGGGATCATTAAGTACATGGTCGGCTCAGTTCTCCCTGTGATTATTCTGATTCTCATTTATTTTTATCTCAGCCCCAGATCAACGAAGTCATGAATGTTGGAAGTGTTTCTACTACAAAAAAAGTACAAAAACAAGGCTGGCACTAGTTCTAGTCTCAAATGGCTTTCTAGTAAACACATATTGCTAAATTACCACAAAATCACTCAGCACCGGTGTCTTATAATGAAGACGATGATTTGAAAGCACAGGTGTATTAAGAAAATTACATTTTCTTCAATTAGAAAATACCTCTTACATGCGGTTGGTACCCATGGCCATGAGCTCTGGGTAATGACAGAAAGGACAAGATCGCAGATACAGGCAGCTGAAATGAGTTTCCTCTGCAGGGTGGCGGGGTGCTCCCTTAGGGGTGAGGAGCTCAGTCATACAGGAGGAGCTCTGAGTAGAGCCGCTGCTCCTCCACGTCGAGAGGAGTCAGTTGAAGTGGCTCGGGCATCTGTTCCGGATGCCTCCTGAGCACCTCCCTGGTGAGGTGTTCCGGGCACGTCCCACCAGAAGGAGGTCTCTGGGAAGAGCCAGGACACACCGGAGGGACTATGTCTCTCGGCTGACTTGGGAACACCTTGGGGTCCCCCCAGAGGAGCTGGAGGAAGTGTATGGGGTGACGGAAGTCTGAGAGTCCCTGCTTAGACTGCTGCCCCCGCGACCTGGCCTTGGATAAGTGGAAGAAAATGGATGGATGAGGTTGGGGATTATTGTTGGGGTGCAGGAGGAGCACTATCTCTTCATTTATTTGTTGATTTGCTCTTTCTTTCCTATACCCCTTAATTCTGTCAGATGTATTCGCTCTCTCTTATGTATTTAAAAAAACAAAAAAACAAAACAAAAACTTTAATAAAAAATTTATCACAAACAAAGTAGATTTTTAAACTAACCATTTTCAAGTTTAAAATTAGTTACACACAGAGTTATCTTAGAAAGCAGATTTACAGACAACTCTAATAAGAAAATTAACCAATAAATTGCACTTGGATACAAATAGAAAAGAATGATAATGTTTAATTTGAGGTAAAATTGTTCTGTTATGAGTTTCATTAAAACAAATAACCAGCAAATATTTCAAGATTTTAATTAAATAGAAATTGAACTTTAGCTAAAAAGTGTGGTCCAATGCCTCAGAGATGTGTCTACGGATGTGCCAAAATTTGTAAAACCTGTGCCAATTATTTCAAAAAGCAAGTTTTGTATTTCTAGATATTTCTATGTTGATTTCAGTAACAATTTGACAACCTTTTGGTAAAGTGTTATTTTTGGCAGACACTTGGGCAAACCAATTTCCCCCACTTCCTGATTAGGTGCCATGACAGGTTCAAGCCTAATATTAAAACACTGATTGGATTATACTTTTTTGCATGTTTGATTTTATTATACTTTGAACCCTTTATTTTAACATGGCTATGTATTTGAGGTACAAATCTTGTGGTGTCAGCTACTAGGAAATTGAATGAGGAAAAAAAGATTAAACCAAAATGAAACACGTATTTCATTATCAGTAAAGTCTTTTTTTTTTTTTTTTTTTTTTTTTTTTTTTAAATGTGGATGATATGAATCTTAATTTTTTCCCCTTTTTTTCACATAATGTCACTTTACATTTTTAAAGGTGCACTGTGCAATTTTTCTGGTGGATGGTCCGCTACCTACTTGTCTCCATGGAGATGTGATTGCTTTGTCTGGAGTGTTCCTTGCTCTGTGGAACATTCTAGCAATAACATTTCCATAGAGATTAGCAGGTGTTGGACCGTCTACTAGAAATATTACATGATGCATCTTTAATCACTTGAGTGTTTAGCTGCTTTGGCAAGTGTTTATGTTGCATTTACACGTCCTTAGACTACTACTTTTAAATTGATCAATATACAACTCAATATCAAATGGATAGTAATGTTACACACTAAACATATATTCATGGTTTTAGATTTTTCAGTTTCTAGAAATAAAACGCGCATTTATTTACATGCTGTGAGCCCATGAGACTGTGCCGAGCAAATAGGACAGTATATTTTCACGATGTGGTCCTAGACAGAAAGTAATAAGATAAGGCAAAGAGGGAAAAGTCTGTCAGTACGTAGCACATGTGGAAATGGTGTTTCATAAAAATGTTTTAATTTAAGATCAGGATTAGAGTCTGGGCGAATTCATCTCTTCATCTTAGCAGCAATTTGCGGCGACATATGGCGCTCGACAGGGGTACACACACATTTGTATCAAGACTTTATCTACAGTTTTACATAATATTATCCATATATAATGTGGCTTTGGTGCCTCTTTACTGTGCATTTAGGCCTTACGGTGAGTGCCCCATTTTAACTCCTACTGCTACTTTAAAGGTCCTATATTACGCAAAATTAGCTCTTGTGATCTTGTAGGTTAGAATGTTGCAACCTCATCAAAAACATACCTGGAGTTGTGTTTTGTTTCATTCACACACATATTTGACTAACCCTTTATTATGAGTCTGTCTGCATCTCCAAAGTCTAAAATGCTCTGCTCCACCTTGTGATGTCATGAAGCAGTAGTTTTTTTTTAAGGTGACAGAGATAGGATCCAAATAATTCTAGTAAATGTGTAAGGAGTTTAAAAACATAATAGAGTGAATTCTGTTTAACTACATGTGTTTTGAGAAAAGAACACAGCCTAAATATGCAGAGGATGTGTGTTTAAATATGTGTGAATGAAACAAAACACAACTCCGGGTATGTTTGTGATGAGGATACAACATAACATACAAAAAGTGTGTGTAAAATAGGCCGGACCCCTGCTTGTCAAAGAGATTATTGTCTTGCCTGGAATCCTCAGTGAGACATTGAACTGATGAACTGAAGAGATGCAAGCAAAAACATCATTCCAATGTGCCCTTCCAAAATGAATGTTTATATGAAAAGAAAAAAAAAGACATAAATAAGAATGGGATGTGTCATTGTTATGCCAAATTATATTAGAATTGCCATTACGTTGTTTAGCAAATTAAATTATAATTGAAAAATACCTGAATCTGAACCAATGATTCACAAAAATATGACCTCAAATGTTTTAAACTTAACCTGTATTGCACAAACAAATCATTTCTCTCTAAACCTTAAAGGCGCACTATGTAACTTTTCTGGTGGTGGGTGCTTGTCCTCATGGCAGAGGCAGCGTTACCATTAGGCAAAAGTAGGCAGTGTTGGGAAGGTGACTTTTAAAATGTAATCCCCTACAGATTACAGATTACACACCCCAAAATGTAGTTTGTAACGTAATCCATTAAATTACTTAAAGTGAGTAACGTAATCTGATTACTTTGGATTACTTGATATTGTCATGTTTTTTTAAACGACATGAATGTAGCAACCACATCCTGAAAATTCTTGTTTGTTGTCTTCAAATTGTCTGAGCCCAAGTCTCCATGAATAAGCAACTGTTTACTGTAGAGAAACAAAGACCACGATATCTTAATATAAGAGGTTTTGTCTGTTAAAAGACAGTAACAAGATAAGCTTTTCCTTCACCAGATTAAAAAATATTATTGATAGAGAAATAATTTTTTATATGAGATCACCTTAAATTATGTCAACCTACTGTTAGGTGTCATGTTGTTTAGACCTGGTTTAGTCCTGGTTTAGTTCTGGTTTAGTCCTGATTTTTAGACCTGGTTTACTCCTGATTTTAGACCTGGTCTTTAGTTCTGGTTTAGTCGTGGTTTAGTCCTAGTTTAAACCTGGTTCAGTCCTGCTTTAGTCCTGGTTTAGTCCTGGTTTAGTTCCTGGTTTAGTCCTGGTGTTAGTTCTGGTTTAGAGGCGCACAGGAGGAAGCGCGGTTTACGCGAGAAAACACGGTCCACACGCGAGAGACGGCGGTGTCCGCGCTGTAACTACGGAAGGAGACGTGGTCCGCGGGTTCTCAGGTTGATGACGATGATGAAGGTGTGTGTTTGTGTGTTTGTGTTTGTGTGTGTTTGTGTCCCTAGAGGGGCCCCCAAACAATTGCCCTGAGTCCTCAGAACAATTTGATTTTCTCTCAATATGACATTAAATGAGAGTAGTTTTACTTTCACACCATCAAAATAGTATCTGAGTGTCAAATCTATTTTAACTGTCAAAGCGTCTCCCTTTTGTTGGACTAGTCTGCTTGACCCTGATTTGAACATAATCATAGCATAATCATATATAATGGATGTAACTGTACTAGGAAAAAAATAAAACTACTTTCAGCTCTGTTTATCTAGTAGGCTACATAATTAATAAAACAGGTTTCTAATCCACCTTAATTCAAATAGAGATGTGCGTGTCTCGAGAACATGAAAAATGAAAATAAATAAATAAATAAATAAATAAATAAATAAAAATACAAACACATAAAACACAAAACTGTGCATTATAGTGAGGGCCCCAAACTCAAGTTCCCCTAGTGCCCTGAAATTGTTAACTCCGCCACTACTTCATGGAGATGTTATTAGTTTGCCTTTGCATTTTCCACAGTATGGATTTAAACTCATCAATTTATATGGGCACAAGCAGTGAATTCAGGCCAGGTTACAGGTCAAATCTGTGGAGAGGCGACCCCGCTCACTGTAGAAATGCTTTTTTTAAGTATTTTTTTGAGCAAGTGAATAAATCAAAGACAGATGAACAATACTGTGAAACATTCCAGCGAAGGCAATAGAAACTGAATGTAGTCAAGCTGGTGGCAGACCCTCTACCAAAAAAAGTTACACAGAGCAGCTTTAAGACTGTCAGCGTACATATTTCTCCACAATCACATATGTGCATTTAACCTTCCTGTGCTCCAGTCGCCCTCGCACTCCATCCGCTAATCAAAACAGTGTGACCCAATAACAGCGACTAATTCACACTTAGAAACAAACATCCTCCAAGTCAAGAGTAAACATACGACCTCGGCTTTGGAATAAGAAGGAGAATAATGGAACAAGCCTTATGGGAAATTTAGCCCTGATCAAGTGCAGACAGATTAACCATTTGGTGTGAAAATGTATGGAAAATAGTCCAGATAAATCAGCTTGGGATCAATGCACTGAAACTAGGATTACAATACTGGACCGATACCAATATCAAGGAGTTTTGTATTAAAATGCATTGACAAAAATACACAGACAATAAGGTTTTAAGATAGTCTGAAAAAAATACAAAATGGATTTAAACACATTTTGAGGTTACGAGCGTTCATGGTCCAGTTTAGGTGTTTGAAAAAAGGGGAGAGTGACTAATGCTAGCCAAAGACTGTACTTTTACTGACTTATTTAAGCGCACATATCAGCTCATCTGTTGTAGCTCCAACCAAGTCAGCTCTTTCTGGTGACGTCATGTAAAAATAAAGATCAGATTGAAGCCTAATTTGAGTTACGGAGCTTCGGAGAAAGTAGTGCTCTCAGCTGCAAAGTATCAATATTTTGGTTCTGATTCGCCCATCGCTAACAGAAACCAGATATATCAGCAAAGGTCACAACCATGGGTAATATTAACAGTAATATCTAGCTGGTAGTAGTAAAGCCACAACTGCCCTGAGTTAGGCTACTTTTATATGATGATTGTCTCAACAGAAGACGCAAAAGTGGCGTTACGTCTTCACTTTTTATTCTGCGTTTAGACGAGCGTTTTCAGGAGGAAATCTGCGTGCATACAGTGACGTAAAAGTGTGTGGACTTGGATTGGATATGCATGCCAGGCGGCTAGGTGGTGCTGTGATACACTATCACACAACACATGTATGTGACATAAACGCGCATACTGAGGGTTAGTTTACACGAGAACAGGAGAAACAACAAAATATTTTATCGAAAGTGCCTTTCATTTAGGCAGTGACGACGTTTTTGGGGCTTAAAAACACAAAAATCTGAAACCACCCTCCAGAGTGGAAAAGTTGAATACGCTCTGCCGCAGTGTTTCCGTTTGCACTGCCCAAGACTCAAAACTCTGGTCAGATCTTTACGTCACATACATACAGTACACTGAAACACACATGTTGGATCATTTCCATGTGTTGGACCTTCAAACTGCTCTGGCAGCTCTAATAAACTTACAGGAGGCATCCCAACAAATGTACAGAATATGCAGAGATACTATTAGTGAACAGAGAAGGATCTGCAATTACTTCTGTCAAATTCTGGATGCACCAGTTCGTCGCAAGTGAGCCAAACAGCATGCATACCCAATTGAATTCCACAGACTTTTGTGTCACTGTATGCACGCAGACTTCCTCCCGGAAATGCTGGTCTAAACGTGGAATCAAAAGTGAAGACGTGACGCCACTTTTGCATCTTCTGTTCAGACCATCATCATATAAATGTAGCTTTAGACTGACAAAACAGTGGCTGCCAATAACTTCCACCAATCACACACATACCACATCCATACAAGCCAAGGTACACACCGCACAAAAAAGGAAACACAAAGTAGTGAAGGTATATTTTACACAGTTTGAAGATTGTTAAATATCAGGTATAGAATCAATCCAGAAACACAATCACAACATCTAAGCAGCTAAGTAACTACAAGCTACAGCACATGAAACTTACTGATCACATAGTCTCCAAATGGGTCCTCGTCCATGTACAGATAATCTTTGGGTGAATGAAAAAAGAAAAGAGACACGAAAAATGATTTAAACACAAAATGAAAACTGTGTAAAAAAATATAACATGAAATCATACAATTAAGTTGAAATTAAGCTCAGCAGTGGTAGCATTATTTTTTAAAAAAGGGATAATTACAATAATAAAACTATAGTAATTATAGTCACGCTAATCACATAGTTTTAATTGGATATTTCTTAGAAGAGAAGGACCATTTAAATCACATGGTTTTGAGTTTTCATATTCTACTTCAAATATAGTTGTGGTTTGTGATTTTTTTATTTTTATTTTTTTAATAGATGTTGTTGTCATAGTAGTAAGTCTAGCAGTCTACCTTCTTACCAATGGTGCAATTATACATTTCACAGTTTAGAGTGATAACAGTTTTAAGTGTTTCTCGAATTATTTTAAAGATCCTATATTAAACAAAACAGCTTCTTGTAAACTTTAAGTCATGTTATAATGTTGTTACCTCATCAAAAAACATACCTGGAATAGTGTTTTGTTTCATTCACACATGTTTGAGTAACACTTTATTTTTAGTCTACATCTCCAAAACTCAAAATGATCTGTTCCACCTTGTGATGATCTTTTGTTAAGTCATGGCAATTTCATGGCTGAAACTGTCCAAATGTTTCTAATGAAGGCGTATGGAGTTTTAAAAAAAAAAACAGTGGAGCGCTTCTTGTATTAACACATGATGTCACAAGGTGGAACAGAGTGTTTTCAGTTTGAGAGAAGAACTCCTAAATATGCAGGGCTTGTGTTAAACGTGTGAAAGAAACAAAACATAACTCCAGATATGTTGTGATGAGGAAACATAGGAGTAATATGGGCCCTTTATTGGAAGTCATAGTAGTACTAGTAGTAGTAGTAGTAGTAGTAGCTGTAATCGCAATATATAAAACAGCAGTACTTCCAGGTTTTATCCAAAGCCATCATATTTGCCTAGACCTCCTATCAGTGGTGCAAATTGTCACATGTGGATTAAAATACAGAAATAGTTCCTGTCCTATCTCTTCAGCTTTGAGTCTTGCAGCCACATTATGAAGCCCGGCTCTGATTATCAAACTATAAAAAGTAGTTTGAGTTTCTTCACGCTGTAGAAAATATGATCAGTCATAATTAGCTGGAGAATTCTCATTTTGCTCTGGCGCCACCCCCTCCCCTCACCTACCCCTCCTTCTCTTTCTCTTTTCTCTCTCCCTCTCTCTCTCTCTCTCTTTCCCTTTTATTTCCTGGCAGGTATGAAGATGGCATGAGAGGCCATTACGGCTCACTAAAACTCCCCATTAGAGTCTGTGACCAGTTTCCAATCACATTCAACCAATCCTTTGACTCTCTTTTAGCAGAATATAATACTGTAACACTAGTAAGGCTTGGTCTGAGTAAGCATACAATGGGATCTTTGTGAATAGGCATTTTGATGAAATTCTTTACAGAAATATCTCCTCATCGCTCATTTGTTTTTATTCATTAGGGTTTCTCATCTGTCATAATATTCGTTCCGTGATTATGTTTGTGGTCACCATCTTTTACCTTATTCAATATTTCCAGGTTTTTATGAGAAATGGCTCTGGGAATGGTTTCGACACAACACTTTCTATTATTCACCTCAGTATAAATGCTGCTGCTGCTGTCAACAATGTGTTTAGAGCCACTGTATAGGCTTTGTATAGGCTTGTGAATGGTTCCATCTTTGAGTGTGCGTATAAATGTTATCATGTGTGACAGCAACCAAAAATGCTGGAAATATACATTTTGACATGCATCTTACCATACAATTACAAATAATTCTGTAATTTTTGTTAATTAGAACAACAAACTAAGTGAGTCTAAATCATGCCACCTTTGTTCATTTAGTTATTTCCAATTATAGGTGAGAAAATAAGTGGAGTCAAACTGGACAAAGGAAGGTTAGATTTTTGCCAGAATACATATTTCAGTGCAGCATTGCAATGATTTCACAAGAAAGATGTATAAATCTTAAGCACGTGCGAAGGTCTTTATAGCAAGTTCTTGAATCCAGCTCACAAGGTCACACGCACACTTAAAGTGTCACGTGCACGCTCACAGAGTCACGTGCACGCTCACAGAGTCACGTTCACTCTCTAGAATCACATGCACTTGCTACAATCATGCACACACTCTGTCACGTGCACACTCACAGTCACACACAAACTCAACAATTACTCGCACACTTAACAGTCACGTGCACGCTCACAGAGTCATGTGCACGCTCACAGAGTCACATGCACGCTCACCAACAGCACAGTGGTGTGTTGGAGTGAGTGAGCTGTCAGGCCTGCTCTCTCACCCCATTTATCAGCAGCTCCTAATTCTGTTAGAGCTTTGTGGAGGTTTTTGCGCCCCACGTGGCTGTGTGAAAACTCAATCAGAGCCTAATGCCCTGAGTCCTGAGCCCCTCTCACTGTGGTCTACACATGAGTCCTGAGTCCTGAGTCCTGAGCACCTCTCACTGAGGTCTACACATGAGTCCTGAAGTCCTGAGCACCTCTCACTGAGGTCTACACATGAGTCCTAAGTCCTGAGCCCCTCTCACTGTGGTCTACACATGAGTCCTGAGCCCCTCTCACTGTGGTCTACACATGAGTCCTGAGCCCCTCTCACTGAGGTCCACACATTAGTCCTGAGCCCCTCTCACTGAGGTCCACACATGCTCCACTTGCATCAGACCGTAGTGGGCCGCTCCGATCACTAGGCCAAGTCTGTAAGGCCAATACACGTAGCTTAGTCAGAGCAAGTTACTGTGGGGGAGCTAGGAAAGGACTCTAGGACCTTTCTGTGTAGTTTCTATGGTAATGACTGACAACAGAAGAAAAGAAAAAAAAAAAAGCTTAACTGAGCAGTTCTTGGAACTATATAAAAATACACTTCCTAGAATTACATAACCATTAAAATCAACAAAACTGGAAACTCTTGCAAATTTGATGACTAAATTCTCAAGTTATTTCATTCACCAATTCAAATCTAAAAAGTTCGATTTGATTGACACAGCCAAGTTACGCAGAATAACAACAGTAAGAAGAGCATTTATAATCAACATGTGCCACACAATTAAGCTTTTCAGATATATATGGGGCACAAACTGGAACGACTGAAACATAATTGACTTAATTCCCTTTGATTACATGACGATCTCTCCTACTTTAAATGTTCTGTGTGCTAAGTTTTAAGCAAAGGGCTTCAAACTTGACTGATTTGGCTGTGATTTGTGGTGCATTTTGTGTTGCACTCTGCCACCTGTGCTTGTAGATTTGATTAGTTAATCAGAAATTCTGGGCCCATCTTGGATTTTATAAAGCATAATTACTGCACCAACTGTAAAAAACAAGAAAAACACAAACTTTTGAGTGCAGATGTTTTAAATTGTCACAAATTGGGGAAAGGCTGTATTTCCTATTTCTATATATACACTTCCAGCGTACTCTATGCAATAAAAACATTTCACCAGTACAACCTCATGACTGATTAGGAACAGATACAAATATACACAAATACAAGGACTTTCACTAAGTGGGCTACACTAGATTTGAAGCATCCAAGACCAGGATAAAAAATCTAAATAAAAACAGGACTATGCAATATCAATACATTTTTACTAATCCTGATTTTAACCAGGATTAACCCAGGACTAATAAAAATGTGAATGAAAGTGTAAAACAAGTATAAAGACCTGAGAAGATGACATTAATTAATACTAAAGTATAAACCAAAAATACTACTAAACTCCAAATAAAATTGATTAAATTGATCCAAAATTGAAAAAAAAAAAAAAAAAAAAAAAAACTAAAATAAAATACATCCCTGTAACTAACTCTCTGTACTTGTGTTTTTAATTGAACATACAATATATATGTATGACTGTTGAATGTGTGTACTTCATTTTTATGATTAATTTTATATGTAAGCACATGCATGCTCTCTATGTATAGGTAATCTTTGAGATATATGTACAGATAATCTTTGAAATTTATGTGAAGGTTAAATTTGAATTAAAAGAGAAATAATATAAACATTTAAATGACAAGAAAAGCCTCATAGTACTTGCAAATAAGGCAAAGGCAAATACTGTGAGCGATACCAGGCGATTGAATACAGCGAGATGGGGGCAGGGTTATAGGCAGAAAGGCCAGACTAAATTTAGCGCTACCTTTTCCTTCCCTAATTACGAGATTAATACATGCTGTCACATATGTCACAATACGAGCCTATGATTTATGATCCGGTGGAGCAGATGGAGAGATTGAGGCAGAAGAAGAAGACGAAGGGTGAAGCGTTGTGTCTGAGGGTGCCATTAGAATGCAGGTCTGATTGGAGCGAGCCTGGGCTGTGTAAATTTGAGTCGTAAGAGTAGGATTTATTGACCGGAAAGAATAAGGATGCTGTTTCCTGCTGTTTAATGTAATGGGAGAATGAGGTGGCAAACTGAGAAAGATACATGTAGCTGTATACTGTATTAGTATGTCATGATTAAATTGTACTTCATTATAGTCAAGTTCCTACTTCAGTATTTTAGCTTCCCATATTTCAAGGTTGCAGGCAGCATTATTGATGGAAATGAATAGCAAAGTTTGACAAGGCAGCAACATGCTTTTGAGATTTTTATTTATTTATTTGTTTGTTTTATAAACGAGAATTTGGTGTTGAGGTGATTGAGCTTTTGCCCTGCAACGGAAGGTTGACTGGTTCATTCCTGGTTCATATTCAGGCCACTGAGAATGCTGTGGGGCTGGACTGTGTTGTAAGTTAGGATACCACTGAAAATATGCGCTGTACTGAGGCAACAGGAGCTCTATGCATACTGCCCTTAGGCAAGACACTTCACCCTTCTTGCCAGTATATGAATGTGGACTGAGTGAGAGATTGATGGTAGTGGGAGGGGCTGATGCTGCAGACTGAGAGCCTTGTTTCTGTCTACCTTAAAAATATAAAGCATATTTGAGCATCTGAAAAAAAAAAAAAAACACCATATAAGACTATAATGTTGTCTTTGATCTGTTATACAATTGTTTTATGTAATAAGAGATGTAATAAAAGAATGTTCAACATTGCATGTTTTGTATCTTGAATATTGATGCAAGAAATCTATGACTTTGAACATCTGTCCACAGACATGTGCAGCCTTGCAGACACACATGTACAGAGGACCAATCGGATCAGGGCCATAAAGTCTGGCCATGGCTGCAGGTCTAAATCAATGTCACAGTGTGGCTCTTATTTCATCTAATGCATGTGTTAATCATTGAGCCTCCTGATCAATGCAGTTTGGATGCAGTGATCGGGCAAGCGCCAGGGGACTTGACAAGTACTCGTGTGTTCTCCTGCTTGTGTTTCCAGACGGACGTTTTATGAGGCGGCTCGCGGTGCGACCGTAAATCTCCTCCTCCACTTTGCCAAAATGGAAATGTCCCCAGAGCTGCTTTCTCGCCATGCCCCACATTTGATTGTCTCACAGTGTGTTGCCTTCGCGAACTCCATGTGTATTAGCGGGTGAATGTTCTAGTCCTTTTATTTTAATAGTGTCTGCAAGGGGCAATAAAAGCCAAGTGTCTTTATTCAATACTCAATAATAACACCACATGAGGAGAAACCAAAATCCCTGAGTTGCATTTACAGCACTAATTTAACAGGCACAACATACTTTGAGGTAATTGGAATTGTTGAGTAAATCACTAAACAGAATTTCAATTCCTTGAAATTGTTTATTCAAAGGTGTGGCAGACAGTGGCAAATATGTCAATGGCAAATATTCTCAAATTGTTTTTTGCAAATAACTGATCACACTGCAAATATAATTTATAATGAGGAAGGTTATCTAATACGGACTGTGAAGATAAATAACACATACACTGTAATTGTTTATTACTAACATCAATCTGATTCTTATTCCAGGCTGGCATATCATTTAGTCAGTTTTGATTGATATTATTCCTATTTTGCCATTTAGTCGAAGCTATTTTAACAGTGTATGTAAACATGAATATTATTGTGAATTGTGTGACGCCTTAAACAATATAATACTATAAGAAAAAAGTTCCACAGACCCTCTTTAAAGCACACCTAAATCAATGAAATCTCTGTAGTAGAGCACATATAGGTAGTGTTCTATACCGCTGCAAATGGGATTAACAGTGTATGTGGTGCTAATTGTGTTGAGACTAGCAAAGGCACCAGGCGCTTGGAATGACGACTGTTATCAAGTCAGAGAATCACACTCTTTAATTTATTATTGACTTTGCTATAGTTTGTCTTATTTTCCACAATACAACTACAACCTCTCCATCAAACTATTAAAAATAGTACTAGTGACATATTCAATGGGAGGAATATATGCAGTATATGATGTGGTAACATTAATATACTGGAACAATATTAACATCATAAAGGTAATTTAAGTAGTTTCATGCAGGTAAAGCTGATATTAAAGGTCCTAGATTACATAAAATGGACTCTTATGAGCTTTAAGTCGTGTTGTGATGTTACCTCATGAAAAACAGACCCGGTTTTGTGGTTTGTTTCATTCACACATTTGCGTAATCCTGGTTCATTAAGATGTCTGAATTCCCAAAACTCAAAATGTTCTGCTCCACCTTGTGATGTCATGTAGTGGTGTAGTTTCAAGTTAACAGCTACCTATTACCTTTAGATCAGTAGAGATGGCAATTCCAGGACTGAAATCATCCAAATGATTCTAGTGAAGGTGGATGGAGTTTAAAAACATAGTAGCACGAATGTAAACTGAATATACAGACTTTCTCATAGGATCTGTAAACTATATTACATCAAGTGAATCATATAAGAAACATATAGCCACATATAAGTTAAATTTACACAGCGAGAACCAACTGTGTGTTTGTTCCCCAATGTTGACAATCCATAAGTAAGTAAAAAGCTGCAGGGCGTGTTGACAGTGATGAAAAAGTCTGAAAACAAACAATCTTTCTCTCTGGTTTGAGATGGCTGTCAATACTGTGGCTCCTGTTTTTGACTTTTACTATTTTGGTAGTGTAATGTGTGATAGCGGACATGTTTTTTTCTCTCCCTCCTGTGCCCTGGAGGAGAACTCTAGCCCTTTAAAACTGACACCTGTCACTCACCGCCGCTCTGACGGGGGCATAACAAGGGATGGTGAGACAAACACACAAAAGCAGAAGAAGAAACTCCAAACATGGCGGAGGTGGAGAGAAGATTTGGAGGTGAGACTTCTGAGGCTTGTTAGATATGTTTGCCACTTTAGCGCTTCCCCTTTTTTGGTTTGATTTTCTGTGTGTTTATGATGTTGTTTCTACATCTACCTCTGTCAATCTCTATTATTAGACGCTCAGATCCGCCTCCCGCTGTTTTGACGCTATAGCTCAAACTTCACACCTCCACATGCACGCCATTTTGGAGCTTGAGAAGTAAAACAAAAAATGTAAGTATAGATGAAACTATGACAGGTGGTGAATCCAGAGTTTACACTGCTTTGGGCGATGTGGGTGGTAAAGTTAACTGAATTTGAGAGATTCCTTAAAGGGTTGGGAGGTGTGATATGAAAGGTCTTGCAGCCATTGGCCCATGTGTTGAACTAAGGGGAGCTATGTGAAAAACTCCACCAAAGCTTTCATAATCAGAAGTGTTGTTTGAAAAAAAGGGGGGGAAAAAGGAAAGATTTTGTATTTCGAGCGTCTCTGTGACAAATTGGCTGATATCAGGTTAAAAAGACTCTGCTCTGATCTTCTCAAGCTGAAGCTGATCTGGATCTGCTGTGAAAATAGACAAGAGGAATTGTTTGTTTGTGTCTAAGAGCTAGTGCAACTCAACTCCTGGCGAATGCGTGATATGACTTTTCAGTAGTTATCAGTCGAATTTAAGCAACTAAACATTTAGCCTCCATGACTAGATGAAGGCAAATCTAAAATAAAATCAAAGCCCTATACGCGCGAACGAGGTGAGTGCCATTATCACTAGCAACCTTTTTACTGCTGTAATAACAGAATCACAGTGTCAATACTCAAAAACAACAAATAAACTGTAGACTATGTTATAGACAGTGTTGGGGAGTAACAGATTACATGTACCAGAGTTACATAATGAGAGTACTAATTATGAGTAACTGTATTCAGTTACAGTTACTGTTGATTAGTGAATGGTAATCAGATTACAGTTACTTGGTTGAAATAAATGGATTACACAGAGGTGTTTTCCTGTTTTCACATTTTGGGCTATATTCCTTTTTTTTTTTTTTTTTTGGTAATTCCAATCATTGCCGGACAGTAAACCAGGTCTAAACCCAGGTCCAAACCAGGTCTAAAACCAGGTCTAAATCAGGTCTAAACCCAGGTCTAAACTAGGACTAAACCAGGACTAAAGCCAGGTATAAACCAGGTCCAAACCAGGTTTAAAAAAGGTCTAAACAAGGACTAAACCAGGACGAAACCAGGACGAAACCAGGACTAAAACCAGGTCTAAACCAAGTCCAAACCAGCTCTAAACCAGTTCTAAAACCAGATCTAAACCAAATCTAAACCAGGACTAAACCAAGACAAAACCAGATCTAAACCAGGACTAAACCAGGACTAAAACCAGGTCTAAACTATGTCTCAATCAGGATTTAACAGGACTAAACCATGCTGCGTGGACCGTGTCTCCTCCTCTTCTATCAATAATATTTTTAATTTGGTTAAGTGAAAACTGGGCTTTTTAATGTCTTTTAGCAGACAAAGCATCTTATGTTACGATATTCTAATCTTTGCTTCTCTACAGTAAATCAAGTAATCTAAAGTATTCAGATTACGTTGCTCACTTTAAGTAATTTAATGGATTATGTTACAAACTACATTCTGGGATATGTAATCTGTAATCTGTAGGGGAATACATTTTAAAAGTAACCTTCCCAACACTGGTTATTTATAGTTACATTTCAAAATTACGGAGAGGTTTGAATTTAAAGGTGCACTATAAAAATTGTAAGCTGCAGGATCTGCTACTTGCTTGTCTGCATGATGATGTTAGTGCTTTTGCATTTGGATTTGTTTGATACAGGTGTTTTATAGCTCAAAAATACCCTAAAATACATGAATTCTTAACATGTGTAGGCCTGCTCTGACCATTAGTCTGTCTCCATTGTGAATACCAAGTGACATAATCATGGCAAAACAGTAATATCTCCATGACGGCAGACCCTCCATAAGAAAAGTTACACATGTAGTGCACCTTTAAACATAATACTTGCAATTTGTTCACTTACAGTTTGCTAATGTATGCCACATACTACAGGAAGAATTTACCTGATTTTGGCTGTGATTTGCTTCTCTGGTTCGGGGAGGCGTGACCCAATTATGTGTCTTCGTGTGTGATTATGAAGCTGCTGTGCTCCTCATGTGTGTGGTGTCAGTGTGACTCTGAGCTGCTCTGTAAGATCGTAACCACCAAACATTGGCAACGATACGGTAACAGCCAATAAAACAGAGCATCAGGGGCAGAAGAGTGACAGACACAGAGGCGCAATATACAAACTCAGGAAATAGCAAACATAATTATTACTCACCTCTCGGAAAGTAGTAAATTTTTTAGTAAACTGCAGCATCTTATACACATTATGCATAGAATTTGTTCTCCGTAAATAATGACACCTAGTCCACAAAACTCTTTTAATCCAGTTTGAAGTGTTCTTTAAAAGTAAAAAAGTGAGAGTAGGCCTTCGTGTGTACCTGTTTACATCTACACAATGCGTGGATCAGGGTAAGGATGTAGATTAGCAATAGTGACTCTTACAGTGACTACTTCCTGCGTACTTTATCACCAGCCTTTTCTGCATTTAAAATCATGTATCTGAAGTATTGCACCGCATTTCACAAATAATAATAACACAGTGCATCTGAACTAGAAGTGCAATGCTCTCATACAATGACTCTGGTTTTACTGTAGACAGGAAACAGCTGTCACAAGATGTGCACACAACTTTAGCCTGTTTTATGGAGCCATATCCCGCAGCAGTCTTTGCAATCTGAGATTTAAAATCTCATCAGATTCTCTTTGTGTCTGTGGTGCGCATTTTTAAAAAATCGTTTAAGACAAAGAAAAATCCTGTAGTATGTGGCGGCCCTTAGTCTTAAATTAGTCTGCTCTAATTTCTCTCATCGGTGAATAAAAGTTGCACTAGACTTCCAATACAAAGTCAGCCAGGGCACAAGAATGGGATGAACACAGAGGGTTTTACTCTAGAGGCAGTAAACTTATCCGAGATACTTGAGTGACATTTGTGTTGCTTTGCCTTGCCCACTGTGGCTGAGTCTCCAGAGAGCCGCACAGAAACACAAGGACAGAAGTTGTATTTAAAGGATGAAAAGGAATAAAAAGAAAGAGAAACTTTTCATCTCCTCAATCAACACTCTGACACTCTGCAGGCAAGTGATCAGGGGAATATAGGGCTGAATTAAGCCGCTTATTGTACCAGGTCTGATGACGAGGCTCACAGAGCACTGTAGTGTTCCAGGCCCTGAGACAGTGGGAGCTTCGCCTGCCGCTCATATCACCGCCACTGAGATTAGATGGTAATTAACCAATGCACAATTATGGGCTGTAGGAAGAGAGGCGCGTCGGGAGGTGTTTTCTGACGTGTTTAATAGGTGTTGAGTAGTCTGATTATCCACACAACTTGTCTGATTCAGAGGACTCACAGTCCAGCGCAGGTTGATCAACAGCTGATGTGTGGCTGCCGACAATTCAATTAATGAGATTGTTGCTTTTCCTTCAATCCACTTTTCATTAACCTCCATTGACACCTCGGCGAGCACCATGCAGGTTTATGACTGTGCCAGGATTAACAAGGAAATGAGAAGTTGGTAATAAACAAAGTTGTCTAAGAGAGATATGTCCTCAGGGGGTCTCACACTCAGACGCTGTTGCAAAAACAGAACAAAATGTAACACTTTTGAAGTAATAATTGACTTTTTCAAGTAAAAAGTATATTCTGTTATTTTGTGGTCTAGCTGACCAGTGTTGAAATCTCACCACTGCAGCTGTTGGACTCCTGTTGGAGGGCATTTGCTAAGTGCTATTGATGGAAACCAGGATGGCTCTCGGGGGGTGGTCCAGCCACTGCTTGTCAGATCAAAAACACAGTCGCTCAATAAATTCAGCTCAAGCACTGTTCATACCAGTGCTTGTCTGACAGGTGGGCTAAGGGTTTCCAACACAAGTGTGCCTCCCAAATACTGTATCCCTCAAGTCACTACCTGGTGTTGGATTTTTCTGTCTTCATTCAAACACAAAATTGATCTTAAACAGCGAGGTTTCTTCACTCCCTGATATGAGCCAAGCAGCCGAGCCAAGAGTGTGTAATAAGAACAAAAACAATCCAGTGGAATCCAGGCAGTGTCACTATTTAACAGTTAATGGGTCAGAGAATGAAACTCCAATTAATGAGGCCTTCAAAGCTCACAGCTCAGTTGATGTGTGAGAGTGTGTGCTTGGTGACTGCGCCTGTTGTCTGTGGTACTGGGGAAATACAAGCCATTATCGAGAAACAGAACTTATCAGCTTGGATCACTGGCAATGGAGCAGAAAGTTATTGGAAACCAGATTTTGTGCTACACAGCTCATATCGTGATGCACAGAATCACTGCAGGTTCAGGTCAGGCAGCAGAAGTTAACTTTAGAGCTAAATGATCAGGTTACCTTCTATGCAGAGGCCATAAAACACCAGTCCATCGCCACTAAAGGGACAAGTAGCACAATACATCTTTTCTATATAAAAGTGTATTTAGTTTTTTATTTATTATGCTAAAGAGGTTTCTTAAGCATTGAACCAGTTTTGATTTGTAAATCCATTATTATGGTAGTCTGGAAAGTGCTCCTCTGTGTTTTGGAAATTTTAATTAGCTCAACTTAATTCTTTGGAAAAACTCTTAATCATCAAAAATGTCACAAACTCAATACTAGTCTGAAATCTCTGAAAACGACTAGAAAAGGACCACGTTTTCACTAAATTTTGCTCAATACTTCATACAATCAACACTCAGCCAGCCAGTTCAGAAGCAACCATTATTATTAGCCTGATTTAAATTGCTTCACAAGTTAAATTTGTACTTCCATAGCTATACATTGCATTACCAGATGTACAAAATGCATTTTTAAAAAGCCATAATAACACATCAACTTTGTCATACCATCAAAAATAGCATGCACATTGGCTCCTTTGCACATTTCCTACCTGTTTCGTCATCAGACTTGTTCTCATTCTCGGAGTCAGTGAGCGTGAGGGCGGAGTTCTCGCGGCTCGACACGCCTGAGCTCCTTCGGGACTTGACCCCTCCCCTGCCGGCCCACAGCTGGATGGCCCGATCCGGAGACAGGGGCCCCTCCGGATCCGAGTCTGCGTCGGAGCCCGCGCTCAGAGAGTACCCCCCCTGAAGCAGGCCCAGGTCAGGGCAGTAGGGCACCGCTGCAGGGTGAGGAGGTGGGGTCGGCTCGCACACTCCCAGCTCGGCCAAAGTGAAGTTACCCCCTGTGAGAGAGAGGTGAGTTTGAACGTGCGGTGCAAAGAGGAACTAGGTCATGCTTTAAGTGGAGTTGTTGCTGGCTGTTTTTCTGAAGAAAGTAAATACAAAGAAGTTGTGTCACGATGGGATTAGGGCACACAGTACACAGTGCATCAAACATGTACATCAAAACAAATACAATATTATTATTAGTGCTACACAACAATAGATAGCACAACAAATACTACAACTTTGTTGTTTTTTTTATATGTTTATATATGTGTGTGTGTGTATGTATGTATATATATATATATATATATATATATATATATATATATATATATATATATATATATATATATATATATATATATATATATATATATATATATATATATATATATATATATATTATTTATGTATTTATTTTTTAAGTTCATTTATTTATTTTATCTGTAATCAGACAAAATCAACCTAAAAAGTTAAAGTGCAATATCTGATAATCTGAATTTTTGATGAATAGGTAATTGTGTTCCATATTTGTTTCCAGTTGTCATTCTCCAATGCTGCATCCAAATCCTTAATCCACACGTTCTCAGTTTCAGTGGTTTATAATTTGCAATCAATAATAAGTTATATATTAGTGAAACGAGGCTCTTTCTGGTTTTCCTGTTTAATATATTGTGTAATTTGTGTGAGACCTCAAACTAACACTTATACTATTAACAGTTTCTACTTCCAGCAACTACTACTGTGTTGGGGTTGTATATGAAATGTTTTGGTTATAGAATACTTCTGTTACACCAGGGGTGTCAAACTCAAATTCACAGAGGGCCAATATTAAAGACTGGGACTAAGTCGTGGGCCAAACTAAATATTTATTGAAAAATTTCAACATCTGCATGTTTTCGCTTCTTTTGAGATATGTAATTTTACACTTTTCTTATTAAAATAAATGTTTAATAATAGTTTACATCCAGAACAAGCATAATATAAAATAATAACAACATTTTAAATAAATAAAGTCTCTGTAGCCGGCAGGACTGCTCTAAGACATATTTGAAATGATCTCGCAGGCAAAATATAATTGTATCACGGGCCAAATTTGGGCCCTGGTCCTGAGTTTGACATGCCTGTTCAGTTTGGTGGCCTATATTGCTATATTGCATAAACAAGTACTACCAGAAATCAGTCACACACAGAATTAGTATAATATTTTCAGTACATGTATTTAGTCCAACACTGCTAACAAAAAGTACAACTACACTACAACTACTACAACTACAACTACAACTACAACTACAACTACAAAATCAAGTATATCGGAATGTTGAGACTGCAATTGTGTTTCAAAAGCTATTGGAAAATATGCAAATTGGAGTAATTTGTTATTTCTTTGAGTAAAGAGTGGGACAAATGTGTACAACTAAAACTATGGGAGGTATTCAACACAATTCTTTTAACTGCCTCTGAACCAAGGAAATTTGTAAAACACTAGCAACATAAAGACAATAAATGCAAATGAAGAGCTTCGTAAGCCTGCTCAGTGCATCTACTGGAGGGACAGTACATAGATTGGTACAAATGTTGGAAGCACAAGTTAAACATGCATATGAAACAGACAAACCCACAATCGCACGCAGAGAAGAACACTAATTATGAAACGACGGAGGCGGAGGCTGAAAATGAGGCTTTGTTGTGGTTGGCGGGGGGGAGAGATGACGCAGCGTGAATCAGCCCGGAGTACAGGGAGCTGCCGGAGGAGTGTGTAGTGGCCTGCAGGCCTGTTAGCAGCGCCTCAGAAGAGTCTCCCTGGCTCCGGTGCGGCGCATTGGCATTCATGAGGTGTGGACGTAGGATCAAAGAGGAGCTCACATGGGCCGCTCAGGCTGTGGAGGAGCCGCCTTCTGGGTTTGATCAGCTCCTACCTGCTCCCATCACCCACACAAATGTATGCACTCATTAGACCCCAGACTGCAGCTACATGGTCCCACTACCAACCATAAGACTAACCCAGTATTATACAGAGATACACTGACAATTACTGGAGTGAACCTTTGTAGAAATAGTACTTTATTATTATTATTATTATTATTATTATTATTATTATTGTAAATGCACTTTAATGCTACACTGTGTAACTGTTTTGGAAGGGGGTCCACCGCAAGCTTGTTTCCATGGAGATATTTTTGCTTTGCCAGAAATGTTTCACAGTATGGCATTAATGACAGATTTTTGCATTCATTCAGTTACAGGCTTCACTTCTCCAAAATACATACATTCATAAAGTGAGCGCACCTCTCCTCAGATCTGGCCTGTAACTTGGCCTGGAGGCATTGCGGGCTTGTCTCCATGGAAATAAATGTGTGGGACATTCTAGATAAAGTAGATGGCGAACCCTCCACCGGAAAGTCACACAATGAGTGAAAATGCTTTATCTTTCCTTTGTGAGTCTATGCATGGGTTTCTGGTCAAGCAAAATATTCCCTTTCTGATTTGAAGGATTTAACATGGCTATTCTCCTTGTTAGAGCAATAACAAAATTCAAATCTACATATTATATCTTTTGAAGGGTTAAAGGCCCTCACAAAATCCTTCACATCAGGAAATAATTTAAAACCCATGAATAAATAGCAAAACAATATTAACCAACTTGCATTTCTTCAAGATCACTCTAAGCTAAAAACTAAAACAGATCTTATGTCCGAAAACTATTGGTCAGGCTGGTGCCACCTAGTGCCTCTGCTCAATTTCATTTCTCTCCAGTGACTAGACCAGGAATGGAAATACACTAGACGGTTTCCAAGAACCCTGGAAGTGCGAGTTCGGGCACCAGCCAATCAGCGAAGAGTCATACATTCCCGATTCCAGAGATTGGGGATTTAAAGCCGGAACAAGGAGAATGTTTGGTGAATTTTTATCAAGGGGACAGACGTTATTGCCCTGCTTCCTACGATATTTGGGAATAGCTTAATTATACCGGTTAGCCTCGTTAGTGGCACATTACATACATCACGACCAAATAGGAGAGATTGGTTAAATAATAAAAAGTACCCGCCTAGCGTCTAGCAAACGAATCCTAATGCTGCGAGGTCAGACGGTTTCCACAAAGTAAAACCGGCTGATGCATCAGACTAGAAAACTATTAGAGAAGCATCAACTTTTCACTCTTACTTGCTTTATTACTTTGGTCAACACTTTTTTACTACTTCTTTTAAAGTAACAGCGTGAGCTCTGGCCATACCTACTTCTCTCGCCTGGCCCTTGCATCCAAAATAAATATATAAAATTATCCAAATTAAAGCACATCAAAGGAGATCAATAAACAGAGCGGCAGCCCAATTAAATCCAAGCTGAGGAAAAAGCAATTAAGGAAAAAGGCATGCTCAACTAATTTATTCTCTATACTAATTAAAAGAGTATTGTGGATACGATCGCTCACCATCAGCTGTTGGGGCAAAGGGATCGGGGGGGAAACAGTTGTGGTTCACTTTATTAGCACTGAGATGGGCTATGTAGAGACGCATTATAGGATCCGCCATGCAGCTGTGTGACTGGGTTAACTGTGACTCATCAGGCGTACGGCGCAATCAGGAGCGGAGAAATTAGACAGATGAAAATCGTCTGCTACCTCCTCGCGTCTCCTCTTGTACTAAAACTGGAGAGTTAGAACGGGGAAGTACCGGATAGGGCATACAGGGCAACTTATTTACAAAGTGGAAAGAGGCACTACATGGCACTTCTACTCACAGGAACAGATGGGCGAGGCTAAATGGGCTAGCTAATACTGTACAGGTGGTTTCTGAGAAGCTACAGTCAACTGTGAGCATGTCCGGGCAGTACAGACAAGGGCTATCTGAAGAAAAAAAATATATATATATACGAATATATATTATTTTCCCTCTCCATAATTCCATTAAAAGGTGCATTGTATAACTTTTATAAGGATAAGTTTTATAAGTACTTTTAACTTCAGCCTAAACTCTTTCGGTCATGATCTATGGGGTTGTACTCTATGTTTTGTTTTGTTTTGTTGTAGTGCTGCAAAATGACCAAATAAACTACTGCTACTTTTCTGGTGAAGGGCCCATTAGATGTTTTTCTCCACTGAGATGTTATTGCTTTGTCTGGAATATTTCACAGTATGGTATTAAACCTTTTTTATCCCCACAGACACAAAATCAGAACAAGTTGCAGGTCAGATCTGTGGAGAGGCGACCTTGCTTGCAGTTGGAATAATGTTTTTGTAGGTATTTTTGAGCTATAAAACAGGCTGTAATTGAATAAATGTAATGAAGGGCTGTTCAGTGTCATACTGTGGAACATTCAAGGCAGAGCAATGACATATCCATAAAAAACAAGCAGGTGAGAGACCCCCAACTAACACCAACCTTTAAAAAATATTTTATAGTTCCATAACACAAAAGAGTTTAATTGCTCTTTTTTCATAGTTTAGAAGAATAAAACAGTAAATTGGACTTATTGTAAACCTCAGAGGTGTCCAAACTATGACCCGAGAGCCAAATGTGGCCTTCAGACCAAATTATATCGACCCTCAAGCCTTCTGATAAACTGGCCCAATTGTTCAGATTTAAGTAATTCTACCACTAACCTCAATAACACCACATTGTATTGCACTGTGGGCAGACCAAAATGGAATAAAGTTAAGCTAAGTTAACAATGCACACTCGATTTTCCCTTCGGAATTTCATTAAAGGGAAAATTTTACTTTAATACTGTATTCTAATTTATGGGTTTAACACTTGTACTGTATGTACATCTGGAAAGTACCAGCACACTAATGTCTTACTCCCATGTAAGAATCACGACTACTACAGAAGGGACACTTACAATCTGTTGCTAATTTACACCACACATTGACTACATTATGAAGAAGCACAGTAACTAATATCTATCTATCTACTAGAACCATACCTGACATGAGATATCGCAGGAGGACAGGTGAGAACTCCAGGACGCCTGGGAGAGCAGAACATATGTGTTTTTACAAGTAATCCCAAAACTCTTACTAATACTAATACTACAAACACAAGTACTACACTACTACTATACACTACAACAAAAGTGTCAATCAAACAGTAGGGTTCAGATCAACAGAAGAGAAAGGTGCAAAAATGCAAATCAAGTATCATCATCTGTTAAAAAATATATTGTTAATTGCATAGTTTATTTCTGCTGGAGTTGTGAGCTGTGCGTGTTGTAATACTAAGTCACATGAAACAAGTTGGTACCATAGAGAGTATGGCATATGATAATTAAAAATGTGAAGAAAATAAAAAAATGAAAAGACATATACAGTGCAAGATAATTAATTTAACTGAGTGAATATGTTGGAATTTGATCACTACTGTAGTAAACACATTTCTTCTTTTCAAAGCTGGTCTGAGCATTGCAAGTCCCAGTGAGTTTATTTTTAAAGGCCCTATATTTTTTTTAAAAACTGACTCTTGTGAGCTTTAATCCATGTTATAATGTTGTTCCTCCTTAAAAAACATACCTGGAGTTTTGTTTCATTCATACATGTTGGAGTAACCCTTTATTATTAGTCTGCTCTGTTCCACCTTGTGATGTCATGTCGTGGTAGTTTTCAAGTTAACAGCTCCGTTTTACCTTTAGTTCAGAAGAGATTGGCAACTGCGGGGCTGAAATGATTCAAATGATACTAGGGAGGGTGCATGGAGTTTAACATCGCAGTGGTGCATGTTCTGTACCACATGACATCACAAGCGAGGTGGAACAAAGAACTCAGCCTAAATATGAACGTTCTGTGTGTTAAACATGTGTGAATGAAATAAAACACAACTCCAGGTATGTTTTTGATGAGGAAACATTATAACAGAGATCGGAAAAAAGTGAAATATGGACGCTTTAAGTAAACTCACTGTGTATTCTCTAATGGATGATATGTTACCTGATTATCTCTATTATGGAGATGTATTTATTGATCAAAAACACCTTGAATTTCTGTATTTAATTGTTAATTAATTTTGTAAGAAGGACCACATGTCCACAGATTGGTCACCATATTTATGTATTTATTATTATTATTATTTTAGGTGGACTGGATAGATCTAATGAAATACTTGCATTGTTGGCTGTTGCAATGCTAAAATTTCAACATTCAGCAACATGTTGGTTTTGTCACACTTTTCAGAAAGAAAAACGCATTACAATTTGTCTGAGTGTGCACCATATAGGCTGCTGTTACACCCCATGGGCCCCTGTTCTGTACAATTAACATCCCATAACCACTGATTACACATGCAAACCCCAATCACTGCTTATCGCCATCAGAGCGAGCATAAAGAAAGGCCGGCGCTACACCAATCTGCATGTGTTCAAGGAATGATGGATTGGCACAGTGCCCCGAATCAGACACGAAAATCTATCTGAGTTATTCCACAAATAGAAAACCGATCGCATGTTTGTTACATGATATTATGACAGATGTGAAAGAAAATATGGCGCTGCATTATAATCAGATCAATCGCTCTCTCTTTGGGCACACATTGAGGCTGTCATTGGCACACTTATGATGCGTGTTAATGTGCCTTCGGAGCCCCGGGCAGCTGCTGTGGGGCCGGGCACATCTGCGCCTCTCTGTGCACCAAGCTTTTGATGTATGTCGCAAAAATACACAGAGAAATCATCATTATGAAAGTTGGAAGAAGTGTTTGCAAGTTTACAAGAGAGTAGGTTGCGGAGAGCTCCAGAGAAGAGAAATGAGATTAAATTACAAAGAGCACATTCAATTAATTTCTTTAGGATCTCTTTTGGAAGTTATGACTAATAAATTAATCAACAAAAAGTAAAATCTTAAAAAAATGTATAATGTGAAGGGTACTTTTTACAGTACCAAGTGAATTATAATGGTGTCAAGAAGTTTCACAATTCAAACATTGATTCAAATGTTTCAGATCAGATAAGGTTAATGTATACTTTATAAACCCTTACATACTGTAAATAAATTCTTTGCATTTCATCCATCCCTCAATCCAGCAGGGGACCCATTTCCATATTTTGAGTTTGGCTTGGTCAAGATTTTACCTATTGTGCATGTTTTGTGTTACATAGGAACCCAGAGAAGATGGAAGAAACTCAACCTTGTGTAGCCCCAGGAGTCGAACCCACAACTTTCTGGAGAGCTATCCTCTTAACCACTGTGCCATGAACCTGCAGCCTCGAAGATGGATATGGCAAATTTTGTTCATACGCTTTACAAAGTTTCTGAAGTAGACTATAATTAAAATGATATGTTTAATGGTGAAGTCACAAGTCAAACACTGTGTAATATCCTTGAGAGATTAAAGATAGTAAGTGTGATATATGTCCTTCATCTGGTGCACCTGGTCCACGATTCTCAGTCACTCTGGTAATAGAAAGCATCACAATTATGAGTGCATAGTACACTTTGCATGGCTTCTTCTTAGATATAGTAAAGCTGCCACCAAATCTGTCACATAACACATAAAAGTGCAAAGATCTTCATAAACGGTTTTGCGTTTTTCAGTAATTGAGTTCATGTTGTAAAGAAATCCTGTTTGAACTTGAACACTATTCTGTAAGTGATAATGGCATTTTATGCATTATATTGAATAAATGTACTTCCCTTGATAAAACTCATTATAGATGTGTTGAGTGGGAGCAAAAGTGTGTGTGAGCGTGGACATCCGTGTTTGTGAGAATGGGGGGCCTATCATTATAAAATCATTTGTGCTTGTTAGCAGTTTGACAGGAAAAGTACGGGCAGCAGGACACCACATTCTGTCGCTTGACTTTTTCCTCACCTCGCCGCGTAATTCCCTGAAAAAGGATGCAAAGCAGGAGAAACCTGTGGGCCTCAATGCCTGCAATTATGCTGCTTTTTCCCCTGTGTTCAATAGTTTACAGCCAAGGCCACCCTTAGACTTGCCATTTTCAGCCTTGCAGGGAGCTCGCCGGCAGAGCAGAGGCTGATTTGGTCTAACATACTTTTGCTAAGAAAAATGATTTGCTCCCGCTCCGATGCATCAAAAATCAGGAAGCAAATACAGCTGTGCGCCATGGGTTCTCCAATAATGCCACAAAATAGCTTTTAATAATAAGAGTGACAGCCAGGTTTCCTTTTTAAAATAGCCAAGGAAAAGCCAGCGTAGAAGCTAATAGCAGTCAAAAGTTTGTCATTTCGCTACATTTTCCATTTTCATTTGCACCAATCCACAACCCATCTGCACGCACTTAGAGCCCTGAAGAAAATGAACTACTCATTTGTGTTGTCTTAGCAGGGAATTACCAGACAATAAAGTATACATCCATATTCCTTTGCCATGCGGAAATAAAGAGCTTAAGCTGAGAAATGGGAAAAAACAGAAAAAGAAAAGAAAAAAATATATACAAGTCGGAAGTTCAGAAATGTGCAAACGGCAAAGTAGAGAAACTGCTGAAAGAACAGGGACGATGTGGGTGTGTCTCTAACCAATCTCTACAGTGTACATTTGAATTACAACAATAGTACTCTGATAAACAATGATAAATATGCTAGTAAGTACACTATCTAGCACTTAGATCGATGTGCTCAATAGTGACCGCCCACCCCATGGTTCCAGAGCAAAATTTCACATTAATTTTTCTCATAGGCTTTATAGAAACTTATACTGTATTACAAATTCAGAGTCTTGCTTGGGGATAATCAGCTATGTGGTAAATAATGACCACAAGACCCATAATTTTAATAAAAAATAGCCAAAAAACATTTGGGCTGCTCTTCCTGTCACTGAAATTAACTGAGTAGCCTGAAGTATTAACATAAGTTTTTGAAGTTCCACATATTTGTATAGAAATATTATACCCATATTTTCCTCCTAAAGCTCAAAGTAAACATTTTTCTCTTCTTTATTCAAAGGACTGATTTAGCATAAACTGGCCTATATGCAACTGGGTCAGTGCATTCTCTTAGAAATCCTATATTTGTATTTTTTTTTTTTAATCTAATAGTATAGCTTCCATTTGAAACCACTACATGATGTATTAAAGTCAGTAATAGCTGTAAATGTCTAAAATGAAAATCTCTTTGACAGTTATAAAAGAAAAAACCCTAATTTGTCTTGCTACCAAGGTTATATTTTATCTTCCATTATGAACTTGTCTTTATTCCCTCCTTAGAAATCTTCCCTTTTACACATTTCTGTTGAATCTGCAGTTAGTTATTTAAGGTGATCGTTTTGGAAAGCTGTGGTCAGTGAATTTATTTTTTTCCAACAATCAATGAAAGATTAAATGGACGGTCTCATTGACAGCTGCTGTGAAGACATGCTTTTGTGCCAAGTTAAGGAGCAGACCCAACGTGAAACCAATGATGAAAATGCCAATCATTGCTAAAGCAGTTAATATGATGAAATCTTTGGTCATAGTAAAGTAAAGAAAGATACAGACAGGCAGATAAAGATAAAGCCTTAAATGATAGGGGGGTGCTGTCAATACTGAAAAAGTAAAAAAAAAAAAAAAAAAAAAAAGACTTGACAGGAGTTCAACTAAGAACCTATTCAGTAGAAGATCTCAAAGGTGCTAGGGCAATACTGGTCCAGATATACTTACTTATACAAAAACATTGGTTAGTGTTAAATTAAGACAGCATTATCTCTGTAGAGAAACCAAAATTTGTTACCAAAAAGTGTCCACTACCTGCTGAAGAACATGTTGCACTTCAACAAGTATGCCTTGGTGAAGATGCTGAAGAAGATGAGATCAACTCAAACCCAAATAATCCTGAAAATAACTCCTTTTGCCATCACCTACACCTCCAACTTTCACCACCGCAACCAGATGTCACATCCATGGAGCAAGGAGCAGAGACAAAAAGCCAAGAAGAACATCTTATGTTTGATGGACCAGTGCTACCTCTCTGTGCCCAAAGACTCATCCGTGTCCTTGGAGCTGATGGAGAAAATCATAGTGAAGGACAAAGACAAACTGTGAGATGAGTTTGAGGCCGCTAGAGCACTGAAGACAGCAACAATACAAACCCGAAATGTTGCCTTTACTAAAGCCGGGGCGAGAAACCTATGGTACGACACTTGGTGTGATTTAAATTATTCCAGTGACCAGGAGAGGTCTTCTGTAGGTCCCTTGGTGCTGCAGAAGCTCAGAGATTGGACAACAAAGAAAATAGGGACTCCTGAAGGGGGTGGGTGGTGGGGTGGGTGGGGGTAGACCAACAACACCCCAGACTAGAGCAGGAATAAAACGTAGATTTGCTTAGTCCCAATTTATCCTGCGTTAAACCTGTCTTAGTCCTTGGTTACCAAAAAAAAAAAAAACAAAAAAAAAAAAAAAAAAGTTATAGTATATGTGTCCTGGTGTTTGTTGTTTATTAAAACATGTTAAAAAATAAATGCTAATAAACAAGTAACAGACATATGTTTCAGTTAAAAACAACATCACAATGCAATAGATGGAATGTATTCTCCCAAACATACCACATATATTACAACATTTCACCTTCTTGGAATCAGTCAGAGCTCAGGGCTCATCTGGGCTGCAAAGCATTCTCCCAATAAACGGGGTTAAGGGTTTACAATTCGAGTTGGGCGGGAGTCTCCATAGGTATGCAAGGTAAAAGCTGCAGCCCATATCCCTCATTTGCATAATCGGAGTGGAGCAACTACCGAGGGTTAGGGTAGGGTCAGGTAAAATTTAGGGGGTTAGAATTAGAGTTAGAATTGGAGTTTGGGTTAGGTATACAGGGTAAGTATCCCTCCGCTAGTGTCCCTCATTTGCATAATCATAGTGGAGCAATTTAGAGTTAGGTCTAGTATAGATCACAATGACCCTCCCCGTCCGATCGCAATGAAAGGAACAGATTGGATGAGAGGATCAAAGGTTTGGCACAGGCCCCACATATGTCATCACTTCTTTTGGAGTTTTTGCCTAGAAATTAAAGTGGTGAGTGAGTCACTTTTGTTGCAAACACATTCCTAGTGATCAGAAATACTGCTGATGTGAATACCCATTCCGTTTCTATGGTGATGAGGTAGTGTTTAAAATAGGTTGACTTGTGCAGATGTTGATAATGAGGATGCTATCTTTAGTGTGTTGACTTTACAGGGGCGCTTGTTGTCTGGAGATAGTCGTGAATAATTGAAGCAGAGCAAACCCATTCACGTTCACTATATTATGTCTAATAGACAATTTGGGAGTCTCCTGATTGGTGCTAATGCAGGAAAGACTGGAAGAGGATATTGGGTAATGGTCGCTCACTTTTTAATTCTTCATCATACACGACTTCATCTGGCTATTTCTTTTCTCCATTAACATCTCCATAGAGCACCTTGTATACCACGGGCCTTTACTGTAAGTCATGATATCAAACTTGAAAAACTAAAGGCGCACTACCAAGTTGTCTCCATAGTGCATTGAAAGTTCCACAGTATGGTCATTTATTCCATTGCAAGTATTCACAGTGATAATAAAATGCCCTGAAAAACACATTCTTGCTGCTTCCTTGGAGATAAACAGTACCTTTAATGATATATTGCGGAACATTTCAGACAAAACAATGGCAACTTTAATAAAAATTATTAAAATAAATTATTAGTTGCCTTTGGTTTTCATTGTTATAGCCCCTTACTTACATTAACGTTAATGCTATACTGTGTAAAAGGAATATGGCTCATCATTTCTAGGAACTAAATCTACAATGATTTACTAATAAGTTCTGAGAAACCTTGAACCACGCAATCCTGTATTACTATACTACTACTACTACTACTACTACTACTACTACTATCAATGAATGAGTAAGTTACAGAAAACTGAATACCTGCATTAAAATGTATTTTGTAACATATTCTGATACATGGTCCATTCAAAGTACCATATTCTGAATACTTAGAATACTTTTACAGTGAGTTGTACAATATTATAGTGTAAAAGTATAAAGAACTAAAAAGAACATGACATATCATTCATTACAAACAACAATTTTTGATGCTATACATTAATTTAAGTCTACTTAGAGAAGGAAAAAAATCACACACACACTCACTGCAAGCCAAAATTGCATGATGACGTACTGTCATGTATTGCTTTTAATTTGGAAAAGTAACTCTGAATACCATCAAACAAACAAGTGATTGTACTCAAAACTAGTCATCAGAATGCATATTTCTGGTACATACATTCAGTTACTTCTCAACACTGCATACTATACTATACTATACTATACTATACTATTCTATACTATACTATACTATACTATACTATACTATATACTATACTATACTATACTATACTATACTATACTATATACTATACTATACTATACTATACTATACTATACTCAGAGAATAGACTTTAAAGCAGCTCTGCTTGTGTACAAGTCTCTCCATGGCCGAGCATCAAAGTCCATCTGTGACATGTTAGTGTCATATGAACCATCTCGCACTCTGAGGACCTCAGGGACCGGCCTCCTGCTGGTGTCCAGAGTCAGGACTGAAAAAGGGGAGTCACTGTTTCAGGTTCATGCAGCTACAACCTGGAACAGTCTTCCTGAACATGTGAGACAGACTCTTCTGTGACGCTGTTTAAATCCAGGCTCAAAACATTTCTGTTTGACTGTGCACATGACTGAAAGGTTTTCATTCCGCACTCTTCTCTCCAATTTATGTCTCTCTTTTTTTATTTTAATCTTTATGATTATTTATGTTTTGATTTGTTTTTATTATGATTTTAATGTATTTCTTATTCTGTAAAGCACTTTGAATTACTTCGTGTACGAATTGTGCTATACAAATAAACTTGCCTTGCCTATACTATACAATACTATACTATACTATACTATACTATAACTAACTATACTATACTATACTATACTATACAATACTATACTATACTATACTATACTATAACTAACTATACTATACTATAACTAACTATACTATACTATACTATACTAAAGTATACTATAATTATAACTATAACTATAAGAATGATATGCATCCCTGGTAATGTAAAGGTTAAGATGCCTGAAATGCCACTGACAGCCCTAGTGCACATCAAACCTGACCTTTAAATCAATAGTGCTAATTATCTAACAGCTTGTAGCCACTCCGATGCTTTATAATAAGAAACAAATACAGTGTTTGCTTTTATTTTACACAAATGCACGCATCAAAAGACATTATTATCACGGCTGTTGCTATATTCATGTATTCATTTTCTCATAATGACTCCATAAATGTTTCATGTTAAATTATGAAATGCCTAAATTACTTGTGAGCTCTGAACAATGAGATCTAATTTTGAATGTAAATGTGAGTATGACTGCTAGTGCATTAAATAGGACAATTCCCACCAGATTAATTAACATCCTTTGTCGGCGAAGACTCAAGTTAGCAAGAAGTGCTATGTGCTCGCATGACCTCAACAGGAAGTCAGGGGACACAGGAAATATACGTTGTAAGTTCTGGGAGTTTTCTTTTTTTGTGTGTGTGAATATCGTGCACGCAAACTTGACTCTTGTGAGTTTTTATTCATGTTATAATGCTGTTATCATTCACACATGTTTGAGTAACCCTTTATTATTAGTCTGTCTACATCACCAAAGCTCAAAATTCTCTTTAGCAGGCATTTTCATGGTAACCTGTTTACTTTTTGTTCAGTAGAGATTGGCAATTCCAGCTTTGAAGTTAACCAAATGATTCTAGTGAAAGTTTATAGAGTTTAAATATAGAGTGGAGCACTTCCTGTATTACCACATGACATCACAAGGTGGAACAGAGTGTTTTCAGTTTGAGAGAAAAACACAACTTATGTATGTGAATAAAACAAAACACAACTACAGGTATATTTTGATGAGGAAACAAGATTATAACATAGATCAGAAGATAGCCTAATATGGGCGCTTTAAAGGTGCACAATGTAACTTTTCTGGTGGGCCGTCTGCCACCATCTTGTCTCCATGTTATAGTTTTGCCTTTATGTTCCATGTTATTAAACTGAACTAGTATCTCCAAGGAAACAAAGAGGTTACACCATCAGGCCAAGTTACAGTCCAGATCTGCTGAGAGGAGCGATTATTCAAAGAAAGAATTCATTATTTTTGAGCAATAAAAACACCTGTAATTGAACACAGGCAAAATAAATAGGAGTTTAATACTATACTGTGGAACATTTCTTACTTCATGGACACAACCATGCATACACATAGTTACATAGTACACCTTTAACTTGGAACTAGGCCTGTCACGATAACAATTTTTGAAGCACAATATATTACTACACAGAAATATAATAAAAAACATAATAATGGAAACGACTTTATGCCACTGACACAATAAAAAATAAAGCAGGATAATCCCAGTAAACATTTTAAATAGACAGTATTCATAAAAAAGCATGAGCTACAACAAATAAATAGCAGAATGAACAAATAATAATTCAGAAGTAACTTTTTCATCCGTCTACAGCTCAAATCTTACCATATTATATAAAAAAATAGCAGAAATAATTGGAATCATTGATATTGATATATGGCTTAAAAGAAAATATGAAAAAATAAAATAAAAAGTGAATTGTGTGAGTCAAGTGAATCATCTTGTGTCCTCCCTTGACTGTAGTTAAGCCTGATTTCTTTGACTACTTGGTAATTTCTGGGTATTTTTTGGCTATATAAGACTGAGCTGTAGATGGATGAATTAATAAGTTCAATACAGACAGCAAAATAAGTACTAAGTGTTTCATTCTGCTGATTATTATTGCAGCTCGTTCATTTTCCTTCTTTTTTTTAATTTTTAAACAATATTGTAGATCTAGACTGTTTTTTGTGGTTTAAATCTCATTTTGGGTTATTGAGTTAGTAGCATAAATTTGTTTCACTACAAAAAGCAATATCTTGGTAAGTTAAAATTATTTAAATTGAGAACATTTTACTTTGTTTGAGTACATTTACCTTCACAAGTAAAATGATCTGCTAGAGGATTAAGTGTTTTTCTTAATGCAAGTGACATTTGATTTCTGTTTCTTATTTTAAGTGCAAAGAGTTGTTGTTTTTCTTAAGTGTAGCAAGATGTATTTTCATATTTTACGCACAAAAGGTCTTGTACCATTGGCAGATCATTTTAATTGTCAAGTGAAATGTACTCAAATCCGATAAAACTTTATTAATTCAAGTAATCTTAACTTGGCTAGATGTCAGTCTTGCAGTTTTCTGTATTATAATTTGTCATCTATATTTACTTAAAGGTGCACTGTGTAACTTATTGGTTGTCGGTCCGTCACCTGCTTGTTTCTATGGATATACCATTGTTCTACCTGGAATGTTCCACAGTATGATATTAAACAGCACAACCTTACAGTTATTAAAATATAGGTGATTTTATAGTCCCCTCCTTGAACCGTCACCTTATCGTGGTGGAGGGGTTTGAGTGCCCGAATGATCCCGGGAGCTATGTTGTCGGGGGCTTCATGCCCCTGGTAGGGTCACCCAAGGCAAACAGGTCCGGGGGGACGGGTCAGATGAAGAACGGTTCAGAAGCCCCTATGATGAGTGTACCAGCAAGGCCAGTTACGTCGCCCGGATTGGCGTCACCGGGGCCTCACCCTGGAGCCAGGCCTGGGGTGGGTGCTCACCAGCGAGCGCCTGGTGGCCGAGCCTCCCCCCACGGGGCTCGGCCGGGCTCAGCCCGAAGGAGCGACGTGGGGCCGTCCTCACATGGGCCCACCACCCGCGGGAGGATCCATATGGGGCTGGTGCAGAGAGATCTGGGCGGCAGTCGACGGCGGGGGCCTCGGCGACCAGATCTCCGGACATGGAGACTAGCTCTGGGGACATGGAATGCCACCTCGCTGGGGGGGAAGGAGCCTGAGCTTGTGCGGGAGGTTGAGCGTTACCGACTAGATATAGTCGGTCTCACCTCCACGCACAGTTTGGGCTCTGGAACCCAACTCCTTGAGAGGGGCTGGACTCTCCATTTCTCTGGCGTTGGCCGCGGGGAGCGGCGGCGGGCTGGTGTGGGCCTGCTCATTGCCCCACAGCTCAGTCGCTGTGTGTTGGAGTTCACCCCGGTGAACGAGAGGGTCGCGTCCCTGCGCCTTCGGGTCGGGGACAGGTCTCTCACTGTGGTGTCGGCCGAACAGCAGTGCAGAGTACCCGGCCTTCTTGGAGTCCTTGGGAGGGGTACTAGACAGTGCACCGACCGGGGACTCCGTTGTTCTCCTGGGGGACTTCAACGCCCACGTGGGCAACGACAGTGACACTTGGAGAGGGGTGATTGGGAGGAACGGCCTCCCCGATCTGAACCCGAGTGGTGTTTTGTTATTGGACTTCTGTGCTAGTCACAGTTTGTCCATAACAAACACCATGTTCGAGCACAAGGGTGTCCATAAGTGCACGTGGCACCAGGACACCCTAGGCCGGAGGTCGATGATCGACTTTGTCGTCGTGTCATCTGATCTCCGGCCGCGTGTCTTGGACACTCGGGTGAAGAGAGGGGCTGAGCTGTCAACTGATCACCACCTGGTCGTGAGTTGGGTTCGCTGGCGGAGGAGGAAGCCGGAAAGACCTGGCAGGCCCAAGCGTGTAGTGAGGGTCTGTTGGGAACGTCTGGCGGAGCCCTCTGTCAGAGGGACCTTCAACTCGCACCTCCGGGAGGACTTCTCCCGGATTCCGGGGGAGGCCGGAGATATGGAGTCCGAGTGGGCTTCATTCTCGGCCTCTTTATTGTCAATGCAGCTGCTCGGAGCTGTGGGCGTAAGGTCTGTGGTGCCTGTCGCGGCGGCAATCCCCGAACCCGGTGGTGGACACCGGAAGTAAGGGATGCTGTCAAGCTGAAGAAGGAGTCCTATCGGGCCTTGCTGGCTCGGGGGACTCCTGAGGCAGCTGACGGGTACCGGCGGGCCAAGCGTGCTGCAGCCCGTGTGGTCGCGGAGGCAAAAACTCGGAGCTGGGAGGAGTTCGGGGAGGCCATGGAGAAGGACTATCGGACGGCCTCAAAGAGATTCTGGCAAACCGTCCGGCGCCTCAGGAGGGGAAAGCAGTTCTTCACCAACACTGTTTACAGTGCGGGGGGAGAGCTGCTGACCTCGACTGGGGACGTTGTCCGGCGGTGGAAGGAATACTTTGAGGATCTCCTCAATCCCACCGTCACGTCCTCCTCCGAGGAGGCCGAGGAGGCTGGGGACTCGGAGGCGGACTCATCCATCACCCTGGCCGAAGTCACTGAGGTGGTTGGCAAGCTCCTTGGTGGCAAGGCTCCGGGGTTGGATGAGATCCGTCCTGAGTACCTGAAGTCTCTGGATGTTGTGGGGCTGTCTTGGCTGACACGCCTCTTCAACATCGCGTGGCGGTCGGGGACAGTACCTCTGGACTGGCAAACCGGGGTGGTGGTCCCTCTGTATAAGAAGGGGGACCGGAGGGTGTGTTCCAACTATAGGGGGATCACACTTCTCAGCCTTCCCGGTAAGGTCTATGCCAGGGTACTGGAGAGGAGAATCCGGCCGATAGTCGAACCTCGGATTCAGGAGGAGCAGTGTGGTTTTCGTCCTGGCCGTGGAACACTGGACCAGCTCTACACTCTCCATCGGGTGCTCGAGGGTTCATGGGAGTTTGCCCAACCAGTCCACATGTGTTTTGTGGATCTGGAGAAGGCATTCGACCGTGTCCCTCGTGGTGTCCTGTGGGGGGTGCTCTGGGAGTATGGGGTTCGGGGCCCTTTGCTAAGGGCTGTCCGGTCCCTGTATGACTGGAGCAGGAGCTGTGTTCGCATTGCCGGCAGTAAGTCAAACCTGTTCCCGGTGCATGTTGGACTCCGCCAGGGCTGCCCTTTGTCACCGGTTCTGTTCATTGTGTTTATGGACAGAATTTCTAGGCGCAGTCAGGGGCCGGAGGGGGTCCGGTTTGGGGACCACAGGATTTCATCTCTGCTGTTTGCAGGACGATGTTGTTCTGTTGGCTTCATCGAGCCAGGACCTGCAATGTGTGCACTGGGGCGGTTTGCAGCCGAGTGTGAAGCGGCTGGGATGAAAATCAGCTCTTCCAAGTCCGAGGCCATGGTTCTCGACCGGAAAAAGGTGGCTTGCCCTCTCCGGGTGGGTGGAGAGTCTTTGCCTCAAGTGGAGGAGTTCAAGTATCTCGGGGTCTTGTTCACGAGTGAGGGAAGGACGGAACGTGAGATTGACAGGCGGATCGGTGCAGCTTCGGCAGTGATGCGGTCGCTGTATCGGACCGTTGTGGTGAAGAGGGAGCTGAGTCGAAAGGCGAAGCTCTCGATTTACCGGTCAGTCTTCGTTCCTACTCTCACCTATGGTCATGAGCTCTGGGTAGTGACCGAAAGGACGAGATCGCGGATACAAGCGCTCGAAATGAGTTTCCTCCGCAGGGTGGCTGGGCGCTCCCTTAGAGATAGGGTGAGGAGCTCAGTCACACGGGAGGAGCTCGGAGTAGAGCCGCTGCTCCTCCACGTCGAGAGGAGCCAGTTGAGGTGGCTCGGGCATCTGTTCCGGATGCCTCCTGGGCGCCTCCCTCGGGAGGTGTTCCGGGCATGTCCCACCGGGAGGAGGCCACGGGGAAGACCCAGGACACGCTGGAGGGACTATGTCTCTCGGCTGGCCTGGGAACGCCTCGGGGTCCCCCCGGAGGAGCTGGAGGACGTGTCTGGGGTGAAGGAAGTCTGGGAGTCCCTGCTTAGGCTGCTGCCCCCGCGACCCGGCCCCGGATAAGCGGACGAAAATGGATGGATGGATGATTTTATAGTTCGAAAATGCCTAAAAAAACAGGCATTCTGACTGTGAGCAGCGTTCCACAGATCTGACCTGTAACTTGGTCTGGTTTGGTCTCTATGATGACAGAAATACTGTGAAACATTCCAGACAGAAAAAAAAAAAAAAAAAAGCATTTGACAGACAATCCACCAGAAAAGTTACCATAAATTCCGTACTATTGAGCGCATGTGAAAATAAGCTGCATCAACTAAATTTGAACAACATTTTACAACTGTACATATATAGGCCACACCTGAATATAAGCCACAGGTGTCTACGTCTTCAAGAATGGTTTCAAGTTGGGAAAACTTTTGTCGTCTTTTTGCATTGAGTCAGTTTGTCACGCTGCCATCGCCAAAACCTCACCATCGACTCATTGATGCCGAGCTCATGTGCAGCAGCTCGATTTCCGTCTTCCACAGCCACATCAATCACTGTTAACTTAAAAGCTGCATCATCTGCATTTCTTCATGTATTTTCCATGAGGAGTGTGTGTGTATGAAGCGCAAAATAACTGTTCAAAACACAATCAAATGAGCATTTTCCTTGGCGTATCACTCCGTCTCTCACCAGGCTATATGGCACATGACTCCTGCAAGAGCCGCTGTCCTGTCTGTATCATGTCAGTTTCTTGGAGGATTTCAGCAGATTTCAGACTCTCTCGGGAGCGGGGTTAGTTCTATCAATCAGGTATGAGTGGATGACCGGCTACTGAAGTTTCTTCTCGTCATTTACACATACGGGTAAATACGGGCAATAAACTATTTGAGTGTGCTGACAATATCGCTAAGTAGTGTAGCAACTTCATGTGAACCCTAGATCCATGTGTTAATCGCACAGACAGCGTCGTTTTCTGCACTCAGGCTGCACGTATCCACTGTGTTGCCAAATCATAGACCATATATATGAACGGACAATGTGCCAAACAAAGAATCTGTCCATATATTCACCGCACCGTTTTATTAGCCGCAGGGTTCAAAGTGTGAGAAAAAAGTAGCAGTTTATAGTCCAGAATTTATGGTACACAATCCATCTTTAAAAATGTGTCACCATAACAGGCCTAGGTACATTATATAATTATCAGCCAGGTTTAGAGCGGTCAGACAACAGAATCCCACACAGCCCATAGCATGTGGCTTGTGATTATCAGTCTTATTAGCAGCACGCTCACACAATCACACAGTCACAGATCTGCTCAGACAGGACCGTCATGGACACAGACACTTCCCACACCTCACACATGACATCCGTGCTTTTGGCTCCGGCTGAACCACGGGGCCCCAGCAACTCCTAATGAGACCACCAAAATAGGTGTGACAAATGTCATCTATCCCCGGACCCTCTCTACTCCTGCCCGGAGGAGAGGAGGAGAAGAGGAGAAGAGGAAGATAGGAGGAGAGAGGTGAGGAAAGAGGAGGAAAGGGAAGAAGAAAGAGAGAAACAGATACACAGAGAGAAAATAAAGGAGAAATGGTGAGAAGAGGGAAAGGAAGGATGAGAAGAGGATAGGAGGAGGGAGGTGAGAAGGAAAGAGGAGAAAAGGGGAGAGTGAAAAAGAGAGAGAGAGAGAGAGAGAGAGAGAGAGAGAGAGAGAGAGAGAGAGAGAGAGAGAAGAGACAGAGACGGTGGCCCGGAGTGGACAAGACATGACGGGACATGACACAGACACATGCAGTCTGCAGGGGGAGGAGGTCTGTCAGAGAAGGCTGTAGCACTAAGCACCTCCTGCCTCAAATAGAGCTACAAGGTTAAGCAGCACAGAGTTCAGAACAGACCAGATGTTAATCAAATGGACCAAGGATGAGGTCACTAGACATGTATTTCTTGCATTTCTTGAGTTACAATATTGAAAAAAAAAAGTTTAGTTGCTTAACAGCAGTGGTTCTCAAACTGTGGTACTGGTTTAGATCTGTAAGATCTGTAGCTCTTGGCTGGCTGGCATTTTTCTTGGGTGGTACTCGTGTGAAAAGTTTGAGAACCACTGCTTTACAGATACAGTCTAAGAATACCATTTTCTGTCCTAGTGCCAATCTCATCTGTGACTCATATTAGTTACACAATCAAATTTGAACCTAATGAAAACAACATGGCCTGTTAACAATTATGCTTCTTAATGCAACAATTTAAAACTTGAAACTTCTTGAGAATACTTTTAAATGTATAATCTGATACTTTAGTTTCCTCTAAACCTGAGGTGTCCAAACTTTTTTCACCAAGGGCCACATATTGAAATGTAGGGGAGGGCCCCAGACTGGTGGTCAATACAGCGGATGATCCATGATGGATCCATTGTAGTTGTCATAGGCACCATATCTTTATAAGGCTTGGAACATTTATCTTATATCTGTATCACAATACAGTGTGATGTTATTGAGGTAATAGTGGTAGAAATACTTAAAATTGCTGTTAAAATGAGTATGTGTATGTGTGTATGATCATTTGGACCATTGCAACAGAAGGCATGAGGACTAATACAGTAAAATTGGGGCCATCTCTAAACTAAAAAAAAAATAATAATAACTTGCACTAACTACTGAACTTCCCAATGGGAAAAATATTCAAAACTTTTTTTTTTTTTTTCTAAAATCTGATCAGCAATTAATTACTCATACACGCAATTATTATGCACCTTTGAAATCAAGGGATTATAATTGCCCTTGTTAGTCGATTTGTGTTTCTACTGGTGACATATGACCACTGGTACACTGCACCAACACAGCACCGATCTTTAATCCTCTGCAGGCCATGTCTAAGAATGTACAAACAGTGTCCCATGTTGCAGATCAATACATGTTAGTTGCACATTGTGGACAAATGATCTTTCACAAAATATCAATATCATACATATACTAGAGGAAATTAGATCCTGGATTTACTGCAGTGTGTTCACACTCAAGAATGTCTTTAATGACAGTAACAATCATTCACGTGCATGTTAAGTGTAGACTGAACTAACAGGGCGTGGCATTACATACATAACACAGAGTTATTATAATTCACTCATGCTATGTATATCTATCAGAGCTCTTTTTAGACAGCAGTAGACACTGCAAAGGCTAGTACTTTACACTGTAAGTCAGTACACAAAGCTTTTTAGATTACAATTCTAACACTCTCAAAGTCAATCAAATGGATCAATATTAAACCATGTGGGAAAGAGTGAGCTGATGAAGTTACAGGCACCCAAAAGATAACTGTGGCAAATGGATTTACAGGTATGTCAATTTTGAATGAGAATCAATTGTGGGCTGGCTATATCCTTTACCATTCTACTAATTGCTTTAGGGTAACAGAAACAAAGTCATACATTCAGTTACTCCAGCTAGGTACTCATGATCCAGATTTGAAAAAAAAAAAAAATGGCAATAAAAATAATCAGAATATCCTCTGCTTTTGTTCAGTTACTTCAAACCATACCTTTCTCCGCCCTCTCCTCCTACTGGTCAGTTTTATCATGCTCTCGGTGAGTGACAAGTGGTTTGAACCAATAATCCAGTGCAAACTTTCAGATGCAGCAAAATGTAGATACCTTCTAAAGGCAATGGGAAAAAATGTGCACGTATGGGCTTGCACACATGCACTATGGCTCTAGAAAACAATTAAAGGAATGTTTATATTTTCCACCCCTAAGAACATGACACAAAATGTTTTAATGTATGGCTTGTATGTTAACTGGGTGGGAGGGTCCACCATCTGCTTATCTCCATGGAGATGTTATTGCTTTGTCTTGAATGTTCCTTGGTATGACATTAAACATATCCATTTGGCATTTATTAATTACAAGTGTTTCCGTGGGTCAAAAATAAAATAATTCCCTCTGTGAATGAGGCGATTCTCCACAGATCTGAAATGTAATGTAGCGTAGTGCTGAAGCCTGCTTGTCTCCAATGCGATACATAGGTTTAATCTCTACTGTGGAACATTCTAGACAAAGCAAGAATATTTCCTTAGAGACAAGCAGGTGTTAGACCCTCCACTAGAAATGTTACAGAGTGCACCTTTCAGACACGTGTTGTTGTTACATTTCCCCTTCAAACAATTGTTCTAATCATCCTTTTCACAATAGGCCTTTAGCAATAGAATAATAATGGATTAATCTAAGATACTTGAAGTCAATGGTTTTAGACTGATCTACCACAAAAAAAAAAAAAAAAAAAAAAAAAAAACAGGCGTCAATACGTTTCCTCTTTTCAAGACATATACGAAATGGCATTCAGTCAGAGTAACGCGCTAAATTCTGTGGCTTGGGAACAACTTTAATTACAACCTAGGAAGCAAGAAGCAGGGGGAAAACACTTGATAACACTGACATTTACAATCTGCCTCATTTATCAAAAGCTGCCAACGCGGAGTCAAAGAGGGTCATTACATAGTAAACAGAGATTAGCTCAACTCTCCCAAAACCCACACAATATTGTTTGATAAATGATTTTATTCCAGGAAATTTGCGGATGTCAGCATGCATTTCCCCAGACTCTGTCAATTAATTGTCTCGTTTGTAACCTCACTATATTTGTGTGCGTGTGTGTGAATAAACAGGACTCTATGCTAGCGCCAAATAGCTGGCTTCTTCCTATTATTCCTCTCATTTGTTACCCTGTGTTTGCATGTGGCTGTGTGCACCTGTGCCAACGTCAGTGCTAACAGCTAACACTTCTGTAGCATACGCCGGATTTCACAGACTTAATGTGGTGTTATGTGGATGGTTTAAATTGAATCACCAGTATTTGAGGCATTACATTTGGGTTTTATTATTGGCTCAGAATTTAATGCAAATAAAGGGACAAAAATGATTCAATATTTATAGAACCACTGAATACACGACTATTGCGATGAATGTGGGTACTAAAACGCAATGACAGACGGTAACATTAAAGGTAATACATTACACAAAATGGACTCTTGAGAGCTTTAAGCCGTGTTAGAATGGTGTTACCTCATCAAAAATATACCTAGAGCTGTGTTTTGTTTCATTCACGCATGTTTCGTTAACGCTACATCAGTCTCTCCCCATTTCGAAAGCTCAAAATACTTCATTCCACCTTGAGATGTCATGAAGCGGTAGTGTTCAAGTTAACAGCTCCTTTTACCTTTAGTTCAGTTGAGATGGCAATGGCAATTCTAGAGCTGAAATCATCCAAATGCAGTGTTGGGAAGGTTACTTTTAAAATGTATTCCTGTACAGATTACAGATTATATACCCCAGAATGTAGTTTGTAACAGAATCCATTAAATTACTTAAAGTGAGTAACGTAATCTGAATACTTTGGATTACTTGATTTGCTGTAGAGAAGCAAAGACGAGGATATCGTAATATAAGATGTTTTGTCTGCTAAAAGAAAATAAAAACCCCAGTCTTTACTTAACCAAATTAAAAATATTATTGATAGAAGAGGAGGAGACACGGTCCGTGCAGCATGGTTTAGTCCTGTTAAATCCTGTTTGAGACATAGTTTAGACCTGGTTTTAGTCCTGGTTTAGATCTGGTTTAGTCCTTGTTTTAGACCTGGTTTAGACCATTTTTAGACCTGGTTTGGACCTGGGTTTAGACCTGGTTTTAGTCCTGCTTTAGTACTGGTTCAGTCCTAGTTTAGACCTAGTTTAGACCTGGGTTTAGACCTGGTTTTAGACCTGGTTTAGTTTCCAGCAATAAGTGGAATTACCGAGGAAAAAAAAAAAGAAAAAAAAAAGGGGGGATATAGCCCAAAATGTGAACTGAACACAGTTACTCATAATTTGTACTCTGATTACGTAACTCTGGTACATGTAATCTGTTACGCCCCAACACTGTCCAAATGAAACTAGTGAAGGTGTATGGAGCAAGTGGAACACACCTGTATTTCGGTGGAACAGAGTGTTTTCCGTCTGAGAGAAGAACTCAGCCTAAATATGCAAAATGTGTGTGTTAACGTGTGAATGAAACAAAACACAACTGAAGAACCAGCATTATAACCATAGAAAATCAAATAATATGGGCCCTTTAAATTAGAGCCCTGCACACCCGCGGGACCCAACGCAAAACAGTGCGGCGCAGGACACATTTTGAAAGCTCATTGCGGGCGCGGGCAGGACCTAGACTGCACAATGTGGGAGCAGGCGAGTGGGAAGATAAACTGCAGTCCCATAAACTAAATATGAATGTAAAGTAAAATATACAAATGAATGAATGTATGTCTAGTATACATCATTTGTGCTGGATATTTTATTTGGCATTAATAAAAACTTTTTAAACAGCCTAAATTTGCGGATGTGGTCTAATCTCAAGCACATTTTAAAGAATTCTTTTCCACTTCTCTGTGTTTGATAGAGCTTAAGAAAGCAAATGTCCTGATCCTGCGGGACTTGCGGGCGGGAGCAGGACTGAAAATTACATTTCCTTGCAGGAGCGGGCAGAAGCGGGACTTCACAATGCAGGTGCGGGCGGGAGCGGGACTAAAAATTCTGTCCTACATTAAAGTAAAGTATTATATTTGGAATATGGTAGTATGTGCTCAAATACTCTACTACTGCTATCACTACTACTGCTACTACTACTACATCTAGTGCTATTGTAGTAATGCAGCTTCGTGTTTTTTTAAAAACTACTACTCTTCATTTGACAATTTATACCAACAACTACGGACCACAAAAAGTCTCATAGCTATATTTCTCCCATTAAATTTCCTTAACCAACCTTCTCAAGTAGATGTTTTGTTCTATTTGTATTTCTTACTAACCCAACCTGAAGGGGAAAAAAATGCATGTTTCTAAATTACAAATGCTGACCATAGATATTCACTGAAGTTTGTAAGTTTCTTGGCACCGGAGCCTAGTTTTAGTAACACCTCTTGTTACCAGTTGCTTGTATTTGGCAGCTTGCACAAACACATCTAAAATTAAAACTCAAGACAAAGAAGTGGTTATAATATAGCCTGCACTACTACTACTACTGCTACTATTACTACTACTTGTTTTATCATTGATACAGGTGACTACATACATGTGAGTGGTAAAGTATATGACCAGAAACACAAGCTGAGTTTCCTCTTGTTATAGAGGGCACTGACCTCCGGAGGAAGCATCTCATTTTGTGACAATTATACATGCGGGGGATGGGTTTAGAATTCGCCCGTTTACGCTCTATTAAGCTCCTTCATTGTGTGTGAGGTGACTTTGATTGACAGGTGTCAGGGTGCTTCCATTGACTGACTGTTGGAAGCACTCACGCGTTCAACCATGCAAGACTGCCCGACTACAATCACACACCGCACTGTCCATTTCTCTAATATCCACAGTGAAAATACTATTCAGAAAGAGTTGGTGCTCTGTATAGCAAAACAAGCTAAATATATTAACAAATAATTGCACAAAACCTAAGAGGAATGCAAAGAAAAAAGAAGGTATGCAATCTTGTATATGTTATTTACTAGTTTTTATTATCACCAAGACACATTGCATAAGGTTAAGATGCCTTTTTTTTTTATGGTGGAGGGTCCACCTAGCCTGATTTACCGACTGACCTCGCAGCATGAGGATTCGTTCGCTCAAAGGTAGGCGGATACTTTTTTCATTTATGTCTAGTCAGACCATCTAACTGATATATTAAGCTTTTCCCAAATCCCGTAGGAAGAAGGGCAATAATGTCTTTCCCCTTGATAATTTTCACCAAATATTCTCTTTATTCTAGCTTTAAATCCTCGATCTCAAGAATCGTTACCAACACAGAATATATGGCTCTTCGCTGATTGGCTGGTGCCCGGACTCGCACTTCCGGGGTTTTGCGAACCATCTAGTGTATTCCGATTCCTGACATAGTTGCTGGAGAGAAATGAAATTGAGCGTGGTGCCAGCCTGGCTAGGGTCCACCTGTTTTGCCTATAATGTTGTGCATGACACTACATTTATCATGGAAACAAAAAGGTGGTACAACCAGGTCAAGTTACAGGTCAGCTCTGCGGAGAGCCGACCCCGCTTATATTAAGAAAGCATGTTCTGAAAGGTATTTTTGGGCCATAAAAACACCTGCAATGACATAAATTGGGAAGAGTTTAATTTCATACCATGGAACATTCCTGGGTAAAGCATTTTAATTTAATTAAGTTTAATGTGTAATGTTTTCACAATACATAATTATCCTAAATTTAACAGTGGATGTCACTGTTCTTTGTTTTGAGATTTACAGTGAGAATCACCAGCTTAATGTATGCAGAGTCAGCCTTCAAAACTAGCCAAGCAAACATCCCCACTCTCTTTGGCAAGCACAGATGTTTGGTTTTCATTTTTAGCCCTGAATCTGCACTGTGTCTCCATAGCTGTGCTTATTTACTTGCATCTCCTCCAGGTCACTCAGGTCAGCGTCTCTTAGAAGTTCAATGTTGACATAAACACAACATTAGTACTGCATCCCAACTAGACGCCTCATTGAGTGTAAATATTTAGAATTTGGTCCTGAAATTACAGTTTGTGGATAAAGAAAAGTGAATATTTTGGGGGGTAAACTTGGTCACATTCACTCACAGAGAGAGCCTGTTTATTTGTCTGTGAGACCAAATGCTCGACCAGATGTTACTTTGAGTTAAGCTTTCATCTGAAGAGCCGTTTGCATGTTCTGGGGAGACGCACGCACCCCCTCATGAGCTGTTATATGTTTATGAAAGTGAAAATATGGGGATGGGATAAGTGGGAGCACAGCGAGGATTTGACGAGGGCCGCCATGTTTGCCCCAGGACATTCTCCAGCAGATCCTCTCCTCTCTGGGATGCTTTGGAGTGTCAGCAGCTGGCAAAGAGGAGGAAAGTGAGGGAGAAGACTAATATAAAGAGGATAGCGGGGATTGTGTTTAATCTCAGCACCATTTATTTTTAATAACATGCAGCTGCTTTGTTGTGTCTTTGATCATGGAGAGTCCAGGTTTGACTGTATCCCACTGCAGCGCGATAAGGTGTGTGCAGTGTGTGCGACGTGTGTGTATGGGCGTGTGTGTGTGTGTAGGTGTAAGCATGGAAGTACACTTGAGTTTGTTGGGTGCCTGTCATTTCTATCATTCAAGTTAAAAAGGAAATACTTAAAATGTGTTAAAAGCCACTAAAGATGCAATTCTGTGGAACATACCAGGTAAAGTAATAACATCTCCATAGAGACAAGTACCAACCTGCCATCAAGTTAATCAGGTCTGTGGAGAGGCAAACATGTAAGGATACAAGGCAAGGTATTTTAGTGCAATAAAAACGCCCATAAATGCTTTAATTTTAGGTTGCTTTTGTCTGAAATCTTTCAAGGTGGGGCTTTAATATCTTCATAAATCAAAATATTTTCTAATAGCCAAGTTTCTTTAAAGCAATTTCCTTAAGTGATTTAGATACTTATCATAGTTATAACTACAATGTTAGCTACTTGAAATACATAATATTGTTATCACTGATATAACTGATATATATGTAATGATACAATCCCTTATCTAAAGTAGATTAGGGGTTATTTTGGAACTTGAGGTCTGCAAAGTTTTAGGAAGACCTGAAATAGATGATCAAAGCCTATAAGTGTCCAAAAAAGCACTATATACATCTGATCCTTTTTTTTTTTTTTTTTTTATGTTTTCCTATCCGCTGGTTTCAGAGTGAAGAAAAACTAGGTAGGTGTTTTGAGTGGTGAAAAGTATAAATAGTGCATATAAACCAGAAGCTGAAACTCACAAACTGACTAGTCTGAGATCTAGACTAGATAGTTCTATGTTTGAAAAGCCAAGACCACCAAGAACACGCACAAAAAGGCATAAAAGTTGGCCCAAAATCTTCCATTTAACTGCCAAGTATTTAATTGTAACCGGCAAGTCATAAAATACAGTGTAACTGCCATGGATAACCAAAAAGACAACTGGCACATGTTGACAGCTTTAAGTCAAATCCTTTCCAAACAACACTACAGTGTTGTAAATGACATGATAAAGGAGATCATGACATTTGGGGCTGTCAGAGTGCACTGGTGTAAGTCTACCACATTTGTTTCTTTGCACAAATCAGATGTACTAAAAATGCTCTGTTTACTCCTGTGAAATCTTTTTTTAGAGACCGTATGAGAGCAGATGGTGGAAGCCGCTATTTTAACATCAACCTATAATTAAAGCTCAACTCTTTAACAAAGTAGTAGGTGTATCACTATTTTAAAACATTAAATGCTCTGAGTAGAATTTAAAAGCATGAGGAAATGTGTCCAAGCTTGTTATAACTGGCGTATTTGCATAAAAAAGTGAAATTGGATCAGGAGCGGTCACTAGAGACATATGAGGAGATGCCAGATGTGAACAGATGTTAGCTGGGTCCACTCACTCAGATCACACAAAGCACACGCTAATGCCAGCTTTGGACAGGGCCGTAGCCTTTATCACTGTTAGCACACGGCTGGCCTGCTCTACCTACAATCATATGGTACTGTACATCTGTGACACATGGTGCTAACAGCTGCCGCTAGCAACAGGCGTCACCAGAATGGCTTTATAACTTAACAATGGGTTTATTTTCAAATCTTGTTTTGTCATATGCAGGTAAAAGGATAAAATGATGGCACGCCTTCACAATTCTATACTAGTGTACTATCTCACCTCACTGTGAGATAATCCCAGGTTGCTCCAGCTGCTGTGCCAAACCTAAACCAAAGCACTCAACGACAGTGAGTACAAAATGACTGGGATTTGACAAGGTTATAGTTTTTCCTTTAATTATCATGAGCATAGACTGTATAAAGAAGTGGACTGAGTGAGTGTGCCATCACCCCTAGTGTTTGTCTCCACTGAAATGAAGCTCACAATGCTGGGGCGAATTTGCAGAAAAGGACACGCGTCCTTTCTTTCCCGGGGCTTCCTCCCAGCAGGAGGTGTCAGGAACTTTTCTTCAGGGAGACATCCAGGAAGCATCTGGAGTAGATGCCCGAGCTACCTCAACTGGCTCCTCTTGATATGGAGGAGCAGCGGCTCTACTCCGAGCTATCTGCTATCTACCCCACCAAGTGGCTGGGTGCTCTTTTAGAGATAGTAGATGACCGGTACATCTAGAGCTTTGCCTTTTGACTCAGCTCCTTCTTCACCACAATGGTCCGATACAACGACTCCATCACTGCAGACACTGCACCAATCTCACGCTCCAAGACCCTGAGATACGTGAACCCCTCCACTTGAGGCAGGGACTCTCCCCCAACCTGCAGAGGGCAAGCCACCTTTTTCCGGGTAAAAACCATAGCCTCAGATTTGGAGAAGCTGATCTTCATCTCAGCTGCTTCATACTCAGCTGCAAGGTCTATTCCAGGGTACTGGAGTAGAGAATCCAAATGAGAATCGAACCTCAGATTTTGGTTTTCATTCCGGTTGCGGAACACTGGACCAGTTCTACACTCTCCATCAGGTAGTAGAGGGTTCATGGGAGTTTGCCCAACCAGTCTACTTTCTGGCTTTTGACCAGGCTGTGCGGTCAGGGGGCTGGTCGTTTGCTAAGGGCCGAACACAGCTCCTGCTCCTGCCCTCCTGCTCCTGCCCTGACTGGGCAGGAGCTGTGTTCGCATTGCCGGCAGTAAGTCAGACCTGTTCCCGGTGCATGTTGGACTCCACCAGGGCTGCTCTTTGTCACCGGTCTGTTCACTGGGTTTCACTGGATACATAATAAGATAAGTAGTCCAGTTAGTGAGAGAAGTTGGTGGAACAGTGTGTTTTGTACTGTTATGGATAAAAGAAGAAAGAAAGAAAATAGGCCCAGTCTCTACAAACGGGCATGACTGAAATATAGAAATGTATAGACCTGCTCTTTTATCACTCATTGTTACACTGATATTAGTATAGTTCCATTGCAGCGTAATGACGAGAGTTCAAGCCTATAGAGCCAGACCGACCAGTGTGAAATGTAGCACAAAGGAACACAGGGCTCTCAACATAATACATGTGTGATATGACCACTAAAGCAGCAATAAAGGAACAGCAAGAGCCAGGAGAAAGGCAGGCTCCCAGATCGAGGAGGTGAAAGCAGGCTGGAGAAGTGTGACGGAGGAGCAAAAGACGCCATCAAAGAAGCTGCAAATGAAAAGGGGAAAAAGCCTTTGGAGAGAGCTTTACACAGGGGCCAAATGAGAGGTGTGTGTGATGGTGAATGTTGTCCAGGCAGTCAGGGGAAAGCAGGTGGCAGGGAGGTGGTCAGTGGTTGGTTGGTCGTTTGGTCCCCCTCGCGAGTACTGCTACCCGGAGGGACAAAAGCAGCAGTGGTGCAGAATAGAGAGGTGCTCATTCAAAAAGGGTCCATGGAGGAAAGGCTAAAGCTTCCAGAGACCGCGGCGCACCTGATAATACCTGCTGTTGGACGGGGGGAGGCTACGGGTAGGCTGGGGGGGGCTGGAGGGGGCTGGAGGGGGAGGATGTGCCACACCTGGGGAATGAACTGGGAAGTGGTGCCACAGATGGACTGGTAGAAGGATATTAAGGAGCAAAGCCAAGGAAAAATAAATGGGAAAGAGGAGTAAGTTGACCCAAGACAAGTCAAAAACTTTTCATTGTATAGTACTAGGTTTATTTTACAAGTCAATCACACATGCACTATGTAGCATGTATTGTGGGGTGTCTGTTACCTGTCTCCATGATGCTTTGGCGTGAATGTTCCACAGTATGGTTTGAAACACAGACTGTCTTTATATAATTTCTAATATTAGTGTAATTATTTTATTGACTGTTTTGGTCCAATATTGCTGGTTCAATTGAATGTTGAAAAGAAAAAGAAATGAGCTACATTTAATGTCCAAATAGGCGACTTATGAATACCTTTTATTGCTGCATCAATGACTGTTTTTCATTCTTTAAAACTTGAGTAATACTAATTGTTCAGAGAGACACGATCACTCAACAATAAAATATCCTCATTAATGTTCAATGTCCGGGGTTAAAATGGATGGATGGATGTTCAATGTGATTTATGAATAATGTCTACTGACTTGGGTCACGAAGGTTTGTGACTTTAAAAAAAAGTTTGGGAAACACTGGTCTATATAAATGGACATAACTAACCTGCTCGCCACCGCGTTCCAAATAGGAAGTGATTACGGGGGTGCTTCCGGTTCCATAGGCTCCAATTGGCTTTACATTGAAAAATTGTCACCGCTCTCACTGTGACTGCTGCTGTGAGCCTCGTCATTTTGGTCTTAAAATGTCCGTATTATCCCACTCTACATGATCCTGCTGTTTTTGTTGTTGTTGTTGTTGTTTCAGCCATTTTGTAGGAAAATAAATTCCTATTCCTAATATGGAACTCAGCTCCAAATTTGCTCCTCTAACTGCTAACCTTATGAGCTTCATTCGACATTCGAACGTTATGGGTGACGTCACACTCCCTCAGTCCACTTCTTTATACAGTTTATGGTTTGAATCTAACCACTTCCATGGAGACAAGCAGGTGACACCCCAGCGTAAGTTACAGGTTACATGTTAAAATCCATGTTTTCCAAAGGTATATTTGCACTGTGGGACATTCAAGACAAATCAATTGCATCTTCATGGAGACAAGGAAGTGGTGAAATCACAAAAAGTTACACAGTGCAGCTTTAAGTTATTGTCCTAAGGTTATAGGGCAATGGGCAGTATATTAAGTAATAAGCAAAATAGCAGACAAATTTTAAAATGACAAAACAGAAGACAGAATAGCATTTATTTAGTATGATATATATAATGACTTCTTATTAAATACATTTGTTCACCATTTTCATTCAAGGAGTTATGTTCAAAGTGTGTTGGTCATTTTAATTACATTTTAAGAATAATTGTTTTCCAACTTCTTTCAAGATTGGGGTGCACTTTTATCCTTAAGAAGTTCTTTCGGATTCTTAAATAGCTTTCGGGGAATGTTAATTAGACAACGATCAGCTCTGAAAACAGCAGGGGGTCTTTCACAAAACCAAACCTGTTTTAGGAAAATTACAAGCAGCCTTAAGGCAAAACAGGAAAAATATTCGGAGAAAATTTTCCAAGATTTCCATGAAAACACTTGGGTCTATTACATTACATATTCTCTGCCAAGACCGTGAATTTACATTGATCTTATGTGACAGTCATTTGCAAGCTGATAAACTAATTGCTCTGATACCTGTGCCAAGTCTGTCTCCAGGAAGTTTAATTGGATTTCATTCATATACCTCCTTGATTGTTTATATATTTTGATTTATGAAAAGTGGGCTTAGTTACACTTTTATTTGCCTGTGGGATTCATAAACTACTCTATCTGTATAAGTGCTATTTTATTAGGCAGACTCATGCACTCTTCGCTGTATCAACATAAATTTCAAGCAACATTTTGGCCCCCTAGCATTTTGTGGATAGTGGTATTTTCGTGTCCACTATAATTGGCCACCTTTTGCATTACTGGACTGTCTTGGTACAAAATAGTATTGCAAGTATTTTTGATGAAGTAAGCTAGAGTAAAATAGTGCACTGTGGGAAAATCAGCCAAAAAATAGAAGTGCGGTTGCAAGTTTTTGTGACAGTTTTTATAATGGGGGTTGTGAGAAACATATGTTATGTAGTACAAGTAGTATAAGAATTGACTTTGCAAATCTACAGTATGTCAGCATTAAATATGTCCATGTATATAAGCGGACATTAGATTTTGTGATAGGGTAAAGGGCAGACAAAACAAAAATGGTCAAAACATATTACAACATATCTACAGACTCCAGAATTATTATTTAATGCTACTGTTTATTACTTCAAAGGTCCTATATTAAAAAAAAAAAAAAAAAAAAAAAAGCTTTAAGCCGTGTTATAATGTTGTTACTTCATCAAACACATACCCAGAGTTGTGTTTTGTTTCATTCACACGTCTACGCTAACTCCTTTTACCTTTTGTTCAGTAGATTGGCAATTCCAGAGCTGAAATTCTCTAAATGACTCTAGTGAAGGTGTATGTAATTGTGTAATTTAAAACACAGTGGTGCATTTCTTGTATTACCACATGACATCACAAGGTGGAACAGAGTGTTTTCCATTTAAGAGAAGAACTCAGCTTAACTCTGCAGGGTTTGTGTGTTAAATATGTGAATGAAACAAAACACAACTCTAGGTTTGATGAGGAAACATTAGATCAGAAAATAGTGCAATAGTGGCTTTTTAAAGGTGCACTATGGAACTTTTGCCCCTTCTTGTCTCCATGGATATGTGAATTATTTTCCTGGAATGTTCTGTCGTGAGGCATTTACATTATCTATATCCAAACTAGAGATTAGACTGGAAACTAAAACATGACGCCACCAGTCCAAGTTCCAGATCAGATCTGAGGAGAGGTGGATGGCTTATAGTTCAAGGAATCTTTCAGCAATTAAAAAAGCATCAGTAGTTGAATAAATACAAAATACATACATTAAGGCTACGTTCAAACTGCAGGGCTTAAAGCTCATTCGGATTTTTTGGTGAAATCCGATGTTTTTGCGAGGTCATTCACATTTCCAATTAAATGTGACTTGTATGTGACTCCAGTGTGAACATTAAACGGCTCAAAAGTGTCCCGCATGTGCACTGGAGACACGATGACGTCAACCGCAGCGAGCGTGCTCTGTGTTTACAGAAGTTGTCCAAACATGGACGCGAGCATTGAGCACCTGGCGATTTTAAAGTTCCTCTCGTACCGGAGCCAGAACATGAACAACTTACTTGTTTTAAGGAGGAGATTGAGAAGGAGAAGGACGAGGTTTTGGCCGTGGCGTTTTGTGGGGCAGTGGCAGCAGCGTCCGTTGAAAAGAACATGTGGATGCGGAAACGTAGCCAAGAGTGGTGAGTGGCGATGTTCTTCGCTTCAGTAACACGGAGTTCATTAACAATTTTCGCCTACTTCAGCGCAGAATAGTGACGTTTGTGGCTTGTTGATAACGTGTAGGTCGGATGAATGCGCTTTGGCCGTTCAGACTGAAGTCGCATGTCAAAAGACGGTTTCACATATCCAAGTGGCCTGGGTCGCATTTGAAAAAATCGGATCTGTGTCGTTCAGACTGTTATTAAAAGATCAGATACAAGTCGAATAGGGGCCAAAAAATCAGATTTGGGTTACTTCAGGCTGCAGTCTGAACATAACCTTAGATGAGAAGAAGTTCCATAGTGCACTTTAATAACCTGAGCACATTTAAGTTATCTTAATAATTAAAAAATAACAAATAATATTTCCTACATGCATTTAGCGTTGAATGTAGGGAAGTGTTAAAATTATCAAGTTCTACATTTACTTATGAATGAATATAGTTTAATATTTCAGTTTTGATTAGCCTGTTTGTGATTCTTAGCTATTCTCCATAATAGCTGACAAATTAATTAATGTCTGACATATGAATCAAGTCTTAATTGAAACTGAATCGAAAGGGAAAAAAAATGAGGATCAAAAAATAAACACTGAATACAAGACGCACATTGCTTTCTATAGAATTAATAATAACATCTGATTGACAAGATCCTCTGCAATTTGACTCTTGGTTCATTTGTCAATATTATAACTGGCTTCACACCGTATACTATAAAAATGCAGTAGGCAAATCAATGGAGTGTCTAATATTTACACAGTTGCCATAGAGTAAGATCTAGTTAAATACTGAAATGTTTGTGTTTGGAGTTTTTGCTTGAAGAATTACATCCCCCAGATCCTGGATTTGGCTGGGAACATATCCTCAGGACATCTGCTGTACTCCTAATAATTTGCACTGCATAACTCATGCAAATGGATAGTTTTGAAATGAGACAAAAACACGAAGAAATGTACTTGTGAAACGTGTATTGTGCCGACGATTTTCCCACAGCGCCTATTAGTGAGAAGACAAGAAAATGGAAGGGGAAATAATAATTTAACTACGTGCTGGACAAAATATCGTTATACAAGAAACAGAACACAGAGTGATTTAGAAAGGGAAATGCACTGGATAGACGTAATCAGGAACTAGAAACTGCCTTCTCGGTATAGTTACAAGGTTAAATGTATATAAACATAAAGGTACAATAAACAATAAAGCACATCTCCTTACCTGTGTGAACGTATCATACTGAGGCCATATTGAGTAGAGAGAACATACATTTAAGGTTATATTTTACGGAAAATTGACAATCGTGAGCTTTTGTTGTTACCGTCTCAAAAACATAACTGGAGTTGTGTTTTGCTTCAATCACACATCCTTAATATTACTCTGTCTACATCTCAAAAGCTCAAAATTCTCTGTTCCACCTTGTGATGTCACGAAGCAGTAGTTTTCAAGTTACCTTCAGCTACTTTTTGTTTACTATATACGGGGAATTCCGGAGGTGAAATCATCCAAATGATTCTCGTGAAGATGTATGGAGTTTAAAAACACAATGGAGCATTTCCTGACATCACAAGGTGGAACTAAGTGTTTTCTGTTTGAGAGAATGACTCCGCATAAATACGCAGAGTTTGTGTGTGAATGAAACAAAACAACTTCCGGTATGTTTTTGATGAGGAAACAACATTATAACATGAAAACAGAAAACAGCGTAATATGAGCACTTTAATAATATATATATTGAGTCTTTGATTAGGCATTTAATGTTGAAAAAACGTTGCCAGCTTGAGCTAGAAAGTATACTGCGATGAAATTGCTACAAGTACAACTCTGCTGAACCTATTATTACCACCCACCCTTGACAACAGGTTGTTACACAACACTTTACAACTTCAGCAGGCCCTGGTCAGAGGGTCCCATTCGGATGAATCACACCTTTTTGTCTGCCACATAAATCTAATGACACGCTAAAGGCAGGTCAATATGCATTAACACAAGACAGAGCTGTAAATTGGTTGTGCTGCATATAACCATTAAATCAATGCGAAAATAGCAAAGGATGACCTCAAAACTTCTCATCAGGAAAAAGAAATGCCGGCCGAACAAACACAGCATTATAATTTAATCAAAACACATAATATTTTCTTGTCTAAGAGAACATGAATTAGTAAAATATGTTATGAATGCAATGTTAAATTATAAACATCGTCAAATATAGTTCATGGTGAAATAAAAAGCACCATTTCCTTCTCTGAATGTATTTAGTATTAAAGCAACATATCTAACATTAATATTATGTTCATTGAATTTATAGAAATACTGTGGAATGAATATAAGCAACGGAAATCAGAGAAAGGAGACAGCCAAGGTTTTTCTTAATAGTTATTATATGGTCCATAAATAGGACTCAAGAGAAACATCTATGAATGTTTCAAATAGAGAATCTCAAACTGGATTTTGTAAAGGTGAAGGTAAAGCCCAGATATACTTGAGGTAGATGAGGAGTTCCTGCTATTCCCATTAGGCCCCAAAAATCTTCTTAAATCAAAGTAGTACAAGGATGCTAATTTGCCTACTTTTCATAAGCTAAACTGGTTTTGACCCTATCTCGCAATAGTAAGAACCTTATTTTTAAAGACACATTACATTATTTTCTGATCTATTTCATCTAATAATGTTGTTTCCCCATCAAAAACATACCTGGAGTTGGGTTTTCTGTTCCACCTTGTGATGTCATGTGGTAAAACAGGAAGTGCTCCACTGTGTTTTTAAACCCCATACATCTTCATTAGAATCATTTTGATTAATTTCGAGGTAGAACAGAGCACTTTGAGCTTTGGATATGTAGACAGACTAACAAAGTATTACTCAGACATGTGTGAATGAAACAAAACACAACTCCAGGTATGTTTTTGATGAGGTATGAGGTGAGCATTATAACATGGAGTCATTTGTGCATAATATAGGACCTTTACATCAAGATTTGCAATTTCACCATAGTCTAAAACACAGGTGTCAAACATAAGGCCCGGGGGCTGGATGCGGCCCTCCAAGACCTTTAATCTGGCCCTCGGCTTATTTCTACTAAAATATTTTAATTATATTTTTTATTTAAATATTGGTAATTTTCTGCGGCGCTTAGCATTAGCAGCGTCTCCAGCGTCTCTGTACGTGGCCCCTCCCACCAGAGCAGCACAAATGAAGACTTGTCTCTTTCCAAACGCTCTTAAAGGACGATCGTTTTGACTGTTGACCGTGACACCCTCATCAGCAAAATGTCAAAAATGAGAAAAGTGGAGCCAAGTGCAGGATTTTCCAAGAAAAATTTACTTATTCCTGTTTGCATACAAGTTCATGTTAAAACATTGTGTTGAAATTACATTTGTCTTAAAGTTTCAGGTTGTGCATAATATTATAATATTTTGTAAAAGAAAGAGTTCATCAATTAAAAAAAAATCTGTAATAGATTTGTGTTTCTCTGCACAAATATTTGAACTTATTGTTATTTTGGGGTTTATATGCCATGAGCTTTCTGATCCGGCCCCTTTGAGATCAAAGTCTGTTGGATACGGCCCCCGGACCAAAATGAGTTTGACACCCCTGGTCTAAAACAACTGCTTTCTTCTGGCATGTCCTGAAGAGAAAATAAATCAGTAAATCAAATTCAAAATACCACAACCTATCTGCTGAGGTGAAGAGCAAAGCCTTATTTTACATGTGCGTTGGTGTTGTGATGCATGGACACATATGGCCTGTCAACACGTCAACCAAAACGTATAGAGTTATATAAGGATTTACACTCTTTGTAGCATTGCAGTTTCTTAGTACTTTATACCTAAAAGAGTCAAATTACAAAAAGTAACCACAAACACATCTATTCATCAGATCCTTTTCACTCCCAGCCTTTCTCTTCCTCCTTCCAGTAATCCTCCTCCTCTCTCGTGGTGTCACAGTCCATATGGTGCTGCAACACTGTTGGTCTCCCGTGGCCACACTTCCCACGATGCATCTGTGTCTCTGGGCTTTCCGAGGAGCTGATAGGCTGAGAGCGCTGTGCTATCGATCAGCTATCGCCCAGTGTGAGGTCAGCGTGGTGCGGCACTGGAGTGTGTCCCAAACGAAACACACCAATAACTTACAGTCCTCAACACCTCTGACGATTCAACCAACTCTTCGTCTTCTTCTATGGGGACACTGAGCAGGGGTTTTCAAGCTGTGGTGTAGGGGTCACTAGGGGTACTGTGAGTTTGTATCATAAACTGTGTAAAGAAGTGGACTAAGGGAGTGTGATGTTACCCACAGAGTTCGGCTCTAGTCAAATGAACTTCAAGAGGCTAGCAGGTATAGCGATGAATTAGAAATTGAGTTCCATATTAGGAATAGGAATTTATTTATGAACATAATAGCAGAATAAAAAACATCACGATCATGTAGAGTGGGTTAACATGAATATTTTAAGCCCAAAATGATAAAGCTCCCTGCTGTAGTTACAGAAAAATGGGTGACAATTTTTTAATGTAAAGTTAATTGGAGTCAGAATCGATGGAGCTGAAAGCACCTCCATGAACACTTCCTATTTGGAACATGGCGACGAGCAGGTTAGCTGTGTCCATTTATATACACAGTCTATGGTTTATATCTGTTAAAGTTGTATATACAAATCAAATTCAGCAAACACTTCAGCAAACATGTTCTGCAAATAAGTACATGTTTTCCCCAAAGTGTATGATATAAAGCAGGACTTTGTAACACAATCAGACCAATTGCCCGCTACCTGCAGCTATAATGAAGCATTTTTATTTCTCATCAACCCAGAAGTAGGCCAATCACAATAAATACTCTATTGACTTATTGAATACACGGTAGATGGAACAATTATTTTTGAGGTCAATATTTATCAGGGGGACACTTTCTTTGTACTAGTGGGGAACTGTTTGCTATTTTTGTGTGCTATGATAAGATTTGAGCACATAATTACTTCCATGACTCATTAAGTGTTGTTTTTTCGGGATAAATCCTGCTTTTGGGTGATCGTGTCAGGAGTATTATGACATTTACTATTATCGTTTATAGTCTATATTTTCTTTACCAATATATCGTACCCAGAAGTAAGAGCAAAGAGCAGCACTCTGATTGGCCGCGCTTGATGAGCTCATGTTTTCACTTGATCTAATAACTCTTCTAAAGCCATTGGAGGTGAGTTCATGCTTGTCTCTGTTAGTCCTGGTTTGAGTCCAGTTAAAGCTGCACTGTGTAACTTTTGTGGTAGAGGGTTTGCCACGTAGTTGTTTCCATGGATGTGATATTGCTTTGCCTTGAATGTTCCATAGAATGACATTAAATTAAGTCTTTGATTTAATACAATTATATGTGTTTTTATTGCTCATAAGTTCAATGAAAACATGCACTCATACTGGAAGCAGGATAACATCTCCACAGATCTAACCTGTAACTTTGCCTGGTACCTGTTACCATGGAAATAGATATGCTTGATGCGACAAGATCTCTTTGGCGACAATCTGGTGGCGGGTTACACAGTGCACCTTTAAATTCAGATGTCTTGGTTTGGTTTTCCTTTAGCACTAGTTTAGTCCTGGTTAGGTCTAGTTTTAATCCCAGGTTTAGTTTCAATGTAATTAAATGCGGTGATTGTGTAAGTTTTAACACACCCTGAGTTTCTGTTGTGTAATGATTCGGTTTAAATAAAACAATCTCAAACTTTATTGATCACAAAGTGGAAAAATTCACTCTTGTGTATTTATATTGCAGTACAACCCCCTCATTGCATCAGGTATTGTTTCCAGTATTTAGTTGTGTGTGCGAGTTTGTGTGGGCAAGTGTAAGAGATATGTCAGATTGATCCGTTCATGATTTCTTGCCATGCTGACAGAACATCTCAGGACTGTTTTCATTTTTATTGAAGGCCTTCCGGATGGAGCTGTTTATAAAACAGCAGCCAGTTGTAGTTTCTGTATGAAGGGTTTCTACATGAAATATTGATTTGACCCAACAATCTTAGGTCAACATGTATTTTACAGGGTTTGTCAAGGGATATGTATGTTCATTTTGTAATTGGATTATTTATTGTTTGTGCTAAGACAAATTTGTTTTCTTGATCTTGAATTTCTCTGCAATAGACTACTATGAGCTTTCTGATACTGTATCTAGATCACAGCTAGACTCTTTTTTAACCAGATAACCCCCGCACAATTATATACGGCCCATTCTTTATCCATGAGTGTGTTTACATGCACATCAGTATCCCAGTTACTAGCCATATCCCGGTTATTACAGTATTCGGGATACTGCTTATACATGTGCACTGAGAAACCGGGATACTCATATCCCTGTACACATGATCAAATGCAGTATCCTGGTTTCTTGACACAATGTTACAAATGTACAAGTGCAAAAATTATATCCTTAATAAAAGAAGGAAACATACAAACAACCATGAGCTCCTTTAGCACAGGTTCCTAACCGGCGGTAAAGGGCTATGATCCACTACGCAGATCTAACTGAACTTTCCAAACACACTGCAACAGATTCTTCATTAAAATCTTCTGTATAAATAATCTCAATTTTAAAACATATAAACCATAACCACTATAAAGCCACATCAGCCTGTTTGATGAATATAATTCAACTTTGCACACATTTGTTTACTTTTTACAGAAACGAAACTTAAAACCGCATGGCTAATTTGCATAAATGTAAGAGCTGAAAAAACAAACAAACAAACAAAATAAAACAGCTCACTCCTTGTGCGCTGATGCAGTTCAGCTTCTGTCGGACTAAAGGACATGAGTCAATGGAATTTGTGTGTTCTTTCTGTGACAGAGGATGTGCTGCTGAAGGTGAGTCTGTTCTGTGTGTATATCATGTTGGAGATGGTTCATGTTTAACTTTTAAGAGATCATGTGTGTGAAGGTCACACGAGTGCAGACTGTACATGTGCAGGTTTAGTGCAGCTCTTTATTTTACAGTAATTTCACTCATGGTCACTTTATTTATGTTGGCTACTGTTGTGATGAAAAGAATGGGAAGTGTTTGTCTTTTGGATGCATGCGCACTCAACTTTATGTTGCAGTAACCGGGATACTGCATATACATGCCACAATACCCCGGTTACTATCGGAATATACCAGCTACAGTATCCCGGTTTCTCATAACCAGGATACTGCCTTATTTGGGACACTGAAACCGGGATAATGCGTATACATGCATGAAACCAGGATACTCAAAAATCCGATCATAACCAGGATACTGATGTGCATGTAAACACACTCCATGTTAGCTCCTTTTCAGAATAATCATGCATTTTAAAATAAGTAAATATGGAAATTATATAAGTTAATTTAGTGACTACTTTAAACACCACTATTAATGTTGGTGATGGCTCTCTACATATACCTTAGGGTGACTAAAGGGTTCAAATAAAATAAAGGTGCTCTATGTAACTTTTCAAGTGGAGGGTGCTTGTCTCTATGAAGTTACTATTGCTTTGCCTGTAATATTCCACAACATGGCATTACATTTTCAATCCCCATGGAGAGAAGAAGGTGGCATTACTAGGCCAAGTTACAGGTCAGATCTGTGGAGAGACAAATCTGCTCACAGTAAGAATGCAAGTTTTTTTTTAAGGTATTACTGAGCAATAAAAATGCTTGGGGTTGAAAGAAAAGTAGACATGTGTAATGGTAAAGCAATAACATGTCCATGGAGATAAGCAGAAGGCAGATCGGTTCCTCTCTCAAAATTTTATTCAGTGTTACAGATCAATTCATCTCATTGCGCCGCTCTGTAGTTGTAGTGCAATGAGATAAATTCTAAGCCAGCACAGCCATGCACAAAGAAACATTTTGCCTTCGACCTCCTATTTGACTCTTCTTCTTCAGGTCATATTTTGCCTCTTTCAACTTGAGATCAATCTATCCAGTGCACCAATCACCCGATGTGCTCCCTGGTTGACAAAACTTCATATCAACACTTTTATTATGATGGCAAAACATTTTCTCGCTACAAATGTGAACCGTGGCCAGAGGTTGTGGCACTATTGGGTTGTGTTGTGTACCTGTGCCTCTGTGTCCATGCAGAGAAAACAGAGCTTAGCGCCAATCAATCCCATCGAGTCTGACTCCTTTCACTAGCCATGGATCAATACGGCCGCTTTCATGTCTCGCTCCAACACACAGGGCTGTATATATGCACATACACACGCTCACGGTTTAAAGACATGCCATGAGGGCAGACCCACCCCTTTAGAGATGACCTATCGGCCTATCGGATCGCTCGCTCACCGGGGGATATAGAAGTTCATTATGACAGGCTTGCCACAGCTAAAGGTCTGCTTTGGTGCACTGCTCTGATTACAGTGTGATAGTGTGCAGAGGTAGAGAGGGACCAAATGTACTCATGAAATGTTGTTATGACTCAAGCAGAAGGAAATGTAGCTACACATATACTCATTGTGATTATGCATAGTTAAACTTTTAATAGGTTTTTAAGGATTTTATAATTGTTTTCCCTTCCGTCATGTTTCAGTAATCATCTCCCCTTTAAAAAAAAACAAAACAAAAAAAAGTACAGGTGTTTTATTGCTCAAAAAATAGCTTTAAAAATATGTATTCTTATTGAAAGTGGGGTCGCCTCTCCACAGATCTGTCCTGTAACTTGGCCTCTTGTGTCTCCATGAAAATATGACACATTGTGGAATCCTGGCAAAATAATAACATCAAAATGGAAACAAAGCGGGTGGTGGACCCTTCACCAGAAAAGTTGCACCTTTAAAATAAATAAGATCACAAACATTGCTTAAAGGTTTTTGCAGCACATATTGAAAGCTTTATTCATTTGGGTACTAAAAGCCGGAGGAAAACTGGCAACCAAAACACAATACGCACAATATAATATAAAAAGAGATAATTGAGCAAGCACGTACACACCTCTGAGGGCAAAATCAGCACTAAAGAATAAAAAGCACATCCAAAACAAAAATAAAACCAAACATAAATACTATGTGCAAAGAGCCTTTAAAACGTGAAAGCCAAAATGGGCCCAGAAAGACTCGGAGGCCAAGACTGCTAAAAAGAATTGCCATGGCTACTGTCGCTGAAGGATGAAAACAATAATTGGTAACACTTTGGAAGGAAATGACTACATCCTTGAATTTTCGTTGTGCCCTGCCAGCCAAAAACCTTGAAGTGAGGCACCGCAGAGACAAATAACTTTATACTGAGGTTGATAAAAAATATGCTTCTTTTTAGGGAGATATTGGTGAATAAACTCTACCTTCTCTTCCAAAAAACGTAATCTTTAATCCATTATGGTAATGTTCATCTGTATAATCATCATAAGCTTTTGAATGAATGCTAGCACCTGTCACATTCAGTGTTTTTACGAGGTGCCTCTTCACATCATGTAATTACGTGGCTGATAAGAGAGGGCCATTGAAAACCATTAGACCCATTTATTTCCCTTAACATAATAAAAATCCCACTATAGGCAATGAGGCTTATGTCAATAAAGTGCAGACCAGACCAAACCAGCCTTTTAAACCTGTTCTGTTTTATATAAATGTATATGATTCCAATTGAGGGCGTGCAAATGGATACAGAGCAAAGAGTACTAAGCAAAGGAGTATAAAACCATATGCATGATAATTGATCAGGTTGGTTCATACTTGATCAAAGCTGAAGGTAAACTGTACAGTGCTATACATAAAAAGATCCTGTATTAAAAAGTGCTCTGTGTAACATTTCTGGTGGAGGGTCTGCCATGTGCTTGCGGTGGCATTATTGTTTCACCTGGAGCGTTTATATTTCTCAAAACTACCACAAAAAACAGCATTCCTTCTGTAAACAGGCCCACTTCTCCATAGATTGGACCTGTAACTTGGCTTCATGATGTGGCTGCTTGTCTCCATGAAGATAGTTAAATTAAATGCCATACTGTAGAAGATTCTAGGAAAAAAGGTGGCGGACCCTCTACCAGAAAAGTTACACATTGGACCTTTAACCAAAGGTTTTGACAGCGTTATCATTTTTCATTCATAAATGTTTCAGTAGCCTGTGTCCAGAAGTGAAAATGCCTGCACTCTACTATTTATCAGCAAGATGAAATCCATGAAGCTCCTTTGTATCCTTTAATTCCACACACCCACCAGACTTGTTCTGATTATCTGGGGTACCTGATTTACAAACCCTTGTGTCTAGCTCAGACTGTACAAGGTCCAGATTTGGAGCGCCATGACACCTCAGCTGGCACCACAGGATTGCATGCCGTACGGTCTGAGCCTGGCGTTCTAAATCTTTTTATGTGTCTTGTGTGTGTGTGTGTGTGTGTGTGTGCAGGCTGCAGTCATGGCAGTCTGATTTAGACAAGTGTTTTTACTATATAGTAGGAAAAAACAAATACATCATTCATAACAGAAAACACTGGTATAGCAGCAGGGGAGTAGCATCGAATTCTGGGCCCTTGGTACAAATCATCTTGGTGGGCCCACACTGTGTATATGCAGACTCTGTGAGGTGCCCCTCCCTGCACTGGGCGCTTGGCAAACAGCACCTTTACCCTTAACTGGGCAAACAGAACCGCACACTTTGAAAAAAAAAAAGAAAAAAAACTTTACAAAGACAAGTGGATCTGGACCTGTCTCCCTGATTTCAGAGGGTGTGGTTGACAGGTGGATTACCCAATCAGAGAGACGGACATGGCTGCTTACACATTTAAAAGGATAAAATCTACATAAAAGACTGAGAAACAAAGTGGATTTTTACAGTATTTCAGGTACAAGAAGTTACATGTTTTGTCACAAGAAGTTTTGAGAGGAGATGTCTTCCGCATTTGAGGGAAACGTGATACAAATTAGCAGCTGTGGTTGGATTGTCTTAGGTTTGGACAAAGGTTTTTCACGCTCTACAGTTCCAGACCCCTCTAGATTTGAACAGAATGTAGAAAGGAGTGGCTGGTCAAACTACCTTTATCCCCTTCCCCAGTTCGACAGCAGTGTATTGCAGATTTGACTTCTACAGGAAATTATCAATTCAATACTTGATAAAGCCTGAAAGATGGATAAATCTGAGCTTCACATGAGAGTATTTTCTTTGGTTCTCCACTCACCTTGTCTGGAGTAGTCGTCAGCCTCATGGCGCACCAGGTCAGTCACACAGCCCCCGTAGTGCAGTCTCTGCTCGTGGTCAAAGGCCTTGAGCGTCTCACTGTAGGACTTCTGTGTGGGCACACGGCACTCGTCTGTGTCCAGGGACGACGTGTTGTACTGGGTGTCTTTGGAGCAGCGCCCCCTAGTGAGCGAGCGGTGTCTGCGATCCTTCAGATCCATGCCCAGCTTGATGGGGGTGTGTGGGGAAGAGGAGGAGATAAAAGAGGGGAGAAGCAGCGGAGGTTGCAGCGGGGTGGGGCCTCCTAAAGGGCCTCTGTGATGGTACTGTCCACTTCAGTCACCTGGAAGACAAAAGGACGAAAGTTACTGAGAGTTACTCTTCAACTTTCTTGATATGAACTCAAAAAGTGACAAATGAGTTTTACTATAACCAATGGAAAGGAAATATATGGTTATAACAAACAAAACAGTGCTAACTGAAGCATAATTTTCCACAAATACCAATACTGAATGTATTTATTTATTTATTATTGAAATTATTGGTGTAATCTAAATATAGTTGGTTAGTTGCTATGGTAGGGATGCATAGCCAGATACTAAACATGTACATTTTATTCTATATTATACACAAAATGATCTTGATTTATATTGGAAATGAGTGATACACAACTAAATTCATACCATACTCCATACTGTACAACTCACCCTTCTGTAATGATAACCTTCAGCCATGTCAATCATTATTTCATCTTTGCACTATTTCTCCTTACGCCCTCTTGTATATAGCTGAGATATATTTGTATTACTTTATTATTTCTATTATTTTAGTTGTAGTTTAGTTGGATGTTGTTGGATGATTTTGGACTTCCGGTCATCGTGCAATGCATACTGAGAAGGGTCCTCCAAAAAAGTGAGCATCAAACCGCCATGTTTGATTTCCCAGTGGGATGCGTCTATTGTCAAAGCCGATCTTTTCAAGTCTTTTGAACCATATCGCTTTTGTTTCTAGTTCTGATATTGTCATATTTTAGTTATAGGATTTGGATATCGTAATTGTGTGGTTGTTGGATGTCCTAACAGCAGCTTCGGAAGTTTGCGAAAGAAACACCTTCTACTGCAAAGCAACCAAGACGTGATGTTGCTATAGTCAGTCGAAGAAAAAAGTGCAAGCTCAGCCTGCTTGTCTTCTGTACCTCTCGCTTAACAAATGGGATTTTGCTTTGTTGGCGCTCCACATACAAAATGTTTGCTGCAAACACATAATGATTTCTTATGCAGCTAAGGTTGCCTTTTTCATCCTTCCTGTGTATCAGTACTGCCCATCGCCTTCGACTTTCACTATATTTCAGTTCCGATGGGAAGGGAAACAGAACGGAGGATTGCAGCCACATAGATCTCATTCCCTTTTGCAGTTATGGAGTTTGCGAACTTCTCGTTTTCAGCTGTTAGGACATCCAGCAACCACACAATTACGATGTCCGAATCCCATAACTAAAATATGACAATATCAGAACCAGAAACAAAAATAATATGATTCAAAACACTTGAAAAGATTGGCTTTGACAATAGATGCATCCCACTGGGAAATCAAACATGAAGGTTTGATGCTCATTTTTTCGGGGGACCCTTGTCAGAATGCATTGTGCGATGACCGGAAGTCAGAAATTCGGGATGCATGTATTGAAATTGACATGAATTTGCTCCTCAAGATGTCAGAGGAAACTTACATTACTTAAGAAAAAGAAAAATACCAGGTCAAGTACAATACAAAACACAGGATGAACAGGAAATTAATGTTGTTTGTGATCATCTCTTAAATTAAAGGAAATCTGCTTGGTCTGAAAAAAGGACACAGGGAAATGGAACTCTCATGTACCACAGAACCCTGAGAGAAGCTGGTCTAAAATTAACAGATCCACGGCTCTGACTCATTCTCGCTCTGTGCTTCTCTGGAGATTCTTCAGGGCAAGTCAGGTAATGGGCAACGCACTGGAGAGGACATTTAGAGCAACCAGGCAAATATACGGCACACGGGGGCATCTACGGGGGATGAGTGAGGCCATTGTGGGGAAGAAACAAGACAGGCAGCTCACGGCTCCTCGGAGATAGAGCGGCTTCGGCCAGACTAATGAAAAATGGTCAAGCGCCTTTTAAATCTTTGACATAAAACCCAGACTCTAACCAGCACAGCCCCCAGGTGTCGTAAACCGCAAGCAATAAATACACAGCAGAGGTGGGTGGAAAGAGTGCTGAAAGCTGACAATGTAAATAAATAAATAAAAAAAAATATATTAATAAACAAAAATAAATAAATACAAATAAAATAAATACATGATATATATCTTTTTTTTTTTTTTTCTTATCTAAAGGTGCGCTATGTAACGTTTTAGTTGAGGGTCATTCACCTGTTTGTTTCATTGGAGATGTCATTGATCTTCCTGGAATGTTCCACAGTATGACATTAAACAGCTCTGCCTTATATTTATTCAATTACATGTAGTTTAATGCTCAAAAATAACTAGAAAAACATGTGAGTGACGGTGAGGGGGTGTGGTAGATACCTCTGCCACCACTCCACTCCATTTCATTTCATTTCGTTACAGTTATGTTACAGCACATAATTTAATTCCTTTATTTAGACTTATATTCAAATTTGGGTGCACATATTTTAGCATAAGTCTGAATTGTTTACTTACACTTGTTCTTTTTTGTTTGTTTGAGTGGCCGAACAAGGACCCTTATACTTTTGCCTTCTTGTTACTTTGATTAAGTTAGTAGTTTTAGTTAATTATTTAGTGTAATTCCTCCCTATGTGTACAGTTTTAGTTGGTCCTCATGTATTTAAACACCCCCATTCCTTTGTCTGGTTGGGTTAGTTTTTGTTCTGTTCAAATCCAATCCAACTTTATTTGTATAGCACATTTTATAAATAAGACTGTTTCCAAAGTGCTTCACAAAGCAATGGAAAATATTTTACTTAAACAAATAAATAAATAAATAAATAAATAAATAAATAAATAAATCAGCAGAATTATGTTTCAACCATGAGGAAACTAACAGAATCAATAAATATAATAATAATAATAATAAAAATAATAATAATAATAATCAATGAACAAAAATAATAAAAATCAATGCATAAAACCAGTACTAAAAAAAAAAAAAAAAAATAAAAAAGATTTAAGTTACCCCAGTTGGGCCAGGCTTTTTGTTAATGATTTGCCTAATTTGAGCCTTTGTTAAATTGCATCTTTTTTTGACTTTATTCAATTTCAACTTTATTATTATTATTTTTATACCCTGTTTTTGCCTTTCTGTTTGGTGCACTACAGCGAGGTCGCCTCTCCATAGATTTGACCTGTAACTTGGTCTGGTTTGGTCTCCATGAAGATAGAAAGGTTTAATGCCATACTGTGAAACATTCCAAACAAAGCAATGCCATCGCCATGGCCCTCCACCAGAAAAGTTACACAATGCAGCTTTAAATGTTTGGTGATTTCAGGCTCTTGCTTATTTTTGCTGCTTATTTTGAGTGTATTATTTCCATTTTCATTGTTAAGTTTTGTTATTATAATACATTGTGATGTGTGAGCTACTGTGTTCAAATAATTTCCCTTATGGTCAGTAAAGTTTGTCTTTAAAATTGACCAAAATACAAGAATACAGTTACTACTAGAATTTTACTATGTTAGACTATAATTTTATTTCCACCATTATTTTTACCACCTCTGATACAATGTACAAATCAATAAAAAGTGAGATTAGAAACATACGCAGGTGGGGATGGAGACAGCGAGGAGGAGATAGGAAAATGTAAAAACAAAGAGTGAAAACGTGTAAAAGAGTCGGAGAAAATGAAAAGCTCTAGATGCAACAGGAAGCTTGGCAGGAGCAGAGAAATGACTTGAGGGCATTGAGAGTCTCTTCCTCATTATCAGAGTGAGAATGAATCCAGCTCCCTCAGAGGCCGTGAAGGGATAATCAAACGCACCCAGGACCTAAGCTACACACGCAACACGCCATAAACAAGGACGCCATCACGCACACGTACAGCGGATAACCGTAGTTCAGTACGTCTAAACAGTACACAGGTGTGGGGGAACTTGTAGGGTGAATTAACACGTGTTTTCAATCACAGACAACATGTCAGGGAGGGAATAACTTTTCTAATACTGAAATATAGAAGTTATTTTACACACCCAGACAATGTAATATATGTTCTCATGCTTTATGGCAGCCTCACTAGTATTGATTTCTATATGTGGGTGGTTTGAGTGAACTTCATGAGCTATGAGCCAAATCAGGACCTTGGATAGTGGCGATGGATATACATGAAAATACAAAAAAAAAAAAAAAAAAACATACTCAATACTGTGATGATTGTACATTTTTATATAAAGCTACTTACTCAAACTGGTATCTTAGACCCTGTTTACACTGAAACAAATCCGCGTATCACCGTATGACCGTATCGGAAACGATCTGCGTCCAGACACGTCGTTTCTGAATTCCCTGTCCACACAGTAACGCAAAACCGCCTGAAACGCTAGTCACGTCATAGGCTGGTGTCACATCGTCACAACGTCTGGATGTCATGTGAGCGGTAAAAACAAGGAAGTCTGAAGTTGCAGCAGCTGGTTTTGAGCCGAGGGACATGGCAAGTGTAAAAACAGTCTTTTTGTGGACCGATGACGAGGTGCAGTTGTAACACTGGATTTTAAGACGAGCATGGCGGCTCAGAGTGTGGACTGACTCGTTTCTGTGTCCTCAAACCTTCCATATCCACACAGCTTTGAGCATATTTGTTTACATTTTACAGAAACAAAACTTAAAACCGCAAGGCTAATTTGCATAAACTAAGCGCTAAAAAAAGCTATTATGCTCTGATGTGGTTCAGCTTCTGTCGGATTAAAGGACACGACTCAGTGGATTATATGTGTTCTTTCTCTGACAGAGGGATGTTCTGCTGATGGTGAGTTTGTTCTGTGTGTATATCGCTTTGGAGATGGTTCATGTTAAACTTTTCAGAGATTATACGGTCTATGTGTACGATCATACGCATACACCGTTTATATGAATGGACATATATTCTAGCTTCTTAGCGTTTTGGTGCTAAATTAGCCTACTTTGCAGCGTATACAACTACATCAGCGTATCAGCGCATCAGCATTTTCAGGCGTCCACACGGTGCCGGATCAGATTCGTACTCAAATGAACTCGTGGGAGCTGGCGGCACCAGATCGTTCCGTCTCTGGAGCGGTTTTCAATCAGATTAGTGTGGACGCACATTGCACCCACAACAGAAAACGACTCAAATACGTACTAGTGTGGACGGGGCCTCAGTATTGCCAAGTAAACTTTGCAGTGACATCATGCTGGGGGTGTTCTACATGCATCTTTACCAGTGGAAAGTTCAGAAGTTACCATGGAGACACAATGCACACATTAGCAAACACTGACGAAAAAGTTTTAATATAGTCTGAGAATACAAAATGAATTTAAATAACACATTTTCAGGAGCCTGTGATCAATATGAGCATTCATGGTCCTGTTTAGGAGTTTAATGTTCAACCAAAATTGAGAGTGGGAGTAACTGAAAAACTGAAAAGCCTTGTTTAATTGCAGTTGATAAATCCGAGTTCTCCTGACATCCTTTGTAAATGCGTTCCAGTGTAACAGTTGGGGAAAATATGGATGCCTGAGAAAGTTTAATGTTTCTTTTGTTCACTTATGAATACCATATACAGTATGTAGAACAGCATTTAACAACATATAACTCACTAGGGCTACATCTGAATCTCCAAGAACTCAACCCTTTGACTGAACCCCGAGGTAGTTAACGTCAGGTATTGTTAGCTCCTAATAAATAAAGTGTGTGGGAGCGTGCCTATGTTCCCACAGTCCTATATTCCCCTATTTCTAATTTTTTTATTTTTATTTTTTTCCAAAATTAGGCTCTATGTTTCCACACTTCCTTTATCATCAATTTGCATCAGATTTTACATCATTTTCTCTCGATTTGGTAATCACACCAACCCATTATCCAGCAGCAGCTGACTATAGATGTAATCCAGAGGTCATGGTGCAAAGAATCCTAGGTTGAAATGACTCTGAATTATCCCTTAAATGTGTTTTAGCTAATGTTAGCTGTAGGTGACTGCAGTTTTACTATTACATGCTCAGAAAAAAAACGTCTGTACTGTCAAATGATGTGAAAGAAAGTGTAAATGTCACTACAAACCTTTTAGAAGACACTTTCTCTACACATACAGACTTAACACATCTAAATGACGAAAAAACAATTCTCCGTATGTGTTACCATTTTTACTGTGACGTAAATCCATCCGAGTCTGCACCAAACAAGTCCGAGTTTGTGTTTTGGAACCCCGATTTGATTGGCCACCCCATTGCACTTTCTCAAGGTGGAGGCCAATTTTCCCAGAGTCCTGAGTGCAATAGAAAGCAGCATAACAGCACAATCACTTATTTCTGATCAGATTGTGATGAAATCAAACTCAGATTGAGTCTAACTTGAGTAACAGAGCTTCTATCTGATGCCATCAACATTAATGACACCAGCAGCAAAGTATTAATATCATATTTTGACGGCACAACCTACACACAGGCATACATCCATTCTTCTTTTCCTCCATTCCTTACATAACAACTTATATTTGGAAGCAGAGAAGTTTTCCGGTAATACTGAGGAGGCATACTAACTCCTCTCTGGAATAATTTCTTATTTTGTTATTTGTGCATATTAATGAACACCTGCAACAAATACAGTTGTAAATATGCAAGATCATAAAATGCTAGGCTCCATCTGTTATCCCAGGTAACAACAAAAACACAAAAGACTGAAAGACAAAAAGATGAAACCTAAAAGCTCCTTGCTTGTGTGCAGTAGTGCTAACCACTCTGCCACAATGCACAGCGCACCCCTATACTTCATACTAAAAGCTTTAATCAATAAAAACTTGGCAACTGAAGATGCAGCGGAGTAAAGCACATTAATAATGCAGAGCTTACACCAGGAGTAATTAGGAACTGAGATCTAAGCCTGGACATTTTTGCTAACAGCTCAAATCACTGCTACACTTGCTGTATATGCAAGAGGCGTCACTTGTTGCTTCTAGTCACAACTGTGCAAACTTAATGTCTGCTGGTTCATTTAGTGCCTGATGTTCCCTCTGGAGTCAATCAAGGACAAGAGTTTGGAGGAATGTTGAGAGAGCTTAATGTTGTTTTTAACATTAATTTGTGTGTGTGTGTGTGTGTGTGTGTGTGTGCGTGTGTGTGTGTTGTCGGTGGTCAGATACTAAAACAGAAGCTTACCACTACAGAGGAGGGAAGGACTGCTGAGGAGTATGGACTGAATGAATAATGCACTGTAAAACACTCTGGGGGCTTGGAAGGAACTACAGATAAATCCAATGCAGTTTTATTCATTTGGTTACAAAAAATAGACTTTTTGTAACATTTTAACAGCTTGAGTTTCTTGTGGAACTTTTCTGGAATTCTTTAAATGTGTCATCTGAGCACACCACTGAACATATTAAAGGTCCTGTATTACACAAAATTGACTGTTGTGAGCGTTAAGCCATGTTATAATGTTGTTACCTCATGGAGTTGTGTTTTGTTTCATATACAAATGTTGTGTCATCCAGGCTTCCACTCTTTTTCACTGACAAAATTTCAAAACTTTTCCATTACTTTTTCATGACCTGAGGTGAATTTTTTCATGATTTTACAGCACTTACATGTGTAGAATTGAGTATATGCTTAGAGCTAAATATGAAATGTTAAACCTTTCCGCTCACCTTATTGATTTGGTATTATATTCTTTTTCACATTCAAAATACTGTCAGTGCATTTATTGTCGTCTCTTTTAAACAAAACGTGCATACGTTCGAAATAATCATAATAGCCTAATGAGAACTTAAAAGAATGCTGTAGTTGTGTGAAAAAGATACTAAAATTCCATGACTTTTCAAAAACTTTCATTGAATTTACAAAATTCCATAACTTTTCCAGGCTTGGAAATTTAGGTTTTTAATTTTCAGGACTTTTCCAGGATTTCCATGACCATGTGAACCCTGGTCATTATTATACTGTCTACTAGAGATGCACCGATGGGCTATTTTTTCATCCGCAACCTCATCACAAATCTCATCATCTGTCCGCTATCCATTTGCACCCACAGTTTTTGACCAATTTTCAAAACCGCACCTGCCCTCCATCCGTTCGGTCTCCTCCAAGCTGCTCTGAATTCAGAGTTTTTTATTTGAGTAGTTAAACTACCACCCGCCCAGATTTAATTAGAATACTATTTTTCACCACATCATCTACCCGACTAGCGGATGACGCACATCTCTACTGTCTATATCTGCAAAGCTCAAGATGCTCTTCTTCACCTTGTGATGTCATGAAGTGCTAGTATTCAAGTTAACAGCTGAACAACAGCAGGGATTGGACCACCAACATTGATGAAGGCTCTGCTGCAGCCCCACAGAAGACGCACACTCCAAGAACAGTATTTGCTAGAAGGTGGCTCTGCTACATTGCTCCAATCCTCATTTCTCTATATTTCATGTTAAAACATTTTACAAAACAAATAGGTTTTTTTTTCACATACAACTGGAACATGTTGTTTGGTCTGGTAACATTATATTTTCCTTTTGCTCATACTTAGATTACTGCCTGAATCTACTTCATCAAAGTGTTGTAATGTATTTAAACGGTGCACTTGTAGATGCAGATTGTACATGATGATGATGCTAACGCGCCTTGATGCTTGCTCAGCGCCCTTGAGCAACACATTACATTCACGGCTAAAGATCAAAGTGCACGATACAATAACTAATTGACTGAGACGCTTGAAGCACTAGTCTCCAGTCTGCCATATTTGTCATAATAAGTAGGTCATCCATAGTTGTCTTTGCAGAGGCTGGGGAATAGTCTGGTCCACCTACTCGTACAGACTCCTTTTCAATCCATCTCTTAGTTAGAAGAGCTCTCATTGATACAAGAGCTTGCAAAGGGCATTTCTAAAGCGCTGGCATCATTAGATCGGGAATATGCGATGTGGCTAATTGCATGCTGGGAAAGAGGAAGCATGAAAAGGAAGCAAAGAGATGCAGAATGTGAGTCAATCTTTTCAATGGGGGCTCGTTTTAAAATGCTTAGAAGGTAGTATTGAAAAGTGCCCTGCTATGTCCATTGATTAACAGTAGGTATTAAGTCTCATAAAGCTCTCATTATGCGTTGGCATCCATCACGCGGGCTATTAGGGGTTCAAGCGTAATGTGTTTGTGCTTTTTGAATGGAGGGAGGAGAAACAGAGAAAGATACTGAGGCGGATACGAGAGGGACATTCTGACTGGCATTATGCGAACAATGAGGCCAACATGCTTTTATATGAGCCCCTAGCTGTGTGTTATGAGGGGAGTGTGTCTTCCGTAATGGAGGCTAGTTGTGATTGATGTTATAGGGGCAGCAAGGCATTGTGGGTATGCAAAACGTCAGTGTCAGTTAATGAATAAGTTTGGTGGTTTGGAGTGAACAGGCAAAGTTATTTAAAGTTGTACGGAATGAGAACAGAAGCAACAAGTGGGTATACAACGTGGGGAGTGGGAAAATATATTGTTAATCTGACAGTATTTTAACTCTTTACACTTCAAAAATGAATATCTAGGTAAGGTAAAATGGCTTAAATTAAGAACATTTTACTTTATTTAAGGAGACACAACTTGCCAAGTGAAATTATTTGCCAATGGGGATTAACAAAAAATGGGGACAAAAAAAAAAAAAAAAAAAGAAAACAAAAGATAAAAATATTGCCTATTGTAATACTACTAGTAATAACATAATGTGGAATTTTAACACAATAAAATATGAAAATAAATAAATAAAAACTGTATTGTTTTGTACTCCAATCAATGCTCCAATTATAAAATCATCACTTGTTGACAGACAAAAAATTTGTTATTCTTTGTTCACCAAATATCCCAAAATTGGTAACAAAAAATAATAATGATAATAATAATAATAAAATAAATAAATACATACATAAATATATAAAAATGGAATGGAATAAGTGTGTTTTTTCTTATTTCAAGCAACATTAGACCTTGTTTCATATTTTAAGTGCAAAGAGTTGATGTTTTCTTATTTAAAGTGTAGCAAGATTCATTAACATATTTTAAGTACAAAAAGTCTTGTTCCACTGGCAGATCATTTTACTTTTCAAGTGAAATTTACTCAGATCTTGATCAAACTTTCTTATTTCAAGTAATGTAAACTTAACAGGATTTTACTTTTTGCAGTGTAGGCAGTACACCTTAAAAGTGCATTATGTAACTTTTCTGGAAGGTTGTCCACCATGAGCTTGTTTCCATTGAGATAATTATTGCAGTATGACATTAAACTCACCTATGTTTCATTTATTCAATTACAAGTGTTTTACTGCTCAAAAATACTATGAAAAACAGGCATTCCTATAATGAGTGAGCTCACCTCTCCACACACTTGACTTATAACTTGGCCTTGCAGGCTTGACTCCATGGAAATATATAAGTTTAATGCCACACTGAACTCACATCCTCATTGCTTTAAGTTGCCTCCTGTAGCACTGGAAACTAAACACTACTTAGAACAATAAGAAGTAATATGTTTGACAATAACTTCTTTAGACAACAATAATAACCAGCTAATATTTGGTTTGATGTATTGTATTGATAGTGAGTTAGCAGTGCTCGTGTGTGCTGGTGGGTGCAGTGGGAGGAGAGAGGACACATGAGAAATGGATTGGGCCGTGTGCAGAGAAGAGGTCAGATTCTGGAGCTGGTATCAATCTCCTGAACGTGGGCAGGTGTTTCCTCAAGGTCGCCCAGACACAAGCCAAACTTCAGACTGCTAATTACTGTGTGACAAGAACACAACCTCCAGCTCACCACACAGCTGGGAAAGGATCTTATTTATTATCACTGGAATGGAGTCATGAAAGATTCTGCTGAAGTCTGAAATATGGATTATTAATATTTATCTATGTTTTATTCAGTTATATCTGTTTACGATATTTAAGCTGTTTGGTTCAGCAAAAGGGTGGGGGAAAATGGGGATATAAAAAAAAAAAAGAAACAAAAGATTAAAAAACTGCCTACTACTACTACTGTAATGTCAACCAAGAATATGTTTTGTGAAATTTTAACACAATAAAATATGAACATAAATAAATAAATAAATAAATAAATAACAGCTGTATTGGTTTGTACTCCAACGAGTGTTCCAAGTATAAAATCATCACTTGTTGCCAGGAAAAAAAAAAAGTGTTACTCTTTGTTCATCAAATATGCCAAAATGGGTAGAATAAAAATAAATAAATAAATAAATAAATAACAAGTATTAAGTTATAAAGTTAAATATTTTAGCAACAGTTACTTAGGGAGTAATTACTAGGACATAACATCTTAATTATTATGAACTGAAAAAACTGATGACAAAACAAGGAATAATCTACACATTTTGGAATAAAAAAATAAAAAAATAAATAAATGATATTATATTGGTTAAACTTAACTTAAGAGTGCTGACTTCCATTTTGTTCAGTGCATTGTTGATACATATATATATATTTATTTGCATACTCACTGGACTGTGCAAACATGTGTGTTTATGTTTATGTGGTTAGCTGCAGACCGCTGACAGACAGAGGGTCTGCCTGACCATGAAGCAACCATGAAATCTCTGCAAATTGAGACGCAGAACTGGAAGACGAGGATCCGTGGAGGAGAATCCATTTTCAAAATAACTAAGGTTTAAGTTAGCAAAATGGAGATGTCAGAAATACATTTGGAAGTGTTAAATATGGTTGATTGTAATTGTAAATGAGAAATGCAACAAGGTAGGCGAACATAAATGGTGATTTTGTAGGTTGTATAGGCTAATCGAAAAGCTTTTATTAGTATTTGTTTTATTTGACAGTAATGGCTCCAAAACTGTGGTATGGATACTCCCTGTACACTGTTATAGACTATATTGGCATAGGTGTTCTGACTGAAATGGAGAAATGTTATCTATTCTTGTTTTCAAGCTAATTAATCAACATTTTATCAGTCTGTCAATAACACAGTGGAAGAGACTAGGCGCCTTTCCTGACTGAACACTTAAATGTTGTATATAAAGGGTTAAGTACTTAATGTGCACTAAACAGATATGAATAAATGATCATCCATAGCCTCTGCATTGATAAATAATTGGACACCCACTAAGGTAACTTTAAACTCAGGAGCTGCAGATTAGAAGTGATGCCTTATTAAACTTTAAATGATGAAACATTATTTCGTCAGCAGGTATATGCGCACTTATAGTTTCCAACTGCCGGGGAGATTTACTGCTTTGTTGCATCATTCGTCAAAATGTGTGCACAGCCAAATGCCACAGCCCCCAGAACGTGCTGATCACTATCGACCCCACTCGCCTGTGCATGATGTTCCCCTGCATTTGTAATGGTTATGTGGACGCTGGCTGGAGACCCAAGGACAATTAGCCGCAAAGATCTCATCCAGGCAGCACTCATTTATCAAACAAATAAGCGCAGAGGCGGTCCCAAACTATAGGGGCTTCATGGGGCCGTAACAATGTGTCCAAAAGACTTCCACTAAACACCATCACGATCAGAATGTGTTTTATTGACATTGTTGGTGATCAAAATGTACAGACTATGAATTTGCTTTGGTGATATGGTGTAACATAAAACAATGAATGTGTGTAAAATATAAACTATGATAAAATAAAATAAAGCAAGCAAAAAGGTGTTTGACGGTGGAAATAGATGTAATATTGTTAAAGTGAGTTGTTTGGCATGGCAGTCAGTCTCTGCCTCCACTACATAACTTCATGATTTCAAATGTAAAAGATGAAAACATATAGCATTCAATAGTTTGCAAATAAAATGCTCATGGGCTTCAGAATGATGAGTAATTTGGATCATTGCCATAGCGATAATATATTATATTTCAAGGAACAGGAAGCTGAAACTCATGGATTTAACTCTATGGGACATTCATAATAATAAATGTTGAAAATTATTAATTCTGTTTTCTTCAAGAATGAAATGGGACAGTTCTCAGTACCAAAAATGACTTACTGATCATAAAACACAAAGTGACGAAAACACGAAAACATCAAACTAAATATATTACAAACAGCCACAAAAGAAAAAAATGATGAAACAAAAACATGTATATGCTTTAAGTTCTGTATGTGCTGTACTAGTATGTATTTGTGTGTTGAGAAATGATGATTCATTCCCATTCATTTGTATTAGACTGAAACTATTCATTACCTGGGTCATTTCATTCCAGTGCTAACTACGTCTGTGATCAGCCAACAAGTCTGGCAGCCAACAGCCTGATAAAACTGTGTGGAGCATTTGAAAATCCAACCACACTTCCAAAACTCTTTCACAATACAAGATGAAGCTGCTCATTTGGGGTCTTTTTCTCACTTTTTTTTTATAACTATGAAAGGGATTTGAAAGGCAAAAGATGGCCTATTCACAAAAAAAAACAAGCCCCGTTATCACAAAGGACAAAATTGTGGCTATAAAGCATTTGGCTTCAATTTCGTGCAGTTTTTGAGACTCAGCTCAAATTAAGTTGTTTACACAGTTCGCTCACAAAGACAAAGAGGAGAGACACCGAGCGACTGAAGGAAACAAAGGAGGCGTCAGCGAGCAGCAGTGTATAGGAGGAGGAGAAAAGGCAAAATGATGCACAAGACTTGTACTCAATTACACTTCTGAAATAGAGGTGTTTGCGCAGTTTATTTTGGGATAATATTCGACTGAAGGCTGCAGAGAGGTTAGAATCACAATATTACACGCACTGAGTTTCTTGAAGTGGTGAATACAATTTCCATTTTATGTTTTGTGCCAGCTCGGATAATAGACAATAAACTATCTACAGTCTAGAAATGAAGTTAATATTCAATCCGTTGATGGTTTCAGATTACGTCACAACATTTCATAGGACAATAACATAAAAAATATAATGCAGATTTTTCTGGGAGTATACAGGACTTGTGTATTGCTACAGAGATATACTGCAAAAAAAAAGATAATACTGAAACTACTTCACACCACTGACACAATAACAGTAATGTAGGATAATACCAGTAAACCATTTTAAACAGAAAGTATCATTCAAAAGGCCTGAGCTCCACACACAATAAATATTGAACTGCAAATATATTGTTCCAGCTTTCATATATTGAAAGATTGAATGGTACAGTAATAATTGTGATAGGCCTAGTAGTAGTTCAGGGGTCAAATCATTAATAGAAATCATTCAACATTTGTGCATTTACTTTTTGGATATTTCATGGCAAACTACAATGTGATCAATAAGAAAAACAGGCTCTTACACTGAAAAAAAAAAAAAAAAAAGATATCTAGCTAAGTAAAAAAAAAAGACTTAAATTAAGAACATTTTACTTTATTTTGAGTTGATTGAACTTGACAAGTAAAATGATCTGCCAATGGAATAAGTATGTTTTTCTTAAATCGAGCAACATTCGATTTTGTTTCTTATTTTAAGTGTAGTAACATGTATTTTCATATTTTAAGTACAAAAAGTCTTGTTCCACTGGCAGATCATTTTACGTGTTACATGGAATTGACTTAAATCATGATAAAATGTTCTTAACTCAAGTCATCTTAACTTGACTAGATTTTGTTTTTTGCAGTGTAGGAAAAGCACCAGAATTTTAGTTTTCTATATTTATATTTGTAGAAATATAACCACCTATTTTCCTAGAGTAAAAAAAACTAAAACATATAGTCATTGCCAAGGCCCACTGGCACAAAACCTTTAAAACGCACAATAGGTATTTGACCAAGCCTAGCCTGAGTGCTGGATTGGTTACGTGCAGAGGATGAATAAAGACACAATAAAGTGTACCTTAACCTTAACCTTACTTGCTGATCGAGCCCGACTGGTGTTTTTTGTATCTACTTGTAAGTTTCACAAAGCCCTTTCTTTGATTTCACATCTGCATCTGTTTTCCATGTGTTAGCATACATCAATATTCCTCAAGTGTGTCCGTCTATAAAGAAGCCATGACCCCTCTTTTCATTGCCTGACCCAATACACAACAAGAACGCTGCTATGGACCACTCTCTTCCCCGCAACCCCTCATTAATCATGTCGACCATCTCACGTGGCATTGAAACTTCACACCCAAAGACATGCGCGCGCACACACACACACACACAAACACAAACACATACACACGCGCGCTAAAGGGGCTGGGGTGTGGGGAGTGGGGAGTGGGGTGAGGGGGGTGGCCCGCTTGCAATGGCTCTGGTTCAACTGGAAACTGGAGTCCATTTTGGGTCCAAGAAGAAGCGCTCGCCAACAGCTGAGGGGCGCACGGGAGAGGACACATTTCATCACTCTCTCTCTCTCTCCACCGCACACCTCGGCCCATTACCTCGTACACCCCTCCGAGCCAAAAATGACTTGCTTATTAAACGTGATTGGTCTCGGTGCTCACTTGTTGTGTCATTATAAGGGTTTGTATATGAAATATTAAGTGGTTTGTCATTGGGGGATGTTCCTGAGGCAGAGAGAGTAACTTCACTGCAAAAACTCAAATATAGTCAAGTTAAGATGACATGAATTAAGAAAGTTTTATCATGATTTGAAGAAATTTCACTTGACAAGTAAAATGATCTACCAATGGAGCAAGACTTTTTGTGCTTAAAATGTGAAAATACATCTTGCTACAGGGCTATCTCTGCTGTTTGAGGATGGAGCCGTAAATAGGAAATAGATGGTGTCTGAGTCCCCCATTTCTGTTCAAAGTTGGATTGTCTTTCCTAACAAAAATAACTTCTTTAACTCCCCTCTCAAACCAATTCTTTTCTCCACATAAGATCTGTACCTCACTGTCCTCAAAGGAGTGGCCCAAGGCTTTTAGATGGAGATGTACGGCAGACTGAGGTCCACTGCTGCTCTCTCGTCTGTGTCGGTCTGTGGTGGTTGGTAGCTGCAAAACGGCCAAGTAAACTTTTGCCCACTTGACAAATTGAACTTCTCATTTTGCCATGGATTGTACCTGGACGACTAAGGGATTTTACATACACATCTTGCTACAATTAAGATACAAAAACAACTCTTTACACTTAAAAATAAAGACCAACTCTAATGTTTCTTGAATTAAGAAAAATACACTTGTTCCATTGGGTGATAAGTTTACTTGTCAAGTTGAATTTACTCAGATAAAGAAAAATGTTCTTAATTTAAATCATTTTAACTTAACTAGATATTGCTTTTTGCAGTTTTCTTGGCAAAATGAAATAGCTGATGTAAAATGAAGATAGCTTGATGAGTAAAAGTGAGTGCTGTGGTTTGGCTATTACATAGAGAAGATTTTCTCTATGAAACTATGCCAATAAGTTTAGTTCCATCTATAGCAAAAGGGCTTATGTTAACTTTAATGTGTCAGCAAACATCGAGGTAAACACAGTAGGTGTTTCCAGAAACATGTAGGAGCCTTATGTATTTTAAAAGATCTTAAAAAACTGAACCTGTCTTATCTAAAGGCACAATAACATCTTTTATCAATGGTGTTCCAGCTTGTGCTATCATGAAGCGATAGTTCTCAAGTTAAGAGCTACACTACTGGTCAAAAGTTTTAAAGCACCACACTTTTTCCAAGTTTTTACTGTTTACTAAGTGTACCTTTTACCTTTTGTTCAGTAGAGATAGGTGATTCTAGCTCTGAAATTATCCAAATGATTCTAGTGAAGGTGTATGGAGTTTAAAAACACAGTGTAGCACTTGTTCACTCTTTCAGTTTGGGAGAATGACTCAGGCTAATATAAAACAATGAGTGAAACAAACACATCTCCGTGTTTTTTGATAAGGAAACAACATTATAACATAGATCAGAAAATAAATAATGAGGGGATGCTACAGAATAACCCGCAGTATTGTAAGTCTGCAGAGTTTAATAATTAAACATAGTCAGAAACAGTTGTCTGTATGGCTCCATGCATGATCCCCACTGCAGCCGATTACATAACATCAAAGAACTTTTCATCAAGTTTGTAAAAGCAAAGATTCTTTAAATAGTGCCGGCTTTATTTCCTTTTGTTCCTTTCTCTTTCATAAGCCTCTGTTCCCAGACATCACACTGGCATTACAGCGGGGTTTTAAAGCAAGGTCTTTAAACCAAACTCATTAGCACTCCACCATAACTGACTGGTGTAAATCCTAACTTCCTCTTCCTCCTCCGAGTCCCTCTCCTCATTTATTTGTCAGAATAATTCAGGAGGGAGACCCGTTCTTCTGGTTCTGTGTGTAATCTCTGGGACTGGTGCTGCCGAGTGCCACGGAGCCTGTGTTTATTAGACTAATCCTTAAATCCACATTCTGCAGGCCGGGCTGACGCCTCGCTCGCCTCTAATCTGACTCAAAACAAAGGGATTATACAAGACAAGGTCCCTCTCTCGCTCTCTCCGCCACCACACGTCTGTCAGAACCAAACACCAAACCCGGCCAGTGTGGGTGCATGCTCTCGCCCATCACCAACATATGTATTTATTCATTTATTTATATATTTATTGTACAGTCTTGTTGGAACGGGGTCAGTGGGGAAGTTGTGTGGTGGAAATTTTCGAAGGATCAATTATAGGTCAAAGAAGTTATGGATTTGGGTCTGGATATGTCTTAGGTCCAGAGTTGGAAGGGATGTTGTGCTATTTTGAGACACTAGCCAAGATGGGCATCATTGGCAGGAGAGGGCACAACTGGAAAGGGAGGTAGAGAGTTAAGAATGTAATATTACCATCAGTTATGAGGCATGGCTAAAACTTGTATTCCAAGAAGACAGTCTATTTATCTAAAATGTATGTTCCTGGATTTTATTTAATTTGGGATAATATTTATGTTAATTTTAATCTTCATTTTAAGGCTTTGTTAAAACATAAAAACATAACATATTCTTAAAGGGATAGTCCGGAATTTTGGACATAGGACCTCAGGAGGTTGATGTAAATGTCTGTATAGATAGAATAATGTTTGAAATACAACTAACCTTTCAACGCATGAATCGTTGTTGCTGCTATTCAGACATAAATCCTTCAAATGCAAGGTTGGTTACTTTAAAAATTATTCTATTCACATCGACAGTCTGGCGTAATAATAGTTTTGCTTCGGGTGTTTTGTGGAGTGGGTAAGACTGTTTTTAGTGGCAGGATAACTATGGACTTTGACATGCACTAGCCTAGCACCAGTGACCTCTGCAAATACAAGAACTGGATGGAATAATTTTTAAAAGTGTCTCCACACGTCTCCAACACTGGCTCACTAGGAAATGAGGTTCTGTGTAAAAAAAAAATCCCAGACTGTCCCTTTAAATGACACATTTTTAACACATCAAATGTGAGGACTGTGCATCTTTCCAGGTGGAGGGTCCATCACCATGGAGATGTTGTTACTTCGCCTGGAAGTTTTCACAGTGATATTAAACGTGTCAATTTCCATGGAGACAAGCAACAAGCCAATTTACAGGTCTGATTTGTGGAGAGGCAGGAATGCTTACAGTAGAACTCATATTTTTCAAGGTATTGTTTTATTGTAAAAAAAAAAAAAAAAAAAACACTTATAATTAAATATTTAGCAAGTTTAATGCATTCCAGGAAAAGCAGTCTCTCTAGCATATCTCCATGGAAACAACCAGGTGCTGGACTCTTACCAGGAAAGTTCTATAGTGCACCTTTAAGGGCCTGTTTACACGAGAACACTTGCAGGTAAAAATGGCAAAATATTTGATTGGAAGTGCCTTTCGTTTGACAGTGACAGTGGTTTTGGGGCTTAAAAACGCAAAAACTTGAAACCACCCTCCAGAGTGGTAAAGTTGAATACACTCTGCCGTGGCGTTTACGTCTACACTGACCAAGCCGCAAACCTCTGGTCAGATTTGCTCACGTCGCATACACGTTTACGTCACATACACACAGTACACATAAAACAAACATGTCAGATGGCATGCATACTCAATCGAATTCCACACACTTTTACATCACCGTATACTAGTGCTGTCATGCGATTAAAAAAATTGAGAGATTAATTAATTATGATCTGTAATTAATTAATCTAATTAATCTCATTTTAATCTCACCTAAAAATTGCTGAGAAAAGCCTTCAATTTGAGGTATTTTCATTTAAATTCATTATTACATTATTGTGGCAGATCAAAAGACTGATATAGAACAAAAAAAGTGACTTTATAAAGTCATTTATTGTTTAACAAATCTCTCCAAATTGGCTGTTGAGCCCAAGTCTCCATGAATAAGAAACTGTTTGCTGTAAAGTAGCAAGACGAGGAAATCTGAACGTAATAACTTTTGTCTACTTAAAGACAATAAAAAGTCCAGTCTTTCCTTAACCATATTAAAAATATTATTGATAGAGAAATGCTTTATATATGAGATCACTGGTTTTAGTCTTTGTTTTAATCCTGGTTTAGACCTGCTTTATCCTAGTTTAGTCCTGGAATGGATTAATCCTGGTTTTAGTCCTGGTGTTAGTTCTGGTTTAGTCCTGGTTTTAGTTCTGGTTTTAGTTCTGTTTAGTCCTGGTTTTAGTTCTGTTTTAGTTCTGGTTTAGTCCTACTTTAGTCCTAGTTTAGTCCTGGAATGGATTAATCCTGTTTTAGTCCTGGTTTAGTTCTGGTTTAGTCCTGGTTTTAGTTCTGGTTTTACTGGTTTAGTCTGGTTTAGTCTGGTTTAGACCTGGTTTAGTCTGGTTTAGTCTGGACTGAATTAGCCCTGGTTTAGTCTTGGTGTTAGTTCTGGATTAGAGGCGCACAGGAGGAAGCGCGGTTTACGCCGCGTACGCGAGAAAACACGATCCACACGCGGCTCACGGAGCACGTCGGTGTCCGCGCAGTAACTACGGAAGGAAACGTGGTCCGCGCGTTCTCAGGTTAATGACGATGATGAAGGTGTGTGTTTGTGTGTGTTTGTGTTTGTGTTTGTGTGTGTTTGTGTGCGTGTCCCCTCATGTGGCAGGTCACTATAGGACAGTAGTGCAGACATCATGAGTCTATGCAGGTTGTTTTCACCAGTGACATTTAAGTTGTAGGCGATATTATATTTGTTATTTTCTTTTATATTTCACGTGGGAGAATAATTTCCAAGACACGAATGCGTTTTTACCTGTGCACTGCTGCCTCTGTTCTACTGGCTCTTCGACCTCATCCATTGTGCGACTGACGCCGTAAACGTCGCTCTTACTGTGCGTGTTTTGTGCGGGTTTCCGACAATGAGTGGAATTGCCGAAATTAAAAAAAATGTATAAATGTGTTTTTTATTTGTGCGTGTGTGTGTGTCCCAACAACACATAAAAACAGTTTTATAATAAAGCAACTCACATACAGAAACACTAAAGTTAGAGATTAAAAATGAGATTAACGCGATTAAAAAACACGCACTAAATATGACTGTAATTAATTAATCAATTAACGCGATAATTGACACACTGTATACACACAGATTTCTCCCCGAAAACACTCATCTAAACGTGGAATAAAAAGCAAAGATGCGACACCACATTTGCGTCGTCTGTTCTGACCGTCATCATATAAACGTAGCCTCAGTGTTCACGTGCTGTTGATAGATTTGAGCACCGCATGCACTACTAATAAGAGATAATCCATTACTCTTTTGACATGTCAGTTGCCAGATTCAGTACCAGTTTTAGCACCACTGAGAATCAGATCTTATACTGTGTAAATTTGTTGTACATATAAGACAATAAAGTCCACTGGCTAAACCCTGATTGGCGTACACACACACACACACACACACACACTTCTTCCTGTGAGCTCAAGCTGGCAGTGACAAGACAGGCAGTTAGAGCCAAGGTGCAAACAAACTGGGTAATTACACATAGCTGCAGAACTCGAGGGAGAAATGAGGGACAAGATGAGAATGAGCTGAGGGAACCGGGAGCCCACGACAGAGGGGCAGATATCAATGCAATAACCAAACAAACCCTAAGCTCCTATTATAAAGTCTATAGACACACAACATGAGAAGCCATGTTTTTTTTTACAGAGTCGCCAATGCCAGAAGTGCACTTCCTCTGGCAAAACGAAGCAAATCAATACAGTAGTGTCTATTATAGGTCTATGTAAAAACGTGTTCGAAATTTACAGCGCTACAAAACCCCGACCTACTTTTACCAGATGCTCCGCTGTCAAAAGCAATATCTCGAGAACATTTGACTTTATTTGAGTAGATTCAACTTGACAAGTAAAATGATCTACCAATGGAATACCTATGTTTTTAATGCAAGCAACATTAGATTTTGTTTCTTATTTTAAAGGTGCATTGTGTAACTTTTCAGTTGGAGGGTAAGTCAAATGCTTTTCTTCATGGGGATGTTATTGCTTTGCTGCAAACCAATACAGGTCAGATCTGTGGAGAGGCAACCTCACTCACAGTTTGTTTTTATTTATTTATTAACAAATGTAAGACAGAGCTGTTTAATGTCATACTGTGGAACATTCTAGGCAGAGCAATGCTTGTATCCATAGAAACAAGCAGGCTACGGACTGGAAACCAAAAAGTTATGTTGTGCATCTTTAATTGCAAAGAGTTTTGTTTTTCTTATCTTAAGTGTAGCGAGATGCATTTTCATATTTCAAGTACAAAAAGTTTTGTTCCACTAGTAGATCATTTTACTTGTTAAGTGAAATTTACTCAAATCGTGATAACAATTTCTTCATTCAAGTAATCTTAATTTGGCAAGATTTTAATTTTTGCAGTGTAGAAGTGTGATAAGCATAGGGAAACTTCACTTATTTTTATTACAAGTTTCTTCTAAAAAAAGAAAAAAAAAAAAAAAAGAAAAGAAAAATGCAGATTCAAGCCCAACACTGCTGGAGTCATTTGTTATTGCTAATTTAACACTGTCATTTGGACTAAAGCTAAGACTGTTTAGCAAATGTAGCAGATAATAGCTTGTAAAAAATAACAGAATTAGCTTGTTTTACTTTGACTATGCTTTGAATACAGTAATTAGTTGGATTTAGAATTTCAAAACATTGGAAAATGAGCGCACTTTAACAGTACAGTAATTACTCAAGTTTCAATTTAATTCTTCCTCTTTCAAGCACTGGTGTGAGGAGCGAGTGGGATTATGTAATGCGTCATAAAATATACTAAATACCACAGCAGGGAAGATAATTATGTGGGATTACAGGTACATCAAATATGGATTATTTAACATGAGTAAAACACAGCTCAGCTCCACCAAACAAATGAATATAATATGATTAGCATAATAGTTAGGCACAAAATATGCTCTTGTTTGAGGTGCCTCGTTCACCAAATTGTAGATTTTGGAATTATGTATGATTTGGAATTTCAAACAGACTGGGTTAACTCTGACTGGAGTTGTGATATGACAGGTGCTGTGATAGATTTGAAGCAGTTTTCTTGAAATGGGAGTGCCTGGTTTAACAGCTCATTTGGATAGTGGCTGTAGATGGACCTTATGTGGTTATTGTCATTTTAACAGTGCACTATGTAACATTTCTGATGGAAGGACCCGCTTGTCTCAATATTAATACCATAGTTTGAAACATTCCAGACAAAGTTTAACTCTTTAACTCTTGACTTCAAACTTAAAATGAACTGTTTGAAATGAATTGTATGTATAGTGAGCACAGAGTGTGTGTATAGTGAGTGTGCTGGTGTTCTGTACTTTTGTGATTTTTTTGTGACTTTTGTGTGATTGTTGCTGACTTTTCCCTGTCCTGTAGATGATTTCACATCAGCCTGCCAATGGACTCTTTACATATTTACATTTTAAATGTTCATTCATATGTCCTGTCCCTTTATAAATAAGAAAATAAGAAATAAGAAAGTGATTATTCTCCTTGGAAACAGGCAGGGACAGTGACTCCTCGATCAGGGAAGTTCCACAGTGCACCTTTAAGTAATATTCCTCGGAGAACAGCAGTTTTATTGAAATTAAATTACAATTAAAGGTTCAGTATTGTACTATTTTCTGATCTGTTAAATGTTGTTTCCTCACCACAAACATACCTGGCTGGTGTTTTGTTTTTTTCACATTTGTTTAAGACACAAAATCTGCATATTTAAACTGAATTCTTCTCTCAAACTGAAAACACTCTGTTCCACCTTGTGATGTCATGATACAGGAAGCGCTACAGTGTGTTTTCATACACTTTCACTAGAATAAATTTTGTCTAATATAGGACCGTTAAACTATTGATAATCTGATATGTACTGTATTTTTAAAAGTAACATTAATCAGTGCATATGAATACAAATAAACAAGACCTTTATGTTTCCTACATGAACAATTCATTTTATTTACTTTTTCATCTTAAGCTCACACCACTAGCAAAGTCGATTCTGAAAAGTTGAAAAAGTCCCTCATCTGAAGTGGCTAGTGACATTATCTTTCCCAACTCCGGTTTCCTGACAGCTCCGTCTGACTGATGCTCAGCCAATAGACACTTTAATAAGCTGCCCAAATATTTACCCCTGTGTTGCATCATGGTGTAAACTGTGAGTTCCAAGGGTGCACTCGGCTCACCCCGCAGTCGCCGGCAGTTCTGTACTCAAGCCTGACCCTGCCCTCGCCACTTCACAGGTGTCAAATGCTCTAAACGCGGCGCCCTGTTTCTCCTCACTCGGAAATGAACAATGCCTCGTATTTTTCCAAAGAAATATAGTCCCTGCAGTTACATTGTGCAGCGTTGCTTTATCACTATTTGAGTCACAAACTCTCAAGGTCGAATGTACTTCTTTTTGCAATGGGAGAAGAATTGTCATGAGTCTACTTTAGAACACGTATTTGATTATTAGCTTCACTAAGGTTACACTATTATTTTGACTTGTACATATACATTTATATAATTATGCCTTATTTAACACCAGCCTCTCATTATTTTTGCCACTTGATGTGTGAGCTACTGTGTCCAAATAATTCCCTTTGTGGATCAATAAAGTTTGTCTAAGTCTAAGGCTACAGAGACGGAATGGTCTGGTGCCGCCAGCTCCCACAAATTCATTTGAATACAGATCTGATCTGGCACTGTGTGGATGCCTGAAAACATTGATACGCTGATGTAGGAGCTCTATTTGCCATCCTAATTGGACCACGCCACTGTGACTTGCGCCTTCCTGATTCGCTGGGTTTGTGACATCGGTCATGTGACACTATTGCGGAAAAAAGTTTAAACAAACCGTAGACAAATGGAAAACAGAGTCAGTAGAACTACTTGCACAGAACAGACTCACCATCAGCAGAACACCCCTCTGTCACAAAAAGAGCACATATTCCACTGAGTCGTGTCCTTTAGTCCGACAGAAGCTGATCGCGTTAGGGCACAAGGAGTGAGTTGTTTTTTTGAGCACTTAGTTTATGCAAATTAGCCATGTGGTTTTAAGTTTCATTTCTGTAAAACGTAAACAAATATGTGCAAAGCTGTGTCGATAGGAAAGGCTTTCGGACACAGAATTGACATGTCTGATGGATGCGATTCATTTCAGTGTAAGCATATAAGCCTTACAATGTTGCCACAAAAAGCTCAGATTAGTTCTATATAATACAAGATTTAGTATTGATTGACATTTTGGCATTGCTTTTTTGATATCTCAAGTACAGTATGTCTGGTGAAAAAATGAAATATTCTCTTTTATTGCTCATAAATGGTATACCTTGAGTTCCTCTAACCTTCATGGTCAAGTCTTTATATAAAAACAGAATGAAAGATTAAAAAAAAGACAAAAACATACATTCTTTTGACTAATTGAAAAGCAATCCACCACTTTCACGAACATTTTACAATCCTCTCTCAGAAAACCAAGTAACACTAAAGATGGTGCTTGGAAGAAACATTTAGCTGCGATAGTGGAGTTCACCCATACGATCAACACATATACTATCATTATGACTGTGCAGTGTTGAATGGAGATGAGCTGGAATCTCTCAGTGTGAATAAAAGAACAGGAGACTGGGGTTGACATTATCCATCTGTAGACTGCCACTGCGCCGCCATATCGCACATGACCTTCTGTTGCTCCTACACTGTCAGATGCACCGGCAGCATGTACACTGAAAATATGATCCCGGCGCTTCCCCCTAGCAACTAACGCCACATATAGCATGCTCTACCATACAGGACGGTCATTGCATACATACACATTCTCACTATAGCACTGGGGATATTTTTATTTTATTTATTTATTTTTATTTTTTTCTGGTTACGGGGTCCGCCACAAGCTTGTCTCCATGTTTTTGCTTTGCTTGAAACGTTTCACAGTATGGCACTGAACTCACGTATGCTGCATTTATCCATTTACAGGTGTTTTACTGCTCAAAAATACAACAAAAAACATTAGGGGTGTAACGATATCCAAGGCTCACGACATGGTATGACCCTCACGGTACGATATTTATTGCGATATCGTGGGAAAGCTCACGATTAGGGATGTAATGATATCCAAATCTCCAATCTCTCAGTATGATATTTATTGCGATATTTTGTGGAGGCAAAACTTGGAATGTGCTACTTTTTCCTCTTAAAATGCCCTAACAAGACTTAATCCAAAGAACTAAGACTTAAAAGTGCTTAGAACTGTTATTTCTTTATGTAGTCTGCGCTGAAATGGAGCAAAGGATCATGGTCTATGTAGTTCCCTCACCATAACTCTTAATTTAAGCAAAGAGACTTGTAATTCGATATATTGTCATGGTCCACGATTTTATTGTGAGAACTTTGACGATGCAATATCAGAATATTTTGGTTATTGCTACATCCATAAAAACATACAGTGATGAGCTCACCTCTTCGCAGATCTGACCTGTGCATTGCTTGTCCTTTTGTCCATCCACTTGTTCCATGGAATTAGATAGGTTTAATGTCATACTGTGGAGCTTTCTAGACAAAGCAATAACATCTCCATGAAGACAAGCAGGTGGCAGACCCTCCCCCCAGAATAATACAGTGCACCTTTAAGTATTGTCATTTCTACCCAGGAATTTTGGACTCTTTTTGACCGTGGACCCTAATGTTGATGGCTCATTATTTACCAGGTGAGCCATACTGACAAAAATGTGTAATTCATTAGTTTTAGGTAACATCCCGATAATAATAATATAGAAGATATACTGGCAATCCAATAGAAATGTGCTAAAATTTGTTATTAAATCTAGGTTCTGGGTTCAGTTCTGACACCTCCTTAATGTCACTGTAAACATATGTGCCAAAATAGGTCAAGAAGCCCCACTGCGCTTGACTCATCCTTCTTTAATCCGTCCTCTCCTGTCTCCTCTGTGCGTCTCCTCCGTGTGTCTCCTCTGTGGGCGGACTGAAGACGAGAGGAAGAGAGTGAAGACTTGGAGACATCCCATATGTCACTTTTAGACCAGCCCGTTCCCTCACCCCTGCCCTCGTAGCCCACCCTAACACTCCGGAGTCAGGGGCAAACTTGGCCGTACACCTCCAGTTATTAAAACAATCGGCTGCTGACAAGGCCTTGCATCGCGTTGCCGTGGGAGAGGGCGAGGGCTTAATAACTCAGTGTCACGCCTTGACATTCTTACCATCTGTCTGGGTAAAATATTCAAATGTGCAATAAATGTCGCGGGGGACAGAAGCTGACACTGTCTAATTAACACTACGGCGGAGGTGACACGCTGACGACTGGGGCGGGTTTAAAGCGTGGAGCAATGGTTGTGTATGGATGTGTAAGTTCAAACGCGCAAAGAGGTGAGGTTTGGAGTGATACTGTAACTGCTTTGTTTAGGGTAAGGAAAGGAAGGGAAACCAAATAGAAACAGTGAAGTGCTAAAACGTGCATTAGAAAGTGTAAATGACAGCATCTATTTCTGGTTTTCCTACTAGGCTACTTATAAGCCTCCCATAAGAAACATTCAAAAGTTAAATTCACAAATGTTGAACCAGATAATTTCCTTTACAGACTACACCAGAGAACAAAAAGCTGTATTTTATCCATATTTATTCTAGCTGCTCCCCATCTGTATTAAATGTTATTGGCTGAAAACCCAGCATTGGAGCTCAACAGTGACTGCTCATCTCTGGTTCCAGGACTATTTTCCATTAATTTTTCCCATAGAAAAATTAAATTAGAAGTTTGAAAACTTGCCCAGGGACAGTCAGCTATGTGGTAACTAATGACCACAATACCTTTAATTTTATTTAATATCTGTTTCTGAAACGTATAAACCGCAAAGTTATTAAAACATTAAGCAGGATATTGCCTTTTATAAACAGCCTTTTCAGATTTAAAACAACCGGATATCAGTCACCATGTAGCTGCTTAGCCTCTAAACTCTAATTTGAATTTTTGGAAAAGTCTATAGGAAAAATGAATAGAAAATGTACTTCCAGAACCGGAGCGAGCAGTCACTGTTGAGCTCCACATTGTGCTGTGAGCCAGCAGCAGTGGATAAATCGCGGAGTGAGAGGATTAGCAGGCATAAGGACATTTCAATTAAACTCAGGTAAATCAATGGATGGCGTTAAAACAGAGTATTGAATCTATGAGTGCCAGGATGAGTCGTGGATGTAAAATTGATGAATTAATTTAGAATTGCGCAAACATGCAGCTTAAATGTCATCAGTACTGCATAAATAATGTTGACCTTTAACACCGCGAATAGCCATGGCAACAACATGACAAAACATATGGTCAATTACATGGGTCCAAGATAACTCAACTTGTGCATTAGAATACAGTAGGAATTTATTTTCCAACTGAGCTGAAAAAAAGTTATTAAGGGAGGGCATCAGGTGTAATCATTGGACAAATCCATGTACAAATACTGGGGGCAGTCCTGCTCTCCACAGCAAATATTGTTCTGTCTTTGGGAAAGATGCATTCTCTTTATCACAGTTAACATGTGGCAAACTACAATAGCCAACTGATCTTAAGGTAAATTCTACCTGTATCTAGAACAAACATGTCAAACTCAGGCCCGGGGGCCAAATTTGACCCGCGATACAATTATATTTGGCCCCAGAGATCATATCAAATATGTATTAGAGATAGACCACCAGCTACAGATAGGCTATAAAACTGTGTTATTATTTTATATTATGCTTGTTTTGGATTCAATGTTGAAGCAAAACTATTATTAAACATTTATTTTAATAAGAAAAGATTTAACATTACATATCTCAAAAGAAGAGAAAACATGTAGATGCTGTTTAAATTTTTCAGTAAATATTTAGTTTGGCTCACGACTTGGTCCCAGTTTTTAATTCTGGGCATCTGTGACTTTGAGTTTGACACCCCTGAGCTAGAACAGAAAGAAGATAAGAAATTGACTTTTGTGAGCTTTATACGCTATGTTACAATGCGGTTACTTCATTAAAAACACACCTTGACTTGTGGTTTGATTCATTCACACGTTTGAGTAATCCTTTACTATTAGTCTGTCTACATGTCCAGAGCTCAGTATGCTCTGTTCCACCTTGTGATGTCATGAAGAATAAGTTTTCAAGTTAACAGCTACCTTTTACCAATTCCAGGGTTGGCTGACATTATGGAGTTTGAAAACACAGCAAAGCACTTCCTGTATTACAAGTACATAACAAGGTGGAACAGTATTTTCAGTTTCAGAGAATAATTCAGTCTAAATATGCAGGATTTGTGTGTTAAACATGTGTGAATGAAACACAACTGCAGGTATGTTTTATAACACATAAGAAAACAGTGTACTATTAGCCCTTTAATAAATCCAACTCTGCTGTAGAGTTTTGTTGCGATAAAATACTTAAAAAATAGCATTAATTAGCTTAGTTACCCTGAACCTAAAATAAAAAACAGAAGCAGTCATTTGTGCTTTGGGCTATATGCTAAAACTGCGGATGGTAAATTGGTTGGAAGATGCAAATGTTTTAAGAGACATGTTTACGAGGATTACTGTGTCCAATTATTGTTCGTATTCTTAGAAATGAGCTCTAAACATAGATGAGTACTTCCTAAAGTCAGCGAGGCATGCTTCAAACCAGGCAGTCTGTTCAACATGTCTGGAGTTAATAAAACACATTTGCGCATCCTCGGGGCACGCTCTGTCCTTAATTAGTGTAATGTTTACTCAATCCACTTTTTATTGTTGCTGTCAATATCGTTTTTGGCTATATTGTAAATTAGACCACTCTTAAGACTGTCTTTTAGCAATTGTAGTGTAATTGCAAAAGTACAAATCCAATTCTGAAAAGCTGACATGGTTTGCAGATTGTATTAAATGTTTTTAATCCAGGAAGTGCCTGAAGTGATTTTCAATAGTACCTGTTTTAGTGTTGTTTTAATCATCCAATACAGACACAGAGGCTCCAAGCACGACAACGGTGCTGAAGTTGTGTAGGCGTACTGCAAATATAAAGGTATGTGAATCCATTGCTTTGTTGGTATGAGGTTTTATTGGGACGATGAGTGTCAAATTCCACCTTGCATCCATTTTTAAATACTCTTATTCCAAGTCACGTTGCCATAGGTTATTGACAAAGACAGTTCTCATGAGGGGTCTGCCACCTGCTTGTTTCCATGGAGATGTTATTGCTTTGTAGCCAGGCTGGCGCCACCTACTGACTCCCCTCAATTTAATTTCTCTACAGCGACTAGGTCAGGAATCGGAATACAGTAGACGGTTTGCAAGAATCTCGGAAGTGTGAGTCCGGGCACCAGCCAATCAGCGAAGACCCATACATTCTGTGTTGGCAGAGATTCCCGAGATCGAGGATTTAAAGCCGGAACAAAGAGAATGTTTGATGAATTTTTTTCAAGAGGAAAGACATAATTGCCCTTCTTCCTACGGGATTTGGGAAAAGCTTAATATACCACTTAGTCCCATTGGCAGCGCATTGCATACGTCACGACCAAATAGCAGCGACTGGTTAAATAAAAAAAACGTACCCGCCTACCGTCGAGCAAACCACTTCCAATGCTGCAAGGTCAAACGGTTCCCATGAAGTGAAACCGGCTGATGAATCAGGCTAATTGCTTTGTTCCACAGTATGACATTAAACTTAAAAGTTGGGGGTCTATCACCTGCTTGTCTCTATGCATATACCATTGCTCTGCCTGGAATGTTCCACAGTATGACATTAAACAGCTCTACCTTACATTTATTCAATTGCAAAAACAGGTATTGTGACTGTGAGCGGGGTTCCCTCTCCACAGATCTGACCTGTAACTTGGTCTGGGTTTTGTCTCCATGAAGATACAAAGTTTTAATGCGATACTGTGAAACGTCCGAGACAAAGCAATAACATCTCCATGGAGAAAAGCATTTGAAAGACCCTCTACCAGAAAAGTTACACAATGCACCTTTAAATTTATATAGTGCACTTATAACACGCATATTGAAATGTAGATTTAAGTACAGCTGTAGTTGTCCCATAATGCAGAAATATATTTATTGTCTTGGTTATAATCCATCTGCACCACGTATTTTTTCGACACCATCTTCTATAATTTACTGAACAAAGAAATCTCACTCACCTCATGGAAAAACAACATACAACTTACACTCCAGCGATTATGAAATTATAATTTGCAATAAAACTCCGTAAGTAAAACCGTAAAAAGGTGTTAAAACAATAAGCGGCTAATGCAGTCCTCTCCACTCCCCGTCCCCGTGTGCACCGCTCTCACTCAGCTCTTAGCGTTCACAGAGAGCCTGTTGTATGAAGCACCTTTAATGGGTTTGTGAGGGATATATTGGACTTAGGGATTTGGCACACTTCGGTTTGGCCGCTGTGTGCCTTTTGGATTGTCGTGTAGGGCCCTATATTACCGCTGCTTTCCCACTAGTGCTCCTCCAAAGCCATTAGATTCTATACAAAATCCTGTATCCCAGAACTTTGAAGCGGAGTACTGCGTTATCGTCAGGCGGGGGTATCCAGCCGAGCACATCTCACTTTTGATCTTTGATATACAGCAGTACCGATGCTAACAGTGCCTACAGTTGTACTTTCACATATAAATTTTGACACTGTAACTTTTATCTCTTCTTTACTGCCCACACATCAAAGCCCCTGATTCCAGATTCAAGTGCACCGCTGTGTGTGAGTGCGTCCACAATGACTCCACTTCACTTTTTGTAATAGAAATGTCTCGTATGCCATTAACCCATCGTCTTCAAGTGTAGGAGCCTGCAGGGCAAAACCATACGGGATTATAATGCTGTGATGTTTGAAGCCTATGAGCATTTAGAAGCAATAATATGCTCACTTTATGCCTCTTTTTATATTGTTGGAGATTACCCGAAGATTAGCTAATGAAGTATGAGTGTTATTATCAATTTACCATAATTTACGGACTACTGAGCACACCCGAATAGAAGCAGCATCAACTAAAAAAAAAAAAAAAATTTACATTTTTATTAAATATCGGTACATCCACAAAATAACTGTTCAAAACAATCAAACTAGCGTCTTCCTCGTTGCATCATCTCTTCCACCTGTATGTCTCGTCCCCTGTAAAAATCTATAGAGGGGTTATCAGACTATGTCACTTGGTGGTCTACTGTGCATGTCTCCTGCAGAAAGAGCCTCTGTTCTGTCTGGTATCATGTCAGTGTCTTGGAGGATTTCAACAGGTTTCAGACTCTCTCGGGGGCGGGGCTAGTTGTATCGATCAGGTATAAGTGGATGTCCGGCTACTGAAGATTGAGACATTTCTTGTCATCATTTATGTACTCACCTGCATTTAATGCATGCGGGACATTAATGGCACACTCACACTAGATCTTTAGAACCGTGCCATGCTCACGCACGATTGCGTAGGGTTTTATAGCCCGCACTCACACTTGCACTAACCGGGCCATGGCCCAATGCCATCATCACACGCTGCTGTTTGTTTACATGTGCTAATGCTTTTAGCAAAGAAAATATCTATTAGCAGCAGAAATACCTATTAAATAGTGAGGCTGATGTGTGTCTTCTGTAAGTGTATGGATATAAAAACAGTGCGGAGAAGTGATGACAGCTGGGGACGAGAGGCAGCTAAACTTTTGTCTGTCCTTATTGAAGGCAAGTGTGGGTTTGCTGTATGTTTTGGAGCAGACTTTATTTTTCTTTTCATTTTCCTTGTATGAGTAACATCAGCGCACCTGACAGGGCTCGTATAGTAAAGTCGTGCTTGTGCAACCATGCTGTGCTTTGGCCCACCTCCTCCAACTGGGCCAAAGTCCCATTCATGCTGTGCCTGAGCACGGTTTGATAGAGCTCACACTGGACAAACGTACCACGCTTTAGGGGCAATCCATGCTTGGCTATGGTTCTAAAGTCCTAGTGTGAGTGCACCCTAACACTCACCCCACCCACTTAAGTTCATTTAGCATCATAACTTATTTCAGTGCACGGCAATAAACTGTTTTAGTGCACTCACAACATCACTAGCTAAAGTTGCAACTTGTGTTGTGTTAACTTCACAGACAGCAGGGTTTTCTGCACTCAGGCAGCGTGCGCACTTGCTGTATTGATGAACAAATAATCCATCTATAAATTAGCCGCATCATTGTTTACGTTGCAAGGTTCCAAGTTTGTGAAAAAGTAATGGCTTATAGTCCGGAAATGGTGTATGGTATTTAAAAGCTCACTATGTAATTTTTTCTGGTGGTTGATCTGCCATCTGCTTGTCTTCATGGAGATATTATTACTTTATCTGCAATGTTCCACAGGATTGCATTAAACTCATATCTCTCTATGGAGAGAAGCAGGTGATGTCACCAGCTAAAGGTCTATTGTATGCAGTGGTGTGCTCAGCTGTGATTGAATAAACGGTAAATGGCCATTTGTTTATATAGATCTTTTCCACTTTCACGTCACTCAGTGTGTTTTAAATCAAGGAACGACTCACTGATTCACACACACATTCATACACCAATGTACCGTAGGGGTGCAAGGCAGGTAAGTGTCTTGCCCAAGGACAAAACAACAGCAGTGGATCTGACCTTTCAACCAATGATGTTTATGTCAAGAGTGGGATTTGAACCATCAGTTTTTGGATCAGTGGACAAATTACCCACTCAGCTACTGTCAGCCACAGAAGAGAATAAAACAGAATGCTAGTGAAAGATAGTGTAGATTGTGAATGGTGAAAAGTCCTCAAAATGGCTTCTATAAACAGGACATGGAAACCTATGAATATTCACAAGTTCACTCCACGTTTAAGAACCACTCATATCCCTCCTCACTTTATCATATGGAGAATGTCTCATATAACATTAACCCATCTCCAAGTGTTTTTGCCTCCGGGGGCCAATAAAGGACAGGCTACGGAGGCACTAGCACCAATGACATAGCTGACTGGTCACATTTAGCATGCTACATTTAGCTTCATTAGCGAGGATGTGGCCGGGGCAGCGCGCAGAAAAATGAAATGAGGGGTAAAGGAGGAAAGACGAGAGAAAGACAGGCAGGCAAGCATTTTGTAAAAGGCCAGATCTCAACAGGGCACGACAGAAATCTCACAGAAACACACGATAAATAAGGCGCATTCATAATGGCAACCCAATAGAGACAAATGGATTAATGCAGCAGCTGGAGTTGAATTAAAAGCCACACCATGCAGAGAGCACTGTAGCTGTCAAATTTATGCAAAGAGAAAGACGGTTTAAATATCACAGATGTTACGTAAAAGAACAACAATTATGAAAGGCTTTTTACACGCTTTTTACTGTCAGGAAGTAATGCTCATCTTTATATCTTTCTAATCTACATTGAGAAGTGTTTATGTATTGAATCATTCTAAACATGAACATAACAAAGAGATGCTGGTCCTCACATGTACCTGTCCTTTATAGTAATATATATAGTAATGTCCTATATTACGCAAAATTGTTTTGTGAGCTTTAAGTTACGAGTTAATTTTGCAGATCAGTGTTTTCAGATGAGAGAAGAAGTCAGCCTAAATATGCAGGGTTTGTGTGTTAAACATGTGTTAAACAACAACTTCAGGTATGTTTGAAATGAGGAAACAAACATTATAACACAGATCAGAAAATAGCATAATATAGGTCATTTTAAAGATAGGCTAACCACTTGTTTTTTGTTTTTTTTTTGGAGAAACTATAACTAGGCTGATTCATCAGCAGTTTCACTTTGTGGAAAGTATCTGACCTCACAGCATTAGGATTTGTTCGCTAGATGACAGGCGGGTAAGTTTTTTTTTTTTTTACCAATCGCTGCTTTTTGGTCGTGACGTATGTAATGCGACAAATCCCGTAAGAAGAAGGACAATAATGTCTTTCCCCTTGATAAAATTCACCAAACATTCTGTTTGTTCTGGCTTTAAATCTTCGATCTCGGGAATTGTTGCGAACACAGAATGTCTGTCTTCTTCTACATCCATCTCGACCGCTTTGTTTACTGTTGTGTTGTACCACAAAAGGGACTCACACAGGCGCTTGAGTTTGACGTCATGGCTTCACAGCTCTTCGCTGATTGGCCAGTGCACGGTCTATAACTTCTGGGGTTCTTGCAAACCATTTAGTGTATTCCAATTCCTGACCTAGTCGCTGGAGAGAAATGAAATTGAGTGAAGGCACTAGGTGGCACCAGCCTGACTAAACTATAACAATTCTATCTTTTTAACAATATTGCACCTATTCTTTGGCCACCTATTTTCTATTCACTGAGATTTATAGCATCATAAAAGGCCAATACAATGGAAGTAAAAGAAATAAAAGAAATACCGATGCTCATTTCTGTCACTACAGTACTGACTAACTTTGGCTATTGACAGACAATCAATACACATGTATCGGTGAAGATTTCAGGTCTGAAAAAGCTTGGCTGTTGCTTTGGTACAAGCAGTATGTTTTGTACGAATCGATATTGTCAAGGATGCAACAACTTTTTGAGCTGTTTTTTTTAAGCCCTCCCCCACTCTGAGTTGATGGTGACAAATGACCCATCACATCCATCATGCAGAGTTACATCACTGGTATTATGAAGAATCTGTTTTTTGGAGAGTTTGAAATCAGAATAAATGGGGTGTCAAGGTGTTTGCTGTGATGAGGCAGAGGAAGGTTGTGGGAATGAATGGAGGTCTATTTCGGGGAGAGAGGAGGCTGGTGGGGAGCAGTGGGACCGTCATTGGGGCTGATATCTGGTGATCTGAGCTGCACATAGAGCATCACTTCTCCCCAAGGTCATCCATCAGCACAGCCAAACGCTACCTCTAACCTTGTACCATAGTTAAGAGCACAGGAGTAGAGAGCTGCGATCCGCTACCAGCAGTAGGAAAGCTCTGGGGAGGCCTGTATAGGACAACATGGGTTTGACGGGTGGTTCAAGCATGTGCAGCTATAGCAGGTTCTGTATGATTTAAAATTAGCTCATGTTTGGCTAACTCATGACTAAAAGAAGGAAATAATACAAATAAATAAATAAATGAACCCCAAAACTGCATGTATTGATACTCTGGAGTGGCATCTCTCATTGGCTGGAATGTTCAGGATAGTCTGAAAATTCAAGTAAAAACACAAAATGGGTTTAAACAACTAATTTTCAGGAGCCTGTGATCAAGACGAGCGTTCAAGGTCCTGTGAAAGTGTTTGATTTTCAACAAAAAGAGGAGAATGACTAACTGTTGGCTAATGGCAGCTAGTTTCTGACATTAAATTTACGTGTGAAAGACTTGTTCAACTGCACAAATCATCTCACCTGTTGTAGTTCCAACTAAACCAGCTCTTTCTGGTCACATTGTGTTAAAATAAAACTCAGATAAAGCAGTGAGTACAGCGAGCATCACACCCCCACGGAATGTTGACAACAGAGTATCAATAGTAAATTTTATTTTATTTTTATGGATTTATTTATTTAGCCATGAAAAGTCCTATTGAGATTTCGATCTTGTTTGGTCCTGGCCGAAGAGGGGAACCTGTATATAGAGTAGGGGACATCAGAGAAAAACCTCAAGCCATTCAGGAGTTGAACCCAGGACCTTCTTGCTGTGCGGCTGAAATGCTCACCATGCCACCATGCTGTTCAAATATCCCCTGAACTAAGACTACAACTACTGTAGGTGTGAATGAGAAACGCTACAAAGCCATGCTGGGTTTGTTATATTGTCTGGTGGTTAACTAGGAGCAGGTCCAAGTCTAGGCCCACATGTAAGCATGACTCAACTAAGAATTGTTTCCAAACAACATGACAAATGCACGCTTCGTGGGAGTTCAAAGCCTGAATTAATATTGTTTGCTCATAAAACAAATCTCTTCACAGCCAGATTGTTTTCAGTGGTACATTCTAATATAAAAATTTAACACATTTAACAGCATAAAAATGTATATTTTAAATTAAACCTGAACAAAACAAGGACTTAATCCAGGACTAAACCAGCACTAAAGAGTGGACAACAGAAGCTCAATTGGTAGAGTGATCCGAAGGTTAGTGGTTGAACTCCTGCTCTCAACATAAGCATCATTGGGAGCAGTCAGATCCATGTGTGACTTGCACCTCATACACCTAAAACAAAGCTCTTCACAGCCACATTATTTTCAGTTGTAGAGATAAAAATATTTCACAGTATCAAGAATAATATTTCAAACTGAACCACAATTTAACCAGGACTTAATCCAGGACTAAAGCAGCAATAAAGAGAACATCCATATCCAAGCAGGATCTCTACACTATATAAAGCACTAACTTCAAAACAACAACACAGTAGCTTCAAAAGCAGCTTTACAGTATGAGGTCTTCACACTTTGCATTGGCCTTAGCTTTGGGTCAATGTCACAATAACTGTTGCTGATAATAGGTTTCCATGGCAACGTACCACAAGCTCAAGCTGGCGATGGAGAAGAAAGGACCCTTCTTCTGTTCTGAGTATCTCTCCAACACCTATAGGCCCCCTGCTATGTGTCTGAAGCCCCCGCACCATGAAAAACCATTATGGCAGTGGAACGAGGTAAACATGGGAAAGGGAGAGCTGTGGTGTAGAGATAGAAAACAAGGCTCCTTCAAAAAATGTCATAGATGTAACAGTGATATGAATTATTATGAGATGTTTCAATGTGTATTTTTAAGACATAAGGCATTATGTCAAAGAAGTTGGAGCCTATAATCAACCGTGGGTTTTGGAAGAAGAAACCCATGTCCACCATTCAACATTTTGTTCACAGTAAAATATTCTGCAACATTCTGATTAAAGGTTTATTTATTTATTTATTTCATATATAATATTTTCCTCAAGTAAATTAATTCAGAATATTAGATCGGCTGAGAGACAGTGCTGCAAACAAAATAATAATGATATTCTATTGGACATAAAGGTCCAATCAAGAGGACATATTCTTAAAGGAAGTAATACAAATTTGAACTTTTTAATATACACTATCAGACAGAAGTTCGGACACACTCCACCTCCACATATTTCCATGATTGTTTACATCAGGGGTCTCCAACATGTAGCTCGGAAGCTACCAGAAGCTCCCCACCCCTTTCTGAATTCTGTGTATTGTGGATAATAAGTAAAATGTGATTAATTACCATTGTAAATGTGTAATTCTGATGCCTAACTTTTCGATAAATGGATAATGGTTTATGTTATTATAAGCATCTAAGTTAAGGCTTGCCGTGACTCAGTTCTTTGCGACTGCAGAAATTGGCAGCTCTCTGGTATTTTTATTTCGTAAAGGTAGCTCACTGGAGAAAAAAGGTTGGCGACCCCTGATTTACATTGCACATTCTCCCTGAAGGCATCACAACAATCAATGAACACCTATGGAATGCTGTAAACTCAAAATAAACTCAAAATAGCTCAAAACTTGGTTCAGATTTTTGAATTTTTAAAAATAACCAGCCTTTGCTTTGATCACTGCTATTTCATCATGAAGCTCATTGACAGAAGGCCGGGGGTTTGCAGCACTGACAGCAAAACATAGGGTGGCAACTTTGAGGATTTGAATTATCTTGCGTCTTCTGTATGTATCTGAAATATAGAAAATAGCTAAAAAAAAAAAAAAAAAAAAAAGAGAAGATGTGTCCAAACTTTTGACTGGTAGTGTACATATATTTTAAGAGATGAGTAAATTTGGAGTTTTTAATATCTTCATCAGAGAAACACATGAACACTCCTCCTTGAAAGATAGCAGTAATAGGGTACGGATATAGAACCCATAACTTTATTGCTACGTGGCATAACTATCCACTATGTTATCCCATTACTATTCCAGCGCTAAGATGGATAATTGTCTCAAATATCAATATTGTGGTGAAATGAATGGAGTGATGAAATTACCACAATATGAGATGCACAATGTAAATATTTCTGTTCTCACCCAAAATAACTGCAGAGGGAGAAACTTGATGTCACCGTGGTTACCAGGATCGCAGCTGACTTTGTAATACAGTAAGCTCAGATTTTGGACTCACGCCTACAGTGGCACTTTGGACCCAACATCCTTTGAAGAATGTACCGTTTATTCTGCTTTTTCAACAAGGTCAAATCTTTTCTGCACAATACAGAGAAGTGTGCGCATTCGGAAAGCTATGTGGAAGGTTCTAAAAACATTTGTGACGAGGTATTTAAAGCAATTAAAGAAAGCGTATCAACAGCTAACCTCAAATCGGGAAAGCCAAAAGGTCAATCAAGTAAAATGTTCTTGTCAAGGCCACAGACTTGAAAAGTACATTACGAAGGTGAAAGAAGAAATAAAACATGAAGTAAGATTTCTGGTAGTTCTGGTCACTTTAAATGTGAATATATATCAGAGAACGGGGAGTACCTATATTAAATTATGTAAATACAGGAACATGTAGTGCAGAGAAATGATTTCTAATATGTATTAGAAATAGAATATATAATAAGTTGGTCTAGTTTGATTTTTACCATTCATTTTGATTAGACACCAGGTCAGTCTCCTCGACAACTAAATGAGAAAAGACTCTTTTGATATAGACGGTGTATCATTGTATGGTAATGTTTAAGAACCAGTTTCCATATCCATTTTATTAAAAAAAATTCTGCAAGATTGATTTATTTTTTCTTGAATTGTCATTTGTAAATTTACATCAGAATCTAATAACCATTATAATAATTTGGGGCAACCACTTTATCACAAAAATAAGTCAAGAAATCATCTATGACATAACAATTCAGTAAAAATGAAATATATTAATAAATATTTTTCTTAGACTTATATAAATTTTATTGATCCACAAGGGAAATTGTATAGACATAGTAGCTCACACATCCCAATATAATATAATAATAATAAAAAAAAAAAAAGTTATAATAAGTTGGGTTAGGGTTAGTAAGTTAATAAGTTGAGTTGTTGTACAGTTGTAGGGAGTATTATCTGTTACATAAGAGCGAGTTGCTGTAGGGAGTATTATCTGTTACATAAGGGTGAGTTGTTGTACAGTTGTCGGGAGTATTATTTGTTATATAAGGGTGAGTTGTTGCACAGTTGTAGGGAGTATTATCTGTTACATAAGGGTGAGTTGTTGTACAGTTGTAGGGAGTATTATTGTTACATAAGGTGAGTGTTGTACAGTTGTAGGGTATTATCTGTTACATAAGGGTGAGTTGTTGTACAGTTGTAGGGAGTATTATTTGTTATATAAGGTGAGTTGTACAGTTGTAGGGAGTATTATCTGTTACATAAGGGTGAGTTGTTGTACAGTTGTAGGGAGTATTATCTGTTATATAAGGGTGAGTTGTTGTGCAGTTGTAGGGAGTATTATCTGTTAAATAAGGGTGAGCTGTTGTACAGTTGTAGGGAGTATTATCTGTTATATAAGGGTGAATTGTTGTGCAGTTGTAGGGAGTATTATCTGTTAAATAAGGGTGAGCTGTTGTACAGTTGTAGGGAGTATTATCTGTTACATAACGGTGAGTACTTGTACAGTTGTATGGAGTATGGTATGACTGTAGTAGTCCTGTATCTCTCACTGTTTGACTTCTCAATTCATGTTTGAGAAATTATAAATTTTGTCTCTTGTCTTATCCATCCCTTGGTGAGCTGGAGTGACTAAGCAAAAAGACAAAAGAAAAAAAAAAACATTTATAAAGTCCTGGTCTTACCATTAAACAGCCTTGTAGTGTTCTGTAAGTAACCCTTACTCGAACCTGCTTGGCACAGTTAGTATCAGATGTGGCGTAGAGTGGATGCGTTTTGGTGGCAGCAGCCTCGCCAGTCTTGTAGAGCACTATATTGATGAAGATTAGACTCGAGAGTTCCTCCTCCTCCTCCACTCACAATATTGGATTTCACGCTGGCTGCCCATTCACCAGACACTGCAGTGCATTCCTAACCAAAGGGACCTAGAGGCAATCCGCCATGCTTTATTTGTTTATAATGTTTAGACTTCCCGCAAACAGCTCGCACAGCAGTCCAGATAGCAGCAGCGTAGTTACATTTAGCCAATTGACTCATTTCAACATGAGTGCTGTGGCTCTATTCATTTGCGAGGGGGCTAAAATTCAATAGCTTTCTGTAAGTGGGAGGAGAGGGATCGGAGAGGAGGAGACAGTACAGACGTAGGGAAATGAAGAAAGGATGAGCAGAGGGAGGGGGTGGGTGTGTCTGGTGTTTCTATTTAAAACTGATAAGCTGTTTTGATTAACAAGAACACTACAGCCCCCACACTGAACATTTATTTTTAGTCAAAGTTTTTCTTTCCTTTCTTAATTCCTTGTTTTTATGCATGACTTTACTTTACTTTCATCACTATTTCTTGATTTATGTGTTGTAACATAATACCAAAGCAAATTCATTCAGTTTGTGGATTTTATTCAGTGATTATGAATAAATTATGTACCGTATTTTCCGTGCTATAGGGCGCTCTGGATTATAAGGCGCACTATCATAGAAAGGTCTATTTTTGAACTTCTTTCACGAATAAACCTCACCGGACTTTAAACGAAGCTAGATGGGTCAGTCGGACTTTGTTTTTTGTTGCGTTCACGGTGACTCTCGGCTTTGTTTAATTGTGGCGTGTAGGGAGGGTGCTGTCCGGGACCGCTGGATTGTTGCCGTGTTCGCAGTGACTCAGTTGTTCAGTTGTGTCTAGAAGTGACACATTGCACTCGCTTTTTCGGTTCGTTCCTCCGTTCCATTCCTCGTCCACAAAGAGCGATGAGTGTGGCTGCGGGTGTTTTTCGCTTCGCGGTCGCTGCGTGTTTGCGTGCGATGCGGATTTGTAGTTTACTGAAGTCATGCTGGGACACCTGAGTGGATTCGTGTATAGGGCACTGTGGATTGTGGGGCGCACAGTCGTATTTTGATGGGATTAGTGGCGCACCCTATAGCCCGGAAAATATGGTAGTTACTTTCTACTTACTTACTTTTTTTTAGGATTGTTGAGCATAAACATCACAATTTAACAATAACTGAAACCACAACCAAACAAAAGTGAAATCCACGTGACATAATGATCTAAATAGTCAGATAAAAATGGAACTTTGAATGTAAGAGTACAATAGCATTCGTTTTTTTGTTCCATCTAAAACTGTCACACTTATAATTATCTTATTTTTACATTAATAATGGAAATTAAAATCCCTATAGCGACAAAGGATCAATAAATGTACAATAAGAAAGTGAATGACTTTGGCTTTGTCTGCATATAGAGACATACTGTATGAACTATCTTGTGATGCACTAATATTGCACTGTGCCTCTGATGATCACATCCTCTTCCATTTTGGCCTGTGTATATTAACACCACATCCCTCTGGCAAAATGTGAGCCAGCCCGAAAAAGGCCGCTGCCAACTTTCACAACTTCCACTTGTATTAAGCGATTCAAGCGATCTGACTACATCTGAGACAGAATCCAAGAAGCACTGGAGCTAGAGTGAAAGTCTAATTGATCCAACTGATGACAGACAGCTACATGAGGGTGACAACAGGCAGAATTTAGCTAGCGGTGTTGCACAAGGTTGACACAGCGATGACACAAAAATGACAATGTCTGGAAATGAAAGTGGTGTGAGGTGTGTCAAGTGGATGTACTGTGCTGTGTGTATAGGCCCGTACGTCAGTGAGCCGCAGCTTAATGACTACAGACACTTGATTAACGCTGACATTCTCATCACTTGTTGTGTCGTGAGAGGAGGCTTTGACATTTGTGTAAGAAACAAAAATAAGAAGGACACTTTTGAGCAGTTGTGGAGCTTTATTTATTAATTAATGTATAATGTATTTTTTTTCCTGATCAGATCTAAAAAACATAATTTAAATAAGTAACAAAAAATTGTCTTAAAACTAGGGCTGGGTATCTTTAAGAAGTTGCCGATACGATACATAACTCGATACAGTGCACTTTTGGTTTAATACGATATATATTTTAAAGCGATTCTATGTGATTCGATAAAAAATAAAGGCTAAATCATGGCTGTGATACTAAAGTCTTTGTTAAACCACTTATTCTGCAAAGGTAATGTGAAAAACGCACATTTTACTCATCAAAAAAGTGAAAATGTCAAATGTGTTGCATAAAAGAGTTTCCTTCCTCTAATCAAGCAACAAAACTGCAGCGCTGTAACAAAATAATTTAGTAAAATAAACAAAAACAAAAAAAGGAAATAGCAGCCCACGATATCAATACTGTATCATCAAATTAAACGATACGATACATTGCTATTTCGATATTTTTGAACACCCCTAGTTAAAATATTGGAGTTTTACTCTTATGACATTATTGCTCTGTATGGAATATTACACAGTCTGGCTTGTAATTATACCCATTTTTTTATTGCTAAATATAACTTGAATAACATGTACTCTTACTGTGAGTGGGCTTGCCTCTCTGCAGATTTGACTTGTAACTCAACCTGACAGTGCTACCTGCTTGTCTATAGATCATTGTTTCCCAAAGGGTAGGTCGCTGGAGATTTTTTTTGGGGTCGCCTTTTCACGATCTGCATGTAGGTCGACAATATACAGTTCTGACACATGACAGAACTACTGAGTCAGTGAATCCTATCTTTTTGTAATTATTTTATTGACTATTTTGTTCCAGTATTGCTGGTTCAGATGAATGTTGAAAAGAAAAAGAAATGGGCTACGTTTAATGTCGAAATAGGTGGCTTATGAATACCTTTTATTGCTGGTTCAATGACTGTTTCATTGTTTAAAACTTGAGAAATACTAATTGTTCAGAGAGACACGATCACTCAGTCAACAATAAAGTATCCTCATTAATGTTCAATAATGGTCAAACACATCTTTATTTTGCGATTTACGAATAATAGCTATTGGCTCACGAAGATTTGTAACCTTTAAAATATGAAAAGAAGCTTGGGAAACACTGTTTTAGATAGATATGTTGAATGATAAAAGAATAACATATCCATGGCGATGGGCACAGAGCGGGAAAAGTTACATAGTGCATCTTTACGGGGTGTTCTTGATGTGCAGTGGTCAATGTCATTTCTGTATAGTGTTAGAATCCTCACGAGTACATAGCTGGCAGAGGGAGTACCTGCAGAAAATACACAGAAAATGATTTGTTGTCCACTAATAATAGGTAGATAGCCACAATGTTATGGCTGATTAATGTAGCTTGGATGTGTGTGTGTGTCTGTGTGTGTGTGTGTGTCTGTGTGTGTCTGTGTGCATAAATCTCCTCTCATCTCCACAGGCCTGCTCTTTGTCCTCCACCAGCTGCGCAACTTTTCACTCCATTTGCTCCAGACTTCTACACATCTGCCCAGTAAATCTATCCATCTCCCTCCATCTCCGTCTCTGGAAACCCACAAGCACGACCGATGCAATGTGGTGCCCACTGGTCTGCGTCAGGTAAGCACTTATCACTGGCTTGTGTTGTACGAACGAATAAAGCTAGAGTTTAGTTACCGGTAGAAGTGCAAAATGTATTGTAATTGAAACAAAATCGCAATTTGAGTTGAAGCACTGACCAGATCGCAAGGACTATCTACATCTGTCTTTACGTCATGTTGTTCTGTATACTGAACAACTGTATACTTGCCCTATGTAACTCTTTGGTTACGGGTTCATCACCTGCTTGTTTGCTCTGCCTGGAATGTTCCACAGTATAACATTAAATAGCTTTAACTTATATTTACTCATTTATTCAATTAGTGGTGTTTTTATAGCTCAAAAATACATTAATCTCTCCACAAATCTGACCTGTAACTTGGTCTGGTTTGGTCTCTATGAAGATTAGGGGTGTGCAAAAATATCAAAATATAGATATACCATATTGTTTAATAATGGTGATACAGTATTGATTAGTGCTGTCATGCGATTAAAAAAATTGAGAGATTAATTAATCATGATCTGTAATTAATTAATCTAATTAATCTCTTTTTAATCTCACCTAAAAAATGCTGAAAAAAGCCTTCAAGTTGAGGTATTTTCATTTAAATTCATTATTACATTACTGTGGCAGATCAAAAGACTGATATAGAACAAAAAAAAGTGACTTTATAAAGTCATTTATTGTTTAACAAATCTCTCCAAATTGACTGTTGAGCCCAAGTCTCCATGAATAAGAAACTGTTTGCTGTAAAGTAGCAAAGACAATGAAATCTGAACATAATAACTTTTGTCTACTTAAAGACAATAAAAAGTCCAGTCTTTCCTTAACCATATTAAAAATATTATTGATAGAGAAATGCTTTATATATGAGATCACTGGTTTTAGTTCTGGTTTTAGTCCTGGTTTAGTCCTGGTTTAGTCCTGGACTGGGTTAGTCCCGGTTTTAGTCTTGGTGTTAGTTCTGGTTTAGAGGCTCACAGGAGGAAGCGCGGTTTACGCAGCGTACGCGAGAAAACGTATGCGGCTCACGGGAGCACGTCGGTGTCCGCGCAGTAACTACGGAAAGAAACGTGGTCCGCGCGTTCTCAGGTTAATGACGATGATGAAGGTGTGTGTTTGTGTTTGTGTGTATTTGTGTTTGTGTGTATTTGTGTGTGTTTGTGTGCATGTCCCCTCATGTGGCAGGTCACTATAGGACAGTAGTGCAGACATCATGAGCCTATGCAGGTTGTTTTCACCAGTGACATTTAAGTTGTAGGCGATTTTATATTTGTTATTTTCTTTTATATTTCACGTCGGGAGAATAATTTCCAAGACACGAATGTGTTTTTACCTGTGCGCTGCTGCCTCTGTTCTACTGGCTCTACGACCTCGTCCATTGTGCGACTAACGCGGCAAACGTTAACATGACGTTTACATCGCTCTTACTGCGCGCGTTTTGTGTGGGTTTCCGGCAATGAGTGGAATTACCGAAATAAAAAAATAATGAATGTGTTTTTTGTGTGTGTGTGTTGTCCCAACAACACATAAAAACAGATTTTATAATAAAGCAACTCGCATACAGAAACTGTAAAGTTAGAGATTAAAAATGAGATTAACGCGATTAAAAAACATAACGCGCTAAATATGACTGTAATTAATTAATCGCAATTAACGCGATAATTTGACACCCCTAGTATTGATATTGATATTTTTTGGTATATTTTACTAGATTATTTTGTTACAGTTTTGTTGCTTGTTCAGCGGAAGGAAACTCTTTAATGTGACACATTTGACATTTTCACTGTTTTGAAGATAAAATCTGTGTTTAACTTTGCACAAGAAGTGGTTCAATAAAGACTTTTAGTATAACAGCCATGATGTAGCCTTTATTTTTTATTGAACTATATCAAATCGTTTTGAAATATACCGTATCGAATCAAAAGTGCATTGTATCGAGATATGTATTGTATCGTGGCCTATGTATCGAGGTATGTATCGTATCGGCAACTTCTTAATGATACCCAGCCCTAATGAAGGTAGAAAGGTTTAATACCATTCTGTGAAACATTCGAAGGTAATAACTTGAATCTCTTAATTATTTAGACCTCTCAAATGTTATGTTAAGAAATGCATGGGATTCTTTTTTTTTAGTTTTCAGATTTCAGTCTCCTCTCAAATGTTAATGTACCTGGAGCTCAGAAAATCACAACTAGATCTTTTTTTAATACGTTTTTTTAACAAAAATTGTGCAGGTCTAGTTATCGGAACCTGAAATATAATAAAACATCCATCTTAATTACCTTTTCCTGCCCTCCATTGCACGCCACATCTTTTTGAAACGCCCTTGCAAACTTTAACCGCAAAGTCTCCTCTTTTTTCCTAACGTGGATGTACAAAATAGAAAAAAAATCTGAAGTCTCCCAGCGGCTTGTGTGAAGTGAAGGATGAAAGCCAGTGCGCGGGAGAGTTTGTAAAGTCAGGAGTTTGATGCCGTCTCATGAGTGAGGGCAAAAAGACGAAGAGACAGAGAGAGAGAAACGCAGGAGGAAAAAGAAAGTGTCCTCTGAAAAGACAATAATAGCTCATTGATGCAATCGTTTTACCCCAGACCTCAAACACTGGGCGTCTCGAGAAAGGGGCACAAACCAGGGAGCTGTGTTAGAAAGATAAAGCTTAAAGGTTCTGAAAATGTGGGATGGTATAACAGGTGGTATACATGCCTGGTCTCATGGTACTCAAGTTCAAACATTAAAATAACATTAGAGGTGAAATGTTTGTTTGAAGGGTTTATTTTCATCTTAACTCATCTTTAAATACTGCTGGGACAAAATTTAAAGAGCACAAAGAACCCAGGGACCCTTCAAGTGTCAGTTCATACCGGCATTGTTAAAGTGACAGTTTGAAATTTTGGACACAGTACCTCATTTCCAAGTTAGCTAGTGTGTTGGAGACATCTGGAGATACTTTTTTTTTTTTTTTTTTAATATTCCATCCAGTCCTTGTATTTGCAGAGGTCGCTGGTGCTAGGCTAGTGCATGTCAATGGTCATGCTTAGCCTGCCACTAAAAACAATCTGACCCACTCCAAAACACCCGATGCAAATCTGTTATTACGCCAGACTGTATTAGTATACAGACTGTCAATGTAAATGTATTTGTCGATAGAATAATTTTAAAAGTAAAACCAACTTTGCATTTGAAGGATTTATGTCTGAGCATTATGTCTGATATGTGAGAAAATAGTCCTTCAACATGCAATGATTCATGCGATGCAAGGTTAGTTTTATTTCAAACATTATTCTATCAACACAGATACTTACATGGACAGTCTGGCGTAATAATAGATTTTCTTCGGGTGTTTTGTGGAGTGGGTAAGACTGTTTTTAGTGGCAGGATAACTATGGCCATTGACATGCACTAGCCTAGCACCAGCGACCTCTGCAAATACAAGGACTGGATGGAATATTTAAAAAAATGTCTCCACGTGTCTCCAACACTGGCTAACTAGGAAATGAGGTTCTATGTCAAAAATTCTGAACTGGCCCTTTAAAGTAAAAAAAAAAAAAAAAAAAAAAAAAAAGTGTTTTAGTTGAAACATTATATTTGACGTTTATAAGATAAGTGAACCATATTTTGATCATCAATTATTATCGTCAATGTCAACATTCTTTTTAGAGAAATGCAATCATTTAGTAATGCATTTTATGAAAGTTTAACAGAGTTATATCAGCAGTGTATTTTCCCTCCAACAATAATAATAAATACATTGTTTTAGTTTGTATTAAAATAAGTAAAATACATTCCACGGAGATGAGTTTTGTTATCTTTCAGCTACTCCGTTACCTTGTGTTTATATTTAACGCCTGCCACAAACTGCCACAAAACAAGCAAGCTGATTTTCAAGATCAAAATTTTTGTTGAACACATGTGCAAAATGCCATTTCCACGGGATTGGAAATACGAGAGAGCAGCTACTGAAAAAATGCACAGAGAAATGGAAAACTTCCAAACTCCAACCAGCTTCCCACTGGACGAAGAGCCGGACGAGAAGATAGAAAAGATGGATGAGTTGAGAGAAAAACAAATGACACTGCAACTAGATAGGGAATTTGATGCCATACAAGCGGGCATGCAAAAAGACGGGATGGGTGTCAAGGATTTAAGAAGTCTGCTTCAGTACAAGAGAGAACAAGCGGAGATGACGCTGAGATCTGAGGAGGCCACTAAACAGGATGCGGTGGACAACGTTCAAATGAAGGACTTTCAGAACGAGGATAGTGTAGTGAGCATGCTGCCATGTACTGCACAATCCACCTATGGCACTGAGAGACAAAAGAAGGAGAGGAAAAGGAGAAGGCAATCCAGAGAAAGCATGGAGTGGAGGAGAATGAAGCGTCTCAACTACAGACAAAATCGAAAATGGAGAAATTACCAGATTGAAGGACAGTAGGCAGCCAACTACCACCATTTATGACAAGTAATGATGACAAGTCAGGAAAAAACAGGAAGTAGACGAAGATCCAACTCCCTGAACAGACAGTCATGCTCACAAGTCTCTCCTGAAATACAATGCAGTGCAATGTCTAATTTGTCTTGTTAGAATGTTATGAATTATTTTTTGGCCATTTCACAAGCTATACATACGACTATAAATGAGTTCTGAATGACATTTTATAATTAAAGTATTTTCGGTTATTTAAAGCAGTGAGTAATGGTCATTATTAGAACTGGATCTGTCATTGTTTCGCCTGCATAATGGGTGCGATGTTGGTCTTAATTTTCATTTAAGTGGTCTTAAAAAGGTCTTTAAAAAGTCTTAAATTTGGGGTAATCAAACCTGGGGACACCCTGCTGGTTGGTTATGGTTATGGTTACTTCGTGGAAACCATCTGACCTCACAGCATTAGAATTTGTTCGCTCAACAGTAAGCGGGTATTTTTTTTATTCAACCAATCACTGCTATTTGGTTGTGATGTATGTAATGCGCCGCTAACGTGGCTAACTGGTATATTAAGCTTTTCCGTAGGAAGAAGTAACGTCTTTCCCCTTGATAAAATTCACCAAACATGGGAATCAACACAGAATGTATGGCTCTTTGCTGATTGGCTGGTGCCCGGACTCGCACTTCCAGAGTTCTTGCAAACCATCTAGTGCATTCCGATTCCTGACCTAGTTGCTGGAGAGAAATGAAATTGAGCGGAGGCAATACCTGGTAGCTTACTATGTGTGAATGTCATTTTGAAATTTTAAACATTTTTAGATGAGAAAATGATGACAATGACAAAAAACTCTGTAGCCTTAACAATAAATCATACAGAAATACAAACTGGAAAGCGAATAGCGTAACTGACATGTTAGTAGGTGTCAAAGATAATACAGATGGATTCAGCCTCTTGATTCAGTATACAGGTTCCTTGAGACCTAAAAGTTTTGGTTCATAAATGATAGCCCTATCTTCTCTGCTGGTACTCAGTGTGAAAAGTTTTCAAACCACGGCGATAAAGCAAAAGAAATTAAACGTCTTCTTCCCTCTCCCCCTCTCTTTATGCTCCTCCAGTATCTCCCGGAGAAATGCCACTTCTTATAGAGGATTTTGGTTGTGTAATTAACCTGCTCATTTGCTAATTTGACTGTAATCAAGCCTCTCATCTCTCCCCGCGGGGTGCCAGCGCTCTCACAGCAGACAAGGCAGGAGACATAAGCGCGATGACGAGCTAACTCTCCTTTACCTCACCTCCAAAAACATGCACAGAGAGAGAGAGAGAAAGAGAGAGAGAGAGAAAGAGAGAGGAGAGGAAACAACTTCAGATAAAATACATATAGAAGCTGTCATATATAGCTGTGTAGACCCCCGCAACCATTGTTAGACATTGAAAACACAGAATATAGTTATAGGCAGGCCCGTCGACAGAAATGTGGGGGCCTGGGCAAGAAGCTTTACATGGGCCCCCCCTCTAATATAAATGAATAGGGAAATTCTGGTCCTCAAAAATCCAGGGGCACGGAACAACAGACTCCTTTGTCCTTCCCTTTCTAATAAATCATCAAATCTACGCATGCCAGATGACGAAACCATCTCCTAATGCCTCTTCAGTTTCCAAAGGTTTTACATTAATATTAATATTGTTATATTAAAGTATTCTCAATAGATCTAAGGCTGCGTTCAGACTGTTGCCTGAAGTGACCCAAATCCGATTTTTTGGCTTCTATGTGACCTGTATCTGATCTTTTAATGACAGTCTGAACGACACAGATCCGATTTTTTCAAATGCGACCCAGGCCACTTGGATATGTGGTCCTGAAACCGATACATATCCGATCTTTTGACATGCGACTTCAGTCTGAACGGCCAAAGCGCATTCATTCGACCTACGCGTTATCAACAAGCCACAAACGTCACTATTCTGCGCTGAAGTAGGCGAAAATTGTTAATGAACTCCGTGTCACTGAAGCAAAGCACATCACCACTCACCACTCTTGGCTACGTCTCCACATCCACACGTTCCTTTCAACGGACATTGCTGCCGCTGTCCCACAAAACGCCACGGCCAAAAACCTCGTCCTTCTCCTTCTCAATCTCCTCCTTAAAACAAGTAAGTTGTTCATGTTCTGGCTCCGGTACGAGAGGAACTTTAAAATCACCAGGTGCTCAATGCTCGCGTCCATGTTTGGACAACTTCCGTAAACACAGAGCACGCTCGCTGCGGTTGACGTCATCGTGTCCTCCAGTGCACATGTGGGACACTTTCGGGCCGTTTACTGTTCACACTGGAGTCACATACAAGTCGCATTTAATTGGAAATGTGAACGACCTCGCAAAAACATCGGATTTCACAAAAAAATCGAAATTGAGCGTTAAGCCCTGCAGTCTGAACGTAGCCTAAGACCAGCCCATAAACTGAAATGACTTTACCATTAAATGTGCACTATGTAACTTTTCCTGTTGCGGTTCCTCTACCATGTAAATTCTATTGCTTTGCCTTGAACATTTCACAATATGGCATCAAACTTATCTAACATGTACTTATTCAGTTGTGGGTGTTTTTATTGCTCAAAAATACCTTTAAAAACATCACCTCAGCTTAATCTCATACTTTGTAACATTCCAGGCAAAGCATTAAAATTTCAACAGAGACAAGCAACTGGCAGACTCTCTACCAGACATAACTTGACCATTTCAAGTAAACAATGAGCACCTCAAATGTTCTCTGACTTTTGAAAATCTAAGCAAATGTCAAAATATAGGGGTTACATCCTGGAGCAAGGGCATATCGTCAATGGACAGATTTGCTTTTCACTTTCACAATAGAAAATGTCAAACACAGGCTGAGAGAACATGCGGTTAAAGAGGCAGAACATGCACACTCCACCACCCAGAGAGAGTTGGAGGTACCGGATTTTGTTCTTTTTAATTGTGTTCCAAAATGTTTATTCACTGACTTTATATTTTATGTATTGCAACAAAATTTATGGAAAAATAAAAATAAAAGGCTATGGTGAGTGAAGCAACAATATGACTATAGGAAAATTATTCAGATAGCATTTACTTTTTTAAAAATATATTTCCAGTATTTAATTTAAATTCTTTATTGCACCTTGTCTAGGAATTTGCTACAATTAGCTTGCTTTGTCAACACAATTGTACAGCTCGCCAAATAAAAACATTAAATCCCCTCTTTCCGTTCAGTCCTTTCCCTTGCATCTCTTGTGCTGCTTCGATCAGGCGAGCTGCAAACCGTGACTGACTCTATTGGTTGCTAATGGCGACAGAATGGCTCAGTAATGGCATCAGACTGGCTGTTAGTTTTGATGTGAACTTCATAGTTAACAATTACACGAGCGAGAGAGAGGGGGAGCCACTGGGGCCACATTTACATGCACTGCCTGTTAAGCTGGTATTAAGCCACTCTTAACACGCTCCCCACCTGATAAGTGAGCTGGTGTTTGGATTAGGCAACAGGTTACTAATAAGACACATTTCAAACTCAAAATACTGTGTAAAGAGTAGAAAATAAGTCTATTATTTAGAGTATATACAAAAAAAAAAAGGGTAAAAAAGAAAGAAAGAAAAAAAGAAAAGGAAAAACGTTTAAATTTACCTAAAATTGGCATTTAAAAGTAGTGTTTTTGTTTTGTTTTATTAGAGTATGGCATGATTTTAGTCTTAATTAAATTGCGTATAGTAATGAACATTGCATAACAAACACAGCTTTCCTGTATAATATGACAATCAAATGAAACTGTAAGTAAAAATATTACACTTTTCAAAATTAAGGAATTGAAATTTATTCCAAACTAAGTTAAAGCTATAGTATATCCAAAAAATAGACTACAATATATATATTTTTTTCCTTTCAGAAGTATAGTTTTATAAGACAGAAAGTTACATAATGTACCTTTAATGTAACTAAAACCACAACACTCCTTAAACCTATAATCGTGCTGTGGATCGTCCAACAGGTTTCTACGTATGCCAAAAGTCTGGAAGAAGTTGTGTTGAGTTGCATCAGAAATCACACTTGCATTATTTCAAAGTGTATTAAATTCTCCTTTCAAGTTGTATTTAAGATTAGGTTTTAGCAGCCTGGCCTCGTCTGATCCACAGGCGGCTAATTAAGACACTTCTTTCATCTTAGTCTCTGTGATGATGTGATTAAAAAAAAAAAAAATTAAAAAATTAAATCCAATTATGTGATCACATGGTCCAGAGTGTGTACATTTACACTGCAGCATGTTTATTTGTGAGCTCAAAAATAATGCTCTGATCACAAAAGTCTTGAGCAGGACGTTTCTAATGGATTGTTGTTTATTTTATTTGATCTATTTTTGTACTTATTTATATTTTATTATTTTTTACTTGACTGTTTTTGGGGCTGTTTTTAAATACTACTATGCAAATTATTTTTATGTCTTGATTGCCTTATCTTAAAACAGAAAAAATGAATAAAATTACTAAAAAATACTCTTACATTTTTGTAATATCTACTTTTTGCAATTTTGAAATAACAGGACATTTTGAGTGCATTTCCTGGCTTCTGTTCCCATCTTCTAAGCAACAGACTTTATGACGCCTGTATCTGGGCTCCTATGTTAGATTTTCTTCTCTTGTTCTCGGTGGTGATTGGTGAGGTCCAGATGACAGCCCAGCAGGTGTTGGCATTGGCCTTGTCCAGTCGACTCAGATGTCTGAAGAAGTGTCCAGGGACATGACTAATCTCCTAATGAGACTAGCACACTGACACAGAACTACAGCCATACGGATCAGCAGCAGACTCAGGCCAGCTTCAAGTAGACAACAACAAAAACAAGTCTGTAGATTCATCAAACATCAAATCAGAAAGGTGCAGTGGATGTCACTTTTAGCTGGTTTCCAAGGAGAAGTTCCTAGAATGTTCCAGTGTATGGCAAACTGATCTTGCTCCACTGAGACGAGCAAGTAAGGCTGTAGGTACATTTATAGAGGTGAACTCAATTACAGTAAGGGCCATTGCCATAGAGATTAATCATTAAAATCTCTTTTATATGAAAAAAAAAGTGAAATGTGAAAAAGTTCTGAAAATAATAATACATTTCATTTATATAGTGATTTGAAAGACACTCAAAGATGCTTTACAAAAAGTTGCCTATAAATGGAGCCTGAAGCCATGAATTAAAAACGCCTTAAGTGAAAAAAATACCAGTGAGATAAGTTTAATTTATTAAAGAGACAGTCTGGAATGTTGGACATAGGACCTCATTTCCTAGTTAGCTTATTGGAGACGTGGGGAGACACTAAATATTCCATCCAGTCCTTGTATTTGCAGAGGTCGCTGGTGCTAGGCTAGTGCATGTCAATGGCCATAGTTAGCCTGTCACTAAAACCAGTCTTACGTACTCCACAAAACACCTGGAGCAAATCTATCATCATGCCAGACTGTTGATGTAAATGTCTGTTTCAGCAGAATAATGTTTGAAATGAAACTAACCTTGCATCACATGAATCTTCGCGTGTCGAGGGACTGTTTTCTCATATATCAATCTGCCGCTGCCAAGCTTTCTATCAGGAAGTACAACTTGCTGCTGCTGCTCAGACATAAATCCTTCAAATGCAAATTATTTTATGAACACAGACATTCACATCGACAGTCTGGCGTAATAATAGATTTGCTTCGGGTGTTTTGTGGAGTGATTAAGACTGTTTTGAGTGTCAGGCTAACTATGGCCATTGACATGCACTAGCCTAGCACCATCAACTTTTACAAATACAAGGACTGGATGGAATATTTAAAAAAACACTCTGGCTCACTAGGAAATGAGGTCCTATGTCCAAAACGCCGGGCTGTCCATTTAATTTAATGCAATAGAGTGGAATATTTCAAAAACACTTGGTGGACAACTCCATCAGAAAAGAAACTCAAAAAGTGCACCTTTTAACACTGAACTGAACTGTGAAGTGTCTCACTGGAGTAAACTGATCCTTTTTTTTTCTAACAGTTTAAAAACCTGCTAATATTGCCCTTTTCAGATTTAGTTTGTTTTTTTTTTCTCTCTTTTTCGCTAAATCCTTTTTCTTTCTACCTTTTGAACTAGGTCGGGCCAGTTCAACACCTAATAATGTGTAAGCCATAGTGGACAGCAGCAGCAAACGGAGCTCACCAAAAGGCTACAAAGGAGACAGCCCTAGGACACAAGGTAAGAAAGCAGGCCAGCTAATGATTGGTACATTTTGTGTCAGGCATCTCCATGCGGTTGCCATCTCTACACAAAATGGGACCGGCACAAAAGGAAAGTGGTGGTTGGCATGACGACAGCCACTAAAGAGCTACTGGGCCCAATTATGAATGTTTGGTCAAATGTTCATGTAAGCACACACCCACATATGCACACAGAGATCTGACACGGCACAGGCGCAATCCCCAAAGAAGATCCAGTCAGAGAGGTGAGCAAATGATACACATGAACCCAAAATAATCCCTGGTTTTAATCTCACAGGTACGCTGTAACGTCCGCAAAACTCCCACAATGCATTTTACCAGACAACCACCATCTGGCGTTCGGTCCAAAAATGACCCACAAGGACTTATATCTGCTTCTGACCTCTGCTCCAAACTTCTCTATCACTGTGTTTATGCAGATTTTAATAAAAGTAAAAGGCTGCCTCAGTGAAATAGCCTGCTGTGGCGTTCAGAAAATCTATGCAGGGTTTAAAGGTCCTAGATTACGCAAAACTGACTCTTGTGAGCTTTAAGACATGTTAGAATGTTGTTAGCTCATCAAAAGTCATACCTGGAGTTGTGTTTTGTTTCATTCACACATGTTTGAGTAATCCTTTATGATTAGTTTCTTCACATCTCCAAAGCTCAGAATGTGCTGTACCACCTTGCGATTTCACGAAGTGGTAGTTTTCAAGTTAACAGCTACCTTTTAAGTTTTGTTCAGTAGAGACAGACCTGTTTCACAATGGCAAGAAGTGCCGCGATGTAGGGTAAACGTCACGTGTCTCAATGCTTTTCCGTGGCAAAATATCTGTGGAAATGTCTTGTGTATTTTCCATCAGCTTCATAAATCTGCCTACCTCGTCACCAAATCTTCATGAAACAAAATCCACAACTATCAAGGTAAGAAAGACGAAAACGTAAAGGCGAACAATGACTAGCATTAGTGAACTACTCCTGAGCAAAACTAATATTATGGTCTTAAATAAACCATAAGTTATAAGTCATTTGTTAATAAGTAACTTGTTAATTCAAATCGATTCTACAATTAAAATTAAAAATCGATTTCATATTGTAGATATTAGCATAGACATAGATTTGTGCAGTTTGAATTCTACAGAAGTTCACAGATTACATGTCTAGCATTTAAACTGCACAAATGTGAAATAGATTTTTAATTTTAATTGTAGAATCAGTCTGAGTTAACAAGTTACTTATTCATGACCATAATGTTAGGAATAGTTCACTAATGCTAGTCTTTATGTTTTCATCTTTCTTACATTGATAGTTGAGGATAAATTCTTCATGGACAGAATATGTCCTTTGTCGACCTCGTTGGATGAAGATTTGATGATGGGGCAGATTTATGAAGCTGATGGAAAATACACATGACATTTCCACAGATATTTTGCCATAGAAAAGCACTGACATTTACCCTACATTGCGGCACTTCTGGAAAAAACATCTATTGGCAATTCCATGCTGAAATTATACAAATGATTCTAGTGAAGGTGTAAGGATTTTAAAACACAGTAGGGTACTTTCTGCATTACCACATGACATCACAAGGTGGAACAGGGTGTTTTCAGTTGGAGAGAAGGAATATGTTTGGATTGCATTTGCGTGAATGAAACAAAACACAACACCAGGTATATTTTTGAAGAGGAAACAATATTATAACATAGGTCAGAAAACAGCGTAATATGGGCCTTTTAAAATAAAGCCTGGGTTACCTGAGCTGGACTTAAAGATGCACTGTGTAACTTTTTGGTTAAGGTCCATCACCTGCTTATTTCTATGGATATGTTCACAGTGTGACATTAAACAGCTCCACATTGCATTTATTAAATTACAGGTCGTTTTATTGCTCAGAAATATCTTGAAAAACCAACATTCAGACTGTGAGTGGGGTCGCCGCTTCACAGAACTGACCTGTAACTTGGTATGGTTTGGTATCCATGAAGATAGAAAAGATTAATACCATACGAAGAAATATTCCAGACGAAGCAATAACATTTTCATGGAGAAAAGGATTTGACAGCCCTCCACCAGAGAAGTTACACAATGCACCTCTAAATCCTTGGTACTCGTCTGCAGTGGTTCTGCTTTCTTTACATTATACAAAGACATAACTCGCCTACTCTTCAAAAGCCTCGTCCGTATCAAAAGCCTCGTCCGTATCACAGCCGCATAAAAAATCCCCTGATGAAGCAAGATCCAAATGAGCTGAGCGCGTTGCAGTGGTCCATAAAAATAGATGGATTTCCAACCGGGGAACGATTATACGTGTTTGGAAAGGGACGATGTTTACTCTGATATTCTCAGCATCTCATATTTTCCGTCTTTAGTTCCACTTTTGTGACAACTTTTCAACTATAAAGCGACGATTGTATTCTGCTTGTGTGCTATAGGAGGTGCGCAGACTTCTTGAAGCGTTCCTCCAGCTCGCGGCGTGGCCAGAGGGGAGAGAGGGGTGAGGGGATGCAGTCAGAGCGCATACTCACCACCGGGAATTCACCTATTTTTAGAGAAGAGCCCCCTGGCTGCGTTGGGGAGCAGACATGTACCTGTGACTAATCCTAAGCACATGCAAACAAGGGCCACGCACTCCCACCTCAACACTGCACCCAGCCCGAGCTCCTGCATGCTAATGACAACTATAGCAGCTTCTCTTTAAGGTGAACTGGACTCGTGATGAAACAGAGAGACACAAAAGCATACGCACAAGTTATTAAGGAGCAGCTCATAACAAACCACAACAGCATATTTATACATCTACAGCAGTGTTGACGATGTGAGTGCCTTTATGTGGATTATGTGTTATCTTCACTCCATGTTTATATTTCTATATTACAAGTTGTTGATTAAGAGTCAAAAATACATTTGCATCTTGTTTCTTTTTTGCATAATATGTGTATCTATTTGCTGTATGCAGATTTGTGGGAAAATGCTTTAGGGGTGGGCGATAGGGCAACAAATATTCAAGATTGTGTATCTTGTATTGACAGAATATAATTTTTGATTGCATTTGTTTTATTTTATTAAAACAAACCAAACAAACTTTTTTAATCAGTTGAATGTCTTCCTCTATAGTGCGAAAGTTTGATCCAAACCACATGCATTTACTTAGAGAGGGATTGGCTGTAGACCTCTTGATTAAAAAGACCCAAGCTGATCACTGACAATTTAAAATGACCGAATCTTGATTCAAATTTTAATTGCAATGTGCTAATTGTGTAAAGGAAACCAAAGCAGAGCTGTGTACAATGGACAACACTGGAAAAGTTTAATATTTTCTCTACTTCCAAAGTCCATAAAGTGGTTGTGCCCCGGCCTGTGTATGTAAATCAGGCTCGGACAATTACCTGAAAGTACACTGAACTGCAGTGACACTGCTGACAGGAGCTGGACCAGGACAAGTCCAAGTGTAAAGTGCATACTGCCCCATGAGGTGTTTTGGACAGCGACCTCTTCACCCTGAAACAAACCTCTGTTGCCACGGCATCTGCGCCACCACCTAACCCTTCCCCCCGGCTCTCACCTCTACAGTTAAAAAGGTCCCATCTAAATTTCCAACTCTGTAAAATATTCATTAGCACCGAAAAGGGAAAACTTTTAATACACATGAAACCAGACACGGCTGCCTTTGTTGTTGGTGCCTATCTCTTGCTCCCTTTCACTCTCACACATAGTCCTCTCTGTGGTTCTCATGAATAATGAAGACCTATACAATCCAGTGGCTCAGATTGTCCCTGCAGTCGGATACAGCTCTCCTGTATTGATCAAATAAGGCTCCTTAAATAATTAAGCAGGCCTTTGTCATGCAAATGAGTGTCCACAGTGAGAGAGAGAGCCGCCTGCTCGCCGCCCGCCTCACAGAGTTCATGTTAGGCCTTTACAAACACGCACAGCTCCACCACCAAACTGTTGTACATGTATTTACAAAACTGTTGTACACGCATTTACCGAACTGTTTTACATGCATTATGATGAGGACAAAAGCAGACAAGAGCCCACCCACACAACACAATACAGTAAATAATTTTATCTTCCATTTGTCTACATCTTTAGATGGCAAAAACATGTTAATATGCAGAGAAAATGTGTTAAAATGGCCATGAGTAAATTAATGAATGTAAAAAAAAAACAACAACACAGACTTCAACACAATAAAAATGCATTTAACTTGGCATAATTGTATGTTTTGAATTTTGAATTGTTTGGAATAAAATCTAAATTTATTTTAAATTTGCTTTCTACACTGAGGATTGACATTTGACCCTTCATTAAAAGCCCACATCTTAAATTAAAGTGGAAATAATAACAACTTTTAATTTGTAAATAACCAATAAAACCCGTACTTTTTTACTTGTTATGTACTTTTACAAACTTGAAACATGTACCTTATGTATTTTCTTTACTCTCATAAGAAAACTGTTGTTGCAAAATAAGCTAAAGTGGGAGGGTGATCTAAACATGGCGTTCACCTCTGCTCCTTCTCTTCTTTACATTTGAGCGGAGCCTGGTTTCCTCTGTGCGTCACGTATCACTGTGGGTAATGGAGAAGATAAACCGTAGCGAGCAGGAAGCAGCAGCAGCGGCTCAGATAAAGAGACAAGGGCAGAAAGAACAGAGCAGGCATCATTTAAAAAGAGTTGACTTTACACAGACACTACAAACGCCAGAGATGAGATAACTCTGAGACGCATTCATCCTACTCTTCAACACTTTTAGTAACACCGGTGCCTGTGAATGCGATCTGCCTAACAACTCTGCGGAAGACTTTTGTTTTTTTTTTTTATAATGCAGACACTTTGCTAACTTTAATTTGGGATTTTTCGAGTAAAGAAATTCTTGGTTGACGAAAGATTTTTCCTAGGGGTGTGGCAAAAGTGCTCAAAACTATTACATATCTCTTTGTATGTGACCCAAACTGCACTCATAAGACTACATCTACACAAGAGTTCATGCAAAAACTATTTACACAGAATAAAATACTAGGAAATGATGTATTTCTATCAGGGGTGTCAAACTCATTTTGGTCTTGGGGCCATATCCAACCTACTTTTATCCCAAAGGGGCCGGATCAGAAAACTCATGGCATATATATACCCCAAAAATAGCAAAAAGTTCAAATATTTGTGCAGAGAAACGCAAATCTATTACAGAAATCTTTTTTAACTGATGAACTCTTTCTTTTACAAAATATTATAATATTATGAACAACCTGAAACTTTAAGAAAAATGCAAATTCTACACAATGTTTTAACATGAACTTGTATGCATTTCATAGACTTTAGTCATGCTTTCTTTTTGCTCCTGAAACTTGGCATCTTTTAGCCTGCACAACTACATCAATATCAGGCACCGTGTCCTGAGTAGCTGCTATCTTCAGAATGTCATTCAAGTGCTTGTGTGTTGTGTTCAGCTTTGAGCGCAGCTTTGTTTCATTAATGTTCATTACTGAGAAAACCTGCTCACTGTAAATCTATTATTTCTAGGCACATCAGAGGGTCTGACTGTGAATGATATGCGAAAAATTGCAAATTCTGTCTTCAGGTTTTAAAATATAATTAAAATATTTTAGTAGAAAATCAGCTGAGGGTCAGATTAAAGGTCTTGGAGGGCCGGATTCGTATGTTTGACACCCCTGATTTATATAAAGACAGTTTAAAGGTGTACTGTGTCACTTGTCTTGTAGAGGGTCTATCGCCTGCTTCTCTCCATGAAAACAGTTGCCTGGAATGTTTCACAGTATGGCATTACACTTATTTATTTCTACGGAGACAGCAGGTGACACCATAGGGCAGAGTTACATGCCAGATCTGGGAAGAGGCGAGCCCATTCACAGTAAGAATGCAATTTTTTTGTCAATAAAAACCCATGTTAATGCCATACCGGGACGTTCCAGACAAAGCAACAGCGTTGCCATGGAAACATGAAGAAAGCAGGCCCTCCACAAGGAATGCTACACAGTGCACTTTTGAATCTTTTTCATATAAAGATAAAGAAATACCAAAGCTTCACACGCTGCACAGATCTCATACTCACTACCTACTCCTTTCTGCTGCTGTCCCATATGAATCCTTATCATCTAAATACAATGTTTAGTTGACTAATACAAGTTTTGGTTGTTCTAAGATACCACCGATCGATTAATCGACTAAATGAAGGAACTACAGTCCTTGAGAATTTGTCTTTATCTTTGCTTTTTGGATTTGAGGACAAAGTACTCTAACAAATTTGGCACCTGCTGAAGTGTTTTGCAAAGTTTAAGTGGTGCAATTTCTAACATTTTTACACTTTTTTGCAAAATTTTCTGAGATTGTAAGCACAAGAAAGGTTTAAAACTGATTGCACTTCTTTGTCAACAACACTGACACATAAATGCCACATCACATATTTAACTAAAAATGATAAAATGTTAGTTTAATTAAGTACTTGTTAATTAGTGAATATATTAGCACTTCCGCATTAAAACTACTTAAAATTATATTATCAATTGATTTAATTTTTGCATACACAAGTAAACCTGCAGGTGTCACTCTCCAAAATATAAAAATCTCAGTGGCATGAAGCATCTAACTGCATGTGTCACTTTTCTTTTTTGTACGAAGTTAAACTTTAAATATTATGCTCTTTTCTGATCTATGTTATAATGTTTTCTCATCAAAAACATAACTGGACTTGTGTTTGCTGTGTTTTCATTCACGCATGCTTGAGTAATCCTTCATTTATAGTCTATCTACATCTCCAAACATCAAAATGCTCTGTTCCACCTTGTGATGTCACAGCTAACATTTCACTTTTAGTTCAGAGATAGGAAATTCCAGGGCTGAAATTATCCAAATGATTTTAGTGATGGTGTATAGATGTAAAAAAAAGTACTTTCTGTATTACCACATGAGTGTTTAACATTTGAGAGAAGAACTCAGCCTAAATATGCAGGGTTTGTGTGTTAAACATGTGTGAAACAGCTTTATAACATGGCTTAAAGCTTGCAAGAGGCCATTTTGCGTAATGTAGGACCTTTAAATAAGACTGCCTCACCAGTACACGTTTTTTTCATCAGTCCTTCCTCTCTGGCTCTGGCTCCTCTCTCCATAAAAACACAGATTTAACCCCGCGCTGTCGTGCACGGCTCATGCTGAAAGCTGTAAGTGGAGATTTTATTGCTAATTAAATGTTAATTTTACTCTGCATAGCTAGCGCCCTCGTCTGCTCCCCGTGCATGTGCATATGTGTGTTAATGATAGGTACCTGGTGCTAAAGTACCATGTATCTGCAGAGTACATACTGATAAGGCCGTGTGCAGTACAGAAGTGTATTTATATCACTGCATGTTTTAATACTACAGTAACTTTCTCTCCATCCTTTTATCATTTCTATTCTGTATTAACAAAAAGTCCTGATAATTATTTATTTTTATATATATATACATGTAATTTGGTATTGCAAGTATTACTGTTCTTTTAGGATTATGTAAAAGAAAAAAAAATATATAAATAAATATAGTTGATAAATGAAAATATTGAAACCAAACCCCAAAGCAGAATTATACACACAAAAATATTCTAAATGTACTATATGTATATATATATATATATAAAACTGTAACAAATAAATAGTAAAATGCAATACTTAAGTAATTAGTTTGCATCAATCCATGTATCATTCATTCATTCGTTTTTCAAAATAAAACCAAAAATAAGAAAAAGAAAAAAATAACAGTTTTCTTCATTAATTTTCTCCAAACCAAAGTGTAAAAAGAGATTTTCGATTTTGTGTTAAAATTAAATTTTCCATTTCCTGTTTCAGGACTGATCCCAGGACTAAAACAGGACTAAACCAGATCCCAGTGTCAGTCCCGGTCTGTTCCGGATCTCAGTCCCAATCTCAGTCCCGGGCTTGCCTGGTTCAGTCCATATGTGGCACAAAAGCCTGGCATTGCAGTTTAAGTCACGAAAAATGGCCAGGATCCATTTTTTTCCATTATTCATTTATGAAAAAAAATTACTGAAAAAATGAATCATTATCCGTTTTTTTTTTTTCATTTTGATTTTAGAGAGACAAATAATGAAGAAAATCGTTTTTTGTTTTGTTTTGTTTTCTTATTTTTGGTTTTATTTTGAAAAACAAATGCAGCTATAATCAGTCATAGAAGTTCACAATTCAACCTTCTTTAGTTCAAATCTTATCATATTGCAAAAAATAACCAGAAATTTCCAATTAGTGCAAAGAAAAGGTACACGCAACAAATATTGATGGCCAAAAAATATTGTTCCATCTTTCATGCATTGACCAGTCGTTATAGTAATATAGAGATAGCAATGCTGAGTGTACTTTGTTGCACATTTCTTTTGATGATTTTCTTTGTGACCATATGTGAACAAAGCTACATAAATAAAACATATGTACTTACTTTGTATTGGCTTGCATTGTGATTTCAATGCCTGGTACAGACTGTGCTATACAAATATCATATTTTCCGCACCACACAGCACACTCTTAAGCCTCCAACCTCATCAAAAAACAACTGCGCCCTATACATGAATCCACTCTGGTGTCCCAGCACGACTTCAGTAAACTACAAAGCCACACCACCCACAGCGCACGCAAATGCGCACGGAGCAGACAACGATTGCACAGCGGAACACACCCACAACCACACTCATCACTCCACGTGGACGAGGAATGGAACGAAAGAAAGAACCGAGAAAGCGAGTGCAATGTGCCACTTCCAGCCACAACTGAACAACTGAGTCACTGCGAACACGCCAACAATCCAGCGGTCCCGGACAGCACCCTCCCTACACGCCACAACTGAACAAAGCTGAGAGTCACAGTGAACGCGCCAAACAAAGCCCGACTGATCTATCGAACTGATGTGTTTCGTTTAAAGTCCGGTGTGGTTTATTTGTGAAAAAAAATTGAAAATAGACCACTCAATGACAGTGCGCCTTATAATCCAGAGCGCCTAATAGTGCGGAAAATACAGTAAACTTGCCTTGACATATTATACAAGTTTAAGCAGTAAAGCTAAAAATGAAGTTTGAATAAGAAAAACAATTACATTTTAGGACTGTCAAATATTTTAAACTGCCAACTCTTTTATATGAAAACACTGGCAATCATTAGTTTGCTCAGCTACAGCTAGAAACCAAGTCTTATTATTGTTCTTTTTAATAGAAAGTTTTTTCATAGTCCGTACTTGCACCACATAATCATTTTAAACCAACTTTGTGAGCAGAAGACTCAGCTTTGTCTCTTTGATCCCTAGAGTTTCTTTATTATTCCGTCCTCATTTGTGATATGCGTGGTGACAGACAGTCTGTTGTAGCATACAGACAAATACATCTCTGCACAGTTTTGTTCATGAAAAGCTTATAATGAATCTGATACAAAAAACACACAGCGGACATTTTAATCTTTGCGGCCTCCTGTGGTGGTATTGCTTTCCTTCTTTCACTGTCTCTAATTGTCAGTCGCCCACTAACTGTATGGAACAGATTGGCGCCAAAGGAGAGAGAGGAGAGAATGGAGATTGCCACCGGGAAGAAGGCCTGGCAGATACTGAAAGATCACATCTCAGTAATAGAGGCAAGACTGTCGCCACCTGTGTTTGCCAGTCTCCGCCTCGCACCACAAAACCTACGCCATCTCTTCAGGACTGGCAACGTCGCTAAATGACATTAAATCAATCTTCCCATAAAACGCTATCCAGACAGAGTTATTATATTTTGAGCAGTCTCTCCAAGACTTTTAATGGCAACACTAAAGGGAAAACAGCAATGTCATAATGGAATAAACATGGTGGCTTAGTGAACAGTGCTTTCGCCGCACAGCAAGAAGGTTCCAGTTTCCAGGCTCGACTCATGTCCTTTCTGTATGGAGTTTTTCTCGCTGTCTGGGCAAGTCCTCCAGCTAAAGTAGTCCTGAATACAGCTCAGATACAAAATACAAACTGGACATATTCTGAGTTTTAGAAAATTGGCTGGATCTACATCAGAACTTTAAAACAATGAACTGGTCATTTCATATTATGCTATGTTGAAAATTACATTCTATTTTTTTTTTTTTTAAGTCAGGATTTAATTTTTTTTTCCTAAGAATCGAAATAGAGTTTGAAATTTTACCAATAAGTAGTATAATAAGAAGAATACAAAGAATGAATAATGCATCAATTAGCAAAGCACTAATACTAGTATAACATCTAAGACTTAGACAATTTTTATTGATCCAAAAGAGAAATTATTTGGACACAGTCGCTCACTCATCATAATATACTGAGAACAAGCCACTACAATTTAAAAGGAACATGCATATTTAAAAAAATAAAAATAAAAATAATAATAATAACAGATTCAGATCTTAGGTTATGGAACAAAGCATTACATTAAAAGGAGTTTATGGAATAGTCTTGACAAAGATATGAAAGAATCAAGTACAATAATGGCATAAAAAAAAAAAAAAAAGGATACTTTTGTTGTTGTGCATAATTGTGAAGATTTCTGTTTACAATTGATTAATAATTGTGACTAAACTTAAAAATGTATTTGGCTTAAAGGTGCATTGTGTAACTTTTCTGGTGAGGGGTCCATCAAATGCTTTTCTCCATGGAGATGATTATTATTATTATTATTATTATTATTATTATTATTATTATTACCTTGTCTGGAATGTTTCACAGTATAGCATTAAACCTTTCTATCTTCATGGAGATCAAACCTGACCAAATTACAGGTCAGATCTGTGGAGGGGCAACCCCATTCACAGCCAGAATATTTATTTTATTTTATTTTATTTTTCTAAATGTTTTTGAATTATAAAACCAGCTATAATGGGAATTTTCCAGGCAGAGAAATTACATAACCATAGAAACAAACAGGTGATGGACCCCCAACCAAAAAGTTACATAGTGCACCTAATAGTTGTTGCGCATAACTGTGAAGATTTCTGTTTGCAATTGATTAATAATTGTTTAAAGATGCAAAAAACCCAAGGCACTCACTGGTTAAAATAAAATGCCTTTATTAATTTATTGCATGTCTTATTGGACAACTTACAAAGTCCCGACACGTTTAAGTCTATGGCTTTCCTCAGGGGACAAACATTTCGTCCCCTGATTTTAACCAGTGAGTGCCTTGGGTTTTTTGCATCTTTAAATTGACTTCCCTTCCCAAAAAGCACCACTGAGTTCTTATCCTCCTGAGGTCCAGGAAATGCTCTTTTTCAAACCTTTTGTTTATGATTAATAACTGTGACTGAACTGAAATGTACTGATTTGAAATGTTTTACATTAACTATCAGTGTTGATGTATTGTCTGGAAAAGGGGGCAGATAACAAAAGATGACTCTTCTTTCTGCTCCTTTTCATTAATTTCTTGTATGTTTGATGCTGTGACACTGTTAATGTCTTTTTTTTATACATTATGAATGAAATAAATAAACAAAAATAATAATAAAATGAATTCAAAATAAGTAGTAAAATAGCAAGAGACCTGGTGTTAAATAAGGCATAATTATATAAAAGTATATGTACAATCTACACCACATTATGTTTACAAAGCTATTTACAGTAATAAAAATCTCTTTCTACAATACAAAGAAGTCCAAGGATTAAAACAAAAAGACAAACAGAAGCCACACTCAGTCACCACCTGCATTTGCCTCCCCATCTATGTAACCGTGACAACACCGGTAAATGACTTCAAATTGGGAATGGGAAAGTGGCCAGTTGACATTTGCGTAGATTTTTGTCAATAAGCCTTGTCACCCACCCCGCTCGGCCCATGTTAAACAGCAGCGAAAACCTTGATTTAATTACAACTCCAGATCCGCATCTCGCCACTGTCACTCAATCGCCAGGCAACAAATGTCAGAGTGACTGCCAGGGGAACCATGATTAAGGGGATGGGGGCTGGAAACGTCTCCTACTTCTCACACCAAAACAGTGGCAGGGAGAGTTTATTTCTCCTGAAAAGGTGACAACATGGCACAGGATTTTACTACTCGTGCTCTGTAATTACGCAGCGTCTAATAATTAAAACGTCATTAAATTATCAACTTCATCTCCCACACTGCTGCTTAGTTCAAATGAATTGTGTGATTTTTTTTTTTTTTTTTACTTTTTTTCCTAGTATAAATATGCTCCAAATTACAATTACAATTCTATTAATATCTTGTCTTATTTTATTGGGGAATTACAATCTCTTTAGTTTAGATTCTGATCCTATTTGCACATTGAATCAGCTCTACCCACAGGGCCCAGTGTTCACTCATCCAGTTATTCCTGAAATCACATTTTTCTTTTCATTTTCAGAATATTTAATCTTTTGTGTACCAGCATCTACTTATTCTATAATTCGTATGTCTATCATCTTCTACAATTATCGTGTATTTACAATTATTTAAATGAGCACAGATATTTTATTATTATTATTATTATTATTATTATTATTATTTTGCATAGCAGGTAACATAAAAAGTTGACACTTAAAGGTGAAGCTTAAAGGTGCATTGTGTAACTTTTCTGGTAGGGGGTCTCTAAAATGGTTGCCTAAATGCACTAAAATCTCCATGAAGATCTTATTATCTTGTCTGGAATGTTTCACAGTCTGGCATTAACCCTTTTTGTCTTCATGGAGATCAAACCAGACCAAGTTACAGGTCAGATCTGCGGAGAGGCAACCCACTCACAGTCAGAATGCCTGTTTTTGTTTTTTTTTTTTTTTACATATTTTTGCGCAAATGTAAGGTAGAGTTGTTTAATGTCATACTGTGGAATATTCCAGGCCCCCAACCAAAAAGTTACATAATGCACCTTTAATAACAAATTAGCAATTAGCATTATAAAACAGGGTATATATGTTTTTTTTTTAATTAATATTCACATTCACATACATTTGCAGGAGTAGAAATTGCACTTATATTGGCTTGTGAGCATGACTATATTTTCAGAACACATTAAAATTTCATTGTAATTGTTATTTTATTTTATTTTTTTTAAGTATAGTCCTCAGAAAGTATTTGACCATTTTTCTTCCACCGTGGTTACACCAGTGAGAATGCAGTTAATAAGACTTACTCAAGACTAATTCAAACTTAAACATTTTATATCACTGTACTTCTAACTTTTGATAGCAGGGAAATTATAGTTCAGAATCTTCTCGGTTATTGAGTCAGCTCCACTCTCTATCCGTAGCAGCCAGCAGACTTTATTCCCCCAGCTCTTCCGGACGCTTCTGTTCTAGCGCACAGACACACACACAAAACATGCACAAACACCATACTAGTAGGAAGGAAGCATGGGGGCACTACCGGCTCCATCGACTCTGACTCCAATTGAGTTTATATTGAAAAATGCTCTGTAACTTCGGTTTGTATGGATGATGTCTGGATTAACCCGCGCTACATGATCCTGGTGTTTTTATTTCGCTGTTTTGTCTGTAAATAAATTCCCTTCTCTCATATGGAACTCCAAATTCACCACTATAACTGCTCAGCCTCATGAGCTTCATTTGACTGGAGCCGAACACTATGGGTGACACCACACTTTCTTAGTCCACCTCTTTATACAGTCTATGACAAACACGCTCATGGATCTTTGCCATGATGCAGCAGAGGCAGAACCTTCGCCGCCACATCGACATCTCCCCGGGACAGGGAAAGTAAATGAACACCAGTGATTTGTGTGCGTGTGTGTGTTCGTGATTTGTGTGTGTGTGTGATTTGTGTGTACCTATGGCAGTGGAGAAAGCACAATGTGTTTAGCAGTAAAGCTCTTGTGTCAGCTCTGCAGGCGCACAGAGCACCGGGCCCATACAAATAGGGCGCCTCAGGGCCTGCTTCCTCTAATACGGCCTGACTATCAGCAACAGATGACAGGACGAGAGGGGGACGACAGGGGAACAAAGGCAGGTGAGATGTGCCCGGACGCAGAGAGACGCTCAATGAAAGAGACAACACTGTTTGATACACACACCAGCCATAATATTAGGACCACCTGCTAGTCTCAGTCTGGGGGTCCTGCCAACAGTCTACAGTCTAATCGCCTGCCAGGACCATCACAGTAATACATTTTGAAGTGGATATACTGTATATCTGCAAAAAGTATAGAGGAGAAGCGACAATATTGAAAACAAAACATATCGTAGAATTATTTTCCTCCCAAAAGTTCCTATGTTCCCTAAACAAATAAATAAATAAATGCAACAATTATATAGTTAGGTTGTTATTCATCAGCCGGTTTCACTTTGTAGAAACCGTCTGACCTCACAGTGTAAGAATTTGTTCGCTTGACGGTAAGCGGGTACTTTTTTTGCATTTAACAAATCGCTGCCATTTGGTCGTGATGTATGTAATGCGCCGCTAACAGGGCTAACTGGTATATTAATATTACTTTGTTCGGGCTTTAAATCCTCGATCTCAGGAATCGTTGCGAACACAGAATGTATGGATCTTCGCTGATTGGCTGGTGCCCGAACTCGCACTTCCGGGGTTTTTGTGAACTGTCTAGTGTGTTTCGATTCCTGACCTAGTTGCTGGAGAGAAATGAAATTGAGCGGAGGCACTAGGAGGTGCCATCTTGGGTAGTAAATCACATATATGTAAAAAAAAAAAAAATAAAAAAATGGAGTCACAGAGGTTCATAATTCAATCGTCTACAGCTCAAATGTCAGCATAATACAGAAAAAAAAAAATCCAATTAGTACAAATACAAAGGATAAAAAAGGATAACCCCCAAATTTATTGTTATTGTTCCATCCGTCATGTATTGAATAATAAATCAATACAGTATTTATCGTTTCAGGCCTAAACATCTGCTCAGACTTCATCTACATTAGCTTGTGAGACACACGCTGACTTCCTTGTGCATCACCTTTGGAAATTCACAGAAGTTTAAGCCTTTGATCACGCTTGAGAAATAATGAGAAGAGAGCGCTCGAACAAAGTAAAATTTCACATTTCGTCAAAGTCTAGCTGTTACTTTCTTCTAAAACAACCAAAAACGTTCACCTGTTGCATAACATATCCCACCCACATGCATGTACCTGCCAGCGCAGTAAAAGTAAAAGTAAAGTATACCAAATTTGGAACAATAGTCACTCGTGTAAATGCGTAAAGATACTGAACTGAGGCTACTGAGCTTTAAAATCATCATCATGAACATTAGAAGGTGCTGATGCAAACATGGGCAGCCATTTTGAGCCCTGGAAATGAAACCCAACATCCACATTATGGAAGTGTGAATGAAACAGTAACATGATTAAAGGTGGACTGTGGAACATTTCTAATGGAGGGTCGGCATGCTTGTCTCCATGGAGAGTTATTGTTTGTCTGCAATTTAATGAATACTTTTTGCAATTACTCAATAACATGGGCTTTTTTCAATATAACAACTTGCATTCTTACTGTGAGTGGACGCGCCTCTCCACAGACCTGACTTGTAACTTGGGCCTGTGTCACCTTCTCTCTCCATAGAGTTAAATACGTTTAGTGCTTTACTGTGAAACATTTCAGGCAATATTTTCATGGACCCTCCACCGGAAAAGCTGCACCTTTCAAGTGAATTTGACGCAAAATAGACCCCACAATGTTTTGCCAGCGTAGCGTAAGTGTCACAGCTCTGAATAAGTACATTAGAGCCACAGAGGGGAAAGTGAACTGAGAGAAACAGAAGTGGTGAGGCAACACTGCATGTTTACAGTGAGGGTGCATGTAATGAGCCTGTGCATTATGGCTGCATGACGAGAACAGCGTGGGAGTATTAATAATGATATGTTATTACAGTCTGACTGGGAACACACACACACCAAAATACAACTTCTCAATTCAAATTCTGAAAAGTTTAATCACTCAGCCATGTTCGACACTGAGAAGAGGAAGACAAAAATACGTACATTCTAAATTAAGCTTGACAGTTTTGAACGGTGAAACGAGCGAGGGTCGTTTGCCTCTTTACGTTGTTTTACAGCTTGGTTTGACATGTTGACAATGTTAAAGGTCCTATATGATGCAAAACTGAGTCTTGTGAGCTGTATGCCATGTTATAATATTATCATTCCCTCAAAAACATACCTGGAGAAGTGTTTAGATTCATTCACATGTTTAATAAATAATCCTTTATTACTAGCCTGTCTACATCTCCAAAGCTCAAAATGCTCTGTTCCACCTTGTGATGTTGCGTCATCATCAAGTTGAGTTTTACCTTTTACCTTTAGTTTAACAGAGATTTGCAATTCCAGACTTGAAATCTGAAACGAAATGATTCTAGTGAAGGTGTATGGAGTTTAAAAACACAGCGGAGCACTTGTATTACCACATGACATCAGTGTTTTCAGTTAGAGAGAAGAACCAAGGGCGTAGGTTTGGTCTCTCTCCTCCCCAGTGATGGAGACTGCAAAAACCAAACAGCAATCTTTATAAGAAAGGGTAAAATGGGATAAGAAGTTGTGTATATGCTTTATGAAGTCTTGCCAAAAACACAGAGAGTCTGGGCAGGTCCAAAATAAGTGAGAGGTGGTTTCATTTTTCAGTTTGCAAAATGTACAGTTCGTGTCCATTGCCTTTCTGAGGTGATTCTTTAGCGGATAACAGTGATGCAGAAGTTTGTAGCAGATTTCCCTTTGCTTGTTGGTGATAAGATATTTGTGAGGTAATGTCCAGGTATCTTTCCATGGAATATTGTCAGTAGAGTCCGTCTGCTTACAGGGTGTGAGTAGGGCTCCGTTTGGGAGGTGCATTTGTGGCTAAAGTCGCTCTTTTTCCATGGAGACTCATTATAAGACAAGTTTAATGGAAGATGAAGCCAAGTAAGTTTTTTTTGCACTGTCCTGCCGCTTCCCCAGTTTAGGCTCCTGGCTCCACTAATGACATCACTCTGTTGCAGCCAGTGAAATAGTAGCGGGTGTAACACTGTCGTCATATCACTGAATACATCTCAGAACATCTAATAAACAAAATGTGAACTATAAAACGTGTCAAATTAATACTATTGAGTTGTGACATGTTCCCACCCTTGAGAAGAACTCGGCCTAAATATGCAGGATGTGTGTCTTAAACATATGTGAAGGAAACAAAACACAACTCCTGGTATGTCCTGGTATAGCATAATATAGACTTTTTAAAGATTACAAATATAGATTAAGACTTAAATAATCAAAAGCGGGGTATATTATGTAAAAAAACAACTTGTAAGCTTTAAGAAATAAAACCATTTCTCATAATCATTAGCTTACTCAGAGTAGTATTTTGTCAGATTTATTTTTCTTTTAGATATATATTGCAATTTACAATAAAAAGTAATGATGATAGTGGACACAATAGTGAATAGGTTGTGTCATTCATTTTTCATTTTTAAGAGTAATACACTATCTATAGCTTTTATTTTAAGACACCATATTTCTTGCAGGTTGAATTCCACTTAAACTGACAGACTCGTGTATAGGGGAAGCTGAGACAGAGTGGAGTTTTTGGAATGACAACGTTTACAAAAGTGCAGTTCCTCCCTGAGAGTGTAGTTGAAACCTGCCTGGCTGTAAGCAGAGTCCCTGGCATATCTCTTCTGCTTAGGCTTCATACAGCACTGACAAACCCAATCTCCTTTTTAGCAGCCCAGCAGAATGAAAAATGTGGCCAATTCTGTTTGAAAATAACATTTATATCTGAGCGATGTAAAGTCATTTCATCTGCTGTCATCGCAGAGCCGGCTCATTCAGCTCTTTCTCTGACTGCTACATCCAATTCACTTTATTCAGGCCTGTTTAACCATGCAGGGTTTGTGCATGGCTTCCCAACATCAATAGGATTCAATCAGCAGTACTCAAGTAAAAAAATGTAACTCTACTCCAACAAGTCATTGCAACTGCATCTTCTAGTTTCTATAATGTATGTAAAGTCACAATATGGGGCGACAGTAGTTCAGTCGGTGGAGCATTTGTCCTCTGATCTGAAAGTTGGCAGTTCAAATCCCGCTCTTGACATAAACATCACTGGTTGAGAGCTCAGGTGCATTGACCCACAGGTTGGCAATGATTCCAGCTACCACAGATGATCATTGTGTCCTTAGGCAAGACACTTAATCCACCTCTCCCCATTGCACTATATAAAAATGTGATTTGTAGAGATATGGAGATATACGGGACAATATTTGCACTTATTAACAAATCAGCTATCACCCTTAAATCTTCAGCACAGGCGATCTTTTGTTTTGGCCTGATTGTGCTGATTTTACTAGAATTTTGATTCAATTCAATCGTTATCTTATTAAAAGGAAACAGATGAGTTCGAAACACAACTTTTAATCAGTGCCATTTACACACCAAAGTCTGAACTGTGCTCCAGACCCAACCTCTTGATTGAAGAGACCCAAGTACTGATGATTACAAATAACCGAATTTCAATCTTGGTTAAAAAAATAAAAATAAATAATAATAATAATAACAATTTCACTGCCCAAGTTGAAGGATCACTTTTTGTACTACTTCTGATACTGCTTCTGTTGTTGCTACATCAAATGATACCATTTTACCAACCATATATAGGTACCATTTAAAAATTTTTTTCAAAGGTTGGTTTCAAAAACTTTACACAAATACAAAAAGTACATTATCTGTTCAGCTTTTCCAAAATAAATCAAATTGCAAATTATAGAGAAATAGGAAGACCTTGTATGACTCAGTGCTTCCTGGTGCCCCTACCTGCCCCGACACTTCCTAATGATTATTGATGGAGTTGTTCGGTTAAAGAGAAAAACAATTAAGACGCGGCCTTTGCCAGAGTCCACAGTGTTAATGAGCACATATACGTGCCCGGGCCTGTGCTGTTCTACTGCTGACTCTGCTGTGTAAACCTGACACAAGCTACGCACGTCTGCTCTATGAGTACATTATGTATCATGATATAAAAGTGAAATTTTGTGATAGCAATAGGATTGACAAAATACTGCATTGTACGGCTACATTAAAGATCCTATACAGTATTATGAATAATTGACTCTTGTGAGCTTTAAGACATAATGTTGTTACTTCATTTACGACATACCTGGAGTTGTGCTTTGTTTCATTCACACATGTTTGAGTAATCCTTTATTATTAGTCTGTCTACATCTCTAAAGTTCAAAATGCTCCCTTCCACCTTTTTATGTCATGCAGTGGCGTTTTTTCAAGTTTTGAGCTTTACCTTTTGTTCTGTAGAGATTGGCAATTCCAGGTCTGATGTTATCCGAATCAAAAACATAGTGGAACACTGTATTACCACATGACATCACAAGGTGGAAGAGGGTGTTTTTTGTTTGAGAGAAGTCAGCTTAAATATACAGGGTTTGTGTGATACCAAACATGTGTGAATGAAACAAACACAAAGCAAAAGGCGGCTAAATCTTGCACCATATAGCTGATGTCTTCTGTATGTATATCTAAAATGTAAAAAGTAAATGTAAACATGAAAAAAAAACATTGAATGAGCGTGTCCACATTTTTGACTGGAAGTGTATCACCAGCAATATGATGTAATACGATGCAACCCTAAGAACAGGTAGCTGCCACTGGTGAGGGCTGGACTATAGGGCTAAAATGTGTCTAAAATGTGTCCAAAATGTCCCTAACAGATGGGACGGCAGAGAGGGGGACTGAGGGAGCCTGGATGTGCAGTTGTACACAGTCTGGAGCTGAGGGCATTTCTGACAGCTGCTGTTTACACATGGGCAAAGGCAACCCTTCACCTCTCCACTCATGGGGCTCAACACAAAATCATGATCTGATTTAGGATTCGGGGGACCAAAAACTGCTCCATTATTGAGCATTTTCTGCCTCAAATGTAGTCAGATTTAGTTCAGAGTGCCTTTAATGCACACAGATAGCTCAGGGTGCGTTCACATTCACTCATTCACTCCTGCACAATCACTACAGCAAAATTAGAGGACTAAACCCATAGAGTGTATGCGTAAATGGACATTGCTAAATCACTAGCCGCCATGTTCCAAATTGAAAGTGAGCATGGGCACACTTCCGGGTCCATCGACTCTGATTCCAATTCATTTTGCATGGAAAAATGCCACCCTTCACTTTGTAACTGCTACTCTTAGGCTCCTCATTTTGGTCTTCAAAGCTTTAACCCGCTCTGCATGATCCCAGTGTTTTTATTTCGCTATTTTGTCTGTAAATCAATTCTTATTCCTATTATAGAACTCGGCCTCTATAACTGCTAACCTCTTGAGCTTCATTTGACTGGAGCTAAACGTTATGGGGGATGTCACACTCCTTTACCTCATTTACAGTTTATAACTAAGCCAAGAACAAAACCAGGACTTAACTAGGACTAGAACAGGATCCAATCAAATCTACACTCAAATTGGAACAGAACCAGGACCAGTGTGAACAGACTTACAGTTTGAAATATTTACAACATTCATATTTTACAACATACCAGACAACAATGAACAAATAAACAATTGTGACAGTTAAAACATGCTCAACTCAATAAAAACACGAATTCACACACGTTTCTGCATGTAAATAACTGGTAATACCATCCATCCACGATTATGAAAAAGGCTCAAAATGTGAATATATACAAGGCTGCTGCAGTGAATTTAAGATATATTAACTAATAGATCATTCATTCTTTATGGCAATCTACATTTCAAAAAAGACTGCAAATAAAAAGGACTATTAAAACTAGTAAAAGTGAAATATAAAAGTGTTTTGTGCATATAGCCACTCAGTATTGTAAGTATGTCTAATGTGTTCTCACTCGATGTTCATTTTCCTGATGATGGCTTGGCTCAGTTCTGGTCTCAATTCGTTTTGTCTGTGAAAGCAGAGTGGGTGAAGTATTTTTTTATTTATTCATTTATTTTTCGCAGTGCCGTTCTGAAACACCTCTTCACATAAACAAAGATCTCTGCGCACCAATATGATAAATTCTTGGACATAATACTTGAATGTCTTCTCAAATATCCCAAACCTCACAGTGTTGTTACTGCGTAATTCAAAATCCATTTTACATATTGATGCTTTGCAGTGCGGGGGGTGCTGTGAACGTATGTCTACGGTGGAATGTTAAGGGTGTTACCATGGTGACACAATGACACACTAGCAAAATCAAAACATCAAAAGATTGTCTGAAAAGTCAAGAAAAAATAAAAAATAAATAAATAAACAGTTTTAAACAATACATTTTCAGGACCCTGTGATCAATATAAGCATTCATGGTCCTGTTTATTCATTTGATTCTCAACAAAAAAGTGAATAACACAAAAACTATTGGCCTGTGACTGTAATTTGATGTGTGATAGACTGGTTCAACTGCACAAATCACTTCGCCTGTTGTAGTTCCAGAGAAGTCAGCTCTTTATGAACAGATTGTATTAAAATAAAGCTCAGATTAAAGTCTAAACAGAGCAGTGTAAACAGTTAGCTTGACATGCCCAAGAAATGTTAATATATCAATAAATCAATCAAATACTAGTGTACAGCAACAATGTAAAAACTGTACATACACAATTACTAGGGTTGTAACGATATAGAAGTCTCATGATAAGATATCGTCACAGTATGAATCTCACGTGTGATATTTATTGCGATATCCTAGGAAAGCTCACGCTATGGTAGGGAGGCTCAAGATATTACGATATTATACATAATAACAATGTAACATTATCAGAATCTCACAGTACAATATTATCACGATATGCATCTCAAGGTACGATATTTATTGCCATATTTTTAAGAGGCTAATAATTAAAAATGGAACACTTTTTTGCTTTTAAAATACCTTGACAAGATTTTGGTGTGAATTATGTCCGTCGTAATCCCAAGAATTTAATTAAAAAACATATCTCTTCATGTTGCTGGCATTGAGATGAATCATGGCATGTGTAGTTTCTGATGTTCATAAGCTGTTGCTACTATAAAACCATGCATTAAAGCAAAGAAACTTGTAATTTGATAGATTTTGACAGTCCACGATATTATTGTGACTTTTGACTATACAATATCACAATATTTTGGTTATTTCTACATCCCTAAAAATGACCATACAAATGCATAGTGCATTTATGTGTGTAGTTCTGTATGACTTGTGTGTTCTGAGTAGTCCTGTGCGTTCTGATTGCTTCTTTTGACTGGTGTTCAAATGTTGTGTTCAGAAGGCTGTGGTCTCAGATGGAGAGGCTGGAGTGGTGTCTGTCCTTCATGTGTTTTCACTCACACACTGCATCAGAACATCTGTTATCATTTCTACTGACACCGCCTTCTTCATCCTGGGTACAAACCATACGGCATTGTGCATGAAAAGGATGAATAAAACTGTATGTAGATCTTTGACCTTTTCTTTAACTCAATCCAAGTTTGTATAGTAAAGTTAAAACTTTAGGGAAATTTTAATACAACAAATGCAATTTGTTAAAATCTACAGGGTCTCAAATTGTATCTTATTTGAATGCTCTGTAGCACATTTTTGCTGATTTAAAATGATGCCTGTGTAGTCCCTCAGTTGTTTAAATAAGTTTCATAGCAAATGAAAATCCAATTCAATTCTGTTACGTGGATAAGAGCTGTAGAGTGAATCTCCTGACTTAAAATGTGAAAAAAAATAATAATAATAATAAATAAATAAATAAATAAAATATTCTAATTAAAATAGTTTGTAGTGATCCAAAAGTTTTCCTAAAGCATCCAGATATTCACCTTTTCACAACTTTCTGTGACCAGAAGGCTGTAATCCTTTGTATACCACACAGAATGAAGTTACAGTGGTGTAATATGGAGTAAATTATGGATACAAATTTGAATTATTTACATTATTATTAGTAGTATTTTCTCAGTTGTTAACAGTTGTTAGTTATAGAATTAAGAGGACACTGGAGAATACACAATGGAAAAAAGACTGAAAAATTTGGTGGAGTGGAGTTTTGCATCAGGGTAAAGCAAAAACATCAAAGGGACAGTCTGGAGTTTTGGACATAGGACCTCATTTCCTAGTGAGCCAGAGTGTTGGAGACGTGTGGAGACACTTTTTAAAAATTCCATCCAGTCCTTGTATTTGCAGAGGTCACTGGTGCTAGGCTAGTGCATGTCAATGGCCATAGTTAGCCTGCCACTAAAAACAGTCTTACCCACTCCACAAAACACAAACATCTATTATTACACCAGACTGTCGATGTAAATGTCTGTGTTGAAAGAATAATGTTTGAAATAAAACTAACCTTGCATCGCATGTATTGTCGCATATCGAGGGACTATTTTCTCATTTATCAGTCCGCAGCTGCTAAGCTTTCTATCAGGAAGTACAACTCGCTGCTGCTGCTCAGACATAAATCCTTCAAATGCAAGGTTGGTTTTACTTCTAAAATTATTCTATTGACACAGACATTCACATTGGCAGTCTGGCGTAATAATACATTTGCTTCAGGTGTTTTGTGGAGTGGGTAAGACTGTTTTTAGTGGCAGGCTAACTATGGCCATTGACATGCACTAGCCTAGCACCAATGACCTCTACAAATACAAGGACTGAATGGAATATTTTAAAAAGTGTCTCCACACGTCTCCAACACTCTGGCTAACTAGGAAATGAGGCCCTATGTCCAAAATTCCAGACTGTCCCTTTACGCAAAACATCAGCATGCTAACAGCGTGCTTGTCTTTTCTCGAACAGTAAAAACACTTATACATTATATCTTTACTGGGACAAGACACAAGACACTAAAAAACATAGAAAAAGAAGGCTACTTGAACCAGAAATGTATTTAGTTTTTTTCCATCCAGACCATAATTGCTGAACACTCCCTTCCCTCCATGTACCGCATTTTCTTTCCTATCACCACTCGGAAAAGCCGTGCCAAAGAATGTCATTGTGAGTAATAGAGATAGAGGGATGAGACAGTACAAATAAAATTGTCCTCCAAAGACGCCGCATCTTAGCCACATTAGCTCTTGTATGTGTGGCTAAGACCTGACTGGAGGATTAGCGATGGGGGAGCTATAATATGTCAGCCTGGTGCCCTCCCCAACATGGCTGCCCGTCACAACAGCTAAATCCCCCTCTGCTGGATTTGTGTGCATCATTTTGTCTTTTTTTTTAGTGTCCTGAACCCCAATCTCATCTCCGAGCGGATTTATGATGGTGCTGCCAACACTACACAATCTCAATTGGACCGAGTACAGCCTTATTCCAAACCAGACATCCATTAAAGCAAGGTATTACTGTAATACAACTATAGGACAACTCTATCTCTTTCTATCCATCTCTCATTCAGCCCCAACACCAGGCAGCTCCAATGATGTTATTAATATGGATTCTGCTATAGTGTGCCGACATTTCATTTCTATGTATATAAGATTAAAAAGACCAACTGCCAAGGACTTATTGGTATTTAAATAAGAAAATAGTCCCTTTGGTGGGAGATGATGAAAAGGGTCGTTCAGTATAGTTGTTACAATAGACACAAAGGATATTAGCCCATTGATATACAGAATACTACACATGCATTCACCCTCTAAGGTTTTTTGATGAAGACTGGGGTAAGGATATTAGCAAAAGCAATACTGAACAGAGCAAGCTATTTCTTGAAACATGGTGCAATGAGGCCACAAATAGAAAACAACTATTTGAAATACATCAATTCCTTGGGCAATTTAAGGATCTCCAATTTTGTATGAAGTTATAAAACCATGAAAAAAAATCCAACAATACACATATGGCTCTCAAAAACTCTTGTGTTGATTGATGATAAAGCAAAAACAGGTTGGAGTTTTGACGGAACTTTTAAAGGTTCTATATTACACAAATTAAACTCTTCTGAGCTTTTAGCCATGTTAGAACATTGTTACCTCTTCAAAAACATACCCACAGCTGTGTTTTGTTTCATTCATGTTTGAGTAATCTTGCATTATTAGTCAGTCTATACACTCAAATCCCAAAATGCTCTGTTCCAACCTGTGCTGTGGAGATCGGAAATGCCAGGACTGAAATTATCCAAATGATTCTAGTGAAGGTGTACGGATTTTAAAAACACAGTGGAAAACTTCCTGTATTACCAAATGACATCACAAGGTGGAAAAGAGTGTGTTCAGTTCGAGAGAAGAGCTCAGTATAAACATGCAGACTTTGGCTACGTTTACATGATGACGGTCTGAGCAGAAAACGTAAAAGTGGCGTCGCATCTTCACTTTTTATTCCACGCTTCCACAAGCGTTTTTGGGAGGAAATCTGCGTGCATATGGTGACGCAAAAGTGTGTGGAATTCGATGTACTGTATGTATGTGGCGTAAACACGTACGTGACGTGAGCAGATCTGATCAGAGTTTTGCGTCTTGGGCAGTGTAGACGGAAACGCTACAGTGGAGCATATCCAGCTTTTCCACTTTAGAGGGTGGTTTCAGATTTTTGCGTTTTTAAGCCCCAAAAACGCCATCATCGTCTAAACGAAAGGCATTTCTGATCAAATATTTTGTCATTTTTACCCGTAAGCGTTCTCATGTAAACAGGCCCTTTGTGTGTTAAATGTGTGAATGAACTAAAACACAACTCCATATGTATGTTTCTGATGAGAAAACAACATTTCCAATCCCTTATCTTACACATTATTGTATTTTACTTTGTACATTTGTATTATTACTATTTTTCATTGTTTGATGTTTCACCATATCCCAAAGCACATTCCTAATTTGTGGATTTCTCCCCTAACATAGCACTGAAGTTTCCTGATTCTCATAAACTGCTTTAAATGTTATTAGTGAAAATTCGAAGTCCATGGTGCTTTATGAAGCTTGTAGGATCAAATATTGTGGTTTTTAGTCTCCTCACTCCTCCTCCTCCCTGAAGATTATCTGATCCAATTACCAGCTCTGGCACTGCTCCTCTCAGCTCTGCCTGCCTGACTCCTCTTTTACTGTTTAACTCATTCACTAGCCACCTATACTCCCTGACAGTTTACCCCTTAGAAGTTGTTTACCCTTTGCATTGTTTGCGGTTTTGTTGTGTACTTTTTGTGTACTTGTGTGTGTTAACAGTCATGTGCGGGGAGGAGGTTTTCTGGCTGATTACGGAGATGATTTATAGGAGCGCGAAGTTGGGGGAATTCCCTGATCACTCCTCAAATCATGTCTTCTCAAATGAGCTCTCTCCGCTCAACCACAGAAGAAACTGGCCCTCAAGACACGTACTGTAAACCAGCACACACACACACACTCACGCTCACATTCACAATGCACACGGTTAAGACGGATTTAACCCTTTCAATTATTAATGCCGCTGTAAAGACCCGCATTTTTCCTCATGAAGCCCGGGCCTCTACAAGTGAATGTGGATAATGATCACATGTGTGCATTGTACTAGCTTGTACTGTACAGGCCTTGGGGGTGTCAAACGTAGCAAAAATCAGATACTAATTGACACTAAAACATTACATATCACATTCACAAGACAGAAACCTGAACGATTGAGGGATTATAAATCACATGGTAATGTAAAGAAAGTACTGCAATTTAATACTAAAGCTGACATTCTATTGTCTAAATAAAGACAAATAAAGAATCAGTATTGAGTCTATTCTTAGCATAAAAAAGAAAATAATAATTTGAAATATTAGTACTGTGACAAAACTAATGCACTTCAATTAGCAGTCACAACAGAAATGTAAAAGTAAGACTCATAACATAGAATTATTATGTTGTAACTGTGTCATAAGAAATTATTTTTGTTAATTTGATCTTGAGTTTTATTTTGTCCCTTTTCTATTGTAATAAAAATGTCATATCTCCTATTATCCAGTGGTTTATTTGACCTCAGATGCCCTTTCTGACATGTAGGGATTTGAATAGGCAAGAAACCTTGAAGCAGATGTAGAGAACGTAGTGTATATTTTTTTCCTTTATAGGACATTATATTGTGTAGTATATTTTCTCATAATACAATAGTTAGAATGAAACAGAATCGATTGAATTCATCTCAAAGAACTTGGTTTGACCCTTACTTTAGATCTTGTGTGTGTGTTTTTTTTTTTATATATTTTCTCTTATTGATTATGTTCTTTGCAAATGGGGCATTGATGCAAGTTATTTTTTTATTTTTATTTTTTTTCACCATAAACAAATACAAACCACACTGAAGACACGTCAAAGATACTCATTTGAGCTAGAATCGATACTAGAAAAGTCACATTCACAGGACAGAAATGAAACTTTCCTGAACAGCATTAAAATAAACTTGAGCTGTATGAGAACATATTCGTTTAAGAGCACATAGACCAGGGATGTCAAACTTAAATTCACAGAGGGCCAAACTAAATATTTATTGAAAAATTTCGACAACATCTGCATGTTTTTTCTTCTTTTGAGATATGTAATGTTAAACCTATTCTTATTAAAATAAATGTTTAATAATAATTTTGCTTAAAAATTTCATCCAAAACAAGCATAATATAAAATAATAACAACATTTTAAATAAATAATGCCTCTATAGTCTATCTGTAGCCGGCGGGCCAGCTCTAATATATATTAAAATAAAGAAAGTACCACATTTTCCAGGCTATAAGGTGCTCCGGATTGTAAGGCACACTGTTATAGAATGGTCTATTTTCAAACTTTTTTCACAAATAAACCGCACCAGACTTTAAAGGAAACACAACAGTTGGATGGGTCAGTTGGACTTTGCTTGGAGCGTTCACGGAGACTCTCGGCTTTGTTCAGTTGTGGAGCGTAGGGAGGGTGCTGTCTGGGACCGCTGGATTGTTGGCGTGTTCGCAGTGACTCAGTTGTTCAGTTGTGGCTAGAAGTGGCACATTGCACTCGATTTTTTTGGTTCGTTCCTCCGTTCCATTCCATATCCGCGTGGAGTGATGAGTGTGGCTGCGGGTGTGTTTCACTGCATGGTTGCTGTCTGCTCCGTGCGTGTTTGCGTGTTCTGTGAGTGATGCAGCGTTCTAGTTTACTGAAGTTGTGCTGGGACACCCGAGTGGATTCGTGTATAGGGCGCTCTGGATTGCGGGGCGTGCCGTCGTTTTTTTTGATGGGGTTAGAGGCTTAAGAGCGCACCTAATAGCCCGGAAAATACGGTACCACGATTGTACTATTTTCTGATCTATGTTATAATGTTGTTTCCTCATCAAAAGAATTGTGTTTTTATTTTATTTTCATTTTTCATTTCATTCTCTTTTCTCTCTTCCATCTTGTGATTTAATATGGCAATACAGGAAGTGCTCCACTGTGTTTTTAAATGCCTTCACTAAAATAATTTGGATAATTTCAGTCCTGGAATTGTCCATTTCCACTGTTAACTTAAAAACTATCATGACATCACAAGGTGGAAATGTACACAGACTAAAAAAAGGGTTAACGTGAATGAAACAAAACACAACTCTGGGTATGTTTTTGAGGAGGTAACAGCATTCTAACATGACTAAATGCTCAGTAGAGTCAATGCTGTGTAATATAGGACCTTAAATATCATTCTATTGTCTAAATAAAGATGTTTTATTATTATTATCATCATGGCGGTACAAAGTTAAGTCTGTGTGTGCATGTCCCCTTTTTATAAGTCAATGTAAACAATGGCAGACAGTGGCTTTAATTAGAGCAGCTGACTTAATGCTGGAGTGTCATGTGGTACAGAGTAAACAAAGTACAAACTCACACTCTTTTTAAGCACTATGTAAACCTCCCAAAACTAATTTCTCTTCTAACTCCAGCGCCGTGCCCAACGCTTTGTATTCCGTGGCTTATTTTAATTACAAAACATAGCCATTTATTTTGAAGCCGCGTTCACTTTCTTTCAGTTATGCTCAAGGTAGTTATTTTCAGTATGTAGCAGAATATAAAAACACGCCTTGACTTGTTATTGACTTGTTATTGTGCGCGTTTTTTTCTTTCTTAACATCAAAAAATGACAAAAAGAGAAATTCTGTGGCATGTCACTTTTTATACAACTAATAATTACATGGTGCAATGATGGACTTGTTGACATGTTGAGCTGTATATTATAATACATGTATGTCTAGTAGATATATACATGAAACATTTTTTTCTTCTTCTTCTTCTTTCAACATTTTAGATCCATACATAACATCATTTAATTTATGTTATTGTTATTATGTATTGTGATGCCTAAAATGAATTTCCTTCATATGGTGCAAGATGTATGGAATTATGTAGGGAAAAAAAGTCAAATAATTGAACAATTTGTATGGCTATAGTGTTCACTTTTCATATGCTTTATAGTGTATTATATTCAGGCCAAGATCATGCATTAGTGATTCAAATTTCTGCACAATCGGTCGAAGCATGTGTGTGTGCGTTTAAGCTCTCTACACCAATGCCTCGGCCCGTGAGAAGGAATCAAAGAAACAGGAAATTAAGATGTTTTTCACCGGCGTGCTACGAGCAAATCATAAGGAATATCCCAAAAAAGGAAAGTTTTTGTGAACATATGTCTCCAAATGTTACGTGCCAAATGTGAGCTCATTTGGACCAAAAACCAGGGACTAGTTTTATACTAAATCCACAAAGCAGCCACCCTTTGTTTGCTGACAGTGCTGCAAACCTTTGGTCTTTTCAAAATGAGTTTCATGATGAAGTCTCTTGAAATGTTTTTCACTTCACCGATGTGCCATGTCAGGGTTTAGAAATGTCTGAAGTACGAACCAGCGTTAAGTAAAGGGTGGATATTTTAAAATGTTTTTAATGTAAAAGAAATTTGGAGTTATATAGAGTTTATACTGCGTTCCGTGTGTGCACTGATGTAAATAATCATAGAAATAAAGAAGAAACATACATGAAAAAGTGTGGCATTATGCAACTTTTGATGGAGAGTTATTGCTGTATTAGATTATCGTTCTGAGCCGATATTTATCGTGCTGTTGGGCAGTTTGTTTTTATTTTGTATGATATCATTTGAGCTATAGAAGAAGTTGAATAAGTAATTTCTATGGCTCACTATAGATACTAAGGACTAAAGTGTTTCATTCTGCTGTTTATTCATTGACGCTCATTTTTATGTCTATTCATAGCAGCTCAGGTTTAATCAACATTGTACATTTAGAAATTACTTTTCTCTGGTTATAAAGTTTTAATTATTGTGTCAGTGGTATAAAGTAGTTTGAGTAGTATCGTTAATAAAAATGTTTCTATTGCAATACTATATAGCACTTTAAAAACGCTTATTTCTTTGCCTGGAATGTTCCACAGTATAGCATTAATGGTGCATTGTGTAACTTCTGTATGGAAATATTATTGCTTTGTCTGGAATGTTTTAAGGTATGGTACTAAACTTTTCTATCATCATGGACACCATACCAGACCAAGTTACAAGTCAGATCTGCGGACTGTTTTTGTAGATAGTCTTGAGCTATAAAACCACCTGTAACTTAATAAATATAAAGTAGTTTTAGTAGTAGGCAGAACAATGTCATATCCATAGAAACAAGCAGATAACGGGCACTCCAGAAGTTACAAAGTGCACCTTTAAGCCTATTTTTTTCCTTTATGTTTTTAATCGCTTAAAAAATGTCCTCTTGAGGTACAAACAGTAAAGGTACAATGGCTAGACTCTATTTGACTGAACCCACTACCACACTACGTCTTTATAAAGTCAATATAGTGCAGACATAGCTAAAAGAAAGACCAAAAACTATGCCTATATTTCAAAACAATGCTATATTTTCCATGTTTTCATCCACGGGGCGCAATTCAATTCTTTAGTGTCAAAACTATTACAACTTTGCTTTGTTGGTGCACAGTATTTTGCTATCGCTTCAATTTTGCAACCTTTCCTGCAAGTAGGCCACCAAGTTCACATGTTCCCACTTCCTCCATCCGTCACTGTAAATAGGGCTTCACACGTTTGACTACAGGGGCTGCTATAGGTGAACCAAAATAGCAAGATCTTTGTGTCTGTGTAAAACCAACGAACATCAAGTTTAGGTGCCAAATATTCGCAAACTGTGAATCTACAGCGTGATCGCGGTACTCTTTGTTTCCCTTTTGTCTACGCTGGAGCTAATCCTCTTCGAAATAGAAAGTGAATTCACAAGCTGTATTAGTGTTTTTGTTGTGGCAGATTGTGATTGAGGGTGATTTTTCCCATAATAAACTAATAGCAGATGTCTTGTGGTGCTCCTATGAAGAAATCAAATATAGTGTTTTGTCAAATAAAAATGGGCTGCGAGATTCTCAAATGTCCCCAGCCACTTAAGATAATTTAGTTCCTTTGGGGGAGCTGTTCGATTTCTGACACATCGGGAGAGCAACTAATTTTACCAAAAAGGGACCTTGAACAGTGATGCACGCCGTAATGTGATTTCAATTCGGCAAAAGCTTTATTAACAAACTTTTATTTCAGCACCACTTTGAGCGCATGGGTTTGTGGTAGACGCTGTTAAAATTCTCTCTCAAGGTTAGGCTTTCACTCATTTCCCCTGGTCCCAGTGATTCTTCTTGAAAGTAATTGTTTAGCAGTATGGCAGTGGTTTTGGGGCTATATGAGTTATTAGCTGGATCCTCTGGTAGAGAGTGCGCTAAATGGAACAGTGTCAAGAGGCTGGCTGCCCTGCTGCTCTGTGCGTGGGCAGATGACAGGGAGTTAAGTAACAATAGCCCACTGAACGCAGACAGTTTTTTTTTTTTTTTTTTTTTTACTGTTTAGACATCTGTAAATGGTAAAGTAACATGTATTTCACCTACTATGTATAGTTTAAGTGCTCAAATTGTATTGTGAAGGTAGATAAAGTCTATGTTAGAAGTTGAATTAAAGGTGCATTGTGTAACTTTTCAAATGGAGGGTCCGTCAAATGCTTTTCCCCATGGAGATGTTATTGCTTTGCCTGGACTGTTTCACAGTATGGTATTAAACCTTTCAATTTTGAAGACTATATTGAGAAATAAAGTATTACGAGTGTAAGAGGTGTGCAAAAATATCAAAATATCGATATATCGTATATATATATATATATATATATATATATATATATATATATATATATATATATATATATATATATATTATCGTTTAATGTGATGATACAGTATCGATATCGTGGGCTGCTGTATCGATACATCACAAAGAGTATTTTTTGATATATTTCGCTCAATTATTTTGTTACAGTGCTACAGTTTTGTTGCTTGTTTAGAGGAAGGAAACTCGTTTATGCAACATATTTGACATTTTCACTGTTTTGATGATTAAAATGGGCGTTTTTTTTTGTATTAACATTTCACAGGAAACGGTTTAACAAAGACTTTTAGGATCACAGCCATGATTTAGCCATTATTTTTTACTGAACCATATCAAAATGATTTGAAATATATCGTGGTGAATCGAAAGTGCACTGTATTGAGATATGTATTGTATCGTGGCCTATGTATCGAAGTATGTATCGTATCGGCAACTTCTTAATGATACCCAGCCCTAGTGAGTGTACTGCATGCATACATTAAATACTACAATTATATATTTGTTTGACTAGCTAATGCTTAAGCATTGAAATCTGATATATGTAGTTAAAGATACTGCTGTGAAGGTTGTGTCTTTTTAAGGGAATTCTGTACAGAGCAGGTGGTGAGGGGTCATCCTGGCTGGCACCAAACCTAAATAGAGCTGGTCATTCCCATAAACGGAGAGGCTTCAGGGAGGATCCAAGGCATGAACCTGGTCAACATATCATTTGCATATTCATGTGGTTGTATATTTCTGGGTGGATGGAAAAGCGCAGGCGTTCAGACCACCTGACGTAGGTCCTGTGTAGCTGTAGGCCATCAGGGACAGTGATTGGACCCAGAGCTCTGTATTAGAATTGTACCGAATAGGGAATAAACTTCTGTGATTTCAGTCGATCGATTCCAGTCATCCTTTTCCACAGAACATGCTAACAATTTCCATGGAGACCAAACCAGACCAAGTTACAGGTTAGAATGCATGTTTTTCAAGGTACGGTAATTTCCGGACTATTGAGCACACCTGAATATAAGCCACATCTTCAAGAACGTTTTCAAGTTTGGGTCGTCTGCTGAAAGCTTTTGTCGTCTTTTTGCGTTGAGTCAGTTTGTCACGCTGCTGTCGCCAAAATCTCACCATCGACTCACTGATGCCGAGCTCACATGCAGAGGCTCTGTATCCGTCTTCCACAGCCACATCAGTCAGCATTAACTTAAAAGCTGCATCATCTGCATTTCTTCGTGTGTTTTCCATGAGGAGGGTGTGTGTATGAAGCGCAAAATAACTGTTCAAAATATGATCAAACAGCACTTTCCTCGGCACATCACCCCCGTCTCTTCCCACACTCTGCTGCGCATGTTTCCTGCAGAAAGAGCCTCTGTCTTGTCTGAATCATGTCAGTGTCTTGGAGGATTTCAGCAGATTTCAGACTGTCTCGGGGGCGGGGCTAGTTCTATCAATCAGGTATGAGCGGATGTCCGGCTACTGAAGTTTGAAACGTTTCTTCTCGTCATTTACACATATACAAGACCTATCCCCCTCATTAATGTTCATTTAGTAGCATAACTTATCTTATCACACGGCGATAATCATTTGAGTGTGCTGACAATATCGCTATCAGGGAGCAACTTCGTGTTAACCCTACATCCACGTGTGAGCCGCACAGACAGCGGTGTTTTCTGCACTCAGGCTGCGAGTATCCGCTGTGTTGCCAAACCATAGACCGTATATATGAACGGACAATGTGCCAAACAAAGAATCCGTCCATATATTCGCTGCATCGTTTTATTAGCCGCAGGGTTCAAAGTGTGAGAAAAAAGTAGCAGCTTAGAGTCCAGAAATTACGATATTTGTAATTTATGCTACAAAAACATGTATAACTGAAACAAAATGTAAAGTAGAATTCTGGAATATTCTATGCAGTGCAACAACATATCCATACCCCCAACCAAAAAAAACTGAACAGTGCTTTTTCAATATAGACTTTTTCTAATCATGTTATGACAGTTACAGGTTCTCAGTTGGGTGTCTTATGCCAACATCATAACTGATTATTGAACATTTACTTTAAAAGGTAGTTTCTTAACTTATCCTGCTCTTTTCCAACACGTCTATTTATTAATTCAAGGAACGTCAGTCTGTGTGTTTGTCTGTTCCACACATAACTCTCGAACCGCTCATCCGACCAATCTCAAAGTCAGAGGGTGTCATTCTAATGGGACGGGTGTGTGCAGTTCCAATGTTCATGTTGTTGCAGCAAAAAATGCCAAAGATCTGGTCAAATGAGTGATATATCTTAAATACTAGTACATATTCTAATACAGTACAAGCTGAAGTAGCAAAATCCTGAGCGAGAATAAATCTTTAGAGGTCCATCAAGGTCAATATCCATTTTACTGTTTGGATATTTGTAAATGATAAAGAAAAAAATATATATTTCACCTACTGTGTATAGTTTATAGTGGTCACATTGACAGGTATTGTGAAGGGAGACAGTCTTTGTTAGAAACTGAATATATCCATAGGAAGTGTGACCTCTCCCATAGTGTTCCAGTCAAATGAAGCTCACAAGGCTAGCAGTTATAGAGGCGAATTTGGAGCCAGTTTCATATTAGGAACAGGAATTGATTTACAGATACATTAGCGAAATAAAAACACCAGAATCATATAAAGTGGGTAAATATCAACATTTAAAGGCCAAAATGACAAGGCTCACTGGAGCAGTTACAAAGAGAGGGGTGACAATTTTTTAGCGATAAGTCAACTGGAGCCAGACCCATGCTCACTTCCTATTTGGAACGTGGCGGCTAGTGGGTACAGTGTATGAATATATCTCAACTTTTCTGCTGTCTGTTTCAATTTAATGAACAGTTTGAAGCGCTGACTCTTAACCAGTGGGTTGGGACTCTGAAAAGGCTTTTGGGAGTTTTCAGAGTACAATAGCTGCAATGTACAGATAGTTTAAATATAAATATAACTTACTTTGCTTTCGTTGCCCACAAAGCTATGAAAGAAAATGTGTTTAGGAAGCACTTTTACACTATTTGTCCTTGTCCGAATGTAACTTCTGAAGAGAGAGCCTTTTTCATGCTGTGCGGGTCAACATGAAAGAGTAGAGAGGGAAAGGAGAGAGAAAGACAGGAGAGACAGAGAGAGAAAGTGAGGGAGAGGAGAGAGAGGGGGGGTAATCTGAGTGGATCTGGCTCTGATCCTCTTTGGCTCTGTAAGTGTGTGTAGGAGGTCACATGACGCCTGTGCTGGGGGATAAGATGGGCAGGGGCAGATATGATTTGGATTGGGAGAAAGTCACCAAGAGCAGATTTACAGAGCATTGATTCTTCATGGCAAAGACGAGATGGATAATACTGAACACTGCTTTTCACAAGAGCAAGTCCTTTAAAACATCCAAGCAAACACTGTAAAGAAGAAATTGTTTTTAATGGTTTGCCTGGTAAAATATACGTAGCTCAAATAAAACTGAATTAAAATGACAAAAAATAACACTTTGAAGGAGAATTTAGATGGTGAAATTGAATAAATTAAAACAGTTTGTGTTGACCTTAGAATACTTATTTCATTTTTCATTTGTTTTTCTTTTTTTTGGATTTCATAACTAATACTACATCTGTAACTACAGAGAATTTTCAAAACGGGTAATTCCAAGCATTTTAAGGCAAAAGATTTTTTTTAAAGAGTCAAATATTTTTCTTCAATTTGCATGCATTTTTATACTGATTAGCACTGGATCAAAGCAAGAATCGGCACAGGAGCAGAGCAGGCAACACAAGTGAGATGTGTGCAAAAAGAAAAAGAAAAAAAAAAACATACTTCTTAAATCATCTTAAATCATTATTGTAGTGCAACATTTTATTTAGATTATGCAACATTTCAAAGGGTAAACACTCTCTAGCTCTAAGTTTGAAGCATTTTAAACAGATCTTTTCCTTGGTCATTTCTCTCTGTGATTAGTTTGTGATTAAATATCGAAAGAGCCAGTCCTTTTGAACTGCTCTTTGGCGTGAACCGGTCCAAAAGATTCGGTTTCCACAAAGGAGCTGAAAGTTCCATCACTAGTTAACAGACTTTTTCTAATCATGTTATGAGAGTTGGGTGTTTTAAAATAACTGATTACTGAAAATGGATTCTAATGAGTAGCTAAATATTGCATTGAAAATATATTTTGATGGCTTTGCTTATTCTACTCTTTTCCAACATATGCATATAGGTTCAACTACAGTACAAGCTAAAGTAGTGAAACCTTGAGCCAGAATAAATCTTTAGAGGTCCAACAGGTCAATGATCATCACAACTGCTGCAGCAGCTGTACCGTTTAGAGCTGCGATGTGAGAGGATAGTGTACAGAGAGGCTTTGTGGAGAGCAAGGTCTAGATGGGTCAGGAGCACAAGCCCTCCTTAACCTGCAGATCAGACTCTCAATGTCAAGATAACATACCTACTCGTAACCTGCAACTACCAAACTTTTCACCGTAAGAGCAAAGTTATAAAGCAGCATTCTGAATACGGACTTTTGAGGATTAAAATAGAGCTGATGGGAAATGCATTAGAAGAACACAAAAGTGGAGATAAGAGGTTAGCTGTGTTTGGAGACTGATGAGAAGGCAGAAGACAAAGCAAACGATGTTGACAAAGATGGAAAGTTTTTTAGTTTTTTTTTTGTTAAAAAAAAGTTGGAATGGTTTGCACTTGACAGATAATATTGAGTATATGGATAAGATTAGGGAGCTTGCATTAGAGTCCTGTACTGGGTATGGGCAAATGGTTGCTGAAACAGGCGGGTTTTAATGTTCTGGAACTTTAAGGGTGGGTATGCGGGCGAGTAGTAATCACACACGGGCGGCTCAGGACTAAATCAGGACTAAACCAGGACTACACCAGGACTAATCTTGGACTTAAGAGAGAGAGAACCTGAGCCCGTGGAGCAGGGTGTCTGCAAAGCATGATCGGGTGACGGCAGTGCTTACCTCCGTGGTCACCCAATAATCTACCCAAACACACCTCCGAGCCCATCCCAACAGTGTGTCCTGGTTCAGATCTGGTTTAGTCTTAGTTCGGTCCTGGTTTAGTCCTCCTGGGTTAGTCCCGGGTTAGTTCTGGTTTAGTCCTGGTTCAGTCCATGATGTCTGTGGTGCAAAAGTCTCAATCAATGTTTCTTCTGCTCAATAAATAGAGCCTGTGAAGTGATGACGTATTTTTGACAGTCGAGTCATATGTGTAAATTCCTATTCATACTGAAGAAAGCGTAACATTTCAGTTCTCATCCTGATGGATTCTTCAGTTAGAATACTTTTAATTTGTATGTGATTCATCACTGGCATGGGTGAGTAATGGTTGAAATGTTAATGGATTCGAGCGGGTGTGGGTTTAACTTTGATATAATCATGGGTTAACAGGCGGGTGTGGTGCTGTACTGCGCTGGCAGGTGCAGGTGTGAACCTGTGCAGGACTCTAGCTTGCACGCACTGAGGTAAAATAAAAAATAAAATAAAATCAAGGGGCAAAATTAAGTAGAACTAAATGTAAGGTGCTTTTTGTACAGCTGTCACCTTCTTGTTTCTATGGTTATATCATTGCTCTACTTGTAATGTTCCACAATATGACATTAAACAGCTCTGCCTTACATTTATTCAATTACAGGTGGATTTATTGCTCAAAAATACCTAGAAAAACAGGCATTCTCACTGTGAGCGGGGTCGCCTCTTCACAGAGCTGACCTGTAACTTAGTCTAGTTTGGTCTCCATGAAGATAGAAAGGTTTAATAACATCTCTGTGGAGGAAAGCAGGTGAGGAATCCACCACTATCCACCAGAAAAGTTACACAATGCACCTTTAAAGAAAACAATAACTAAGGAGAACGTGGAAAAAAATGGTAAAAGTAATTTGTTTTTATTACACTTAAAAAACCTTGAAAAACTTGCTGTGAGGGGGCTTGCATCTTAACAGTTAGAAATTCTCCCTATAATGCTGAGGTACAAGGTCTTGAGTCCCACTCACTAGTTTGTTTATGCACGGGCTGCAAATGGCTACTGTCGTGGTTTATAGATTCAATGTCATAAAAAGATCAATTTGTTTCTTTGGGAATAAGCAATAATATAGTGCATTTAATATTCCTTTTTACAGACTTGTTTATTTTCATGTAGACTGAAGCATTAGAGATGCCATTATAAGACAGGCTAAATTGGGCCGCTGGGGTTTTCGTCTATAACCCATAACAAGCAGCGTGATTCTGAAACATTTATGCAACATCGCACAACATTACGGCTCTTACCACGTGTGATAGAAACTTCGCTCCCAGAGGAAAATCAAGATGTTATAAATACATACAGAGACTTTTGAGTTGTTTTTACTGAATTATCCTATGCACAGGTAATCAAGGTCTGTATTGTATGGTGTATATATATATATATATTTGTAGTGTCAATCTGCCCCTTGTGGAGTTTGCCGTTAATAAAATACCGGTACATGTAATCACTGTTCAGAATAGGCATATTTAAAGGTTCTATATTAAGCATAAATGGATTCTTGTGAGCTTTAAGCCATGTTTTAATGCTGTTGCCTCATCAAAAACATACCTGGAGTTGTGTTTTGTTTCCTTTACACATGCTTGAGTCATACTTTATTATTAGTCTGTCTATACCTCAAAAGCTCAGTGTGTGTTAAACATGTGTGAACGAAACAAAAACACAACTCTAAGCATGTTTGCGATGAGAAAACATTATAATATAGATAGAAATAGTGCAGTATAGGCCCTTTGAAACGCTCTTTTGGCCAGGAGCTGATGTATAACATGATAGAATATATATAGCATCAAAAAGTACAAAAGGCATGTGTAAAATGAAAGAACCTGGGTATAATTCATTCTCTTTCAACATCTGATGGTGGGCTCTTTTGTCCACAAACCAAATCTGCCCGTCTCTGAGTAATGCCTGACTCATTCTCTTAGCCTTTCTCCAAAAATGTAACATCCATGGAGGGACGTGAACTAGCACTGACCCACTGGCTGAAGTGGGGCAGCAGTAGTTCAATAGGTATAAGAGCTGGAGTATAGTCTGTTGATGTTTTTGTGTCCTTGGGCAAATACTTTGCGTCCACTGTCAATGTACGTGAGTATGTACTGTATGTGACTGTGCTTGTGATCGATTCAGCTTTTTCAGTTCTAATACTGATTTCGATACTATATAGATAGATAGCATTAGGATTTTTTTGCTTGATGGGAGGCGGGTATTTTTCGGGTACTGCTTTTCCCAAATCTCGTAGGAAGAAGGGCAATAACGTCTTTCCCCTTGATAAAATTCACCAAACATTCTCTTTGTTCCGGCTTTAAATCCTCGATCTCAGGAATCATTCCCAACACTGAACATATGGCTCTTCGCTGATTGGCTGGTGCCCGAACTCGCACTTCTGGGGTTTTTGCGAACCTTCTAGTGTGTTCCGATTCCTAACCTAGTCGCTGGAGAGAAATGAAATTGAGCAGAGGCACTAGGTGGCGCCAGCTTGACTAATGTATACAAGCGTAGAGACTGAAAATTGTATTTAATTCCTTTCAATAAAAATAAAATAAGACAAAAGTTATCCAGCTGTTATTTATCTCTCAAATAACCACAGAACAACTTTTGTGTAAATATAAATTCAAACATTATGGGATTTTTGTGAGCCAACTACAGTATGACCAGTAAATAGTCATATTACATTGATTTATATTTCCAAACAAGTACCAATATCTGATACAGTATTACACTGGTTTATTCCTAAATGTTGGTCAGATGATGGAATTAAACCTGCAAATCTGTCCATTATAACGCACTGTTATAATGTTATTTTTTCTTTCTTACATCAAAGTGTATAGGAGAGTTCCATGTCAGCTTTAAATAATTAATTGGTATATAGTGTGGGTCAGATTCTTGTTTTAGAATGCGTGGGGGTATTTATATTGGCATCTGCAGTTTTCAGGAACGAGAGTCTTAAGAGAGGGTTTGCGGTAAATATAAATACCATCTTGGATTTTGAGTGATGACATTAGAAATTGTTCAAACTGCAGCCCATAGCAGGAACGTAAACATACACAGCTGTCAGCACTAAAAGAAGAAACATTGACCAAGCATGCGTAGTATTTTTTACACCACTTCCCCCATGTAGTATTACACAGAGACATGACTCAGGCACTTCCTCTCCGAATATTCATCAGGAAACTGCAGAGGACACCTATAAAATCAAAGTGCAGCATAAGTCAGGTTTAGGGCACATTGTTATCAGAGCCATGCCAGGGCTGAGGCTGTGAAATGAAGACTACTCCGCCCACTGGCCCTCTGCGCCCAGTACAACTCTGCGGTTTTGATATCCGAGTAAGGAGCATTGAAATTTCATCCTAAAACAGATCTGAGTGCTCTCCCAACACATGTGCCCTGTCTCCTCAGCTTGTTTTGGGTAAATCCAGCCTCCAGAAAAGTGCATTAACAAACCCTGTGTTGTCTTTTTAAAGCAACACCGCGTAACTTTAGCTCAATCAAACATTCACTCTGCGGTTATAAGAGTCTAGAAGGTTGAGCTCAACACCTGTATCAGTAGAAAAGTGTGAGTTGTAGCATGTTTTGATCAAATAATTACACAAATAAAATTGCAGTTAATATGTTATGAAATCGATATATTGAACACACGCTGTGACAAAACTTTACAAAAACGAGTGGATCTGGAGTAGGGTTAGGGGCATTCGATGAAATTTTCTTAATCAATCGTCGGAAGATTAAGAATTATTGAAGAATTATTGATTAATCATTAACATTTTTATAGTAACATGATCATCATTATTATTACTATCTGCACTACTAATCTGCATAAATAAATTCAACTTTACGACATATAAACCGTAACCACTCTAGAGCCACATCAGCCCACATCAGTTGGTAGAGCATTCGCCCACTGATCTGAAGGTTGGTGGTTCGAATCCATCTCTTGACATAACATAACAAGTTGAAATCCACTGACCCACAGGTTGACTGGTGTGATTCCAGCTCCCACAGATGAATGCTGTTGTTGTGTCCTTGGGTAAGACACTTAACCCACCTTACCCTGAGTGTCTGCGTGCACTGGTGTGTAAATGTGTGAGTGGTTCCTTGTTGTAAAGAGCTTTGAGCGCCTTGAAGGTGGAAAAGCGCTATAGAAAAATGTGACCATTTACCATAATATGTTTAATTCATTTTTGCACAACTCTCACACAAACGAAACTTAAAACCGCATCTCTAATTTGCATAAACTAAGCAAATATAAAAATACAGCTCTTGTGCGCTGATGCGGTCAACTTCTGTCGGATTAAAAGACATGGTTCAGTGGAATACAGGTTAGTGTGACCATATTTGCGTTTGTCAAAACCAGGACACCGTACGGGGGGAGGGAGGTGGGGACTCTCACCTGGCAAAGATTTTTCCCAATGAAACATATGTGCTGCTTTGTACACTGTGCACATGGCCTCGCACTTGTCCCGACCGGAACGGAAAGCGTGGAATTTCTTGTACAAGTCATCGTTAAATACGCATTTGTGCTTCGGTATGCTGCAGACTGACCGACTGTTTGTGTTTGCTCGCTCCTTCTGAGTGCAGAGAGACACATGTACGGACCCCTGTTTGGTCACACTACTCACAGCAACCTACATTTGGTTTGTCGATTAAAATTAACATCATCGATGAAATTCTTAATGATCAATTATCGATTAATCGACTAATCATGCCCATCCCTAATCTGGAGCCATATCCTGTCTCCCTGATTTCAGAGGGCGTGATTGACAGGCAGATTCAGCAATCAGAGAGAGAGAGAGAGAGACACATGCTCAGTTCACGTCATAAATAAACATTAAACATGGCAGTTTATGTAAAAAAGGAGAAAAAAAACACATAAAAAACATAAGAAACAGCGTGGATTTTCTCAGAATCAACAGTCAAAGAACCAAAATTATTCTAAATTTGACTAGAACTTTCAAGAGGAGATGTTTTGCGCATTTGAGAGACACGTGCTACAAATCAGCAGCAGCGGTTGGATCGTTTCAAGTTTGGACAGAGATTTTTCACCCTCTGTGGTGCAATTCCAGACCCTTCTGGATTCGAACAGAAAGTAGAAGAGACGGGCTGGTTAGGCAAGATTATAAGCAAGTCTTGAGGTCAAAATAAGTCCACTGTGTACTGTCTGAATCTACTTATAAAGCGGAAGAAGAGAAGTGTGTGGTTAGCATAATAGTTGCTTTTCGTTGTTTACCGTGAAGGCAAAACTTTCTGGCCTCTGAAAGTTGTGAAAAGTGCTTATGAACGTGAATAATTAGGATGATCGGAATGCATAAGGTAAGTTAGGAATAATTTGGACCACAAAACCATTTTAAAGGAAATAGTTCAGCTTTTTCATGTTTTTAAGACAGTAAAAATCAGGTACAGTGCCTTTAATGTTCCTGTAGTTATAGAAGTAAAACTGTCACGAGTGCAGACATTATCACAGCAAATATCTCAATAAACGATAATACTGAGACTAATTCAAGCCACATCAACCCCAGTGCACGATAATTCCACTTTTCCATAGTGTATATTAATTTGTTAACGCTCTACCGCTCAAATTTTATCATATGACAAATAAATAACACAAAAAAAAACACCATTAGTAATTCAAACAAATAAATAACACAAAAAAAAAAACGCCATTAGTTCAAAGAAAGCATCACAAAATAAATTGAGAGAAAAGAAAACATGCTACGTTGCTATGTACTGTACAAGAGAAACAGACAATTTATCCGGCCAAGATTTGGACTTTTTAGTGTAGGGATTATTGGCCTTAAATTTGCTTCACAGGCCGATATTTTGTTTTGGTCTTAAAAAAAAAAAATAAAATAGCTGTACAAAACATGACTACAGATTTCTTAAACGTTTGTGGTTAAAATGGGCTGTGGTTAAGTTTGTTTACATAATTTGGGAAGAATAGATCAAATCTGCCTTATAAATGGGTCCAAAAATATCATCAGACCTTATGGCAGTTTCTTGCTTGGATTCTAAGCCTTGAGCTAGTATCGGTTGATGTCTAACTGTATAGCACTGTATTTCAATTAGGCATGGGCATTCGATTAAATTTTTTTAATAGATCATTGGGAAAATTAACAATCGATTTTCGATTAATCATTAACATTTTTATATTAAAAGTATCATCATTATTATTACTATTACTAATTTGCATAAATAAACTCAACTTTACAACATATAAACTATAAACACTATAGAGCCACATTTGCCTGTTTGACATTATAATGTGTTTAATGCAGCTTTGACACATTTGTTTACGCTTTACAGAAACAAAACTTAAAACCACATGGCTAAAAAACTGTAAGCCTGAAAAAAACAGCTCTTTCCTTGTGCACTGATGCATCAGCTTTTGTCGGACTAAAGGACACGACTCTTTCTGTGACAGAAGGATGTTGATGTGCGTATATCGCGTTGGAGACGGTTCATGTTTTCAGAGATCAAACGTGTGCAGGTTTAGCGCAACTCTTTATGTTGCAGTAACCAGGATACTGCGTATACATGCACCATGACGAAACCGGGATACTGATGTGTATGTAAACGCAATCAGTGAGTGGTACAGTGATCTCCAAGGAGGTGCCAGAGCTAAAACATGGGACTGTGAGGCCCCAACTCTAGTGTTTGCACTGTTAGTCCCAGCCTCGACTCCTTACGCTACACACAGCAACCTACATTCAGTTTGTCGATTAAAAATGAACATGGTCAACGAAATTCTTAATGATCAGTTATCGATTAGTCGACTAATCATGATCCCTAATTTAAATTGCTTAAAATTGACAGTCAACACAATGCAATCTTTATTTCCAAAACATTTTAAGTCCTGAATACTACATGGGGATGCTTCAAGGGCAAATGTACATTTAGAAGACACAGGAAAGCGCAAATTCCCAATCCTATCTGTTTTGGGGGAAAGAGAAAGTAAAACCCAATCCATTATCAGAGCACCACCCCTGCTGTGCTCCCCTGATTCCTTCAAGCTATTAACAGCTTAGGACACAAATAGATCACACAAGATATTAAAACTCTGTGGGATTCTAACAGTTTAAAAGCCCCACGTAATCTTTGTCGAGGAACAAAACAGGTCTGGAAGCAGCGAGCTGATTTTTCCTGTGTTTCGGGGGTTATGATTTGGTATTCAGATTGCATTGTGAGCACTTGTATTGATGGTACAGATGAAGAAGCCACAGGTCACAGATAAACTCATCAGATTCAATTGAGCATCTGCATAAACACTGCTACTCACTTTCTTCTCTTTCATTCGAATTATTTTCACTCTACAATTATAATTGAAAAAGCATTCAATCTCCCCACAGGCAGCCTTTGTGCTCACGCATTCCTGTTTGTGGTCGCGGAGCACAGAGAGATGAAGCAAATCAGAAAAATACACTTGTTTAAAAAAAATAAAATGTTAGTTTTATCAAGATGGCAGTCCTCATCGTGCCACTTCTGTAGCTGTTAACTGAGGGAAAATGATTAAAAGGCAAAAGGTGTTTTTTATTCATTCAAAAATATGGAAATTATTTCAACTTAATAAACTGTTATGATATTTAAAAGTGAGCCGTTTTAAATACATTTAAAGGTCAACTGAAGTATTTATATTATTTGATTTAGACATGTATTTTAGTTGTGTGTGTAGTTGTCAGATCAAAATTAAATTATCGCAAATAGAATATCTTGTAGGAATGCATTTAATAAAACATGTAATTGGATAAAAAGGGGGAAAAAAAACAAAAACAAAAACAACAATTTGCTGATAATTTGAGCAAAGATGTAGAGTTTTATTAGCAAGGCAGGTGCCACCTAGTGCCACCGCTCAATTTCATTTCTCTCCAGTGACTAGGTCAGGAGTCGGAATACACTAGACGGTTTGGAAAAACCCCGGAAGTGCGAGTTCGGGCACCAGCCAATCAGCGAAGAACCATATATTCTGTGTTGGCAACAAATCCCGAGATCGAGGATTTAAAGCCAGAACAAAGAGAATGTTTGGTGAATTTTATCAAGACGAAAGACGTTATTGCCCTTCTTCCTATGGGATTTGGGAAAAGCTTAATATACCAGCTAGATACGTCATGACCAAATAGCAGCGATTGGTTAAATAAAAAAAGTACCTGCCTTCTTCTGCAAGATCAGACAGTTCCTACGAAGCGAAACCAGCTGATGAATCAGGCCAGTGTTCTATACAACAAAACTAAAAGCAGTTTTCAGGCCATCAGAGCGCAGTATAGTATGTTTAATATCTATGAGAGAATGTTGTCCAATGAGTCCAGTGAGTCAGATCCCCCTTCAGCTATGATTTAATGACTGCTTCAGATTTGACTGGGTTTAAGCGCCTCTTTGCCTTATATGAAAAACACATCCAGAAAAATGAAAATCACTCATGCGTTCATAACAAACATTGAGACAACATTGAGAGTTTACGCGATTATGGACAGTCTCAATCCACCAAATCCATGAACGTATAAATCTGTTAAAACAGCACACTCACAAACATGCTGTAAACTCTGCTGTCCCAATAACATTTGAAATGTGATATGCTGAAGTAAATATAAACGAGAAATGATAATACTAAAACAAATTTATGACAATGACACAAGAACCCAAAAGCACATTTAAACCACAAAAACTATTCTAAATCTACAATATTGTAAATAATAATAATAATAATAATAATAAAAATAAAAATAAAATAAACAGCAGAATGAAACACTTGCATTTGTAATGTCTCACAGAAAATATTAATACAACCTTTTACAGCTCAAGTCTTATAATAAAGACTTAGACTTAAATAAACTTGATTGATCCACAAGGGAAATTATTTGGACACAGCAGCTCAGACATCATAATATATTATAATAACAAAGAGCAACAATATAAATGGTAATAATAAATTCTAAATAAGTAGCAAAAAACGTAACAAGGGACGGGTGTGAAATAAGACATAATTCTATAAATGTAAATGTACAAGTCAAAATAAAATAGAAAAATAAGTAATACAATATAAAATCTCCTTATCTGTTACATAAGGGTGAGTTGCTACACAGTTGTAGGGAGTATTAAGAGTCACATAAGGATGAGTTATTGTACAGTTGTAAGGAGTATTATCTGTTATATAAGGGTGAATTGTTGTGCAGTTGTAGGGAGTATTATCTGTTACATAATGGTGAGTTGTTGTACAGTTGTAGGGAGTATTATCTGTTACATAATGGTGAGTTGTTGTACAGTTGTAGGGAGTATTATCTGTTACATAATGGTGAGTTGTTGTGCAGTTAGGAGTATTATCTGTTACATAATGTGAGTTGTTGTACAGTTGTAGGGAGTATTATCTGTTACATAATGGTGAGTTGTTGTACAGTTGTAGGGAGTATTATCTGTTTCATAAAGGTAGGTTCTTGTGCAGTTGTAGGAAGTATTATCTGTTCAACAAGGGGGAGTTGTTGTACAGTTGTAGGGAGCATTATCCATTTCATAAGGGTGAGTTGTTGTACAGTTGAAGGGAGTATTAACTGTCAAATACGGGTGAGTTGTACAGTTGTAGGGAGTATTGTCTGTCCCTCTATAGCCTGGTGCAGTGGGTGAGCTGGAGTGTCTACGATGGAGAGCAGTTTGTCCAGTGTCCTCCTGTCCGTCGCCGTGACAAATGTCTCCAGCTCACAGTCGATCACGTGACCAGCTTTACGGATCAGTGAGTCAATCCGTCCAATGTCCTTTTTACTGGTGGGACATTGCTAAAATATAGTACAAAAAATAAAAAATAAAAATGTGCACGATAAATAAATATTGACACCAAATAAATATTTTTCCTGCTTTTATATACCAAACAATAAGAGGATATAGTAATTATGGTGACAGATCTACTTATGCCATATATGGTGTATGGATTTTATAATAACATCAAATGCAATACTTCTAGATATTCAATTAGATGAGCTGCTAAAACGCTTATAAACTTATTACGATGTTATGGTTGGTGGATTTAGTGAAGTGGCTTTCCAAAATCCTTGCAATCCCTTTTTACCATCACTGAAAACAACCAGAGCAAGCTAGTATTTTTCCATCATCTAAGGACAAAGATGAAAAAGGGGGAAATCTTGTTTGGGTACCAGTGTTTGTGTTTCCAATTTAAAACCAAACAAAAAAAAAAAACTTGGAAAAAGACAAAAGCAGTTTTACGCCTCACAGGTAGCAGCTGCGCTAATAGCATTTATTAAGGAGTTAATTTGGCATAAAAAAGGAACTGATTTTCAATCCAAGTAACATGATCAACTGCTAGTGTAACAGTTAGCACCATAATTACTCTAAGCAATTTACGCTCCACTTTGTAATCAAAACAACATAACTTTATTCAGGCGAACAGCTAAAATAACATCACATTTAATGGCTTTTTCGTCTGAATCCAAATGCATTGTTCCTTTTTATAGTCACGCATTTGAAGGTGGAATACTGTCATTAGATTCTTACTGACGAGAGGGTTTAGAATGGATTTGTCACGATAACACATTTTGAAGTGCGATATATTGTTGAAGAAAATATAGCTGAAATATATTGTCAAAAAAAATACAAAAAAAACTGCAATAATAAATAAATTGTAGAAAAGCATTCCCCAATACTACAAAGGAAAATACCCATGATAAATATTCACTTCAAAAAATTATTGTTCTATCTACTATATATTAAATGATAGGATGAAATAATAATTATCATGTCCAAGTTGGCTTAGGCCTAGTTGTGAATTTAATTGGGAAGTACACAGATTTCACTAAGATGGGATAACATGCAAACAGGCAGGTATAATGGTATTTATTGAAGTAAGAGCATGTAGTGATAGTTGATAGTTGAGGAAGCGTTGGTAGTACTTTGACAGGTTAATACTAAACACCAAGAACGATACTACATCTTAGTATCTGCCGATTCCTCATATCAAGCACTACCAGTGCAAAGACTAAAAACAGCACTTATTCCCTTAAAACATAAATAAAATAAGACCAAACTGATCCAAATGTAGCCGTTATTTAACCCTCAAGTAACTTCTGAACAACTTTGTATAAATAACATTTCAAACAAACACTATTTCTGTGCCGACTATGACCAGTAAATAATCTTATTACATCAAAATATTGGTTGAACTGATTTTTTGCAATCCAACAGAAATGTCAGTATTGGCGCTGATAACTGATACCATTATAGGATCTGTGCAGAATGCAGAATTCATTAGATTTGCAGTGAATATAGATAGATCAAATTGTATATGTTTTTTTTTTATTTGTGCTTTACATAGATAATATTACTCTGCTAATGTGCTTTTCTTCTCATTCAAACACTTTACACAATCTACATCCTCACTGGTACACTCTTTTATAACAGATAAGTCACAAAAGTAATCTTTGTTAACATATCGCCATCTGAAGTGCTAATTAAAAGGATCACCATGGAGTCTCATGCCACTGCTGCATTTTTTAAAGCTATGAGAATAGCACAGCTTTAATCACACAAATGTAACTTCCCTTAGCACCAATGAGAACATCAAACAGGTGTCACTTTAAAGAGAGGAATCAGGCCTTTTCTGCTCAGTTACTACTATATTCTGAAATAATTTATCAGAAGAAAACTGTTGTACATGGATTAAATAGACGTCTACACATGGGTCACAATAATCACTATTCAGATTTATTGTTCAATACATGAAAGCTGGAACAATACTTTTTGGGGCTCAATATTTAACCTGTGTACAGTTTTGTTGCAAACATTTTGGTATTTTTGTTGTGATATTATAAGATTTGAGATGTAGCAGGTTGACTATTTATTGCTTCACTCTGTTATTTTTTTGTTGGCGCCTCATGTTTTTTAATGATACGGTCTATTTAAAAATGTTTACTGTGATCTTGCAATATTGTTATTGAGTCATTTGGATAAAGTAGTTTCAATATTATTGTTTATCGCAATATATTGTGCTTCAAAATGTTATTTCACCTAGATAGTGAAAGTGGATTAAATCAGGACTACCAAACATGGATTAAATTAAACTAGATTTTAATCTACACTATACACTGCTGCATCTAAAGAGATTAGAACCAAGACTAAACTCAAAAATAGGGTCAATCAGGACTTAACCAACCTTCAAGTGTGGATATCTTGGAAAAAAAAAAAAAACACACTCACACATCACATGAAAAATGGGATTAAACCACAGAGTAAACCTGGACCATACCAGAACTAAACCAGGATTAGAACTGGATCAAAGCAAACCAGGTTCAATTAACCTATAACCAGGACTAATCCTAGAGTAAACCAATCAATAGCTCAATAAATCAATATTCTCCCTCGGGTCCCATTCACCACAACCATTGAGAACCATTATGTCTTTCTTACCAAACCTAGTCTAACATACAACACTGGGGTCCACATTATTTCATCTCAAGTTTGAAATGCAGCAGATAGACACTGGAGTCGACACCTGCTCACAGCTAAACCTTAAGCACAGATCAGCCTGTACCAGCACTTCCAAATACGCCTCACTATAATCTCTATGGGCACAATACTATCACGCCATTGACTCCTGTGTTATTGCGGACCGTGGCGTCTGTGTAAACATCACATATGAATGGGGCTCAGACCGTCATCGTGTGTATGAGATTAAAATCAAGCCAGACAGTCATCTATTCGCCGACACTGGAGGAGATTGAGTGGGGCAGCCTGATAGGACAGCACTTCCACAGCGGATTACATTACTCTATCTTACTCCTCTGCTCTCACATTTGATAATAGAGCCTGTAGTGTATAGACTCTGTATTTCCTTGTGCAGCGGTTAGAAGGGGACAGAGATGTGGAGAGGTTTCATTGATTGGTAACTTCCTATACAGTTATCGCATTGACTTTTTGTCTGCTGATATACAATGCAAGACTGTTGGTTTGATGACGGAGAACCAGAGGGGAAATCTAGCAACATCCAATAATTTCAGCATTATTCATTTTTAGTTGTTATTGTTGACACTTTCATAATTTTGCTTAACATCCTTTCCTATCTAAGACTCTACATTTAAAGATGCATTGAGCAACTTTTCTGGTGGAGGGTCTGCTACCTGCGTGAGTGTGAGTGTTCTTATTGTAATGCACTGTAATGTAGTGCTGTTACCTGCTTGTCTCCCTTGTGATGAAAGGCTTAATCTATACTGTGGAACAGTCTAGATAAAGCAATAACATTTCCTTGAAAGTAGATAGCAGACCCTCCACTAGAAAGGTTATGCAGTGCACCTTTAACCTTGCATAGTTCAGGTGCAAGTATTGTCCTTCAGTTGTGTATAAATAATGACTCAGAAATGCTGAAGATGTTTGAACCCAGCTGTCTTAGTGGAACGCCTAAGACAATTAACTGACCATGCATATTTCTGTATATACTGTATTTGTTTGTTGAGTTACTGGTGATTGCAGATGCTGCTATATCCATCAGTCAGCCCCAAGGCATCTGTGGCTACAGGAGTAGCAGAAAACATGTATCTAGTATGACTACAATATGCTTGATAAGTGATAAAGTTAAAGTTAAGGCACATTATTATCTCCGTAGGGAAATTTGTCCTCTACATTTGACCCATCCGTCAATGCCAGGACTACTTTAGCTGGAGGTTTTTTTTTGTTTTGGGTTAATGGAGGAAACTCATCCAGACACGAGGAGAACATGCAAGCTATGCACTATAGAACCATATCTAATCCATCTTTATAGTACAGTTCTATTTACCAACGCAAAAGTGTCAGAGTAACTTTACTATTGAATTGTATAGACAGATGAATACATTGTTGAACCTGACATCTAAACGTCAGCGCAATTTTATTCCTACCAGAATCTCTCAGTATGTGCTTCTGAAAGGCTTGTGCAGGAGGTGAGTAGAGGTAACTGTGCTAAAACTCAGCTCTGCTCCAGGCAAAGAGAGTCTGTGCCAATAGGTATTAAGTGACCAGGCTTTGGAGAGAGCCCTGAAAATAGCTGCCAATATCAGCACAGACTGTTTGTCACCCAACACCAAAAACTCCAATGCCACTGTAAAACATACACAATGTCCTATAGGATAAGATTCTGTACCACTTTATAATAAACACAGCGTAATAAGCCTTAATAAAGTATGAAGAAAGACTTATTTCATAATGAACATAAAGTTTTATAAGAATAATTCTGCCTTGTGATGAAATGCAGTGGTAGTTTGCAACAGCTTTTACCTTTAGCCTTACGTCTTTAGTAGAGATTGGCAATTCCAGGGCTGAACTCATCCAAATGATTGTAGTGAAATTGTATGGAGTTTAAAAACACAGTGGCGTACTGAATTACCACATGACATCACAAGATGGAATAGAGTGTTTTTTGTTTGAGAGAAGAACTCAGCAGAAACATACAGGGTTTGTGTGTTAAACGTGTAAATAAAACAAAACACAACTCCAGGTATGTTTTTGATGAGGCAACAACATTATAACAGATCAAAAAAATGCATAATATGGGCCCTTTATGGAACAATTTGCTCATTATGACTTCGATCTTTGTTCATGCTCTGCTGATGCTACTCAAAGTGTAGTTCTGATACAGTATTATGAGACATTCACTGTTATGTAAGTGTGTTTGAAACGTTGCTTTTGCTTGTTTGCATATGTTTAATCAAAGATCAAACATAGCATGTATATCCTCTTACATCTTCCATCCATCTCATGTATGTAATTAGTCCATATGCTGATTCTGATCAAGCTCCCAAGGGCGCAGTACACATTCTCCTCATACTACATAACTATACACTGTACTCTTTACTAATATGCCACTTACTTATTAACCTTTGAATTGTGGGCCTATTAAAAGCAGCTGTTCTCTCCGATCACTAAGCCATGTCTTACTGGGTTAATTCCCCCACGGAAATGAATAAATGCAAAATGGTTTTCTCTTGGCGGCAATGATTAAATGTATGTTCGAGCTTGTGTAGATACTGTACAAGTAATAATGAGGATCACCATTAGTTAATGAAACAGGCTGGGGTCTATACAGGCTGCTGCTGGCAATATAACATATGAAAACAACCCTACTGAAGCAGTCGTATAAGACCACATTGAAGTATCTGAAAAGTTTATTTAGATGGGGATCAAAGCGAGCAGGCTGCAGTAAACACAGCAGAGCCTATAAAGCATTTGGAGCGAGGTTGAATTTTATGCGATTAATCATTGTGTCGTTTGCAGTTCTTATTACTTTTTCTCATTTCCGTCTTTCTTTACGTGCCAGAAAACATGAGCCTCCATTAAACATGTCTAATTGTGCAGCGATACCGTTATTTTAAAAAGCTTGTGATCACAGAAAATCCCATTACAGCTACGAAAATACCGCTTTTCAAGGGAAGGGACTGGCTGTGGACCAAAGTCTAAAGAAGGTCACTAGAGAAATTAGCTAACACTACTTAACCTACTTGTTTCCATGGAGATCTTATTGCTTTGCCTGGAATGTTCCCTGGTATGACATAAAACATACACATCTAGCATGTATTCATTACGGGCGTTTCTATTGCTCAGGTGACAAGCAGGTGGCAGACCCTACACAAGAAATGTTACATGGTGCAGCTTTAACATGAAGAAGCTAAAACCCTTTAACAATACAGTTTCACCCAAAGAACAAACACAAGAAATAGCAGAAAAGTTTGGTGTAGGCAACGGAAGTGAGAGGTTATTGCACTAAAAGTATTTGACATGGAAGTTCTATTTTGTTGTATAATTTTAGCAAGTTTTATGAACATTATTCAAAGAGTAAACACCATTCAGATTTTAAAGTCTGAATATGATTTGCAACAGATTTAGTGAAGTGCTACTCACACAACAGTCCATGGGCAGGTGCACAGTTAGAACATTTCAAATACAGTACAAAAACAAAAACAAAAAAAAATAAAAATATCCCCCCAAAAGAATGATAAATCCACTATTAAAAAAAAACAAAACAAAAAAAACATGAGCTGCAATATATAAATGGGAGAATTCAACATGCAAGTGATTAGATTTTAAAGTTTTATGATTCAAATTTCTACAGCTAAAATGGCATCATATTAAAAAAAAAGACCAAAAATTCCCACTACTACAAAGAAAAAAGTGGTCATGAGAAAAACTGACCTCCAAAAATTGCTGTTCCATCTGTCATGTATTGAACAATATGCTGATTAGTTAAAGATGAAATGAGTTAGATGCACACCTTATAAATCAATTTTCACAGGATTGTATGGTTTTATGAAAAAAATTTGATCCCACAGATTTGCCTCCCATTGAAGAGTTACAAAGCTAACCAGAAGCAGAAGAAAAAAAACAAATCCACTGACTATCTCATCCACGCTACAGTTAATGCTTCATTAGAATAAACAGCTTTCATTACAATAAAGATGTCTTCAACCACCCCCTGTGTTTCAATGAATGCCACTGCGGTGAAGTGTGCTTAGCTGACAGTGCCTCATATGCAGTCTGTGGTATTTACACTTATCCTTACAAAGAGTCAGCCCCAGCCCTGTATGTGACTGCTCTGAGCACCTGTGAGGCCCCTGATAGACCCCGGCCCAGACGCACAGCTGTCTGGGGCAGATACGCCGCCTGCCTGCCTCTCTGTGCCTATTAAGACATTGACGCTTTTAGCACCTAGCAGCACTAATCCTATAGCCTTATGCTCCCTGTTACCAGTGCCAAGCGGGCCAAGCGCGGAACAAGCTCTACCCACTCACTTAGCCTATATACGAGAATGTGAGCTATTCAATTGACGTGAGGAGTAGGATGAGACAGCGAGACAGCGTCCATGTTTGCTTTCAAGTAGTTTTGCAGGTTTTGTAGTTGTGCAGGTAAATGAATGTGTTTCAATAAGTATACTGTATATGACACTATGATAAATGTCAAGATAGCAAGATGATGATTTCATGATTACTTAATTTCTTGATAAACCAATAACAGTAACAATAACAGTATTTGAAGGTAATTGGTTAGCCTGATTCATCAGCCGGTTTCACTTTGTGGAAACCGTCTGACCTCGTCGTTCGCTCGACGGTAGGCATGTACTTTTTTATTTAACCAATCACTGCTATTTGGTCGTGATGTATGTAATGTGCCGCTAATGGGGTTAACTTTCCCTTAACTTTCCCTTCCATAAGAAGAAGGGCAATAATGTCTTTCTCCCAGGGACAAAATTCACCAAACATTCTCTTTGTTCCGGCTTTAAATCCTCAATCTCAGAACCGTTGCCAACACAGAATGTGTAGCTTCGTCTACATCCATCTCGACCGCTTTGTTTACTGTTTGCTGTACCACAAAAGGAACCAGACAGGTGCTTGAGTTTGACGCCATGACTTCGCAGCTCTTCACTGATTGGCAAATGTGTGGTCTACAACTTCAGGGTTCTTGCAAATTGTCTAGTGTATTCTGATTCCTGACCTAGTCACTGGAGAGAAATTAAATTGAACAGAGGCACTAGGTGGCACCAGCCTGCCTAGTACATGGTAGTATAATAGCACTAAAAGCAATGCAACATATAATGGCACAACAAATATGGTTACAAACATGCTACTTTGCTGATGGCTGTGCGCCTTTCAGTAATTACTATATTCACTTATCGTTCAATATATGAAAGCTGGAACAAATTTTTTTTATATCAATATTTTAACAACATAATACTTTTCTTTGCACTACTGAGACTGTAATTTTATTTATTTATTTATTTTGGCAATATGATTAGATTTGAGCAATAGAAGGTTAAATTAATAACTTCTAAGACTCATTACAGACTTTCTAAGACTTTAAGACTTTCTAGGCCAACTACAGTCAGTAAATACTCTTATTAGTCAGTGTATATGTCCAACCAGGATACTGACTGAATCACTATCTGGGAGCCGATAACTGATCCAGCAAAATTTTCAGTATCGGCCCCAATACCTATACCGGTATCAGTGTCTTCCTACACTGGACTATTGTGGCCAGTGACGAGCAGAAAAGCAAACGAAGAAGCAGTGGGAGAAGACACGCAGAGAAAGCCTGAGAGTAACCTGGCTTGTACGTGTGGAGGAGGTCTGGTCTGTACAAGAACCGCATACAAAAGCAACTGCATCACTGTCCTGGGGTGTACGTCCCATGTGTCAGCTTCTGCGCATGTCCCCTGTATTTATGCTTCCCTGTGTTATTGTGTGTTTGTGTGTGTGTGTGTCTGAGCAAGGCCGGGGCTAGGTTAAACTTGTACTCGTGAAGGGTTCCCAGAAGAGATTAATCATTCGCTGGAGGAATGCGGCATGGCGGTCATAAATCAACACCTGACCCTCTCCCACCTATACCCCCCTCCCCTCTCTTCGCGCACCCGCCCCCCTCCACCATAGGGAGCATCACAGGCGGCGTAAAAAGGGGTGTCATGGCGGATCGGCTGTAAACAAGCAGCCAACAGCCTTGACAGCCTCGTGAAAAGGAGGGGAAAAAAATCTAATTAAGAAATACCTGCAGTGACCTCATGTGTTTATAGAATGTAAACAGGTTGAATAAATATTTTATATGTTAAATTTTTAATGATATGGCTATGACGATATCTAGTGGACAAGGTGAATATATGGGTGTCTTCTATTTATGTTGAATTGGTTGGTTGCTGCACAAATCTGGCCACTAAAGACATATATTTGCAATTTCAAGTGCGTGTGTATATATCACAGTTCAAATGAATTAAAACATGCACAGTTGGCCAGTTCTCCAATGTCTATGATCGCTTAAAGAGCACATATTACGCTATTTTCTGATCTGCTATAATGTTTCCTCATCGCAAACATACCTGAAGTTGTGTTTTGTTTCATTCACACGTTTAACACATAAACCCTGCATGTTTAGGCTGAGTTCTTTTCTCAAACAGAAAACACTGTTCAACCCCGTGATGTCATATGGTAATACAGGAGGTGCTCTGCTGTGTTTTTAAACTCCATACACCTTCACTACAATCATATGGATAATTTCAAACTTGGATTTGCCAATCTCTACTGAGGTACAGGTAAAAGGTAGCTTGAAAAGTACTACTATATGACATCACAAGGTGGAACGGAGCATTTTGAGCTCGAAGATGTAGAGACACTTACATTCGTGTAATATAGGACCTTTAATATCTAGTAAATAGTCCCTGGCAGCTGTATTGTGGTTGCCTATCCTGACAGTTTGCCGTGCCGTGATGAAGAGTGGGTCAAATGATGAGGACGAATTTTCTAGGACACTATAGTACACCTTCACCTTAACATAACCACAACATATGAGAGTTGTAGTAATGGAAAATCGTCATATTTTTGCATGATATTTTGCACAATGTTATTAGGCACTTGTATACCAGTAAACATTAAGGACACCTTCAGCTGAGAAAGGACAGGGACATTAATCAAACTCACTGTTACAACCACTGGCGCTGGCGACAGCTTTGCACCTCTCTCCACACTCAAATATTGACTTGCATATTCACTCCCGGCTTGGTTTGACATCACTTTTTGTAATACTAGTCCTATTATTAATGCAAAAATACCTGGAAATGTCCTGTGACAGTAGTGCCTCAATTTTCCCTGTAAGAACTGTGGTTAGGGCTGCTACACTATAATTCATTCTGCCTCTCAAATGTTCAAGGGCAGCTGGGAGATAGTGTAGAACAAATGTTTTCATCATAACTTAACCAAGTGTGATTTCACTACAAAATGTCACTGTATTATTGGGCATCTTGCAAGCCAGGTAGTAAAAAGCTTGGGAAAAAAAATCATTTCTTGGTTGCGTTCAAGTACAGGAAATTGATTCTTTAATATTAAAAATTCAGCGACTGAGTTTCATTACTTGCTCGAGCTTTTTCCTGTTCCCCGGTGGAGTGGGAAAATATCACAGTTTATTAAATTACTTCAGTGAAAAAGTCTCAAGGGATGCCATCTTAACTCGCGTTCTCCTTCACAAGGCCATTTTAGACTGTAACTAGGCATGTCTGCTTAGGCACGGAGACAGGAGGAGGAGAAAGGGAACAACTATAAGCAGCCACAGGGATCAAAAGTTTAATACATTTGCAGTAGGAAAAATGCCATGCCAATTTCTTGTTTTCAGATTGATTGGGGAGACTTAAAATGCCAAATGTCCACAGTTAGCCTATTTAAATGTTTCTCAAACGGTGGTGCATGTCCAGCCTTCGCAGCTTGAGTATTTGCTTAATTTAGGGTCAATTACAATTCAAAATTCATCCATTATTATTAATTAATACAGATGAGGGGCAGCTAAAATGAATATTGTTCAAATGCAAAATTATGTTGTAATACAGTGAGTTCTTGAGTTGAGTTAATCACTGAAAATACCAGGTTCAACATTTGTGAATTCAGCTTTTGGATATTTTATGGTTAATGAAGAGCCAGATTTCCCTATTGATTACATTGATTGCATTGTGCTTTCTGTTGAAATATCTAAAAGGTCCATCCACAAATGTTGAATGTGATCATTTCTATTACTGACTAGACCTAAGAAGTCACTGCATTACAACATATATCTGCATTTTAACGATCCGCATTTTAGTTTCCCCCATGTGTATTAAATATTATTGAACTATAGCAGGGGTCATCAAACGAAGGCCTGCGGGCCGACTCTGGCTCACCACATCCCTTTCACCGGTCACCAAGCCCCTGTGCCCCCCACCACTTGATCTGGCCCTATGAGGCAATCTGCAAAAGTTGTCATGGTTGATTTTTTTAAATAGCTTTTTGGCAAATATTGTTGATTTTTTCAACAAAAAAATTATATTTATAATAAGTATTTATATTTAAATAATTCTTTGACGTATTTATATTTGCCTCACTGGGTGACCTCACTTTGGGACCTCCCATTCATTGAAGGGGTATATGGGCACCTGGGCTGGCAACCATTTTGTGTGCTGTGGTCCAAGACAAGAAAAATATCCGATGAAGGCTTTTGTTAATAAAAAAGCTTTTGGACATCAGCCAACTGAGTGTGCTATGCATTTTTTCACCCTGGTCTGGTTGCTCCTTCCATTTGCACCTCTACAAGAATTTTGGTGTGCATTTTCTGCTTCTTTGTATTTATATTTGCAGCCAAATTTGCCACCAAATGCTTGTCACCTGACAAGCCCGAGATCAAACAGTGACAGTCAACGCACGCGCAGAGTTCTATAATGCAGTTAAGGACAGCAAAATGGCAAGTGATAAAGTACGAAAACTTGAAAGAGAGTGCTGAGTTTACAAAGAACAGTTGATGACCGATTTATTTATTTATTTTTGTTCAGTGTAAGGAGCGTGCAGTTTGTCTGATACGTAAAGAAAGTGTGGTGGTTTTCAAAGAATATAATCTGCGTCGTCAGGGTCATACGATTCTGTTATACAGCTGACGCGACCCAGGCCGTCCATCACAGTCACGAGCGATAATGTGGCCCCCAGAGAAAAAAAGTTTGGTGACCCCTGGGCTATAGCATGTCGTGATGTCATTTACAACCCAGCAATATGTATAAACGGACATAGCTAACCCGCCAGCTGCTGAGTTCCAAATAGGAAGTGAGCATTGGGGCGCTACCGGCTCCATCGAATGTTTTCAATTGACATTACATTGAAAAATCGTCACCCCTCTTTCTGTAACTACTGCTGTGAGCCTCGTCATTTTGGTGTTAAAATATTCGTATTAACCCGCTCTACATGATCCTGGTGTTTTAATTTCACTGTTTTGTCCATAAATAAATTCCTATTCCTTCGTGAAAATACAAAAGAGTAACTGATCTAAGGTTGAAATCAGCACATCAACACCGTAAAGTTTGTGACAATGCTCATCCGATGAGGAGCTAATGTAAATAGTGTATTCAAATATTCTCTTTAAACTTTTACCACCTGGATCATACAGACATACCCTCACATAACCTGCACTGCCTACTCAACTTCATAGCACTTTGAAATGCTAAAGACTGGAGTTATTAAGTAAAGTTCTGCAGCACAAAGCAGCTTCAAGAACCCAGTGTGATTGCTTTAACTATACTCCCTGTCAAAGTCGAGCTCGGGTCGAGGTCTGACGGGCTTGTTGATCCCACCGCACCGACTTTACATTCTCTTTGAAAACTGACGCTGGCTTTAATATAACAAGAGAAGAAGAGAGTAGACTATTCTCAGCAGGCAGGAGCAGAGAAAGAGAACATCGTGAACATAGGACCAGGAATATGTGCATTATAGTCAGAGTCTAATATGTCTAATATGGTGCGCAGATTTCAGAGTTGTGCTATTTTAATTACTTTGTTTTTAACAGTTTGTGTGTGCTCATCCCATCAATAAATAAAAATCTCATTTAAAATTGTGGTTGATCAATATTTGGGGAAAGGAAGTGTTTTTGACATATTTTTGGTTTATCTAGTAACTATGAAAAAAAATAACTACCCTTTAAGACAGAAAACTATAGACTGTATAATGAAGTGGGCTAAGGGAGGGTGACGTCACACAGATGCTAGCAGTTATACGAGCAAAATTAGAACCAGATTATTTATTAGGAATAAAACTATATTTACGTACAATATAGTGAAATAAAAACACCAGGATCACGTAGTGCGGGTCAGTACAACTAGGGATGGGCATTCAATAAAATTAACAATTAACAATCGATTTTCGATTAATCATTAACATTTTTATATTAAAATGATCATTATTATTATTACTATTACTAATCTGCATAAATAAACTAAATTTTACAACATATAAACCATCACCACTATAGAGCCACATCAGCCTGTTTATTAGATTATAATGTGTTGAATGCAGCTTTGTGCACTTCTGTTTATGTTTTACAGAAACAAAACTTAAAACCACAAGACTAATTTGCATAAACTGTAAGTGCTGAAAAAACCAAACAAAAAAAAACTGCTCTTTCCTTGTGCGCTGATGCAGTTCAGCTTCTGTCGGACTAAAGGTCATGACTCTCTCTGTGACAGAGCGATGCTGATGTTGATGCTGATGGTGAATCTGTTCTGTGTGTGTGTCATGTTGGAGATGGTTCATGTTTTCAGAGATCATACATGTGCAGGTTTAGTGCAGCTCTTTATTTAATTCACTCACTTTATTTATTTTGGCCACTGTTTAGTGTCTTTTGGAAGCAAGAGCACTCAATTTTATGTTGCAGTAACTGGGATATTGTGTATACCTGCACCATGATGAAACCGGGATAATAAAACAAATCTTAACCGGGTTACTGATGTGCATGTAAACGCACTCATTGAGTGGAATAGAAATTCTTAATGATCAATTATCGATTAGTTGGAGCCAGCGTCGATGGAGTTGGAAGCGCCCCCTTGTACATTTCCTATCTGGAACTGTTTATATAAATGGACATAGCTAGAGGTTTAGCTATGTCCATTTATATATACAGTCTATGCATAAAACAGCATATTAGTACATTTTAGCCAATAGCTTTTCTGCCACTCATACTATGCACCTCTGAATATAATCAATCTCAAGTAAGAAGAAGTGAAGTGTCTTCTCAAAAGACACAAGGGCAGTAACAATGACGGCTGAAATTGAACCACCAACCGTTTGTATAATGGGAGAAAACCAGCTAAGCAACTTGACCCAGATTCTATTCATACATTCATAGTATATTCTGAACGCACTGAAGATAGGCAATCACTTTTTCCTTCTTCCTTTTCTGTGAGGTGTGGAATGCGTTAGTACATTTCCATTACCGGGGGAATACATAGGGAAGAGTCTCAATTGAACGCTGAAAAATCGTCAGAAAGAGCTAACGGCGTCTTTGGAGGATGACTCAAAACCAGCCGGTCAGCTGTCAGACAGATGTGCGAAATATCCTGCTCGGCTGCCATTGCTCCGAACACAAAACCCACAGGATCCATGGGCAGGGTAATCCAAGTCGAAGGCTGCTCTCTCCAAGCGCCACTGTTCCTAAGGCAGAGCTAATGTCTGCTGTCACTACCACACACAAGCGGATGGAGTACAGAGAGGAGGGAAGACGGAGATACAAAAATGTCTTTAAAGAACAAAACTCAAGCTGCAAAGGTCAAGGAGACTGTGGGGTACGAGCACGACTCAGAATAGAGCTGAGAGTGTGGCTGGGAGAAAGCAGATTATGAGATATTAAATGTGACGGAAAGTACAAGTCTGTTTTTGTACTGGTCCCAAGCCCGCATTGGACCATCTGCCGGAGTACCTCATTTTCAAACTGTGAAACGTGGAAGTAGATATTTAAATCTGTCTAATGAGTTGAGTTTGTAGCTCTCGCAAACCCTTTGGCACAGCGGTAGTATTCACATGCACATTTTAAAGAAGACATATTGTGCTTGAGTCTGCTTAGTTTAGTTAAGAGTTTAGTATTCTGGCCACTCCTCCTTGTCAAAGCCTGATCTTGCCAGTTGGTTGGTTGGCTGGTTAGTACTCGGATGGGAGGCTGCTGGGAATATCAGGTGCCACAAAGGGAGCCAGTGGCAAAAAGCTGCCAGTGTGTCTTTAGGCAAAACACTTCACCCACATTGCCTACTATGAATGTGGTGTATGTGTGAGTGTTGGTGGTGGTTGGAGAGACTGATTGTGCAGATTGGCTGTGTAAAGGGCAAGTTATGTGCAAAATATATAAGAAAACATATGATATATATTTCTTTTTATGGGAAATTTAGCTAAATTATGTAAATGTCGGTATTTGTTTATTTGGCAAGGCACCAATGGTCTCGTACTTCATGATTAAAAAAAAAAAAAAAAAATTTTCTGTGCTAGATCTTGTTCAAAAACACTTCTGAAACTTGTGTTAACAACTGCTGAGCTTTAGTCTTCAGAGTGAGAAAATCAAATTAGTGTATCATATCTGAACAAAGTACTTTAAGCTCTTTTGAAAGATCGGGGCAGTATCCTCAAGGCCTTTGTCACTTTTGGCCTGTCACAGTGTTTCTACAAACTCTCTGCTTTTCACAGCTTCCCAAAGGAGCACAATTAATAGCGAAAGTTGACAAGTTGAAATGTGAAACAAAGAGGACAATGGAGCATGAATGGCTCCCACTGAGGACCTCACAGCCGGGGCAGACGGATGTGAAGGGGGACAATAAGAGGCGCACCACTGGATACGCTCACTCCAAATGAACACGCGCGCCTTATCAAAGACTTAGACATTATTCTGTCTGCAGTAAGAAAAGACCAGAGCTGTAATAGAAATAACGCCTGCAGTTTTTCTGTGGGTTGTGACATATAGTTCATGGCGATTCAGGCTTGACAAAACACAAGCTTGTTAGAGGCGTATTACATAGGAAGTTCATAAAGCGTAGCAATTTGTGGTAAGAAAACACACTTTCTGTGGTTTTCCAGGCTTAATTAGCATGGTTAATTTACAAAATCATCAAACACCATCCCTGGCCCAAATAATAGAAAAGGCTGCACCTGGATGGGCATCTGGTGTAAAACCAATGCCACATCAATAAGGACATTAGATTATTAGAGGATTATTGAAGATCTAATATGCAATGCAATGTTAATCTACAACAGAGGTATCTTAAGGATGCATCATGTAACTTTTGGGGAGGAGGATGCCCCACAATATGGCATTAAATGTATCTATTTCCATGGAGACAAGCCTGCAATGCCTCCAGGCCAAGTTACTGGTCAGATCCGTGGAGAGACGAGCTCACTAACTGTAGGGATGCATGTTTTATGTAGTATTTTTGAACATTAAAACACCTGTAATAGAATAAATCCAACATAGATGAGTTTAATGCCACAATGTGAAACCTGCAGTTAAAGCAAAAATATCTCCACGGAAACAAGCTTGTGGTGGAACCCCTTACCAGCAAAGCTACACAGTGCACCTTTAAGAGATAAAGTTTTATCATAATAAAGCCAATTGTTTCCTTTATCATTTATCATTAAAATCGGACCACAAATTTTAAAAATGCAAAACATGCACTTTTAATCCACTCATACCACATGGATATAAGGATATAAAATGTAATTCCTTCTGCATCATATGCCAGACATACCACTTACCCCTGTCTCTCTTTTCTAAAGGTCATTTGGCGTTAATAACATAGGTAACACATAAGTACTCATTATCCTGGTCCCTCTTATGATACTACAATTACATATCTACTAAGCCACATCACTTCATTTTAAAAGTGAGTGTATTGTGCAGCCTGTAGCCCCACCACTTCATTATCAAAACAGTGGAATTAGCTGTTTAAAAACAGGTATTCTGAGGCTGCAGGTGCTGTTAGTGAAGATAATTGCTTTCTTTATTTAAGCAGGCATCTTGTAAAAACACATCTTAACAAAGTCCAAAAACTTCACATGATGTCTTCAAATAATGCTCGAGTGGTTGTCATGACATTTTTCCCTGCTTGATAAAATGCCCACGGTAGAGAACAATTTTAATCTATCAAACAATTAAAAATATAGTGTGACTAAGGAAAGGGTCCCTTAGTTAAAAGAGAGATAATTGATATTGCAGATTGGAATTTGAGAGTTTTAAGATAAAGCAGCGCTCACATGGCCTTGGTGAGTTTGGCTTTGACTAGACTTATAGTTTGACAAACAAATGTTAAGAAATAATACTATAGGTATGTCGTTTGGAACGTTCCACAGCAAGGCATTACATTGCAGTTGACACCATGGGCCAAGTTACATGTCAGATCTGTGGAGAGGCAAGCCCACTCCCAGAAAAAATGCAAGAAGGTTTTAAGGTCAATAAAAACCCACATTATGGAGTAATACAGTGCACCTTTAATATTTGTAGAATTACAACATTATCATTCCTCCACCAAGTAAAAATCTCTGGAAGGGAATTTGACATTCCCTGGATAACCTTCTCCATGCATCTTCACACTCAGCTATCTTTTCTATTGAGTTTTTGCCTGTGTGTCCAAAAAATGAACCCCTGCCCTCTTAAAACCTTTCATAACAGACCTGAGAACTAACCATTTCACTAACAGGGGAGCTTAGCACAGTGCGGTACGGATACTGTCATTCAATATAATAAATAAAAGGTTGCTGTGGCTCTAAAAGGAACTTGTTGCTCTAAATCTGCTTTGAAATTGCCTTGGCTTACTCACAAACATCCAGCCCACTGTACCAGTTCATTTGCCTGACCCTGAGTGGGAACTGAATTGGACGGGAAGGACACAGCGTATTAACCAGACTCCGAGCACCAACACCGGGTCACGCTTGGAAATGGCATTAGCAAAACCGGGCCCTTGAGGTTTTGGTAATGTCGTTTTCCATCTGTTTGTGTGTGAATGTGACAAGCAGGAACGGAGGAGAAGAAGAGGTCACGCTGTCTAACGCTGACTCCTGAGCAGCCACATAGCCAAATTATATGGTGTGAGTAACTGGCTTGTGCAGGGCTTCTGAACAATTGATTTATTTTTGAATTTTCTTAGCTTTTTGCCTTGTGTTGCTAACAGACAAATTTGTGTTGCAATTATGATTTTTTTTTTACTGCTAAACTGGTGCAAGAATGACACAACTTTAGAACATGTTTACACAGTATGCTCTAAAGAGAAAATATTTAGTTGCTTACAAAAGACATGATTTAAAGGTGCACTATGTGACATTGTCTAATAGAGGATCCACCACCTCCTTGTCTCAACATTTATGCTTTTCCTGGAATATTTCACAGTAAATGCATGTATGTATGTATGTATGTATGTATGTATGTATGTATTATTCAATTCCTTGAGAGAAGAAGGTGTCCAGAAAGGTTACATGGTGCACCTTTACATAACTTCATCAGTGTCTTAATTGCTACCATATAAATGGGATATTAATCTTGCAGCCCTAGTTTTAAATTGACTTTCATGGGAAATTGAGTTTTACAACCATAAAGGATACAATACAGTGGTAACTTTAAAGGTGCACTGTGTAACTTTTCTGGTGGAGGGTCTGTCATCTGCTTCTCTCCAAGAGTTATTGCCTGGAATGTTCCACAGCATGGTATTACACTTATTTATCTCCATGGAGACAGCAGGTGACGCCATAAGGCCAAGTTACAAGTCAGTTCTGTAGAGCAGCCAGCTTTTTAGGGCAATAAAAACCTACCCTGATTCATCAGCTGGTCTGTGCCATGTTTACAACCAGTGGCAGGCCTTATTGTTTTTTTGTTTTTGTTTTTTTAAAATAAATTTCAACCTTTTATTATTGTCTTGTGTGCGTATCGTCTACCACACAGCCTCAACAACTATTGCAGCTAATAGTAATAATATTAACAATAATGATAATAATAACAACAACCCATAATTAGCCTAATACTGTTAAAGAAAAACGTGTTTGAAGCATTTCTGCTTTGTATGACTCCACCCCATTAAAATATTTCTCAAATGGCAGTGCCCCCCCTGCTGGTGACCCACGCCCCTCCAGTAGATGTGGTCTGGTGCCGACTCTGTGCAAGATGGATACATTTAAAGCCATACGGGACATTCCAGACAACACAATAACATCTCCATGGAGACAAGCAGGTGCTGGACCCTCCCCTAAAAGATTATACAGTGCACCTTTAATTCAACCAGCTGTTTTTTTGTTTAGTACTTCATATCCATATACTGTGACATCATTGCAAAGATTAAATTTTTTTTAAATAAATCTCATACAAGTTGAATGAAGAATGCCTCAGAATAACCTTATAGATGAGTGTGTTGCGACCTGTGGTGTGTATGTACGTTCGTGTGTGTGTGTGCGTGCGTGTGCGCATGCATTAGGGCTATTGTGTGAATCCTTCAATGTTTAATCCTCTAATCTGCTGAACCCTGGAAATCACTGCAGTCATCTGTCAGCCAGGTCAGCGCAGGCTACAGGCTCAACACCATCCGCCACACACACACACACACACACACACACGCTCAGAAACACACACAAACAAACACACACACACTCAATGATAGTCATTTATTCCACGGGGCCGAGCTCATTGCAGCCTAATGAAGATTGATGCTGGACTTGCCAGGCCTCACAGGTGTTGCACAGTAAAATATATGTATAAACGCGTAACCCACATAGAGAAACAGAGAGAGCTTGGCAAGAGGTTCATTAACAAAAATTATTTATTCAGCGGTCATTTTGTTTATAAATTAACTTCCACTGGCTTGGAACTGGTTGCATTTTCTCTAAGCGGAAGCTAAAGCAAATCTCATGCTATAAAGCTAAAAAGTACGGAGAAAAGTAGGTACTATCCATCTATTTCTCGGTTTATTTATGAAGAGGAAGTGATAAAGCCAGTGATCTCTACTAGGTTTACACTTGACCCCACGGCTTAATACGTTCAAGTATTAGCAGCCTGTCTGGCTCACCTAGGTGCAGACAGAATCAACTCTAATTGTGGATTTTCCATGTATGCATTTATTTATTTATTCCAGTTCTGCTATAGTCACTACAGTCTCTCTTTTTTTTTTTTTTTTTACTTTTAAGCCCTTTCTTATACAAATAAACCTCTGTACAAATAAACTTGCTTGTGACACTACCAGTAACTTCAACTGCATCATATGAAATATTATAAACAAGGAAAAAGCATAGCAACTTTATAACAGTATGGCACACCAAATGACAGCTGTATTGCCTGTGTACACTGGTATGTGAATGTCAATGTGTATGCAAATAGGTGAGTGGTTCCTTGATGTACTTTGAAGTATTTTGAGTACCAGAAGGTGGAAAAGCACTATATAAAACTGTGATCATTTACCTTAACTGGTCAAATAATTATGTGCTAATCATTTATTTTAACAGGTTTAAGGTTTCTATAGACTGCAGGATACAAAACTTGCATACAACTTTTTTCTTTAACAGCTCTCCACTTGTACAGTTGGCTTTTATCTCATCTACAAGCATTTTACATTTAAATCACTACATTCAAAACCGATTAATTGCGGACCAACGGGTCAAGGTTTCAAGCTTGTAACAGTATAACTCTCTTTTATAACCCAACTCTATTTAGCTTAAAAAGAAAAGAAGAAGAAGAAAAAAAAAAAAAAAACTATCGATGTACAGTGCGTCACTATGGTAACAGGGTAGAGTTAATCTTGCCCAATAGTTGTGAAGGTCCACTAAGGACATGGACTTTTGGGACCCCGGAGAGGAGTGCAAAGCTCCTGGGGCAGACAGTGTGCCAAATGGGACAGCCTGAAGGCCTGTCTGGAGATTGTGCTTGACACGGTCCTGCTGCTGTCCACAGAGAGCTCCTATTAGCACTTAAGGCTGGCTCAGACCGGCCAACACATATACGCATTTAGGCACTGCCACTCTAGTTATCATGATTACGACTGACAAGTTAGAAAGGGCTTAAGGACTGCTTTGAGGTTGGAGAAAAAGGGAGTGATTCAGATATGCAATAGAGCGCACGGGTTTCATTATTATTCCTTTATAAACTCTGGGTGTTTGGTGCAATGTGCTTTGGACAGGAAACAGTTAATCATGGTTAGGGATGTAACAATAACAGAAATATTGTGATATCGTATCATCAGAAGTCTCACAGTAATATTTTCTTTGTTTTTCCTTAATTTCATTGTTTTGGTGCAGCCTGAGCAAAAAAAACAAACAAAAAAAAACATAGAGAACTACATAAGTACATGAAGAAATACTTGTTATTAAGCACTTTCAAATCTTAATTATTAGAATTATGACAGAACCAAAGGCTTGTAAAGGAAAATTTAAAAGAAAAAGTAGAATATTCACAATTCTGTTATCCTCCACAAAATACTGAAATAAATACTGTACTGTGAGATGTATATCATGAAAATATCATATCAAGAGATTTGGATATTGTTACACCCCTAATCATGGTACAAGAAGACATGAACACATAACCATTCACTCATATTATTAGTTTCCAATGTCGTTATCAAAGAACTAAATAAAATACAATCTAAGCAAGCGCCCTTGAGAGTTTTATCCTTGGATCAGCTTCTATTATGACTTTTCTTTTTACTTGACAAGCTTCTTAAAACCACTAGGCCTACAGAAGGGCATGTTTTTATTCACTCTCAACACTTTGGGGAAGAGCTGCCCTTGGCTGAGAAGCAAAACCACAGCACTATCATAAAGGCGAAGTGGATGTGTCTTGCCCAAAAACACAACTGAAAAGAACTGGAAGTGAACCAACAGCTTTCTATTTATCAGACTATACAATTCTATCCTTGTTTAAACCTTTTTTTTTTTTTTTTCCCCACTGTGGCATTAAACCTGTCTATTATTTATTAAATTACAGGTGCAATAATACACAACAAAAATCATAAATTCTACTGTGAGCAAGGTTGCCCCTCCGCTGATGTGACCTGTAACTTGGCTTAGTGAAACTGTCTCCATGAGCCACAGTAGATAAGTTCAATGAGATACATTTGAGGATGAGCAAAAAGATCTCCAGGGACACTAGCATGGGGCAAACCCTCGTCAAAGGTTACATAGTTCTTCTTTAATTCTTTCTTTTATACCTGTATGTTGTTGTTGCCACGGATAGGTTTGAGTGGTACAGAATAAGAATAGGTCTCACATCATGAACAACTGATTCACAGTAGTTATAAATACAATTAACCAGCCCATTGTAAACAGACCTTGAAACATTTTCTCAATAAAAAGAAGAATCACTACACCACAGCACTGCTTTCCTCTCATCTATAAACCAAGATTCAAGGACGCAGCAGTCAGATAAAAGTCATCAGAAAGCTCTCTGGATCAAATAGCAAGGGTTAAAGGTGGAGGAGGAGAGTGTGTAAAGCCTGCACAGACAGACCGGGTCAGACTGGAGTGTGAATGTTAGCAGGACATCTCATCGTCCACATTATCGAGATCTGAGCGCGGCATCTGTAGTGTGTTTTGTAGGCGCTGCATGGGTGAAAGGAGCTACAGCTGGTGTGTGGGTCTGGGCCTCTCACACCCAACTTGATCCTGAAAGTTCCCCAGGCCAGAAAGTTCACACAGTGAACAGAACAGTGATAAATGCATGCAGTGTCTTTAGTATTTTCTCAATGTTGCTGAACCTGATCACCTATTAGGAAAATAAAATTCAAAAACAAAACGTAAGTACACAGCAATGGGAGAATAATGATGAAAACGAGGATTGATCTGCAATATGGTATCCTGAAGTGATTAAAGTTTGCTCAAACAAGCACAAATCTCTCCATATACACCTCCGAGAGGGTAAATGAGAAGGGGAAACAACTATAGTAAAAAAATAGATTTTGCATAATGGATCTGCTTTTGATAATTTGCATAATGGGTCATATAAGTCATATATTCAACAGTTCAAATATTATTCTGTTGCAAATAAATCACCAAAAATGTCCCACTAGTGCAAAGAAAAAGTTCCGTCAAAAATGTCTTAGTAATTGTTGACCTAAGATCTCTAACATTTCAAAATAGGGACCTGTGAAAAGAGGGGCGCATTGCTGAATGTGATGGGACATGAAGGAGCAGACTAGATTATAACTGCAATAATGCCACATGATTAATAATGTAATGATTTACAGTTTTTATCAATCGTAACACATACAGTGGATTAGCAGTACACAACCAAACCAGTAAACTCAAAACGTCTTGGTTTCTTTGCAAGAAAAAAAAAAAAAAGTATTTTCTGTATCTTTTTTAATATATAATTTAATGTGGCATAATATAAAATGGGACTTTCTGGGACGAGGGGCTGGGGTGTGTACGCTACAGTCCGCATCCTTTAACAGAAAATAGGCCAAAAATTCAATCTTTCAAAATATTCCATAATCCTTTTAATAATAATTCCATATAAGCCTAGATTGTAATGGCTTAAATGTAGATCTACATTTCCTTTTTTCCCAACATAATTCTGTAAAGTTAAAAATATGCATTTGATTTGGAAAACTAAGCCAGCCATGGGACCCAGATAAAATATTAAAATTCAGCACAACTCACAGGCAGACAGCCTAGTTTCAGTTATGAGCGTGGGGTAATACAAAGACCTGAATATAATCTGACATTCATAAAGGGTTGTAAAAAAAGGAAACGTCAGAATCTGTGCGCAACGCGGCGACGCAAAGCGGTGGCCATCCTCAGGACACATACAGAGAAGAAGAGCCGTAATGACAGCTCGTGTAGCCAATTAAAGCACACAAGTACCAAGTACTGCCATCTTTGTCGCTGCAAAGTGAAAGCATCTATTACTTGAGGCAAACTCTGGCTCTTTCACGCAAGAAGAGAGTGCCACGATAATGAATAAATGGGAAGATGCTGCTGTGCGGAAATGCGTCTGAGGGGGTATAGTGAAAGGTTAGCGAGCCACGGCCCCTCAAGACACGAGCGCAGCATACAACACTGGCCATTAGCGCGGGCAATGACACGAGTGATTCAAGTGGCATCTCTCGAGAGGATGCCACGCGCAGTATACACAGCTCCAGTACGCAAAGTGTCAATGCACCGCTATGCATAGGTCATCCCTCCCCACGTATAAGCAGCTGCTGCACCAATGACACTACAACATTGGCCACTCCGTAAAGGACTCCAACGTGACTGATGCTGACCGGGAACACGCTCACACAATGACCAACAAAGCTATTTCAACAGAAGGCACCTCAATGTCATCGCATCGCATCGCCCTCCCCGTCCCTCTGCGTTCACACATGTGCTGTACGCGCTGTGTAAACAATACGAGCGCATACTCCAAGCAACGTTTTCAGCAAAATGTCCGTGAATTACATACCTGTTTCTCACTTGTGCGGACCAGAGAACGTAGAATCCTCCTTGCTGAACTTCAACTTTTCCTTTACTCCACTCGTACAGACCGAAGCGACTTGCCACTTGTCTTGCGCATACTTTTCTTTTTGCCCAGTCTGATCTGACGCGAAGCTAACGCACGTACAGAAAGATGAGAGCACCGGGGTGAGCTGATAAAGAGGGTAGCAGCATCTCAGCGAAATCTGGAAATCAAAAGGTGCAATCCATTCCGCGCCGGTGGTGCTTGCAACGGGAGCGAGTGAGAAGCTACAAAGGCTCAGCCCGAACGAGTGTGCGTAAGCGGAGTGTCTTTTTTATAATAAAGAAAGAGCGGGATGCACGTGAGCTGCGGTCGATCACAGTAGAGGCTGAGACGGTCCACACATGCACCGTGCAGAGGGGATGACCGCGGCGGGGTGTGCGCGCGCTCACTGCCAAGCCAAAGTCAATGGTCCAATGGTCATTATCAGTGCATGTCGGGAGTAATCCACTGCTGGAGAGTGCAGCCAGCAGTAGCTCCGTTCTTAAGACTTCACAAATCAGCTGCACTCAAGACAGCTATTGAACCTAAGTATTTGGGTTAGGCTTCTTATTTAACCTCTACCTTTACCTCATAATGAACACATGGGGATCATATATGTCAATACATCACCTTTGTATCAGCGCAATATGGTGCAGTACCATCCAATATCCCTAAGACTAAGACAAACTTTAATGACCCACAAGGGATGTTATTTGGACACAGTAGCTCACACTCCACAATATATTGAAATAAAAAAGAGCAAAAATATAAAAGGTAATAATAAAATCAAAATAAGTAGCAGAAATAGCAAGAGACTGGTGTCATATAAAGCAGGATTATATAAATGTATATGCACAAGTAAAAATAACATTTTAAAAATATGCATATATAGTAATACAAATCTATCTCTCAGCTCACAAGAGGTGACAAGGAGAAAACAGTGCAAAGATGAATTAGTGATTGACATGACAGGATGTTGTCTATTAGATGCATATGTTTCTATTCATTTCAGGGCATACTGGTCAGTGTGGTGCTGTTTTGCTCATTAAAACCTGTTCAGCTTGCTTAATGGTAGAGGGATATTAAATCAAGGTAATCAATCAGTCTTTAAATCAATCCAAAGCCCAAGGGAGCAATCTTTCTATTGGATCCTTTTTTCTGCACACATGAAACTGCACAGCCCTGAGGCTGTAGCTACCTCTGGGGTTACTGTGTACATACATCTATAGTGCATCTAAAATATGGAAATACACGTACAGCATTGATTGATCATGGATTATGTTTTATAATGAAAGGAACAAGCCAGAAATTGGGTGCAAAAAAAAAACAAAAAACAAAAAAAGAAATCTAAACAATGTTATCAGCTGTAAGATGAGTATATGGCTTTTAAACAGAGAATAAAAATCATCATGATGACTACATTTTCAAAACAGACTCTTCAATGAACCATGGTCACCTCAACACAATCCTTAATGTTTTGTAACCTTTAAAACATAAGTCTTACAAAATGTTGTGCGTAGCAGAATTATTAGTCAGACTAGTAAATACTGGATGCACATGTTCTAAAATGACAAAAGAATGACATAACTAATGTAATAGTTGTGTGCACATTTCACAGCAGCATGCTTCATCACTTTATTTAAACATGAGCGGGTACACTGAGAACTGTATTTTGCTTGTGCTGTGGGCATGTCTTTTGGCAGCCCCTGGTCTCATTACAGTGGCCCTGGTGCCTGTGTCTCTCTCTGAACAGTGCCCCTCTGCACTGCAGGCGACTCCACATTTGCACACTGCCTCATTTGCCTCTTCTGCATTAGTGGCAATAGAAAGGTGCAATAACACAAGCATGCAATTATGCAGCATAACTAGGGAAAACATTGTTAACAGTTAGCCTATTGCCTCTCACTCTCCGAGCTGTAAATGCATATTTCCCAATGGAGGGATGATAATAACGCCTGCTTATTTGAAAACACCTTGTAAGGGGAACCTTGTGGCTCTTTTGATAAAGATTTCATTTTGGAGGCATTTTTATGCATAACCAGGGATTGGCAGGGGACGTGCACCTCCCACTTTGGACTACAGTTATTTAAATATTTAAACTTTTTGTTCCCCAACTGAGTGAGATGTACAGCCAAGATGAAATCTGAAATCATAAAAGCTGATTTAAATTCTCCTAAGGATGCAGTTAAAGCCGGAGTGAAGGGTGAAAGAAACAGGGAGGGACTGGGAGCCTCTCTAGTGAGTAACACAGGTGCAGACTCAGATGAAAAATGGAGATGAGGCGAGGACGGCGTACAGAACCATTTTAAAGTCCCCAAGTGATAACCTAAAAAAAAAAAAGCTTTGAATTGTGCGCAGAAGCCATTTTTAATCATGCAGGTGCAGCCTGTCCAAAGGCCCACTGTTCCCCCATACTGTCCATTAGTGTGTTTTTATTACATTTATTGAACTTGTATTTTCCAAGACAGAAGACACTGGCTTGTTGACCATAACGAATTGCTGCTGGTCATATACTGCAGCCTGCACTCTCCAAAGTATACAAAGGTAGATCATTGTGGAAAAAGTCTACATTGACCCAGCTCTGTTCCCTTGAGTCTACAGTTAATATAGAAAGAGCTTTGTGTGAGTATGAATACCCACAGCAGAACCCTGTTACTACAATGCATAATGATAACACTATTGTTGCTATTCAAACACAACCACCCAGGTGTGCAAAGTACTTTAAATTCTAGATACAACTACTGCTACAATGGGCTGTGTTTACGCTTCCTCTGGTTTGATCACAGTTAAACCTGGGTGTAGACTTTGTTTGGTCCTGAGTGCATGTCTGATCATTGTAATCATATATTTTTCTACATTGTATCTTTTTGAGTAAAGTGAATTGCTGTAGGCCCGGGGTCTCCTTTTCCCCCCAGTGAGCTACCTTAACAAAACGAAAATGCCAGATACAAATTTTTAGCACAAGAAATTGAGAACCATTGAGAACTTAAACAGGGTACAAATATATATATATATATATTATATATATACACACATTTATTAGTGCACAAAAAATTAGGCTTCAAAATTATACAATGGTATTGATAATGGGCATTTAATTAACCAAATTTTAGTTTAGCAGTGCAAAACCTATAATGCAGAAATCTCTTGGGAAGCTATTTGTAGCTCTCTTTTTCCCCCTTTTGTTAGAACTGGAGACTCCTGCTGTGGGCCATAGGTTCACACTTTGCGATTAAGTCTTGGTGTTGACCTTGGTCTAATCTAGTCCTGGTTTAGTTCTGGGTTTAGTACATAACCACAATTAGCAGAGATTAACTCACTCATATCTGTGGCTCAGAAGAGGGCCCTAAACAAGCTCCTGTCCAGCCTGGATAACACAGCAACATCAGCACATAGGAGAGCACCTTTGGGGACAGGCTGTTACATCTGTCCTGCTCCATGGACAGACTCCAGTCTTTTGTCTCACATGCCATATGTCTGCACTCATAACTATAGCTGATGAACACAACAGGATGGCCTCCTATGTTGCTATGATTGTTTCATTATTACTGATGCCAAAATGTGAATTTCCTTCAGGATCAATAAAGTATCCATCAATCTATCCATCCCTCTATTTATTTATTGCTAAAACAATAATGTTTCTGCTGCTGCTATAATTCTACAACCACATGTCTGAGCATATTTCTGTCTAGTGTCTTTTTGACTAAAATGGATTGCTGCTGGCCTCGGGTACCATGAACTGTCCAAACCATAGAAATGTAGATGGATGTGATAACAATGCCCTGACCCCTCTTGGCTGCCCCCTGCCCGTGAGGATTTGAAACTTGAGATGTCAGCATTATAAAATCTCTCCTCTCCAGCTGTCTGTATTTAAGTCCCTGCACACAGACACACCTCCAGATTAGCCTTAACGTGTGCTACAACAGACTAACATTACTGTGGTCTGTTGGCACGGCGATGGCGAGTGACCAGTGGACATGCCCAGATAAGATGAGCCAGAAGCTACGCGTGGGTGAGCAGAGTTTTGCACATTGGTTTAAAATGGACTTTCAACTAAAGCACCACAGCTCGGGCCTGCAGCCTGCCCAAGGGCCTCAGCTGGCACACGCCCACATTGTCTTTACCAAAGGGCAAAGAAAAAAATCTGTGCATTGTTTTACATTTGTGTTTATGTAATTAAACTTAGAGACAAAGTGAACATTTCAGGCGTATTCAACTTTTCTGTAAGTAAGTGATCGTGGTTTAAGACACAATGGAAAAAGGTCAGAGTAAGAATTGAGCCCTCAATATTTATGTTGTGCTGAACTTAACTCCTTCCACTTATTTCCTAATTCACTGGCTGTTGTCCAGTGCCTTTCTTACATATTTTCTTCTAATATCACTAATGAACCACAACTTAAAGGTGAACAACTTTTCTGGTGGTCTCCATGGCGATTTTATTACTTATCCTGGAATGTTCCATGGTATGACCATTAACATTATGCATCTATCATTTATTCATTATGGGTGTTTCTATTGCTCAAAAATACAACAATTCTCTCTGTGAATAGGGCTGACTCTCCACAGATCTGAATTTTAATGTAACATAGTGCTGTAAACTGCTTGTCTCCCTTGTGATAGCTAGGACTAATCTATAGTGTGGAACTTTCTGGACAAAGCAATTCCATAGAGACACAGCTTGGTCTATTTGGTGATATTTTTGCCCCTGTAATTTCCATGTAAAAAGCACCTTCTCTTTTATCTCTCTTTTAGTATTTATTTTATTTATTATGACCCTTTGCACATGAGTCTTTAATGTGTTTTAGTAAGCTGGGTTTTCAATGTATTTCACCATGCACTATTGTCACTTTTCAAATGCTGATGTATGTGTATGAATGTGTATGAAACAAACTTCATGTGTTGGCATGAATGAAGTAACCTTAAACCTTGATCTTTTTATGTTTATTATTTACCTCCTATCCATTCTCGTCATATTTCCCATTTTATTTTGTCATTTCAAATCTCTATCTGAAAAAAACCAGTGGTCATCATAAAATCCGACCTCTTCAGAACTGTCTTGTTCAAACGGGCAAAAAATAATCCTGAGGCGTGCTATCAAACAGTGTATGTGAGCTGTGAATTAGCTGACCTTTCTCTATCAGCTATCAATATTAGCTCAGGCTATTATAACATATCAAAGCCTAATGCTTATAGCCAGTGCTCCTGGGTGCTTGGGCCTCATGGCTGCTGTGGTGAAGGCTGCTATCTCCACAGTTACAGACTGCAGCGTGTCAGGGCTTCTATTTAACCTTGTACAATGAGTTTTAGTGCTGAACATCCATCACTCCCAATCATAGCACATCCTCAAGGGTTAATGCCCAATAATATGGACAACAGAGTGTGTCCGCTGTAGAGCTGTGTGGACGCGCCACTGCTGAGAGGAAGATGCATGGCACTGTTAATTATATAATCAATTTGATTAATTCTAAAAATGCAAATGAGCTAATTAAAGGACCTGAACTTATAGAATTACCACTGATTAGCTGGATCAGCAGTATTCCTGCCCTGTGGATACACCCTTATTAAGCTATATTAACTGAAGCTTTTCACTTTCTCATTAGGAATACAGAGATGACAGCCGGCCAAAACACTATGGGGGAGTGGGGAAAATAAATGAGGTAAGTTATTGAGCTCAAAAATATTTTTTTAAAACGTAGTCTTGTAACTGGATCAATGCTGCAGCTTTTAAAATATAATATAGCAAAATCTGTACTGATTGAACATAAGTACAATTGGTTTTGTAAGTACACTTTCTGAAGGACAACACCATCCATCTTCATTTGAATAACACATTTTATCAACACAGCCTTGTGAGTTTAACTTCTTATGATCTCATTTGAGCATCTTCAAATTAGGAGACTGAGCCAGCCATGAGATTGAATACACAACTACACAATATTGCTAATTATAAACTGCACCTCTATTGGGCCTGTCACAATAACACATTTTGAAGATACGGCTTATTGAAACTAATATATGCCACTGACACAATACACCAAGAGCAGAGCTATATCATGAAAATTATTCCAAATATTTCTGTTACGCATTTACAAGGCCAGTATTAGATCTCGGCTAGAATATTGCTCAGTGTTAATATGTAGTGCAGGAAAGACTTTGATGAACTGTCTCGAAAGTCTGCAGCCACAATGCATGCACATCATTCTCCACCTGCCATATCGTGCCCACATAACACCAGAGCACTATAGAGCACTCAGGTTGACCACACTGCAAACCAAAAGCAATTTTGCACTGGCATGTTGTGCATTTAAACTGTGCCACAGGCTTTTGCCAGCAGCTCTGGGATGATACCAGCCCACACAGAAAGTCCTGCCTTATAATGTACGGCGAGCCACCTATGTGTTTCCTGATGGGACCCTGCCCAGTGCTGCCATCATGCAAAGGTCATGTCTCACTCTGGCCACTAGGATGCTCAGTGTGTTGAATCCTCCTGACGGTGTTTCACACTCTGGAACAATGGACAAATTCAAGGAGCTCCTGAGAGCACAGCTAAGGGACGAGCCCCTTGCAAAGTTCCCTTTTGGATGAGAGCGAGATGGAGAGGAAAAATCCTTGCTTTAATTTAAAGGGAAAAAAAAAAAGTAGAGCATTAAAAAATAAAAAAACAAAAGATCAAAAGCTGCAATGAATAAAGAGTAGAATGAAAGACTTAAACACTTAGTTTGCATCTTTAATGAGTCATAGAAGTTACTAATTTAACTTTTTATGGCATAAATCTGATCATATTGCCAAAAAATAACCAAAAGTTTCCCAGTAGTGCAAAGAAAAAGTATATACGATAAATACTGACCCCAAAAATATCATTCCAGCTTTCATAATGAGTAGTCAACATAGTAATTAAGTCTATGTAGTAATTATCGTGATAGGCCTAAACTCCATATGGCAGTTTGGTGAGAACATGAGTCACGGTGAATGAAATAAATCACACTTTACTTTAGTAGCGTTTAAGATGTTTATCTCACTGTATCTGTCTTCTTGTTTGTCTCAGGAGTAAACAACACCTTGAATATTTATCATTACTGCCCCCCTCTGCCATTTTCTCCTCTCCCTCTGTGCTCCCGAGTGCGCTGGCTGATGCTGTAACAGGTACACAGGGGAGAGAGACACACAGAGAGAAAGAGAGAGAGAGAGAGAAAGAGCGGGAGAGGTGTGGGTGGTGGGGGGGCCCTGCTTGGCACACACAAGTCGAACCCGAAATTACATGAAGCGGCGGGGGGCAAATGAGCGTTTACAGTATATCTGAGGGGTGGGGTGTTCGTGTGTGCAGTGTGTGTTTTGGACGGATCCGTCGGCACGAGGCTTGCACGCAGCTTACGGGGCAGCGGGGGGTACGTGCGGGGGGTATTTGGAGGAGGGGGTGGGGTAAAACGTGAGGGGTGGGGGCAGAAATGCTGGAGGGCTTGCAGAGGAATAGGGCACAGCTGGTTTTTAATTGAGTCTCCCCCCTACCACACGATGAGTGACTATGAGCGAGTGTGTGTGCCAAAAAACACACACATACACACATTTTTAAACAGAGATTTCCCAGCTGACGGCACAGAGGAACTTAAATATGGCAACAGTGTCCTTACCAGTGCTCTGTCGTCGTGGTCGTGTGATCAGTCTCCACCAGTCATGACCACTGTGGGGCACTGGATAGTGTTTGGAGTTTTGGCTTAAATAAAATGTGAAAGCAGAGGATAAAAAACTGTTTCTCAAGATGTTTTTGAGCAATAAAAACATGTGTAATTCAAAGAAGCAAATTAATCCTTACTGTGGAAAATTTAGGTAAAGCAATACACTGCAAAAAAAACAAAATCTAGTTAAGATGACTTGAATTAAGAAAGTTTTTTTTCATGATTTAAGTAAATTTCACTTGACAAGTTAAATTATCTGCCAGTGGAAAAAGACTTTTTGTACTTACAAAATTTAATATTGCTTGAATTAAGAAAAATGCACTTATTCCATTGGCTGATTGCTGATGATGAGAAATATTACCAAAACAATACAATCAATTATCTATGTGAATGAATGAATTAATAATTAATTAAACAATTGAACTCAAGGTGCATAAATTCTTGTCCATTTCAGTGACCCATATCTGGAAAAACATCAGTATTCATCAAAGCAAACTGTGGTTTCTGAATATTTATTGACCAAGTTAAACAGACAGCATTTAAATATGAAATACCCAAATGAGTGTAGGTCGCTCTAAACTGGTGTCTAGAGATCTGAGATTAGGCACAACTTTAAGGATTATCAAAAGTTCTGTGTTGAGTCTAAATTGATAAAGTAAGCCATTCTGTGACAGTGCACATTCAACCCAGGGAGCGTGGAGATGTCCAGTCACCATGTGGTCCTGTTGGGTCCAATGAAGTTTTGAGTTTCTCGGGACGTCGGTTCTGAAGACTCAAACGCGATGAGACGGATGAAGGCCATGTGATCTAAACTATACTTCCAGACTCAGGCGGCGGGCGTCAGGCTGAAAGAACGCCATATCCTTTGAACAGAGGAGTGGAGGACGCCTTTCTAGAGTCTATGAGGTCTGGTCACCGACTGAAGCTAATCAATCAATAAAACTATTGGCTGCAAAAATGCAAATATTTAAATTTGGAAAAATGTGAAAGCTGTGCTTTCAATCAGATTAGCGACAGATATTTGAATAAAAACACGTCAAGCATGTCAACTTTAAACGGAGAGAGAATTTCTCGTGCATTGTCCCTCCTGTTCATCTCCGGGTTTGGAGTTCTGGCAATAGTTCATGGAATTAATTGTTTATTTAATTTCTCTTCTTTCTCTGGAAATGAAAACCCAACAGTGCCTTTTATTTGTGTCGATTACTTCAGCCAGCTGGTTTACCAATAGGCAAAACTTCTCTTTTGTAAAAGATATTTATTCTGTGAAAATGGTCTTTGTGTGAGATAGTTTTGGACAGGAAACATCTCAAGGCAATAAATCTTAATTTAGGGTGACAGGTCCAAGCTAGGGAGCTAGAGGAAATGGGGGAAAGGTACAGTGCATCCAAAGTTAACTCCAGTTATTGGTGCATCCCTAATTTTAATAATATTTTTCCTATACATTTTTGAAATACCTTTGCTTGTGCCCAGAATATGCAGTACTTGTTCCATTTGTGCCATCTCATCCTTTGCCTGAGCTGCTATCTGATCTGGGAGGACACACATGCAGCCTGCTCCTGGTTTAATGGCCTGTTATGAGATATGGCTCAGCATAATGCATCACTTATGAAGCAGTATCACAAAAGAACTCAAAGAGCGGCTTTCTAAATTTTTTTCCAAGCAATTATTTGGTCATTTGCTTTTACTCAGAGAAGTGATTTAATATCAGACATTTTTACTGCGCAGTCTCACCTTTCATTAAGAATTCAAACAAAGATGCCTGAATCCAATCTTGACCAGGTATTTGAGAGGTTTATTTAACTATGCTCTGTGCAAAGATGTCCATTATTAATAACACATGGCTGTTAAGTGATCTCTCGATCTCTGAGTAAAAAAACTAAAAAAAACAAATACTAAAATGGAAAATACTGGCTCAGTCAAAAAGAAGGCTTTACTGCAGCAATGGAAGAACAGTCACTGCCAGAAGTCACCTACCTCATTAAATTCAATATAATGCAACTCCTTGTAACAACATAACAGAAATACCAGCAGTGCGTAATGCATAGTGTAACCTGCATTCACATGTAACCCCAACTGCTAACTCCAAGGCACAGTTTATTATCACAGTATTCAAATTACACAATTGTACTTCATGCCAAATTTTATTTTTGAATATTTTACAAATAAATAAATTAATTAACATTAATATTGTTAATATTATAAATAATAACAACAACAACAAAATATAATAAATAATAATAATAATAATAATAATAATAATAATAATAATAATAATAATAATTATTATTATTATTATTATTATTATTATTATTATTATTATTATATTTTTATTTTTTTTAGGTATGGAATAAGCCTGTCATGATAATTATTGACTTATCATTCAATATATGAAAGATGGATCAATCATATTTTGAGGCCAGTATTTGTTTTTTTTTGCACTACTGGGACATGTTTGGTAAGTTTTTGGCTATATGATTAGATTTGAGTCAAAGAAGGTTGAATTAGTAACTTATATAACTCATATGACTCATTACAGATGCTGAACTAAGTGATGAATTAAGTACTAAAGTTTTTTTTTTTTTTTTTTTGCAGCATTTATTATTATTATTATTATTTATTTTATTATAATATTATTTTTTTTTACATTATTGTACATATAGAATAGTTTTTTGTGGTTTAAATTTGGCTTGAGTTGTGTGTCAGTATCATCGGTCAATATTAATGTTTATCATCTAGATTTACTTCAGGAATATATTCTTCAAACAGGCCTAGTATGGATTGTTATTATTACCACTGTCTTGCATATACCTACTCCACAATTTACATGCATTAGCACCACCAGTTACATACAAAGCAATAACACCTTCTTATCAGAATACAATGGCTGGTATTACACCAGAGTGAATACAGTTTCACAACATAATGAGAGGATATGTTGCCAGGGCCCATTCTGTGAATCCAGCCCTATGAAGACTTCACAGCCATAACAAGGTGCACAGTTCAAATGGATAGTGCAGCTATAGAAACTGTGAAACGCTACAGTTTCATATGAAAATAAATATGTTGTGCTTATGCTTGGTCTCATATAAAAGACTGTGTAGTTGTGGCTGTGGTTTAAGTCAGTCTACTGTCTAATGTGTGTGGCCTCAATGAAGAAAATCAGCTACAGAATTAAACGATTGATCATATGGAATAGAACACACATCAATGAGCACACGATCATAACAATTCTTGGTTTTATCTGTGTTATGATTATCCTCCTTATTCCGCCTCACCCACTTTCAGCTAAATAGGAATCCCATTCATGTCAATGGAGAATTTGGGAAATATTTTGACTCTTAAATATGGCCTAAAGTCGATTAATTTGTGTAACATGTTCAATTTTCATGTGCACCAACAAGTAAACACTGCACTGATTATCTGGGAGGATTATTTACTGTTAGAATCAGCAGCTCCATGCAAAATAATACAGCCCAGATGATGATGGTGGTGCCCAACGCAACTTCCGGAATAAGGTGAATAGTGTAAAATTGATATTCATTCCAATGATTGCTAAAGTGTTAAAGCCCCTCTGTGTCACTTTTAACCAAAATAATGACATAAAAACTTTGGATGTTTTATTGCACTGGAAAAGGTAGAAAACACATGCCTACTTGATGTAAAGGTTTTTAATTTTGGTTTAAATTTTCTATTTCAACAACATGCAGGTAACGCTTGTTTCCATGATAACATGCAGGTATCATGTAAAGTTATGAGGTGTTACACAGACTGTACGAAGAAGTGGACTAAATAAGTGTGACGGCACTCATAGCGTTCGGCTCCAGTCAAATGAAGCTCATAAGGCTGGCAGTTAGAGGGAAGAATTTGGAGCCACTTTCATATAAGGAAGAAGGAATTTATTTAGGGACAAATCAGCAAAATAAAAACACCAATATCATGTAGACATTTTCACATTTTAAGACCAAAATGAGGAGTCTGACAGCAGAAGTTACTGAGAGAGAGGAGACAATTTTTCAATGTAAAGTTGATGGAGTCGGAAGTGCCCCCATGCTTATTTCCTATAAGGAACATGGAGGCTAGCAGGTTAGCTATGTCCATGTTAGCTATGTCTGAGTGTTACTTATGAGTAAAACTGTAATTGTTTTAGCTGATTGCTTAAATGCCTTAGTAGTTAAAATAGACATTTTTCTTATGTCAATAATATTCCACTATTTTGTGACTCATGCACTGGTAAAACTGTGGTGTTGAAAGACGACAGAGTGATAATAAGCTGTAACCCCTTAAAGGCATACTTACATTTCACTGTTGCTTTTTTATCTGTTCACTTTTATAACAATGCACTAATCAAGAGTGTCAGTTTTGATTGAATGCAGCGCTAACAATTTCACGTTTCTTTTTGGTGAACAATTATTTTTAATATTTTTTTTTTTCCCTACAACTTTTAACCAATAGGAGCAGAACAGGCAGACAAACCAGCTGAAGCATTAAAGGTCCTATATTGTGCAAAATTGACTCTTGTGAGCTCTAAACCATTAGAATGCTGTTACTTCATCAAAAGCATACCTAGAATTATGTTGTGTTTCATTCACACATGTTTGAGTAATCCTTTATTATTAGTCTCCAAAGCTCAAAATGCTCTGTTTCACTTTGTGATGTCATGTAGTAGTTTTCAAGTTAACAGCTACCTTTTACCTTTTGTTCTACAGAGTTTGGCTTGAAGGCTGGAATTTTTGATTTTTGATTTTAGTGAAGGTGTATGGAGTTTAAAAACACAGTGGAGCACTTCCTCTATTACCACATGACATCACAAGGTGGAACAGAGTGTTTTCTGTTTAAGAAAATAACTCAGTTTAAATATGCAGTGTTTGTGTTAACCATGTGTAAATGAAACAAAACACAACTCCAGGTATGTTAGTGATGAGGAAACAACATAGAACATAAAACTGCAAAATATGGGACCTTTCATTTTATCCAATAGGAGCAGATCAGGCAGACACAGCAGCTAGAGCGCTAAGAGTCTCCAGTCTGGTTTTTCTCGATCGGATCTACATGTTGTCAGGAGGTTTAAGTGCGCTGTGCCTGTGATACGCCAATTTGCAGAGCGCCCCACACACACATGCACACACGCGCACACTCATGCACATACACACGCAAGCACATGCACATACACACATACTGACACCACATGACTGCAACCTCATTAGAGGCTTTAGCCCATGAGCAAGCAGGCCACCGCCACACTGGGCCGTGCCACATTTGCTAATTATAATAATAACAATAACACTGCCTTAGGATGCTACTTGCTTTTCTTTTCAATTAATTTTATCTGATGCACTCGAGGGGAGAGAAGTGGAAAGGGAGAGGGAGGGGGCAGGGGCTCGCGTGGGTCTATATGGGGAAATGATGTGTTTATTCTACATCCTTGGCTCCATGACAGTTTGCGTAATTGCGGCCAAATGACAGCAACAAGTCTGCCTTAACTTTAACTGTATTTGACTCAATGTGGCGACGTGTGAATAATAAGGATTCTGTTTGTAGCACCTGTTGCCTTGGAGCGCCGCTATGATAACTAGGTGTTACCTTAAATGTCCCTGGGAGCTCTCAATCTGATTCATGTAAGATGCAAATCTGAGGTACTATTAAAATGAGTGAAATAAATAAATACAATCAAGAAATCATCTATGGATTTGTGTATTTATTTATTTACTCTATTTGACATAGTTTATAAATTAGTGACTTGGTAGCAATAATGCATTATATTTTCCTTACCTTAAATTATAAAATAAATAAATACATATGCGTATTTATGTGTTATATAAATACATGCGTGTATGCCTTTTTAAAATAAATAAACAAATAAATGACATGTATCTAAATGACAAATTAAATGAAATCAGAATAGTTTATCACTGGTTTTCCAGATTATTATTTATTTTATTTTTTTACCTTAAATGTCACTGTTAGTTCTTGTGATGTTTCACGTAAGAAACCATTTCTAGTTAGAATTAAATTATTATTATTATTATTAGTAGTAGTAGTAGTAGTAGTAGTAGTAGTAGTAGTAGTAGTAGTAGTAGTAGTAGTAGTAGTAGTAGTAGTAGTAGTAGTAGTAGTAGTAGTAACTTTAAAAACAAAACTGAGTGGACAAAAGTAAATGAAATCAAAATAGTTCACAAAGTAGTGGTTTTCCAGAGATACTGTATTATATTTTCCTCAACTTTGAACGATAAGGATGGCTTCCATTCAGACCCAGATACTATAAGGATCAGGATGGGTGCATCAGCATAAACATGCACGTGGGCTCACGGTCAGATTGTGTTTTGATATATTCAGGTTTCTTATGTATTTTCTCTGTAAATGCATAGGTTATTTTGACACTTTTGTCGGCAGCATCACCGTTCTCCCACACCGTGTAACAAAGGGGGAAAACTGTATTATTCACAAATACTGGGGTGGAAATAACAGTAATACATCTACAGTCCCACTACTGTATATTCAATCTGCACTGCACCACTGTCAGAGATCTCTGCAAGGGCATTGTTCACGAGTGGAACAGTTGATCGATACAGAACATTGATACATGATCAGGACACAGCGTTTACGGCCTGCCTCATACGGATGGTCTGAAGGAACTATTCACCTCACTTGCTTATATGCAACTCCTGGAATAAGGTGAAGATACGACCAAAGTGACGCATTCTGCATTGAGAACAGAATGAACATTTTGGGACCTGATCTTGCTTTGTCTTTTACGGGATTATACAAGTCAGTGTCTGTGTACATGGGCTTATGAATGTGTGTGCGTGTGTGTTTTGAGTGCCTTGAAGGTGGCTAAGTAATATATGAAAATGTGACAGTCTACTATCAATTCTACTATTCTACTTAAAATAAATTAATAAATAAAACTTTGAAACATTAAGCAGAGGTGTTACCCATCTAGACTTGAAAAAGACAAAATAATGATGCTGTTTTATGGCCACTTGGGTATTTATGAAAGAATATAATAACTTTAATTAATGCTTAAATATGGACTTGGAGATGTGTATTTTTATTGCATTTATTCAGTTACAGCTGCTTATATCTCCACAGATCTGACCTGTAAGTTGGCCTGGTGGTGCCTTCTTGTCTACATGAAGATAGGTGAGATTAATGCCTGTGAAACCTTACGAGAGGCATCATCATCTCCATGGAGACAAGCAGAAGTTACCACAAAAGTTACATAGTACAACCTGAACAGTGTTCATCACTATTCAGGGCATATTCCCTTTTAAACAATATCCTCCAGTGGTGTCATCTGCAACATTTCAAACGCCAACTGTACAGCAAAATAAGATGAAACATAACACTGGAGAACAAAGGGAATTTGTGGATTGAAATCAATAGTTACATAGATTAAGGCCTGTCTTATTTGCATGTTGTCAATGTGCGGGCCATGTAACCACAGCCGACGCGTGCTCTAGAAATCAAATTAGCCAAAGAAAGACTGCATCTGTGTTTTTGCACTGCAGTGGCTGGGAGCTGGCTCAGAGCAGCTCATTGTGTAGTGAAGGACTTGATGAATGAGAGGATGACAGGCTGGTGTGTGTCAGTCACTCGGGTGAGCTCACACTATTGGAGTACAAGACAGCAAGGATATTAGGCAACCAGACAGGATTTAATTAACTGCCACCACGTCAGGCCACAGAGGAAACTACTGGTGCTGAGAGGGAAAAAAAGAGTTCTAGTGTTGTCACAATACTGGAATTTTAAAGTCGATTTCAATATATTAATAAAAAAGTCCATTAATCTAAGATGGTAGGAAAGTATGTTATAATAAATGGAATATAACATTTTAAATATTACATTTTAGTTCTGATATAGATCGAGATAATAAACTATAAGAGGGGTCCAAATTGGTCCTATGTGTTTTTTTGTTTTGTTTTTTCAGTATTGATACTTCAAATGAGTAGCTAGTTTAAAAACATAAATTGCTGTACAAATATTTAAAGGTGCACTATGTAACTTTTTGGTTGAGGGTCCATCACGTGCTTTTTTCTATGGATATGTCACTACTGTGCTTGGAATGTTCCATATTCAATTACAGGTGTTTTTTATAGCTCAAAATTCCTTGAAAACAGCCATTCTGCTGAATGTGAGTGGGCCTGCCTCTCCACAGATCTGACCTGTAACTTGTTCTGGTTTAGGAGATGAATGCTATACTGTGAAACATTCCAGATAAACCAATAACATCTCCATGAGAAAAGCTTTTACAAAACAAAAAAAAACAAAAAAAAGGTAACTGACAACTTCAGTTAAAGGGACAGTACGTAATGGACATAGGATCTCATTTAATAGCGTTGGAGACGTGTGGAGACACTTTTTTTTTCAATATTCCATCCAGTCCTTGTATTTGCAGAGGTCGCTAGTGCTAGGCTAGTGCATGTCAATGTCTTACTCACTCCACAAAACACCCAAAGTAAATCTGTTATTACGGCAGACTGTCGATGTGAATGTATGTGACAATAGAATAATTTTAGAAATAAAATCAACCTTGCATTTGAAGGATTTATGTCTGAGAAGCAGCAGTGAGTTGTACTTCCTGATAGAAAGCTCGGCAGCGGCGGACTGATATCGCCTAGCACTTATTTTACCGGCAAAGTAAAATCCTGCTGCTGCTGAGAAAATAATCCCTCAACATGCAAAGATTCATACGATGCAAAGTTTGTTTTACTTCAAACATTATTCTGTCAACACAGACATTCACATCGACAGACTGGAGTAATAATAGATTTGCTTCGGGTGCTTTGTGGAGTGGTTTTAGTGGTAGGATAACTAGCACCAGTGACCTCTACAAATACAAGGACTGGATGGAATTTTTTTTTTTTTAAAGTGTCTCCACACGTCTCCAACACTCTGGCTCACTAGGAAATGAGGTCCTATGTCCAAAATTTCGGATTGCCCCTTTAACTTCAAGAACTTCAAGAACTAAACATGTACTTACAATTTCATGGCTCACTGTTGAATCTGTATCAGGTCTGTCATGTCATAATGGATTGTAGGTATTTATAAGTACACATACATTGAATTCATTTAATATAAGATTTTTTTTTGCACAAAAGTAGGAAGAAGTAAATGTATGTGTACTTACAAATACTGTACCTACCATCCATTATGATACAGATTTAACAATGAGCCATGAAATTGTGACCACCTCCTGAGTCTTTAAGTAACATCCATGCATCCATCCAAAAATACTGCTCACTAGCCAAAATTGCAGTGCTCTGTGTACTCTAACTCCTTTCTATCAGAATGAGTTTTAAATTGTGACATTTACTAAGTGATTTTAGTAGATCTGTCAAAATAGATAAATCTACCCACTTCCAACTTCAACTGCATCATCTCGCGTCTTGTGCAACCTTGAAATGACAGGCAGTGCTGAGAGATCCGTGTGCAGCCCTAACATACTTATCTGTGTTTGTTTGTATTCATGTGTGCACGCATGTATGGAAAGGCACCACATTGTCTTTTGAAGGAGTGCACTGAAGCAAATAGTTGTGCTTTTGCATCTGACATCCCCCTCTGTCCCTGTAGAAATGTACACATACAATATTTGCATGACAGAAACAACACGCATGTGGTATTTGATGTAGTACAGCCTCCTAGATTGGAATAGCCGGTTGCAGGTAAGTAGTAGCATTTTTATTTTTATTTTTAAAGGTGCACTATGTAACTTTTCTACCACTGGGTTGTCTCCATGGAGATGATAGTGCTCTGCCGAGAATAATGCGACATTGTGGGATTATCTCCATGGAGATGAATAATGACACCAGGCCAATTTAAGGGCAAAATCTGAGGAGCAGTAACCCAACTCATAGGAAGAATATTTGTCAATATGATCCTGAGCAATAAAAGCACTTCAAATAAATAAGATTCATACCAGACTGTGGAACAATGTTGGCAGATCCTTCACCATAAAATGGCGCATGGGCACCTTAAAAATCTGGATATTATTCACTCATTTGTTTTTCAATATAAAACCAAAAAAATAAGAAAATGAAAAAACAACTATTTTCTTCATTATTTGTCTCCTAAACAAAACAAAACAAAACAAAACAAAAAAACAGATAAGGATTCGGATTTGATTTTATTTTTTTAAAATTATTATTTTATTTATTATTATTATTATTATTATTATTATTTTTTATTTTTTTCATTTTTTTTTTTTCTTATTTTAGAATTTTTTCTTCTTCTCATTATTATTATTATTATTATTATTATTATTTTATTATTTTTTTTATTTATATTGAAAAACAAAACAAAACAAATGAACGAATGATACACGGATTCTTTAAAGTCCTACATTATATGAAATTGATTCATGTGAGCTTTAAGCCATATTAGAGCATTGTTACCTTATCAAAAACATACTTGGAGTTGTGATTTGTTTCATTCATATGGTTGAATAATCTTTTATTATTAATCTGTCTACAACTCCAAAGCTCAAAATGGTCTGTTCCACCTTGTGATGTTGTGAAGTGGTACTTTTCACATCAGCAGCTATCTTTTACCTTTTCTTCAGTAGAGATTGGAAATTTCATGGATGAAATTTTCCAAATGTTTCTAGTAAATGTGTTTGGAGTTTGCAAACACGGTGCAGGACTTCCTGTATTACGACATGACATCACAAGGTGGAACAGAGTGTTTTAGGTTTGAGAGAAGAACTAAGCCCAAATATGAAGGATTTGTGTGTGAATGAAAGAAAACACAAGTCCGGTATGATTCTGATAAAGAACATTATGACATAGATCAGAAAACAGTGCAATATGGGACAGTTAATATGATCACCACGTCACATGTGAGATCTTAAAATCTCTCAATTTCATCAATTCTTACATCAAGTCATTTTTTGCTCTTCTTTTCTCTTGCCTGTCAACAACTATCTCCAAACATTATTAACAATGTCCTATTTACTTTGTGCTCAACATTTCAACTTCCATAAAGCAACTTTGAAATGCAAGAAGAGTTAAGAGCTTTATGTAAAGAACCGTTCACAGAAAGAGACTCCATACTTATCCTTGGTGTTGTTTGTATTCATGTGTGCACACATGTATGTAAAAGGCAGCAAATTGTCTTTAGAGTGTGTGTAGTGAACCAAATGGCTGTGCTTTTGCATCTGACATCCTCCTTTGTCCCTGTAGATTACGTTTACATACAAATGTCAACAGCCCCACGTACATCTTGTTTGTACGCTCATATGCCTGTGGTCGAATTGAGTGGATCAGCTCTGCACCTCTACCATGGAAATAGGCCAATTTTCGCGCCGAACCTCCCCGCTACTGCTTTTGAAAGAGAAGATGGAGATTCCCCCTAGTTGCAGCTTGGCCAGTAAATGGTGCATGTCTCCTCCCATCAATCACAGAGTAGTGCTAACAGACAGCTGGCTCCTAATACACACCTGCGTTAGGGCTGTAGCTGGCTCTTGGTTCAGATTCATTTGAATGGAGCTCCAGTCTGCGGTGGGCTGTCCCGACCGAAATTTGCCTCCCTCAGGTGTGAATGGGTGTCAGGGTTTCATTTAACGGCTTTTCGGCTGTAAAAACACACCACCAGCACAGATGACAGCACGTGGAGCTAGGGATACTGGGACAGGAAGAAGAAAAAAAAAAGTTTAGGAAAAAGGAAATACAGGTTTCCAGTATTTCTATGCTGCAAAATATTATTAACTGCAAAAGATTTTTTTCACTTATGTTTCTTTTTCCTTGTCCTATATTCACAAGAGTCCAAAATGAACTCTTGTGAGCTTTAAGCCTTGTTAGAATGCTGTTACCTCATCAAAAACATACCTGGAGTTGGGATTTGTTTCATTCACACATGTTTGAGTAACTCTTTATTATTAGTCTGTCTACATCTCCAAAGCTCAATGTGCTCTGTCCCACCTTGTGATGTCATGAAGAAGTCATTTTCAACAGCTACCTTTTACCCTTAGTGCAATAAAGATTGGATCTAGTTGGGTTTCACATGAAGTCACAGGGCTACGTTTGTCAGCACGCAAAATCAGATGGAGGGCAGGAAGTGAACTGACTGGAGGAAAATGCCGATGTGTTGTGTAGTTTACGGCTGTGCCAATTGTTCTAAGAGAGAAGGAAAAGTGATTTTTTTAGAGTACCGAATATAGTCGTCCACAAAGGTCAGAAATGGGAAAAGCTGACAGAACAAACACGTAAAAAGTGGATTACAAACCTATGTTTGCGGTCTGGAGGAGCAGAATCCGCAAATGCTCGTGTCTGCAGTAACCACTTCGACAAAGGTATGTTACAAAGCTAAATTGTTTTTGTGGTTTACCTAAACATAAACGAATCATTAACGACTAACGGCTAATGACGTCTGTTGACATTAAATAGTTGGGATAGATCAGTTACTGCAGATAAACTGCAGTTTTTCCATAACGGTCTATACACATAAAATAAGAATAACACTCACCCTGGCGAAGACCAAACGATAATCATCATTTAGGCATTTTGCACAAAAAATGTTATATGCCTCCAAACTTTTGTACGCCTTCATCTGTTGTCTGGTGTAGAACGATGTCTGGAAAACTAGATAGTTCGTGATATCCTCTGCCTTGATTGTCGGCAAATCTTTTACTTCGGTCAAAAATTCTCTCATTTTCAATAAGATGGGATCACGTCCAATGTATTTGTCAACTAACTGCTCGTACTTTTGCCTTGCTACTGGCTCTAAATCCTTATAATAAGAACTCTTCTCCACATCTGTATTCTCCATAGTCGTGCTTGTCGTGTTTCTCTTCACTTCCTGTCCTCCACCTGAAATTCGCGCGTCATCGTGATCCCGTGACTGAAACCCTCCTATTGCCAAACGATTCTAGTGAATGGAGTTTTAAAACACAGTGGAGCACTTCCTGTACTATGACATGACATCACAAGGTGGAACAGAATCTTCTCTGTTTGAGAGAAGAAGTCAGCCAAAATAAGGCGGGTTTGTGTGTTAAACATGTGCGAATGAAACAAAACACAACTCCATAAACAGTATATTTGTGATGAAGAAACAACATTATAACATAGATCAGAAAATAGCGTAATATAACGTCATTAAAACTGACCTGGAGGACAGGTCATTTTTGTATGGTGTAATTTGATTTAATAATAATCATATTTCAGATTTGTTGACATGGTTAATGTCTAATATGTCTGTAATTACTGGACATATCCACAAAAACTGCCATCAAATTCAACTTCTTTGTCAGCTCAAATAAACAAAAAGGAAATACTTTTTAACAACAAACTGGTTATTATTCAACCACAGAGAATATGATTGTCAGTTGACTTTAATCCATAAGATCTATATGGCAAGTTTGTGGAGCTACTTCCTTAAAAATAATGGTAAGGTTCAACATTTATAGATGATAGGTTTGGATACTTCAGTCAGTCTCCCGTAGAGTTACCAAGGACAAAAGCATACACATGCACAGGATGGTATACACATTTTATCCACTATTTCAAAGAACATTTTATTTATTGGGAATTTACACTGATGAAATAAAATGTATTTTTCCTAAATGTTCTAATCTAAATAAGCACCTGTATATTTTGATCTGAAGAAAAACACAATTGCTATTCTCAGGTACATAGTGTTGTTGTGAGTTGCCTGCAGGTTTTCGCTGTGGTGTAACCTGTGAGATCAGCGTTGGAGTTGTGGAGAACTGAAAACACTGAGCACCGCCCTGCTTCTCTGTTTACTTCAGTGGGACTTATCCACAGACACATTGTGTACACTGCTTCTAAGATCTACTTTTGCTTGTAGCACTTTTCAGAATCAAAGTGAACAGTGAGATAAACGTTATCTGACATAAACCACAAGATGATTTAGTATTTATTCTGTATTTTTCAAAGCAATTTTGAATAGTTACTCTATTGAAATTCTCCACATTATATCCATTCATATATTTCTCTCTCTCTCTCTCATTATTCATTTCCTTTTTGCCTTTTTTTCATTTCTCACTCTTTTAGTGGGCTCTAAAGTTTTTATCTTATCTTCAGCACTAAAATTATTGAGAATTTAGGAAATAATTAAATAAGAATGAACCTGGCAGACCACAGATTCATATGTGTAATATTATTGATTTGGAGGAAGGAGGAGGAGGGACTATGTCTCTTGGTTGTCCTGAGAACACCTTGGGGTCTCCCCAGAGGAGCTGGAGGAAGTGTCTGGGGTGAGGGAAGTCTAGGAGTCCCTACTCAGACTGCTGCCCCAGCGACCTGGCCCCAGATAAGCAGAAGAAGATGGATGGATTATTGATTTGAGTTAAATCAGTGGAGGACGGCTCGCCTTTGGCCAAAACCACACGGCTGCCCTGTGAATGACCTGGTCCAGAGTCTGGACCCTAACACAGCATCAGAAGAGGGTCTAGATGGATTCTTGTGAGTTTGTGAGCTCAACAATAACACAGGAATTCATGTTACTGCAATGTAAGTCATAATAATAATAATGAGAATAATATTAAGAAGAAGAACAATAGCCATTTCAACTCAATGCAATGTGCATTCTTTTCATAATTAGTTTTAGCCTTTAACTGCATTAAAACAGCACTTAAACACATTGCTGCATTGGCACTGTTTATTTCCAGTTGAGCTGAAGATCTTTGAGCTAAACTATTTTTAAATAATACGTGCTCAGCGGTCACAGTAAAACAAGAGGAGCTCCACTGAACGAAGGCAGACTGTGCATGGCCTGTCACACCTCAGCTCCATCACACAGCATCATCACTCTCACATAAAATAAAGACAACAAAAGGAAACAAACAACTTTTTCATCGACGCTCTTATGAAGTGTGCGATCCGCGAGCAGACACAATGAACACTCAGCCAATCAATAGCTCCCTTTTCTTCTTCTGCTGTCTCCCAGTAATATATTGGAAATGGAGTTAGAAAGATTGATTGGGTACACAGTGCTACAGGCCAAAGGAAAATTAAATGAAAATGTAAATGGTGGCTGGTGCATTGGTGAGTTTGCTTCCTTCACTTGTTACTCTGCTCTGAGGTCGGGGTGCTGTTTGGAATTTGGTTAATTTGTTGTGTCTTCTTCTCCAATGAATAAATGCATAGCAAACACTGTAAGCAAAGAGGGGCCAGCCAAGGAGCATTGTAATAATTAAAACTAATTGGCCAATGACATGAATAGTTGGCAGGGGATTAATGATGTTACTTTTGAATGATACTTATGTACTTTCACTGGTAGAGGGTCTGACATCTGTCATCTTGTCTCCGTGGAGATGTCCACTCTGCCTGGAATGTTCCATGGTGTGGCATTAAACCAGACAAGAGACAGATACATGTTTGTGCAATGTGAATTAATGCAAGATAAACCAACCTTACATAACCATGGGAAGCAACATGGTTCTGAAGTAGAAGTTGTGATGCTTCAGAACTGGTTGATTGGTTGATTTAATTCATGATTTACATTTTTAAAAATAAAAATAAAAATAATACATATTATGCAATTAAAAAGTAAAACATTTTGAAAAGGAGAAGGTAGAAATTAAACGTTATCAATCCTATTAAATCCAAACAGGGAGTAAGAACAAGAAATGAAAAAAAAAAAAAACAAAAAAAACCTTTGAATATGCTTTGGTAGCTATGAAAAGTATGAAAACTGAATATATGAATTTGAAAGCACTATAAAATAAAGGTGGTTTAAGTGACAATACAAATATGTACAGTTATTACTTAAGTAGAACTGAAGCCTGTTGCTGTTAATAAAACGTATAAGAAACTAAGGTAAGTAAATATTTAAATATTATATTATACTTTATAACAGGGGTTTTCAAATTGGATGAATGAGAGCCTCTCTTTAGAGTAGGTAAAGCCAAAGTCCCATCTGCTTGTCCTCCCCACACAGGCCTTTGAAGTAAATGCATCTTTTGTGTTTCAGGCAATGATGAGTTTCAATAACAACTGATAATGTATATTTTTAATATTGTATTTTCATTTTACATTTTCAATTTTTGCAACAGCAAATGATTTCCGACTTCATGCAAGCCTAATTGAGGCTACTTTTAACATCACTGAACATCAGGAGGACACCAAGACTAAGCCAGGACTCAACCAGGACTCAACCAGGACTAAACCAGATCTAAACCAGGTCTAAACCAGGACTAAACCAGGACTAAACCAGGACTAAACCAGGAGTAAAACAGGGGTAAACCAGGTCTAAACCAAGTCTAAACCATGGACTAAACCAGGACTAAACCAGGTCTAAACCAGGATGAAACCAGTATTAAACCAGGACTAATCTCAGACTTGAGAGCGATAGAGAGAACCCCGAGCTCACCGAGCGATCAGGCGATGGTTGCACTTAGCTCTGTCGGTCACCGAGCTCTGCGCTGGTCCTTTTGTCTGCGGTTACCCAACATTCTAAGCCGGTGCTCCTTTGGGCCCGTCCCAACACTCAGTCCTGGTTTAGTCCTGTTTTAGTTCTGGTTTAGTCCTCCTGGTTCAGTCCTGGGATCAATCGTGGTTTAGTCCGCCTGTGTTGCACCTCCCCAGTGGCCTCACCTATTGAAAACCGTTGCTTTATAATAACCACACCTTGCTTGCAGACTAATATAATAATGACCATGTGCTTCATTAAGAATGATTCAGGCATAGTAAGTACTTATTCAATACCCCAATAATATAGCTCCAAACCCTCACTAACCCCAAGCTGAATCAATTGACGTTTTTGTTCATGCTTTATTAAGGCTAATTAAGGCATAGTTATATTATAAAGTAGCACCAGTTATTGCAGTGATTCTTAACTTCCTCCTCTCTCATAAACTATAGACAGCATCACATCTGCAAAGGGAGAGAGCAGCAGCAGCCATCGATTGAGAAGAGGAGGATGAGTCTGACAGTGTGAACGAGAAGAAAAACTTCACACAAAAGGTCAGAATACTATTTTAGAGACTGACGAAAAAGCTTTACATGTGCCACACTATAAGATCCACAAGCGCACAAAAGCTAAAGCCAAGCGTGCAGAAAATGAGTATGTTTCTTTGCTACAAGTGGAGGAGGAGGAGGATTTTAGACAGGCAGGAGCAATTCAAGCAAACTCGTAAGGCCCTGGGCGAATCTTTATCTCAACGAAGGCCATTGATCGACAATACTGCGGCCGTCATTAAAACAGAGCACGTTATTCAATGTTTTTTTTTTCTCAGAACACTGGAAATAAAAGCTCCTGATCTGCTGGTACCTGCATCAGAAGAGCATTAAGAACTCTAAGGTGTGTGCATGTTCTCTAAGAAGAAAACAAAATGAATAATAACGATGATTCAAATTAAAACTACATAATTGCTAGTTACTAAAAAAATAAATAAAAAAATCATATCTTTGTCATAAGAGTAATGAATAACATAATGTGCTGTCATAATATTTAAGTTATACGTAACATTTTGAGACTATTTAAGACTATTTCTCATTCAAATTATATAATCCTATATTTTAAACTGTTAATCACTATGCGGTCAACGGCAATTTCTTCTCATTCTGAAACCCACTAATGCAAAAAAAATGTTTACACTTACATTTGTAATTATAGAAAAAGGTTTTGTTTCATGTAGATAGGCCCATAATTACAGAGATATACCACACGCTTTGAAAATAAATTACGAGTGATATTGCATGCTCTGTATTAGGGATGGGCATGAATAATCAATTAATCGATAATTGATCATTAAGAATTTCGTCGATTACATTAATTTTAATCGACAAACCGAATGTAGGTTGCTGTGCGTAGCGTGACCAAACAGGTCTGTACATGTAGCTCTCTGCACTCAGAAGGAGCGAGCAAACACAAACATTTAGTCAGTCTGCAGCGTACCGAAGCACAAATGCGTATTTAACGATGACTTGTACAAGAAAGTCCACGCTTTCCGTTGCGTTCGGGACAAGTGTGAGGCCATGTGGACAGTGTACAAAGCAGGAACATATGTTTCGGTGTCCAGTGGGAAAAAGTTTTACCAGGTGAGAGTCGCGCAATGTCGATGACGAGTCCCCACCTCCCACCCCCCGTACGGTGTCCTGGTTTTGACAAATGCAAATATGGTCACACTAACCTGTATTCCACTGAGTCATGTCTTTTAATCCGACAGAAATTGACCGCATCAGCGCACAAGAGCTGTATTTTTATCTTCGCTTAGTTTATGCAAATTAGCGATGCAGTTTTAAGTTTCGTTTCTGTGAGAGTTGTGCAAAACTGAATTAAACACATTAATAACTAATAATGTCAAACGGACTGATGTGGCTCTAGAGTGGTTACGGTTTATATGTCGTAAAGTTGAATTTATTTATGCAGATTAGTAGTGCAGATAGTAATAATAATGATGATCATTTTAATATAAAAACGTTAATGATTAATCGATAATCGATCGTTAATTCTTCCGACGATCGATTAAGAAAATTTCATCGAATGCCCATCCCTACTCTGTATGATTCAAAAACAATCATGGATGCTTACACATAAAAAAGGAGAAAAATCTACAGAAAAGACAAAGGCTACGTTCAGACTGCAGACTGAAGTGACCCAAATCCAATTTTTTCACCCTTATGCGAGCAGTATCTGATCTTTTAATGACAGTCTGAACGACGCAGATCCAATTTTTTCAAATGTGACCCAAACCACGTGGATATGTGCACCTAAAACCAATACATATCTGATCTTTTGACATGCGACTGCAGTCTGAACGGCCAGGTCATATTCATCCCACCTACACGTCAGGCTCAGTGTCTAGTCAATGGAGGGAAACTGAGGTTAGCAAGTTAATTAATCTTTGGGGGGATCGCTGTATTCAGGCCAAATTGGAGGGGTCTTATTGGATCCAGGTGGTTTCTGAAGTGATTGCCAAAGAAATGGCCGAGCACAGCTACAGGCAGTCCTGACTCCAATCTCTACAAAAAATAAAGAGCCTGTGAGCCAAATACAAGCAGACTAAAGACTCAAACAAGTGAAGAAGCCATAGATGTGTAACCTGTCCATTTTCCAAACAACTGGACCATGCTATTGTGTCCTCCAATGTGCATGTGGGACACTTTTGTGGCGTTTAAAGTTCACACTGGAGATCACATATAGGTTGCATTTAGTTGGAAATGTGAACACCCTGATCTGAATTGAGCATTAAGCTCTGCAGTCTGAATGTAGCCTAAGAAACAAAGCTGATTTTGACAGAGTAAACGATCGAAGCTCCAAACTATTACTTATTTCAGGTAAAAGAAATTCTGAATGTCACAAGAATTTTGGTGAGATGTCTTCCACATTTGAGAGACTATGGTCCAGTTCCAGCCCCTTCTGGATATGAACAGAATGTAGAAGGGACTGGCTGGTCAGGCAAGATATATGGCCCATTACCAGGACACACTATCTGCATTTTAAACAGTTAAAAGCTGTTGTATGTATTTTAAGTTGCAGTGCATTCTGCACTTAAAATCTGTACTGGAAACTGTCACTTTAACAAGCACATTTGTCAGTGTGTGAATTAATATACGCTTACATCAAAACTATTAAGATAAAGTGATAGAAATCGCTAATTAATGCCCCCCAAGACACGAAGAACAATGTAGCAATTATTTTGAAGAATAAAAACACGTTGGATTGAGATATGACTCATCCTGTCTTTAGCAGTACATCTCTGACTCAGTGACATTTGAAAAGTAGCCTTCTCAACCTGACTAAGGGATCATTCTCATTCAGCCTGAGGCGTCTTAATCTCCGTTAACACATCTACATTTTGAGGTAGATTTCCTCTAATTCTCTTCTGCTGGTCTGGGACAGCGCTTCTCACAATAACGACTCAAAAGACTGACTTTGAGATCTGAGGTTAAAAAATACAAATACAATCAAAAAGGTTGGCTCACAAATACACTTGTGATTAGACTTTGATTTTATGAACATGCAAGAATGATCAGTTTTGCCAGGTCAAAGTGTATGATTGGTAGATTCTGATGATTCTCTAATTTCTACTTAGGTTGGTGGTATAATACAGGTTGTAAATATACAATATTGTTTTACAGCGATCAAGAAGCAATTTGTGAAGAAAGAAAAAAATAAAAATAAAATATAGAAAGTAGAAGTTTGATTTTAGAGAGTTCCATATTGATCACACTAGGAAGAATCCAAAAGTTAGACATTATTTAAACAAAATAAAGGTGTTTTCTTATATTCTTGTCCAAGTATACTATATGGTTCATAGTTAACAGTAATGGAATTCCTTAGTGTGATGATAATTTCCAATCAAGAAGTAAATTCAAAACCACTTATGTGTTTAGTAAAATGAGTAGTCCAACCTGTCAAAGGCACTTTAAATTTGATCTTAGCTTCTGTCCATACTGTATTTGGTCAGGACAGGTTCTTTATTCCAAATTTGTGATCAATCAAATGTTTTACAATAACATGCAAAGAGTGTGCACTGGTATGTTTTTGTCTTAAAGGGCTGATTTTACAATATAATGTACAGGGGAAAATAAAAGTATTAATTTCCACAAAATAAAGCTAGGCACCACAGGGAAGAGTATTCCACAGTTTAAAACCTGAATCATTTCCAAATGTAACTACTACTACTACTACTACTACTACTATTACTACTACTACTACTACGAGCCAAAGTTATTCCTCACTTTCCTGAAGCTGTCCTGCCATAACTATTACCATAATGAGTAATCACCACTCTCCATAACTTTAACGGACTAGAACTTTGCCAAACACTGTAAAGCTAACAATAGCTAGAATGCCAACAGTGCACTTCCTGTTTCTCAGAGAATAGGATGCTATATAAAATTAGACACCAATAGCAAAGACCCTTGGAGTTGCTTTTACAATGTATGGGGCCGAAACAAATACAGCCACTACCACTTTACTTTGATATACAAACTTTATTTCTTCACATATCTGTCCACTGACACAGGCGCAGACCGTCCCTCATGGGAAGTGAGATAAGATAAAGAAAGCAAGGAAGTATATATGACGCCCATGTTTCAAATATAGCCTCTCGTTTGTCACAAAGCAGTGGGTGGCCATGCCTGGAGTGGGACGGGGCATCTGTCGGCTCTGGAGGCAGCATCATTTAATCCTTGGGGTTATTTTAGAGATTCTCACTGCATAACACAATGAGATAAAAGAAGAGACTGAGGAGATGAACTTGAACTGTCGCAGACTCCATTAAAGGAAGTGGATACACTGAAAAGTTTGGATTGATTAAGTGTACAATATAGGCACATGATTTACTGCAGATTCAAGACAATGGCACAGCAGCTGTAGTTACCAGATGACATTGTACAAAATGTAGTTGTTACAGTTTGATATTAGCATCTGAATTTCTAGCAACTTCAAAACTTCCCATAAATAGAACCTGCCCACTTCAAAGCACACTTTGATTCTGGAATTACATTTACCATCCAATTTTCCCTATCGACTTTTTGGAAAAAGTAAATAAAAAAGTTTAAGTTTAAAGGCATAAAAGTTAAAATATGGCACAATGTTTTAAGAACTTAACAGTGTATAACGTTTTACAGCATTATAACAGGTAACAGCATTATAACATGTCTGAAATCTCACAAGAGTCAATTTTGTGTAATATGGGACCTTTAATAAATTGGAAATTTAACTCTCATGCCAAGTGATACTGAGTTTCGTAATAGAATCCAAACAGGGAGCATTTGAACTGACCGTACTTGAACTGGAGTATGGGGTTTTGAGCCCTTCTTCTTCTTTTCCTCTGCTTTGACTCCAGTCTACAGCTCCACTTAATTCCCGAGGTTATGTTGCAGAAATTCAGTGCATAAGAAAGTGAGAAGGATGGAGTGTGAGTGTGAGGAAGTCCATTGGGATGTTTGAGGGCTTTGATGTACAGTGGCGACAGTCACTTATGAGCCTGCAAATCTGCATGGGAAATAGTGCAAGTGAGTGTGGAACGGAGTGTCTTTGAATGCATCATAAACCTGTACCTCTGTGTTGGGCTTGAGTGCTGGAAAATTGGCCTAACATCTGTGCGGATGTAAGCACACTTTCATCCACAGTGGCGGGGACATAGAAGGATCACAGCGGCCCTCGGGAAGGCAGCGAGTTTGGGGTAGAGTCCAGACCTCCTGCTGGGGGAGAACCAGCTGAAGCAAAGGGGGAGGATCAGAAAGACATGTTCCACTACAGGGGGTGCTTTTTAGGGATTTGAATGAGGAGGGTGGGGCATGGAAGTTGCATTTGGAGCATAAAAGTCTCCCTCAGTCTCTTACCTCCCATGTTGGCGGAGATGGGTGGAAGAAAGTTTCAATTTCTCTGTAACTACATTAGTTAGAATTCATAACTTTAAAATATAGTTCAAGAAGTACTTTTAGCTCAACATATTAACTTTTGTGAGTTTTTTGGTGAAGGGTCCACCACCTGCTCTATGGAGATGGCATTACTTTACATTGAACATTCAACTGTATGCCTGTGTCTCTCCATGTAGATCAGTAGTGCCCAATATGTCGATCGAGATCTACCAGTCGATCGGCAAGGTAGTGTTGGTAGATCGCAGTGTCGTACTTGTCTCGGACTCGATTGTGTTTGGACTTGGTCTTGTCTCTCACTCGAAGTCTGACACTCGACAAGTGGGATCATACTGGGGCCACCGCTGTCGCCAGTAAACTAGTACCAGTATGCGGGAGTGTGCAGGGGCGTGTGGGACATCTCTCTGTAGCCTGTGCATTCATTTGGAACCTGTGGATAATCTGCGGCACATCACAAACACACTGCACGTGGCTTGTCCGAAAAGCATGTGTCCGCATGTACCAGCGTGTATCAAAGGGCAGATTAAACTTTTTAAAACATCCTACCTGTTCATCTGCCTCATGTCAGCGCGCTGCTCCTTGTCTTTTCACGCTCTCGCTCCTCCCTGTGTATAGCGCACACAGGCTCCTTCCACAATGTGCGCTGATTAGAAAGGTAAGACAACAACACAAAAGCAAAAACTAATCTAAATTTATGTTACAGTGTTGGCACAGAGGAGCCTACAGCACAGAACAGGCCTACCACTACATATGGTTGAAGTTTGCCTAATAAAAGTGCACAAATGCATCTGTATTTGTCACGATGTACGTTTTGTTTGGTAAATGTGCAGAGATAAATATTACTGCAAAACCAGTAAAAGAATGTAACTTCAGTTAGGAACTTGAAAAAACAGGTTTAAAAATCATACTCACTTTCTTCACTTTTTCACAGTTTTCTGCAATGTGCCAGTGGAAGTTCTCTTAAAGAAGGGGTTCTCAAACTATGGGTGAGGGTCCAAAAAAGAGGCGCAGAGTGTTGAAGTGCAGCACAGTTTGCTTGACTTTGTAATAGGTCAATCATTTTAAAAGTAGCTTGCATGCTGAAAAAGTATGTGCACCCCTGATGTAGATAGTTTGATGAAGTGTTTTGAAAAAATAAAACACACCTATAATTGACAAAATTTGATTATCTCTGTGCAGCACTTTGGAAACTGCTTTGTTTGTAACATGTGCTATATACATAAAGTGGATTTGGAATTAAAAATGCGAAGATATGCATGTTTAATTCCATACTGTGGCAATAACATTTTACATACTGGACGTTTAAAGACACACTTTTTCAAGTTGATGCTTACAGAGGTGATACACTGGACCATATTGAAACATATTATTTATTAGTTATTTTTGTAGTTTTGTTTTCTTGTGCAATACTTAATAGTTTGGTTACTTATTTGAATAGACAGTTTTAATACCCCACCCTTCATACATTTTGGTGTCTTAGCTCGTTCCCTTTTCCCTTTCACTAAAGCAAACGTGTGTGTCCCAGTCCTGCCTTATTTGTTAATATGGTCCAGAGCTAACAGAAGGCAAATCTCATTCTGTGGGGGTGTCCTGCCTGTTCCAATGGCAAGAAATGGTTCGATTTGTGCCACTCTGTAATAAATCATCGTACACTCCCCGAAGGGTTGGACATGCTACCTCTGGCAAGCACAACAAGCACTTCACTCAGCCTGATTTATTCTTGCCTTTTGCTATCACAGAGCAGAGGAGGTGCTAACAGGGTCCCAGGGAATGGTGCAAAGAAGGTGCCTGTCTCTGTGTTTTCGCTCCTCAAATTGTGCAAAGTGGAGAGCTGTTTTTTCCATCTTTAAACAGGTGGAAAAGAGTCCAAAGTTAGTATTTATTTGTAAAAGTTGTGGCTGGTTTAACAAAAAGGTTATCAACTTTTAATTCTGTCCAGTGACTTTATTACTGTTTTAGGTCTTGGGATGTTGTTAGTAAAATTCAGTATGTGCTTGTAGCTATTTTCGAAAAAGTAGAAATAGAAATAGTTAATTAAAAATACCAGGCAAGGACACATCTCGTGAAGAACGCTGGATGAAACTGTGTTGATTTAACAAAGGCTCTATTAAAATAACATGACCCACATCAAACAGCGTTCAAGGATGGGAAAACAGGTGGAATAAATTCACTAAACAACAGAGTTTGTGTTCTGTCTCATTTTGATTGATCTCACCATGCCATTTACTGGGCTGTTTTTTTAATGTACTTTAGTTAAAAACAGAATAGTGGTCTTTCTATTATGCTTATTCAAATACAACATTATGGCAACAGTTGGTCGATGCTGGGCTTTTCAGAACATGATAAAATCTTCTTTAATGTGGTGAGGGCAATGAGGTTATTACAATGCCAATCTTAAACATAGGCCCTGTTAACGCTAGTACATATTTGAGTCATTTTTGTTGCGGATGCAGTGTTTGTCCACACTAATCCGATTGAAAACGGCTCCAGAGACGGAACGATCTGGTGCCGCCAGCTCCCACAAATTCATTTGAGTAAGGATCTGATCCGACACCGTATTGGTGCCTGAAAATGCTGATACACTGATGTAGGTCTATGCGCCGCGAAGTAATTCACAGTTAAAACACTAAGAGGCTAGAATATATGTCCACTCATATATACGGTCTATGAGGTCTATGCGCATAACCTGCAGACGTATAATCTCTGAAAAGTTTAACATGAACCATCTCCAACGCGACAGAAGCACAGAACAGACTCACCATTAACAGAACACCCCTCTGTCACAGAAAGAACACATATAATCCAATCGTGTCCTTTAGTCCGACAGAAGCTGAACCGCATCAGCGCACAATAGAAAGCTTTTTTTGAGCACTTAGTTTATGCAAATTAGCAATTACGTTTTTAAATTTTAAATTCTGTTAAACGTAAACAAATATGCTCAGAGCTGTGTGGAGAGGGAAGACTTGCGGACACAGAAACAACGTGTCTGGATGCAGATCGTTTCCGATACGGTGATACACAGATTCATTTCAGTGTAAACATAATCATAAAGGTGCAGGTTCGGGAATGTTCCAGAGTTAAACAGTTCTCTTATCTATCTCCATGGAGACAAACAGGTGGAAAACATTTATACCTTGAAACAGAATAAGTGGTCATTTCACCACTTTTTTAGCATTTTAATTTATGATGTGGTCTATTCATAGCCTGTACAACCGTTAACCTGCTAGCCGCCGCATTCCAAATAGAAAGTGAGCATGGGCATGCTTCTGGCTCCATCGACTCTGGCTATAATTCACTTTGTATTGAGAAACTGTTGTCCCTCTCTTTGTGACTGCTGCAGTTACAAAGAGAGGGACATTTTGGTCTTAAAATGTTTACATTAACCCACTCTACATGATCCTGGGGTTTTTATTTCTCTCTTTTGTCCGTAAATCAATTCTTATTTTTAATATGCAACTCAGCTACAAATTTGTCCCTTAAGTAAAGTACTTAATTGCTCATATATACAAGCTGTAAAACTAAATTACACTGACTAGACGATGTTGCTCTGACTGTGCATGCCTCCTTTATGAGCCAAACTGACATGGTGACAAGGTGAAACCGCAGTGCTTGGATGGGCACTACAAAAATGCAAACAGAACATGAAAAAAACAAAAAAAAAAAAAAAAAAACGAACATATAGAAAGAAAGCCCCTCTCTGGTCTGGGAATCAAGGTCAGTATCTTCTTGCTATAAGGACAGATTTAACCCATGAAACACAGTGAGAGATCTGATATGGTATCTCTATCCTTATAACACAATTGGGCACATGTTTCCACATTTTTCACACTAACATTTTGGAATTGTAGATATATAATTATGCTCAGATTATATGATTTCGTTAAACCGTCTACCGTTGCTGTCCCACAAAATTGCTGCATCCAAAGTTGGCACTCGGGTCCAAGTCTGGCTCTGTCCTGAACTCACCCTGGCACCTGTGGAGACTGCAGACTCTAAACCTGTTCCAAGTACAAAATTAAGAGGTGCAGAAGGCGGGTCGGGGGGCAGCTAGACACACACACTTAAACGAGTCTGACTGAGCTGATGTGGGGGTAAGGCCTCCTCCAGATACCAAATGAATCACTGGGCTGGAAGATGCAAATGACTGGCCTACATGGGACCAGTAGCAGTAGCACAGAGCCAGAACACACACAGCCCCTCAGACAGATGGCCAGTCGGACCACTCCAGCTCCAGCACTCTTCTGCTTCAGCCTGTGTCTCTGGGCTGTCTGCAGAACATGCTTTTAGTGTATAATACAGCAGCCGTGACAACCTGTCCTCCGCTGACCTGGAGGGGGCGAGGACAGAGCTGGGCCTTCTCTGCTTTTGGCTTCTCCCTCAGCAGCACATCACCTGCTCCTGTGCTTACGGTGAGAGTGACAGACACAGAGCTTTGTTAAATAAATGTGAATACTCATTTTAAGAACTCCTCAACCTTTATTGTAAAAATGTTAATCAAAGAAGACATGCATTTCTCAGTAATTACTAATAATGATCTTGTTCTTATGCAAGCTTAGCTTCTACATAACCCATTTCTTAACAGAATATTAACAGTGTACAAAAACTGCTTCATTGTGATGTGACTCAAAGGTGACAGTGGTATCTCAGGGTACATAAGTCTTATTTTGGTTACAATAAGAGAGTCTGTCTCCTGTCGCTCTGACGATCTACAGTTACATCTTATTCAGTGAAATGTCCCTGTCACTGAGAATGAGTCACCTATTTCTCATGCTCCATCTGTCCAGCCTCTGGCAAACTTACTTTTTGAGTTGATATCTCAGACTACAAGGTCTCCTCAGTACATCTGTCAAGCTTTGCAAATACAAACATTGGCAGTGAGCTAAATCACTGTCAATTAAAATGCACCAACTTTTCAGTGTTTGTCGAAATAAGTTGATGCAAAGTTAAGTAGATTGTTCTCCTTTGCCTGCCCTTCCTGGTTCTTTGTAGCAGACTGCAGCAGTGCTGTAACTCAGTGCAGGAGGCAGAGAGCACAGACTCTGACCTATTTAGGAAACTGGCAAGAGAGCAGCCAGGGAACATCAAAATACTTCAAAGGCTCCCTTTGAATCCATCGTTACGCCCAACTTAGTGCGAGCGTGTGCACCGGCGCAAACACAAACTTCATCAGACTACACTTTCTGTGCACGTACACACACAGCTCCCCCGATATATTCTGTCTGAGCTGTTCGTTTGAACTGTGTCCCACATTACTAAGTACGGAGAAGTCGCAGAAATCACATTAAACGCTGGGTCTGCCACCAGCGTCATGACTCAGGCTGGAAATAATTCTGTCCCTCGCCCAGATGTGTGCCATCCTTTTAATACACCTCGTCTGAGAAGAAATAAACTGCACGGATTGTTTTCATCAACATGGTGGTTCAGTAACAGTCCCATGCAGACAGACAGATGTCTCTGGGAGGAGGAAGTTTAGTTCTGGGCTATATTTAGACTCTGCTCTGCATGTGAGAGTGGAGCAGGTTTCAGCACCATGGACAGCTCTTGAGCCCCAGTCTCTGTTCAGGACCTTGGACAGCTTCAGGACACAAGCCTCTGCTCTGAAGTTCACATAACATCACCTTATTACAGCACTCTGTGTCCATAGTAACATTTAAACTTTTATTTTTAACAAAGACAAACAACAAAGTCAAGCCTTTGAATATGAGAAGTCAATGCAGTGAGCTATTATTGGCACTCTTCACTTTACTTTTCACCCATTTGCGTCATATTGCAGATCAATAGCAGAAAAATTCAACAGATGACTGACTCCAAAGATGAAAAGAAAGAACTAAAATAAAGAAAGACTATTTTACACGCTGTGATGAAGTCCTCAGCTCCAGGGCCACTGGTCCATGTGTTTATTTTCAGTGTTTGTACAAGTGTGGGCATGCAGGATAATGGACCCTGCCCCAGGTCTTATTTTAGGTCACACCACGCTGCCCATTTACAGCATGGAGATGTGTGGCGTTGTGTAGCCAAAGTGCTTCAAGTTCAACTCAGACTTCCAAGAATATACGATTTAATACATGGGTAGACAGAAACAAGAGAAAATGTACAGTGGTGGACATGTTTATTTCGGCCCACCTGATCTTAAAGGTACACAACAGTGTGGAGTTAAACTTTTCTTCATGGAGACAAGCAGATGATGCTACTAAACCCAGTAACAGGTCAAATTTGAGGAGGGGCAGCCCTGCTCTCAGCAAGAATGCATGTGTATCAAACTATTTATCATAATACAATAAATAAAAATAAAACAATATAAAATATATTTCTTTACATTTAGTGTATCCAATTTGTGTAATATTGTGACTGCTACAACTACTGCTTTGTTTTTCCATCGTTATTTGAGTGAGTGGCTGTGCAGCGTTGCACCGGGGGGCATTTCAACATTCCTGTGCCTTGAAGCATCACATAAATGGTGGACAGAGCAGAAAGCATTAGCTGGGCCTTTTAGTTTACTCAAAACGCCACGCAGACAGAACCACCGCTGTGCTGCTCAGAGTTCACATGACACACAGGTCAACCAGTCCAAGAGACAGAGGACACTTATATCACTAACCATGTCATTGGTCACGGAGAGATGACGGCAACAAAAGCCCATCTTTATATTTCATTGGGAGAAAAGTGTGTGTCCGATTTTAGCCGTAACTGGAGCAAGCCCAAATGGACCTGATGGTTGTTAGGGAGAAGGCTGTATCCTGCTGAGAGGGATCTGGGACAGTGAGCGAAGGGGGGTGCACGGCCAGAGGCGGAGGGCCCAAGGGTGTCTGTGGCTAACAGGCAGGATAAGTGGGTACTCTGGGGTGAGTGGTTGAGGTCAGGGACGTATTCAGGCCACTGGATACAAAGAAAATGGAGGAAGTGAGGAGGGCGTGATCTCACAGCATGGGGCAGTTTGTCTGCACTGAACTAATTACCACTCTGGACAAATACTGCAGCCTCAGCGGCTTGGTCACAATCAGTTACACGGTACAAAGTGTTCAGGTAGAGAACAGCATACTCCCATTCATCTTCAAGGGGGAATAATGATAGAAGTTTAGTGCAAAATACAATGCCTATCAAATAGCATAAATCAAATTGATGCATACATTATTTAAAGGTCCTATATTATGCAAAATGGACTCTTGTGAGCTTTAAGCCATGTTAGAATATTAACCAAAATTACTGAACTTTATGAGAAATGCAAATGTAATGAGGAGGCAGAGTTAAAGTGGAAGATGGCTCCTGTTAGGGTGTGTTGACTGATTTGGTCCAGTTCTAGTCCTGGTTAAGTCCTGGTCTAGTTTTGGTTAAGTTCCAGATTTCTAGTCCCATTTTACAGCTACCTTATGTTGGCCTTTACTGCCTTTTTTTTTTGCTACCCATTTCTACTACATTCACAGAATAACCTTTATAATTCTCTCCTACTTACATCACTTAACGCTAAAAGGCTCCTTAGCTCCTTTGCTCAAAACACTTTAGATAAACTAGTAGTGGACAGCAACGATGAGCTACGACCCACAATCTGCATATTTGGCCAAATGTCTTCATCGCCTTGCTATAGTGAATACATAATCTACAGTGGGAGTCGCTGTGTGTGGTGTGTGTCTGTGTGGAATTAGGAAGCAAAGCAAAGTGGTGTTCAATATTCCAAATGCATAAATCTGACCACTTTAGTGAAATTAAACCCTAAACTCTCACATTAAGGAGACCTCCCTCTGCTTTTGCGGCCACTTCAGCGATCTCAAATATGGCATAAGTTCATAAAGCATATTGCATGTGACTGAACCCATACCTTGGACTGTTAATACGATTTAACACTTAGAAGTCAGGAGGGCCTTTTAGTTAATTTCTGCTTTCCAGGCAAAATCATTTTCATCAATTTGACAAGTTTTAAATTAAAGGTCCTATATTACGCATAATCAACTCTTGTGGGCTTTAAGTCATGTTAGAATGTTGTTACCTCCTCAAAAACATACCTGGAGTTATGTTTTGTTTCTTTCAGACATGTTTTATTTTGTATTATTAGTCTATCTACATCTCCAAAGCTCAAAATGCTCTGTCCCACCTTGTGATGTCACATACTGGCAGTCTTTAAGTTAACAGACACCTTTTACATTTAGTTCAGAAGATATGACAGTTCCAGGGCTGAAATGATCCAAGTTGAGTTGAAAGAAGAACTCACTCTAAATATGGAAGATTTTTGTGTTAAACATGAGTGAATGGAACAAAACAACACTCTATATATGTTTGTGATGAGGAAACAACATATATATATCAGAGATCAGAAAATATTTAAATATGGGCCCTTTAACTTACGAGCGTTCTACTTTTAACTGTAGTTTGTCCCTCCTCTCTGTGTTTCTTTCTGGATATTACTGCTATCCAGGTGTTAGTCACACCAACCAAGCCAGGAAAATAATTACTATGCAGATGAATGAAGTTTAAACTATATTGCGGTGATGAAATGCAATAACAAAGAGATAATCAAGGGCTTTGAGATTATAATTGCCGCCCGTTTGTAAATGAAGATAGTGATAACGCCGCATAGATAATCTTATTGGCACCAGATAACAGATGCGACATCATTACCATACAGCTCAAGTGAGAAGAGGACAGCTTTCTTTTCCAACACTCTTGCAAATCAATTGGCTGATGGATAGCATGTCGTTTGTGAGATGGACTGGCCTGCCCGTCTTGCACTTGAAGAGATTGCCTCTGAATAGCAAAATGGCAGTTTGGACCATTGTCATGGAATCGTCAGACTCTGTCATCTATAATCTTATGGTTGGGGTGAAGGGTGTGCTTCAAGACCCCGAACAAAACGTACAAATAAATGAACACTGAAATCACAAATGTGTACATGCGGATAGAGACAAATGGGGAGAACAGAGCAGTGATGAATCATGTTTACAAGTAAGAGTTTGCTTCTGGATCTTCTTCAAAGACATTGTGGTGTTACCAAACAGCAGAGGTGAGACCAAGTTGTTGTTTTGCAAGTCTCAAGTAAGTCTCAAGTCTTTGACCTCAAGTCTGAGTCAAGTCCCAAGTCAAATACAGGCAAGTTGAGTCTTGAGTCACTGGCCCATATTTCCAAGTCAAGTCCAAGTCGTCTGCTTTGAGCTTCAAGTCATTTCAAGTCTTTAAACCAAAATACCAAATATAGCTTAGATTTTCGCAATTTATATGAATTTTAAACTAAATTGTACTTTAAAAAATCATAGTATATTTATATATGAGTGTTTATAGAGTATATAAGAGTTGTAGAATTAAACATTTTCTTTTTTAAATGTTCTGACAAGGTCTTAGTAAGAATCATTATGATCAGAATAGAAAGAATTCAGATTTAAAAGTGCTTCTCAAGTCTTCTCAAGTCACAGGCATCAAGTCCGAGTCAAGTCCCAAGTCACTGACCTTCAAGTCCCAAGTCTTAGTCCATTTTACCAAGTCAAGTCTCAAGTCCTAAAAATAGTGACTCAAGTTTGACTCGAGTCCAAGTCATAACTTGCAAGTCCCCACCTCTACTGACCAGAACCTCTTTCTATCATGTCTATGAAATCATTTGGTTTTGGCAAGGAGGTCACAGGTCCTTCTTGGTGTGTGTTGTGCCCTTTTGTGTATGTTTCTGTCCATGTCTGAGGGCATGCGCACTTCAGTTTTCATCATCAACCACAAATGTTTTATGTTCTAAAACATACAAACTGGGCAAAATCCTCCAGCTATGTTTGTCTAAGTCTGGGTTCTGATGCTGGTCATTGCTCCATCAACAATGAGGGATGACACATTCCTGAGTAATCAATAAAGTATAACCTTAAACTTTGTTAACTGAATTGAGTTGTGAGCTGTCCATGCAGCTTTATCAGTTCTAAATGCAGACTCTTTCTTAGCTTAAGATTAATATTTTCCACATTCAGCATCTGAAGGACTTCAAAGTTTTTCTCTACCATGATACACACTAAATCCTCTACCTCATCTTATCAGCCTCATCACATAATATCTAATAGACTATTACTAATTCATATCTAATAGACTATTACTCTATTATTAGGTTATCAGTTTTGCTTGTACGTGTGTTGTTGCATTAGAAACTGTACAGTGATCTTCAATGCTAAATATCTATGAGCCCATTGTTTCCAAACTGTACCCGTGTAAACATATTATTTATCCCCTGACACAAATACAAACACATCTCTTTCCTGTTGTAGCAGCAGTAGTAGGTGATGGAATGGGGGCAGTGGCAGGTGCGGTCCTGCCACCTCGGCTCTGTGCCACTTCTCAGCGCTCCGGGGATCTGCGCCATCTCACAACATGGAGGACATGAAGGTCCATCCGAGCGCTCACAGCCCCACTCCACCCTCAGGCTGTCAGGGCCGCTGCCACCACATAAGCCCCCCACCAAATCCCATGGCCCCGTGCCCCCCGCTGCAGGCCCAAAGCGCCAGTGCCATTCTCTTTCGGTTCAACACCTCCGGAGACTCTCTCACCCGTGGTACTGAGCCCTGTACTTAACACTGACATGATACAATAGCAACCCCCACACAACTGCACAATCTGGTCTGGATGAATAAAACAGGGCTGTGTGTGAAGTTATGCACAATTTTAAGAAGTCAGAATGAGAAACACTGAAAATGAATGCAGCCGAATGCAGTTTCATGAGGCTCAAGGCGCATTTCCCCCTCCTATACAAACCTGTCTGACAAATGCTCATGTAATTTACAACAAACAAGTGGTGAATAACATATTTCATTATTCTTTAAACATATCTAAAGATACACTGTACATTTTCTTGTGGAAGGTCTGCTAGCTGTTTGTATCTGGGCAAAATGGTATTGCTTTGTTTGCAATCACACAGTTAGGGCAAAATTTGCAATTAAAAAACAAAAAAAACAAAACTGTAATTAATGAATAATAAATACCTTTAGTATCATATTGTGAGACATTCCAGACAAAGCAATAACATCTCCATGCTTGCAGACACCCCATCTGAAAAGCTACATAGTGCATATTAAATAACACTGTGGTTACCAGGCTACAAAACCATACATTATCTATTGTTTTAATGAAAAGTAAAGAGATTACAATAAAGATGTACTTAAACATATGTTTTTAACATACCGTATTTTCCACACTATGGGGCGCGCTCTTAAGCCTCCAACCCCATCAAAAAACGACTGTGCGCCATGCAATCCAGAGCGCCCTATACACAAATCCACTCAGATGTCCCAGCACGACTTCAGTAAATTACACAGCCGCACCACCCACAGCACACGCAAACATGCACGGAGCAGACAGCGACTGCACAGTGAAATACACCCACAGACACACTCATCACTCCACGTGGACAAGGAATGGAACAGAGGAACGAACCGAAAAAGTGAGTGCAATGTGCCACTTGTAGCCACGACTGAACAACTGAGTCACTGCGAACACGCCAACAATCCAGAGGTACCAGACAGCACCCTCCCTATGCTCCACAACTGAACAAAGCCGAGAGTCACCGTGAACGCGCCAAACAATGTCCGACTGACCCATCTAACTGTTGTGTTTCGTTTAAAGTCCGGTGCAGTTTATTTGTGAAAAAGTTCCAAAATAGACCATTCAATGACAGTGCACCTTATAATCCAGAGCGCCTAATAGTGCAGAAAATACAGTAATTTCATGGACACAATGCTTTTGCTGGTTTGATGTAGGAAAATGACCTTTTCTAGACAGTCATCTGAGCGTAGTTTTAGAATAAAGAATACCTGTGCACTAGGGGTGTAACGATATTCAAGTCTCACGATACAATATCGTCTTGGTATGAACCTCACAGTATGATATTTATTGCAATATCATGGGAAAACTCATGATATGGTGGGGAGGCTCACGATTAGGGATGTAACAATATCCATTTATTGCATGTTATTAGGTTCTTTTTTTCAGACCCAGGGTGTTATTTCACACCTGACAGTTTCGACTGCTCACTAGCGTCTTCCTCAGAGTGGTCAAGTGATGTTGCTGTGACGTGTCTGGTTAAATCAGCTGACCAGACACATCACAGCAACATCACGTGACCACTCTGAGTGAGCAGTCGAAACTGTCATATATGAAATAACACCCTGGGTCTGAAAAAGAGAACCTAATAACATAGAATATCGGAAGACCAAATGAATCTCATTGGACTATCCATTTATTGCGATATTTTATGGAGGCTAACAAAACTGTTAGCCTCCACAAACTGTTGCTACTTTTTCCTCTTAAAATGTCCTTGACAAAGTCCTTGACAAGACTTTATCCAAAGAACTAAGACTAAGACTAAGAAAAGTGCTTAGAACTGTTATTTCTTCTTGTAGTCTACACTGAAATGAATCATGGTCTATGTAGTTCTCTCTACTTTGACAATACAATATTACAATATTACAATAAAATCTATATTTTGTTTAGTGTGTTGAAAATGAAGTTGCACAAATGTTTCAATACAACTTTTATTATATAGTTTAACATATATTTGATATATTGATTTGATTTGATTGTTGAGTTCTATTTTCCCCTATAGAGCTCCGGGAGCTGACGTCATACCGGCTCGTCAGGCACCAGGTGTCGCCATTTTGGCAGTAATCGGCAGATCGGCTGACTCGCGCTGTACGACTCCAGCGCAATAACAGATTGTTCTCCAGACGCAGCCGAGATTCATTTCCGAATTATTTTGCCAACAATTTTCCAATACAGATAATGTAATACACAAAGATCAGAGCAAGAACCAATGTGCGAACGTGTGGCTCCAAAGTAGCAAACAGCATTTGTTATTTTAGGCTTATAATTAACCAAATAATTTTATGGAAATAGGCAATAGCTTATTCAATTGATTCAACTTTAAAAATGTCCTGCTTTTAGCCTAGTGTGAGAAATGCTACAGTCGGACTAGATCCAAACCAGAGTCCTGAACCAGCGGGAGAAGCTCCGGTTCAGCCGGGCTCAGAGGAGCTACAGCGGGAGTGGTGTCAGGAGCCATGGCCTGACAAGAACGTTCCCCAGGAACAAAGAGCGCGGAGGTCGGACGCTCAGAACAACATATAACCCACCAAACTATTCACGCTTCTGTCCGGATGCTTGCATCACCTCGGAACCAGCCGCAGTTCTTGACCGCCGGAGAACTGTCCAGACCTGTAGCCACAGTGCATTCTCGCTTTTCCCGCACGGAACCAGCGTGCAGACGATGACACGGAACAGCTCAGACTCAGCCCATCAAGCACTGGTCTTGCTCGCTACCGTCTGAGCACATGGAGACGGAGCCTCCGACCAAGGACCAGACCGCAGACCCCGTCCTGAGGATCTGAGCTGCGGTGAGGGCTTCTTATCGGTTGCTGCTGCTGTTACCCGTGCTTTTGTGTTTTACGAGTTCATGATGACTCTTGAGATGAGGATGTCCGTTCTTAACAGAACATCTGTGTTGATAATTGATTGCTGTTCTACCAGGAAACAGAGGCATGTCAATCGACCAAAAAAAAAAACATTATACGAATGAATCCAGATAATTAAAGTGAGCAGGACAACAGTACCCCATTTTTCTTTTGCTGGTCCATAAGATAGCCTCCCTATGAGTCCAGGCGGTCTGAGGAAATCACAGCTTGAAACTCTACCTCTCCTCATTGTTCTGGTGCTGGTAATGGACTGATGGAGGTGGGCTGACCAGAGTTTCCCCCTGGCGTGTGATAAATGATTTGAACTTCTCTGTGATGGGAGGGCTTGGGGAAAAGAACAGATATGATACCTCCAGTTTAAAAGCAACATGGAAAAATAATTGGAAGGACAGACGTAGTGAGCAGAGAGAAGTACTGTCAGAAATGGTGATGTAGGTCTGCGGCTGTTACGTGAGAGAGAGGGAGGAAGTGAATGTGAATGAGGGGACACTGACAGCCAACAAGAGGATTAATGAAAGCACAGAGGAGCAGAGGAGAGTGTTTGAACTGATCTGGGTACAACACAAGTGCAGACAGTTTTAATCTGGATTAGCTCAAAAGTGTCACTGATTTTAACCCACAAATTACTAATAAACTTGACAAAAGTGTTAAGTTAATCAGTACAAAGTGTGTAATATTACATACAAAAGACACAGATCCAGGGTCTGGAATTTAGTTGTATGTTTTTGCCCTTTCTGGTACAAACATAAGAAAAAGGGGTAGCACTTCATAATAACTCCTCCTTATTAAGCATTTATTAAGCATTATTTAACACATTTGTTAATCATTAGTAAACTGTTAACTCTTAATTATTTCTCATCAGTTAATCATTTATAGATGTATATGTTAATGCTTTATCCATGGTGAACAAGTCCATTTTACAGCCATTTGTTAAGCATTATTTAACACATTGGTTAATCGTTTGTACACACTTACCTCTTCATTTTTTCAAATGATTTAATCGTTAGTAAATACATGATTTAATATCTTCAGTCATCATTAGTAAATCATTACTAATTCATCAGTATTCATCAACTATTATTATTTAAAAGCGTTACATTACACCCAAATTTATCAAATTCTTAACCCACATACTCAACTAATGATTTGTTAATTGGGTTATTTCCTAGTATTGATAAGTTATAAGCACTTGTACTTGGTACTAAGAATAGGTTAAACAGGGGGTGTTTACGCTTATCACATGACGACCACCCTTCATGGATGTTCTTCTAAAGCAGGGGTGGGCAAACTTTCTGGCTTGCGGGCCACATAGGGTCCTAAAGTTTGACTGAAGGGCCGGACAGAAGACAGGACATAACGTGTTAAGAGCTCAGATTCATTACATTCTTATTCACATTTATCTAGGACTTCAGTGTTCAACTGCACACCACGAGTGAAAGTATATCGTGAGTTCACCGTTATCGAATATGACTAGTAACAGCTCAAAAACAAAGCTCACGCCAAACAACCACAGATATTCACCTGTGAGTGTGATAAAACCTGCCTCCAAAATGATGTACACATTAATAATTACAACTCAGAGACCACAGGTGTCCTTGACTGACTTTTACCAACTCAAAATGGAAGCAGTGCAGTCTTATATCTTAAGTACCAACTACTTCACTCATGGTCCGAATAACTCCTGTAAGAACACGTTCCCATAAGGCATTGCGGCCAACATAATACGCCGCAACTCAATGTGTATAAAACATCAACAAGGTTTATTATTGTAATTTATTCCAGTTCGGCGGGCCGGATTAAAAGGTTTAAAGGGCCGCATATGGCCCCCGGGCCGCAGTTTGCCCACCCCTGTTCTAAAGGGAGACTTGTCTATGCTTTACAAAACACTATCAAATGACTTAAGGCTCATCATCATCCACATTATTTATTTTGGTCTCTCGTGACTTGTAAAGCACATGGTATTGATTTTTATTTATTTTTTTTCTGTCACTGTTGTGGTTTTATTACCCTCCAGTCTCGAATGTCTTAAGTCACGAAACCGTAATAAATAATTTGATTATGTTTTGTAAAGCATAGACAAGTCTCCCTTTAGAAGAACATATTGCAACTGATCAATACTGGGAAATAACCCAATTAAGAAATGAGTAACAAATCATTGTTTCAGTATGTGGTTAAGAATTTGATAAAATTGGGTATAACATAACGCTTTTAAATATTAATAGTTGACCAGTACTAATGAACTAGTAACGATTTACTAATGATGACTAAAAACATTAACTCATGTATTTACTAACAAATAAATCATTTGAAAAAATGAAGAGGTAAGTGTGTACAAATGATTAACCAATGTGTTAAATAATGCTTAACAAATGGCTGTAAAATGGACTTGTTCACCATGGATAAAGCATTAACATATACATCTATAAATGATTAACTGATGAGAAGTAATTAAGAGGTTAACTGCTTACTAATGATTAACAAATGCATTAAGTACAAGTGAAAAAAACTTAAATTTAGCATTAACATTGATATTTATAAATGATTACCTGATGAGAAATAATTAAGAGTTAACAGTTTACTAATGAGTAACAAATGTGTTAAATAATGCTTAATAAATGCTTAATAAGGATGAGTTATTGTAAAGTGCCACTGAAAAAAAGTTAGTAAGCCCATATTACTCTATTTTCTGATCTATGTTATAATTGTTGTTTCCCTGGCATTACCGATCTCTGCTGTTCAAAAGGTAAAAGGTGGCTGTTAACCTGAAAACTACCACTACATTACATCACAAGGTGGAACAGAGCACGTTGAGCTTTGAGGATCTAGTCAAACTAACAATTCTAAAATGGTTTAAAGCTCACAAGAGTCAATTTTGTATTATACAGGACCTTTAAATCATAAGTCCTGTTACTGAAAAACAAAGTATTTACAACCAGGTGCATCAGAGGAAAACTGCTTTTGACACATTCACCTACATTCAGAATAAAATCATTGCATTCCTAATATGTAATTATGTTTTAAATTAGCACAAACTCCAAGCTGGATCTTTGGGGGAATACATAGGTGTTTTGCAGCTCTAATTATACCAGCATTATCTTACAAGCTGTGACCTACATTATAAAGTAGCATCCGCATTAAAAGCTTTCACTAAATACTATCCGCAGTAAACAAGAGGAGTGTTTGTCTCCGTTCAGATTTTCACATCTGACGTATGCCCCCTAGTGTGTAGTCAATGGAATTTATAGTTGTAGTAACTACTTTTATGCAGGATTCACTTTCTTATAAAACCTTTGACAATCACTTGAGTTTGGGACCGGTGTACGGTTTTGGAGTCTACACGAGAAAAGTTATGTAATGCACCTTTAATTATTATGTCAGCGAGCTCAAACTAAAAATCCAGACTGTACTATGCATGTATAAAAATGTATTCTTGTTTTATGTTATTATTTATGTAGACTGGCATAAAGCATTTTATATTATTAGATAATAGATGCATCAAGAATTTTAGACTTTCAGTCATTGCGCAATGCATACTGGGAAGGATTTTCCGAAAAAGTGAGCATCAAACCACCATGTTTGTTTTCCCAGTGGGATGCATCTATTGACAAAGCCAGTCTTTTCTAGTCTTTTGAATCATATCACTTTTGTTTCTGGTTCTGATATTGTCATATTTTAGTTTTGGGATTTGAACATCGTAATTGCTTGAGAAATTTGTTTGCAAACTCCATAAATGCAAAAGGGAATCAGATCTGTGTGACTGCAAACCTCTGTTCAAACTGTTTCCCTTCCCAAAGGAATTGAAAAATTGTGAAAGGCGAAGGCGATGGACAGTATTGATCCATGGGGAAGGACGAAAAAGGTAACCTTTGACTGCCTAAATCATCCCTAGTTCACAGTGAACATTTTGTATGTGGAGCGCCATCAAAGCAAAATCCTGATCCCTCACTCAACCTCGGTTACAAATTTAAAAAGTCAACACCAAAGCAAAAGGCACCAGCTATTTGCCAAGAAACAACTTCCACTGCAAAGCGACCAAGACGTGATGTTGCTGTAAAACTACAAGAACAAGAAAGTGGAAGCACAGTCTGTTTGTCCTCTGCACCTCTCACTTAACAAACGGGATCCCACTTTGATGGCGCTCCACATACAAAATGTTCGCTGCAAACTCAGGATGATTTAGGCCAGTGTTTTTTAACCTTTTTTGAGCCACGGCACGTTTTTTACATTGGAAAAATCTTGCGGCACACCACTAACCAAAATATTACAAAATGACACTATACAGTATATTTAATTACAATATAATTTCTACATTAATTTCTACTTACTCAGTGTGAGACCTGCGCCTGTTTAGATGAACACAAAGCTGATATCCTGGCAGGAATAGAAGAAAGACGCACGAAGCTCTTCATCAACAGCTCTCAGTCTCTCTCTGTTTTTAGTTTTTATAGCAGTTAAGCTTGAAAAGCTCTTCTTCTGGGTCAGAATCTTGTCCAGGGCCCAGTTCGGAGTTTGCATTCATCCGTTTTAAAAACTTCTCCATGACTGTCACCACGCACATGCGTTACTAATTCTTTTAATGCAGTGGTGCTCACACTTTTTCAGCATACGATCTACTTACAAAATGACCAAGTCATAAAGATCTACCTAATACAAAACCAAGCAAACTGCACTGAAACACTCTGTGCCCCTTTTTTGGACCCTCACCCACAGTTTGAGAACCTCTTCTTTAAGAGAACTTCCTCTGGCACTTGACACAAAACTGTGAAAAAAGTGAAGGAAGATTTTTAAACCTGTTTTTTAAAGTTCCAAACTGGAGTTGCATTCTTTTCTGGTTTTGCAGTGATATTTACCAGCCTCTGCACGTTTACCAAACCAAACGCACATCGTGACAAACACAGATGCATTTGTGCACTTTAATTAGGCAAACTTCAGCCAAATGTGGCAGTAGGTCTGTTCTGTAGATCTGCTCTATGGTGTAGACCTGCTTTGTGCCAACACTGGAACACAAATTTAGACTCGTTTTTGCTTCACGTTTCGTGTTGCTCTTCTAATCAGCGCGCACTGTGGGAGGGGCTTGTGTTCGCTGTACGCAGGAAGGTGAGAGCGTGAAAAGGCGAGGGGCGGCGTGCTGACGTGAGGCAGATGGACAGGTAGGATGTTTAGGAAGTTTAACCTGCCCTGTGATGCACGCTGGTACACGAGGGCACACGCTGTTGCAGACAAGCCGTGCGTAGGGAGCGTGTGTATTTGTGATCTGCCGTAGAGTCTCCGCGGGCTGCACTGGGCGCACAGGCTGCACTGAGACGCCCCACACGCTCTGGCACACCTGTACAAGTTTATTACCAACAGCAGCGGCCGTAATGAAATATGATCGCACTTGTTGAGTGTCAGACCTTGAGTGACAGACAAGACCGAGTCCAAACGCGAGTCCGAGACGAGACACGGCGATCTACCCACACGACCTTGGCGATCGACTGGTAAATCGCGATCGACTTATTGAGCACCCCTGTTTTAAAGGAACGAGGCAATTAGCTGCCTGATGCCACCCGGACTCTGCCAGTCATTATATACTACACTGTAGTATAGTACAGCACGGACACTCGACAATGACATAATGTTTGCAGGTAATAATTAATAAATTTTAATTTAAAAAAAAGTGATATTGGATAATTTCTCACGGCACACCCTGACGATCTCTCACGGCACACTAGTGAGGCGATCAAAGGTTACCTTTTTCATCCTTCCTGTAGATCAATACTGCCCATCACCTTCTCCTTTCACAATTTTTCAATTCCGCTGGGAAGGGAAACAGTTTGAACAGAGGTTTGCAGTCACACACATCTGATTCCATTCCATCATTGATCTATCTGCATAAGAAAATGTCACAAAATTACATATTGCATGTAGGGATTTAACAAAAAACTGAATATCATGATATCGTATCGCCAAAGATCTTATCACAATATATCGAATTACAAGTCTCTCTGCTCAAATGAATAGTTATGGTGCTGCAATAGCTACATAAACCTTGATCTTTAGCTCTGTTTCAGTGCAGACCACATGAAGAAATAACTGTATTAAGCACTTTTAAATCTTAGTTCTTTGGATTAAATCTTGTCAAGACATTTTAATAGTAAAAAGTAGCATATTGATAGTTCTGTTAGCCTCCACAATATTGCAATAAATATCATACTGTGAGCTGTATATTGTGAAAATATTGTACCAAGAGATTTGGATATCATTACATTCCTAATTGTATGTATTGGCAAATCCAACCAACCCAAACTAGCAGACTTCAGTGGAGCCTGATTTGCACACGACACTGAAACAACACCTTGAAAAACATGGCAGAAATAAGGCAATAATGTGAGAGTTAGTGTTAGCGGAACAGACAGGCGCTAAACCAGGACAACACTGAGCATATGTGGCTCGCTGCTGACTCGGAAAAGCTCTGGGATTTCTGTTTCCTATTGGTGCCTTCTTAAAATGTCACCGTGGAGCCTCAAACTGAACCACAAATCAATGACAACAAATGTGGTCCAAGCAATAACACTTAAAACTGGGGTAACTGAGTCAGACATAGTCAACATGTATGCAGTTACACCTAACTTTCAAATAATTACATATAACACAACTGATATAATGGATACTTAAAATGTGACTCACTCTGATTGGCAAAACGAGTACTAATAAAACAAAATTAGGATAAGTTCAAGACATTCAGTCATTGTCCTACCACAGCATTTCCAGCTAAAAAGGTAATTTTATTTACCAAAATTTGTGCAAATGTATTTCAAATAATGCGTCGGCATAACCTACATAAATATCATCCAGTCACCTCACCTCTGTCTGAGCAACCTGATTGTTTTCAACTTGACAAACACACAGCTCACATATATGCAGTTTTAATATAAATGGGGAAAAACAGTACTGGAAAATGTAATGAGAGTACAGTTTTGTTGTGGTTGTCCAGCTCTGCAGAAATACTAGAGCAGGTGTGGGGTGAGCCGCCTCAGGCAAGGTGCCCATTACCAGATGCCTGGAGCGAAAAGGGGGAAGTGTACTATTGAAATGAATGGGAGAAAGATGGGGGATCTGTGATACCATTAATTCAGATGTTGCTTGGAGTAAATATTCAAGTTAACATCATATAATTAAACAGTTAAATACAGTTAAGTTAGCTGGGAAGTAACATGTTTATGCTGTCAAATGATGTAATGCCTCTCATGTATTTTTAAAATCTGATCTGTATTTTATTTACAAATTATTTTCTGACTGCAGTAAAAACATGGCATGAACATGGCTATAGGGCATGACAGAGCTCTCTTATGGTTCATATGTTTTAATTAATTTATGTTAGAGAATTTTTATGTTATAAGCATTTCTCATGTAAAGGTAATCATGATGTAGTATAAGTTATCAACATTGGCTTTTTGTTTTACATGTCTTGTTGCGTTCAAGCTGTATCACGTGATCTTGCTGATGCATCGGCTGACTCATTAAACATAATGTACCAGGAGAAACAAATAGTAATGGTAAACATCATGAGGTTAACACAGAACTCTGGGAATTGCTAGAGGCTTTCTACCACCTGGAATGGGAAACCTGTGTATAATGGGGGCTGTGTCAGCGGAAGCTTGTCAGTCATGAGACAACATGTGAACAATAGGTACTGTATTCAAAGTAACCTACTGTATGCTAATTGTGTGCTCTACAATAAAAGGCCGATGTAGAGAAGAGAGCTTCAGTTAGGATGAGACAGGCAGCTCTCTCTTACTCCTTGCAACAGGCAGAGCTCTCTCTTACTCCTTGCGCAAGTAAAACCAACCACTGTGTCCCTGGCGTGTTCTTTAATATTTGAGGTCGGGGTAAATTCCCTGACAATTTACCAGTGCTATGTGGTTCACACACTGAGCAGTTTTGAAACTCTGGTAACACTTTATAATAACTACACCTTATTTAGCCTTAATAAAGCATGAACAAAGACTTAATTAATAATGATTCATGCTTAGTAACTACTTAATTACTACCTGAATTAGCATTTAACTTGCACTTAATTCACCTGTGCTGTAAATAGTAACTCAATACTTCTTAATTACTCATGAACTATCCATTTGCATGTTTACAAATGCATATTTAAGTACACATTTGAGCATTTATTAATGATTAGTAATCTATGAGAGAATGATTTGCTAATAATGCAATGCATTGATAATTCAGGCAGCTATTATCTGTTAGTTAAGTCTTTCTGAGAGCTTTTCTAAAGTGAAGGCTAATTATGCTTTATTAAGCATTTGTTAAGGTTGGTCAAATTCTAGAGAAACAATAATGTATTACTAGTAAATCATTCTCTCATAACTTACTAATCATTAATAAACGCTCAAATTTGTACTTAAATATACATTTACAAATGCACACACAAATAGTTAGTCCATGAGTAATTAAGTAAGACATACTTATGAGTAACTATTTACAGCACAGGCGAATTAATTACAAGTTAAATGCTAATTCAGGTAGTAATTAAGTAGTTGCTAAGTGTGAATCATTATTAATTAAGTCTTTGTTCATGCTTTATTAAGGCTAAATAAGGTGTAGTTATTATAAAGTGTTACCAAAACTTTTTGTTTTTTGAGCTCAGTTTTTTAAATGTTATGGGATTTTTACCACCTAAAAAGTGCAGCATGTCCAGGTGAAAGGGCACAAGTAAGGGACTGTTGGATTTTGTGAAATGAGCTGTTTTCCCCTTATCCATGGAGACTGTGAAAGAGACTGAGGAAGCAAATAAGATCTTCCAGAGGAAAGTGTCTGAGACCTTCTAGACGAAAGACTTAAAAGAAATGGCCCACTTCATCATCAACCAAAACACCAGAGAGGAGTAAGAGTGAGGCTTTTTCTGTTGTGTTCACGTGGCTCCCCCTGGACACTGGAGGGACACTTTTGGCTCTTCCTCTCCTCAAACTGCCCTGACACAGATCTGCTGACCCTACCTGACCAGTCCTCCTGTTAAACTGCACTGAGACCTTTGAATGAGACACAAAGGTGACTAAAAAAATGCAGTGTATTTCCCTTGGGATCAATCAATCTCTCTTTATTGTTTTACTCACCTGTGCCTAATTTTAACAGTGTAAACCTTGCCATACTTTGCTTATGATTCTCCTTGTGTATATGATTTAAATATAACTTCCTCTATATTGGGCCCATATTGGAGTCAACATTGTGAAACCGAAGCAGAAAAAGTAAACTGCCATCTGGTATGGTATTGATTGAGGCACAAGAGCCTAATTAAGTCTTCAGTGTGAGGCCCATTATGCACCTTCGCCAAAAACTGTTGCTGTTTTGTGAGAGATCTTGAAGTGATGAAATGATCGGAGCATTCTCAACCGATTTTATGTGAATGGAGACAAGATTAGGGAACACAAGATGCCCCCTGAAACAAAACTTGTAGTGTAGTAGTCATCAAATTTGAGACATTGTTAAACTATGAATGACTTTAATTATATATTTTTGGTAGGTTAAACAATAAATGAGTATTATGAGTACTTGTAGTGGCAGAAAGGGAAGTAATTGTAGCATCAATAGCTGTAGCAGTTAGTAAGATCAGCATTATTTGTATATTAAACGTCTTATATTAAGCCATGTTAGAATGTTCTTGCCTCCTCATAACCATAGCTGGGTCTGTTAAACATATGTGAGTGACACAAAACACAACTCCGGCTATGTTTTTGAACAAACAACATTATAACATAGATGAGAAAATAGACTTATATGGGCCCTTCAAAATTGTAAAGTTGCACTGAATAAAGTATTACTCATATTAGTCATAACAACAAAAGTAGAGAATGTACTCAATAGTAATTTAAGATAAACAGTGATAATATAGTAATACAAATCTGTAGTATTCGGTATTTTACATGTTTTAATGCATATTGTGAGATAAGTTTGAAGGCATTAAAAGAGAGAAAAAAAAATCAAAAAGTCCCACATCCTCTCAGGGTTTATTGATTGGAAACAGGCTGCTGCTGTGTCAATAGTTAATTGCATTACATGACTAATAAAAGTGAATCAATCAATTAAGAGCCATAATCTGACAAGCTCTAATCCAATGCACTACAGAGACCACTTAAATGAATAACACCACCCACTGATCAAGCCATAAGGACACATCCCCTCAGGCTGTACTGCACCACAACAATGGGGAAGTACTTTGAGATATTCTACAGACACATATATGCAAACATCTAAATGTCTTCAAATAAAACCATCATCATAGAAAATTAAATGCCATGTTTTAGGCCATGGAAAAGGCACACTGTGTAAAGTTTCCAAATCCAGTTTATTTATAAAGCACTATTAAAAACAACAAAACTGACCAAGGGGCTGTAAACAAAGATAAAAACATATGTATAATACAATGACAAAAAAAATATTTATATACAAGAATTACTGAACAGTAAAAGACCTCAAAGCTAGTTAAAAGCCAAAGAAAACAAATGTTTGTGGAGGAAGATCAGCAGTGGTGGAGTTAACAATTTGGGGGCCCTAGGCAAACTTGAGTTTGGGACCCTCACTATAATGCACTGTTTTATTGTTTGTTTGTTTGTTGTTATTTAGTTTTTTTTTTTTTTTTTTTTTTTTTTTTTTTTTTAAATATGCATTGTCTGTTTTTCCCCATTGTTCTTGAGACATGCACATCTCTATTTGAATTAGAGTGGATTGGAAACTTGTCTTTTTAATTATGTAGCCTACTACATAACCAGAGCTGAAATTAGTTTTGTTTTTTGTTTTTTTGCTAGTACAATTACATTTTTGTTCACATCAGTTACATATGATTATGTTCAAATCAGGGTCACACTGACTAGTCCATTCTAATGTGAAAGGGGGAATTAAAATAGATTTGACAATCAGATACTATGGTGTTTTGTTTTTGTTTTGTTTTTTTGTTTTATGTTTTTTTAAGTAAACTAATCTCATTTAATGTCATACTGAGAGAAAATCAAATTCCTCTGAGGCCTCGGCCATTAGAAGCACTGAGGGGAATTTTTTGGGTGCCCGTCCAGATTTGGGGGCCCTAAGTGGTTGTGTACTTTTGCCTAATGGCAGCGCTGCCTCTGAAGAACGGCCATAAATGCAAAAATGTTATTGCTTGCCCTTAAATGTTCCACAGTAAAAAGTTTAGTTTCAAAATATGTTTTAGAGCTTTTATGGTGTATTAACTGCTGACAAATATCATATTTAGATCACCATGTTACCCGTTTACTGTTTTGGAAATGCTCAATTCTCCTGAAACAATATAACATGTTTTATAAGTTTCGGTTTTGTTTCGAGTCTCCCCTCCCTTTGCCAGTCACTCCCCCTTCAGAGCAGTATCACAACACTATCAGTGTGCATCCTGCTAATGAAACACCACCACACTGCATCAGGTTTGTCAGTACTGTAAAACATCCCAGGAAAAGTAACATCTTCATGGAGCTGTATGTTCCTATTCAATCCATGTCTAACTTTGAAGTCTCCTATTAAATATAAAGAGAAAAATCAATTTCTATGTTAAACGTTAAAATATTGAAATGTTACACATGCAGCTTTCTGAAACTTTATATTGCATTTTTTTGAACAATAACACCTGCTGCTTCAGTAATAGCTGAGTTCTCCCCTGTTCCTTTCCCTGTGTGCCATTTCTTTAACCAGCGTGTCTTTAATCCTGTCCCAGACCTCTGCCCCGAGCTACACACGGCGACAAACTCAAACTCCTCACTGCGCTCACTTCACCAAACACACCTCGTACTCCACATCCTTCCACTTCCACATGAGTCTACTCAAGTCTACAGCGCCAGGCACCAGAGCAAAGAACCAAAAAGAGCAGAGAGACAGGAATGTCACTCAACCCTGACCTGGGACGCCCCGGGAGGCACGCAGGCTCATAACTGTTGTCAGGGGCGACGCTGCGGGGTGTCTTTCAGGTGTCACGAGTGATGGAGGAGCTAAGCCACCCTCATCTCTGCTCCACTGAATATGGATCCTCTGGGTGCCCTCCTTTCAGCAGACCCGCTCCAGTGACAGGAACAGGGAGAGCTACCGGGATTCCCAACACAAAGAGAAAAGGCGAGAAGTTTGCCCGCGCTGTTTGTCTATTTGTGAAACTTTTGTTAGGTTTGATATAGCAGCAGCGGGAGAGGAAAATGGCAGGAAAGTTCAGATAAAGTGCTAAACCATGAGCATATTGTAAATAAGGGAAACGCATTCTAAATCATGACACTACACCATATTAATGAGACAATAACAGTGTTGGGAAGGTTACTTTTAAAATGTACTCCCCTACAGATTACAGATTACATACCCCAAAATGTAGTTTGTAATAATAATCCATTAAATTACTTAAAGTGAGTAACATAATCTGAATACTTTGGATTACTTGATATTGTCATGCTTTTTAAAACTGCATGAACGTACCGACCACATCCTGAAAATTCTTGTTTGTTCTCTTCAAACTGGCCCTGGTTTAGACCTGGTTTAGTCTCTGGTTTAGTCCTGGTTTGGTTTTGGTTTAGTCCTGGTTTAGTCCTGGTTTAGACCTGGTTTTAGTCCTGGTTTTAGTCCTGGTTTAGACCTGGTTTAGACCTGGTTTTAGTCCTGGTTTTAGTCCTGGTTTTAGTCCTGGTTTAGACCTGGTTTTAGTCCTGGTTTTAGTCCTGGTTTTAGTCCTGGTTTAGACCTGGTTTTAGTCCTGGTTTAGTCCAAAATGTGAAAACAGGAAAATACCATCATGTAATCAGTTTATTTCAGCAAAGTAACTGTAATCCAGTTACCACTCACTGAAACAGTAACTGTAACTGAATACAGTTACTCATAATTTGTACTTATGTAACGCCGGTACATGTAAGCTGTTACTCCCCAACACTGGACAATAATGAGAAACTGAACTGGCAATAGGCACTGATACAGTTTATTGTCATTATATGGCCTATGAAAATATATAGACTGTTTTTTGAACTTCTTGTAGTGTCACTGAATTTGTAATCATTGCATTGTCATCATTGCATATTCTCAAAACATTATTTCAGTAAACTTTTAGATATGTTTTTGCCATGAAGTTACACCATATTAATGAGAGAATTATGAGAAATTAAACTAACAATATGCACTAATACCATTTATTGTATGTAAATCTCCTCTGACTAGGGATGGGGCAAGATCTCGTACCACAAGACCACTCGAGACAAAATTGCCTGCATGAGAAAAAATTATCTTGTAAGACCACCCCCACTTGTTTTTACATTTGGATTGGACAAAAAAAAAAGGTTAAGTCCTGGCAGGCTGCAATTCTTGAGAAGCTGTAATTCTGAAAAAATTAAAAAAACAGTGCTACGACGACAGCAAAAACATGAAGTAACATGAATCATAAACGATGAACTGAATCACAAAATGTATTGACTACAAATTATGGTAAAGTCTTGTTTTGTCTTATTCTCGTGGACCCGGTCTCATGTCTCGTCTTGTCTTGTGGAAAATGTGTCTGTGACCATTTCTGACTATTTTGAACTTTTAGTAATGCCACTTAAGTCACTAAGAGATTGCATACTCCTTAAACATTATTTCAGTCGATGTTTTTGCCATGAAGTTAAGGTGAAAGGGTTGACATTTTTCCTTGGACAGTAATAAGGTTGTGAGTGCCATTCTGGAAACGTGGGATTACAGTTAGTTTTGTTTCTAGAGTTTGCATGTCTATCCTAATGCAATGCCATAATATCATAATGCCAATATAATCCAGTATTCTCAGCTGCGTTCTTTTGACCAAAACACAGGCTCCTTGATATTCAAAGATTTAAAGTGTCAAATATCTTAAACTTTTTGGATGAAATTTGATCAAGAATGACTCAAAGCAAACAGAAAAAGAAAAGTAACAAAAACAAGAAAAGAAGTCTGAGTTTATTAGACAAAAGCTATAAAATCGTATGATAAAACCATTTGAGCGGGCACGTTTGCAGGTGGACGCTGGGTGATGCAAACAGGGGACCCATCTTCACTGAGGTATTGTGTGTTTAGTCCAGTCTAATTTGAGGTTGTCTCAAATCAAGTACATGTACGCAAAAGACTAAATGAGTAAAAATATGTCTCCCTCTATAGTGCACTGGCATCTCTTCGCATGTGCCCACTTCTCAATGAGCCGGTGAGACAGACAGCTTGGAGAGTGAGGGCTGGTGAACGGCCCATTACACAGGTAATTACCAGAGTATTCTTTAAATCTTAATCACATCACGAGTCAACAGTGATGCCACCGTGTGATAAAAAGACAGATGTTGAGCAAATACATCAGTGGATGCATATTTCCCCTGTTTGTTTACATATATTATATAAGTGCTGTATGCAAATGACTGAGCTGTTATCGGGAGTCAAGGGGAATGTAAAATACTGCTGGTCACAAATAACACCATTACAGTATACAGGAGCAGATTTACTACTACACCTATGATTACTACTATTACTATTACTTTTTACTACTATGTTATGTATTTATTATTATTTTTGACATTAGTTTCTTGGTATACTTGTTTGGCTTGTTGGTTCTGCTCTGGTTCCGGACCTGGATCAGTCCTGGTTCAGTCCGTATGCAGTGCAAAAGTCCAGCATCGCAGTCACGGAAGTCACATAAACAGGAAACGGCTGTTATTCGTTTTTGGGGTTTTTTGTTTGTTTTTTGTTTTCCATTCTTTATTTAAACACAAAATTGAAAACTGAAAAAACTAATTGTTTTTCATTTTGGTTTTGGAGACAAATAACAAAGAAAACTATTGTTTTTTCATTTTCTTATTTTTAGTTTTATATTGAAAAATGAATGAACGAATGATACACTGATTGTGGAGAATCACAATATATCGAATTACAAGTCTCTTTGCTTAAATTAAGAATTATGGTGCAGCAACAGCTAAAAAAAAGACAAAGAGAACTACATAGACCTACATAGATCCTTTGCTCCTTTTCAGTGTAGACTACATGAAGAAACAACAGTTCTAAGCACTTTTAAGTCTTAGTTCTTTGGATTTAGTCTTCTCAAGGCATTTTAAGAAGAAAAAGTACTATATTAACAGTTTTATCTGTTTAGCCTCCACAAAATATCACAATAAATATTGTACCGTGTACAGTGTATCGTGAAAATACCGTACCGAGAGATTTGGATATTGTTACATCCAGTGGCGGCTGGTGGTATAATTTTTTTGGGGGCACCAAGGCCAAAATTATAAATATATATTATAAATATATGTATTAGATATATTTATAATATATATTATTATAATATATAGTATTATAATGAAACAGAAAAAGACAGTCATTTCGGTCACTATTGGCTGAACTATCAGAGCACAACGCACAACCAAGCGCAGTTTTACGCAAGTTTACCCAAGTTTGCGCGGCAGCACAACCTGATCTACCGCTCACTGCCAGCTCCAACAACATCAGCAAAACTACAATAAGGGGCTATGGTCACAACATGAGCACAAGGCATCAGCGCCGCTCCTACAGCGCACGGCAGAACGACAGCAGCTCCATCGCGCCCACGAGCTCATTTACGCACTATTTAACTATTTAACTATAACACCATTTACCTGTGAGGCTCCATTTTCAGATTTGCCCCAAACTAATGAAAACCAGCCTCTTACCTTCTCTAGAGGACTGAAGCAGAATATTTCCTCTATCCACTGTCCCACTGGTTCTGTCTCCAAAAGTGTATTGTCCGATATGAAGAGATGAAACTGATCCAAAACCTGGTCCAGTCAGGTCCGTGACGCGAGGTCCAAGAGCCGAGTGCACGAGCTGATTGTAAAATGAGTCTTAATCCCACTTCCCACATAAATCTGAAAGTTACACCTGTCCATATTAGCACGAGGGCACCAGGTGGACTTATGCCCTCTGTGCGCTACGCCCAGTGAAACTTTTGTGTCAGTGCAGAGTCGGGGCTGAGTGACAGAGCAGCTGAACCACAACAGGTCCACATGTGTGTTCATGTTTATTCAGACCAATCAGTTGATTTCAGGCGCTCCGACCCTGCGCCCCAAACACAGATTTTAGGGCTAATGTAAAGTAATGGACAGAGGCAACATAATCACGTCAACTTTTCTCAAAACTTCAGTCTCTTCCATAAACTTCCATTAGGTCGCTCCGCCTCACCGCACTCAAATTCCAACCACATGTCTCAAATAAAGTGATATGAGCACATTTAACGAGATAAAAATGTGTCTATGCAGATACACGTTAAATTTTAAACAAAATATTAAACATATAGCCTATTACACAATAACAACTTTATCATTTTTTTTCTTCTTTTGTCTAGGTCAAGTTAGGGAGTGCGGCGCTCTTTGGCCCCTATTGACCATCCGCCACTGGTTACATCCCTAATGTGAGTCTTTCCACCATATCGTGAGTTTTCCCATGATATTGCAATAAATATCATACCCTGAGGTTCATACCGTATTGTGAGACTTGGATATCGTTACACCCCTAAGTAATACTAAAACTAGATACAAGTAAAAATAAAATAAAATTTAAAATGACACCATAAACCAAATTATAAACATTACAAACTTGAACATTTTCTCATTAAGTTTGGAATGGTCTTGAATCTCAATCTTCCCAAGGACTAGTACAAGACCACAGGACAATATAAAAAGCTATTATTTTGAGATAAAAATTGCAAAGTTTTATTATCACAGTACAGTGCTTTTTACTTAATAGGTTATCAAAATCCAGCTTGGAATTTCAGTGTATTTTGTACACACAGTTTGGCAAACTGCTCTAAGATACATTTTCCCTACCATTTACATTGCTCCGTCCCTTTTAATGTTAAATCAGCACTAGAAAGCGATACTTCCTTTTATTCTCAAAAGTGCATTTTCTGTTCCACTCTTAGTTTTACCTTAGATGAGAATCACTTGAGTAGAGCTTTTCCTGCCCATAATGACCGCCGGATACCTCTCCCTTTGGACTCATGGATTTACAGCAGAAGTAATTAAAACGTGAGTGGATGATACTTAGAGATACCAAGTCTTAATACAGCTGGTTCAATATTGTTTTTAAGGTTGGGAGTGCATTTGAGGTTAGACTATTTCACAAAAGCGTAGTTGAAAATCTTGTCTAGTTTTCTTTACTTTTCTTTTCTTTTTTTTTTTGTATTTTCTGGTGCGATGACAAACGTAGAGGTAATTAAATAATGGTTTTCTAGCAGCTATACTGTAAACAAGTGCCAAACCCTGTCTAAATTACACAATAGTTATGATTAGACTAATAAAAATAGGTGCCATGAAATGAAGGTTTAAACTGTCAGAAAAAGAAAGTTCCTAGAGTATAAATTGTTCCTGCAATTTCGATGCAATTTTCTGTGTTGATGACATGAGTAGAGGTATTTTTGTAGTTTTATTCTCAACTTTTCACCACAAAACTGAAGTAAAACTATGATAAACATTTAAAGGGCTCATATAACTCTATTTTCTGTTATAATGTTGTTTCCTCATCAAAAATATAGCTGGGGTTGTTTTATTCACCAGAAACTCAGCATATTTAGCCTTAGTTCTGCTCTGAAAACACGTTGTTCTACCTTGTGATGTCATGTGGTGATCCAGGAAGTGCTACACAGCGTTTTTAAACTCCATACACCTTCACTAGAATCATTTGGATATTTTCAGCCCTGTCTGTACTCAAATAAAGGTAAAAGGCAACTTGAAAACCACTTCTACTCCCACTTCATGACATCACACGGTGGAACAGAGCATTCTCAGCTTTGGAAATGATAGACCAATAATAAAGGCTTACTGAAACATGTGTGAAGGAAATAAAACACAAGTCTAGGTATGTTTTTGAGGAGGTAACAGCATAGTTGTAACATTGCGTAATGCTGAAAAGAGTAAATTTTGCGTAATCTAGGACCTTTAACACTGGTAGCTTCCCTTCAAAACAAGTAATAATTAGAAAAAACATTAAAAAAAACTGTCATATACAATTTAATGTGATTTCTATAGGAGGTAGATTTCCATAAGTCTATATGCTACTTTCAGGTGATGTGTAATGTACCCGAGCTGCTCCTCATTTGACAGTTTCCTCTCCACTGGTGATGACATTAAGTGATGTGAGTCAATCTAGCGTGTGCCTATTTCCTGTTTCTCTGACTCACCGTGGTGTCCTGATTGGCCTCACGCCGCAGCAGAGACCAATTAAAGTCACACGTAAAGCTGCTTCAAATTGACTGACCTGGAGGAAAACTCAGACACACGGACTCACTAAGAAATAGTTGGAAAGAGAACAGGGAAATGTAAATAAGTATGTTGAAGGTATGTTGTCCAGTAAGATAAAAAGTAATTGACGATCCCCTGTATCCTATGGCCATGCATTACAAAGAAGCCAACTGTGGCAGCTGTAAAAGCCTAAAAATCTGTGCAATTGAACATATTAAAGAAACAATGAGAAGAGGAGACTACTAGAGAGAGAATCCTGTTGAATCTACACTCTTAAGGCTATACAGTTTCCAGGACTAAGTTAGAGTTAGATTTCTCCCACTTCCTTTAAAACTACAAACTTTAAATGTGCAATCAATTGTATGTATGTATGTATGTATGTATGTAATGTATGTATGTATGTATGTAATGTATGTAATGTATGTCAATGGTAAATGGTCACATTTTTCTACAGCGCTTTTTCACCTTCAAGGCACTCAAAGCGCTTTACAACAAGGAACCACTCACCCATTCACACACACATTCATACACCAGTGTACGTAGACACTAGAGGCAAGTGTCTTGCCCAAGGACACAACGACAGCATTCATCTGTGGGAGCTGGAATCACACCAGCAACCTGTGGGTCAGTGGATCTGATCGCTCAACCAATGATGGTTGGTGTCAAGAGTGGAATTTGAACCGCCAACCTTCAGATCAGTGGACAAACGCTCTACCGAGCAGTAGAGCAGTAGCTCGGTTGGTAGAGCGTATGTATGTAATGTATGTATGTATGTATGTATGTATGTATGTATGTATGTATGTATGTATGTATGTATGTATGTATGTATGTATGTATGTATGTATGTATGTATGTATGTAATGTATGTATGTAATGTATGTATGTATGTATGTATGTATGTATGTATGTATGTATGTATGTATGTATGTATGTATGTATGTATGTATGTATGTATGTATGTATGTATGTATGTATGTATGTATGTATGTATGTATGTATGTATGTATGTATGTATGTATGTATGTATGTATGTATGTATGTATGTATGTATGTATGTATGTATGTATGTATGTATGTATGTATGTATGTATGTATGTATGTATGTATGTATGTATGTATGTATGTATGTATGTATGTATGTATGTATGTATGTATGTATGTATGTAATGTATGTATGTATGTATGTATGTATGTATGTATGTATGTATGTATGTATGTATGTATGTATGTATGTATGTATGTATGTATGTATGTATGTATGTAACTGTGCACAATTTCTGTATATCCATGTATCACTCCTGCCTCCCAACGTTTTACTCAAGGACTTTATTTGTCACATAATTGTGGTATTAGTTGCAACAACAACAGAATCAATATAATAATATTTTTAAACAAGTCAATATGTTTTAAAGGTGCACTATGTACAATGTATATGCAGATGCTTTTGTTTTGCTTAGAATGCTCCACAATATGGCATTAAACATATCTGTCCTGCGTTTATTTCATTGCAGGTATTTTTACTGTTCAAAAATACATAAAAAAAAAAAAAGTGCTTTCTCACTATGAGTGGAGATCTGGTGAAGTTACTTGTTTTGCCTCAATGGATAAACATGAGAGAACATTCCAGGCAAAGCTATAAAACATATCCATGAGGAAAAGCAGATGACAGACTCAGACGTAGTAGAGATTTAAATAAATATGAATATAAATGCATATGAATAAATGTGACCTTACTTTATTATATATATATATATATATATATATATATATATATATATATATATATATATATATATATATATATATATATATATAAAGTAAGGTCACATTTATTCATATGCATTTATATTCATATTTATTTAAATCTCTACCACTCTTTACTTTTCTACTTTTTTTTATTTACATTTGCTAGAAAAATACCAATGACACACCATATTTAAAGTGACAATTTAATAATAATATTTTTAAATATTTGAGAAATAGGCAGTAACACTGGTATGGAATGCATTGAGTGTCAACTGTCTTTAAAGTGCATTTCCAGTTCAGGTTGTGAGAAGAAGAAACCAAAAAAAATCTGTTTTCTTTCCAAAGTCCGCACATCAAGATTGACGCGGGGCCCAGAGGACATTTGCCTAGTCAACTTTGTGGATCCTTCCTGTCATTTACCTAATCCTGGTGTTCACACTCCAACAGCCCTACTGGAGGGACAGGCAGGCTCCATGAGAGATGAGAGACCCCCGCTGTGACGGCCTGTCTCGGGCTCGCTCCCATGGGTCGAGGGAGGAGGAGGAGGGGGGGTAGTTGGTTGTAGCAGGACGTCCAGAGGAGAGAGAGAGAGAATGAAGAGAAATAGAGAGACAGAGAGAGAGAGAGAGAAAAGAGGGAGGAGAAAAAAGAGAGGGAAAAATACCAAGATAGAAAGAGAGAGAAAAAAGTGAAAGAGAAAGAGAGAGGGGGATGGAGAGAGAGCGCATGCTTGACAAGTCAGTGACACTTGGGCGAGTTTGAGCGCTGAGTGAAGTGGACACTACAGGATGCGCTGCTGCAGGCATCTCCCGCACAGTCACCCAGGCACAGCCACACCAATGACAGTAAACGTATAAAGTGAAGCCGATGTAAAACTGCTGATCCACGGAGATGTGTCATACAGGAACTGAGGCCATTCACAGCTTAAAGTGCACATGACAGCTCAGAGTACTTATTTCACTAAAACATACTTGACATAATGATATTTAAGTCTGGTAGCTGTTAGCTTTAAGCCATGTTATGATGTGGTTGTCTCGTCAAAAACATAGCCAAAGTTGTGATTTGTTTCTTTCACACATGTTTGAGTAATCCTTTATTATTGGCCTGTCTACATCTCCAAAGCTCAAAATGCTCTATTCCACATTGTGATGTCATTCAGTGTTAGTTTTCAAGTTAACAGTTACCTTTTACATTTAGTTGAGTGGAGATTTGCAATTCCAGGGCTGAAATTATCTAAATGATTCCAGTGAAGGTGTATGGAGTTTTAAAACACAGTGGAGCACTTTCTGTCTTATCAAATGCCATCACAAGGTGGAATGGAGTGTTTTCTGTTTGAGGGTTTGTGTGTTATACAAGTGACTAAAATCAAACACAACTCCAGGTATATATTTGAGGAGGAAACATTACAACATATATCAACATAGTCTGGGTCCTTTAATAGCTAGTTTAATAGTAAAAATGCATCATAAGTGCTTCATAACAACTTTGTTAGTATTTATAAAGTACTTTCAATGCATTTTTGTCTAAGGCTGTATTTTTCAAGTATTAAACCATTGACAATTTTTGTTCTTCATAGTGGGGATTACAGTAGATGATTCAATGGATACACTGAAGTCTTAAAAAGCAGTATTAAGTGTTTGATAAACACCAACTAATAGCTAAGTAACAGCTTATGAGCATACAATTTACTACTTAGTTAGCAATTAATATGTGGTCCCTAAACTGAAATGTTACCTTAAGTTTTTATGACATTTAAAAAAAAAATTATTTACAGTATTTTGGTATCTCCGCTTCCTGGTTGGACACGAGCAGCATGTATGGCATAACTCTTACCAGGCAACCAGGATGTTAACAAAGGGATAAAACCTGTGTAAATTACACAGTAGTTCTGATTAGACTGATAAAAATGAATGAGCACCTTTATTTTGTTAAATGAGGGTTTAAATTGTTTTCTTTATGGATGAACTATCTCTGCATTTTGGACAGGATTTTCAATGTTGATAAAAAAAAAAAAGGTCTCTGGAACTCACCACTACTTCCTGTATTTTTATACTTTTCTTCTCAATCTTTTCCTCCACAAACTGTCTCTGTCCACCAAAAAAAGTCTCATATGCACTTTAAAAATAAAGGCTCCATCACCAGTTTATCTTTATGGAGATGTTACCTGGAATGCCCCACAATATGCCATTACAATTACTTATCTCTACAGAAACAGCAAGTGACGCCATAGACCTAGGTTATATGTCAGATCTGTGGAAAGGCGAGCCCACTCACAGTAAGTCAATAACTGTTATTTTTATGTAAATGTTATATGTTATTAAATAAATGTAAGATAGATGTCTTTAAAGCCATACGGGGGCATTCCAGCATCAGAGACAAGCAGAAACACGGAGACCTCCACCAGAAAAGTAACAGATTGTTCATTTAAGTTCCAGTTTTGAAATTGTTCATTCGAAACTGGCCTCAGCTGAAACAATGTGAAGAGGAGCAAACTACCAGCAAAGAAAGAGACACATGGAGCCAAGAATATCAAGTGTGCTGAACATCTGTGGCACGTGCTAATTATTCGGCTGGAGAGTTGAGAAAAGTGCAACTGTATTTGACTGCTCTGGCATAGAAAATACGGAGAGGGGATTTCACATTGGTCTTGGCTTTTATGTTAAAATACTTTGATAAGTACCAGTTTTATTTTGGTCAAATAACTTTAAATACTAACATACTCTCTATACTAACTCCTCATTCTAAAGCACTGGGAAACAGACAGTTAAAACATCTCCCTTTAACTTATTCTCTAAAAGCACATACACTTTTTATACATGTCTGGGAAAAAAGCAGAGGAAAAAAAGAAGTCTATATAGTGATAATATATTTTACATGAGAAAAGTTCTTGTGAATTTTTTGACTTGCGTTTCAGTGGCTGCGCCTGTAAGTCTGTCTAGACAATATCGCTTTTGATCTGAGGCTGCTGAAAGAAGAAAAAAGTTTCCAACGCCTCACAGTCTTTGAGAAAATCACTTTTATCATTTTTTTTTTTTTTTTTCTTCGACTTACTTATTCTAGCTTCTTCTTTATATTTGAGGGACGGTTTGGTTAAACCCGTGAGCACAAATTGCTCCCTTTCACTTTGCACCAGTACTCTTCCACCTGGTATCCCGCACTTCAATCTCTGGAAACATCTTTCCTGAGATGGCCTTGCACTGGGAGATTCATTTGGGCCTGGAATTGCACACATCACTGCAATATTGAATCTAACCAAGCCAGACTGCAGCTAAAGGACATTCGGGCTGCCTGAGATTGGATATTCTAGTAGTTCAATAAGTTGGAGCTCGGCACTGGATGGAGGCGAAGGCAATTATTCATGTTCAGCAGTGAAGTTAGCCAAAGTCTGACACACTTTTAAATAAAACAACACGGCTAAACGCTATCATTAGGCACTTATCGGGAGCAGCGGGGAGGCCTGGAGCACGGGCAGAAGCAAATGGATGTACACAGATCAAACACTATGGCTACACCTGTACTTATATCTGTGGCTCAGTGATACATGAAACAATACCTGGAATACTCACGTTCATTATGTTCAGGTGCACTATGTAACTATCCTGGCAGGGGGCTCATCAACATGTTGCTTTGTTTTGCTTTGCTCATGGCTTTGAACTGAGAGATTTTCGTGAATTCAACTACAAGCATAGTTTCCTACTCAAAAACACCTTTAAAAACAATTGAGTAGGGTTCTCTCTCCACAGATCTGACCTGTGACTTGGTGACTCAGCTAGCACTATCACCAGCTGACTCACTGGAAAAGATATGTTTAATGCCGTAACTATAGAACAGACATGTCAAACTCAGGCCTGGGGGCCAAATTTGGCCCGCGATATAATTAAATTTGGCCTTTGAGATCATATCAAATATGTATTAGAGCTGGCCCACTGGCTACAGATAGGCTATAGAGACATTATTTATTAAAATTTTTGTTATTATGTTATATTATGCTTGTTCTGGATTCAATGTTTAAGCAAAACTATTATTAACAATTTCAGTAAGAAAAGGTTTAACATTACATATCTCGAAAGAAGAGAAAACATGCAGATGTTGTTGAAATATTTCAATAAATATTTAGTTTGACCCACGACTTTTTAATTTTGAACCTCTGTGAATTTAAGTTTGACACCCCTGATGTAGAACATTCCATGCAAAGAAATAACACCAACATGAAGACTACCATGAAGACTTCTCCAGAAAACACAAAAGTAAGATTGTGTATTCAAGATAAGTTAAAACTGCACTAAGAGGAAAAAAAAAAAAAGTCTTCTGTAGCTTGCCAAAAATATACTGTTTTGATTTTATAAATAAGCTAAATCATTCAAACTGTTTTGTGAAAGAAAAAGAATTTGACCCATTTGTTTTTCTTGATTTTCACCCACACAACAGCTTGTCCCAGCAGGGCTACCATAGGTGCTCCCAAGAGAAGTGTGAAGTGTGGAATTACAATCTGTTTTGCTACTCCAAATACCCAAAGCACCCATTACTACTGAAAAAGTACTGAATAAAAACACTGCTTTGCTTGATAAGAAGCGGAAAATGTCTCATAGTAAAGTGCACACTGGATTCCACCATGAATAACCACGCTTAAAGTATTTGACATGTTTTTGAGAAATACATTCCCTCCTCTTTGCATAATGGTGCTCCTTTACTGAGTTTGAACATTTGAAGTAATAAGTGTCTGACAGTCGGAGTGAATATAATTACGGTGCATATAGTTTATTGTGATTACAAATTCACAAGAGAATGACATTTGGAAACGGAAACAATCCACACATAGCAATTTAAATAGAGTGAGTACAGTTTAACCCATGTGGGAGCCCATCACAGCCATGACACTGCAGAAGCAAGGGAGTGGCGTTAAAACACACAAGAAAAGATGGAAAAATAGCTCCCGTGTGAGTAATGAGCATCATTAGCATTAGTGAAAGAGCAAAATCACTTCTTTCACTGTGATGAGGTATTTAAAAGTCTTGATTGTGATCATTTTGGAAAGATTGGATCTCTTTTTCCAAATGCCAGATTGCATTACCATCATCTGTGGCGCTGTCCGTGGTGCTGGTGCATAATGACGTCTGATTTACGTCTGAGGCATCGGGGTTAGTGCCAGACTCAGATTTTCGAACACTTTTCTCCCCTCTGTGTTACGCAAGCATGCAATAGCAGTGATTTTCAAACTTCCGACACTGAACAGCACCACAACTTTTACAATCTGTGAAATGTTTTCTGCTTAGAGGTAGCAGATGTAGTATTTCTCCTTCTTTCAATTTCACAAACATCAACTATCTGGGAACACAGATAAATATAAAGAAACATTACTAAAACACTACTGATAACAAGTGTAATGTTCATTTATCCAGTAATGTGGCATCAATACATGACAGTTATGGCATCTCATCTTATTCTGTTCAAAATGTGTGTTACAGTTAGCCTGATTCATCTGCCAGTTTCACTTTGTGGAGACTGTCTGACCTCGGAGAATTAGTATTTGTTCACTCGACAGTAGGTGGGTACTTTTTTTATTTAACCAGTGTTGTTGTGACAAAAGTAATGCACCAAATTCCGTAGGAAGAAGGGCAATAACGTCTTTCCCCTTGATAAAATTCACCAAACATTCTTTTTGTTCCAGCTTTAAATCCTCGATCTCGGGAATCGTTGCCAACACAGAATGTCTGGCTTCGTCTACATCCATCTCGACTGCTTTGTTTATTGTTGTGCTGTACCACAAAAGGGACCCAGACAGACGTTTGAGTTTGACATCATGGCTTCACAGCTCGTTGCTAATTGGCCTGTGCGCAATCTACAACTTCCGAGGTTCTTGCAAACCATTTAGTGTATTCCAATTCCTGACCTAGTCACTGGAGAAAAATGAAATTGACCAGAGGAACTACATGGCACCAGCCTGGCTATGTTACAGTTACTATCTTTGAAAACAAACCAGGATTTAAAAAGACTAAACCTAGATTATAGGGCCCACTTTTTTCTGATCTCTGTTAAAATGTTGTTTCCTCATCAAAAACATTACCCAGAGCTGTGTTTTGTTTCATTCACACATGTTTAACACACAAAACTCTGTATATTGACGCTGAGTTATTTTTCAAACACTCAACACTCTGTTCCACCTTGTGATGTCATGTGGTAATACAGGAAGTCATCCAGTGTTTAATCTCCATGCACCTTCACTAGAATCATTTGGGTCATTTCAGCTATGAAAAATCTCTACTGAACAGAAGGTAAAAGGCAGCTGTTAACCTAAAAACTATGGGTTAAGGACATCACAGGGTTGAACAAAGCATTTTGAGCTTTGGAGATATAGACCTCATAATAATGCAGAATTACTCAAATGTGAATGAAACAAAACACAACTCTAGTTATGTTTGTGAGATGGTAACAACATTTTAACAAGGCTTAAAGCTCAAGAAACAATACTGCATAAAATAGAACCCTTAAATATGTAGTTACTCAAAACTAAACACACTCTGGATAAAATAAAAATGAGAACTTGACTTGTGGGACTTAATGCTCCATACTCGTACATGCCACATCAAATTTGGGACTACTGGAACTCAACTCAGAACTAAACCAAGCCTAGACCCACACTAAACTAGGATTAAAACCAAACCAAACCTAATCTATATAAAAACTCAAACCAGAACCAAACCAGTACCAGCGTGGCTGTACCCTAAATGTTGAGCTGTATCTTTAGAGCACATACTTGAGCAGAGAGAGGGAGGAGGGCGATGTTTGTTTACCCAGCGGTTGCACTGAGGGTGTGGGGGTGTGGAGCTTGATGGACATGGAGAGGTGCTTGGCTCTGGCCTCCTGTAGTGGCTGATCTGCCCGCAATCAATAGTAGCTAATTACAGGCAGCATTGATCCAGAAGCCTGCGCTAATTTAGAGTCCCGGTCTCCGCACCAGACCCAGTGAAGCGGCTCCCAGTTCAGCCTTTTGGGTCTAACAAACATCTCACTCAGCATTCATGATTACCATAGAGCTACTGGTGAGGTCACGTGCCTCCAGAGATCGGACTCCAAAAGCGAATGGGACAGTATAGATTGTCTGATAATTTTCCATTTTACCATTTGCCTGATTCAAAAGCTTTATCTCAGCTTCCAGTTTAGAAAGTGAAAAAAAATAACAATAGTAATGAGCATGTTTATAAGTCATATATTGCACAAAACTGATTCTTGTGAGTTTTAAGCAATGTTATAATGCTGCATTTTTGGGCTGTCTACATTTCCAACATTCAAAACATTCTGTTCCATCTTGTGATGTCATGTAGTGGTAGTTTTTTTTTTTTTTTATAGTTAACAGCTACCGTATTTTCCAGGCTATAGGGCACGCTCTGAAGCCTCCAACCCCATCAAAAAACGACTGCGCGCCCCACAATCCAGAGCGCCCTATACATGAATCCACTCGAGTGTCCCAGCATGACTTTAATAAACTACAAAGCAGCACCCCCTGCAGCTCACACAAACACACACACAGAGCACGCAGCGAAAACCCCCCGCAGCCACACTCATCACTCCACGTGGACGAGGGAGGGAACGGAGGAACGAACCGAAAAAGCGAGTGCAATGTGCCACTTCTAGCCACAACTGAACTGAGTCACTGCGAACACGCCGACAATCCAGCGGTCCCAGACAGCACCCTCCCTACACGCCACAAATGAACGAAGCCGAGAGTCACCGTGAACGCTCCAAACAAAGTCCAACTGACCCATCTAACTGTTGTGTTTCGTTTAAAGTCAAGTGTGGTTTATTTGTGAAAAAAGTTTGAAAACAGACCATTCTATGACAGTGCGTCTTATAATCCAGAGCGCCTAATAGTGCGTAAAATACTGTACCTTTTACCTTTTGTTTAGTTGAGATTGGCTATTCTACTTCTGAAATAATCCAAATGATTCTAGTGAAGATGTATAGAGCTTAAAAAACACAGTGGAGCACGCCCTGTATTACCACACGACACATGGTTGAACAGAGTGTTTGTGTTTGAGAGAAGAACTCAGCCTAAATGTGCAGGGTTTGTGTGTTAAACATGAACAAATGAAACAAACACAACTCCAGGTATTTTTTTGACGTGAAAACAACAAAACATAGATCAGAAAATAGCGGAATAGGAGCCCTTTAATTAAAGAATCAGTTAACTGAAAACCGTCTTTGACAAGGATTCTTCAACATCCCTAATTTACATCTGCAGCCCTTTGGCAAGAAGTCACAGGGCTAATCAAGTGACACATTATGATGGCAATGGCAACAAGACAGACACCCAGCACAGAGCAGAGCAGAAGGCAGCATTAAATGTGCTAATTAATCCGGGTGTAAAGAGAAGACCTATTTAGAGTTTATGTTACCCAAAGTGTTACATTTTAGTGACCTGACAAACAACAAGTGACAAGTGCTCACTGTTGGATCACAAATACAAGGAAGCAGAGAAGCATCTTTTATTTTCTATTCTTTTTTTTTTTATGGTATTTGTGGGCGTAACCAATGCAGCTAGTTATAAGGCTATTGTTTATATTGTATTTACTTAAGAAATATAAACTAAAATGCCAAAAAAAACACACCCCTGGATTCCAGAATGTCTAAGTGCCATTGTGGACAAGAGCTAGATTTACAAGTGATGAAAAATTGGGATCATTGCCATAAAAATGAACAATTCAAAATATAATATAATTTTAATTAAAAGTCTTCAAAGTTGCATTTATAGTTACTGAAACCTAGAATTATTGTAGTGGTATTTTATTTCATTTTTAGGAAAGGTTACAATAAATTATATGCATTTTGCTAAAACAAAATTTGCTGTGATATAATCAAAAGCACAGCCATTTTAGATGTCTGAAATTGTGAAGACATTATGAAGCAGTAGTAGTAGTAGGATACAGTCGTAACACTAGGATCGGCTTAACAGAAAATCAACAAAGGAATAGAGACAAATAGATTCCATTACCTCCAAAAGCCCGAACACTCTTCCAAGTTTGTAGCACTCATTGACAAGACTATGAGCAACAAACCACTCAAATGTAAACACATTTAAAGAGCCCATGTTATAATGTTGTTTGCTCATCAAAACCATGTCTGGAGTTGTATTTTGTTTCATTCACATATGTTTAAAACACAACCCCAGCATCTAGACAGTTTTAAAATCCATACACCTTCACTAGAATCATTTAAATGTTTTCAGCCCTGTAATTCCCATTCTCTACTTAACTAAAGGTATAGGGTCACTTATAGTAGTTTTTCAAGCTATTCACTTAAAAACTACCGCTTCATGACCTGGAGATGCAGACAGACTAATGGATTACTCAAACATGTATTAATGAAACAAAACACAACTCCAGGTTTGTTTTTGATGAGGTAACAGCATTATAACATGGCTTAAAGCTCACAAAAATCCATTTTGTGTAACACAGGACTTTTAAGAAGACGTTCATAGTATTCTGCCTTATATCATCCGTGCACCCCTCTTGCCCTATATTGTGCGATGAAAAATCTAATGGCAGTTCTTTATTCAAACCATCTGGCGGCACAGAGCAGAGGTGATACATCAGTGTGCCTCCCTGCTGCACTGTGCGTATGTATGCACAAACTGTAGCTTGAGTCTTCAACATCAAGGCTCCAATCTTTTCATCTGCTGCCCTTCTACATGCTTTGATCTGACATTTGAATGTGGCACCTTCTGTTCATCCATCCAGTGCCTTTGACATCTTCGGAGTCTTCGCCAACATGATCGCTGGTGCCGCTGCTGTGTTTGGTCTAGTTTGGATTGAAACCTATCCAGGATGTCAGAAATACCAGGGGCTAGAGTAGATAAATAGCAAATAGCAATAACATGTTTGCAGAAAGGCCAGACACGGGCAGTGTGTGATGTGGAGCATAGCCGTCCTTCAGTGTGTGACCTCTGCAGTATTTACCTTTAACTGACAATGTTTGTGGTGCCTGTTGCAATCATTTGGTGGATTCATTGAAACTGTGGGCAGGGAGGTAGGCACCTGGACACAGGAAAAGGTAAGTTCTAAAAGTATACAAAATCCAAATGCTAAGACTGAGCCAACGGTTCACTAAGTGATAGCAGAAACAACAAACTAGCGAGAAGTGGTTGAAGAGCCAGGCTTTTTACACCGCAGCTGTTGGGATGATGGGAGAAGGTGTGCCATCTACCAAACATGTTTGGTAACACTCAGGCCATGCCCAGGTCACACCCAGGTCACACCCAGGTCACACCCAGGTCACACCCAGGTCACACCCAGGTAAGGTGGGAACACAGACAGAACACAGAAGGGAGGGGGAGATGCAGAGAGGAGGAGTAGAAGGGAAAAACCTGAAGAGGATCCTGACATTATTATCAATCTGTCTACATCTCCAGAGCTCAAAATGCTCTGCTCCATCCTGTGATGTCATGTAATTGTAGTTTTCAAGTTAACAGCTACCTTTTAACTTTAGTTTAGCAGAGACTGGCAATTCCACAGCTAAAATTATCCATGTTTTAGTGAAGATGTATGGAGTTTAGAAACACAGCAGAGCACTTCCTGCATTACCACATGACATCACAAGGTGGAACAGAGTGTTTTCTGTTTGAGAGAAGCACTCCTAAATATGCAGGGTCTGTGTGTCAAACATGTGAAAGAAACAAAACAAAACTCCAGGCATATTTTGATCAGGAAACAACATTATAAAATAGATCAGAAAACAGCATAATATAGGCCCTTTAATAAGGCACTATGACATTTTTCTGGTGAAGGGTTTGCCACCTATTGTTTTGGAATGTTCAACAATAAAGCAACATATCAGTCTCCTTGGAGAATTTCTGGCACAGATTTAGAAAAAAATAAATAAATAATTAAACAAAATAAAACAGTTTTTAGATGGCAAAGAGAATCAATACTGGATCGCCATTGCAAATACATTTTAGCCTACCAGGCTATTTATACTGGGTTTGCGATCGATAAAATGTTTTACACTTAGATGCACACAACACCAAGTGGTCTTACTTATTCACAGAGTGCTGGTTTAACAATATAAGGTATGGCGGAAAAAATACAAATTTACAAGAAAAAAGTTGGGTACCATATCTTAAAAATCTCAAAAAGATTTCAAAACTGCGATTGCACTCTAAACACTATTCAGCAGGCCTCTCTGTGGCCATTATAACACATCATTGCTCTTCCAGACTGAATGTTTCACTCACCACATTTTTTCACCCTCATCTGGTTTTCATCCATCTCACCCCATTTCCGTCTCGTGCTCCAATTCGCCGGATCACCTGAGGCTCTGCTAAAAAGTCCAACCGTGGCTGGATTTAGCTCCCGGCTGCAGAGTGGTAGGGCTTGGCTGGGTGGAGGGGCACAAGGTGTAATTGGTTTTTGTGCTTTGGCGTGGACTTCTAATGACACCGGTAAGAACATGCATGAATGTGGACGCACAAAAGAAGAACACACAAGTGGGAATGAAGCAGGTGAGATAATGGGTTTGTAAGTTTTGCTGCTGAATTAGGAAGTAGACTTGATGACATAATGACATGAGGAATAGAGCACAGGCAGACAGCAAGTACCGCTGGGTTAAAAATGTATGGCCATGAACATATATGTCACTGCGTCAAATATATTAGTTTGATGTCAAACTAAAAAAAGTTAAAAGTTGCAAGATTTTAATTAAAGCAGACCTAAAATGCTAAATCATCAGATTTTATCCATGTTATAATTGTTTCCCCTCAACATTTACTCACCAAACGTTGTATTTAGAGTGATATGTGCATATTTGAGCACTCCTTAATCACTTATTTTCAAAATGACATATTGGAGATCAACCTTTTAATCAGAGATGTGCACAGGATTCAGCAGTGTGGTGTAGTCATTTTGGCAAAAATAAATAAAAATGTGCAACTCACTCATGTGATGTGCAGCTGTCCATCAAGTTTATAACTATACAGCAGCCTCTAGCACAATATGTGTTCTTTAAATGTGTGTAAAATTAAAAACGAGCACAATCAGAGATAGAAACCTGGTCCCCCATGAGGCATCAATGGGGGCAGTTCATCACCACGGAAGCAGCTTATGAGGAACCCAGCCCATATTACATGATCGTTATATCAATCACAATCACAATGCAATGTGTGTATCTGTACAGGCCCATGAACATTTGTGTGATATTGGTCACACATGAGAATGTCTGTGTTTACTAGCATGTAACAAATTTTTTTTTTTTTTTATGAGTTCCGTATATATGTTAGTTCTGTGATTGTAGATCAGTGTGTTGTGTATCACCAGAAAAAGAAGAAATGGAAATTATCTTGAAAACTATTAATATTTTACTATACAAATGCATAGAATTATAAATAGATAATAATTTTTCTGAGATTTTGAGAGCACTCGCATTGCTCTAGCTCAATCCTTTGCAGAGTTATGACAAAAAAAAAACAACGCATATTTGACCTTGATTACTTTGACCTTCAAGTGACCTTTACTGATTTCAACCTGTAACATCCAGTGTACCCTCGTTATGTGTGTGCCAACTTGTGTGATGATTGCGTAAATATTTTAGGCCGCAGATGGTTCGAAAATTGCCGAAATTGCCTTTCAATTGACCCGTGTGACCTCAAATGACCTTGGATCGTCACCAAACTTTTTTTTTTTGCGGCATCGGGCACGGGGGCTTGACCCACGTACCAAATTTGGTGACAATCAGTTTATAAATGGCAGAATTATCGGGGGTGGACAGACACACAGACACACACACACACAGGGTGAATACAAAACCTGGTCAACCCTTTGGAGACCAGGTAATAACTTAACATCTTACTTCACTTCAGACGCTACAACCGTACAACAAAGAGAGCTTGTGATGTGGCATACATGACACACAGCATGTAATACAATATAAATAAAATAGAGTCATGTTTTTTTTTTTTTATATTTCACAATTATTCATGGAAACATACTCCAACATCACATTTAATATCATTCCTATCCAGATGCACATGACTTCCTGTTCCTCTAAGATGTGTGCCCCCTCTGGTTTACTGTTGCCATAGTAAATCTTCTTTTCAGGTGGATCTTTTCTCTTCAGCTTCAGTTTACTCAAAATCCAAATTCAACATGGGGTTAGTTTAAATTTCTTTGTGAAATAGAGCACATGAGTCTATTACCAAAACAACTCAACATTTTTGTTTTGTTTCCCCCTCTTTTACAATTGGATATTACTGCGCCTTTCTTCCCAAAACTTAGTTCTGAATACATCACAGCCTTATGTCGTATTTTCTATGATAAAATTCTTCCCTCTACGAACGAGCTCAAGCATACAACACCTGTTTTATACATACTACAGATGTGGTCTCTTGAACCTCCATTACTATAGCTAAAACAGGCATAAAAACAAGGTCCTTTAGACAAGTACTTACAATCTTCTCCTTTACAACAGGATGTTCATGGTCCTGCTAATGGAGCAAGCTCATTCGAATGCATGTGCTAATGTGCTCTGAATCTTTTCTTCTCCTCACAGACAGAACACATCTCCAAAGTTGCTGAGAGGATTTGAAATTAGTAAACAGGTAACCAAAGTCCCAATAAGTAAGACTCTTTATTGCCTAATTGGTCGATCTTTTGTTATATGTACTGTATCTCTGCTGCTTCCTACTCTTGAGGAGAAAACAGCACCGTGAACTGCTTGTTTTGGGAGGAGTTTGGGACATCTCCACATGAAAAGACGTGAGGGTGGCTGAGGTAGAGCTGTGCCCTTCATCTGCGTTTCCATGGGGATTAACTCTACGGTGGCCCTTAAGGTTCAAGAGGTCTCCATTTGTACTAATAGACCCACTCACAGGTCCCCACTGTTCAATTCTGCATTCAACCACTTCACTGCCCCATTCACTACAAGAAATGCAGCTGCTGGGCGCACTAATGAAACTCTTTTGGCAAAACATAATTGTGTATTGTCCACAAGGAAATGGAATATTAGTCTTCAAGAGGTTTTCCCAAGAAGGACATTCATACAACAGGGACGTATTATTAAGCAAAATATATGTCTTATCTGTTGTCTGTTTAAATATATAAGTACATCTGTATACACACATTCCATCTACATTGACATACTCAGCCGTTATGAGCTTGGGTTAATGTTTATCACACTTTTTATTTGGGTTTGTTTTACTTAAAGGTTTTATATCACACAAAGCTGACTCTTGTGAGCTTTAAGCCATGTTATAATGTTGTTTTGTTTCATTCCAGCATGTTTGAGTAATTCTTTATTATTAATCTGTAGTACATCTCCACAGCTCAAAATGCTCTAATCCACCATGTGATGTCATGCAGTAGTAGTGTTCAAGTTAACAGATTCTTGTACCTTTATTTCAGCTGAGACTGACAATTCCAGATCTGAAATTATCCAAATGAGTCTAGTGAAGGTGAATGGAGTTTAAAAACCACAGTTGAGCCCCACCTTGCCCCACCTTGTGATGTCAGTATTACCACATGACATCACAAGGTTGGGGCAAAGTGTTTTCTGTTTGAGAGAAGAACAAAATTTGTGTGTTATACATGTGTGAATGAGGCAAAACACAACACAAACTCCAGGTGTGTTTGTGATGGGGAAACATTATACAATAGATCAGAAAATGGTGTAATATGGGCCCATGTACACAAAATGTGCCAGAAAACTCCTGGTTCCTCTCAAAGTGTGGGAGCAGTAACTTTAACTGCAGTAAATGGGTAACAGAACTTCTCACATTAATTTCTGTACAATTCACTGCAAAATAATTTCAAATTAATGTAAAAACTATACAAACTGGAATGGAAGAAGTGGTTCAGATATGATTTGACTCTGACCTTGACAAAACTGTGACTCGCCCTTCAACACAAAACCAGGCAACACAAAATGCTCCAGATAAGTCTTTGATGATACAATAGAATCCTTTTATTTACGCACACAGCCACATTCCCTCACAAAGTTGAAATTATATTCACAAAAGGTTATTTCACAAAACACGCTCACACAGCCTTTTCTGAGTTATCAAGATGAAGCACAGAGGCAGAAGATGGAAGTGCAAAGGCTCCAAAAGCATGCCCCCAGTCAAAGCAGCGGGCTCTATCTCTCATGTATTCTCCAGCGACAAAAGAAGTGCAACTTTAAACCTCACTTTCTGTGACAGGCGTCAAAACAAGCCAGAAACGTTTCCAAGTCTTGACAGGTGTAAAGTCTTTTCATGTGTTTACACTAGAGGTTAGAACAATCCTCGTCACTTTAGGTTTAATTTCAGTCAGACTATGACTATGCCCTGACTTTTGTCCTTAAGGCTTGTTTATATCGGTGGGAAAGCAACAAACCAGTGGCAAAACTATTGAATACAGCTATAACATTATAGAAATAACTACAAGCTATAGATTTTAATGTCACAAAGTATTACATTTGTGACAACCTATAGACAACTGTGAGCCGGTGATCTTTCATTGGAATAATATACACGTTTAAAGACGTATTGCATTGGAATTGCTGATCTTTACATCAGGCTTTACATCACACACCATTGTACACAGACACTAGGGGCGATGTGGGTTAAGTATCTTGCCCATTGATACAACAACAGTATTAGTCTGTGAGAGCTGGAATCGGATCGACAACTTGTGGGCTAGACAGTCTGACCACTCAACCAACAACGTTTACAATGGAAGCTGGATTCGAACCTGTGACCTTCAGATCAGAGGACGAGATTCAAGAGATTATAAATATGAACATATGCATGCAGGTGAGGACTTTAGAAAATGTTAGGTAACACAGATTGACACAAAGAGGTAACATTCTTCGCTTCTCATAAACATCTGCAGTAATTCACTAGGGACAAAGTCTAGTTATAAACCAACCTCGCAGGAATAGGTCAGATAATGAGTTTTCTTCAAAAAAAAAAAAAATTACAAACTAAATCAATTTAGTTCAGATCTGCCCTAAGCAACCATGTAAGATTGTTTGTTCAGATCAAAGTTTTCTCAAAGCGCTTCTGTTTGTCCCCTCTGGGCAGTAGTAGAAACATAATAATGAAATAAATGACTTTTCTAATGGGTCACAATCTCTATATATAAAATATGCATTATAATTACTCGCATTGATCTTTTTTTTTTTTTCAACCAAAGCTAAGTTTTGCATTTCTTCCCCCCAAGGAGGCCTATTAACTGATGCATGTGAAAGCCGTACCATAGCACAAATACTGAATAAAAATGCAGACTAAAGAGCTGATCATCTCCCCTTTTAGCTCGCTCTCATTTGGGGATTGATTTTGCAGAGAAAGTCTTGAGATGCCTTGGGCCATCATTAGAGGCGTGGGCTACTCATAGACAGTCAAGAAGTGCGGCATTGAGTCAAAATCAAAGGCGTCAAAACCTTTCCAATTACCGACAGAATGGAGCTCTGAGTACTCTCGAGATGCCTCTATCAATGCTCCTAGCCCCCCTTTAAAGCTAATGGTTGGTGGTTTTCAAAAAGAACTCGAGAATCATTGAATTAACACAAGTCAATTACCCAACTTTAACTGCAGTCAATAGATTGATTGCCATCCCCACATAAGTGTTTTATTTCTATTTGTGTTCTACAGAAATTACACATGTTTGAAAGACAGTTGTTTCATGCAATAAAATATGGCAGTTTGAATAAAGAGTATTGATTAAAGGGTATTACACTATTTTCTGATCTGTGTTTCCTCATCACAAACATACCCAGACTTGTGTTTTGTTCCATTTATGTTTAAAGGCCCATCTCATGCAAAACAACTCTTTTCACATTGTATCTTATGCACATACACAAGCACAATTTGGGTTTTGGAACATCCATTACACAATAGTAATGAAATCTTACTGATTTCTTGGAGGCAATCACAGACCAGGAATTATGAAAGGCCGACTATTGCTCATCCCCCCATCTGTCCTGAGAAAGCACAGGCTCCGCACTCCAAATGTGACGTAGACTCTGAGTGAGCCGCCCTTCCTCCGCCCATCTCAGGGAGGGAGGGGCAGACAGGCGTGCACCCTGATACTGATAAGAATAAACTTTTATTCATCATGGCGATACAGCGCGTTCAGCCGCATGTGTTGGACCCGGAATCGGAGGAGGACTTGGAGGTGCACGAAGCGAAAGCACCGTGTCGGCATCAGCTGAACATTACTGATTTGTAAAGTATTAATAAACACAAGTAAATAACCTTTTAATATTGTGTACACTGCAATGTAGAACAATTAGCTTATGCTGGTCGCGTTTGTTTAGGTGATCATGTGGGAAATGTCAACCGATGTGGGGTGGAGGTGGTGGTGCGGGGGAGGGGGGGCGAGTGCGAAGTGTTGTCTGCTAAGTCAAACGCGTCATAGGTGTAGCTGGCCGCGTCATCGTTGTAACAGGCTTTAGTTCGTTGTCACGTGGGAGGGTGGCAGAAATACGCTGCAATTTATTTAAAAAAAAAACACTAAATCAATCTAAAAGGCCCACACATCACTCTTAGAAGGTAGAAAGCACTGAAACATTGATTTTGCATGAGATGGGCCCTTTAACACACAAACCCTGCATATTTCTTCTCTCTAACAGAAAACACCTTGTTCCAACTTGTGATGTCAGGTAATAAAGGGAGTGCTCCATTGTGTTGTTTAAACTACATAAACATTCAGCAGAATCATTTGGATCATTTCAGCTCTTGATGTGCCAATAGCTACTGAACTAAAGGTAAAAGGTAGCTGTTAACTTGAAAACTACCACATCATGACATCACAAGGTCGCCAGGCTGGCACCACCTAGTTCCTCCACTCAATTTTATTTCTCTCCAGCGACTAGGTCAGGAATCAGAATACAGAACAATAGGTGGTTTGCAAGAATCCCGGGAGTTGTAGACCACACACCAGCCAATCAGCAAAGAGCTGTGAAGCCATGACATCAAACTCAAGCGCCCGTTTGGTCCCTTTTGTGGTACAGCACAACAGTAAACAAAGCAGTCGAGATGGATGTAGACGAAGCCATACATTATGTGTTGGCAACGATTCCCGAGATCGAGGATTTAAAGTTGGAACAAAGAGAATGTTTGGTGAATTTTATCAAGGGGAAAGACATTATTGCCCTTCTTCCTACGGGATTTGGTGCATTACATACGTCACAACCAAATAGCAGCGATTGGTTAAATAAAAAAAGTACTCACCTACCGTCGAACGAACGAATCCTAATGTTGCAAGGTCAATGAATCAAGCTGATCACAAGGTGGAAACTTGACTATTTTGAGCTTCTATTTTAAACAGACTAATAAACCAGAAATACTCAAACATGTGAATGAAACAAAACAAAACTCCAGGTATGTTTTTGAAGACATTATAACATGGCTTAAAGGTCAGAAGAGTACATTTTGCATACTATAGGACCTTTAAATGTGTTAGTTGGACTATGGGAAAGTATAATGTGGAAAATAATGAAAGTAAATTGACACTACAACCAAATTAAGTTCTGAGTGTTTGAAAATCTGAGCAGAAATCTCCATAATGAACATAGGTATTAAAAAACAAACAAATGAAAAAGAAGTCAGGATTTCCCAATTTCAAAAGCGAATTCAATAGACGTGAACCTAAAATAGCAGTGCCTGGAGTATGCAAATTTGAAATCAGGTGACACATTAGACAGATGCACCACACACACAGACACAACAGTTTCTCCAAAATAACTGGCACAACTTATCACTAAATTTCATGTAGAGGAAGAGAGGCAGTCTGCTCGTCTCTCCAGCAGACATTCAGATCTGAAGCTGCCTTTGAAATGACAACTCCACCCTCTGTCTATTTCAGCATGGTTCATTGTTATATGTACAATCCTGCTTGAGAGGGGAAAAAAATCTATAGACTAAAGAAGACATTTCAGACCAACCTGACCTGTGGGAGGGTCCACCACCTGCTTGATGCTACTGCTTTGTCTGGAATCCTCCACAGTATGGCATTAAAGGTTGTATATTATGCAAAAATTGGCTTGTTTTATCATGTTATAATGGTGTTATCTCATCAGAGGAGTTGTGTTTTTATTCACACATTGAGTAATCTTTATAAATTAGTCTTCAAATCTCCAAAGCTCAAAATGTTCTGTTCCACCTTGTGATGTCACTTAGTGGGAGTTTTCAAGTTAACAACTGCCTTTAACTTTGAGTTCAGTAGATAATGGAAATTCCAGGGCTGAAATGATCCAAATGATTCTAGTGAAGGTGTATGGAGTTTAAATACACAGTGGGGCACTTTCTGTAGTGAGTGTTTCCTATTTAAGAGAAGAACTTTGCCTATATAATATGCAGGATACGTGTGTTAAACATGTGTGAATGAAACAAAACACACCAGAAAAGAACATTGTGTAATATAGGCACTTTAAAGTTATCTTCAAGATGACAAGATGGTAATGATGACACCAGGCTAGACACATGGCAGATCTGTCAAGTTCACTCACACTACGTATGTATGTCTTTCATGTTTATATATTTTTAAAGTTTTATATGCCTCTCCTTGCAATGGTAAAGTCATAAAGAATCAGTCATCAGCAGAATTTACTATGTAGGCCAGATAATGTAGTTTGAAAACATAAGGGATTGAATGTGAAAAAATAATTAAGAGTTCAAAAATGAAATAGCTCCAGGGGTTTATCCTGGTGTGAACTGAAAGTCTATGAATTAGCCTCAGAAGGCAGTTCCAGCCTAAAATGCATATGTCCCTGTCATTTAAAAGATAGAGTGGGTTTGGGAGGAATATAAATATTTGATTATGTAGTTCAAAAGCTTAAAGATTTTCACAGGGGAGGGTGAAGGGAAGTGCAGACATACTGGATGATTCTGCTTTAACAGTATATGACTTATAGTTATAAAGCAATAAAGTCACCATTAGTATAATGAGGAGGTTAAGAGGTCAAAACGATTGTGTTTGCATCTGTTGTGGGAGATTTATTGAAAATTGTAAAGAAGAAATCTTTTGGACTCTAAACTGTTGAATCTACATTGTCTATATTTCCATTTTTCCATTAAAGTTGTCCACAAAGCAGAAAGAAACTAGCACAGCAATAAAACAAGTGTATTACTATGTGCAATGCAACTGTTAAAGCAACTGTATCCATCTAGTGAGCTCATAGCCATGTTATAAAGCTGTTACCTCCCCTTAAACATACCTGCTGTTGTGTTGTATTTCATTCACACATGTTGGAGTAATACTTCATTATTTCTCCGATTGCTCTGTTCTACCTTGTGATGTCATGAAGAGATAATGCTCAAGTTAACAGATACCTTTCACCTTTTACCTTTTGTTCAGGAAAGATCAGTCATTCTAGGTCTGTAATTATCCAAATGATTCTAGGCAAGATGTATGGAGTTTGAAAACACAGTGGAGCACTTCCTGTATTATAAGATGAGTATGAGTACATATAACAGAGTTTTCAGTCTGAGAGAAGAACTCAGCTTAAATATGCTGGATTTGTTTGACAACTATGTATGAATGAAGCAAAACAAAACTCCAGGAATGTTTGTGATGGGGAAACCACATTATGACATAGATCAGAAAATAGCGTTATATCGGCACTTTAAGGTCTAACAATCACAACAGAACCTGGGTTCCCAGTACATTAACCTGCATATAGAGGACACATACAAGTTAGCACTGACTAATCACTGGCTACATGCTCTGGGTCTACAGGCGCTGGGTCTACAGACTCTGGGTCTACAGATGCTGGTCTACATGCTCTGGGTCTACAGGCGCTGGGTCTACATGCTCTGGGTCTACAGGCGCTGGGTCTACAGCTCTGGGTCTACAGGCGCTGGGTCTACAGGCTGGTCTACAGGCGCTGGGTCTACAGGCGCTGGGTCTACAGGCGCTGGGTCTACAGGGGTCTACACATGCTGGGTCTACATGCTCTGGGTCTACAGGCACTGGGTCTACATGCTCTGGGTCTACATACTCTGGGTCTACAGATGCTGAGTCTACAGGCGCTGGGTCTACAGGCGCTGAGTCTACAGACTCTGGGTCTACAGGCGCTGGTCTACAGGCGCTGGGTCTACAGGCTACAGCTGGTCTACAGATGCTGACAGGGCGGTACAGGCGCTGGGTCTACAGGTGCTACAGGTGGTCTACAGGCTGGCTACAGATGCTGTCTACAGCTGGTCTACAGATGCTGGTCTACACTGGGTCTACAGATGCTGGGTCTACAGACTCTGGGTCTACAGACTCTGGGTCTACAGATGCTGAGTCTACAGCTGGTCTACAGGTCTGGGTCTACAGGCTCTGGGTCTACAGATGCTGAGTCTACAGGTGCTGGGTCTTAGGTGGTGAGGACTGAACCAACTGCATTTCAGCCTTGGAATAGGCAACCAGAATGTGAGACCCATATGAGGCTCCTTCTGCTTTTTGTGTAACCAAAACACCAAATTCTAACAAATACCACTGCAACAACAATTCTACCATACATCTGTAACATTTCTTTTCTAAATATATTTCATTGAACGAGAATAACAGGAGTTTTCATATACTGTCTGCCATCAGACTTCACTTAACGCCATTATTGCTCACTTAAGACTATTCCACATCCTAAACTCCACTCTGGGCCATAATTCACACAATTTCACTCCAAACGCTTTCATCCAGTGGAGTAATGTAAGGTATTTTAGCGAGCAATTGGTCCCTGTCCTCCCACTGAGCGGCGAAGGGGGCGAGGCAGCGGTGACGGAGTGAGCTGTGACAATGTGCTAGCCTCAGCAGTCCCCCGTGAAGCTGGCTCTCCTTTGGCAAACAGGAGTTAGACCAGGATTAATGAAGATGCCACAGTCTCTGCTCGCCTCCTGGCTCGTAATGGCACATCACAGGCAGCAAATGCTCTCAACACAGGCCCGCCATATGGCACCAGCACCACTATCGCACCGGGAGAGTTTTGAGGCAGATACACACACTTGTAACACATTTGGTCATGCATACATAGACACGCACAGATGGGGGAGATACTTATGGGTCTGATGCTGAGGAAGGCCAGTGTTTAGTGGGGAATCCTCAAGTGCCCGAGCATAACTCATGAGTATACAGCTAAAACTATGACTTCAACAATGTCTATTGTCTACAAATAAAGTGCAGTCATCAGAAATATGCTTAAAGGTGCACTGTGCAAATTTTCTGGTGGAGAGTCAGCCACGTGTTTTTCTTCATGGAGATGTTATTGTGTTGTCTAGAATGTCCCGGTATGGCATTAGACGTATCCATCTTGCATTTACTCAGTAACATGGGTTTTTATTGATCTAAAATTGCATTTTTTCTCAATTCTCCTCCAATCCATTCTCTAACTGGGACCTATGGAGTCGTCTGTCATCTCTGTAGAGATAAATATGCATAATGCCATACTGTGGAAAATAACTGGCAACTTCTACATGGAACGAAACATGGAAAAACTGACAGACCCTCCACTAGAAAAGTTATACAGTGCAAAAATGTTTCTGATGACAGCCATTGAGCATCTTTAAGTTGTTACTAAACCTGAATTAAGTTGTTACTAAATCTGAATATTTTTAAGAAAATGAAAAAAAAAAAAGTGTAATTATGACTGAACTAGTGCTGTGAAAAACAGAAGTAGTTCCCTTTTTGTAGTGGTCCAAAGCTATATATTCCTTACTTACTATATGCATTACAAGCATCCCAATTATTCACCTTGAGTTTATAAGCCCTTTTCCCAAGTCAGCAATATACGGCTTTATAAATGCAGACAGCACGTACTTATTTTGACCTCAAAGGGCTGTTTATACAATATATCTGTACTGAGGCAAGACACATTTTGCTGAAATACATATATGGAATAATGGGGGAATAGGGAAAAATCAAATACAGGGTCTTTAAAGCTGATTACAGTGTTGGTATTATAAAGCAATACCACTATTAAACTACTAAATAACTACTAGTATATTGTGATGGAATACAATTTGGCATACACTTGGCCTTTTAGATGATGACTTCACAACAAAAGGTCAAGTTTTATTCCTTTCGATTCAATTCGTTATATTAAAGCAGGTTTAGTCGCTTCAGTTTCCCCACCACTTCTATAATGACTGTAAATACTGGACTTCTGTACTGTAAATAACGTGCGTACGAGCATTTAATGTAAACGCCCTGGTGAGCCCAAGAGTGAAGGATATACCATAGAACCCTGAGTCCCTGGCCCTATCCATCTCCCATGTCACTGGAGCCTAAATCTCTCCGTCATGGCTGCATCCATAATGGACCAATTACTGCCGATGGGGATCCTGGTCCCAGTCTGACAATTACATCTGTTCGAGTTTGAGAGCGTTAATGCCTAAAAAATATCAATTAAGGTGATTGATCAGGATGTTAATATCCTATTAAACAGCAGTCTGGGCTGGCAGAGCATTCCTGTTGATTGGGGCGAAATGAGAGCAACTTACCGGGCTGGAGCCAATGTAATTTAGTGGGCCAGTTAGCCTGCCGATCTAATGAACATGAGATGGCCCATGGTTGGAATTTTATAGCCAAACAAACTAGGGTAAGAGCAATTTTCACTGTTTAGCAACTCAAGCTCAGGTGAGTAAAGGTAGATATACAAAATAGTAATATAAATAATAACAACAACAATAATAATAAGAATAATAATAATTATATTATTATTATTGTCAAGTGCGTGCTCTGTTCCCAGTAACGCGAAAACCAAGCGCGAAACGCTCTCCCCTTATCAAACACTCAAACATTGCCCGTTGCTGCGACAGCAGCATAATTGTAATTGTTAACACCAAAAACGTGCATTGGGTATGTGAGTAATCGAAGAGGTCGTGCTCGTCGTTGACAATGGACCCCATGGGTGCGTTACTGGACGCGAGCACTTTCCAGTGACATACACATGTGCCACCATAGGTGGCACTATATTGTTATTGTTCTGTTTTTTCTTCTTACTATTATTATTTTTCTAACCACTTTACCCAAAAAATCTACTTTATCGTAGGCAAACAAAATTTGGGTGGTGGATAGGTCTGGTCATTCCAAACAAAAATAATAATTACGCGGTTGTTAGGCAACCAACAGGAAGTCCGCCATATTGGACTGAAGCAACCCCGAAGGAAATTGCATGGTAGTGCAAAAATTTATTTTGTCGTAGACATAGAAAATTTGGTACAAACATCCGTGACACGGTTTTGATCAAAAAAGTCAATAACAACGCCATGTCATTTCCCATTGTGTTGCATTGTGAACAGATTTATATATTAAAATCTAAAATCAATGCAATAGCGCCCCCTAGGGAGATTGTATGGAACAATAAAATTTAACTTTTTTGTAGACATACGAAAATTGGTACACACATTCGTGACCTGGTCTTGATGAAAAAAGTCAGTGACGCCCACATTCCATCTCCCATTGTGTTTCCATGGCAACAGGCCAAAAATCTGTCCTCACCAGTGGGACGTCCAAAAAAAACTTTGACATACTCAAACCAAATTTGGTGCACAGATGCATCATGGGAATAGGAACAAAAAAAGTATATTGTGACCACGGCCCCCTGCCAAACCAGAAGACCGCCATCTTGGATTTAAAATAATAATAATAAATTAACACATACAGAAATTGAGAAAAATGGTAGGGTTTGGTTAAGATTAGGGGTTAGGGTTAGGTTAGGGGTAAGATTGGGGTTCAGATTAGGGTTAGGGTTGGGGCTACAGTTAGGGCTAGGGTTAAGGTTAGGCCTAGGGTTAGCTATGGTTAGGAGTTCAGGTAGGTTTAGGGGTTAGTGTTAATTTAGGAGTTAGGGCAAGGGGTAAGGTGCATTCATGGGGAATGGCATGTGCAGGGCTCAGCGTGGCCGGGGTGCAGTGCAGCATGGGCGCGGCATAGGCTCGAGCGAGGGCCGATCATCGCCGCTTGTACCTATATTTATTATTATTATTATTATTATTATTATATTATTATTATTATTATTATTATTTATAATGATTGTTTCAGTTTCTTTATTTTTTTTTCAAGAACAAGCAAGTTGTTCTAAAACATGTAAAAAATAGTGATAATAAATAAAATAAATACATGTTATATGTTGTTTCCTCATCACAAACATTTTGTGATGAGGATGTGTTTTGTTTCAGTCACACATGTTTAACATACAAACCCTGCATATTTAGGCTGAGTTCAATTTTATGGTATATAGGACCTTTAATGTGAATGTATCTTGTCTTTCCCAATTTTAAAAGATGTGGGTGAAAATTTAATTTAAAAGTTAAATGATAATAATAATAACAGTTACTTTTAAAATTATTATTATTATTGTAGTCCTCGTTTTTTCTTTAGATTAAGTACAATTTCAAAAGGTAAACACACTCCCACTCTCAATTTGAATCATTTTAAACTGATCTTAGCCTTGGTTGTTTCTGTCTGTGATTAGTTTGTAGATAAAATGAGTTCTCACATTGGCTTCTGTCATATAAATAATTACTAAACAGAGCAAAGTTTTTGAACAGCTCTTTGAAATTGACAGATCCAAAAGATTCAGAGCCGAAACTCCCGCCATTAGAAGTTATGCAAACTGTAAAGTAATATTCTTGATCCAAATAAGTGGATTAGACCATGATGGACAAAAAAATTTAGCATGTTTTAATATTTGGATCTATTTCTGCAACTTTTAAACCAACATTTGTCTTTCATTAAACTCCCTGGCAGTGATAGTTGAGGTGGAGTATAGGCCACAGTGATTCTCCCTCATACATTGACTGAGTAAACTTTCGAAGAGTCCTCTGTATTTAAGTAGCCAAATTGTTTCAACAGGCTCTTTATCTTGACGTTGAGAATTTGTCATTTAGCCTTGTGTTTACACAGCTTAGCCATATGGTTGGACATTTGAGCCTGGGCATACACTATAATGATAAGGCCAAGAGCTTCTCCATTGCACTACTGAGACTACACGCACACATTCCTGAAGAGTCATGACACTTCCTGTATTGATTGTATCTCTCTTCCAGGTTTCACCGTATTATAAGCTGTAGTGGTTGACCCTGCACACAGTAACACAGTAGAGACTTTAAAGGTCCTATATTACACAAAATTGACTTTTGTGGGATTTAAGCCATGTTATTATCTTGTTACCTCACCAAATTCTGTAATATAGGCCCTTTAAGATTGATCATAAAATCTGGGTTAAGACTTGACAACCATTCCCATCAGCCAATGTGGTATTAAGGAACACTTACAGGTGCACAGTGTGTTCTTTTCTGGAGGAGAGTCCATTATCTGTTTGTCTCCATGGAGATCTTGTTGCACAGGCTGAGGGCACATGATCATTCCAGTTTCCATGTTTTTTATTATTACTGTAGGGAAATTCTCCTCTGCATTTCACCCATCCTTTCAGGAGCAGTGAGCAGCTCCATGATCTTGTTGCTAAGCTTGGTAAGGACTGCTTTAGCTGGAGGATTTAATCTATGGTGCATGTTTTTTGGGGTGATGGGGGAAACCGGAGTGCCCAGAGGAAACCCACCCAGACACGGGGAGAACATGCAAACTCCACACAGAAATAATTGAACCCGGAACCTTTTCACTGTGACGTGTGAGTGCTAGCCACTCAGCCACCATGCCGTATTACATAAAACCAGATATTTCATCTGAAATAACATGCATTCTGTGAGCAGGGGGGTGTCACCCGCTTCTCTATGGATATAGATAAGTATAACGGCATACTGTGAAACATTCCAAGCAAAGCAATGACATCTCCATGTAGACCAGCAAGTGGCAGACTTTCCATCAGAAAAGTTACATAGCTCAGCTTTAATTGCCTTATTAAGAAATGGCAAAAGAAGAAATAGCTGTGTTAGTTTCAGAGTAGTTTCTTTGAGCTGCGAAATGTATTCAACCAAAATAAACTTTTGTCCAGCTGACAAATTGAATTCCTTCTTTTGCCATGGATTCTAACTGGAGGTCTGAAGGATTGTACACACTTATTAAGAAATGTTATGCCTTTGATGCTTCCAGCGAGTGACCATAGTGCAGCCTCTGAACCAAGTTTGTACAGGGATTTGCCCATTGTGCTTGTTTATGGAGGAAACCCACAAGAATATGCTAATTCTACACTGAAATACTATGGACAAGACACAACTGAATGCTTTATCCAATGCCAAATTTCAGAACTGCAGTGCAATAAAAACTTTTTTGTTTCTAGTTTTGGATCTCATCGAAACATGGCAAACCTGCTTCATCAGCCAATAACTCTGAAGGACTCCTGTGTCTGAATGAGCGAAACCATTGAATGAAGCTCAAAGTATGCTCCACTTTTGGCTGAAAACACGGCGGATTGGATCTGTAAGTGCTTCGTGCAGACAATTTAATTTCTCTGCTCAATCCAATTCGGAAAGCGATATCTGCCATCTTAGCTTTTTGAGATGACAGGATGTATTTTCAATTGCAACACGGCTTCCTTTTTACCCCGGCGATTGTCTGCAAACATAAAGGATCCTCTCGCTTTGTCAGAACTCTCAGTGAGGCCTTGAATGGGGGTGCAATTAAACTGTAATTTCTTATACTAGCTGCATGTTACAAAATGTTTCCTCTTTTTTGTATTGTCTCCAGGCTCATCTCTGCAGAGGCTGTGTGTCCTACCTCAACCCCTCTCCAGTCCCTCAGCAGCGTCAGATTTTGAAAAGCCCCTAGCTGTCCCCTTCTCTCCCCTGGCACGGCATCACACAGTCGTTTCATTTCTCATTTACACACTGATAATCAGAATGTCATTACAGTGTCCACACAGGGCTGCTGCAGGGGTAATTGAGCAGCATAAAAGGCATTTGAAAGCGGGATGAATAATAGAAGTGCAGAGGTGGGGGTGTGGGTGAGGGCAGAGCTGGACCCGGGCCTGCTGTCTCTCAGGTGTCTGGGTGCTATCGGGTGGCACCCGGGGCCAATTATGGGCAGAGGTGGGGAGCCAAAAATCTGTAATGCGACTAACAAAAAAAAAAAAAAAAAAAATTGAACATGTAGTCATTCAATTAATAATTATCAATTCATAGCAAAAAAAGAGTTATTTTCTATCAACAATAAAATATACAAGTTTTTCTTCTTTTGCTATGGATCCTAGCTGAATGACACAGATAATTATCAATTATTTTTTTGCAATTTAGAAACTGTGGGATAATTATAGACAAATTCTAGACATCAATAGGGACTGCGTTCATGTGCTCCTCGGAAATTCAACATTCCGAGATGACATGCCGACTTGTTCGCATTCATGAGTTTTTTTCTCATAAAGGTTTGATGTAAAATGTTTGATGTAAAGTGTGCTAACCAGTATAGTGTAAGAGTTGTTGTTGCTACTAACCTTCTAAATGCTGGATTATTTGATTACTTTTGCAAGTTAACATTACATCCATAATTCATTAAACAGTTGCAGTCTTGGGCTTTTCTTTGAAATGATCTATATAAATATAAATATAGTACCGACCAGTATCTCGGCTCGTCAACACTGATGACGGGGATGACCCCATTCACAGATTTATGTCAAAAAAATCCGAACTATCCCTTTAAAAACATCTGTAATTGAATCAAACTCATATAGATAAGTTAAATGCCATACTGTGCCATCGAAGTTTAAGCAAAAACATCTCTATGGCAGCAAGCAAGTAGCAGATCATATAAAAGGAAAGCTAGAATAACAGGTTGCAATAACATTAATCTACCATTTTGATGAACCAACTGAAAAGATAATATGATCAAAATGCAACTAATGAGTACAAGTAAAGTGCGAGTACAAGCCTCTCCCTTCTGCTTATTATGGCTAAACAAGTCCACATCAACCTCATTTTCCATCTAAAGCACGTCAAAGAGGCGTCCACGCTCATATGAGGAAAGAAAGGAGGAAATCAATATGATGTTTTAGAAGGTCAAAGTCAACCATCAACAATCACTTAACATGGTACATCGTGTGTAGGTTTCCATTCAAACACAGAGCAGCTTTTGTCCTTGATGGTGGTTATGGGGTAGCGCTCGGGTTCACTTTTGCACTCAGCGCACGTCTGCTTAGGTAGAGGTTAAGCCCAGGTCTCAGTGGGATGCAGCAAAGAGTCCATTTTCTCTCTTTTTTCAACCTCTGAATGTTTTCTGCACAACTGGCTTCATTAATTAAACCAATCAGTGTGTTAAAGAAAGAAAATGTAGGATTTTAAAGGGTATGTGCTTTTTAGGCATGGAAATCAGCTGAATCATGAATTGATTCTTTGGAATATGCTCTGACTATTTAATACACATTGCACCTGCCACTTTTCTGATTTTGTATAGTTTTTTTAAAAATCAAAACTATGCAATTGCAAAGACTGAAAACATCTACTGACAAAATGAATATACTGTTAATGTTGATGGTCAATTGATTACATATTTAGGTCAATGAACACTTAATTTTCCTCAAAAAAGTTACAGTGGCTGCTGGCTAATGCTAGGTAGCTTGTGACTACATTTTTATGTGTAAGAAACTTGTTTAACAGTACAAATTCGTTCACCTGTTGTAGTTTATGGTCAGACTGTCTAAAAATAAAGCTCAAATTAGAGATCTGCGCGGGACAGAATTTTCAGTCCTGCTCCCGCCCCCGCCTGCAAAGAATTGTAATTTTCAGTCCTGCTCCCACCCGCATCTGCGATATTTTGACTCGCTCCCTCCTGCAAATCCCACAAGATGGGGACACTCGCTTTCTTAAGCTCTATCAAACACGGAAAAGGGAAAGGAACTGTCTAAAATGTGCGTGAGATTAAACCACATACGCAAATTTAGGCTGCTTAAAAAGTTTTTATTAATGTCAAATGAAATATCCAGCACAATTATGAATAATAGGCATACATGAATCATTTGTATATTTTACTTTACACTTATACTTAGTTTGTGGAACTGCAGTTTATCATCCCTCCCGCTCCCGCATTATGCAGTCCCGCTCCCATAATGAGCTTTCAAAATGTGTCCCGCGCCGCACTGTTTTGCGTCGGGTCCTGCTGGTGTGGAGAGCTCACATTAACAAAGATAGAGCAGTGCCTACAGTTAGCATCACACCCCCTGGGAACATTGATGACATCAGCCGCACAGTATCAATTGACTGTTTTGGTAGATCAACCCACAATAACCTGTTAAAATGGCATATTCTTTGATTTAAATCCTTTGCATATTGCAGCACTTTTACCTTGGCACTAAAAGTTAGTAAAAATAAAGACACGTCCATCAATTTATTTCCACTCAAAAACACTCAGAAGGTGGCCAAAGTGTCTTACTGTAGGACATAGAGCTGGTGAGAGGGGGTTGAACCTCTAACATCCCGGTAATTGGATGCCTTGCTGTACCATCTCAGCCATTATTAATATCACTATAATTTTGTCTATTTTTCACATTCACTACCCAAATTGATATGCTCGCACACTTTACTGCCCGTGCTTCCTACTTTTCAAAAGTTCAGCTCTCCCCTTTGGCACATGCTAGAAAATATTAGGTAAAACTGTCAGGCTGACTTATAATGACTTTAGCAGACCAAAATGCGTTTCCAAGAGACAGATGTAGAATATGCATTACCACCACAAAACTCTCTCGTTTCATTGTCAGGAAATGTGGTCTTTATTGAAAAACGATTGGCGACCGCAGCTTTAGGCCCTCCTTATGTCATGTGTCATCTTGCTCGTAAATGGGCTGTGACTCAGTAGTGACATAGATAACAACTCGAGCATCTGTATTACAATCTAATGTTATTTGTTTTGGTTGGCGAGCCCTCCCTCCGCGCGTTTCCGCCGGATCCCGCTGTGGCGTGGCAGCTTGGGCACAGCGCCAGCCCCCGTTTGGCCACGGCGCTACATTTCCATCTCATTCATCACATAAAGACAGATAATCAGAAAGTCATTACAGTAGCTTGACACCAGCGCTTGCCCTGGGAAGACGGAGTAATTGAGCTCCACGGAAGGAAAGAAGGAAAGAGGGGAAGAGGGACGAGGCACGAGCCAAGGCCAACGCAAAACGAATGGGAGATCTCTGTAAAGTAAAAACGGAGAAGAGGATGGAGAGATGTGGATGGACAGTGAGGCAGAGTGACAGAAGACAGGGAGGTAGAAGGATGGATACTTGCGGTGAGGAGAGATGTGAAAATGCCGGTGTGACTTTTGGTAATTGAATCAATACAAACTGTCAGACAGGAGCAACCGCAGAATGTGAGGTTTATATGATCTCCTGTCTCCTCTCCGAAAATCAGACGTGAAGATAATTTGTTTGCAGTGTATTATTGCAGCATTTTTCAGAAATCACAGGCTACACAATTTTTTTCCCCCCACACTAAGGAAATAAGAAATCACGTTGACACTTTATAATAATGACATCTTACTTAGCATTTATAAGGCATGAAGAAAGACAACTTAACAGGCTTTGATCCCCAAGACACAGGCCGACTCTGTCTCTCTGAAATTCACATATATCTAAAGTGAGCATTTGTTAGCTGTGTATTATTGTAATTTATTTATTTATTTTTATATGTATTATGGTTTTATTTTTATGTTTGTTGTTTGTGGTGGTGGTGGTTGTTGTTGTTGTTGTTGTTTTGATTTGTGGTTGTGTGTTGTTGTGTGGTGGTGGTTGTGGTTGTGTTGTGGTTGTTGTTGTGGTTGTGTGCTGTTTGTTGTGTATTGTTTGGTGGTTGTGCTTGTTGTTGTTTTGTTGGTGTTGTGGTTGTGGTGTGTGGTTGTTTGTTGTTGTGTGCTGATTGTTGTGTGTTGTGTGGTGGTTATGGTTGTGATTTTTGTTGTGGTTGTTGTATTGTGGCTGTGTGTTGTGTGTGTGTTGTGTGGTGGTTATGGTTGTGTGCTGTTTGTTGTGTGTTGTGTGGTGGTTATGGTTGTGGTTGTTGTCGTTGTTGTGGCTGTGTGTTGTGTGTTGTGTGGTGGTTATGGTTGTGGTTGTGTGTGTGTGTGTTGGTTGTGTGTTGTGTTGGTTGTGGTTGTTGTTGTGGTTGTGGCTGTGTGTTGTGTGTTGTGTGGTGGTTATGTTTGGTTGTTGTTGTTGTGGTTGTTGTGTGTTGTTTGTTATGTGTTTTGTGGTTATGGTTGTGTGTTGTGGTTGTTGTTTTGTTGTTGTTGTTTTTGTTGATTTTTTTCAGAAATCAGAGGACAATGGAAATCAGAAATCATAAACCTTATAAACCTTAATTAATCCCTTAATTAAGTGAATCATTCTTAGTAAAGTCATTTTATTTATATAGAATTAAGCATTTCTTCAGGCTGTATTAAGAATATAAATAATGTTTTTTTATAGTGTTTCCTAAATTACAATAATCATCCAGAAAACACAGGCAATTTGTCTCTAATGATAAAAGATACAAAAGCAGTTACAGCATTTTTTTTCTTGTCTTACCTCCTGAGACAAGAACTTAATCTCATATTAGCCCCAAAATGAAGTTTAGCAAAGATGATCTCATTTGCATCAAAGTGAATGTTTATAACCTGTTACATCTGCTTCACATCTGCCATCTCTTTAATACAGATCTTCAGGGAGGAGAGGTTTCGAAAAATGTTAAGGACTTACTCAGCGATCGCTTAGCAAAAACAACTTTGTGGAGCCATTTGTTAAGAACACAGGTTTTCTATGTGGTTTCTTTTTAGACATTTGCTTTGGGAGATTTTGAATGTTATTGATTTTCTAATTCACAAAGACAAAAAAAACAAAAAAAACACTTTCTGATTAGGCCTAATACAGGACCTTCTTCAGCATAATCTAAAAAGGTAATTATAAAGGAAACATTAAAAAGTCAGGGAAAAATGTTTAAAATTCATGACATCCAGTGGCTTGGCCTTGACTTGTGTGTGCACCTCTCCAACATTGAAATGCACAGCAGATTTATGTCCATTACTGATGTGTCTTATAGAATTGGAAATACTGATAAATTAGATCCATGCTGCATCCTGCTACTATCCTCTCCTATCCTACTACAGTAATGACTCAAAACAAACTGGTCTATATATATTTTTGGAGGAGTAATTGTAAATGAGTTAGGATCATAATTAAAGCTTAATATGTAAAGTCAACTTTGTCCCAAACTTAAAGGTGCACTGTGTAAATTTTCTGAGTGTCTATCACCTGCTAGTTTCTATGGATATGTCAATGCTTTGCCTGGAATGTTCCCCAATATGACATCAAACAGCTCTACATTACATTTATTACATTACAGGTGGTTTTAAAGCTCAAAAACACCTAGAAAAACTGACATTCTGACTCTGAGTGGGGTCACCTCTCCACAGATCTGACCTGTAACTTGGTCTGGTTTGGTCTCCATGATGATAGGAACATTTAATGTCATATTGTGAAACATTCCAGATAAAGCAATAACTTTGCAATGGAGAAAAGCATTTGAAGGACCACCACCACCAAAAAGTGACGCAATGCATCTCTTTAACTTTACAGACAAATACTGAAATAAAAATAAATTAATAAAATATTGAGTCGAGTTTGGTATAAATTGATATAATGCTGAATGATAAAAGGGAAAGTATCGTACACCTCTTAAGGGAGGGGCCCAGAAGACATCCAGAACAGGTGCCCGAGCCACGTCAGCTGGCTCCTCTCGACGTGGAGGAGTAGCGGCTCTACTCCGAGCTCCTCCTGTGTGAGCACCTCCTGTGTGACTGAGCCCCTCACCCTATCTCTAAGGGAGCGCCCAGCCACCCTGCGGAGGAAACTCATTTCGGCCGCTTGTATCCGTGATCTTGTCCTTTCGGTCATTACCCAAAGCTCATGACCATAGGTCAGAGGCAGGAACATAAATTGACTGGTAAATCAAGAGCTTCACCTTTCAGCTCAGCTCCCTCTTCACTGCAACGGTCTGATGCAGCAACCGCATCACTGCCGACGCTGCACCGATCCGCCTGTCAATCTCACGCTCCATCCTCCTCTCACTCGTGAACAAGACCCCAAGATACTTGAACTCCTCCACTTGAGGCAGGGACTAGATTTACAATTTATATTTTAAAATCAAGATTCAGTTACAAGTATACATTTTAATATATCAAGGAGTTGTGTCGTTTGAGGGAAGACTGAAATACAAACTGCTAAACAAGAATCACATAATATATTTTCAAGTTTGTGTATTTGTAAATTTTGGTATACTTGTGCATTTCCTGTTTTTAAAGGTTTAAGTAAAAGGGATCCAGACTTAAAACATAAAAATAAGCATCTATAACATAAAAAAGACTTGAGCCAAATTTGACTTTCTCCAGGTTAAAACTTGCCTATAAACTGGATGTTGTATTACACCTCTGTGATTAAGTAAAAATATATAAAAATACCCTAATCCAAACATTATTCATTAGTTATAGGCTACATCTAATGCTTTAATACCCTTGCTATTTTTGCCCCCAAAATACTTTTATTCCATGATATTTAAGCGCTGGATACTGTCCCCGGGTCCATTACGCCTCTGTTATAAATCAACACATTGGCTACGCAGAAACTGAACACTACAAAAACACCTAATGGCCACAGATTCCTCCTTCTTTAACACCGTTTTAGAGCAGCTATAAAGTTACAGCATTGCCTCTCCATTTCACTTACTTCTGCTTGCGACGCCAAAAATCTGCAGACGAATCTACGGCCTGATAACAATAAATATGTTGGCGAAATGGGGAGGCTGTATAGAAATAAAACCAGGGAGGACTGAGAAAAGCAGTGCTGTGTGTATTGGAGGTAAGCTTTATTGCTGCCAAAAGGTGCCAGGGCAGCGTTTAGATGAAGACACTCATTTTCAGAGTTGGGAAGTTTCCAGGCTCTTTTAAAAGCATCTTGTTTTGAAATGTCTCTTGCACTGGGAGATTATATTTGGAGCTTCTATGTGTGAGGTCGGGGCTTTTTTCAAATGGTGGCACAGTCATTGCTGGTACACAAGTTTTTGAGCTTGAATAAATTGTGTTTTCAGTAACTTTAAAGCTAAAAGCACCAAATATCAATATTGACTAGAGGGAAAACATACAGTAGACATATCATATGTTGGATTTCTTTTATTTCATCACACTGATTCTAATTAAAGGATCTGGCAATCAGAAATTAGAAGTCCATGCTTTCTTCTGATTGGAAATTTGAACCAAAGAACCAAAACACAAGACTGGAATTTATTAATATTTTAAAATGTTTTTGTAAAAAATAAAACAAGATTATGGCTGTTATCAGTGAATCAATCTTTGGATTGAATGCACACACCTAAGATCACTCATGCTATATAAATATTAAAAGAAAATCATATGTCCTACACAGTAAGCTTACTGCTTTTTTGTGGTAGTGACAAAAAACTCAAAATTATTATTCAGTCTTGTAGGATTTCTCAACATGTATCATGGTTCTGGTATTATTCAGTGCAAATTCAGTTCTCAGTAGCGTAAAAGCCCATTATTTTGAAACATCTCTTGGAGAAGGAGGTATATTTCTACTTCTTGTTTAGGTAATGGAGACTAATGGGTGTATCCGACTATACCATTAAGAAGAAGAGCTTTAAGTAATGCCTCTAAATGACACAACACAAAACATACACTCACACACACACAATGGTCCTTTTCCAATCAGTGGTTAAACCTGCAGCGGGTGATCCTGGTGAGACTGCACAGGGGATAACTCTTCCTAAAGGGCATGTAGAGGCAGAGGAGAGGGGCACCAGGGTTATCAACAAGATAAATGTTGTTTGTCTCGGTTCTTCACCCCGTCCTCGAATACCCAAGAGTTAAACTGTCTCCATCCAACCACAAGCACGTTCAGACACACCAGCAGGGCCCCAGATGGATACAATAGAGATCTCCTGAAAGATGACCGGTGACAAAGAATTACAGCGCTGCAAAGGATATGTTTTGGGGAACACGAAAAGTTAGTCCACCAAAGTTTGCACAACTCAAAAGTCTTTCTTGCAACTTGTTCAGCGTGTTAACACTGACAGTTTATTCATTTTATTCAAGTGGGGGAAGACTGTATATATCAGGGACTGCCCACAGGAGGCCCACGGGTCACATCCATCCCACCATATAACCCATTTGCTCATGAAAATAAATAAATAAATAAGAAACATTTGTGGCGCTTTTCCCCTTACTTTGTGACAATTCTGCAGCTGTTCATGGTCGACTTGAGAGCTTGTTGATCTGAAAACACTGTGCACACATAAACAAAATAAAACATTAACTGATAATAACATGTGCAAGGATCATGTGCACTTCAACAAAACTTAAGTCTGGATGTGTTTCCCAGGTTTTTGTGGTTTGAATGAGCTTTACCTGTGACTGCAAGGTAAGGACAGACAGCTGTGCCAGTAATAGCAAAGCTGTGTTTGTTTTTAGTGCACTTAATAGTGAACTTAGCTCTCATCGTGGTTGCCTACTCTGATTTTAACATTAGTCCTGGTTTAGAACTGATTTTGATCTATCCTTTCATCCATTTTTCTACCACCTCAGATTGTATTATCATGGCTGAAACATTATTCTGACATTTGATGCTAAAATGAGGAGTCAGTGTGGACAGAGCCGCACTGTGGGCTGTGACCCTGGTGTGGAATCCAGCTGAGCCTGTCCAGGTGCACTCAAACACAATGTGTCCACAGTGTAATATGACTATTACAGGACAAATCCGCAGAAGCCTCGAATACAAACGTGAAAAACTACAAACCTAAAATTGAAATCAAAAAGCTGAAAATAATCCACAAAAATAAGTAAAAATGTCTCTGTCCTTTTAAAGCAGTGCTCTTCAGCTTTGTTTGCAGGGTGCCTATTATGGAGAGAAGCTGTGGCAAATCTACAAAATTATTAATATAAAACTGTACCAATCTGATCTAAAATGGGGTAAACTATGGTCACATTCCATGGTGAAAATGAACTGACCATTCTTTTTGGGTGACTAATGGGAGTTCGCCTCTCAGTCTCTCAAAGCACACTGACTGAGGATCGCTGCTCTGTTGACACTGAAATTATAATGCTGGTCACCATATACATTTCTTAGCACTGGTAATACTCCTCCTCCCAGTACCTCAAGTTCTCTATTGTTTTAGGTTGTTGCCTTTTTAGTTATATTATTTTTGTTCTCTGTTAAAAAGCAAATAAAAATGAAGTTGCATAAAAAAAATAAGAGATGAGGAGAAAATTCAGTTTGTCGACTGGACAAAAGTTAGTTTGGTTGAAGACGTTTTGCAGCTCATCCAAGCTGCTTCTTCAGTTCTGGTCAGACGCTGGTGGACACTTCCCTATATCTGCAGGGAGGAGCGAACTAACTGAAACTAACACACCTACTTGTTTACAGTTTCTGTTTGTTAGTTAGGACTATTGACCTGTACAGGGTGTGGGGTCAAATTAGCATAACAATTCATGGTCATAATGGAGCTTCCACACCTCTGGACCTGACCTGGCTACACCTGTTGTTCTCTTGTTTGTTTTGATTTAGGTTTGAGGATGGAGTTGTAAATAGGAGATAGATGGTGTCTGAGGCCTCCATTTCTGTTTAGAGAAGGATTCTCTTTCTTAACAAAAATGGCTTCTTTCACTCCCCTCTCAAACTATAAAAAATCTAAAATCTGTACCTCACTGTCCTCAAATGAGTGGCCTGTGGCTTTTAACTGGAGATGTACAGCAGACTGGGGTCCACTGCTGCTCTCTCGTCTGTGTTGGTACATCCTCTTCTTGCATAAACAAAATAAGTTTAAACCTATGCTCTTAAAGAACAGAGAGGTACGCGCTCTGTAAGCTCTCTGTGTTATTGCTTTCCCTTCAATGTTCCACCATATGGCATTAAACTTATCTTGCTTTTTTCATAACAGTTGCTTTTATTTCTCAAAAATACCTTGAAAACGGCATTATTTCTGTGAGCAGGGTCATTTGCCCACAGCTCTGAGCTATAATTTGACCCGGAGTCACTAGTGCATACCCATGAAGATACATTTAATGCCATACTACAGAACATTCTAGGCACCATTCAGTTACAGTTTATGCCCTGTTGTGAGACTGTGTTACTTGTATTACAAATAAGCAAAAGAAACTGTCCATATAATAATCCACACGCTTAATACATTTTCCAACACATGTACAGTTATAGGTCACCAGGTGCATCTTAGGAAATATTAAAAGATAACATTTTAATAAACACGTTGTTATTGTGCAATCTTCTGTAATACAGTTTGAGATGGAAGTCTGGAAACGAAATTACACTTAAATACAAACTGCCGTGCCTGTACGAGTTTTATTTATTAGCACAACTCACTGGCTGCGGTTATTCTGGCCACATCTTCACTATTATCCATGCTATTTTTCAGTCTGTGTTTTTGGACTCATATTAGAATGGAACAATTTCTTGAAGAAGACACGTTTGAGTTCACGCTTGATTTTCTGCTTCACTTCTTTGGTTGTTAACTAAAACTTTTCTTGGAAGTCTGCAAGCCATTTTTCCAACCACAAAATCTCTGAGAAACCACATAATAAAATAGTCGGTGGGTGGATCTTTAGTGAACGCAGCAGCGGTAAGATAACAACACCATCTCCATTTGAAAAGACGTGTAGGAACAAACAACCAGAACATGTAGGGCAGACGTTTAAACAAATGATGTAGACATAACAAGGTCTTCTCACCTCATTGCACAATCCTTGCTGGTCCAGTTTCTTTCATCAGAAGTTTGCATTTTTTCCTACCAGGTTTCTTCCTCATACTTCCTTCTTCTACCTAACATCAGAAATAAAGAAAAGAAAAAAGTTTTAGCAATAGTTCACATACTTAAAATATGTTCTGTGGTTTGGTATATGGTTTATGCTACAGAATGTTTGAATCTTGACTGTGGAGGTATCTTCTAAGTTTGAACTGCTACCTCTGCCAATTTGTTTCTTTCTCACACTCCAATGATACACCATAACAGAGAAACCAAAACAATACCAGACAATAGTTTTAATCCACTTTGTTTATATCCAGACACAAACATTAAGGTCTGATTAAAGGGATAGTCCGGAATTTTGGACATAGGACCTCATTTCCTAGTGAGCCAGAGTGTTGGAGATGAGTGGAGACACTTTTTAAAATATTCCATCCAGTCCTTGTATTTGCAGAGGTCGCTGGTGCTAGGCTAGTGCATGTCAATGGCCATAGTTAGCCTGCCACTAAAAACAGTCTTACCCACTCCACAAAGCACCCGAAGCAAATCTATTATTACACCAGACTGATCATGTGAATGTCTGTGTTGATAGAATAATTTTAGAAGTAAAACCAACTTTGCATTTGAAGGATTTATGTCTTAATCAGCAGTGAGTTTTACTTCCTGATAGAAAGCTTGGCAGAGGCAGACTGATATCACCTAGCACCAGAGGCGGCGCTACCATTTGGCAAAAGCAGGAGGCTGCCTTGGACCCCCAAACTTGGAGGGGCCCCCAACCAGTTGTCCTCAGTAATGCTAATGCCCGAGACCTCAGCACAATTAGATTTTCTCTCAATATGACATTAGTAGTAGAGAGTAGTTTACTTTAAAGCAATAATCATAAGAATAATAATCATAGGTAATGGATATAAACAAAACTGTAATTATACTAGCAAAAAAATAAATAAAACTATTTTCAATTCTGGTTATCTGGTAGGCAACCTAACTAATAAGACAAGTTTTCAATCCATCATAATTCAAATAGAGAGGTGCATGTCTCAAGAACAATGGGGAAAAACAGACAATAATTTGATTAAAAAAACAAAACAAAGCAGATAAATGGAACATTATAGTGAGGGCCCCAAACTCAAGTCCGCCTAGTTCCTCCAAACTGCTAACTCCGCCACTGCCTACTACCTATCTTACCGGCAATGTAAAATTCCGTTGCTGCTGAGAAAATAGTCCCTCAACATGTGACGATTCATGCGATGCAAGGTTAGTTTTATTTCAAATATTATTCTATCGACACGGACATTTACATTAACAGTCTGGCGTGATAATTGTTTTGCTTCGGGAGTTTTGTGGAGTGGGTAAGACTGTTTTTAGTGTCAGGCTAACTGTGGGCACTAATTACATGCAAAATAAACCTTGCATATGTGATGCCATAAGCATTTAGTACTGGTGGAATATTTGAATGCCTATTTTTGTGGAGACTTTAAAAATCACAATTTTATTTTAGACTCGTTCACTGTATTTTCACATGTCATCACTAAATGCCGTCTATGTTACTGCAGTCAAATCGTGTGTCAGCAGGTGAACATTAACCTGTAGTTGTGTTTTGTTTCTACTTCAAAACTACTGCTTCATGAAATCCCAAAGTGGAGCAGAGCATTTTAAGCTGTGGAGAAGTAGACAGGTTAGTAACGCAGAGTTACAAACATGTGAATGAAACAAAACAACTCCAGGTATGTTTTTGAGGAGGTAACACCATTATAACATGGCTTAAAGCTCACAAGAGTCAATTTCGTGTAATATAGGACCTTCAAATATTTCTTATGATGTGCTGTCTGGATACTTAAAGAAAATGTTACCTTGACTTCTAAAAAATAAAAGGACTGCAGACATTTTTACAAGGCTGAAAAGGCCCTCTGTGGCCGTGAGGACCAGAATGCTTTTTATGAATATATTCCTGGAGGAAGAATGAAAATGACAAGCCACAATCATCACATTTTAAGAGCGCTGTCTGACCACAAAAGGGCAGTAAACCGAGCTGTCAAATTTCCAGTTCATATTAAAGTTTATTTTTATCACACCCACTTTAGCTGTATTTCTCAGTTCATTAGCACTGGTCTAGGTGTGAGTAAGCCCTCTGACAAGCACCACTGCAAATGTGATAATAAAACCTGATTGAAATTAAAAACTCACCCAGAGAAGCAGGCTGTGTTCCTTAACAAACGACTACTCTTGTTTTGTTAAAACTGTTTATCAAAATGAACTTTGAATTGTCCAAAAGTTTTGTTGATAGTGACTTAAATTTAATGAATAACCCCACAAAGTAGAAAGTATTTTGGTCCAGCTTGTTTGGAATGAGATTTACAGCTATGTATAAGTCTCTGTACCTCCCACTATCTGTTGAGGAAACTTTAAGTATCAATATTAAGTTAAGCTTTATAAACAGATGTTCTACACTCTGGATAACCCAACACGCCCTCTTCTCTCTTTACAGGTGCAGGTAAATGAAAGAAACATGCATGTACAGTGCCACACTGTGGCAGGAGGAACACAGATAACCATAGTATTAAATCGTTTCACTGTCTTTATTTTCTTGAAAGAATGTCTCCCTTGTTGTGGCATAGAGACCTCTCCTGTTGTCCTTCTTAGTGCTGTAGACAACTGTGACATAATGTAAACACATGGGTCAAGCATAAGCACACCCAAGTGGACACTTGTACTGCAGTACACAAAGCATTTGGAGAGGGCGCTCTCAGAGGTGAACTCTGTTCAAGATGCTACTCGATGGAAACAGGAAATGTGGAAGACAAACACACTTTGTAAATATTTATGATTTTCCAAATGTTGTGAGTGTCTTTCACAGACATGGTTTCAAGGATGAATAGATATATCTGAGGAACTGATGCAACTTTAGGTCAAACAGAGTCTGACTCGCTAAGAGCTATGATTTTGAAATGTACTGTCATGTTTATATTGCATTACTTTCAAATGATGTTTTTAGATATGGTTGGTATTACTGTTTGCTTTTCTATTGCTCTGTAGTAAATCTGAATGTGTTTATAACTAGACTTTTATGGGGATGTTACTATTTTGAAGTAACACTTTGAATAAGGATAGCAATGGCATCTATGCCAAGTCATCTTTGGTAAATCTGGTAAACTTGTATACAGACAAAGTGTGAATGGAGAGTAGCCAGAACCCACACAAGGCTTTCCAAATCCAAACACTTATACACTTGGGAAAACCGTGCCTTTAGAACACCACTGCACGTCTCCCTGCTCCTAAATATGCAGTACATCAGCATGGCTCTCACTAGTGCATGCGTTTATGCAAATTCCCGGCATTATTTGTTCCGAAGCATGTGCAGAAATGGATAACCCGCGCCATTTTTTGGAGTGTTACAGCTCTACTGGGACCACTTGTTTGAAAATCTAAATGGCTGTGCTTTCTACAAATACCCCCCATTGGTAGCGTAGAGGCGAAAAGACAGGACTTTTCAACAGACCCCCTCCTGCTTCAGTTACAGCTCTAGTGTAGCGCAGAAATCACAGCACAGACAGCTGCCTAGTCACATGTATGGATCGTGCTGCTATTCGTGTGTTGTACTATGTAGTCTTAGTCCCATTTCTACAGGAGTGTTTGATGCTGCCTGCATGTTTGGGAGAAGGTGCGCCTCTGTTAACATGAGGCAAACACAGCTGAGTGAAGTAGAGCTCAACAAAGCTTTTGACACTGCTTTGAAGTGGTGCCTGTCGCTTTGCCTCTGTCTGAGTGATGAGAGAAAAACTAACTTAAAGCAGCATTAAGCCAGTAGCGAGGAGAGAAACTTTAGAACTTCAACAAAGGCTTGTAAATAAATTGTTATTTAGAGTGAAGTGGTTGGCGATGTGAGGCAAGTGAACTTTCTTTTCAAACAAAGCCAACTGTGCATGTCAATAGGCTTTTGTGTGGGGAGAATGCGGGTTCAGATTGTATCCAAGTAAAAGGGCTTACGTCAAAGTAAGTTATGACGGGGAATATTCAACACAAGCTCTGTCCACTGAACAAGTTATTGATACTTTGCAGCTCACGTCATTAACATTCTCTAGGGTGTAAAGCTAACTGAAAGACACTGTTACTTAAATGATTTTGAGCTTTATTTTAACACAGTCTGATCAGTAAAGAGCTGACTTGGTTGGAACGTTTGTTGAAAATCAAACTCCTAAACAGGAGTAGCCTGATTCATCAGCCAGTTTCACTTTGTAAAAACCGTCTGACCTCGCAGCATTAGAATTCCTTCGCTCAACCGTAGATGGGTACTTTTTTTCATTTAACCAATCTCTGCTATTTGGTTGTGACGTATGTAATGCGCCGCTAACAAGTCTAACTGGTATATTAAGCTTTTTCACAAATCCCGTTGGAAGAAGGGCAACGTCTTTCCCCTTGATAAAATTCACCGAACATTCTCTTTGTTTTGGTTTTAAATCCTTGCTCTCGGGAATCATTCCCAACACAGAATGTATGGATCTTCGCTTGATTGGCTGGAGCTCAAACTTGCACTTCCGGGGTTTTTGCAAACTGTCTAGTGCATTCTGATTCCTGACTTAGTTGCTGGAAAGAAATTAAACTGAGCAGAGGCACTAGGTGGCACCAGTCTGGCTACTTATTTGGCTGGATATTTGGAAATTGTCACTGATTAGGAGTACATTTTTCTTTTTTGCAAAGTGAGCACTTGGAAGGGCATCTGGCCTACAACTGCAAATGAATAATAGTATGCTAATCACTGCATGCAAAGCGACGTGGAATTCACAGTGGAAAACTCCTTCGTGGCATGTGAATTCTGTCCATTTGTGTTAGATTCCGACAGATTTTCATAACGATTCATCTCTTTCAGTGGATTGTAGATGAGATGGAATATTTCATGACATTTGTGCTGAACCATCAGGCGAGGTCTGCAGTGCCAGGGCGTCAAGTGGCCCCGACTTCCCCATAACACGGCGCACTGAGACAATGGGCTTCAATACAGCCTGCTGCGCGCATTAGACAGGCCTTCCCATTTGTCTCCACTCCCCACGGAGCCCTGACTGAAGCAGGCCATCTGCAGAACCAGAAGATCAGCCACTGCCGCCATGGAAAGCCTGGGTCTGCTGAAGAACGACTTTGGAGAAGGATGAGATGGAAGAGGCAAGTCCAAGATCCAAACATAACCCAGATTGATATTGTTGTGACAAAAAGAAGGCAAAATGTTTTCCACAATGTCAGTATGTTTGTTGTGGGTTTAGATATGTTGACAAGAGGGAACGTTGACATGGCGACCAGTCCAGGGGAGAAAAAAAAATGTTTGCGTCATAAAAATGTGACAAGTTCAACTGGAGTTAAACCAAATAAAGTGTGGCGAGCTGACAGGTGTGGTGTCAGCTACTGTTGGCTGTTGCAGTGGACATCATGTCATTTGATTGTAAATCTACCAGAAGTTTGAAAATAACTCTATTGTTTCTGGACAGTGTCAGTCTATACTCTATATGTCCACTTGACCTTTCAATAATGCAATCGACAGCCTTTATAGACAAAAGTGCACCCAGGATTTCATGTTACAGTAACTACAGAAGTCTGAATACCTTTTGAAAATGACTGACTTTGTTGACGTTGCCCCTGTGGTCCCTTTCCAACTTTATAAATAGTATAGTTTGTATACTATAGAATAGAATTGTATCCTCCTGAGATACTCCCAGCCCATTCATTTGTGTCCTTTATAGTGGACATTGTGTTACGCAGTCTATATTTTAAGTGTTTTGAGATAGACTCTTAATTCCTGTTGTACTTTGTAGAGCACGCCCAGGGCTTTCTGCTGAGAAGTGAATTGTTTGGCTAGGACTTTTGGAACCGCCTTTTGCTTTCGATCCAAAATGGCCAATATTCAAAAATTGTATATTTTATGGTCCAAGGGAATCAAGAAAATCTAATGTCCTTTATATTTATACAATTTTAAAATACAATCAATTTTAAAATATAAGAATTTTAATGTTTGTGTCTTAAAATAATAACCAGTTTGTAAATGTCCATTATAATGCATGCTGGAACACTTGTGTTGTATTTATAGCTAACAGAACTGAAACAGAGGAATTTATGCACTGCATTACTAAGGGAGATTGTGATTCTCACTTTCTGGCTGATGAAAAAATTCGGAGCACATCACTTTTTTTCTTCGGGTCTCAGTGTGGGGAGCTGACAGGTGTGGTGTCAGCTACTGTTGGCTATTGCAGTGGACATCATGTCATATGTGATTGTAAATCTTCCAGATGTTTGAAAATAACTCTATTGTTTCTGGACAGTCAGTCTTTACGCTATATGTCCACTTGACCTTTGAATAATGCAATAGACAGCCTTTATAGAGAAGAGTGCAGCCAGGATTTCATGTTACAGTAACTATAGAAGTCTGAATAGCTTTTGAAAATGACTGATTTTGTTGACATGGCCCCTGTGGTCCCTTTCCCACTTCATATATAGTATAATAATCATCATCATCATCATCATCATCATCATACTAATCATTATAATATGGATCTGAAATAAAGGATATGTATATAGGCTCCATTGGGAAAAAAAAAAAACAAACAAACATTAAAGGGACAGTCCGAAATTTTGTACATAGGACCTAATTTCCTAGTTTGCCAGAGAGTTGGAGACATGTGAAGACACTTTTTTAAATATTCCATCCAGTCCTTGAAATTATAGAATAATTTTAGAAGTAAAATCAACCTTGCATTTGAAGGATTTATGTCTGAGCAGCAGCAGCGAGTTGTTTTTCCTGATATTAAAGCCTGGCAGTGGTGGACTGATATCACCTAGCACCTATCTTACCAAGTAAAATTCCACTGCTGCTGAGAAAATAGTCCCTCAACATGCTACGGTTCATGAGATGCAAGGTTAGTTTAATTTCAAACATTATTCTATCAATACAGACATTCATATGGAAGATAATTTGTTTCATCAAAATTTGAATTTTAAATGCTGTTGAATTTCTCACTTTGAATTTTTTTACTCTGAAAAAACATGTTTGAAATATTTTTATTATGAATTTTTGTTTGCTGAAATTTTAAGTGTACATTTTCAGTGTATGAAATTCAATATATAAAAAAAAAAATCACCTTTCAAATAAAAACAGACTTACCCACTCCACAAAGCACCCGAAGAAAATCTATTATTACGGCAGACTGTTGACGCGAATGTATGGAAGATAATTTGTTCCATCAGATTTTGAATTTTAAATACGACTGAATTTCTCACTTTGGATTTTTTAACTCTGAAAAAAGATGTTTGAATAATTTTTATTCTGAATTTTAGTGGCTGAAATGTGAAGTTTACTTTCAATTCAAAATAAACTAAAAAATCACCACAAATATTTTCAAGCCTTCAAATTCAAGAGTCAAAATTCAGAGTGTAAAATTCGCAGTGAAGAAAATTCACAGTAAAGATCCGAGATGCCAAGGCAGAAGCAATCGATCCAAAGTGATCCAATCTAACTTAGTAAGAAACAGGAATTGTTGCATTGACGTGATCTGACTGGTCAGAATAATCCTCATTGAAACCTCATCTCTTTGATTTGTTAAGTGTAAACCCCGCCCACAGATGAGAACAGCCAATAGGAAACAGCCTCTGTCCTCCTCGCTCACATGATCGATTGCTTCTGCCTTGGCATCTTGGATTTTTGCTGTGAAATTTTTCACTGCGAATTTTACATTCTGAATTTCGACTGGTGAATTTGAGGGTTTGAAAATATCTGCGGTGATTTTTTTGTTTATTTTGAATTGAAAGTAAACTTCACATTTCAGCCACTAAAATTCAGAATTAAAATTATTCAAACATCTTAGTTAAAAAATCCAAAGTGAGAAATTCAGTCATATTTAAAATTCAAAATCTGATGGAGCAAATTATCTTCCATACATTCATGTCAACAGTCTGGCGTAATAATAGATTTTCTTCGGGTGCTTTGTGGAGTGGGTAAGACTGTTTTTAATGTCAGGCTAACTATGGCCATTGACATGCACTAGCCTAGCACCAGCGACCTCTGCAAATACAAGAACTGGATGGAATATTTTAAACAGTGTCTCCACACGTCTCCAACACTCCGGCTCACTAGGAAATGAGGTCCTTTGTCCAAAATTCTTGACTGTCCCTTTAAAAATTCTATATAATTCTCATGATTGAAATCCATTCCTCACATTTGTAACATTCCTTCACAGGCAGCGCATCCTCACGATTCTTCCACGGACTAAATAAAACCGACTGACCCGACGAGTGAGTCCATCCCGCTAAGCAGAGCCATTCAGGTAATTACATATCTGTGCATGAATGTGAGGGAACAAACGTGTACAGAGGAAACGGGATTAGCCCAATGCTTCTCCACTGAATCACAATCAGCCACACACTGAGCGCTCGCATCCTCCTCTTCTGTATCCTCTCTCATTTCCTTTTACTCTTCCAGCCTTCTCCCAATCTCTTTCTCTCTTCTCTGTCTCATCCTCTCCCATTCAGTTTCTCTGGTGTTTTCTTAACCGCCTGCATCATTTTTTAGCTTCACTTTTCTCTTGTTTCCTCGCTTTTCTCTCTCATTGTCTCTCTTTTCCTCTCTCCCTCTCGCTCTTTAATTAATCCTCTCCGTCCCTCCTCAACCTCGCCACTTTTCTCTCCTCTCTCTTACTCTCTCTCTCTCTCTCTCTCGTCTCTTTAATTAATCCTTTCCATCCCTCCTCAGCCATGCCTTACTCCCCTCTCTCATCCTCTTTCTTTTCCTTTAACTTCCTCCTCCTCTCTCTTCACCCCGTCTCTCTTTTCCATCTCAACATTCGCTTTCTATCCTTCTCCATCTCCCATCTAAATTCAAATAACCCTCCTCATCTCTCTCCTTCTCCTCCCCTCCTCCTTTTCTTATACCTTGCTCCCATCTTTTCCCCATCATCCCTCCACACTCTTATCTCTCTCTCTGTCCTCTCTTTCTCTCCGCTTAACCCCTTCATCTCTGCTGATCTATTCTTTACTTCCTCTATCTCTCCATCTTCCTTTTTTTCTCTCTTTTCGCCCCCTTTATCCCCTCTCGCCAATGCCTTTCTCTATCCTTTTAACCTGTCTCTCGTTTCTTCTCTGTGTTCCTTAATCTCTTCTTCTTTCTCTCTCTCCCTCCCTTTAACTGAACCCATTCATTCCACCTCACCATCACATCCCTCCATCCTTCTTTCGACCCCTCACTCTCTCCTCATCTCTTTTTTTCTTTTCCCTCTCCTTTCTCTCTCCCTCCTTCCTTCGTCTCACTCTTACCTTCTCCCTATCGTTTTCTCTATACCCTCCCTTCTCTCTCTTTCCCTCCCTCCTTTCTCTCTACATCCATCTCTACATTACCCCCTCTCTCCTTGTCTCTCTCTCTCACCCTCGCCCTATTCTTTTCTCTGATACTACGTCTCTCTCTCTCCCTTCTTTCTTCTCTCGCTTTTTTCTCTCTTTTCATCCTTCTTTTATTGTCCTTTCTCCTTGTCTCGCTCTCCTCGCCTCTCCTCTCCATCCTCCTCTCATCACCCCCTTTTCTCTCTCCCACTCTCCTTGTTTTCATTATATACCCTCCCCTCTCCTCCTCTCTCCTTCTCTCTCTATTCTTTTCTCTAATACTGCCTCTCTCTCTCGCCCACTCCCTTCTTCCTTCTCTCGCTCTTTTCTCTTTTAATCCTTCTCTCATTACCCCCGTCTTGCAATACATTTCTTTACATCCCTCTTTCACTCTCCCTATTGTTTTCTCTCTCGTTCTTTCGCACCCCTACTCCTTTCTCTCTACACCCATCTCTAAATTTCCCCCTGTCTCTTTGTCTCTTTCTTTCACCCTCTCCTGATTCTTTTCTCTTCTACTTCCCCTCTCTCTCGCCCACTCCCTTCTTCCTTCTCTCGCTCTTTTCTCTTTTCCTCCTTCTGTCATTCTCCTCTCTCCTTGCTCCATCCTCTTCTCATTACCCCCGTCTCTCTCCCCCACTCTCATCGTTTTCTCTTTACCTCCCCTCCCCTCTCTCTTTCTCACTTTCTTCTCTTCCTCCACTCCCTATCCCTTTTTTCTCCTTCTCTCTCTCACCCTCTCCCTGTTCTTTTCTCTAATCCTGCCTCTCTCTCTCGCCCACTCCCTTCTTTCTTCTTTCGCTCTTTTCTCTCATTCTCCTCTCTCCTTTTATCTCTCCTACTTCTTCCTTCTCTTTCTCTCCTCTCTATTCCTTCTCTCTAATCCTGCCTCTCTCTCTCGCCCACTCCTTCCTTCTTCCTTCTCTTGCTCTTCTCTTTTCATTCTTCTCATTCTCTTCTCTCCTTGCCTCTCTCTCCTTTTCATCCTTCTCTCACGCAATACTTTTCTCTACTTCCCCTCTCTCTCTCTTTCTCACCCCTACTTCTTCCTTCTCTCTCCCTCCATCTCTAAATTTCCCTCTCTCTTCCTTTCTCTCTCACCCTCTCCCTGTTCTTTTCTCTAATACTGCATCTCTCTCTCGTCCACTTCCTTCTTTCTTCTCTCGCTCTTTTCTCTCATTCTCCTCTCTCCTTTTTTCTCTCTCATTAACCCGCTCTTGCAATACTTTTCTCTACATCCCCCCCCTCTCTCTCCACTCTCCCTCTCTCCCTCTCTCTCTTTCTCCCTCCCACTTCTTCCTTCTCTCCCACTCCTCTCTATCCCTCCTTTCTCTCTCCATCCATCTCTAAATTTCCACCTCTCTCACCCTCTCCCTATTCTTTTTTCCAAGACTGCCCCTCTATCTCAGCCTCTCCCTTCTTTCTTCACTTGCTCTTTTCTCTCTTTTCATCCTTCTTTCATTCTCCTCTCTCCTTTGTCTTCTCTCCATCCTTCGCTCATTACCCCCCTCTTGCAATACTTTTCTCTACATCCCCTCCTTTCTCTCTCCCATTCTCCCTGTCGTTTTCTCTGTACTCTCCCCTCTCTCTCTCTTTCTCATCCTTCTCCTCTCCTCTCTCTAGATCCATTTCTAAATTTCCCAATCTATCGTTGTCACTCTCTCTCACCCTTTCCTTATTTTTTTCTCTAATACCCCCTCTTATCTCTCGCTCTTCTCTTTTCATCCTTCTCTCATTCTCCTCTCTCCTTTTATCTCTCTCATTACCCCGCTCTTGCAATACTTTTCTCTACATCCCCTCCTCTCTCTCTCTCCCACTCTCCCTACTGTTTTCTCTATACCTCTCGCTCTCTCTGCCATCCACTCCCCCTCCCTCCTTCTCTCCCTCCGTCTCTCACTCTTCTCCGTCTCCCTGCCTTTCGCTCGTCTCCGTGTCTCTTCGAATCAGGATCCTGCTAGTTTCCACCTGGTTGCCCACAGCAGCAGGCCCGCTCACCCGGTGTGACTGTGGCCGGACTGTGGCTAAGAGACTTTCTCAATGCATCAATACATTCCCCCGCTCACACAGTCCACTCCACTGCCCCTTCTGCACCGCTGGGCAAAGAAAAAAAAACGAAAAAAAAAAACTATAGAATCTCCTCTTGTCCTGCTATAACTCCGTCACTTCATTTTTCCAAGACGGCGACATCGTTTCACAATTAAAACACTGTAATTAAGGTGCCAAATAATGATTGATAGCTGGATTCAAACAACTGTCAGTCACTGGAGCTGTCACTGGGGCCCCTTCTGCCAATCTTAAACCATTACTCTGAGCGCTTTGGCAAAAACAATGGCCACCTGGATTTGTTAGCACAGAAAGAGGGAGCGGGGACTGGAAAAATCGTACTTTAAATGAATAGCCTGCAGCTGCCTCCATACTTTGCCTTACAATAACACTGAAATGAAAAAGCACTGTTCAGCCACTCAAAATTTGAATATTTTTTTGGTAAAGTAGAGAAAAAGGACTGAGAAATGCTTTTCAAGAATTTTATTTCATTTCTGTAAATTCTGTAAGATGTAATGTGCATTTGTTATGTATTTACTTAGGCTTCATAAACTGTATCAAAACCCTTTGTGAGGTCATTCTCAAAGGGCTCACTTTATACTATATATTTTTTTTTATTTTTGTTTTGTTATACATTTGTTTTATGTTATACCAGACATGTCAAACTCAGGCCCAGGGACCAAATTTGGCCCGCGAGATCATATCAAATACAGAGCAGTATTAGAGCTGGTCGCTGGCTACAGATACTACAGACTATAGAGACATTATTTATTTAAAATTGTGTAATTATTTTATATTATGCTTGTTCTGGATTTAATGTTTAAGCAAAACTATTATTAAACATTTATTTTAATAAGAAAAGGTTGAACATTACATATCTCGAAAGAAGAGAAAACATGCAGATGTTGTTGAAATTTTTCAATAAATATTTAGTTTGGCCCAAGTTTTTTTTTTTTTTATTTTGGCCCTCTGTGAATTTGAGTTTGACACCCCTGTGTTATACTGTGATGTTGTTTCATGGAGTAGGAAAGCTTTCAGAAACATTTCTATGCATAGGATAGAAATCCATGCATATTTGGAAAATCTGTGAATACTGGGCTGGAGTTGAGCAAAAAATAAATATTTGTAAACTCTGAAATGAGTCCAGTCTTACATAAAATATACTGTGTGTATTTCATCCATCAGAATATGAAATGAAAAGTTACAACATCAAGAAGTTACAAATCACGAAATTAAAATTTATGATTACGCTTCAGTCCTGGTTTAGTCCTGGTTCAGTCCATATGTGGCACAAAGGTCCGGCATGTCGATCAATGTTTCTTCTGCTCAATAAATAATACCCATGAAGTGCTAACGTATTTTTGACAGTAAAGTTGTGTCTGTGAATTCATATTCGTAGAAAGTGTAATAGTAAATTCATTTCGAGATTGTAATTCTTGATGTCATAAGTGTTCACAAATATTTATCTTATGCTAAACTACAGACAAATGTGCATGGATTTCCCAAATATGCACAGATTTCTATCATATACAGACGAATATTTCTGAAAGCTGAAAGCTTTCTTACTCCATTTTGTTTCCTCATCACAAACATACTTGTAGTTGTGTTTTGTTTTATTCACACATATTTAACACATAATCCTGGCATACATAGGTTGTGTTCTCTCAAACTGAAAACACTTTCCACCATGTGATGTCATGTGAGAATACAGGAAGTGCTCCACTCTGTATTTAAATTTATAAACTTTCACTAGAATCATTTGGATGATTTCAGCCTTGGAACTTAAGGTCAAATGTAGCTGTTAACTTGAAAACTTCATGACATCACAAGGTGGAAAAGAGCATTTTAAACTTCAGATATGTACACAAACTAATAATAAAATATGATCCAAATATGTGAATGAAACAAAACCCAACTCCAGGTATGTTTTAGATTAGGAAACAACATTATATTATAAGACGGCTTAAAGCTTTTGTGTAATATAGGCCTTTTAGGAAATACATTTCATACAGTTTACAGCAACTGAATAAAAAATCTATTGCTGCTACTGCCAAAAAATATTTTCCAGCTTATACTATACATTATTTGTACTACTGTTACTGACTGCCTTAATAACATCTCTGAGATTTTTACTGCAGGCTAACTTTAGGAAGTTGGATTCATCCACCCAGGAGATGTAAACAGTAACTGCATGTACCCATCAGTAAGTGTATTGAGATAACTGCTGCAGTGCATAAAAACAGAGGGTCCAGTGGCTCCGTGCACATTCTTATTTCATGGTGTGATCACAGGAGGGCAGCTCTAAGTCCAGTACAATGTGTGTTTACATCCTCCACACTGCAGGGACTCAATGCAACTGTCTGCACCTATTTTCTTATAATACACACAACCACTCACACCTAACCTATGTCAACATTACTACAACGTTTCATACTACAGATACTTACTACCACCACTTCTACTGTAACTGCACTGCTACTATACTACTACTACTACTACTACTTAGTACTACTTACTACTACTACTGTTGCTACTACTTACTACTACTACTACTACTACTTATTACTACTACAATTGCTTACAACTCTTACAACTACTACTGATTACTAGTACAACTACTACTACTACTACTCAGCAGTGGTAGTAGTAGTAGTAAGCAGTAGAAGTCATAGTAACTTCTGCTTGCTACTACCACTACTGCTTACTGCTCCTGCTTACTACTACTACTACTACTACTACTACTACTACTACTATTACTACAACTACAACTTCTACTTCTACCACTGCTACTACTACTGTTACTACTTCTACTTACTACTACAACTCCTACCACTGCTACTACTACTGTTACTACTTCTACTTACTACTATAACTACTACTTCTATCGCTACTACTACTGCTACTACTACTACTACTACTACTGCTTACTACTACTTACTACTGCTTACAACTACTACGACTTAGTACTACTTACTACTACTTACTACTACTATTGCTACTGCTTACTACTACTACGGCCGTACCATTACGACAGTAATGGTAGTAGTCATAGTAACTTCTGCTTGCTACTACCATTACCGTTACCGCTCCTGCTTACTGCTCCTACTTCTATTTACTACTACAACTACTACTACTTCTACCACTACTACTACTGCTTACCACTACTACCCACAACTTCTACCACGTACTACTCATTACTACGACTCATTAATACTACTACTGTACTACTACTTACTTCTACTTACTACTACTATTGCTACTACTTGCTACTACTGTTTACAACTACTACCATTATTTACTTACTTCTTACTTACTACCATTACTACCAATACTACTGGCGGTACCACACATTATGCCTACCAATATCTACTACTACTACTACTACTACCTCTTACTACTTACTGCACTACTACTCTGTTGCCAAATATGCACAACAAACAACCAAAGCTACAGGTCAAGTAAAAATCCACTGCTGCTGGTACCACAGCTTTTTAAAAATGTTCTACCTGTACACTAGAAAATCTACAAGGCTACAGCGTAAATTATGTGTACTGCAGCTGCTACTGCTAGGAGTACTGTTACCCTGTAGCAATATCTGAAGTTAATATTACTTTACAACATCATCAGTATGGTCCCAGATAGTAAATTATGTTGTCACTACAGTCATTACAACTAAAATAAACCAGCAATGATTGAACTAAAATCATTTCTGATTGTAAAAAGTATACGAGGCCTCAATGACTGTGATGAGACACTAACTTGTTTATTCATTGCAAAGTTGTTTTTGTTTTTCACACTTTGCAAATGATCCTCTGAGGTGTGCTGAATGCATTTAGAGTTGGGCTCACTCAGAAGCCCGTTGCTAGGGAGAAGAGACACACACAGCCAATCACAGTCCAGCGATGTGTGCTTTTCTGCCACTGTGTAACAAGGAGAGAGAGAGTATAGGTGAGAAACTGGAATATAATACAAACAGTGTTACTATTATTCAAATAAAATGCAGTTTAAATATTTAACTGGACCAAGTGAATTCATTACCACATCATTATATCCTCTTAGGACTGCAGCAAGAGTGAGAAGGGACGGGGACCAATTTTCTTTGACAAACAACTGAACACACCTCATTCTCCTTGGTAATGTACAATACTTTAATTCATTCAAGACACTGTTTTCTTCAGCATTATATTTATTGGTCTAGAATAATACACAAACATATAATTGATTCACAGTTAATGTACTACACAAACAAAGTATGGAAATGTTCACTATGTAACCAGACTGTGTATGTAAATGGACATAATTAACCTGCGTTCATATAGGAAGTGTTCATGGGGGTGTTTCTGGCTCCATCGACTACTGGCTCCAATTGACTTTACACTGAAAAACTGTCACCCTCTCTCTGTAACTGCTGCTGTGAGCCTCATCATTTTGCTCTTAAACTGTATGTATTAACCCTCTCTACATGATCCTGGTGTTTTGATTTAGCTATTTTGCCTATTCTATTTTATTATTATTTGTGTGTGTGTGTGTGTGTGGCTATTATGCCTAATGGAACTGGAACTGGAACTGGCTCTGAACTCACTCCTATAACGATTAGCATCAGGAGCTACATTTGACCGGAGCCGAACTCTATGAGCGACATCACACTCCCTTAGTCCACTTCTTTATATATACATATGTAACCTTTTTGGTGGGGGTCCCTCGCTCATACTCATGTTTTTCTCATGAGTATGAATATGTTATTGCTTTACCTGAAATGCTCCACAGTATGACAATACATGCAATTTGTCTTACATTTATCATTCTATGTGTATGTTTTTTTATTGCTAAAAAAATAAATAAATTAAAACACACATTCTTATTGAGAGCAGGTGGCGTCTCCTCTCCACAGATTTGGTTTGTTATTTGGCCTAGTAGTGGCCATTGACCTGTTGTTTGCTTCCAAAGAGTTGGATCAGTTTGATGCCATAATGTGAAACATTTTAAGCAAAGTAAGAACAAGGTGGAAGACCCTGACCCAGAAAAGTTACACAGTGCACCTTAAGAAATGTATGGACTAATTTCACAGGTATATTCTGCACCTTGTCTTATTATTAGTATTATTGTTATTATTATTATTTATTTATTTTTAATGATGGATCAAATAGTTATATTAGAGAATAAATAATTATATAAAGAATAAACAATAACTTAAGAGTAAACAAAAATGAGTGACACAGAGTGCAAGATGATTATCAAAGGATTTGCTTATTTCAATCTTTGAGTTTCATTCACTGAGCCTCACTCGGTAAAAATAAATATTGTATATCATCTGACTTTTTTGTCTTGTTTAGTTGGACTTTTTATCTCATGTTGAGCCACTGAATATTTTAGAAATATTACCAGTAAAGAACAAATAAACACAAATATTGTAATAATATCCTTTTCACAATCACAATATTTTAGAAACCAAAACAAAATGTTAAAAGTAAAAGTAAACAAACTCAGTGGAAGCTTTTCTGTATTTATGTGTTTTGATTTATTTGACATTTTTCTGCTTTTGTCAAACTGATCCAGCTCCCTCCTGTTCTCACTGCAAGCTTCCTGTTTAAGAATATTTGTTACAGACTCCATTTCAATACTGAGGAAAAACTCAAGAACAATTTCAATACCAAAAAGGAGCCATGTGTGTCCCATTTGTGAGACAGTTTTTCCTATTGATTACATTGTGCTTTGCCACGAAACATTTATCTAAATCTAGCTATATAGAAGGTAAACTGACAAATGTTGATGCCATACGCTATGGACTAAGGGAGTTTGATGTCACCTATAGCACTGAGCTCCAGTCAAATGAGTTGAGTTTCATATTTGGAATAGGAACTAATTTACAGACAACAAACAGCCAGAGAAAAACACCAAGAGCAGGTAGCACGGGCTATTATGAACATTTTGAGACGAAAACGATGAGGCTCACAGCAGCACTTCCAGAGAGAAGGGTGACCCGAGTCGGTGGAGCTGGAAACACGCCAATGTTCACTTCCTATTTAGAATGCGGAGGCTAGAGGGTTAGCTATGTCCATTTCTGTATACAGTCTATAGGTAAATCTGATCGTTTCTATTAGTGATTAGATCCAAGAACTCACTATATTACAACAAAAATCTGCATTATAGTAATAACAACTAAAGCTGCCCCTCTGTATGATATGTTATTGCCCTGGAGAATATTATGATCCCATCTGAAGCTCAGCAGTAGGTGTCATTGTGCCTAAAATCTCACATTCTCTGCTCGTATTGATGTAAATACCATAGATGGAGACGCAGTTGAACTTAAGGCACTCCAGCACAATAGCCACCCACTATGTTTTGTCTTGCTATTGTCTGCTGTTGTTTATTTAGCAAAATGGGCTTTTAATACTGTTGCACTTCCACAATAGGAGCTTAATTGGACCAAGGCATTTGAGTGGAGCCTTTTCCTGACTAAGTAGCAGGACTTTGTTGCTTTCTGCTTGTGATTCTCAGCCAGTCCATAGATGAAAAGAGAAACGGTATTGATGTGCTTGAGAGAAAATGTGTTGTAGATAAGCACCAGCATACGGTTTGATCTTTTGGTCTTTAATGTTCCTACAAAAGTATTATGTAACCAAAAGATTTAAGAGACAGGCATCTCTTACATGGCCTGCAGCACTCAACACTCAATAGTCTAAAAACATGTTTTTCCTTGACAAAAATAAGACAATAAATCTACAACTTGCTATCAGACACTTCCATGTCAAAACAGAAATTAACTTGATTCAATATTTGCCATATAGACACAAAGCTTTGGGCCAGTCAACACAAATGAGCTTTATATCTCTCCGTATATATCAGTAACTTCAATACCGCTGAGTAAGGATCTTTCCTGACCAGATAGACCCTTCTACATTCTGTTTGAGTCCAGAAGGGTCTGGAGTCGGAGCATAGTCTGCAGTGGTGTAGTGCAGTTGTGCAAGGTGCAAGTCTGGCGCTGGGCCCCCAACCCTCCCTCCAACCCACGCCATCTCGACCTATTCCTGTGCGACAAACATAAAACCACTTCCCACAGTGCCTAACTCTACAGCCCAAGGCCAAAAAAATGAAAAAGAACACACAGCCACTATTATAACCATGCACTGTGACAACTAGCACATCTACATCTCTCAACACACACATCTGACCACAGAGGGAAAGACAAATGCATACACCATCATTATTGTCATGGACAGTGACTATTTGCCTAACTTGGACACAGTTTACGATCAAAAACAGAACGCAAACAACTCAGTCTGTACTGGGGAGGGGGGCCAACCCTAGCCACAATGGGCCCTCAAAGTGCCGTGGGCCCCTGTGTGTTGCACTGGTGGCACTGCCAAATGCTACGAATGTGTGTGAAAAACCTGTGTCAAAACTTGAGACTATCCAACCACAGCTGCTCATTTGTTGCACGTGTCTCTCAAACGCAGAAGACGTCTCCTCTTGAAAATCCTCATAACATTCAGAACAAAATATATAACTTCTTTGACCTGAGATAAAAATGGTAGTTTGGTGCTTTGATTGCTGATTCTGAGAAAATCTGCGCTGTTTCTCTGTTTTTTATGTTGTTTTTTTCTCCATGTGGCCATGTTTGTTTTTGACATGCATCTCTCTGAGTCAGTCACACTGTCTGAAATCAGGGATCCAGATCCACTAGTCTTTTATTAGAGCATGGTTATAGCTAGTTAGATAATAAGATCCAGACCACACCCAAAGACCCCATAGGATTTGGAAATTGAACATGGGACAGGTAAACATTCGAACCAGTATGGCACTACATCGGCTGTTCTTTTACTGCTGAGCTCCAAACACTAGAACATTGTGAAGCTAAAATAGCACATTGTAAGATTGCTGGTGGTGGACAGATTTTAGACTTAGACAAACTTTATTGATCCACAAGCGAAAATATAAATGGTGATTATAAATTCAAAATAATAAGCAAGAAACCAGTATCAAATTTGCACCATTCTGAGGAATTTTCCAGACAAAGCAAGAACAGCTCATGTAGACAAGGACATGGTGGACTCCAGAAAAGTTACTTGCCATGTCTGTGGAGAGATAAGCCCCCTCACAACAATGGTGCATGATTTTAAGGTCCCACAATAAGAACCACAATACAATTAATGAAATAAACTGGGTCCCTGAATCATACTATCAAGAATATATAGTATAATTGTAAATAGTGACTTGAGATAGCTTATTCCATGCCCCTTTGGAAATGCAAAAGATCTTGGGTATGGGAGGAAGTTCCTGTAGGAAAAGCCAATGCAGATAAAAGAGAGGATGTGATGGATGGTGGAGTGAGGGAGGTGTAATGGCGAGTCCGTCTCTCTCAGCTCTGGGCCGGGTCATGTCAGTCTGATCTCATTATCCAGCACTTAGTCCTAGAACAAACAGCCACTGGCCTGCCTCCTCTCCTTCTCTCCTCTATCCTTTTCTCCATCCCTCTCTCCTTCTCTCCTTTCCCGTTTCCTAACGACTAGCCCTGCTGCATGTTCTAACAACTCGCTTGGCTCACTTACTGTCTAATGACTGCCACTCCTTATAGCCCTGTGCTTCAAATCCTATTTATCTCCACTATTGTAGGTCTGCGTTCAGGGCGCTCACCGGCTAATGCCCGAGCAGAGGCCATGAGGACAGAGGAGAGCGGGGAGAGAGAGGGTGAGGAAGGAGGAGTGAAGAGGTGCACTATGCAACTTTTCTCTTCGACGGTCTGTCACCTGCCTGTTGAAATGTTATCATTTTGCGTGGAATGTTCTGCAGTGTGGCATTAAATGTACAACGCATCCTTAGAGCTGAAGAATGCAAGAGGATGGATTGTTAACATTAAATATCTTTTTCTATGTTGCTCTATTTGTTTCTATGTTGCTGCTGCAGAACCTATCTATCTATCTATCTATCTATCTATCTATCTGAAATGTAAATGTAATCTAATTCCATGGAGATAAGGTGGCATAGATTTGTAGAGGTGAGCTTTATCACAGTATGAATGGATGTTTTTTTAAGATATAAACACATAAAGGGGGCCAGAGTGTCCTCCTGCCTCAGGGCCATGAAAAAACAAAAAACTAAACTGCAATTAATAGCAATGAGTGGAAGATGAAATAAAGAAAGTATTATTTGTCTTTTGAATAGCAAGGGCAGCATGAATAATGTGTGTGAATTGTATTTCAGATCCAGTACTATAAGGGACTTAGTATGTGTTTTTGTGATACAGCCTACCCGCACTATATGCTTTATAATGCTTTTGTGGGCAGCAGTTGCTCAGGTGGTTGAGTGTTTGTCCACTGCTCTCGACAGAAACATCACCGGTTGAGCATATCACAGATGAACGCTATGTTTGTGTCCTTGGGCTTGATATAAAGTACTGCAAGTGCCTTGAAGGTGGAACATTCGCTACATAAACATGTGTTTACCTTTTAGAATACTACTCATATATGTTTGTGGCAAATTGAAACATAATTTTCTATGTCATAACAAAAATATATATTTCAATTTTGAGCCTTAACAGTGGTCTGACTATCTGGCTTATTTTTGTACACTGAATCCTTCCTTGGTTCGTGGTTATTCTTAAAAGCCCATCTAAGACTTTGACACGGCTCTGCAAGTCACAACGTCTTTTTAAAGGTGTATCCATCCATCTCCAAATGGGCACGCGCTCGCTTCCTTCCTCAATCCATTTTATTTTCAAGTGGCAGGACACATTGACGACATCCTTCTCTCCACACCGGGATATTTTGATGATCTACTCGTCTTTGATATCATCCACTTCCTTTTCAATCTATCTATCTGGGGTTTTTTGGCTTTGTCCTAGAGTGTTAATGTGTTGGATAGAGGTCCTCACCCTGCTTGCACCATTACAGTCATTTCCTCTGTAATGTGAATGACGGTGATCCATTATTTATCCGCAGACGTGCTCATTACACTCTCCAGTCTTATTGCATATAGTCTTCTCATCCGCCCAGACAAGCCAAGCGGTCCTCTTTAAGTCCACTCCAGACATTACCTTGTTAACGGCGCAAGGCAGGCTCTTTTACTTTTACTACTACAATACTTGAGTCGTTTGAAGTAGCAGAACTTTTACCGAAGTACTTTATCTTGCCCAGAAGTAAGAACCACAATTGTAGCTATAGGAATGGTGCAATGGAGGTCTAACCCTGCTTTGCCTTATGAAAAATCTCTTTTAAAGTCTCAAAAAATGAATGTGAAAATAAGCAAAAAAGTGCCAAAGGGTTTGTGAGGGCGAGAAACAAGTTGGATGGGTTTAAATATAAACTTCCTTTTACAGTTTGAAAATCGGGTAATGCAGCTTTAAGACCTGGTTTAGCTCTTTATTATTATAAAGTTCAGATTGAAAGTCTAAGGGCAACTATTATTAAAGAAAGCAGAACTTACTTAGCTGGAACTTCAGTTGGTGAACTGATTTGTGCTGTTAAACAAGTCTTTCCCACATAAAATTACAGTCACAAGGCTGTTGATCACAGGCTTCGGAAAATGTGTTTTTTTAAATCCATTTAGAATTTTTTGGGAGTTTTCAGACAATCTTAGGGCCTGTTTACACAAGAACGCTTGCGGGTAAAAACAACAAAATATTTTATCGGAAGTGCCTTTTGTTTAGACAATGATGGCGTTTTGGGGGCTTAAAAATGCAAAAAATCTGAAACCAACCTCCAGAGTGAAAAAGTTAGCGTTTACACTGCCCAAGACGCAAAAAACTCTTACATCACATCCATACAATACACAGAAACAAACATGTCGGAAACCCTTTTGACAGTGTTTGAGTGCACTCTCTCCATTGTAACATCTAAATACCCCCACCGTGATGTCACAGCGAAGTATCAAGGGTTATTAGGTATTGTGTGGAAAATAAACGTGTGTCTCTTCTGTGTCCAAGGCACATCGGCTCACTTAAAACAATGGACATATTTGATACAATTAGTGGTTAAACATACATTTTTCAAAGGTATAATTAGCTTGTGAAGTTGCCGGTTGGACACTATGCAATTTCTAGGACTTAATGATTCAAAAGAGAAATGAGCTATAGTAATGATCCTAATTATGCATCACTTAAAACCCATGTAGTATAAGTTTGTGATTAAGCTTTCTCTTTTAGTATTTTTGTTGTGTATTAGTTCTGGTTTAGCCATAGTTATCCCTGTGTAAGTCCTTGTTTTGTTGCGGTTAACGTTTATTATTGACAGAGAAAATGGCCATGACTGCTTTCTTTCTGAGACTAAATTAACATGTTCCCCACTGGCAGAGAAAGGTCAGAAAGCTGCAGCTTCACCATCTCCACAATTTCATCATCTTTCTGTAACTTTGTCTGTGCAGAGAGAGCAACTTCTCCCAGGGACTCACACTCCGTCAGAGACATACGCATGTGTTGTCACTTATACTTATGTAAAGGCTCTTGAAAAACTGTCAAAGCTTAGCAAAGAGTGAGCATTAATTACAACCTCCAGCGACTTGCGTTCCTTGGTTTGCAGATGCCTTATTGAATGGATTGGCGGCGTGTTACAAAACTGACTGCAAGAGAGCTACAACTTTCTTTTCACAAACAAGTGGAGAGTGGATTTGTTATTGTGACAGTGGCAAACAAGCTAAGAGAACACCGCCAATTATGAAATCTCATTCTTTTTCATTATATGCCAGTGATCGAGAATTCACTGCTTGAAAGTTGGGATGAAAATATGCAAAAAAAAAGAGGTCTACTCTCCCGTCTCACTCTGAGTAGTTGTTTAAAGATCGTATATTACACAAAATTGATTCTTCTGAGCATTAAGCCATGTTATAATGTTGTTACCTGATCAAAAACATACCTGGAGTTGTGTTTCGTTTGATTCACACATGCTTGTCTAAATCACCAATGCTCAAAATGCTCTATTCCACCTTGTGATGTCATGAAGTGTTAGTTTTCAAGTTAACAGCTACCTTTTACCTTGTTGTTAAGTAGAGACAGTGTTGGGAAAGTTACTTTTAAAATGTATTCCCCTACAGATTACAGATTACATACCCCAAAATGTAGTTTGTAACATAATCCATAAAATTACTTAAAGTGAGTAACGTAATCTGAATACTTTGGATTACTTGATTTGCTGTAGAGAAGCAAAGACTCAGATTTCTTCACATAAGATGTTTTGTCTGCTAAAAGACAATAAAAAGTCCAGACTTTACTTAACCGTATTAAAAATATTATTGATAGAAGAGGAGGATACACGGCTAAATCCTGTTTTAGTCCAATTTTAGTCCTGGTTTAGTCCTGGATTAGTCCTGGTTTAGACCTGTTTTAGTCCTGGTTTAGATCTAGTTTAGACCTGGTTTTAATCCTGTATTAGTCCTGGTTTAGACCTGTTTTAGTCCTGGTTTAGACCTGTTTTAGTCCTGGTTTAGACCTGTTTTAGTCCTGTTTTAGTCCTGTTTTAGTCCTGGTTTAGATCTAGTTTAGATCTAGTTTAGACCTGGTATTAGTCCTGTATTAGTCTTGGTTTAGACCTGGTTTAGTCCTGGTTTTAGACCTGTTTTAGACCTGGTTTAGACCTGGTTTAGACCTGCTTTAGCTCTAGTTTAGACCTCGTTTAGTTTCCAGCAATGAGTGGAATTACTAGGGGAAAAAAAAAAAAAAAAAAAAAAAAAAGGGATATAGCCCAAAATGTGAAAAAAGGAAAATACCACCATGTAATCCATTTATTTCAACAAAGTAACTGTAATCCAATTACCACTCATTGAAACAGTAACTGTAACCGAATACAGTTACTCATAATTTGTACTCTGATTACGTAACTCCAGTACATGTAATCCATTACTCCCCAACACTGAGTAGAGATTGGGAATTCCAGGGGTGAAATTATCCAAATGTTTCCAGTAAAGGTGTTTGGAGTTTAAAAAACAAATCTTTAGCTCAATTTTTCATCTTAAATATACATACATAGGAGAGCAATTTGGGGAGACATTTCACACTTTCAGACACAAATATCTCGTACGAATAGGAGACCTTTCATAAAGTAAGTGAGAGATTGCAAAGACTCGAATTAGAAGTCAGTCACCGCATCAGACTTCACAGATATTAAAAACCAAACTCTGGCATTTATTCTATAACAAGCACGGCTTATCTACAGAGACGAGATGTTGCAACAATGAGAAATCTTGCTGCACAGTCTGTAAAGAAAAGGACTTAGAAACAGGCTGACTTAGAATAAGGACAAATGAATCTCAAATGATGGCAACTGTGGCTTGATTAATCCAGCTCTTTAACCAGGCTTTATGGGGATATTTCTTAATAAAGCCTGCACACTCTTTGGAGATGATTAGAGGATGTTAAGATCTTGGACTTAATGGATTTGTAGCTCACACATGACCTCTTTTGGCATGGAGGAGCACTGCACTGAGACCCTCACACAGATGTTTTTACCTGGATACTGTGTTATCTTCCCCTTTTTAGTGGCTGCATGTGCTGTGACCACTCCCCCCTCTCCACACGCTGTGCCCTGTTCTCCTCTGCCTGTGTCATAGAGGGGAAGAGAAAAGGAAACCAAAAAAAGCTTGTCTTTCAGTATGCTTCAGTTCTATGTGATTTTGGTAAGTGTTGGTACTGGACCTTGATGCTGTCCTGGTTTAGTTCTGTTTGTACCTTCTGTGAAAAGCAAATATGTATAAGAGGCTTTATAAACAAAGGAGGAAGGTAGATTTTTACATATGTTCAAATTCCAATGCCATTTATATTAAAAATGTTTCAATTTAGGCTTGAAGACCACAGGCTACAGAGTTAAGAGCGCAGTTTGCGACAGCTGTTTCTTGCCCAGAGTAAAACCATTCGCGTTGAGACTCTTATGTGTTCAAAAGATCAGAGCATTGCACTTTTAGTTTAGATACAAGTCAAAACTGTACTATTATTATACATGATTTTAAATGCACAGGTAGTTAGCGATAAAGTACACAGGATGTAGAGTAGAGTCACAAATCTGTTGCTTCACCATGCTGCGTGGATGTAAACACGTGAGGAACTACTCTCACCTTTTTACTTTTAAAGAACTTCAAACTGGATTAAAAGCTTGGTTTTGTGGACTGGGTGTCATTGTTTGCAGAGGACAAATTCTGTGGATAATACAGATGAGAAGCTGCACTTTAAATGTACAACTTTACGAGTGGTTAGTAATCATTATTTTTGCTATTTCCTCAGTTTGTATCTTGTGCTTTTTGTATCTTGCACCTTTTTTCTGTCATTCTGTCTGCCCTGATGCTCTGTTTTATTGGCTGTTACCGTAGCGTTGCTGATGTTTGGTGGTTACGATCTAACAGAGCAGCTCAGAGTCACACTGACACCACACACATGAGAAGCACAGCCAAAATTGGGCAAATTCTCTTGTAGTTTGTGGTGGCCTTAACTTTAATACCAGGAATGCAATTTAAGTGTAGTCTCCATTTAGTTTTAAGCTGGTTTGGCTCAAATCATATTTGCAGAACTAGAGTTAGATTAGTCCTGATTTAGAAGATTTGGTTGGAGTTAGTTTAGACCTTATTTACTTTTGGTGCACTTTTAGTTTAGGTCAACATTGTACCTATAGGTTAGTAGCCATATGTACTGGCAGTAAAAAAAATTTAAAAAAGTAATCTACTCTCACCCTTGTTTAAACCACCCTATGCTATTTTCTGATCAATATTATAATATTTTCTCATTACAAACATATTTGGAGTTGTGTTTTGTTTCATTCACACATATTTAACACACAAACCCTGCATATTTAGGCTGAGTTCTTTTCTCAGATGGGAAAGCATTCTGTTCCACCTTATGATGTCATGTGATAATCATCTGGAATTGACAATCTCTTCCGAACCAAAGGTAAAAGGTAGCTGCTAACTTTAAAGATATAACTTCATGACATCACAAGAGTATTTGGAGCTTTGGAGATGTAGATGGAGTCATAATAAAGGCTTAATCAAACACATGTGAAAAAAAAACAAAAAAAACAACAACAACAAAATACACACAACGATATTATAACATGGCTTAAAGCTCTAAAGAGTCAATTTTGCATAATGCAGAACCTTTAATTCCCATGTAATCCCTGGTTTAATCACTGCATATAGAGCCAGTGTCATAAAGTGGATTTTTGGGTATAGTATAAAAAAAAAAAAGAAAAAACCTCCCTGTCCACTGTCAGTTTCCCTTCAGTCACAGTGCCTACCCCTGTCTGCTGCAGAGGTACACACAAGGCAAATGAATCCCCCTGACCCATCTACGGCACATAGCGCGCATGTCAAAAGTGTAGAGACCGAGGTGACATTTCAGAAAGACAGAGAGCACATACCGGCCAAAAAAAGAGGAAAAATCTAAAGTGACGACCTATAGGTTGAGTTTGAAAAGATGACGAAAGAAAGCAGGATGAATCAGGCAATGCTAATGAAGGGTAAAGTCAGGGACACAACTAAAGCAGCTAATTAGACAGATGCATCAACCTGCCGTGACCTTTCCCTCTTTATCTAATCATGCGTGCCTTATTACGCTCCCTTTATTCACTGTTTACCATTAATAATACTTGTTGCTGTGGTGTAGGCCCTCATGCAGTCCTTGCACAGATTGCGGGCTCAAATCAACACCATTTGTTTTACTAACTACCATTTTTTAGACTCAAATCTATTCATCATGGCCTCCAGCATCAAGGTTACTGCGATGCTAATGCAGATACAGTAGAGACAGGCAACCGAGGCAGTCTTGTAAAATTGCAAGAAAATACTTTTCTACTCAACATTTATTCAAAAAACACACTGTATGTACCTTAGCACATAGTCAGGTAAAATTTGTAATTTAAAGTGTTTTCTTGCAGTTTGGTGGACCTCATTCAAGTGGGCTTTAAATATTTCTATGCGCATTCAGTGCGAGCATTTCAGTTAAATATACATTCAGTAGGGATGTAACGATATCCAAATCAATCTCACAGAATGATATTCTCACGATATAAATCTCACGGTACGATATTTATTGCAATATTTTGTGGAGGCTAACAAAAATGTGAATATGCTACTTTTTCCTCTTAAAATGCCTTGACAAAACTTAATTTAAAGAACTAAGATTTAAAAGTGCTTGGAACTGCTATTTCTTCATGTAATTTGCACCAAAACGGAGCAAAGGATCATGGTCAATGTAGTTCCCTCTGTTACTTCACAATAACAATGAATTTAAGCAAAGAAACCTGTGATTCAATATATTATTGTGGCTCACGATATTATTGAGAGACTTCTGACAATACGATATCATCATATTTTGGTTATTTTGACACCCCTAACATTCAGTGCTTAAGTAGTAATTAAGATAAATATATCGTTACCATTGTCTCCAAAAGGATATTGTTGCTTTTCCCAGAATTTCAACAGTACAGCACTAAAACATAATGTCTCCATGGGGACAAGTGTCTGGCACCACCAGAGCAAATTATGAGTGTTCAGATCTATGGAGATCAAGCTCATGCACTGAAGACGCATGTTTCCGAGGTATTTTTGACCAATAGAACATTGTTGAACATTACAGGCAAAGTAATAACGTAATGGAGACAAGCAGGTGGTGGACGCTCCTCTAAATGTTACACAGTGCACCTTTAATTTAACAATATTCTGTGAACTCTGTGCTAGTCCCAAAAGCTGAATGAGTCATTTTGCATCAGAAACGAAGGGCATCTGATGTAAAACCTATTCCAAATGATATGCAGATTATTGTACACACAAATGTGCTGTGCATGAGAAAAGAAGTCTTAACTACATACAGGCATTTAACTCTGACTACAAGTTTAAACATTATCGATGTCCCGAAGCCCCTTTGAACATCTCCAGTGCACTCCAGACTTGATTCCACCAGTTTTGTAAAAGCCAAAAACAGCACCCAGATGTTGCTCCACAGCTGGATCTTCTGTATCAGGTGCTTCAAATTGACCATCCTCATTGTAATTGCCTTAGTTACTTTGTTATCTTCATCCAAATGCAGTTTCTCCAATCATTTTATAAACTAACTGAATCAAGCCGCCATATGCCGTGGTGTGTGGTTCTCGCCAAGTAAGAATGAATGGATCTCTTAAACAACAACTGCTCCTGTGGCCCCTTGAGATCCTGGGAACATGCTGGTGTTTTCACAGCATAATGCGCCCTATCCAACACAGAGAGCCTCCACCAAATGACTAATGACTATTTATTTTTGTTTTTTTTCCCCTCTAAAATTTCTGTGTTTAGAAAATACAAAATGGCTTACTTTTGTGTAACTTTTCCGGTGGAGTGTCCGTCAAATGCTTTTCTCCGTGGAGATGTTATTGCTTTGTCTGGGATGCTTCACAGTGTAGCATTTAACCTTTCTATCTTCATGAAGACCACACCAGCCCCAAGTTACAGGTCAGATCTATGGAGAGGCAGCCCCGCGCACAGTCAGTGTCTGTCTTTCCAAGTATTTTTGAGCTATAAACATCGCATTCAAAATTATGATAGAGCTGTTAATGCATGACTATCAAGACAACAGGTGACGGATCTCCACAAAAATTACACAAGCACTTTAATGGTTAATTTTTTCCATTGTATTTTTTTTTTGTTAACATCTCTGTAATTTAAAAAAAAAAAAAAAACTGCGCAGAGAACAGTGTGTTCTGTCTGCATAAATAAACATTAATTTTTTCACAATAGCTTCAGAAAATTGTTTAATTTCTCAACTTCAAAGATGTGATCGCTGTCAACAGAAAAGACTTTAAGACACGAGATTAAGATGAAAAGTTAGTGGAGCCGATCTCAAACTAATAATAAGGTTCAACATTTGTGGATCATAGGTTTGGATATTTGTATAGATATTCAGCTTTTTTCACACTGAGGTCTGATGTGTTTTCAAACTGTGCCTTTAATTTTTTTGATCAGTATATTTGAAATGATTTTAACTACCTACTTGTCTCCATGGAGATGTTATTGCTTTGCCTGAAATGTTCCATAGTATGTGTTTAAACATATACATCTAGCATTTATTTATTACAGGTGTTTCTATTGCTCAAAAATATATTAATTCTTTCTGTGAATAGGAGCGACTCGAACTTGTAACCTACTTATCTCCCCTGTCGTAGATAGATTTACCGATAATCTATACTGTGGAACATTCCAGACAAAGCAATAACATCTCCTTGGACTCAAACTGGTGGCAGACCCTCCACTAGAAATGTTACGCAGTGCACCTTTAACATTCCCGTGTTTCTGTTTTAGAGCACACGAAGGTGGTGGTGATCCAGGGGGACATCACAGACTACACCCAGGTCCTGGAAGCTTCTCGTGGGGTTGACATGTTCATCCACTCAGCCAGCGTGGTGGACGTGTGGTACAAGATCCCAGACTCTGTCATGTACAATGTCAACGTGAAAGGTAAAACAGTGTTTCATAATTTTAAAGGTGCATTGCGCAACTTTTCCGGTGTAGGGTTATATAAATTATTCTGGCAAAGGTGTATGGAGTTTAAAAACACAGTGGAGCATTTCCTGTATATGTGTGATTTCTGTTTGAGAGAAGAACTCAGCCTAAATATGCAGGGTTTGTGTGTTAAACGTGTGTGAATGAAACAAAACACAACTCCAGGCATTATATAATGAAGATGATTAAGCTTGCAATGTAAAAACTTACTGTGATATTCTAATCCCAACAGTCCCTCGGACTTTTTGACCGCTTTTTACTTTATCACAGTAAGTTTTTACAGTACAAGTTTGGTCATCTTCACTATCTGTTAGCTTTTGATTCTCATTCTTGAAGAGCACACTTCTACAAAGATACCCTGAAACTCTCACTTCCTCTGTGTTTTTATACAACTCCAGGTATGTTTGTGATGAGGAAACAACATTATAACATAGAACGTTATATGGGCCCTTTAAATTATTAAAGGGACAGTGCGGAATTTTGGACAAAGGCCCACATTTCCTAGTGAGTCAGAGTGTTGGAGATGTGTGGAAACACTTTTTAAAATATTCCATCCAGTCCTTGTATTTGCAGAGTTCGCTGGTGTTAGGCTAGTGCATGTCAATGGCCATAGTTAGCCTGCCACTAAAAACAGTCTTACCCACTCCACAAAACACCCGAAGCAAATCTTTTATTTATCTTTTATTAACCAGACTGTCAATTTAAACCTTGCATTTGAAGGATTTATGTCTGAGCAGCAGCAGTGAGTTGTACTTCATGATGGAAAGCTTGGCAGCGGCGGACTGATATAAATTAGCTCCTATCTTACCAGCAAAGTAACATTCCGCTGCTGCTGAGGAAATAGTCCCTCAACATGCGATGATTCATGCGATGAAAGGTTAGTTTTATTTCAAACATTATTCTTAGGGGTGTCAAATTATCGCGTTAATTGCGATTAATTAATTACAGTCATATTTAGCGCGTTATGTTTTTTAATCGCGTTAATCTCATTTTTAATCTCTAATTTTACTGTTTCTGTATGTGAGTTTCTTTATTATAAAACCTGTTTTTATGTGTTGTTGGGACAACAACACACACACACACACAAAACACATTTATACATTTTTTTATTTCGGTATTTCCACTCATTGCCGGAAAGCCACACAAAAACGCGCACAGTAACAGCGATGTAAACGTCATATTAACGTTGGCGGCGTCAGTCGCACAATGGACGAGGTGGAAGAGCCAGTAGAACAGAGCAGCAGTGCACAGGTAAAAACACATTCGTGTCTTGGAAATTATTCTCCCGACGTGAAATATAAAAGAAAATAACAAATATAATATCGCCTGAAAACAACCTGCATAGACTCATGATGTCTGCACTACTGTCCTATAGTGACCTGCCACATGAGGGGACACGCACACANGCAACCATTATAAAACTTTAAAAGTGCACTGTGTAACTTTTATCCATGGAAATGTTAATGCCTTGGTTTAAATTGTCCATAATATTGTATTAAACTAATCTGTCACACTAATGTATTTAACTACAAGTGTTATTTATTGCTCAAAGATGTCTTAAAAAACACATAGTCTTACTGTGAGTGGGGTCGCCTCTTCACATACCTAACCTGTCCTAAGTCTCCATGGATATATATACGTTTATAGCAATACTGTGGAATGTTCTAGGCACATGTCCATGGAGAAAAGAAGAATACAATATAATACAATATATAAATACAATGTATTTATGGCAAATGCTCATATATTATCTGTACTTTGAGCATAGTTTAAGCTTTGATCATGTTTAGTCTTTCACAACAAGCCCATTTTCCTACACCGTCCCTTAAGATTTAATAAAGAAACCATGTAATTTCCATGATTTTTAAACTGAAAATCCAATGGGCTGTGTTGTGCTGTATTATGTTTCTTAATAGACAGTCCGTGGTGCCGTCATTGGCTCAGAATGTCAATCAGCCTCTGTACTCACGGGGTGCTGCAGGGCAAGGCTATTCACAGCAGATGTTTACAAAGAATCACAAATTTAACCATCTATTTATGTGTTTTTCTTTCCTCGCTCAGGCTCAAGTCTCACCTGGGAATCTCAATGAAAATCCGTCAACAAAGGAAATGGTCTGAAAACAAAAGAGGAAGACACGGAAAGTCCTATTAATTCAACAGAAAGAGTAAGGTCAAATCTACAGAGGCTCGCAGTTAGGTGAGAAGCATACAGCATAATAAACTCTGGAATCTCTATGTTGTTTTGTAATGTGTCAAAAGAGCAGGTCCATGTAGGATGCAAAGAAACAACAACTGTTTAGTGGATGAGCGTAGAATATCCCTTATAGTAGCGATAGGGGAAACATGTTGTAGCATTATAACACTAGGAACTCAATAACTAAACTAAATATGCAGTCATCAAAGTCATAACTATGATTTAGTCTAGCTCAGCGGTCCCCAAGGTCAGTCGTTTGGTACTGGGCTGCACAGAAAGAATAAATAACTTAGATTATTTCCGTTATTTATTATCCAAGTCTGAGCAATGTTTGAAAAATGACCAAATTCTCTCTGTTCCATCCGTCTAGGGGTGCACTCACACTAGGACTTTAGAATTGTGCCCAAACATGGATAGCGCTTGGAGGAGGTGGGCCAAAGCACAGCACGGTTGCTTGTGTACACACACACGCACAACTTTACTATACAATCCTGTCAGGTGCACTGATGTTACTCATACGAGGAAAACAGTGAATGAAGTCTGCTCTAAAACACAGTGAATCTGCACTTACCTTCAATAAGGCCAGTGTACAGCGACAGAAATTTTGGAGTGTCGTCTCCGGCTGTCCTCACTCCTCCGCACTGTTATTATATCCATAAACTCACGTGTATTGCAGCAGGCATCATACGCTTCACTATTTAAAGGTTGTATAGAGGATTTTCCAAGGAACGAGAAATCCAGCGACTGTTTGTCCTTTTTCAAATGTTGCGCATGCGTGAAACCACCCCCCCTCCCCCACAGCTCCCTACGTAGAAACGCTTCCTCCTTACACCAGAAACAGGTTTGTTTCTAGAAAACAAGTACTCATCACTGCACATGACTTGTAAACAAATAACTACAGTGTTGGTTAGGCAAGGCGGAGAAGTGAGGAGCGGGGGGAGAGGATGCGCGGACATTTCGTGCGCGGAAAAGAAGTGATGAGCAGGGAGAAGAGCGGAGCAGGGAGCGGGGAGAGGAGCAGGAAGGGGTGCAGAGAAGGGTGCGCGGAGATTCCGTGCGAATGAACTAGCTACTACTACAACACGCAGCAGCAAGCGGACTCTTTCTTTGCATTGAAAATTACGTTTTCAGACATAGGATATCGCATTCGTGTCTTGAAAAACGTTTGTCTAGCTCTTGGAAATAAAGAACGTTTTCATAATAAGCAGAAGTTTCCTGTCCAGAAGTAATTTGGCGACCAGTGCGTCAGTCTTTAGACCCTTCATCTGCTTCAGTCGCGCCATCGCTGGAATGAATCCACAAGAATCACCTTAGTTTGGATTCGCTGCTTTTCCCCTTGTCTTCTTTTTTCAGCAATCTCAAAAACGGACTTTCTTTTGCGGCTAACTGCTCCTGGATTCTTGTCTGCCATTGCAACAAACTTTGTGCGAACTGCGAGGAAGATATAGGTCAAAAAAGCTGCTAAGAACTGTTGCGTTGGTGGAGTAAACAGCATCTGTGCGTCTGTGGACTGCGTGACAGGCGTACGTAAACCATGTAATGGCAGCGCGCGTACGGGAGTTTGATTGACAGCCTATCAGCTAACAGATAATGAGGCAGTGTCGTTATCTATTGGCAAATGTTTAGCTGGCCCCACCACGTCCAGAGTTGATGAATTTTTATTGTCTTTTTTTTGGTCATCATAATTACAAGGCTACTGCATCTCTATAATGCTATCATTGACAATTTGAAACAAAAAAAAATCCTCCATACAACCTTTAAGAGATGTTTCATGCCGCTGGACTTATTTTCTCTGCTAAAATCGATAGCTCTACCGTGCAATGTGTCATCGGCCGTGGCCTGGTTTGGTTGTGCAGCTGTGAGTGCGGCCGTTGAACCTTAAAGGTTGTATGGAGGATTTTTTTTGTTTCAAATTGTCAATGATAGCATTATAGAGGTGCAGTAGCCTTGTAATTATGATGACCAAAAAAAAGAGAATAAAAATTCATCAACTCTGGACGTGGTGGGGCTAAACATTTGCCAATAGATAATGACACTGCCTCGTTATCTGTTAGCTGACAGGCTGTCAATCAAACTCCCTACGTTTCTAGCGTAACTGACTTGTCTGCGCGCCGCCGTTACGTGGTTTACGTACGCCTGTCACGCAGTCCACAGACGCAAGATGCACAGACGCTGTTTACTCCACCAACGCAACAGTTCTTAGCGGCTTTTTTTGACCTTTGACCTATTCTTGTAGATTCATTCCAGCGATGGCGTGACTGAAGCAGACGAAGGGTCTAAAGACTGACACACTTCTGGACAGGAAACTTCTGCTTATTATGAAAACGTACTTTATTTCCAAGAGCTAGACAAACGTTTTTCAGGACACGAAAGCGATATCCTATGTCTGAAAACGTAATTTTCAAGGCAAAGAAAGAGTCCGCTTGCTGCTGCGTGTTGTAGCTAGTTCATTCGCACTGAATCTCCGCGCAACCTTCTCTGCACCCTTTTCCTGCTCCTCTCCCCGCTGCCCGATCCGCTCTTCCCCCTGCTCCTCACTTCTCCGGGCACGGAATCTCCGCGCACCGCTCCCCTCTCCCCTCTCCTCTCTCCCTGCTCCCTGCTCCGCTCTTCTCCCTGCTCCTCACTTCTCGTCCGCGCACGAAATGTCCGTGCACCCACTCCCCCCGCTCCTCACTTCTCCGTCCTTGCCTAACCAACACTGTAGTTAGTTGTTTACAAGTCATGTGCACCGGCTGTAAACAAACCTGTTTCTGGCGTAAAGAGGAGGCGGGAGGAGGCGTTTCTACGTAGGGGAGCTGTAGGGGAGGGGGGGTGGTTTCACGCATGCGCAACATTTGAAAAAGGACAAACAGTCGCTGGATTTCTCGTTCCTTGGAAAATCCTCTATACAACCTTTAAACAATCGTGCTTGAGTACAGCACAGTTCTAAAGTCCTAGTGCTAGTGCGCCTTAAGCCTCACTCTGTACTCACTCTTGACGGTTCAAGATGCTTGTCTCAGTCACGTGACACATTAATGCTAATATTAAACCCACAAGCTAGCAAAGCCGGTCCATGAAAATACTGTCTGATATTAAACCGGTCTGTGCCGCAAACAAAGGTTGGGGACTGCTGGTCTAGCTCATACAAAGTGCTCGTCATGGATACTTTGGATCAGGATCAACATTCTCTTGGGGTGTGATGCTAACTGTGGGCTCTGCTCTGTCTTTGGCTTTATTAGACTTTGATTTGAGCTTTATTTTAACACAGTCTAATTGTAAAGAACTGACTTTGCGAGAACTACAACAGGCAAGCTGATTTGTGCTGTTGAACAAATCTCTCTCATATAAAATTTCAGTCACACGCTAGCTAGCATTAGCATTCAGACTTTTTTCCATTAGTCACTCTCACCTTTTTGTTGAACAACTCATAAACAGCACCATGAATGCTTGTATTTATCACATGCCCCTGAAAGTGAATTTTCTGATTATTCTTAAACTTCTTTGACAGTGTTTGTTAATTATTGCATTGTGTCACCACAGTAACTCATTTCACCATGAGAGATAAATGTAGAACACCCCCAGCATGATGTCACTGCAGAGTGTCAATTGATGGTTTTATAGATTGTAAAATGTAATGATGTCATACTCCCAGATGGAGAGTAAGATGGAGGCTATTGATTATATTGTACTATTTCATGAAATATCCAAAAGATCAATTCACAAATGTTCACCCTGATCATTTCTAGTAGTGACTAGACTCAAGAATTTGCTATATTACAATAAAGATCTGTAGTTTAACAATATAGTATTTTTTTATTTTATTTTTAAACACTATTACTTTTAGATGTATTCTATTACTTTTAGAAGTGTTTCAATATTATTGGCCTATAGAATGTTGTGATGTTATCTGAAACCCTCACCTGCTCAGCCAGAACCACACGCCTTGACAAAACTTTACAAAAATGAGTGGATCTGGAGCCATATCCTGTCTCCTTGATTTCAGAGGGGGTGATTGACAGGCAAATTAACCATTCAAAGAGGCACAAGCTATGCTCGCTTCAAAAACAAACGTCACTGTTTAAAAATTTTAAAAAAGGAGAAAAAACAGTAAAAAGGAGTGAGAAACAACATGGATTTTCTCAGAATCAACAACTGAAGTATCAAACTCAGGTAAAATAAGTAATCTATTCTGAATGTTATAAGAATTTCCAAGAGGACATGTCTTCTGCATTTGAGATACTGTTAGGATAAAAAACTAGGCTTAGGTGGTGTATAACTACTGCTATGATGTAACTGATGTGCTGCTCTACAGTTATTGATGTACTGCTATATTTTATTATTGTACTATTATAATTCACTATACAATGACCCAGAAAACAGGGACTAGATTACAAATAAGGGATGCAGAGATAGGTTCAGTTCATGTATAAGATATTCTATTTCTATCTACTGTATATGTCTAATCAATTAACTAAATGGGGCAAAGACTTATTGATAGGGCTATGCTGACTCACGACTCATCACCCTGATCAGACCAGCAAGACACCTGTAAGGGGAGTGAGATGAATCCGGGGGATCCTTGTCACAATCGGATAAGATTGTGCAACGTGCCAAGAGGCCTGGCTGGCCTGTGCACCAACGAAAGAGGCACTAAGTCTAAACCACGGTCGCCTCCCACTATAGTCTGCGTATAAAAATCATTGTAGGCATAAATATTCAGTCTCTGCATGGGAATGTCAGCACAGACTTGTACAAGTATGACTTTGGAATAAGTAAATTATCTGGACTTTATTTCTGTTTCAAGTGTAATTTTTTGTCTAAGCAGGAACTAACGAACAAGTGAGGAAAAGGGTTATTTTCCTCAACAATACTCGTGATACAAATTAGCAGCTGTGGTTGGATCAGTTCAAGTTTGGATAGAGGTTTTTCATCGGTTCCGGACCTTTCTGGATTCAAAAAGAATGCAGAAGTGACTGACTGGTCAGGCAACTGAAGCACAGTCTATATAACCAATAATTCATCCTTAATTCTCTAATGGTAGTCAGTCAATTCTGGAATAACAACTGCTGACTTGTAGAAACATGACACTCTTGGCAAAAACCAATAATTCACACCAAATTTTAGGAAAAGTGGGTGAAGTGTCTTGCCCAAGGATACCATTACAGTAAATGCTGGAACTGAACCATATCTGTTGTTGTGTAGTACTAGTTGAAGGAGTGTTGATAATAGCATGAATAGCACCACACACAGGATTATAAATGCTGCAGGGTTTACGCAGCACACAATTTTACCAATTTATTTGTTTTCTTGTCTCATTCTGCTTCATACAACTCACCTGGGAATCTTAAAGAAATCTAGCCAACAAATAAAAATGTTAAAATGTGAGGTTAAATCTATCATAGTTTCCAGTTATCGGATATATATATATATATATATATATATATATATATATATATATATATATATATATATATATATATATATATATATATATAATATATATATATATATGTTATGAGAAAACAACACATAGTTTGGAGGGGAAGTGTCAGGGCTACCGGGATCACAGATCAAACCACTTGCCTGCAGTTAGAGGTAAAACTACACTGAGGCAAAGAGAATGAGGAGGGTAGTCTGACGGAGCAAGAAGGGAGCAGTTTTTACTCAGCCTACGGGACTCCAAGGTGCAAACATCGCAAGGACAACTGTCTATTTTGAAATCGCATGCCCTCTCCAATAGCAGCAGTTTTTGGTTGTGTCTAAAACAGTGTGTGTACGGGGTGGTATCTTCTGGTTTGCCTGGAGACATGGCACAGTGTTTCACAGCCTGATCAGCGGTAACAACCACTTCCACTAGCAGAGCTGTCACACAAGTGCTGCTAACAAAGCTACGTCTCCCAGTGCTAACAGCTAACACTGCTCACATTTAACAAGGAGAACAGCGTGCATCCGAAAGCACACAGAGCTAAATGCATGTCCCACATCCAAACTCTCCATCATCTCCACCATCTTTCAAACACGCTATAATCAAACAGTCACAGTAGTCACCACAGCCCACAAGCTATTTACAGTACTTTTTTGGAGTATTCAAGAACCACTGTGTCATAAATAACTGTGGTTTAAATTTATTTTGTGAAGCAGGCCTCTTTATTTTGTGAAGTAGATTTCTTTCCACAAAGTTGTGAATATTTTTGATTAGCTGTACCATCCATATTTTATAAAACTATGGTTTACTTTGCTACTGTTTGTTGATGTATTGTATTTTATTGCCAGATATTAGACTTCATGGTTTACTGAATACATTTTTTTTTTTTTAAATCCAGTCCAATCCATCAATTTATTATTTATAAAATTATTACTATCACCAATAAGCAGCTGAGCAATGAACCCATGCCTGTGATGGTAGAACAGATCACAATGGCACTTTATAGATTCCTTCTTTAGGAATCAAATCAAGATCAGTTTCTGATATTTTGACTGGACCTGCCCTCCTGCAAGTTATGTTGTTAACTGTGTAGGCTGTGAATAGGTATTGCTATAAAGTCAGCATTTGCTTATCCATAATACTACCTTTGCATTTTTATACTTTCAAAGTGTGAAAATAAAGGCATAAGCTCTCATGATGAAATATAATGACCTTTGTCGAATGCTGATACAAAAATAAATGCAAAGAAAATAAGTAGTTTAGCTGCTATAATGTGGGAATAAATACCACTTAAAGCTGTGATTATTTTAAAACGACTCAACAAATGGCCTTGCATTACCTCCACTGAGCTTTGTCTCCATTTTAAATCTCCTATGGTCTCATGAGATTTATATAATGTACAAAGAAAAAGAATCGCTTAATGCAAAAGTGGCAGTCATTTGAGTGAGATTATAGAAATATGTAACAACTGGCATATGGACAGAGAAAGAAAGCTTTCTTCCATTTTGTTTAGATGGAAATGCCAACATAGAAATGCTAAATAAATACTGGCTTAATTTTTTACAAATTTAGCTCATGTCACATCAGTTTACATGTGTTTTTTTCTCCACTACCAGGGTCTTCACATGGCAGTGTTTCAGTGACATAAAGTGTCTACTGAACCCAACTATGTATGAGTGTATTTAGTTTGTAAATCTAGATGTAGTTCACGTTCTCTTTCCTGTTTGGTGCATTCTGAACTGTGGAGAGTGATCTGATCAGAGTAGAAAATAGAATTGGTCTATAATTTTGTCAGAGAAGAGCCGGACTGGAAGAACACCACCTCTCATTCACTACAACAGGCGTGCAAATACTACACAGTGTGTGGCACAGTGTAACAAACATGTATGATGTAAATCAGCCTGTAAAGAAGAAGAAAATGGATGGATGCTTTGAATAAATAAGGGGGGAACTCCGATTTTGAACCGGGAGTCATTAATAAAAGAATTTACTAATACATTTAATAAATTTTCTTTTAAACTATCCTCTGTTGACTACACCAGATTTTGAGCCCCACCCTCCCGTGTGCCGGGGAAACTTTAGGCACCAGAATGTAAGTGATGTGAAGAAGACGAGACAGATCCAGACGAGAGAAGTGAAGCCTCTTTGAAAAGATCATTTTTTTCTATCTTACCAGAGCTGGATATTACTGTCTGAGCCACTCTTAGCCCCACAGGCAGCAAGCAGGCTAACATTTTGGAGCTACAGAGGGAGAGAAAGAGGAAGAAATTGGATATAATGGGGATGGATGGGGTAATGCAAAAAAGGTGCAGATAGAAGCGACGGCAGGAGAAACCGTTGAACAAGTCATGCAGGGAGTTGCTAATTGGAACAACAGCAGCACTCCTCTATTCCTGAGTGACTAGTTCTACTCCAGGAAGTATGGTTAGTGACATCTTACACTACGCTCAGTGCTGCCTCGTAACTACAACTGTTAAGAGTGGTGACAAAAAGCCCCAGAGAGCGCCCATTTCATTACTTTATAATGCCTCATTCCAACCGGCCCGAATGGAGACGTTGTGGGTTTTATTAATGAACATAGCATGTGTTTAAAGAAGCTAATGTCCAACTGAGTAATTCTTGGGAGATACTTTTTCATGCAAGGTGCAATTTACAATTCTACTCGACACCAACATAATTCTAAAAAGCTCTGGAGTAATTTCAATATTTAAAATTACTCCAGAGCTCCACTTTAACCCTGAGTCAGCTGAAACATCCTAAAAGGTAAAAGTTGTGTGTGAGAAAAGACATCTGAATGAATCCAACCAGTAGTCTGTATAAAAGTATATAGACTTTTTTTCTCATCTGTCAGCAAATAAGAGACAAATGTGTTATTACTGTGTGTTCATGTGACCCTTGGGAGAGAAGATTGTATTTGGTCTAGTTTGCATTCATATGCCTTTAAACTGGGAAAGTCGGGATTGTGATGTCACCAATAATAAAGTCAGTCTGCTCCTAACCGCTGTAAATAGAGATCTGTTGTTTTCTCAAAAGCTTATCATAATTTGCTTACTTTTGCAAGATAACATTAGTAATGATTAAAGGTGCACTGTGTAACTTTTCTGGTAGAGAATCCGCCACATGCTTGATTGCATGTAGATTAGGGGTGTAACAATATCCACGTCTCACAATACGATATTGTCATGGTATGAACCTCACGGTATGATATTTATTGCGATATTGTAGGAAAGCTCACAATATGGTGGGGAGGCTCACGATTAGGGATGTAACAATATCCAAATCTCTCGGTATGGTATTTTCAATATATACATCTCACAGTACGATATTATTGTGATATTTTGTGGAGGCTAAACAGATAAAACTGTTAATATGGTATTTTTTCCTCTTAAAATGCCTTGACAAGACTTAATCCAAAGAACTAAGACTTAAAAGTGTTTAGAACTGTTATTTCTTCTTCTATTCTACACTGAAATGGAGCAAAGGTTCATGGTTTATGTAGTTCCCTCTGTCTGTTTTTTACCTATTGCTGCACCATAACCCTTAATTTAAGATGACTTGTAATTCGATATACTGTGATGGTCCACGATATTATTGTGAGAACTTAGATGATATGATATCATGATATTTTGGTTATTGTTACTTCCCTAATGTAGATGTTAATGTTTTTTTGTTTGTTTGTTTTGTTCCTGAACTATTTCACGAGATGCTATTAATTTAATTATGTCCAAAAAAACAAAGCAGGCCACATCGCAAGGGCAAGTTGCAGGTCAGATCTGTGGAGAAAAGGGCCCGTTCACAGTAATAATGCATGCTTTTAATGTAGTTTAGAGAAATAAGAACAACTGTAATTGAATAGATACAAGATATGTGTTCAGCACCATACTATGGAGCAGCCCAGACAAAGCAATAACATCTCCATCAGACAAGCTGATGGCAGACCCTCCATCAGGAAAGTTGCACAGTGCACCTTTAAGCAGTGCTATGGGGCCCCAAATCTGTTTTCCTTATGATATGTACAACTGACAGTAAACCCCCTAACTCCAGTAACATAACACAAGATAAATGAACAAATCAGCTTCGGTCCATCCCCAGTCGGGCAGCTGGTTTTGACCCGGGTTGTTTTTTCTGACTTGTGTGATCATTCATGTCCATTTTTAACTCAGAAAAACATTTTCCCGAGCTCCTGAAGACCACATGTACGCAGTATTTTTCAGAATTGGTCAAAAGGTCACCATGTTTTAGAGAAAATTCCACCAAAATCTAACCTGAATAAACAGCAATGTCAATGACAATCAGTGGCATTGGTCAGGCCATTACAGACACACTGCGGTATTCATGCTTTATTCAGTATACAGCAATGTTAAGTATGAATTTCATGTTTAGCAATGTCATTGAATCTGAGGTAATGAAAAGCTGCCAAAAAGACACATTTGTTTTACAAAAGGACAGAAGTTGAAGCTATTTCTCAAACACAGAAGTGCATTTTAAAAGTGAAAAAGTTGTCTACAAACGCTTTGCAGTGGGAGCATGAGAAAATGTGGTTTGATCAAAAGCCCTCATGATGCATAATGTCAGCTTTCATTCGGTCTAAAGGGAACACTGCAGACATTTCTTCTTCATGAGCTGAAATAGTCAGAGGAACCAATGGAGTCTATGGAAGACTGCTTATGTTGTTCTCATTCACTGACGCACCACTTCACGGAGCTCCGAGCATCAACACTTAACTCAGATTTATTCTCTACTTTGTTGTTTTGATCAGTGCGCTATGACAGGCAAATAGTTCTCCAGGCGGGATAATGTGAATGGCCTTTCGCTGCTTAACTCCGGGATATAAACAACATTATCCTACGGGGTTAGCTTTAGCCCATCTCCTGACAGGGGCTATCTTTTCAGGTGGAGACAATAGTGTCAGGCTTGAGAAGCGCAGATGTAATTGAGTATTAATGAGGGGTGCGAGGTGGGTCTGCCTGATGTGTGATCTGTGGGCAGGGGCAGGGCCTTTGTGGAGCAGGCAAGCCATTTCTGTGTTTTAGAGGATTTGGCCATCTATTATGTATGAAGGATTAGACTCCTCCTGCTCATGCACCAACGGCATAGCAGCTCTTAGATAGCCTTGACTGCCACTTTTGAACCCCCATCCTCCGCAGCACCCACTCCACCCACAGCACCCTTGCCCCATTCGAGTTCTGTTTAACCTTGGAGAAAGAGAAAAAAGGTAGAAGTCAGACTAACAATCTCATCCCGAAGGGGAGAAGTACTTTTGATATGTAACCAGTGGCTCTGCTGGTTTGGGACAGAGTGTGCTTAAGAGGTTATCGCTTCAAACAGAATGGTACAGTTTGAAAAAGTAGAGAGCACAAATTCATGGGGGAAAACTTGAAGCTACTGTTACTCCAAGCATATATTTTAACCACTATCAGGCTCTGGAAACGAGCAGCATGTTTTCTATTTTCCTACTCATTTAGCTGATTAAAGTGCACTGTGTAACTTTTTGATCGGAGGTTCATCACCTGCTTGTTTCTATGGATGTGTCATTGCTCTGGCTGAAATGTTCTACAGTATGACATTAAATAGCTCTACTTCTCATTTATTCAATTACAGGTTGTTTAATAGCTCAAAAATACCTAGAAAAATAGGCATTCTGACTGTGAGCGGGGTCGCCTCTCCACAGGTCTGTCCTGTAACTTGGGCAAACAAAGCAATTTCCCTTCATTTGTACCCATCTTTTACACACAAACAGCAAATTTGCCTCTGAAAACAAATCTTTCTAAAAACTACGGTTAGAGTGGAGATTCTTGAAAACTACGGTTTGACGTTAGCATGTAAAGTGAGGTAAACAGGGTTTTTAGGCAGCTGACGGGCCAAAGCGCGACCAATGTTTACATTTTGCTTTGATGATGATCATGGAAGCATTTAGAATACCAATGGCATTTCTTCTGGTGCAAACACTTTTCATGTGTTTGTATTTGCACACACAGCTGATGCATCATATCCATGACCAGAGACAAATGAGGGTTTGGAGGTCAGCAATTTTGCCACTTCTGTAACAGATCTGTGGAGAGGCAATGTGCATTGTTCAAGGTATTTTTAAGAAATAATTACAACTGTAATGAAATAAATGTTACAGGTTTTAATCTAATTCAGGTGCCACTCATAGGCAAGGTGTAGTTGTGATGGCACTTGATGGTGTATTTATGCGGGATGTAAATGAAAACTTTTTTGAAAACAATGTTATGTGCACAGTGTTATTTTGGAAAATGGAGGGAAGGAAATATTCATTTCTCAACATACCTGGCTATGGATAAACGTAGCTTTGGTCTGGTTTGGTCTCTGTGAAGATAGAAAGGTTTATTGTCATACTGTCAAACATTCCAGACAAAGCAATAAGATCTCCATTGAGAAAAGCATTTGACAGTCCCTCCACCAGAAAAGTTACACAATGCACCTTTAAAGATAGAATAGTAGGATAGTTGTTAGAGAATTCATTTGTAGTAACATCACACTGGGGGTGTATTACGATGCATTTCTATAATAGAATGTTCATCAGTGACTATGGTAACAAACTCCACATATTATCAATAACTACCAAAAAAGTTTAGATTATCTGAAAACTAAAATTACTAAATGATTTTAACACATTTTCAGGAGTCTGATCAAAATGAGTGTTCATGGTCCTGTTTAGGTGTTTTCAACAAAAAGGAGAGAGTGACTAACTGAAAAACTGCTCGCTAGTTTATTACTGTAATTTTAGGTGTGAGAGACTTGTTTAACCATACAAATCATCTCACTCGCTGTAGTTTCATCTAAATCAGCTCTTTCTGGTCACATTGTATTAAAATAAAGCTCTGATTAAAGTCTAACTTGAGTAATAGAGCTTCAGACAGAGCAGAGCCTTCAGTTAGTGTGTCAGTAAGTGTCAATAGTAGCACTCAGCTGGGAGATTAGCCCACTTCACATGTAGCTCAAAGTTGTGGTTGATTTTGCAATGAATCACATTTTATATTGGTAGCATTTTTGAAATACCATTGACTTTAGCTGATGCCATCTCAGCTTTATTTTAAAATAACTACTATCCTAAGGCTTCATTCAAATTATACATTAGTCTTATACCCTTCTGAGCATGCAGATCATTAACATGGTAATTTCCAGCTCTGCCTTTCACTCTCCAAAGCTTCTCTGTACATTGTTGTTATACTTATTACATTACCGGTATAGTAGAGTCCATAAGGCATTATCAGACCACACGCACGCACCAGCTCCTACTCATACATTATATCCATCTATACATATTTACACAAAGGAAAGGGAGAGTTCAGCTGCTCCCTGACAGCTGTGAATCGGCTTGTTTCATATGCATATAAATATTAATAAAAGATCCTCGATGGGCCGCGGTCCGGCTATGCTCCTGTAATCTCCTACAATTGAAAGCCAAGGCTCAGGAGATGAGGGGAGCGAGGGAAGGCTGAGAGAGAGGGAGAGAGACAGAAAGGAGAGAAAGAGCATAAAAACGGCCTTTGTGATTCATCATTCTGAAGACGTCTCACATGTGGAGAAGGTCTGTAATCCATCAAGATCTCTTTTCTTATTAAATTCTTCTGGATATACTCTCCACTCCCTAAATGTGCTCCAATGTCCCCTTTGATTTGATGAATAAATAGATAAAAAAAAAGACCAAGAACTAAGTGAAGCACACACGCCAAGGGACACCAAGAGTATAAGCTTTATGAAATTACCTGCGCATTCAGTGTACAATGGCGCTAGGGGATCAAAAGATGCGTGCCTTCATAATTGCGTCACTCCCTTGACATCGTTGGTCCATAAGTCTTATTATGCCATAAAAGTACTCTATTCAAGGTGTACATTATGGACTCTGTGACTGAAGTAGTTCTTCACATGTGTTGGTGTATAGAGACTAAATAAGTTCTCTCTATTGGCATTCAAGTTCATTTAATATTATCCATTATGGTTACTTTAAAGACTGCATTCAAGTTTGTAGTATCAATTGAGACTTGATACCGTACATGTCAAAGAGAAAATTATGCAGTAGAGTGGTCTCGTGCTAGGTGCAAGAAGAAAAGTACTTTCTAAGTCAAAAAGGTCAAATTAGTGATTTAGATGCAATCTACTTTATACAAAAACCTTCTCAAACCTTGGTAGAAAGAAAAAGTCAGATGCTAGTATCAGGTACTTAACTGCAGTGTGATGGAGAGGATGGCACAGAAGAGTAGATCAGGACCACCCAAAACAGCACAGAGCAAGTTTCAGGGTAAAACTCCTCCCCCAGGGTAGTACTAATCGAACTCCCCTCCCCATAAGTCAGTATAAAGTCTATCTTCTCGGACCAGTACATTCAGACTGGAAAAAACTTGCGGATAGCAGCTAAAACATCTCAGTTTCAAAAAGAGTTCAGATGACTGCTTTTGAGACCTTTTCTACCATGGACCACTCCTGAATGAATGAGGGATTACATCGACTAGTCCATTTAGTGATTACGCATTGCTCTTCTTCTGAAGCTACATGTGAAGAGACTTTTCTTTGTCCGTATTTGTTTTAGTTTATGCTTTAGCAATACCCGAGTTTTGAAATACAGCCACTTGAAAAATCCGTAATACATTTCACTATTGCACAATGTTTTCTTTTCTATTTGCAGTCCATTTGTGAAAATATGTATGAAACATATTGCAATTTATCAACGTATAAACCAAATGTAGTATTTTATGTGGAAATGGATGGATTCAAAATACCAAATATGCATAAGGCACAGGCCACCACTATTGACTTCCTAATGAGATGGTAGTTGCCATGGTGACCAGACTTCATAAGACTCTCCCAACAAAGAGGCCCTGCCCTGTACCAGTCCAGTCTGTGTGTGGCAGAGTGTGTCCTTAGCCCAGCCATGCTAAACTGCACTTCACAATGTCCTCAGGCTGCAGACTTTATGCCAGTGAGAGGCAGAGAGTAGCCTGCAAGTAGAAGATAGACTTTTTTCCATAGAGATTGTATGTCAGATGCCCTTCCGGATGCCTGGGGTCTATACACTTGCTTGTTATTATTCTAAGAAAGTTTAAGTATAGATTTGATCATTTTATGTATGTATTTATTTATGTATGCATATAAATGTTTTGTTTTTTGTAATGTATTTATTTAAGTTAATATGGAAGATTTATCCTGAACTCTATGACTTTATCCACTATATATACACAATGGATAATTGGACTGGAACATGCACACCCAGTTACGAATCAACCTCCTTGCTGTGAGTCTGAGACACTGTAAACACCATGACACCTATTTCTTCACCCATATTGTCTTTGTCAGTTTGGATATTTTACATTACAGCAAGACAACAGGAAAAGTAGAGTCAGTGACAAAGTTATACGCAATTTAAGACAAAATACAGCTTGCAACTAGTAGTTTGGTCATGCTGTAGTCCTGGTCTAGTTTGGGTTTAGTTCCAGGTTTAGTTAAGGTTAAGTCCACAATTTGTGTTTAGTAAAAGTGTGAACGTGCTATGGTGTCTGATATTCTCCATTTGAGGCCTGTGAGCCTCATAGCCCCCTATAAGGTCTTAATATATGGAGGAGTTAAGTTCAGGGGGTCCATATTCCAAGAACTGTAAGATAAACATATAGGTAACATCTGGAAATGCTTAAAACCTTGGACAATAAGTGATCAGGTTGCAAAAGGGGATGGCTTTTAGAAGCTATTAAATCTGAGAATATCTGATTTAGAGGTGTGTCTCATATTGGCCAGAGCTTGCCCGGACCTTTGTCTGTAATTAGGCTTTTTACTCTGTTTTTGTAATAAATAATACTACACTATCAGAGTTTGTTTTTAGATTCTTCTCTGAACACTCCACACCAGCACAGGAAGCATCACAGTCAGGTGAGCAGATGCATTGGGAATTATAAAATGTTAACCACGACAGTGCCATAGAATAAAATACAAAATACAAATAGATCAAATTATTTAAATGTTATAAATTTCCTCCAAGTAACAACAGAACCCAAGCTGCACATGTTAATTTAGAATAGGCCTACATATCAAATGTCATAAACAGCATAATTTGTATTTGATGATATAGTTACCAGGCTTAGTCCAGGCCTTGCCCTACACCACCGGGGTCTGTCTGTGTCCTTAGCCCTGCCATGCTAACCCTGCTGCACCATGCCCACAGGCTGCAGACTCCGAGCCAGTGACTTGGAGAGGCCTGGCTGTGATAAGATGCTACAGAAGCCCTCAGACCAAATCCGTGGCCTTTCTCTGCGACTTGGCCGAAGCGTGTCTGGCTCTAACTCCGTGCCCACCCCAGAGATGCCACTCCAAGGAAAGGGGCAGCCGTCCAATCGCAAACCATGACAATGTTCCACAGTTACTCAGACCTCTGGCCTATAAACAAGTCCAGACAAACTATCTTTTTAAGGTCCTATATTACACAACATTGACTCTCGTGAGCTTTAAGTCATGTTATAATGGTGCTGCTGACTTAAAAAAAAAATATACCTGGAGTTGTGTTTTGTTTCATTCACACATGTTTGAGTAACACTTTATTATTAGTCTGGCTACATCTCCAAAGCTCAAAATGCTCTGTTCACCTTGTGAGGTCATGGTGAGGTAGTTTTCACGTAAACAGCTCCTTTTCACATTTAGTCCAGTAAAGCTTGCCACATGACATCACAAGGTAGAACAGAGCATTTTCTGTTTGAGATGAAAAAAAAGAAAAAAAAGAAAAGAAAATCTGCCAAAATAAGCAGGGTTTGTCTGTTAAAGGGGCAGGCCAAAGTTTTGGACATAGGACCTCATTTCCTAGTTAAGCCAGTGTTGGAGACATGTGCAAACACTTTTTAAATATTCCATCCAGCCCTTTTATTTGCAGAGGTCGCTGGTGCTAGGCTAGTGCAGTTAGCCTGCTACTAAAAACAGTCTTACCCACTCCACAAAACACCCAAAGCAAATCTAACATAATGCCAGACTGTCGAAGTGAATGTCTGTGTTGATAAAATAATGTTTGAAATAAAATTAACCTTGCATCTCATGAATCATCTCATGCTGAGGGACTATTTTCTCAGCAGCATTGAATATCAGTCCGCTGCTGCCAAGCTTTGTATCAGGAAGTACAACTCGCTGCTGCTGCTCAGACATAAATCCTTCAAATGCAAGGTTGGTTTTACTTCTAAAATTATTCCATCGACACAGACACTTACATCCATAGTCTGGCATAATAAGAACTGTTTTGCTTCAGGTGCTTTGTGGAGTGGGTAAGACTGTTTTAAGTGTCAGGCTAACTATGGCCATTGACATGCACTAGCCTAGCACCAGCGACCTCTGCAAACACAAGGACTGGATGGAATATTTTAAAAAGTATCTCCACACATCTCCAACACTTTGAATAACTAGGAAATGAGGTCCTACGTCTAAAATTCTGCACTGTCCCTTTAAACATGGGTGAATGAAACAAAACACAACTCCAGGTATGTTTTTGTTGAGCAAGCATCATTATAACACAGATCAGAAAACAGCATAATATAACATAATATAACATAATATCTTGTAATTGTATAATGTCTTATCCTTAGGGCAACATGGTAGTGCAGTGGTTAAAACTCACCTCATGGCAAGCTTCTTTTGACTTTGCATTTGGAGTTTGCAAATTCTCCCCATATGGGTCTTTCAGCATTCCTTACCATTCCCTACCTTATAGTAAAGTAGGTGTTTTTTTTTCATAGCTAAAGCTTGTCGTTATTATTGGGCACCGATTTAGATTTTTTTCCCCCCAAAATGCATATAATTTAGATTTATTACATACTCATTTACCACCCTGTTTTACTACTTTTTTCACAACTTTACTAGGCATTTAAAGTTGATTTAGATTGATGGTTGATTCAGCAGTACCACATTCTTCAACAGTACTGCTTCTCTTGCTTCTGTCACTCAAGCAACTAATAACTCTCACACATACCCTATTCATCAGGTGGATGCCCAAGAACATAAAGGCAGCATGCAGCGGTCGGAGTTGGATTGCCCTCAGTCTAATTCTTTGTGTAACTTGTCTGTAAAATGACAAATGAAGCACTTTGCTTATTACAGGACAAGGCAAAAGTATTCCATCACAAACAATGGCCTCTTTCCAAAGTTATTACAAGTGTTGCCTTTTAAATATAGAGTAAACAATCGCATTATACTATATGTGCACTGTGCAGCTATTTCATTTGTTAGTTATAGCAATGAAACATCTGAAGAGTTCATTTACAAAAGCAAGTATCATTTTAAATAATCAATCTTTTCAAATATATAAACAAAATCGCACACTAAATATTACATACTTGATCAAATCCACTTAAAGGTGAATTGGATAACCTTTCTCCATGCTGGTGTTAATGTTTTGTCTGGAATGCTTCACAGTATGGTATTATTATCTTCATGGAGACCGTATTCATCCTCCTTTCATACAAACATCTCACTTTCTCTTCACTACATCCATAAATCTCTTAATCTCATCCTCCGTCACAAACAAAGATGGCCTCAACATCTCCAGGTCCGTTACCTCCGGCTCTCCTCCGCATTTTCTCCCCCATAAGCTGCACAACATCACTGGTCCTTAATGCTACCATATTGAATAGAAACTCAAGCAGGGTCCGTCTGCTTAATGCTTCCCGATAGCTGTTAATTCAATAAACAAGCGGCCTTGTCTAGATGTGCCCTTGTGGGAGAGTAAATGGACACAAAGATGCACAAGTAAAAAGGCTGGAGGGCAACGCTAGGCTCTGAGTGGTTGTTTTTCATTTTGACTGATTTAATTCAAATAAAAGTCATTTCAATATTACAAAAGGTTTCCGGGCATGCTTTATTTTAATGGATTGACAATGGCTTTAAAAGATTATTTCCATATTTCCAATGTACAAATGCCTTGAACTTAATAAGCAAGTACATCTACTGGGACTTTTATTTTACTACACGACAAAGGATCTGCCATGCATGATGATGAAGTGTGGTTTGTTAGAATATTTTTATTTTTATTACAATTTATTTTACTTTTACTTGTACTTTTACTTTTTTATAATTTATGTATTTATAAATTTTTATGCTTGTCACATATTTCTTGGCTGTGTGACAAATCAGTACTGTAGACCCAAACCTCCAAAACTCTTTTAAAATCATTTTTAAAGGTGCATTGTGTAACTTTTCTGGTGGAGGACCCGTCAAATGCTTTTCTCCATGGAGTTGTTATTGCTTTGTCTAGAATGTTTCACAATATGATATTAAACCTTTCTATCTTCATGGAGACCAAACCAGACCAAGTTACAGGTCAGCTCTGTGGAGAGGCAAACCCACTCAAAGTCAGAGGCTACGTTCAGACTGCAGGGCTTAACGCTCAATTCCGATTTTTTTGTGAAATCCGATGTTTTTGCGAGGTCGTTCACATTTCCAATTAAATGCGACTTGTATGTGACTCCAGTGTGAACAGTAAATGGCCCGAAAGTGTCCCTCATGTGCACTGGAGGACACGATGACGTCAACCTCAGCGAGCGTGCTCTGTGTTTACGGAAGTTGTCCAAACATGGACGCGAGCATTGAGCACCCGGCGATTTTAAAGTTTCTCTTGTACAGGAGCCAGAACATGAACAACTTACTTGTTTTAAGGAGGAGATTGAGAAGGAGAAGGACGAGGTTTTTGGCCGTGGCGTTTTGTTGGACAGCAGCAGCAACGTCCATTGAAAGGAACGTGTGGATACGGAGATGTAGCCAAGAGTGGTGAGTGGTGATGTGCTTTGCTTCAGTGACACGGAGTTCATTAACAATTTTCGCCTACTTCAGCGCAGAATAGTGACGTTTGTGGCTTGTTGTAGGTCGGATGAATGCGCTTTGGCCGTTCAGACTGAAGTCGCATGTCAAAAGCGATTTCAGGACCACATATCGAAGTGACCTGGGTCGCATTTGAAAAAATCGGATCTGTGTCATTCAGACTGTCATTAAAAGATCAGATACAGGTCACATAGGGGCCAAAAAATCGGATTTGGGTCACTTTAGGCTGCAGTCTGAACGCAGCCAGAATGCCTGTTTTTCTAGGTATTTTTGAGCTATAAAATCACCTGTAATTCAATACATTTAAGGTAGAACTCATACTGTGGAATATTCCAAGCAGAGCAATGACATATCCATAGAAACAAGCAGGTGATGGACCCTCACCCAAAAAGTTACATAGTGCGCCTTTAAGTATAGAATAGGATTTATTTCTTTAATGTTGTTGTTTATGATGTTTTAAACAAGTACATCCAATTCATATTTTACACATTAAATTACATAATAAAATACTATTAACAAAGTATTTCAAGTCCTTGCACTGCAACCATTACTACTGCTATGTGCTCTTTGAACTCCCTACAGTACTTACAGAACCATGTCTTTCACCAGACATCTTAAACTGAATGAAAAACTCAACATATGAATCTCCAACCACTGGGACATTGGACGCATCTTTGTATATGAAACTTGGAGGTTGAGAGATCAAAATCCTCCCAGTGCTACATGAGCATAGGGAATAGTGCACTGGGCTCTAGTCATATCCTTCCCTTACAGAGGCCCCTACACACAAACACATCCATCTGACATGACAGAATTTAACCCCTGAGGGCCCACTTAACTCACAGTCACATTAATTGAATCTATAGGCTTCTGCGAAAGCACCAGTGAAATCTCAGATATGTTCTCAGAGTGCTGTAGCAAACCAAGATCTAGAGCAAGACCCAATGCATATCATGACTTGATTTATTTTGAAGTCATCGGGGCAGACGAATGCTAGTATGATGTGGGGCTTCTTCACCTCATTAGGTTGAGCTGTACTGAGTGGATCTGAAAATGGGGCAGATCAAACTTGTTACATCGTGTTTGCTTGTTGCAGTCTCTGGCATAACCGCTTTTAGGTCAGTTCCGATGGCCAATGAAATTAGTTTCTCTAAAATTGAGGAGGCTATCTGAATGATGCTTTGAAAAGTTTTGATTGTTACCCCAAATCTGGGCCAGACTCTGCTTTAGATTTGTAGTAGTATTGTCTATGAACCAATAGCTTGAGGCTACAGGGTTTGTTTAGGAAGTCACACCATTAATGGTTTAGTTTTGAGTCAAATTCAGACAGGGCTCAGGATAGGCTGGACTGTGTGACTGAATGAAATGATAGCAAAGGACCAGATATAAAAAGCAATACAAAGCAGTAACCATTAGCACATATACGTTAATTGTGACATAATGCTGGGGAGATAAATGTAGTCATTACCATGGTGACACACAAAAATATTTTCTGAAAATTCAAGAAAAAAATACAAACATTTTCATGAGCCTGTGAACAATACGAGCGTTCATGGTCCTGTTTAGCTGTTTGATTTTCAACAAAAAAAAGTGAGACTGTATGTTTATTATAAATCAGCTCACCTGTTGTAGTTTCAACTAAACCAGCTCTTTCTGGTCGGATTAAATCTAACATGAGTAACAGAAGTTCTAACAGAGTAGTGCCTTTAGTTAGCTTCACACCCCCAGGAAATAATATAGTGCATAGTATCAATTTATGGATCAGAATTAGATAAAAAATATTGCTAATGCTCTTGGACTAACAGAAGTAAGAGTGCTAATCTGCGTCATCAGCTCCTCAAATCATCACCGATTATTCACACTCATAGGCAAGGTGGGTGAAGCGCCTTGCCTAAGGACACAATAACAGTATGCACAGTATGCACTTATGCCCCTTCTACCCCATTTTGCTACCTGGAATTCCCACTGGTTTCTCATCAAAGTACTAAACAGGCCGATGATTGAGACAGGGCTTTTTCAAAGTGTTATGGCCACCTCCAGAAATCGATCATGAAAGGGAAAAAGAACATAAACGTCCAATTAAATGTGCCAAAAGAAGACCCCCTGCAAAGTCCCCAATAGCTTACTGCAGGGTTGTGCGGCGTATAGGTATTTCAGGTATCTTTAGGGCTCCGCGTGGTGATAGCATTGACCTGTTGCTATGTAATCATCCTCCTCCTCCTCCTCTCAGCTGAGGAGGAAGAGCATGACACAAAATAAACAACATGGGCAAACACGTCCCCCCTCACCTCAATATAACCCCTGTGTTTACCCCCAGAACAACATTTTCACTGTGTATCCAGGGCCCCAGGATTCACTCAGAGCCGCTATAGATTCTGATCAGGCAAACCTACAGAAACCTGGGCTCCTCCTCCTCCTCCCAAATGTCAGATAAAGTCATCATCATCATTTTATTACACAAAGCCGATTACAGCCTGGGCTCGCCGCGTATGGGGATAAAAGTGTGGATCTGGATTTCCTCTCTCCTATATCCTTAAATATAGCTTTATTATCTATTAACACGCCAGTACCGGTAGCAAGCAGGGGATTTGCTGAAATGAATAGGACTCATTGAGTAAGTGAAAAATGTCATTTACTGCCGAGAGGCTTAATGTATTAAATGCAAATTGTTTTATTAAAGGTGCATGCTTATTTGGATTTGGGGAACTCCATTAAAGGTTTTAAGTAAGGTGTGCTGTTTTTTTGTATATTATATTTGTATAGTTGTTCCCCTTTTTTCTTGGCCAGGCTGGCACCACCTAATGCCTCCGTTCAATTTGATTTCTCTCCAGCGACTAGGACAGGAATCGGGAATACACTAGACGGTTCACAAAAACCCCAGAAGTGCAAGTTTGGGCACCAGAGCCATTCATTCTATGTTGGCAATGATTCCCGAGATTGAGGGTTTAAAGCTGGAACAAAGAGAATGTTTGGTGAATTTTATCAAGGGGAAAGACGTTATTGCCCTTCTTCCTATGAGATTTAGGAAAAGCTTAATATACCACTTAGCCTTGTTAGCGGCGCATTACATACATCACGACCAAATAGCAGCGAATGATTAAATAAAAAAGTACCTGCTTACCGTTGAGCAAACAAATTCTAATGCTGCGAGGTCAGATGGTTTCAACAAAGTGAAACTGATGAATCAGGCTACTTTTTCCATCACCAACTGAAACTGAATTAAAAAAAAGATCTAAGATAACTTAAGAATGTTTTATATTTTGCATCAAGTCCTTGGGGGGCAGTAGACATCTAGATTGAACTTGCCTCATTCACATGTTAAGAGTTTCTGTTAAAAGCATAGATTGTATAAAGAAGTGGACTAAAGGAGTGTGATGTCACCTATAGTGTTCAACTTCAGTCAAATGAAGCTCATCGAGGCTTGCAAGTATAGGGTGCATATGGAGGTGAGTTCCATATTAGGAATAGGAATTTATTTACAGACAAAATAGCCAAATAAAAACAGGAGAATCATGTAGAGGAGGTTAATATGAATATTTTATGACCAAAGTGAGGAGCAGTTACAAAGTAGAGGTCCGTGAACAGGACTGAAAATTCACCCGCCCACACCCGCACTGTGCAGTCCTGTTCCCACCTGCTCCCGCAAAGAATTGTAATTTTCAATTCAATTCAAATCCATTCGCAATTCCCTCAAGATGGTCTCTATCAAACACGGAGAAGCTGAAAAGAATACCTCATCCGCAAATTTAGGCAGCTTAAAAGGTTTTTATTAAGTCCAAATAAAATATCCAGCACAAACTATGCATGATAGGGATACATTAATCATTTGTATATTTTACTTTACACTCATATTTAGTTTGCGGGACTGCAGTTTATCATCCCACCAGCCCGCTCCCACATTGTGCAGTCCTGCTCCCGCCCGCAGTGAGCTTTCAAAATGTGTGCCGCACCGCACTGTTTTGCATGGGGTCTCGCAGGAGTGCAGGGCTCTATTACAAAGAGAGGGGCGATGTTTGTTTTTTTGTTTTGTTTTTTCAATACAAAGCAAATTGCACCAAAAGACGATGGAATCAGGGGTGTGCCCATGCTCACTTTGTAGTTGGAAAGTGGCTAGCGCTTTAGAAATGTCCATTTATATAAAAAGTCTGTGGTCGAAACTTTCTTCCTCAGTGTTTTTCTCTTATATAAGTATATTTTTGAACCTATGGCTTAATGAAAAAAAAAAAAAATAATCCACATATGTTCCATAGCTTTCCTCCTCTGGCAATTATTTTTTAAAATATGAATAAACGCACATACAAACCAAGGCAAGATTTCACATGTGTTTTTGCATTCTGTGATCACTGTGATTCTGATGTCAGTGTATCGAATGGGCAGCTAATATATTTATGAACTCAAACATATGTGAGTGTATTTCAAAATATAACTAGCCACGAATCAGCAATATTGTTCAGTTTCTACTGTATACTGTGTACATTATTGTATGAGATTATAATTGCATGAAAACAACAACAAAGAATAGCTATCAGACAGAGATGGAGATGGAAGTCTTGGTCTTCTGATTAGTTGGACAGATTCTTCATTACTGTACTAGTATGTAAATTCAGCAAGTTTTGCATCTGCTAATATAATTTTTATTAAATGGAGAAATAAAATACAAGAGATTTGATTAGAATAACTTAATAGGAGCAACTGAAACAGGACATGTTTATATTTTTCTTCCTTAGGCTCCTTAGCATTTATATGATGACGGTCTGAACAGAAGATGCAAAAGTGCCGTCGCATCTTCACATTTTATTCCGCATTTAGACGAGTGTTTTCAGGAGGAAATCTGCGTGTATGCTGTGACGTAAAAGTGTGTGGAATTCGAATGGGTATGCTTGTACTTAAAGCAACAAGGGTATCTTTGGACATACGGATGTTTTCACAACACTCATTTTCATCAGCTACTCCTTGCACAAAGTTGTTCCACCATTGACTGGTTCTCCCAGGTCTTGTCCATAGGCATCTGACTCGCCTGTAATGAACTGGTGCATCCAGAATTTGACAGAGGTAATTGCAGATCCTTCTCTGTTCACTAATAGTATCTCTGTATATTCTGTACATTTGTTGGGATGCCTCCTGTAAGTTTATTAGAGCTGCCAGAGCAGCTTGAAGGTCCAACACATGGAAATGATCCGACATGTTTGTTTCTGTGCACTGTATGTATGTGACATAAACGTGTACGCGGCGTGAGCAGATCTGACCAGAGTTTTGCATCTTGGTCAGTGTAGACGGAAAAGCTACTGTGGAGTGTATTCAACTTTTCCACTCTAGATGGTGGTTTCAGATTTGTGCATTTTTAAGTCCCAAGAACACCATCAATATCTAAACAAAAGACACTTCTGATAAAGTATGTTGTCGTTTTTACCCTCAGGCGTTCTCGTGTAAACCTGATTTAGTCCTGGTTTAGTCCTGGTGTAGTCCTGGTGTAGTCCTGGTTTAGTCCTGATTCAGGCCTGATTTAGTTCTGGTGTAGTCCTGGTGTAGACCTGGTTTAGTTCTGGTCTCGTCCTGGTTTAGTCCTGGTGTAGCCCTGGTTTAGTCCAGATTCAGTCCTGATTTAGTCCTGGTTTAATCCTGGTGTAGCCCTGGTTTAGTCCCGATTCAGTCCTGATTTAGTCCTGGTTTAATCCTGGTTTAGGCCTGGTTTAGTTCTGGTTTAGTTCTGGACTCCTCCTGGTTTAGTCCCAGTTGAATCCTTCTTTGAATGTGGCGTAAATGCCAACGGGAATGTGCCATAGAAGGAATTATCTGGAGGTTAGCATTACAAATTTTCTTTTCTTTTCCAAATAACAAGATTGCAAACTGCCTATATTCTCCATGTCAATAATCCTAGACAGCATATGCATTTTTATTTGTATTAGCCTGTTGCCTGTATTGCCACATCTCCACGGCGCTCTCATGTGTGGAGGGTCAGAGTTTGTTTCGGTCCCTGGCTGGTTGCTGTTGGCAGGATTAGCTACAGGACAAGATGTTCAGTAAAAGCCCCAGTTAGCGACGCCAAACGTTGCATAATGCTCCATTTAGCACAGCACAAATTTGTGGATTTTCAGACCCAACACTGAGCTCTGGGCCCTTTGTGCACAGTCGACCTACAGAGTGCCCAGGCAGATGGATCATGTTTGGGCTGGTTTCTCTTAATAGTAAAAATATGTTTTCAATAGATGTTTGAGTTCATTGCCGCTGACATTACCTGAGAATATAACTGATGTGTCTTGGGAATAAATTGCTACATTTCAACCTGGAGAGAAAGTTTTAACAGTTTTATTGAATCATGTGTTTCATTTATTTTTTACTTTATCATTAGTCTGTTTACATCTCCAAAACTCAAAATGCTATGTTCCACCGTGTGATGTCATGAAGTGGCAGTTTAAGTTAACAGCTAACTTTTACCTTTTGTTTAGTAGACATGAAATTCTAGGGAAATTATCCAAAAAAAAATTCTAGTGAAGGTGTATGGAGTTTAAAAATACAGTGGAGCACTTCCTGTATTACCACATGATATCACAAGGTGGAACAGAGGGTTTTCTGTTTGAGTGAAGTTGCAGGATTTGTGTGTTAAATAAGTGTGAATGAAACAAAACACAACTCCAGGTATGTTTGTGATGAGGAAACATTATAACATAAATCAGAAAATCGCAAAAAAAATATATATATAAAAAAAAAAAAACCTTAATATGGGCGCTTTAAATACCTTAACAGACAAACAAAAATTGGGAAATAAACAAGCATTATATTCATCATTGAACATCAAGCCTCACTGTGCTCGTCTGCTTTGTTTTTTTTTTTGTTTTTTTTTTCAGATTGATGAGCCAAAAGAGTGAATTTTAATGAAGCAATATTTCACATGTAACTGTGGCTGACGACTGTGCAGCTGTAACAACTGAATCCACAAATCACAAAAAGATGATTCGTCACTCATGTTTTTGTAGGTAGAGGTAGTTGCTCTGGTGATTTTAGTGAGATTCTACACAGGTTGCTTTTTTTCTTGAATAAAAGTAATGATTTTGACTTCCTGTTCTGACTTTTCCACAGTACGCTTTTACTATTTGTACCCTTTTGCTCCTCTTCACTCTCCACCGTTCTCTGAAGCACATTCACCTGCAGGAATCTCAAACCTCCCTTCATTCTTTCCTCTTACATTAATGTTACTATAGAACACTGTTATTTAATACTGATGCAGGCAGTTAAAATTAATATAGCTACAACACAGATTTTTTTTGGTAATACGGTGAGCTCTTGGGTCTACAGTAAAACGATTAGCTCCAACCTTTGTGGGTTTACCTTTGGGATATTTCATGGCAAAGTTGTAATCAGTTGCTAGGTTTCAAATTACTTTAAAACATTCTAGATTACGGGTGGACAAACTTTTTGACTCGTGGGCCACAAAGGGTTCTAAAATTTGAGGGAAGGGCCGGACCAGGAGCAGATGGATGGAATTTTTTTGTAGTCCACCCCATAAGAGAAAAAAATAACACGGAATATGTAGAAAACATATCCCATGTTATTGAAATATCCCATTATTGAAAATCATTACAACAAAATATCTGTCTTTCAAGTCCCAAAGTATTTACTATTTATTGAAATGACTTTTAAAACACTGAAAATTATTATTATTATTCAAGTTTAGCGGACGGATTAAAAAGCTTAAAGGGCCACATATGGTCCCCGGGCCGTAGTTTGTCCAACCCTATTCTAGATGGAGGCAGCTAAAATAAATATTGTTAGAATCCAGATTTCTGTTGTAATACAGTGACTTCTTGGTCTAGTCATTAATATCAACATTTGTGCATTTACCTTTTGAATATTTCATGGCAAAGTACCGTATTTTCTGGGCTATTGGGCGTGCTCTTAAGCCTCCAACCCCATCAAAAAACAACTGCGCGCCCTGCAATCCAGAGCACCACCTGCAGCGCACGCAAACACGCACAGAGCAGACAACAACCACGCAGCGAAAACACCCGCAGCCACACTCATCACTCCACACGGACGAGGAATGGAACGAAGGAACGAACCGAAAAAGCGAGTGCAATGTGCCACTTCTAGCCACAACTAAACAACTGAGTCACTGCGAACGCGCCGACAATCCAGCGGTCCCAGACAGCACCCTCCCTACGCGCCACAACTGAACAAAGCCAAGAGTAAACGTGAACGCGCCAAACAAAGTCCGACTGACCCATCGAACCATTGTGTTTCGTTTTTAATGCGCCTTATAGTCCGGTGCAGTTTATTTGTGAAAAAGTTAGAAAATAGACCATTCTATGACAGTGCACCTTATAATCCAGAGCACCTAATAGTGCGGAAAATACGGTACACTGTAATCAATCAAAAAACTGGCTCTTGCGAGTATGACATCTCTTTAAATTAGTTAGTGTTACTTCTATTTAACTAATATTAAATAATAATTTTGAAGTAACACAACTCCAATTTAGCACTGTACCCACGTCTGCCTAATCTTTTTCCAAGCCATCCCCTCTTCTATCTTGGCCAAGTCATCTCTACAATGGGCCCGCTCTCATCTGCCTCTCTCTCCATCCCAACCATCTTTTATTGACTTGTACTTGTCCTCCCCATCCATCCTTCGCCATCTCTCTCCAGGCTTTTAGAGTGAATGATACAGATAGATGCTCTCTGCACCCTTTCTCCGAGCTCTCACGCACAATCAACAGGTCTGGCACTCAGCGGTCTCCCCTCATCTGCCTGCTCTCTTCCTCGTATTCATACACACATGCTCGCACACAAAAAGTAGTACTACAACGGACCTATTTTTACCTGGTTCATCTTAGAATTGCCAGGTTATTCTATAGAGGCAGAGCGATGCTTCAGTTGTTTTTGTGTCCAGAGGATATGATGTATTGATCACAGACTATGGGAATATGAACGAATGAAAGAATGTTATGCTGTGGGTTCAATTGAAACTGAAATTGAATGTTGATGCTGGTGTAGATGGGCTTATGATGATTCTTGACTGCTTTACAAACATACGTAAATACTCCCTCACAGTTGGATCACTCCTTAGTCAGGGGAAGTTAAGTCTTTTCATGTTGTTGAACACATATCTTAAATTGTATGTTTTAAATCGTTTTTTGTTGATTTATTTTTATTTTATTTTGTAGTGATTCTTATATCATATATCATTTAGTTTTGTTTTTGCTTTGGTGTAAATATGCAGTCATTGGTATTGTTTTTAATGTGTGAGCAGTTCAGCCAATGTTGTCTTTAAAGACCTAAAAACCCAAAAGAAAAACAGCTTTAGGCCAATTAGCGTTCTCTTTCAAAATTTTAACAAAATGGAACAAACTACAGAGTTTAAGTTATGCAAACTTCAAAACGATGTGTGTTGAATTAAGACAATAAGTTTTAATAACACAGAAGAGGCAACCCCAAGTGCCAATTAATGTAGGAAAAAACTACTTATAACTAAAAACTAAATTATACCTGATTAAGGGTACAGAGAGAGTAGGGTGGGAATGGGATAGAGATATTTAATATGCTATTATACTTTTTACATTTTTGAATTCTATGCTTCTTTGTATGTCTCAGGGACTACGCATGGAAATTAGCCCTGAAAGCTACAGTCTGGGTCAAAGCATCTCTTCTATGTTTCTTTGATTATTGCTCCTGTACATAATCGCTGTCAAATAAATGAAAGGTGCATTGTGCAACATTTCTAGTGTAATGTCCATCAAATGGTTCTCTATGGAGATGTTATTGTTTTGTCTGGAATGTTTCACAGTATGGTATTAATCTTTCTATCTTCATGGAGACCAAACCAGACCAATTTACAGGTCAGATCTGTGGAGAGGCAACCTCATAACAGTCAGAATGCCTGTTTTTCTAGGTATTTTTGAGCTATAAAACCACCTTTAAATAAATGTAAGGTAGAGCTGTTTAATGGCATACTGCGGAACATTCCAAGTCAATGACACAATCCATAGAAAAAAGTAGTGATGGAGCTAAATTATTCTCTAATTGTGGGAAAGATGGACTGGCGTGGGTAGTGCTATGTTTTAGGTTTTGTTTTTCCTCGAGTGAAGCAGAAAAGAGGGAGCGGCTGTCTGTGTGAATGTTCATGTATGTTAGTTTGCACCTTTAAATAAACGAGATTATACTAAAGAGTGTCATAAATAAAGTTGAATTGCATTTAAACATATATTTAAAAAAAAAAATAGATAAGCATTCAAATATATACTCATAGGTTGGTTGAACTGAACAATAAACTATATATTTTGCATGTCTGGTATGTTTATGTAACAGTGAAACAACTGAATCGCCTTGTGTTGTGCTCCCATGCTCCCATGATCGAAAGGGCTGCAATATTTGAAGGACGATTCAATTCATGTCCATAAAAATACATCAAATATGGCATTGAGGTGACATGTTGCTTTTTACATTTTATGATTTAAATTGAAAAAAAAATAATAATAATTTGATATCTCAAAATGGAAACGGGGAAAAAGTGTAAACCTTGAAGAAGACCTTGGGAGGCTGCTGTTGGTTATGAAACCCCCTCTACAATCTATAGCCTTCATTTAATGCACAATATGACTGAATGATCAAGTGTCTGTATTACAATACTTACTATCAGATACAAATCATGCTTACATTAAAATGACAAGCAGTGCGCTTTTTTGATTATACAGAAGATTGATGTATGATGTAAACACCTTATATTATCCAATCCAAAAGCTGTATAAGTAGCAATTGATTGAAATAACAAATCATATTAATGGTCAATAATGCACGCTTGAAACACACTTAATTTATAGCCAACATAAACACAGAGCAGAGTCTATTAAATATAAAGAGACCAGTGTCTTGGCCATAGTAAATAGTGCAGTATTGTAAAATATCATTTATTTTATTTTGGGGAGAATGTAGCAGAGCTGAAACACATCGTTATTCATTCATTCAATTATTCACCCTTGTATTTGTTTTTTGTTTTTTTCTCAGGCAAAGAGTACAATTGTATCCTGACTCAGACTAATGGCAGTTTTGGCTTGAATACAAAACACTTCAAAAACAATACAAAAGTTGACATAGTTCATATATTATTATTGGACACTACATAAATTGCCAGCTGCTTGCCTCCATGAAGATGTAATTTCTTTGCCTGGAATGTTCCACAGCATGGCATTAACTTGTCCCCAGTTTATCTACATAGGGACAAGACAAGGTGTGGTTGTCACAAAGCCATGTTACAGGTCAAATCTGTGGAGAAGTGATCCCACTCACAATAAAAAAGAACATTAAAAACATTGAATAAAAGCAAGATAGATACATTTAATGCCATATTCTGGAACATTCCAGGTAAGTCAATAGCATCTCAATGGAGACAAGCAGACAAGACAAGACACCAGATAAGTGATAGTGCTCCTTTTGGGTTAAGTCATATTTCATGAAAGGCAAATTTGGGGATGTTCTACATTCCATCAAAATATATTTATTTAAAAAAAAATGCATCAAATTGTTCTGTTGTGTTTTGTTTAATTAACCCTTTATTATTAGTTTGTGTGCATCTCCAAAGCTCAGAATGCTCCGTTTCACCTTGTGATGTCATGTAGTGTAGTTTTCAAGTTAACAGCTTCCTTTCACCTTTAATTCCAGGTCTGACCAAATGATACAAAGGAAGTTGTATGGTGTTTAAAATCACAGTGAAGCACTTCCTGTATTACCACAGGACACCCCAAGGTGTCACAGAGTGTTTTCAGTTTGAGAGATGAACTGTGTGTTAAAAATGTATGAATGAAACAAACCATAGCTCCAGGCATGTTTGTGAGGAGGAAACAGCATTGTAACAGATCAGGAAATAGCATAATATGGGCCCTTTAAATTCTGCATTTATTTTATTTTTTTCCAGTCAAGCTTGTACACTTGAACTATGACTCTGTATTGGAAAGCACATTTGACAGTAATTGCATAAACTTGAGGTGTTATAGCTGCAACAGCAACAATATGACTGTGATTCTCTTTGTATCGATTTGTCTCGTGGATTCAAGACCAAGTGCAATGACATTATCCTGATTTTCCCATACAAAGGTTAAATGAACATGTAACTCTGCTAATACCGGAGATTATAGCTCCCTACGTGCTTGGGTGCATCCACATTAATTCCCACACACATACACACATACTCATCTTGTGCTCCTGACAGTTTAAGCTCCAATGGTACACAGGGCTATGATAGCAGGCACGCTTCCTTCTTTTTACAATGCGATAAAGCCCCCTGTCTGGGCAAAGATAGCACAGTTATTGTCAGAAGCGCTGTAGCCTTTTATTTCATTTGTTGTAAAAAGAAATCAATTAAGCTAGGTGGGATTGCGTACATCTAATCACGTTGTACTCTCCCACTCTACATACTTTTTCATTTGTGTTTTGTTTTTATCCTGTTATAGCATTTTTTTTCTGTACAATTTCATTTTTCTGCTTCCCCTCAAATGCCTTTTTTATGTTTAATTTGTGACAGCACGAGAAGTCAAGGCTCCCATTTAACCCCACGCTTGCAACTTTAATAGCTTTAATCACTGCGTTCACCATGGCAACCTGTCCGGACAACCAGTCACAGCCTACCAGCATGATTTTCTTTATGAAATCTCCCACACTTTTTCTCAAAGATGGAGGCATACGCTGAGCAGAGAGAGCTGTGCCAAAGAAGGTCTGAGATCTAAAAGGTCACAAAAATCTTAGAAAGCATTTCAGACATTTGAATTTAAAGCCACAGTATGTAATTTTTAAGCAATAAATAAATAAACATATGTTTCTTCATGTCTTCTTCATTTTGGTTGTGTTGATGGCACTGAAAAACCTGAGTATTTGTTTACCTATTGCTATGGTCGCAGTTAGGGAGCTGTCACAACGCTAGTTTGATTATTTGGTCATAAATAATAGCAATAAAAAAACAAGCAATAAAATAGTTATTATGTAGCATACAGACTCCCGTGTGGTCTGCTTTCACACCTGCAAATGAACCAAAATAGGTCCGATTGACGTATATCCTAGGCTCTTGCGCACAGCAGGTTTGACTGCATGTGGTTCGGGGACGGTGAGGCTCTCCCGCAGACCAGACCCCTTGTAGGTGAGGCCGAGACACACAGTCTTGCCCACCGGTCTTCTCACGGAGCCCCTCCACGGGGTATGGCCAGCAAGTGCCAGTCCCTTATTCCGTCAAAGCGGAAGCCGGTCTTCAGCTCCCCGGGCTAAGGGAGCTTGGAGTCGGAAACCTACAGACACCCAGCCGCAGGGCAGGCATCCGGACCCAACCCCGGCTCCCATCACACCCCTTAACTGGGGGCCTGCCACCAGGGCACACGCTAAATTTGATAAGATGGAAATTGAGGACCGGGGGAGGAGTTGGTGTGCTCAATCCTGGACCACCAGAGATCACCAGAGGGACTGCACCAGAGTTTGGCATTTGGCGCAAAGTCAAGTGTCTTGATTTTGTGTGGATCTGATTGTGATTGATGCTTTCACATCAACGAAAATGAACCCGACTAAGACCTTTTGGTTCAAATGGAACATTTGGTGCACCAACTGCTGAAAGCACTCTTAGCCATTGCAATTCTCATTGACAGTGGTACAAATCTCCATGAATAATGCTCCAAAATATGTTTTTTGTTTGTTTGTTTGTTTTTGTTTGTTTGTTTTTTAATTTCCATGAATTAATGCAGGTGACATATCAACTCCGGAAAGTCACATACTGTACTTAAAATTATAAACTTGCATTAGATATTTCAACTATAGGGTAGTTTTAAGTCAGTTTGGGGTAATTCAATTTATCCATCAAACATTGCAAATTAGAAATTCAAAATATAGCACCCATTCAAAGCCATGGACAAAGTATCTAAACATAGACAGCACTAGTGCAGGTGTGCTGCTAGCCCATAGATTATAGAGAGAAAAGACTACCTGCTCATCCAAACATGCACCTTCAATTCAGTGTACCTAAAGGATAAGATGTAAACAACATGATTCAATATGAGCAGCTGTTACGTAAGCCATTTTAAGTAAACATCTTCCCGAGCATTAGCCGCTCTCAACAAATCCACCAAAACAAAAGGAGATTTTCACACCACTTCTAATGTTGCATCTAAAAGGGATATTCTTAATCTACCGAAAAGCCAGACAGGAGTAATTATAGCGAAGCACATCTTAAAGCTAACATGCTAAAAGATTACATGTAACACAATGGGAAGCTCAGGGTTTAAGATGCTCAAGATGCACACTGCTGTTGTTGTGGTGTAGTTCCTTTCACAACAAACTTTCGCAACCAACAAGGCTGTACTCAACAATTCAAGAGCAAGTGAGATCTATCATTGAACAAGATGATCATTTTAAGCATTGATAATGAAAAAACAAACAAAAAGTAGTTGGACCCTTCCTGAATAGTTCTGAAACGGTTATATAAAAAAATAACAGGGTCCAATCAGTAGTGTTCCAGGGGTAAATCACTTGATATTATAACCTAAAATTGATTACCAACAAAACGATCTTAAAAAACTACAGTGTTTCTGAGTTTAAAGGTCTTATAGGTCTACTACACAAAACTGACTCTTGAGAGCTTTTAGCCATGTTAGAATGATATTACATTATCAAAAGCATACGAAGAATTGTGTTTTGTTTCACATATGCTTGAGTAACCCTTTCTACATCTCCAAAGATCAAAATGATATTGGCAATTCCAGGAAACAACATGAGGTCTTGTCTTTGTTACTAGAATACAACAATGTAAATCAAAGTGAAACTGTTGCTGGATGAGAGGCAAGTTCATGGACATTGAAGGTTGGACGGTTAAACTCCTCTCCGTGTGAAATGTTGGTCATGTATTCATTATTACAGTGTTTGAAAACATTAGTGCTTACATGGTGCATTGTCCTCATTTGAAAGCATCTGAGACAGTCCCACAGTTAGTCTTTGTGTGGGTTTTAATGAGGGACATGACAAGGTGGAGAAGAGTGAAGAACAGCGCAGCAACAGCACATCATGTTTCTGATCAAAACAAAAGTGGGGCCCAATCAATCAGCTGTCAACACAGTTTCCCATCATGCATCAGTGCTTGGACTCAGTGGAAAGAAGGCAGAGGGACACGTTCAAAAATGGGGCTCACCTTGATCTCACAAATAATTCTGCAACTAGCACAGATTTTAAAGTTTAACCACCCATGACTGATCAGTAACCTCAACATTATCAGCTTCAGCTTTCATTTTTAGTTAACTCTTATTGTAATACCATGCCATTTGGATCTACTTAAGAGAAGGAGTGTGATAGTGTATCAAAAAGTAATTTGTACAAAACAGTAATCAATTAATTAAAGCAGGCATGTCCAAACTACGGCCTGTGGGCCAAATGCGGCCCTCGGACAAATTTTTCTTTCCCCTCAGGCTTCCAGGTGACTTGGCCTAAATTACCTTGCATCAATTAAAAAACAACTTTTTACTGCAAGATTTTTTTGAAAATCTACCTTGATAAAGCTAATATTGAATATTTAGTGTGTGGTTTTAATGATCTTAGCGTGAATGAAGACTGATGGATCATTCTAACATGTTAAACATGCACATATTTAAATTATTCACTGTACTTAGCATCAGTCTACGGCCCTCGATCGGCCCTCTGCGTCGTCTATGTTTAGATATGTGGCCCTTGATGAAAAAAGTTTGGACACCCCTGATTTAAAGGGTCCATATTAGGCTATTTTCTGATCTATGTTACAATGTGGTTTCCTCATCACAAACATACTTGGAGTTATGTTTTGTTTCATGTACTCATGTTTGACACACACACATAAACCCTGCATATTTACACTGAGTTCTTCTCTCAAACACACACAAAATTCCACCTTGTGATGTTATGTGATAATACATGAAGTGTTCCACTGTGCTTCATAAACCCCATACACCTTCACTAGAATCATTTGGATGATTTCAGACCAGGAATTGCCGATCTCTACTGAACAAAGGGTAAAAGGGTAGCTTTTAAACTGAAAACTACAGCTTCATGGCATCATAAGATGAAACAAAGCATTTTGAGTTTTAGAGGTGTAGACTAATAAACCAGGATTAGTCAAACATGTGTGAATGAAAACAAAACACAATTACAAGTATGTTTTTGATGAGGTAACAACATTCTAACATAGCATAAACCCCACAAGAGTCAGTTTTGAGTAATATAGAAAGCATGAAAAGTTATAAGTACACATAGGTTTCAGAAGTTGAAAAATAGGCACCATTGCTTGAGTTTGTTTGCCATTGTTTTTAGAGGATGCAATTACTAACCATGTTGTTCTTGGTGTATTCTAAATGTAAACTCAGTAATGTAGTAAATATACCAATTTAACAGTTGGTAATACAGATAACAAATATCTCTGTATTGTTCAATTTACAATATAAGAAAGTCTGAAAGTAACTACTTTGTCAATAAAACAAAAATTGTGGCAAATAAAACTGTAACTGGCTGACCATTACCTGAGGGACATTCTAATTGTATCCTACCTTGGTTCTTCTCTACCCCAGCGCTCCCTCACCACACCACCTCTACCCCTTTACTTCTTCTTGTCATTCTTGTTTGTTCTGCTTGTGGATCCTTGTTGCCTCGGGGCTTGATAAGACAAACACAGGCATGTTTAAAAAGCTTGTTTTTCATTTGGTAAATATGCAGTTGGAATGCCAAAACCCTTTTTGTCCACCGTCCACCACACCAGGCTGCATATTTTCGATTCTTTCCACCAAAAAAAAAACTGGCATTGTTCCTGACCCTTTCTCTGCACAGCCACTGTTTATCATTCATTCTTGCTTTTCCTCAAAAAGATAAAAAAAAAAAATAAAAAAATCTCTGTTTTCCTCAGTATATGTCTAGCCTCTCATCCTCTTCTCCTTTTCACTATCTCTGTCACTACATTCCTCTCCCAGTGTGTCCCGCGGGGTGGAGAGAACGAGTGGTTTTAATTAGGTGAACATGTCTTAGCTCCAGGGGAACCAGAGATGGCACGGTGACATGAGGCCCGCCACGTAGGCACCCCGACCCAGGCGAGGAGAGCCTGATCAGGGGGCAGAGTACCTCATCTCAGCCTCTCTTACCCCTGGAGGGTCCCGGTGCACGCTTGGCCTCGGCGCGTTTCCCACATCTCTCCATCTTGTTTGTGTCAGTGTTACAGTGCGGGCTCCCATCAGCGGCAGTAATGGTGGTCTAATAGGGCACTCCAGTCCAGCCCGTGGACAGTAATGAGGACGGCTGCCAGCGAGGCACAATCGCCACTTGTGTTGCCAGTGCCTGTCTGTGACGCTTATATCAAGTAGGGAGCAACAGTCCCCTCCCTTCAGAACAGCCAGTCCCACCTCAACTCTGCCTTCACCTCCTATTCTTCAACAACACCTAGTTCTGAAAGGGAGTATTTGACCAAAATGAATCATGTCTGTTAGTTTCAAATGGATTTCTGGAGAGCAAAAATGGCAGGAAGACATTGTAAGGTACACAGAGTTGTGTGATGGTGTGATATTACATAGAAATTACAGTGTGATATTACAAATAAATCAAGCTAATTATTTGCTAATCTTTTTCGATGACCTGGGTGGGAACCCCACTGGGCTTTGCCAAATTATTTCAGGGTGTGCCTGTGTCTTGAAAGAAATGCCAAATGTTGTTATTCTGGGGGTGGCAGTTGAGAAAAGGTTGAGAAACACATAGAGCACCATGCAGCCTTAAATCATGTTCATCAACACATCAAAATTGGCAAAACAGTCACAGTCCAAAGGCGCTCTTAAACTGGGCAGTGGGGGTCTGCATGCACATTTGAGGGGCAGCTTGTCTTTGAGTTAAACTCCGCCCCTGCAGCAGTGTTTCATGAGCTGAGTGATGTCACAGGGTTTAAACACAGTTAATATAGTTATCAGCACAAACTCACTTTTTTTATAGTTTTAGGCCACAAAGGAGAACATTGATTGCAACAAAAATGGCAAAACACTTGACTGGGAACAGTAGAGAATTATATTCATACATTACGTAAATTTTACATTCAGTCTCAATTTGATGCTTTAAACAGGGGCAGGTGGATCCAATGGATTTCAATGGACATATAGTTCTAGTATTTTCGACAAGCCACCACCCCACTGTTTGCACCACAACTTTGACTTCCAGCAGATAGCCCATTCAAACGGAGAAAGCTCAAAACTTCATATAAAGCTGCAGCTAAAAGGTTATTGTTTGCTCTAAAGGATATAGAAAAATCTGAAATGTAGAATTTTTCAAAGCAAAATATAAAACTTTGCATTTATTTATTGCTTGATTGAAGGTCCTATATTACACAAAATTGACTCTTGTGGGCTTTTACATACCTGGAGTTGTGTTTTGCTTTATTCACATGTTTTAGTAATCCTTTATTATCAGTTTGTCTACATCCCCAAAGTTCAAAATGCTGAGTTCCACCTTGTGAAGTGGTAGATTTCAAGTCAACAGCTTCTCTTTACTTTTTGTTTAGCAGAGATTGGAAATTCTAGAATTGAAATCATCTAAATGATTCTAGTGAAGGTGTATGGAGTTAAAAAAAAAAGAAAAAACATAGTGTAGCACTTCCTGTATTACTGCATGACATCACCAGGAGGAGCAGTGTTCCATTTGAGAGAAGAACTCAGTCTAAATATGCAGTGTTTCCCTGTTAAGCATGTGTGACTGAAACAAAACACAACTCCAGGTATGTTTTTGGTGAGAAAACAAATTTATAACATAGATCAGAAAATGGTGTAACATTTGCCCTTTAAACAACAACAAATTTAGCATTTCAAACAAGAGCAATGCTGACCTCAAGCCTGAAACCATTGTCTAAATGTCCTATTACACAACCAACAAATCTTCACAAAAGGCCAATGCATAGAAACAGCTCCTCTTGCTCTGGGCACTACTGTATATGAAACAACAAGTCCCACCTTATTCCCCCTTCACTCTCTATCCTTTCCTCTATCCATCCTGTGCTAATTCCATCAGTCACCCTTTCCATTGTAAGTAATGTCAAAGTCTTTGTGGGAGTCTGGCCTGGGGGTAAGCCTGTGTGCACTTCTCAGAGATACCCCAGTGGTGATAGTCAAGGGGGGTACAATTACATTTGAACCTTGAGAAGAAGACGAAGCAGAGTACTTATATTGGCCCTTTCATCTCCTCTCCCCTCTCTTTCTCCTTCTGTTCCTATCTATCTTCATTAGAATCGCAGTGAGGCTGTATTTAGCGTTCTCGGAGAGCTTCTGTGGCGTGCCCGCGGGTTGGTGTGATAAAGTTAAAATCCTGCCCGCACACCCACGCGCCCCTGTCAGTTCTGGTACGTGACGCGACTCTCTACGTATACGCACACACACCCGTAGGCTACAGGATCTAATGAGGACACTAGTCAAGAGCAAGGGTTACCATAACAAGCCCCGCACACTGTCTGCCCATGTGCGTGCTGGCATGACTTCAGCGCACACATATCGGCTACAGCTGGGTTGGCCTTATCAACTAAAAATGCTTTGAAGCTGTAAAGGTACCATTAGCTGGGCTTCAGTATGAGGAAGAAGATAGTGAAGGTGAAATGGGGTGAGATAGTACAGCACCAAAACGCACATAGAGTTCACTTTCATGTTAAAGTTTAGCAGTCAACAATACTGAACAAAACCTTATGCCTGGCTTCCTTGATTAGCAAACTCAAATTTTTACATGCTGTTTCCTCATCAAAAACATACCTGGAGTTGTGTTTTGTTTCATTCAAGCACATTTAATACACAAACCTGCAAACAGAAAACACTCTGTTCCACCTTGTGATGTCATGTGGTAATACAGAAAGTGCTCTACTTTGTTTTGGCAAAAGGACAAATTCAATTTGCCCTGACTGATTATGCTAATCTGACCCACACTCAGTGCAGTGCAGTGGGCCTAGCTAACGAACAGAAACCGTAAACAAGAAGGTGTGTTAGTTTCAGAGTAGTTTCATTGTAGTTAGCTTCTCCCTTTAGGCAGATATACGGTAGTGTTCATCAGTATTCTGACCAGAACTGACGAAGCAGCTTGGGTGAGCTGTGAAATGCTTTCGACCAAAATAAACTTTTGTCCAGTTGACAAATTGAAAATGGATTCTACTAGCCAGGCTGGCGCCACCTAGTGCCTCTGCTCAGTTTCATTTCTTTCCAGTGACTAGTTCAGGAATTGGGAATACACTAGACGGTTTGCAAGAACCCCAGAAGTGCGAGTCCGGGCACCAGCCGCTCAGCGAAGAGTCATTCATTCTGTTTTGGCAACGATTCCCGAGACTGAGGATTTAAAGACGGAACAAAGAGAATATTTGGTGAATTTTATCAAGGGGAAAGACGTTATTGCCCCTCTTCATATGAGATTTGGGAAAAGCTTAATATACCAGTTAGCCTCGTTAGCGGCACATTACATACATCCCGACCAAATAGCAGCGATTGTTAAAAAATTTAAAAAAGTACCTGCCCACCTTCGAGCGAACAAATTCTAATGCCGTGAGGTCAGACGGTTTCCACGAAGTGAAACTGGCTGATGAATCAGGTTAGGATTCTACCTGGATGATTGAGGGATTTTACACATATCTACTTAGTTTTTTAAACTCTATACCCCTTCACTACAATCATGTGGATAATTTCAGCCCTCGAATTGCCAATCTCTACTGAACTAAATGTAAAAGGCAGCTGTTGGAAACTACCATTTCATGACATCACAAGGTGGAACAGAATATTTTGAGCTACGAAGACCTGATAATGCAGGATTACTCGTGAATATGCGAATGAAACAAAACAAGTACAGGTATGTTTTTGATGAGGTAACAACATTTTAACAAGTCTAAGCCTGGGAAAATGATGAGTATGTACAGTTCTTATGTCACTCAATCAAAATGCTAATAATTGCATTGCAGATGATTTTTTATGTAACCCTTATAGATAAAACATAAATAATTCATGGGAAGGATGTGACTAATACAAGCGTATGGTGGCAATATTATATGTAAAAATATAATGCTGCTTCCTTTAACATGATTACGATAAATTACTAATTTCCTGTGTGAGAAATGGCCCATGTGACAGAGAAACACAGCACTCACATGTTCAATATGTAACATCCCCACGATGCATTGCAATGTGAGAGTAATTCATACATTTGATATGAAGGCCACTCTACATTACAGAACATTGTAGACAGTGATGGGAAGAATACTCTGAAAATGTATTTAGTTACAGAATACCTACATTAAAATATATTTTGTAATGTATTCTGACACATGAGCAGAGTACTAGTGTATTCTGAATATTTAGAATACTTTCACACAGAGTTGCATCTAAATTATAGTGTAAAGATGCAACATATGATCAAACAGCTCTATATTTGTTTCACAGTTTGTTATATATTCATTTATCACTTATCAGAGAAGGAAAAATCACTCATGTCCTCACCACAAAAGCTGTGTTTTATATTTATACTGTATGTCACTAATTATGTGAAGTTTGAAGGCTAAATTGTGTGACGTACCACCATGTATTCCTCTGTTTTCAGAAAAAGTAACTGTATTATGAACACAACCAAATGAAAGAGTAACTGAACCTGAATACACAAAATTACACACTGATTGTAGATTAAAAATATACTATTGTATTTTCTATCTACATATCTCTCTCTCTCTCTCACACACACACACACACACACACACCTAAGACCACACAGTCACTGCCCTCTGTCCCCTCTGCTCTGTGCAAACTCCCTGAGCTTCATTACTCTGTATAACTGGGCCTTGTTAATTCCTACTTTAATGGCTTCCCTTGGATTTAGAAGTGGCTCTATGGGGGACAGAGTTCAGCTCACTCCAAAATGCAACAGAAAAGTACAAGGGCTGGAACATTGCCCAAATGTATGGATTCAAACGGAATATCCTGCTCCATTAAGCTGGCGATCAACATTAACACACTTGAGATAATATATAACTGATTGACATGATGCAAATGCAAATATTTTAACTTTACATGTTGTTTTTAGCATGATTCCTTCACCCCCCTTGGTGCTGCTATATGCTAAACTGAAACAGATTGACAGGCTTGTGGCAGTCAGTGCAATCTTCAAACCAAACATACAGCAATCCAAGCTGCTATCTATGAGCGACTCCTAGATAGCAACACTCTGGAATGGGGAGAGCAGATACGCATTACTCATAATGTGTTATAAAACCATTAATGGGTCTGTATTGCACGAACAGGATTCTAGTGAGCTTTAAGCCACCTTATAATTCTGTTACCTCATAAAAACATACTTCGAGAAGTTGCTGGTTTCATTCACACATCTCTGAGTAAGCCTTATTATTAGTCTGTCTACATTTCCAAAGGTCAAGACGCTCAGTTCCACCTTGTGATGACAGGAAGTGGTAGTTTTCAAGTTACAAATATCAAGATAGATACGATTAGATAAGATTAGATAAGATTAGATAAATTAGATAAGATTAGATAAGATTAGATAGATAGATAGAGTTCATTTCATTTATTTATTTGTTTGAGCCAGGTACAACAAGTTTCAATGTACATAAATACATACATACATACATACATACATATACGCATTATAGATATCCAGTACGTATACTCAATACAAATGTTTATACACACATATGCATAACACACATATACATACATGCAGAAACATATTTTCGTTTATGGTCGTACAAACTGATAATAATGTTAATCTAGGCACAAAGTTTATCGTTTATGATCGTACAAAATAAACAGTACTGAGAAAGAAAAAATTAGGGATTTTTTTTGTTTTTGTTTATGGTTGTACAAACTAAGAATATTACTGACGAAGACGAGATAGATAGATAGACCTTTATTAGATAGACCTTTTTTTATTTTTTTCACAGACACTGTCAAACATAGATACAAACAATAAAGACAAATGGACACAGGACAGGAACACACAGATGCTGGTGAAGATCCAGATTACTGTTGGCTGGTGAGAGCAGTGATGGCAGAAGGGACTCGAATTGGATTGAACCACAAATCTGCCCTTTTTAATTTGTATGGGAAATCTCTGTTAAGTTGGTTTTACTTTCAGTACAGTGAAAAACCACTGCATTAGTTGCTGGTATGACAAAATCAATCAAGATACTAGTTTTCACACTGTTTTTTCAAAATCGATAGAAAAGTATATGTAATGTTCCCACGCAGCATCATGGCCTATTAGAACAGTTCATATTGTACAGTGGATATTTACTCCTCAGCACAACAGGCCCCTCGCACACCCTTTGTTTGCACCATCATATTTTCGCAGCAGGTGCACTTTTTGGGGCTGCTTGTCTGAGCTCTAATTGAGAAATCGATGCAGATATTCTTCTGTTTGCTCATTAAATCTACCACCTGGACTGCTTCAACACACTCGCCAGAATCATCCGCTGATTCAAATGCATCTCACGGCTGTTTTTTGGTCCAGAAATGTCAAAGGAAGCGCCGGATCTGCTCACGCTCCATAACAGCGGTGCCATAGCTGACCTTTTCCCTCCATCAATGTCAGTGTCACTCATAGCATGTCATGTTAGCAGGGAGACAACATACACCTGCAGGAGCCAATAGAAAGACAGTGCGCTGCCAGACCTAAACAGAAACAACCTTTTGAATGGAGATCAAACTGTCATTTTCTCATGTCTGTGTTGATCTATCAGTGCCCTGTTAGTAAATTTGGCAACCACGAGACATCATTTGGTTCAAACCTGTGCTCATTTCCAAGGTGTAAAATACTGACAGAGCTCTTTATTTATCACAGATAGACACAGCAGAATTGAAGGAAAAATATATAGCATGTAATAAGTCTGGTTTGTTTCCTTTCCAACCATATCTGATTTATTTGTTGTAGACTATTTCATCTACTCTTATCCAAAGTTTACACTTTGGACAATAGCTGAAAGAAAGTGTGTTATTTCTTAAAGCGGTGTTGTGACATATGTCTGTGAAAAGTGCTTTATAAAGACTTACTTACTTTTTGTAGTTCAGGAGAAATGCTAAATGCCAGAAGTCATCTTGTCAACACAGAATGCATGCATGGAGCTTTGAAGCCATTCTAATGTCCTGTTCACACAGGGTCAGTTTTGCCTAGGGTCCCTTGGTAAATAATTACATATGTCATGTATGTTTCTAGTCCTGTGTGAATCATCCATGTCTGTAAAAATGTCTGTAAACTGGTCTGTTTTCTGTTGAAGCTAATAGAGATTGAACATGTCTCTACAGCCCATTTTAGGTCCAAATATGAACTAAATCAACATGTATTCTCCATGGAGTATGCTCTAATCCATTTATTTATTTTTTTTGCTACAAGTACAAAGTAACAAACATAAATCCGACGTGACTGGGATTACTTTTAGTGCAAAGTTTGTAAAGTTCGCAAATGGATTAAAAGAGATAGACTGAGGCTGTTTCATAAGAAATCTGATCGTGTGGATGTCATTGTGATCGCCGATTGCATCAGTGCGGTAAGAAACACGGTGTTTGATGCTACAGTGCAGGTGAATTTTCTTAAAAACAAACTTAAAATAAAAGCAAAAAGGTCTTGTTTCTGTGTTTATAAGTCTGCCATATCCAGAATAAAATCCCTAAAAACAGGTGGTTTACTGACATTTCTGATCCGATGCAAATGTACACAAAAAATACAGACGTTGTGGGGTAGTTTCAATTTCACAGATGTAAGCAAAACGAATCCTGTGCGAAAAGGGTTTAAGCTTAAGATCTATTCTAGACAATTAAGTACTGTTTACATGGCATAGGCTACTTGTGAAGACATGAAACAAATGCATTATGTTTTTTCATAATCTGCTAACTTGTTGAAATCATGTTAACATTATGTGAATGAACAATCAAGTTTAAGACCGCAGATTTGGTATAACTATGGACCATTTTGTTTAAAAAATTGTCTGTGAATATAATTTCCCAAAAAAGATGAGTCTCAATCTAATTTACTGTTGAAATGACAGAGAGGGATGTGCAATTTGGACAAAAATGAATATCTTGATATTCAGACAAATGACATCAATCAGGAATGTGCTAAAGCATGACTAATTGAGGTTTAAGTATCAAACAAATGTGAAATGACAGCAAAATTATCCTTTTTTATTTTTTTGTTTTTCGTCTGCCTATTTTGCAGCATTTTGAGGATGTTTTTATTATAAATGATATACCCCAGTGTTGAAATTTGACATGCCTTCAAATATTATTCACAGTATTACCAGTATGTAAATACTGGGATGTATGTGTTGTGTTGATTCATTGGTTTATAATGGACAACTAAGGATTTAGGAATTGTGAGGATGTGCATGGGATAACAGCAGAAAAGAAAAGTGAGTTTGCTTATTTTGTTTTTTGTTTTATAGGACTACATTTATACAATACTCCATGCAACTGTACAACAACTCTCCTATGTAATATATAACCCTATGTCCTGTCAATCACTATTTCATTTTTGCAGTGTTTCTCTGACCTCTGTATACAGCCAGGAAGTATTTTGTATTACTATATATTTCTATATTTAATTTTTACTTGTACATATACATTTGTTTAATTATACCTTATTTGCTTTTGCTTTTTGCTACTTATTTAGAATTTATTATCACCATTTATATTTTTGTGGTTAATAATTATCAGTATTGTGATGTATGCGCTACTGTGTCCAAACTGTTTTTCTTGTGGATTAATGAAGTTTGTCAAAGTCTAAGTTTATATTTAAACATAAAAACTTATGATTCACAGGTTGTGAGTGCAGAGTGAGACAAAGTTTTGAGAGCTTTTGCCACGCCAACTTTTTAGTCCATTAATCCATCTGCAAGACTTCCTCTTCCTCTTTCGTCAACCAAGAATTTCTTTAGTCGACTACAGTCATAACTAGAAAAGCACTCAGGAGCGCAGACCTCCGCCAAGGACTACCCCCATTTTTTATATAAATTGCGATAAAATCAGTCTTCTGGATCAGATCCGGATCAGCCTTTGGAATATGAAAGAGGATCCCATTGTCCATCCCTGAGTCAAATTTCATGGGGTTTGGTCAATAATTAACCGAGATATTGAGAAACAAAATTTTTGGCCCCATTTACCACAATGTTAACTAAAATTTCAAAGTGATCCAGAATCCAGGATTTCTTCCGGATCACCCCCAAAATGAAATCAGTTCTTCCTTTTCACATTTCCAACAAATCCTGAAAATTTCATCAAAATCGGTCCATAACTTTTTGAGTTATGTTGCTAACAGACAAACAAACAAACAAACAAACAGACAAACGCCGGCAAAAACATAACCTCCTTGGCGGAGGTAATAAATATATTCCCCACCTCTGCTGGCCACAGAAAACTTAAAGATAATTCTATGACAATTGCTACAAGACAGCTGAACAATATGTTCAGTGAATGAAGACAGATCCATGTTTTGACTACAAATGTAAGGTCTTTAAAACTCCACAATTCAGAGAAACCCTGCAATCTGCTCTTGCCAAGTGCAATTCATTCTGACACTTATGTTTAACAACTTGTGCATCTGTTCTATTGCATTTGGAGAAATCAGTAAAAACAGCTCAATGTGCCAAAGAGAGAGGGCCTCGCCATTCAATCGTATTTGATCATAGAAAGCTTTTTTTGTATTTGATCATAGAAAGCAATCAATAAACTATAACAGTGTTTCCCTATTAATCTCACATCCAAATCAATTCAGTTGGTTTTCCCATACGTACAAATGCAGGTAACGAGATTGTACACACACAATAGACGGTGAGCGCTAACTGCACAATTACCCATTCAGTACTGGGCACTCACTCACAGATATAAACGAGCTGTCAGAAAGCCATGGAAAAAAAGGCAAATTGGATTGAGGGAAAAAATGAACAAGCATTTTGTCGTTTGGGTCAATACTAACACCATGGATTGTGAGTTTTACATAAAATCTACTTAGGCTTTGACAATAGGCAATCCACGCAGCTTTTGGGACAGGGAAATACAATTGCAGTTGTTTCGCGCTCCCTCTTGGTTCAAATTTAAGTAAACATATTCTCAAGCACGGTTATAAAATGGTAAGAAATGGAGGAAGGGCCTACCGGGGCTGCTCTGCTGAAATGGGCTGAAAACAGATGTGATCATTGCAGTCTCAAATCACATTCTCGGGAACGTGGGACTCAGAAGCAGAGGGGAATTAAAGCGTTTTCAAGGTCAAACCAGGCTATGCAAAGAATACGAATAAAAGGCATTTACCAGATTGATGGGAAAAGTACTAAATAGTAGGTGAGCACTACACGCATACAGAACGCTACAGAATAATCGCTGAAGTTGCACACAAGTGAAACCCAAAAAGTGTCAAAAACATGAAAAAAGCTAAGATTTCTCAAACTTTCAAAGGCTGCTGTAGATTTGAGAGTGACAATTTCACAAAATATGTTGACAGAGATTTGTCACTACATCTGTCAAAACGCTGAAAAGATAAACCACCATCTCCTAAAAAGCAAAAATACCCCTGGCAACTAATGCATATTCAGGAATTTGAGTATATGAGTGAAACTTTATCTTGGCTTTAGATTCAGTAGTGACCTTGAAAGGGAATTCTTATGACAGTTTGTTAAATGTTCTTCAAATTTAAATGTTTGCATCAGTCATAGGTGCTTGTGGAAAATTTGGTTGTTTTAAACTGCATTATGTATTATTCCCCACTTCATACTATATAAGTTTGTAGTTGGCTGCCCTGAGGTCTGCTAATAAGAAGAAAGCTGTGATTACGTGCACTTACCTTTAGTCATACAGGCTAGAACAGGGGTCACCAAACTTTTTTTTCTCTGGGGGCCACATTATCACTTGGAAGCCGGGGTCAGTTAGGCCATGTAACAGAATTGTATGACCCTGACCCTGACGACGCAGATTATATTCTTTGAAAACCGTCACACTTTCTTTACGTATCAGACAAACTGCACGGTCCTTACACTGAACAAAAAAATTAATCGGTCGTCCACTGTTCTTTGAAAACTTGGCACTCTCTGTCAACTTTTTGTACTTTAACATGAGCCATTTTGCTGTCCTGAACTGCACTACAGAACTCAGAGCGTGCGTCGACTGTCACTGTTTGATCTCGAGCTTGTGAGGTAATGAAAATTTGGCGGCAAATGCAAATACGTCATATAGTTATTTAAATATAACTATAAATACTTCATATAAATATCCTTATTTTATTGAAAAAATATCAACAAAATTCAAGATGCAGACATGTTATTATTTTCCAAAAAGTAATAAAAAAAATAGGCCATGACAAGTTTTGAGGATTGCGTCATAAGGCCAGTTCAAGTGGTGGGGTCAGAGGGGTTGGGGGCCGGTCAAAGGGGCATGGAGGGTCGGAGTCTGCCCGCGGGCCTTAGTTTGATGACCCCTATGTAGACTAAAGAGACAAGTATTTAATGAGGTTTGAGACAGGTGGGTACCAACCGTAGACTGTATAAAGAAGTGGACTAAGCTCACGGTGTTAGCAGTTATACGAACGAATTTGAGGCCAGGTCCAGATTAGAAAGAGGGATTTGTTTATGGACCAAAATGGCAAAATAAAAACACCAGGATCGTGTAGAGAGGGTTAATACGAACATTTTAAGACCACAATGATGAACCTTACAGTCACAGTTACAGAGAGAGAATTTTCAATGTAAAGTCAATTGGAGACAGATCCGATGAAGCCTGAAGCACCCCCAGGCTCACATCCTACTTGGAATGCTACTAATACTATGTCCATTTATATATATATAGTCTAGGCTGGGTACCAACTGAACTTGCAGCATTTTTTAGGTTTTAAAACCTTTCAGAGTACAGCATATGCCATAAAATAAGTTATATTCTGAAAGGCTATATTGTAGAGTAGAACTATGCATTAACATAACCATTTCTTATTGTTGAATAAAGTGAACAGAATTGGTCTATTTGAACAAAGCCTGTTTATCATCTTCGACTTGTTTCTTTTCTTTCTTTGGATTTCTTTTCTTTTTTTATGCCAACTCGTTTGACGTCAAATCAAATACTTTGTCCCTAGACTCTTCCGTTAGCATGAAAACAATAGTATGAGTCATCATTTTGAAGGTCCGACAATACATAACACATGGAACACACATGGGGGAGCCTGTGAGCGCTGGCTATGAATAATATATGGGTGTTATAAGACAAAAGTGAATTAAGCTTTGCACATAGAAAAACACAGTGGCTGTAGCAGACAGTAGCAGGTGCTCACTGCTGGAAGTGGATGAAGACAGATGAGCAGTGATCATTCTCATTAAACCAGTGATGAGCTCCTGTGAAGACATACACCTGGACCACAACACACCTGGGGAGACAAAGAGAGAGACTGTGCATGTTTGAACTGCACAGGAAAGAAGAAAGAAAGAAAGGATAAAATATGCACAAGTAAAGAAACCAGTGAAGTGAGTGTTTACTGGGATTGGAGAAGTGCATAAAAAACACAGATTTGAAGATTTGTCCTTGAAATCGCTGCATAAGTGCAAAAACAAGACTTCAAGGATGAGAATTTCTAAGATGCTCCCATTCATTAAAGTGAAAAAGACCAAATTTTGCAAATTTGATGCCATATTTATGAGTTTTAAAGTTTTAGCTTGTTAGGCTGATGTGCGTGGATTTGATGCTGCACGACAATTAAGAAGGCATTCCACTGTGACGAAAAATAACTTCATACTTTTATTATTTTAATTAGACATTCCATAGAAGGAACAGTATTTTATTTCCACCAATACAAGTTTTTTCATATGTTGTTTCTGTATCTATGTAGACTCATGTTTACAAGTATAAATATGTATAAATATGTATAAAAACAAGTCTATTACCATATTTTCCAGACTACTAAGCGCACCTGAATATAAGTCACATCAACTAAATTTTAACTACATTTCAAAATCATACATATATAGGCTGCACCTGAATATAAGCCGCAGGTGTCCACGTCTTCAAGAATGTTGAAGGAAGCCATCTGCTTTTAGCGCTTCTGAAAGCTTTTGTCGTCTTTTTGCACTGAGTCAGTTCGTCACGCTGCCATCGCCAAAATCTGACCATCAACTCATTGATGCCGAGTTCATGTGCAGCAGCTCTGTTTCCTTCTTCCACAGCCACATCAATCAGCATTAACTTAAAAGCTGCATCATCTGTATTTCTTCGTGTGTTTTTCATGAGGAGGGTGTGTGTATGAATACGGCTGTTGTGATTAAGGAATTTCTCTTCGGTGCAGTATAGAGGCTCAACAGTGCGATATGATGATATCGCATCCCCTCCTCCACCCCCATCCCCCGGAGTTACAATATTTCCAGCGGCACCGAAAACTCTCCAATGATGAGCTTGTTGCGCAGATGCACTTGTACCTTGGTTGTCGCGCGGATATAGCTGTGGAGCATGGGAGAAGAAACATTTGGCTTTGGAACAAGTGCCGCATCTCTCCAGCTCTCACTGTGGCAGCTCGGGTTAGAGTCCTGCACTGTTTGGGTACCCGCAGACTTAAGAGAGAGAGCCCTAGCACGAGCACGCAAGGCAGGTATCCGCAAAGCACGATCGGGCAACGGCTGCACTTAACTCCGTGTGGCGCGGAGCTCTGTGGCGGTCCTTTCGTCTGCTGTCACCAGACGGTCTATGCGGGCGCATCTTAGTCCTAAACTAATCCTGGGCTAGTTCTGGGTTAGTCCTGGGTTTTCATGGGCACGGGCGATAAGGGGCGGGTGCAGGTCTCTAAAGATGGACCCGTGCAGGACTCTGGGTCGGGTCACGTTGGTCACATGCGGTGATCGTGGTGGCCCAACATTGCGACAGCCCTATGCATGAAGCGCAAAATAACTGTTCAAAACACAATCAAACAGCATCTTCTTCAGTGCATCACCCCCGTCTCTCCTCTCGCTCTACTGTGCATGACTCCTGCACAAAGAGCCTCTGTCCTGTCTGCATCAAGTCAGTGTCTTGTAGGATTTCAGTAGATTTCAATCTCTCTCGGGGGGCTAGGCTAATTCTATCAATCACTTCTATGAGTGGATGTCCGGCTACTGCAGCTTGAGACGTTTCTTTTCATCATTTACACATATGGGTAAGACGTATCCCCCTCACTAACGTTAATTTAGCATCATAACTTATTTTATCACACAGCGATAATCAATTTGAGTGCACTGACAATATCACTAGCTAGTGTAACAACTTCATGTTAACCCTAGATCCACGTGTTACCCGCACAGACCGAGGCGTTTTCTGCACTCAGGCTGCACGTATCTGCTATTTTGCCAAACCATAGAGCAGGGGTTGGCAACCCAAAATGCTCAAAGAGCCATATTGGCCCAAAAAAACAAAAACCATACCTGCCCGGAGCCGCAAAAAATTAAAAGCCTTATATAAGCCTAATATGAAGGCAACATAGGCTGTCAGTGTATTAGCTATATAAGCCGACAATTAAAATGACTAAGTAGGCTACAAATACAAAATGAGCTTTCATGATTACACAAACCTCTTTTGCGACCCTCTCATACTCATGCACCGTCTGTAGCCGCTGAAATCAGGTGGTTAGTGTTTATTGCTTTGTCATTTAGGCCCCGTTTACACGTACACGGGTATTTTAAAAACTGAGACATTTCCCTTGGTTTGTTCACATCGTTTACACACAAACGGCAAATTCGCCTCTGAAAACAAATCTTTCTAAAAACTCCAGCTAGAGTGGAGATTTTGGAAAACTCCGGTTTCACGTTTGCGTGTAAACTGAGATAAACAGAGTTTTAGGAGCTGACGCACTGAAAGTGCGACCGACGTTTACCTGTTGCTTTGACGATGATGATGGAAGCATTCAGAGCAGCAGTCGCATTTCTTCTGATCGTGCATAGGAGCACTCAGAAAACAGCAGCATGTACAACTTTGTACGCAACTCACAGCACCACACCACTCGGAGCAGAAGCTCTGAGCCTGGGCAACAGCGCCAAACACACGGGGCAGTCAGCGCGCAGCCCCTCAAGACGGGGCTGGGGTCGAGTGTTGGTCAGATTGTCCAGAGGCTTCATCCTCCGTGTACTGGTTCCAGACTGGGGCGAGCAAGACCAGAACAAAGAACTGGGTCCGAGTGCTTCAGTGCAGTCATCTGTGCGCTGGTTCCGTGAGGGAAAAGCGAGAATGCGCTGTGGACCACAGGTCCGGGCGGGCTGCTCCGGTCCTCCGCGCTCGACCGCGGCTGATTCCGAGGTGGTGCAGCATCCGGACGGAAGCTTGAATCCCGTTTGGTTCGTTATATGTTGTTCTGAGCGTCCGTCTGAAACGTGTTTTTTTGTTTTTTGTTTTTTTCAGGGAAAGCGCTTCTCAGGTGGAGGCACCGGACACCACCCCTGCTTCAGCTCATCTATTTGTTCTGCTGAAACACTTTTCATGTGTTTCATTTGCACAGCTGATGGATCAGATCCATGACCAGAGATGAACAAGGGTTTTACCCCTAAAGAAACCATATTAAAACAACAACCAAAAAAATCATCCCTTTTCCATTTTCACTCATTTTTCAAAAAGCTTCAGGGAGTCACTAGGGAAGTGTTAAAGAGCCGTGGGTTGCCGACCCCTGCCATAGACCATATATATGAATGGACAATGTGCCAAACAAAGACTCCATCCATATATTTGCAGCATTGTCTTATTGGCAGCAGGATTCAAAATGTGAGAAAAAAGTAGCGGCTTATAATTCGGAAATTACGGTATGTCTATTTTATCCTGTAGTCATTCCAACCTTTGGATCAGGACCCAAGCTTTGGTTTTCCAATATTCTCATAGGGACCCCCTGCTCAGGTAGGTGAAGAATATATCACCATTGTATCCACAGGTACAATGATGTCACTGGAGTAAAAATGTTGAGAACCACTAGATGAAAACTACTTGACTTGATGCATTATTCCGTTATTGAAACACCCATATCACTATGATCATCTGATATATTGTTATAACCTATAAAACATCATCATGGAACATTTTCTCATATGTTTTCAATACAGCTCTAAAGATGTAGATCCATTTGATATGCCAGACTGAGATAAAAAGTCCATATCAAAACGCTTTTAAAAGGAAAACTGCTGCGCCGATGGGTCAGTCACGCCAATTCATGTTTCTCCCCATTACAAGATATATTCCTTATCAACTGCACTAGACGCCTTCATCCCACAACCTGCGGACCTCCTCACTAGGGAATACATTCACATTTACACACACGCTTTATCTACAATGGACTTCTTTGAATGATTTTCGCTATAGCCCTTTTAACATACACTGCTGAGCCTGTATTCACTGTATAATGGTGATGAGCTTGGATATTTGTTTTTCAGAGATACGCAGCACGACGAAAAATATATTTACTGACACCATCTGTGGCAATCCGGGCCCATGCATTGAAACAAGACTTCAGTAGGAGACGGCTGCTCTGAACTTATCCTTTTTAGCAGCCCCAGTGAATCCAATTATACATACGTCTGTTTACATGAATGAACTTTCAGATTAAGAAAGCTTGTAAAATGTAAAATGCGTGTCCATGTGGGCTCAAATCACCATAGATCGCAAGATACTTTTCATGAGGGAATATGTTGGCATGTGAAAAAATGCTGTTAAATATGTAATTATCATGTAAGTAAAAGTGGTCTGTAACATGAATACATGGGTGATGGAAGGGGCCTGAATGAGAGGTTTGGCAAATGCAAAGATTTAGTTTCCATCGCGACACATTTTTACACAAACTGTTACCTTACCATTTTATATAGAAACAGTACTGCTGGTGTAGCAGCAGGTAGTAGCAGTAGTTGTGGTAGTAAATTGCTGGCTTGTTGTGATGGTAAAAATCACGTTATAGTTGTCAGTGTTGGGAGTAACGTGTTATAAAAGTAATGAATTACTGTAATGCATTGCTTTTTGCTGTAACGCAGTAATGTAAGACATTACAAAAAAATAGTAATAATTTACTCGGTACAAATGTCAGTAACGCGTGTCACAATGCTTCTGTAACCTGGATTGAAGTGGTGGGTTTTTCTTCATACAAATTTGCTAAAATCACAGCGATATCAGCAGCGGTGAAACACCAGAGACGAGCCTGCGTAGACTTGTCGGGTGACCGCAAGCTAAAGGAACAGCGCAGAACTCCACTTCGACCTGGTTCAGTCCTGGTTCAGCTCTGGTTTAATCCTAGTTTAGTCCTGGTTTAGAACTAGTTTAGTCCTCGGTTCAGTCCTTGGTTTACACCTAGTTTAGTCCTGGTTCAGTTCTGGTTCAATTCTGGTTCAGTTGTGGTTCAGTCCAGGTTCAGCTCTGTTTCAGCTCTGGTTTCAGTTTTGTTTTAGTCCTGGTTTAGTCCTGGTTCAGTCCATATATGGCTCAAAAGTTTAGCATCTTCACAGTTAGAGTGAGAGTAACTTAAAAGTAATGCAATAGTAATGCCATGCCTTACATTTTAAATGCAGTAATATTGAAATGTAACTAATTACTTTGAAATGACAGTAACAAGTAATAAATAATGCATTACAGTTTTGAAGTAACTTGCTAAGAGTGGTAGTTGTAGCAATTGTAGCTCCTAACTCATTATCAATCACAGTAATAGCTGTGTCATCCCTCTGTGGTCCAGGTTGGTCCCATGGCAAGAGACGGTTATAGGGCTCATATTATGCAATGCTTTTATCTTTGTTATAATGTTGTTTCATCATCAAAAACATGCCTGGAGTTGTATTTTGTTTCATTCATGTTGCAAAAGTTTTCAGTTTGTCCAGGAAAGGGTAAAAGTAAAAGGCAGGGGACCAACTGGATGTCTTAAGAAGGAGAAGTTTATTTACCGTCAATAATATGGGCCCGGGGGTACATGAAAAGTCAACATAGTATGATTTCAAAAGTGAATATAGTATGATCTTTGAGTGTTCAAGCCTCTTTACTATGCTTCCAAAGAAGGACATTTATAAAGCAAGTGTGGTCAGATTGTCTGAAGGCCAGTAGGCACTGTAGACAGACACTGATGCTGATGCTGATGGTATGCCAAGGGAAGATCATGGTGTAAATATAGCTTATGTGAGTCAATATTAAGCTGAGATGTACATGAAAGATAAATTATAAAAATTTTCTTGCAAACTCCCACATATTTAGGCTTCTATAGAAAGCTCTCTGTTGCATGTTGTGATGTCATGTGGTAATACAGGAAGAGCCCTACTGTGTTTTTAAACTCCATACACCTTCATTAAAATCATTTGGATGATTTCAGTCCTGGAATTGCCAATCTCTACTGAACAAAGTGTAAGAGTAGGTACAGTAGCTGTTAACTTGAAAACTGCTGCTTCATGACATCACAGGGTGGAACTGATTTTGAGCTTTGGAGATGTAGACAGATTTATAGCAAAGGATTACTTGTAAGTGAAACAAAACACAAAAAACAACTCCAGGCATATATATATATATATTTTTTTTATAAACTTACAGCATTTTAACATGGCTTAAAGCTCACAAGAGTCACTTTGTGTACTGTAAGACCTTTAGAGTGAATACATTTGACCACTCATCCAAGTAGATTCTTCGTTTCTAACACAGCGCTGATAGGGACTGGCTAACATCCCTCTGAAGGACAATAACAACATCGATGAGGGGACTTCAATTGAAATCCCCTCCTGTGATCTTGTTGTCTGTTCTGTACGTTGATTGTGTTTTGTTCCAGACAAATGAAACATTAGCCTGTGTCTACATAATGCATGCACGTGTGTGAGACTGATAATAGGAGGCGGGGCCAGGATGGGCTGAGGAAGGCTAAATGGTTTGTTGATTGACGGACGCTGTCATCCAATTCCATTAGCTTGGCTCTAGCACACCTTGCCCGTTACTAATTTAATCTCTTCTCTGATAGAAAGTAATTTGGTTAAAAAGGCTCCTTATTAATATTTCCAGTATCATTCCAGTATCATCAGCCTCTTGATAGGCAGAGGAACTTTCATTACAGAGAGAAATTACAAAGCCAAGATGGAGGAAGACAGAGATATATGGGGCTATGGATGCAATAACCTGACTTTGTTAGATTCAATCAGCCGCTTGAATACAGAACTAGACAGAGCCATCGGCCACAACGCAAAAATAGCCCAAGGACAGAGAGGCTCAGCTCCTGTAGAACAAAGGGTCCTAAATGAGAGTCCAGATACGAGTCGGGCCTGGTACAGGGCAGGAATATAGAGTCTGTGATCGTCCTTTTAGAAGTTTGAGAGTTGGGGATGCTTGGGCAAACTTGAATCAAAGTGTTTAAATAAAATGTTTTGAGCCCTTGTTTAGTTTCTCATTTCAAGAAACAGAAATATTAAGCAATGATATCATGAGGTGTATAGAAAATGGATTCACAGCCAAAAAATGTCTTAATTTTAATTAAATGGAAAAAGATGACATAGTAATGAGGATTTATTTTATTTTTAATTTTTTTTAAGGACTGTATTTATGCTAGTCATAGGTGTTCAGGTCAGATGCAACTTTAAGAACCGATTCTTTGCACTGAATCAGAGGAGTCTGCTGAATCGGCCTCATGCAGGGGTAGGGGCAGGGTGGTCCTGAGGGCTACAGCCTGGAAGGACAGGGCCCCCAAGTTTTAAAACAAGTCTTTGGGATGATGAGGTTCTGGCCGGAGGAACATAGAGCGTCCAAAGGAGTGAGGGCAGACCAAGTCAATAATGTCCTGTATCCAGGGATGTAGCATCAAATACTGTTGTCTAAATGAAAACTTTTAGCATTTTAGAGGATTTTGTGAAGGGCGCTCAAAAGGTGAGGACACAAAGTTGAAAATCAATTCTATATTTTATAAGGAACCAGTGATGACATTATGAAACCGCAGTGAAGTGGGTTGTTTGGGGGGGGTTCCTGTTCAATTTTTTGCACAAGCTGAAGTTTTTGAAGAGTTGCCTTATTAAAACAAATAAATCAAGACTGGATAAAAGTATGCACGATCATCTCCAGTTCAGTCTTTGAGAACATTTGCTTCACTTTACAAATGTTTCTCAGGTGATGAGCAAAGCAGTTTCAGTTGAGTGCAATTTTCAAAACCCGGACAAGAATTTATCAAACAAATGTTGCTGTGTAATCAGATTGGTAAACTGCCCTGCCGAAACTTTCTCCAACATTTTTGAGACAACGGGAAGTATTTATATGGGCCTATAATTGCACAGTTTCAGTGGCTCAAGATTGGTCTTTTTAAGGATGGGGTTCACTACAGTACAGTTTTACAACCCAGGGTCCAAACACGTCAGAAGCCTTTAAAAACAAAGATGTTGGGCCAATGTCAACTGGACGGGTTGCAGGTTTCATCTTCTTCAATAAAAGCTGCACATCTTGTAGGCTGACTGGAGTGAATGTGGCCCAGGAGCACACGGGGCACACACTCTGTCTATGTTTATATTTGCCCTGGTGTCTTTCGGAACAAAAATGTCAGGAAACTGAAAGTACAGAGGCACTGGTAGAGCTGAAGGTGAAACAAGATTCTGAATGGTGTCAAAAAGGAATTTAGGATTCTTCTTATTACATAAAACAAGATTAGCAAAATGTGTGGATCAAGCATAATCTGTCATTTCATTTAAAGGTCCTATATTAAGAAAAAAAGACTCTTGTGGTTTTAAATGGTCTTATAATGTTGTTACCTCATCAAAAACATACCTGGAGTTGTGTTTTGTTTCATTCACACATGTTTGAGTAATGGTTTATAATTCTGTCTACATCTCCAAAGCTCAAAATGCTCTGTTCCACTTTGTGATGTCTGCTGTGGTAGATGTCAAGTTAACAGCTACCTTTTACTTTTTGTTCAATAGAGATTGGCAATTCCAGGGCTGAAATTATCATAGAAAAATCCTGCACACTGTCTTACTTGCAAATTCTGAGATTTATTAGGACAAACCATGCAACGTCTCGGCAATAGGCCTTCGTCAGGCAAACAGAATGAGGGCTCAGGTGGCCATCTTAAACAGGAGTGTGGCAAGCACCCAAGGGTGACAGGTCGTAAAGGAACAGTGTACCCAAAACACCATAATTCAAAAAAACAAAGACAATCAACATACAGTGTAATAATACTGATGTTGCCACTAGGACTAATATTTCATTAGTAGTATGTTGATTATCTTTGTTTTTTTAATGATAGTGTTTTGGGTGCACTGTTCCTTTACGACCTGTCACCCTTGGGTGCTTGTCACACCCTATGTAAGATGGCCACCTGAGCTCTTTCTGTTTTCTTGATGAAGGCCTAGTGCCAAAACGTTGCACGGTTTGTGCTAATAAATCTCACAATTTGCAAGTAAGACGATGTGCGGGATTTTTCTTTATGTTCTTCTCCTCCAACACACCCGTCTCAAGTAATTGATGTGCAAAGTTCTCATCCATTTATAGGGCTGAAATAATCTAAATGATGATAGTGAAACTGCATGGAGTTTAAAAACACATTTCCTGTATTGCCATGACATCACCAAGTGGAACGGAGTGTTTTCTGTTTGAGAAAAGAACAAAACACATCTCTGCGTATGTTTTTGAAGAGGAAACAACATTATGACATAGATCAGAAAAAAGCATGATATGGGCCCTTTAACTCCGTCAGTTGTGGTGACGACGATAATTGTGAAACTGAAACATACAGACATGGCCTTGTCAAGTCAGAAATCTAATCTCTCAAAATATGTCATATTCAAAGGCCAGCTATGGAGGGATTATCACACCACGTCACTTGGCACTCTACTGCACATGTCTCCTGCAGAAAGAGCCTCTGTCCTATCTGGTATCATGACAGTGTCTTGTAGGATTTCAGCAGATTTCAGACTCTCCCGGGGGCGGGGCTAGTTGTGTCCATCAGGTATGAGCGGATGTCCGGCTACTGAACTTTGAGGCATTTCTTCTCGTCATTTACACACTCATCTCCATTGAACGCATATGGGTTTAAAAAATGTGTCTATAGGCACAGAATAGTCCTGAATATATGAAGTTTTTGAGGTCAAGATTAACTTTAACAAAACTATATACATTTTTTTAGGATACATCTGATACTTCTCTGCCTTTTTCTAACCTGCTCTCAGGGCAGAAAGTTGTTATGGACCAAAGACACAAAGAGAATAAACAACTCTCACCACATTGCAACCCTTATACTTGCACATTTGTTTACTTATACATCAAAGGACTGAAAACCTTAAAGTGTATACAGCATATTTCCCATGTTTAAAATAAATAGAAAAACATGACCTGAATATTGGATCTTCCAGGGAAAAAAAAAAAAAAGAAAACATCCAATAAAAGATCCAAAAATGTAAACTCCAGGACAATGCATTAACATATCCACAGAAGTCTACCTGTGTCAGCCGAGATAGCCAGTGACCAAATATTGCTTTGTTCTTCCCCTGGAGATAGAACAGAGTTACAAAAACACACCTCGCTGGGAACACAATGTCTAAAAATGTAATGCGCTGGAACAGTCTGCAAGCTGCATCAACAAACATGGCACCAACACAACAGGACTCAAGCTAAAAAAGAAGTCACTACATCACTTAAATATCCACGATACAAATAGATATTGCATAAGAATAATACTACGTAATATTTTTGATGGAGGAGGCCTGGATTGTTCATCGGTATGGCTTTAGAAGTCCATGGATACAATGTGATGCCACCTGGCCAAGTTGAAGGTCAGATCTGTGGAAAGGCATGCAAGCTTTCAGTGTATGCTTGTATGTTTTCAAGGTATTTCAACAATAAAAACACATGTAGTTGAAGAAATGCTTGATGTTTACTTCTAGGTTGACAATAATTAAATAAAAAAAAAAAACTTCATTATTGCTTCAAACCATGCAGCATTCACAGCAGTTAAAATGTGCTGCTTTTACAATCGCAAAATGTACAAATTCACAAAAAATAATAATAATTATATTAAAAAGTAAAGTACCCCAGCTTTATAGGCTATGTTCAGACTGCAGGGCTTAATGCTCAATTTTGGATTTTTTTTGTGAAATCCAATTTTTTTGCAAGGTCATCCACATTTCCAATTAAATGCGACTTGTATGTGATCTCAAGTGTGAACTTTAAACGCCCCAAAAGTGTCCCGCATGCGCATTGGAGGACACGACGACGTCACGGTCTCAGTGTTTACGGAAGTCACCTAAACATGGGTGCGAGCATTGCGCACTTGGCCTTTTTAAAGCTGCTGTTGTACCGGAGCCAGAACATGTACAACTTACTTTTTTAAAGAGGTGATTGAGAAGGAGAAGGACGAGGTTTTTGGCCGTGGTGTTTTGTGGGGCAGTGACAGTGACATCAGTAGAAAGAAACGTGTGGGTGCGGAGTCGCAGCCAAGAGCGGTGGGATTGGCATGAGCTTCACTGCTTCACTGACACGGAGTTCATACACAATTTTCATATGACGAGAAGAACATTTGTGTATGTTTGTGAGAGCCTACTTGTACCACTCTCTCTTATTGATGAATGCGACGTGGCTATTCAGACTGAAGTCACATATGAAAAGATCGGATATGTATCGGTTTAAGGAGCACATATCCAAGTGTCCTGAGTCGTATTTGAAAAAATCGGATTTGTGATGTTCAGACTGTCATTAAAAGATCAGATATAGGTCGCATAGGGGCAAAAAAATCACTTCAGGCTGCACTCTGGATGTAGCCATAATGATATATAATTGTCAAAACAATCTAACATAACAAAGATAGAGGCAGGAGATAGATCCTCCATCAGAAAAGTTGCATAGTACACCTTTAAATTTGTATTATGTGAAAAAATGGTTAAGAAAGTGTCTGTACTGGAAGTGATTTCTGAGAAGGACAGCAGCATTTGTATTGCACACCTGGCTTTCACGGTTTGAGTATTAATTCTGACCCTCATTCCTGTGCCCCGACTTTGAGTTTGTCCGCTAGCGAGAATAATGAATTTTTAGCAGGTAATCACTAATTTCTGGCAGATTAAATTTGGAAAGCAGTCACTCTGTATCTGCTATGGCCCTGAAATGGAATTGCTTATGGTACAATTTTCAACTCAGGCACTGCTCCCCTGGCCACGAGTCTTACCTTTTGCTGCCCTGCCTCCCCCAGTCCCCCTCGGCGATGTGCGGAGCTGTCCCTTGCTCAATGACTGGCCCGCCCCCGGTCAAACCCATGGTCCGAGTACAGCCCGAGCGCTCCCTCCAACTCCAATGGCTGCCACATTTCTTCATCCGTCTGCCTGTCTCCTGGTGCCCCGGGCCACCCCTCTGCAGCGTCTCATCCCAGTCTTTTGGGATAAAGAGAATACAGGGGATCAGTTCTGCTCAGTGACCTTTGGAGGTGGCCTTCAATCTAAAGGTATGGCAGGGGAGGCAGAGCTTACAGAGATTTACCAGGGTTGCCTACGGGAGAGAGGAGATTTCCAGCCTCATGCTATTCTCTCACGGTGAAAGAGGGGAGAAGAAATAAAGGGATGGGGAAGAAAGAAAAGAAAGTGAATTAGACTTGGGCAGCTTTGAGGAGCGCTGACTATAGGAGATAAGAGGGGAAGAATAGTGTGAAGGGCCGCTGGGTCACAGCAGGGCACTGGGGAAAAGAGAATTCTGTATAGCCGCCTTTCAGATGACATCACAACATTCACAAGGTCCATAGGTTTTATGGGGATGGGGTAAGTAATACCATTAGGAAATGCACTGCATATTTGTGATATAGTGATATCATTGAGCAAATCAGTAAAATCTTTGTTCAAGGTTTGTGAGTTTTTCATCTTTTTATATATTATGAAACTACAGATGGTACACACACTTATGTCATCAGTCTGCTTTTATAGTTTTATATAATTCATAACCCTAGCCCTGTTCATCCCATGTGTTATGTCATGTAACATGGTGGCTCAGTGGCAAGGACTCTCGCCTCACAGCAAGAAGGTTTTCAGGTTCAATCCACACGCAGTTTCTCCCTGTGTCTGGATGTGTTTCCTCTGAGAACTTTGGTTTCCTCCATCAACTCAAATACAGGCACAGTTGTCAATAGATAATGCTCCAGCTGAGGATAGTCCTGACCAAGCCGTGTATCAGGAGGGGTCCTCGCACGCTGTACTGCAGAACCCACTGGTCCTGATGAGAAAGCCCAGCAGCACTGAACAATGATTCAAATGCAGAAGAGAAATTTCCCTATGGGGACAATAAAAGCTAACCATAACCTTATCTTTATGTTATAAGATAAGTTAAACCTGTTGCTCTCAATTTTCTTGATTTGTTTTTAAATTGTAATTGTCAAAGGTTTCTCTTTAAATACTTCATCTCAATAATTTAGCGACCCCATCACTGCATGATATGTGCTCTGTGACTGGTGAGACTGTTGTGTCTCAAGGGACCCATTAATGGCCACTTATTTTTTTGATTATTCTTTATGGGTTTCAGTTTCTTCTGTAGGGGCCATTGCGAGGACTCTTGGTCCTTCAAAAGGTGGACTATTATGTTTTATGAAGTTTGGAAAGTAAATCAGCTTGATTTTGTCACTCAGTAATAATACGGGCTAATATTATGTATAAACTTTGACGATAGTGTCTATAGATCCATTTGCATTTGCTCCTTGTCCAAACAACAATAAGAAGAACAATCAGTTCTCAGTATAGATGCCAACAGGAGACGAGCGTTTTAACCTTCACTTTACTCTCCAAAAAGGAAAGTGAATTAGACAGGGGCAGGTTGCAGACGGCGCTGAGTTGGGGCAGATAAGAGAGAAGAGGAGCGTGAAGAGCCTGCTGCTCACAGTAGGCCAGTGGTCATTTGTGGCACCACTGGAGATCTGACCACGAGGACTCAGACGGGACGGTTGCACAGAGATGCTATAGGATTAGGGAGAGGCATGCGGAGAGGGGGAACATGTCTTGAAAGAAAAAGAAAAAAAAAAAGATATCCGTAAGAAGAGCTAGCAGCAGAGGACACAGCGGACAAATTAAAATGAGCTTTTTTATGAGTGGAGTCGTCACAGTACGCAGTGCAGTACCCAGAGTTCACCTGATTTAAGAAAAGACCAGGACTGGATAATGATCTTAGAGGAACCGTCTGATCTCAGCACACTGCTCTGATCTGATGAAGGTTCATTTGGGGAGTTTTCACAGTTCAGAAGAAAGATAATTTTAACATAAGTTTCAAGATGTAACTGAATGGTACATGGGCAGATTAGTCAGTACTAATGTAGGATGGAGGATCCATCATATAGTGTCTCCATGGAGATGTTATTTTGCTGAGAATGTTCCACAGTATGACATTAAATTTAACAAGAAGACATGAGACAAGAAGGTGACACTACCAGGCCAAGTAACAGGTCAATTTCCATTCATACTGGTGTGTTTTTGTAGCTTTTCATTCATAGTTTTTTTTGTTTTTGTTTTTTGTTTTTTTAGCAAAAAAGACATTAAATAAATAGAATGTATATGTGAACCTGTGAAACATTACAGCCAAAGCAATACTATCTCCAACTGGCAGACACTTAAGTAAGTAAGTATTTATTTATATAGCGCTTTTCACAGACATATGTCACAAAGATCCTTTACAGATCATTATTCATTTACTCCATACCCCGTACCGGCAGACTGACAGAAGCGCAGCTGCCAATCTGTGCCACTGGCCTCTCCAACCACCACCATCACTCATACACACACCACGTTCATACTAGGTAATGTAGGTGAAGTATCTTGCCTAAGACAGTAACAACAGTTTTTGGACTGGCGCCCCACTGTGGCACCTGATTTTACCAGTGGTTTCCCATCAGAGCACTAACCAGTCCCGGCCCTGCTTAGCTTCTGAAATCTGACGGGATCAGGCTTTGACAAGCTAGTAAGGCCACACTTGAGCAGAAAAGTTCCACAATACCTAAGCATGCAATAAATGGAAACAAGAGGGGAAAAAAAAAAAAAAAAGATAAATCAATGTGGTCATTTACCAACACATTACGAAATTTGTCCTTATAGATTTATAAAGCTATACCAGGTACCCCACCTCACACAAGTCAGTGAGAAGAGTGTACCTGGTGTAGTTGAAGGTTACAGCTGGAGACCTGTCCTACTGTGCTTGTGTATATGTGTGTGTGTGTGTGTGTGCGTGTGTGTGTGTGTGTCCCACGAGGGGGCTCCTCACAGGTGGCTTTTAATTTTGGCCTCATTTGCATATATCCAATCAGGTAAAGTCATTGAGAGGGAGCGGGGACTACAGCAAACAGCCCAGACGCGCAGCACACCCAAGGGCGCTGCTTTGTCCCAGGACTCAAAACACAAACGCAGACAGGGCGAGCCGATGAGACTGATAATTGTGACGTTGAGTGATGGCTCTAATCTGTGAAAGTATCGGCCTAATCAATTGACCTGGCCCCTCCCCTCCCTGGCCCCTCCCCGTCGCGTCTATCTCTCCGGCTCGTTCACATATGAAAAAAGGCTCAGCGCTGGGGATGAATAGAGTGAATGACAATGAGTGACCTTGACGGACAGCGGTGGACGTGATGATAAGAGTCACGAGGGATTCTCAATGTAAAACTATAGAAGATGGTTTTGACTGAAGCTGGAGAGTTGTCTTTGTGGATGGACTTTTCTTATTTTCTGACCATCTAACTGTAATCTAAAAGCATACAGAATACAATATAGAATAGCCATCAAATTGCCCATGTGTTCTCTTTCTTGGCAATTTGTATGCATTCATTTTGTGAGGGATATTGTCAGTTTAAAGCAACTGAAGGTCATGTAATTTCTTGCCTGACCAGCCAGTCTCTTCTCCGTTCTGTTTGAATTCAGACGGGTCTACATCAGACAAAAGAGGGTGAAAATCCTCTGTCCAAACTTGAGACGATCCAACTACAGATTTACAGCGAATTTGTAGCACACGTCTCTAAACTGCCGAAGACATCTCCTCTCCAAAATATATAACTTATTTTACCTGAGATGAGTAATAGTATGATGCTTCGATTGTTGAAAAGATCCACAACTTATCAGTCCTTTATGTAGTTTACCCCCTTTTTTTTTTACATGTAAGCAGCCATGCATTAGCCTGATTTATCAGCCGGTTTCACTTTGTGGAATCTGTCTGACCTCACAGCACTAGGATTCGTTCGCTCGACGGTAGGCGTGTACTTTTTATTTAACCAATCGCTGCTATTTGGTCGTGACGTATGTAATGTGCCACTAACAGGGCTAACTGGAAGAAGGGCAATAACGTCTTACCCCTTGATAAAATTCAGCAAACATTCTCTTTGTTAAGGCTTTAAATAATGCTCTGTGAAATCAGGATTCAACTTCAGATACAATCGTCTTTGTCAAGTTTTGTGTGTGTGGTTCTAGCTGGTCAGGTAAAGTCATAAAAATTACTTTGAAAAGTCCTCAAAATGTTACATCAAACAGGAAACCCAAGAACAGTAGAAGATTGGATGTCTAATTTGGCCAGGTATTGCTTTCTTTAGTGAGAATATGGTTATGGCTACTCTTTACCTAATTTGCTAAAAAAAAAAGAAAAAAAAAGATTGTCCTGTAGTCTTTCTATTCTTTCATTAAGATAACTGGTAATGTTTTTTGTTTATATGTTTCCTTGTTTCTTTTTTTCTTTCCAGAAGTCTACAACAATCCAGTGTGTAACAGAATTTTAATCTCAAAACGTGAAATTAAGATGGAAGCAAAATTACAGATTAAGAATGTCATGTTTAAAGTTCTAATTTATCCCTAATACCATTTTATAAATAACTAAAATTCCCAGAACAGAAGTAGAAAAAAGTTTTACTAAATTGTGTATTCTATTCCAGCATATGAACATATAAAATCTGAAGCTATTCTAAAAATATGTTTAGATTACCCAATGCACTCAACATATTTACTTCAACAGCGTCAGATGGTCCAGTTGCGTGTAGATCTGTGACTGCTGACGTACTTCCCTTCTCCACAGGCGTAATAAAAAATGCATAAAGATGGAATGACAGCTAATTTGGGGCAAGAGTGACGGAGTTTGTGGATTGTAATACTCTGGAGAAGCCTAATCAAAAGGAGAAGGGCCGGATTGAGAAGGCAGAAACGCAGAGCAAACCCGTAATTACCAACAGCCAGGCAAATGGGCCATCTAGGCACACAACCACTTAATTGGTAGTTAGGGTTTTCTGGAGAAAGGCAACAAAAGCACCAGAGATAATTTCTTAATGGGGGCCTATTAAGACTGAGGAGCGGACATTTAGGGCTCACATAGAAGCAACACAAATACAAGTTCCTACATTTAGCAGACACGCTACACTGCGCGGGCTAAAAGCATTGACCACACATAAGTACCTTTATATACACTCAGATTATAGCTCAGGTCTTACTCTCACTGCTATAGTAAAAATATAATGATTACATGAAGTGGATGAAAAGTGGGGTGGATAAGAAGGAGAGAGGGCAGGATCCCCATATCTGAAACTTTTGATTGACAGATGTGTGGGGGAAAAAGAGGCGGAGAGTGTAAGATGTTGCCAGGGAAAGGGGGGTATAAATAAATAAATAAATAACAATATGCGGTGATAAGTGACTAGAAGTGTAATCTGATAGTAAAACTTAAAATAGTTTAGAGCATAGTTCGAAATTTTGAAGAAAAAAATGAAAAAATAAAAGCAAGAAATCCTGGGATCAGGTCTTGGACATGGGCTTTTCTGTGTGGAGTTTGCATGTTCTCTCTGTCTGTGGAGGTTTCTGCAGTGTTGTTATACATCGTTGTGTATTATAGCAAATTAAGTGCTTTATTAATGGATAAACTCACACAGCAACAATCGGCCTTAAGCACAAAAGACACAACGGAGACTTATAAATGAAGTGCCCCCAATGAATGAACACAGTATGGAAGCAGCAGATATAGACTAAGCAACAGGGTCACTTATTGTTTTTGTTCATAATGCCCTAAATGACTGCTACTTGTGACTTGAGTTGTGTTTTTTTTTTTTTTTTTTTTTCCCCACATTTGTTTAATACATAAACCCTGAATATTTCTTCTCTCCTAAAGAATTGTGATGTCATGTGGGTGGTAATACAAGAGGTGCTTCACTGTTTTTTAAACTCCATACACCTTCACCAGAACCATTTTGATTATTTGAATTGACAATCTGTACTAAAATTTCTTATTTATTCAATTGTAAAGGGACAGGACATATTAATGAGCATTTAACATGTAAATATTAAAAAATTATAGCCGGCGTGGCTAATTTCCGTCTTCAGTCCCTCGGCAGGTTGATGTGAAATCATCTACAGGACAGGGAAATGTACAGCAACAATCACACGAAAGTACGTAACACCAGAAAACTCACTATACATACAACACACTCACTGTACACTCACTATACACACAATTCATTTCATACAGTTCAAATAAAAGTAAACAATAGATTTTAGCTTGAAAACTATCAGTAAATGTCATCACAAGGTGGAACAAGCGCAATCAGAGATAGCAAACTGGTCCCCCATGAGGCATCAGTGGGGGCAGTTCATCACCACGGAAGCCATGAGGAGCCCATACCCCGGTTATGCGGTTATGTCTGTGTGATGATTGGGTGAATATTTTAGTCCGCAGATGGTTCAGAAATTGCCTATCTTTTATAATGACCTTTCCATTGACCCATGTGACCTCAAATGACCTCGGATCATCACCAAACTTTTTTGTGCAGCATCAGGCACGGGGGCTTGACCCACGTACCAAATTTGGTGACAATCGGTAAATAAATGGCGGAATTATCGCGGGTGGACAGACAGACACACACACACAGAAACACAGGGTGAACACAAAACCTGGTTAACCCTTCGGGGACCAGGTAATAACGCATTTTGAGCTTTGGGGATATAGACAGATTAATGATAAAGGATTACTTAAACATGTGTGAATAAAACAAAACACAACTCCAGGTATGTTTTTGATGAGGTAACAACATTATAACATGGAGCTTTAAGCGTACAAGAGTCAATTCTGCGTAATATATGACCTTTAAAACCCACTTGTCACAATAGAAACCCTTCTGTGTTTACCCAACTAGAAATTCAGCCTGCTCCCACTCCTGCTCCCCACTCCTTCCAGCTGAGGCTTACATACATAGAGTCCCAGTAAATATAATAAAAACTGTATTTCTGTTCCGATACATTGAGAAAGCCGTGTCCACACAAACTCACAGAACACAGAAACGCACACACAGGCACACACATACACACACACGCACGCACACACACTGTTGTCCAGTTTAGCAGTGAGCAGCGTCTGTAAAATTACACTTGAGGACATAATCTTGACACAGCACAGTGCTATCTCGGGCCACCGCCATGTTGATTCAGCAACAGAAAGAGCAGCGGGAGGAAATGAAGTGTGATGCGCCCGGGCTATACCTCTGCGTATCTGAGACGATGGAGTGAAAAAAAGAAAAAAAAAATCCTCTTCTGGCCCTACTATATTTGTTTCTGCATTTAATTTAGTTTGGCACAAGAACATGGAGATTCTAAGCACAGAGACAACACAAGACACTTTTTAGATTAGCCGAGGAAAAACACAGATTTGAGTGCAGGCTTTGGAAAGATAAAAATGTTGTTTGAATGTGCATTGACCAAAGGCGGCGCTGAAGAGAAGACTTGACTCTCTTGTTTCGTGAAAGCTGCATGAATCAAAATCTGTCTATAGGTAAAAAGCTTGGTGAAAAGACATGCACCAGTTTATCAGAAACTAATTCAGCTCTGTGCACCAGCAGGAGGTAATCTCTTCCCAAAACATTTATCTTTGAACCATCTTGCTTAATCATCTTGATGGTGTAGTGCTGCTCAGCATTGGAGGAGTTAGGTTTGGATTAGGGCCTCCCTCTGTGTGAGTCTTATCACTGCTCCACACTGCAGCCACACACAGGTCCAGGTCTGAGCCGGGGAAATCTCTGTGTGACAGACGCCCCGCTTCAACTCGCTGCTTATTTGTCAAGTGACAATATCAGCTTGTCACTCACGCTCATAAGTACCAGTGTAAGAGTAGCTTATTCAGAAATATGATACACACAGGGACTGCTGTGTTTTGTTACTAAATAGATGTTAGAATACAGTTAATGACACTACATTTAAAGGTGCACTATGTACCTTTTCTGGTGAAAAGGTCACCCATTTGCTTGTCTCCATGGAGATGTTCTTTCTTTGCCTGCAGTGTCCCACAGTATTTAATTAAACTAACTAAATCCATGGAGACAAGCAAATGACACCAGGCCAAGTTATAGGTCAAATCTGTGGAGGGGTGACCTTGCTCACTGTAAAAATGTATTGTAATGTGTGTTTTTTTAGTAATAACAATGGAATAAATGCAAGATAGATACGTTTTATACATGCTGTGGCAAATCAATAACATCTCCATAAGTATTACGGCCCCAGGCCTTTTGTTCTAATTTGTTTAGAGTGTTCAAAATGATCTTGCTGAGCACTCCTGATTCCTGCTGTGGGAGCCCTGGCCCGTGATTGGTGGGGCATGTATACGCCCACCTCACCTGCAGCCACCGCCCCCTATTTAAGGAAATTGCCAGCACCTGTTCGGGGCTGCTGGCCTTGGTGTCCAGTCTGCCATTTTGTGTTTGTTTGTGTGTTTAGTTTAGTTCTGTTTTGTGCCTTTTTTGATTTGGTCACTCGATTCTATTTGTGGGCTTATGTCGTTTAATTTGGGGAACTTGTGTTTTAGTTTAGTGTGTGTTCCTTTTGTTAACCATTTGTCTTTTTGTAAGCCTGCGTGACCCCTTTTGTGGCACAAAACTCCGTTTATTCTGTTGTTCTGTTTCCTAGTTTAGGTTATTTTCTGTATATTTTAGTCTTTTGTTAATTTACCTTTACATTCCTGTTAATTAAACATTATTTAATTTATTCCATTTTACATCTTGGTTTTATTTTTGTTACTTCCCTCACCCCAAACGAGCTGGGTCATAACAATGAGGACAGACCCTTTTCTCCACCAGAAAAGTCCAGAGGCACAGCTATCATTGTAATATTACGATAAATATCCTGGTCGATGTATACTCTCACTTGTCCAGGTATGGTCAAATATAAAGAAGGTTTCAGCTGTATACATCTGTACATTGATTTTGTGATCAATATGTTTCAGACAAAATTATACGAAGAAACACAAATCAACAAAATACATTACTTGTGAATTCACCATCATTTCCTATGTGATTTTTGAAGTGCAATGTGATCTACATTGCACTTCAAGAATCACATAGGAAATGATGAAGGGAAATACATATTAAATCAGTAAGCATCACCAAATGTGTTGAAACTTCAATCTGTAAACGTTCTGTAGGATGTATAATTTTCCCAGCCAAACGTAATAATTTAAAATTCTAATTGTGCATGCTATAAATGTTGATTATTTTCCACTTATTCCAACCCCAGATCGACACCAACGGCCTTGCTATGTGATGCCCTTTGCTTCTTTGTTAGGCGACTGGAGTGTTTTCAAAAGGGCAGATTACACAGGACCTCTTTAATGTGTAATTTACAGCATATAGTAAAACTTCCCTATACCTGCATTTACGGCTCCACCGCACCGCGCGCCCTATCACAGTTTATATATAGGCCATGGCTCACGGTGTAACAGAGAAAATAGTCCCCGCAGGATCAGGGAGTGTCACGGAGTCTAGCAGAGAGGTTAATGATGGGCTGGCTGTCACTCCTGAGGCGGGGCTGGTGAGGGCACACAATGAGAGGCTACTGACCGCACACACACACACACACACACAAACACACGTGCACATATGTCAGAGCGGAGTGATACATGTAGTCCTGGTGTTTGTGACGACCTAAGAAAAAATAAGGTCTCACAGTGGGTTTATTCAGATAAGCTTGTGTATAGTAGAGGCCATACTGGTCTCAACCTTTTCCTATTCTGAAGGTATAGTTAGATGCCATTCTTCTTTAAGGTCCTTCATTACACAAAATTGACTCTTGGGAGCTTTAAACCATGTTAGAACGTTGTCACCTCATCAAAACACACCTCAAGCTCTGTTTTATTTCATTCACATGTTTGAGTTATCATTAGCCGGCCTACATCTCCAAACCTCAAACCTTGTGATGTCATGTTGTAGTAGTTTTTAAGTTTAACAGCAACGTTTTACCTTTAGCTCAGTAGAGATTGGCAAGTGAGCTGAAATTATCCAGATGATTCTCGTAGGGGTGTAATGGTACACAAAAATCAAGGTTCAATACATACCTCAGTTTTGAGGTCATAGTTCAGTTCATTTTCGGTACAGTATGGGAAGAAAATGCAAAAACATCTGCTTGTCGTTTACTTGTGTTTTTATTGTGTTTTTTATTTTATTGTTGTTTTATTGTGTTTATTTGTCATTTATTTTAACATTATACAAATGGGAAAATAAAATAAATGCAAAGTGCTGCTTGGTAATAAAAATCAAATAGAATATTCTCAAATAAGAAACAAATGTATGAAAAATAAATTCCTTGTAAACAGTAAACAAAACTTTTCAGAAAGTAAAGCGCAGCATTAACAGTGAAGTTTTACTCAATATTCATATATTTGGTCAAAAAAATAACAACTTGTCCACATTGTCTGCAGTAAGTGCAGATCTGCTGGCAGTAACAATGTCTCCAGCGGTTGAAAATATCCTTTCAGGACAGAGGTCGCAGGTATGGGGGGTTCCATGCTGATCAAAGGCGAAAGTGAGGACCAGGGCACAACAATCGTAGTTTTGCAAGGATTCACGTGTTTCATAGGGACGTAGTCAAAGGTGGGGGGCAATTGGTGTCAAGGCGGCCTCCCTAAATATAAAGCTCTGCAGGAAACACCGCTACCCCAATCACGGACAAGTTCTCTCATGGATATTAAAGAGCTTAGTCTTCTGTGTTGCTGCACATGTAGTGGCGAAAATTAAACACACACAAACTGCGCGAACTCACTCGTGAACAGACTTGCACCGAACCAAACGTCTTGTACTGAAACTGTTCAGCATGAATAGATGTACAGTTACACCCCTAGATTCTAGTGAAGGTGCATGGAGTTTAAAAACACAGTGGAGCACTTCTTGTATGAGCACATAACATCACAAGGAGGAACAGTATTTTCCGTTTGAGAGAAGAACTCAGCCTAAACGTGCAGAGTTTGTGTGTTAAACATGTGTGAATGAAACTCGAGGTAGGTTTGTGATGATGAAATGACATTATAACATAGATCAGAAAATGGTGTAATATGGGCCCTTTAAGTAAGAATTCTAACTCATTTTATTCCTAATGTATTTCCCTTCATATCAGCAATACCACTAATACTTGCCTCATTACAACTTACAAATACATAATAGATGCAGATGAGCCAGCTAATGTCTGTGTACCTGTGATAGAACATGGAGCACCTGCTTGGTAGTATAGGCCTCCCCCACAGACACAGCCCCATAATTGTCCTTTCATCACTCTTCAAAGTGTGGATCAGAGCACCTCCATGTTTATTTATGCATATGTGTGGGCACCAAGGGACTAATTACCCTTTATAATGCCCAACCTATATTGCACACTCTCTCCATAAAGCCATAAAGGTCAGGTTTTCACATGCACCGGGTGGTATAGTCTTGGTTACACATTAGTAAGATCACTTAAAATGGTTCTTATTGCCCCCGTATGTGTTTTCAGCCCCTCAAGGGATATTTAGCTTAGAATTTGTTTACACGTTCGATACCGTTGGGGCAAACTTGTAGGAGAGGAGGGCAAATACAGCACTGCCTGGGAGTCTTCTCTAGAGCTTGAGTCAGAATTATGTTTATAGCCGGTATGTTAGCTGAAGTGCATGTTTTTAGTGGTTGGAGAAACTGTATGACCACATGAAAATATAATTGGATGATAGACAGAATGTTAACACACACACACTAAGTCTGAGCCAAGTCTCACTTCTTTGGGGACAGTGCTGACTACTTTGCCAATGTTTTAAATTGTTAAAGGTTCTTTATAATGCAAAATTGACTCTAATGAGCTTTAAGCAATGTTAGAGTGGTGTTACCTCCTCAAAAACATACCTGGATTTGTCATTCTGTCATGAAGCCCTAGATTTCAAGTAGGGCCGGGCACGTTAATGCGTCTGTTTTGCTTTAACAAATGAAATCATTATTGCAGACAATTATTTTTCTCCCCTTAACGCATTTATTTATTTATTTTTTTTTTATTGTAAATATCTGTTGCTCATTGGCTTTTATTTTGAAAAAGTCCATCGTGAGTGAGCCATGGATCTATTAAAATAAGTGAGCCTAGAACAGGGGTGGGCAAACTACGGCCCAGGGGCCATATGCGGCCCTTTAAACCTTTCAATCCGGCCTGCCGAACTGGAATAAATTCTAATAATAAACCTTGTTGATGTTTTATTTTTCCGGCGTTTCCCAGTAGATGGCACACTATATATACATTGAGGTGCGGCGTATTATGTTGGTTGCAATGCTTTATGGGAAAGTGTTCTTACAGGAGTTATTCGGACCATGAGTGAAATAGTGGTGTTCAAGATATAAGGCTGCACTGCTTCCATTTTAGGGTGGTAAAAATCAAACATGAGACACTGATAGACTCTTGTTGTGATCCTCAATGAGAAGAAAGTTATAAAGTTTCACTGCAGTGTGTGATTGTACAGCATGAGTTCTGTTCTTGAGCTGTTTTTCAGTTAGATTTGAGAAAGATTAGCTCATGATACTCATTAACGTGTAGTGTGCTGTGGAACACGTCTATATGCTTTTATGTGTACTGAATCTTTCCCAACAAAGTTAAAGTGTGTAGTGTGTGTCCTACGTCCTACATAAATATGAATGTAATGAAGCCGAGCTCTTAACACGTTATGTGCTGTCTTCTGTCCGGCCCTTCAGTCAAATTTTAGGACCTATGTGGCCCGCGAGCCAAAAAGTTTGCCCACCCCTGGTCTAGAATGTTGCTTACTGCTGTGGTGCTCACATGAAACAGAGAGAGAGAAAGCAGGATAAACAAACATGGAGTAGGGTAAGGAACTTTTACATGGCAATTTCCATTTTAAAGTTCTTCCAGATGGTGCAGTAGACACAACCAAAGTCATTTGTAACACTGCAGTGTTGAACTGTATTATCACAGGAGTTTCATGAGTCTAAAATATCACCTAAATGCAATACACTCTGCTAATGCCGGTAAATCATTCCAATGAAACAAATGAGATGCAACATGTCAGAACCGTCGCTCCGCGCACACACACCTGTGTGGTTGATCGCTTTTCATCGTAACCCACCCCCGGTGCCAGCAATCACATTCTTAATAATAATAATAATAATAATAATAATAATAATAATAATAATATGATAATAATAATTTTGTATGCCTTAGTGACTTGCTTTGTTTAGAAAAGTAAAAAAAAAAAAAAAAAAAAAGTTCTAGGAATTGACAAACTGCACTGAATTTTTATTTTTTTTCTGAGTAAGAAGAAGTATAAACATGGACTGTACAGACTAGTGCTCTGCTACTGTATAAAGAAATGCTGTTTCCACAAGAGATGTATGCCACTTTTGTTGACATTTTCAATTAAAATGCGCTATATGCTACTTTTGAATTCATTAATTTGTTTCGCATAAAACATGCAATTTATCATGATTAATCACAGGAACTCATGGAATGAATGCAATTAAGATTAAGACAACACTGGGTATGCTTTTGATGAGGAAACAACATTATACAATCTGAAAATAGAGTGATATGGGCCTTTTAAGATAAGATAGATCTGTGAGGTAGTAGTTATAGTGCTATTGTACGTGAAAGATAAAAGGTCCTAAGTCATAGTAAAAATGTACAATTTCTTGTTTAGTGTGAGCTGTTCCCTAAAGAGTTCTACTAGCACATGGGTAATAAACAAAACACAAATATTGGAAAGGTCATTAAGGCATCTTGCAGAAAATCTATACCAATGTGAGAAAACCTATCGCTGTATATTCAGGGGCAGAGGATTGGCTGTTAAGACCCAAAATAGTGAATTTGAAAGGAGAAGGCGTAAGAAGTGAGTCTAATTTCAGATAATAGGCAGAATGCTAACCTTTACCATTGTTTCATATTGTTAAGATAAATCGCTACTAATCATACAAGGGAAACCTTTATGAGTAGTTCTGACTTCTACAATTACGGTCACTAAAAAGGAAATGTTTACTTTCTTTTTTTTCAGTGCAATCAAAAGAAGGGGATACAAAGTTCAAAGTCTCAAGAGTATATTTTGTTTGGTTGAGTGGGATTTGTTCCTTAAAGAGGCACTGGTGATAAGTAAACCCCACTGGAATACTGTAGGTTTTCTTATGGCATCTTGTATGTAATATATTCCAATATGAGTACCAATCGCTGCGTATTCAGGGGCAGAGGATTGATTGTGAATGCTACAAAACAGCATTGACTTGTTCAAATTGTAACAGCGAAACCCAACGACCCCAAAGCGAGTCTAATTTTAGACTTTCTCAATGCCCTGCTGCACTTTTAATGGCTTTTGTAGCTCTCTCTTATCTTATTTAATGTTGTGTCAATCATAATTTAATCTTTGCACTGTTTCTCCTTATGACCTCTTGTATACAGCTGAGATATATTGTGTTACTATATTTATATATTTCATTTTTACTGTATATTTGCAGTACATTTGTATAATTATGCCTTATTTGACACCAGTCTCATGCTCTCTTTTGCTACTTATTTTGAATTTATTATGACCATTATATTGTTTCTCTTCGTTGTTATAAAATATTGTGATGTGTGAGCTACTGTGTCCAAATAATTTCCCTTGTGGATCAATAAAGTTTGTCTCAGTCTAAGTCTATTTTAGATTCACTGCGCTGCTTACTAGTTTCCTCCTCAATGCATGTTTTGTCAAATCCTATCTGCTCATCTATCTGTACATCCTCCCTGCTCCCTTCTCTATGTCTCATCTGTCTCTTCCCTCTCTCCTCCTGTGTGTTTGTGTGTGTGTCCGTGTGCTTCTGTGTGCATACGTCTGCACTGTGGATGGGGTCCGGCTGTAGGAGCTGTCACTCACTTTGGTGGGAGATGGCATCAGGATGTTCAGAGGACACCCAGCACCTATCTGGCTCGGAGCAGATAAGAGCAGTGTGGGCTGGGGCGTGTCACACTGTGTACACTGGGCACCGCAAGGCTACAAGAATCTATGAGAGTGAAACTTTGCCAAAACAATTGTGGAAGGAACTGCTATGCACCTTGAGATATGAGTCTGTTTTCTTTCTAGTTTTTAATTAAAGTTAAAGTTTCCACAACAACAACATAATTCTTCCCACATGTACACTGCGTATACTGATAGTACACTGTATTATTTAAGTCCTTATTCAAGTTACTTTGAGAGTTGAGTGGAAATGGCCTTTTTCAGGCACACTTTATTAAGCTATGTTCTGAATGTTACAATGTTGTATCCTCATCACAAACAGACCTGGAGTTGTGTTTTGCTTCATTCACACATGTTTAACACACAAACTGTATATTTAGGCTAAGTTCATCTCTCAAACTGACACTCTGTTCCACCCTGTGATGTCATGTGGTGATACAGGAAGTGCGCCACTGTGTTTTTAAACTCCAAACACCTTCACTAGCATCATTTGGATCATTTTGGCCCTGGTATTACTAATCTCTACTAAACAAAACATAAAAGGTTGTTGTTAACTACCAGTACAGAGCATTTTCAGTATTGGAGATACAGACATGTAATAATAAAGGGTTACTCAATCATGTGTGAAAAAAAAAAAAAAACAAAACACAACTCTGGGTATGTTTTTTGAGGAGGTAACAGCATTATAACATGACTTAAAGCTCACAAGAGTCAGTTTTGTGAAATATAGATGGACAAAAACAAAACTGCTATTTCAGTTGATCAATACTCATTTGTTTATTCTATTGATGTAAACTTGATTTAACCATGTAAGTCCTAATAAGATTCTGAATTGTAGCTGGTTTATCTGGTCTAGTCTCAGGCACCTGACATAAATCCACCTACATATCTCTGTGTGCAGTGTTGGTTGGCCGGACTACAGTCTTAGCAACAGTAGGAACCTTTTATACTACATACTATGCCATTGCGATACCATATAATCTGTTTTACAAAGACTGAAAATATGGGAGGAAGTTAAGGTTTCCACAACAACAAAATTCTTGTCAGCATGGTTTCAGTACTATTAGGGAGACTATTAAAGCTGCTTTGGGCCATGCGTAGAAATGGAGCCTATCATGCGCACATAGCACACATAAATGGGTAACAACCATTCTTTATGTATGCACTTATTGATGTCTATGCATTTGAAACATAAAAATTCTAGTAAGATTTAGACTTGTTTCTTGTCTGGTCTTGGGCACCTGTCAATCACACCCATCTGGGGACATATATCTGGGTCCAAGACTAAACGTTTTTGTATAAATTTGGAAAAATGTGACCACATGGTAAGGGAATCAAACCCAGGTCCTTCTTGCTGTGAGGCAGAAGTGCTTAGTTTTTAGTTTAGTTTAGTTTTTTTTTTTTTTTCCATGGGGCCACATGAAAAACAGAAAATATTGTGCAGGGCCAGGCCTTAACTCAGTTCTGCATAATATTAATTGGATTTCTTTATACAAAAAAAGCAGTAAATAGCATTTGTTTTGACAAGCAGGTCAGACTGGTAAGAGTTTATGTTATGACTAAGACATGAAAAAATGAGGTTGCCTTACAAAAAATGTCATTTTAAAAACACCTCTAAAGTAAAAGCAATGCAGCTTTAGTATATGCTTGAGGTAAAATTATAAGATATGTTTATCTGGAATACCAAATTATCTTAAATGGCCCGGTCAGAGTCAACCAAAGGGACGTACGTGACCCGGGAGCTGTACAATGCCCAGGTCTGATTTAGTTTAGTTTAGTTTATTTATTTAATGAAGCAGAGACAGTGCACAATATACATTAACCTTATGGAGAGATGCATTGTACCAGGTTATAGCGCCGGTGCTAATTTCCACCTATAGTCCCTGGGGAGGTTGATGTAAAGTATATCACAAAAACATATTCTATGAGAGGAGGTTTTCCCATAGAATATGTTCACCTCCTCCACCTTCTATGGGAGGAGCTGGACACATTCTATGAGAAAACTAATTGAATAGATTGATAGTTTTGATTGCATCTGATCTCAAAAGAAAAGAAGTTAAACAACAAAATTAAATCGTTCAGTGTAATTATCGTCAATATGATATTGACACTGATATGAGTTTTGGTGTTCTGGGTGAAACAGGGACACACTTCCTTCAGTATAGTTCCAGCAGCACTTCCTGCTCTGACATCCTCCACAGTCCAAAGCCATTGGCCTGGCCTGGGTGACTTTAGCCTGCCCTGAGGCGCACATGTCAGGGGGAAAGGCTCAGTCCTCCTCCTGTTAGCTTACCCCGTTAGCTTCTCCCGTTAGCTCGGAGAGTGACTCATAATTGACCAGGGTGTCCTCAGTCCCCCCGGGCCACTGTGACCTGTGAAAGGACAAGTGGTACATGCCTATTTACCAGGACACAATGCGCAGAGGTGCAGTCTATTTTAGCTTTACAACTCACATGTCAGGAACTAGTTTCTATTAAAAAAAAAAGATACATAATTTCTATTAACTATATTCGAAAAGCAAGTTGAAACTTATTGGCGGTGAACAATACAAGATTACAAGTCTATTCGCTTAAATTCATTGTTATGGTGCAGCAATAGCTAAAAAAACTGAGGAAACTACATAGACCATGTTTTTGTGCTCCTATTCAGTGATGACTACATGAAAAAAATAACTGTTATAAAGCACGTTTAAATACTGATTCTTTGGATATGACAAAACCAATGTTGTCAAAGTATTTTAAAAGGAAAAAGTAGCACATTCACAATTTTGTTAGCCTCCACAAAATCCACAAAATATCTCTGAAAATATCGTACCAAGAGATTTAGATTTGTTATTTATTGTACATCCCCAAAACTTACACGTTCTTCTTTGAAACTGTGGGTGATGCATTTTGGTATTGATTGAAGAGGGACTAAACTCAAAGAAGAGACAAAAGCTTTTCAGTGCAGTACCAATGATTGAAAACGTGCATGCTACACTGTTTAAACTGTTATCCTTGAACATACTGTATGTTATGGTGAAGATTGATTTCTTCATTGTTTTGCAGAAAAATAATCCTTATTTATGTTTTATATTCTTTCTTTCTTTTGTACCTCAAATATGCTCAGTACATGATTTGTGCGGGTACACTGGTGTGTGAATGTGTGTGAATGGGTGAGTGGTTCCTTGATGTAAAGTGCTTTGACTGCCTTGAAGGTGAAAAGCGCTTTATAAAAATGTGACTATTTACTATTGGTTGTGCCTATGTGAACAGTGCAAAAACCAGAAGCAAAAAATAAATGATGCAAAAATAAGTGCTGTCATGCGATTAAAAAAATTGAGAGATTAATTAATTATGATCTGTAATTAATTAATCTAATTAATCTCATTTTAATCTCACCTAAAATTTGCTGAGAAAAGCCTTCAATTTGAGGTATTTTCATTTAAATTCATTATTACAATATTGTGGCAGATCAAAAGACTGATATAGATTTAAAAAAGTGACTTTATTAAGTAATTTATTGTTTAACAAATCTCTCCAAATTGTCTGTTGAGCCCAAGTCTCCATGAATAAGAAACTGTTTGCTGTAAAGTAGCAAAGACGAGGAAATCTGAACATAATAACTTTTGTCTACTTAAAGACAATAAAAAGTCCAGTCTTTCCTTAACCATATTAAAAATATTATTGATAGAGAAATGCTTTATATATGAGATCACTGGTTTTAGTCCTGGTTTAGACCTGGTTTAGACCTACTTTAGTCCTAGGTGTTTAGTTCCTGGTTTTAGTCCTGGTTTAGTTAGTCCTGGTTTAGACCTGGTTTTAGTTCTGGTTTAGTCCTGGTTTAGACCTGGTTTTAGTTCTGGTTTAGTCCTGGTTTAGTCCTGGTTTAGACCTGGATTAGTCCTGGTTTTAGTCTTGGTGTTAGTTCTGGTTTAGAGGCGCACAGGAGGAATCTCGGTTTACACCGTATACGCGAGAAAACACGATCCACACGCGGCTCACGGGAGGACAGCGGTGTCCGCGCAGTGTCTACGGAAGGAAACGTGGTCCGCGCGTTCTCAGGTTAATGACGATGATGAAGGTGTGTGTTTGTTTGTGTGTGTTTGTGTGTGTTTGTGTGTGTTTGTGTGCGTGTCCCCTCATGTGGCAGGTCACTATAGGACAGTAGTGCAGACATCATGAGTCTATGCAGGTTGTTTTCAGGCGATATTATATTTGTTATTTTCTTTTATATTTCACGTCGGGAGAATAATTTCCAAGACACGAATGTGTTTTTACCTGTGCACTGCTGCCTCTGTTCTACTGCTCTTTGACCTCCTCCATTGTGCGACTGACGCCGCCAACGTTAACATGACGTTTACATCGCTCTTACTGCGCGCGTTTTGTGTGGCTTTCCGGCAATGAGTGGAATTACCGAAATAAAAAAAATGTATAAATGTGTTTTTGTGTGTGTGTGTGTTGTTGTCCCAACAACACATAAAAACAGGTTTTATAATAAAGAAACTCACATACAGAAACACTAAAGTTAGAGATTAAAAATGAGATTAACGTGATTAAAAAACATAACGCGCTAAATATGACTGTAATTAATTAATCGCAATTAACGCGATAATTTGACACCCCTAGCAAAAATATAACCTTTTTTGTATATGTTATAAAAATAATCACAATGTTAAGAAAGTAAGATGTTAATCCGCATGTCATTTAATACTAAGGTGCACAGTTTTATTCCATGCATATTATTGTGTATTCCTGGGGTGGAAGATAATTGGATGTGCAGGGCACATATAGAGAGCTATAGCGAAGGTTACATGTGACAGAGAAAAGTGAGCTTCATATTTGGAGCAACACTGCCTCTGTAGGTCACTCACAACCATGAGGAAAATAAGAAAACTGAGAAAAGATTTGGGGACCAATGGCCAAATAAAGAAGATGAAAAAATGTGGCCATTGTTTTATGGATTAAAGACTTATTTTTCAAAAACGATACCTTTATAATCTTGCTTGACGGCATTGTTTCATGGTGATTCAATTATTACTGATTTAATTTGATTTTTTTTTTAATCCATCCATACATACATTTACCTTTATAAATGATTAAGTAACTATTACCAAGAGTTAGTTAGCACTCAATGGGCAGCTCTCATGTCTCTTTCATGTCTCTTCTCTTTCAAAAGCAAACATCTATGCATATCTCAAGCTGTTATGTGCATCCTTTTATGCCAAGTTAAAGTATGCTTTTTTTTTTTTTTAAACAAATAATATACATAAAGTAAATGAGTTCTCTTAATCTCAACTGAGACTGAGAAATCTTTTGAGGATTGGGGAGACCTGGAAAAAGCTAAAGTTAAACTATTAATATAAAATGCATGTGTTATAGGTATAGTTATACGTTTGTTATTATTATTAGGATATTTTGTTCACCATGACACAAAAAGAACTCTTACATTATTCAGGTTTTTGTTTTTACTTTTTAAGATCCATATTATTCACACTCTTTAACTTATCTTCTGTAACCCTCGCTGTAAACTGGCCCAGTTGTGGAGGAAAGTGTGACTGTGGAGAGTTCACAGTATCTGATAATCGGATTTCCACTTGAATACGTAACATGTCGGCCATCACAATGTAAACTCCCACAATTGGATAAACACTGGTGCTTTAGAAGAGATGAAGGCAGCCCCAGATGTGACCTCCCCGCTCACTTCAAACACCACTGAATATGTGTGTGCCCGTGTGTGTGCAAAGTCAATCTGCTCCAGTCACACTACACTTATTCTTTATCCTCCCTGCACCCAGATTTCACCAACCCACCAGCCCTGAAGACCTCCGCCTGCCCTCTCCTTGTTCAGTTTAGCACAAGTTAGCCAACATCCTCCAACAAAGCACCCAGCTAAAGTGCAGGGCAGATGAAAAATAAACATGCTCTCAATCTGGTTTGTCATTTTTAATCAGAAATAATGGGGATAAAAAAAAGCTGTATAACTTTTCAAGTCCACCAGGTTTGTCTCCATGGAGATGTTATTGCTTTGTCTAAGATGTTAATTAAATCTGACTTGCATTTACCCAATTGCAGGTATTTTTATTAGTGCTGTCATGCGATTAAAAAAATTGAGAGATTAATTAATTATGATCTGTAATTAATTAATCTAATTGATCTCATTTTAATCTCACCTAAAAATTGCTGAGAAAAGCCTTCAATTTGAGGTATTTTCATTTAAATTCATTATTACATTATTGTGGCAGATCAAAAGACTGATATAGATTAAAAAAAGTGACTTTATATAAAGTCATTTATTGTTTAACAAATCTCTCCAAATTGGCTGTTGAGCCCAAGTCTCCATGAATAAGAAACTGTTTGTTGTAAAGTAGCAAAGACGAGGAAATCTGAACATAATAACTTTTGTCTACTTAAAAGGCAATAAAAAGTCCAGTCTTTCCTTAACCATGTTAAAAATATTATTGATAGAGAAATGCTTTCTATATGAGATCACTGGTTTTAGTCCTGGTTTTAGTTCTGGTTTAGTCCTGGGTTAGTCCTGGTTTAGTCCTGGTTTAGACCTGGACTGGATTAGTCCTGGTTTTAGTCTTGGTGTTAGTTCTGGTTTAGAGGCGCACAGGAGGAAGCGCGGTTTACGCAGCGTATGCGAGAAAACACGTGGCTCACAGGAGCACGTCGGTGTCCGCGCAGTGTCTACGGAAGGAAACGTGGTCCGCGCGTTCTCAGGTTAATGACAATGATGAAGGTGTGTGTTTGTGTTTGTGTGTGTTTGTGTGCGTGTCCCCTCATGTGGCAGGTCACTATAGGACAGTAGTGCAGACATCATGAGTCTATGCAGGTTGTTTTCACCAGTGACATTTAAGTTGTAGGCGATATTATATTTGTTATTTTCTTTTATATTTCACGTGGGGAGAATAATTTCCAAGACACGAATGTGTTTTTACCTGTGCGCTGCTGCCTCTGTTCTACTGGCTCTTCGACCTCGTCCATTGTGCGACTGACGCCGCCAACATTAACATGACGTTTACATCGCTCTTACTGCGCGCGTTTTGTGTGGGTTTCCGGCAATGAGTGGAATTACCGAAATAAAAAAAATGTATAAATTTGGTTTTTTTTGTGTGTGTGTGTGTTGTTGTCCCAACAACACATAAAAACAGGTTTTATAATAAAGCAACTCGCATAGAGAAACAGTAAAGTTAGAGATTAAAAATTAGATTAACGCGATTAAAAAACATAACGCGCTAAATATGACTGTAATTAATTAATCGCAATTAACGCAATAATTTGACACCCCTAATTTTTATAGCTCAAAAAATGGATAAGTTTAATGCCATACTGTAGAAGATTCCAGGAAAAACAATAGCATCTCCACTGAGAAAAGTAGGTGGCTTCAGAAAAGTTACATAGTGCACATTTAATTATGACCAATAATAAATGAGCAAACAAGTACTGAAGTAAATTTTATGAGAAACTGATACACTTTTTTCAGGTTTGTATCAAGTTTTTCTGACATAGTATGGGACCAAGTGAATTTAAACAAAAGCGATTGTGATCCAGTTCCCCAAAATAGTAGAACATATTTTCAAGTATTTCCCTACTTTATATAATGACTTTAGTTATGGTTACTAAAAACTGGTTAGAAAACCTTATTTGCACATTTGCCAAGATATTTAATTTAGTTTAGTTTATGTATTTCATGAGACAGGGACAGTGCACATTATACATTAACCTTAGGGGTTAGTTTGGGACAGTTTGGAATTTTGGACATAGGACCTCATTTCCTAATTAGCGTGATTGGAGACATGTGGAGACACTTTTTTTTTAAATATTCCATCCAGTCCTTGTATTTGCAGAGGTTGCTGGTGCTAGGCTAGTGCATGTCAGTGGTCATAGTTTTCCTGACACTAAAAACAGTCTTACCCACTCCACAGTGCGAGTGTCAATGTGAACGTCTGTGACAGTGCACTTTCGATTCCATATGATATATTTCAAAGCGATTCAATATTGTTTCAATCATGGCTGTGATACTAAAAGTCTTTGTTAAACCATTTCTTATGCAAAGTTAATGTGAAACACGCACATTTTAATAACCAAAACCGTGAAAATGTCAAATGTGTCGCATAAACACGTTTCCTTCCTCTGAATAAGCAACAAAACTGTAACAAAAGCACCGTAACAAAAGAATTTAGTAAAATATACCAAAAAATACTCTTGGCAATATATCGACACAGCCGCCCATGATATCGATATTGTATCATCACATTAAACGATACAATATATCGATATTTTGATATTTTTGAACACCCCTAGTCAATAGAATAATTTTAGATGTAAAACCAACATTGTATTGGAAGGATTTATGTCTGAGCAGCGGCAGTGAGTTGTACTTCCTGATAAAAAGCTTGGCAGTGGTGGACTGATATCACCTAGCACCTAAAATGCCGCTGCTGCTGAGAAAATAATCCCTCAACATGTGACGATTCATGCGATGCAAGGTTAGTTTTATTTCAAACATTATTCTATCAACACAGACATTTACATCAAAAGTCTGGCGTAATAATAGATTTGCTTCGGGTGTTTTGTGGAGACTGTTAGACTGTTTTTAGTGGCAGGATAACTATGGTCATTGACATGCACTAGCCTAGCACCAGCGACCTCTGCAAATACAAGGACTGGATGGAGTATTTAAAAAAGTGTCTCCACACGTCTCCAACACTCTGGCTCACTAGGAAATGAGGTCCTATGTCCAAAATTCTGGACTGTCCCTTTAACAGGAGAGATGCATTGTACCAGGTTGTAACACTAGTGCTAATTTCCACCTGTAATCCCTGGACAGGTTGTTTTTCTAGTTCATAAAATCAAACATACAAAGAGAATGCTTGTATAATGACTGGTGCATCATAACAATTCTGCATCATCAGTCACACACATTTCTCTCAGCATCTTAAAATCATCACCCTTATCAAAAACAACATTCAATTCATTCATTCCAGAATATCACACCATCTCCATATTATGGGTGCAGGTTTGGTTTGAAAGGAGCCACTGCTTCGCCAGGCATGAGAAAGTGTCGTAGTTTGTACACGTCAGCTCGGTTAGTGACATGTTCCACTGACGGACGGACGCGCATGAAAAGGCTGAGTTTCCAAATGCTGTCCTGCGTTTGGGGATCCTGCACTCGCCGCGTACAGTGGATCGAGCAACTTGGGAGGTGGTTTCAGAGCTCAGAGATACAAACCGTTTTAGCGGATGAGCAGTAGCATCATGAATGATCTTCTACAGCAGCCACACATTTGCATATATTATCAGGTTTTCAAAACTTAATGCTGTGTTTCACAAGAATATGGCAGTGGTAGAATAGCTGACTTTTCTTGTCATGGGTCTTAAGAGCGCTTTTATATAATGATTCTAGAGGCCTCAGAGCTGATTTACAAGCCTGTGACATCGAGGCATCTGACGCTTCAGTAGTTAGGAAGTTTCTGATGTAACTGAAATTGGCCACGTTGGATTTTATAGTCTGTTAACTTTTTAATGTACTTTTAAAAACATAACTTTGGTTCCAGAATAATTCCTAGATATTTCACCTGATCAACATTATTAATCTTCTGCCCCTCTATTAGAATTTCAGGATAGTTTTGAGGTTTGTGACAATTTGTAAAAAACAAAACAAAAAAAAAACAGAGAAACAGTTTTGTCGATATTTAAAGTGAGACAATAGTTTTTTAACCAAGCAGAAACTCTGTCATCTACTCACAAGCAACTTTGTGAATGGTTTTACCACAAGTATATATCACAGTATCATCGGCATACATGATTGATTATTTTAACATTTTAACATATTTTGGATCACTTCCCCCTTATCCTTAACACAGTATCTTTTCAAACTGATACTTTCTGAACACAGCCAAAGCAATGCCAAATCAAACTGAGTTAAAAGGAGAAGAAGAGGAGCGTGACATAAACATACCCAAGCATGAGAAAGCCCCCCTCCCCTCCTCATCCCGGCTCCACATGTGCATAATTCCGTCTCCGAGGAAGCTCCAGTGCTCTTAGATGCTGTGATTTGCATGGATTTGAAGAGGAGATGGTGTGGATTTCCAGGACACTCATGAGTGAATGTGACCACAGAGGCATGCTGGATTAAACAGGAGCACGGGCTGGATCTTTGATAAGCAGATGAAGGCGAGTGGACGAGAGAGGAGACGAGAGGTGATTAGACCCAAAAGCCTGACATTGGCTGTACTGCAGGAGATGTCAGATATGAGAGACCATGGAGGTGAGAACATCTAGAGCCATGAAAGCAGGTGATGTATTAAAGATAAAATGTAGCATGGGGGTCTTATATAAGTAGTGAGCCAGAGTGGACATGGAGAAAGGGTTTGTATAATGAAGAATTGTCTTTTTGACTATGTAATATCATGAAAAGCACATCAGGAAAGGTGTATAGTTTCATGTATGCATGTCGAGAAATTTTACATATCTCTGTCTGTTTCGAGATATCACAATGTTCAGTTTCACCTGCTGATGTAATAAGGTGGTGTTGTTTGTCTTTGAGAACTTATTATAGTCATTAGGGATGGGCATGATTAGTCGACTAATTGATAATTGATCATTAAGAATTTTGTCGATTACATTCATTTCTAATCGACAAACTGAATGTAGGTTTCTGTGTGTAGATACAAAGCTGCGTCTGACAGTGCAAACACTGGAGTTGCAGCCTCAGTTCCACATTTCAGCTCTGGCACCTCCTTGGAGATCACTACACCACACATTGAGTGCGTTTACATACACATCAGCGTCCCAGTTTCATCATGGTGCATGTACAGTATATGCAGTATCCTGGTTACTGCAACATAAACCTGCACACATTTGATCTCTGAAAACATGAACAATCTCCAACGTGACATATACAGAACAGACTCACCATCAGCATCAACATCCCTCTGTCACAGAAAGAACGCCTATATTCCACTGAGTCGTGTCCTTTAGTCCGACAGAAGCTGACAGCATCAGCGCTGTTTTCTCTTCCCTCAGTTTATGCAAATTAGCCAGTTTAAGTTTCGTTTAAGACTTGCACAAAGCTGCATTAAACACATTATAATCTCAGCCGAGCTGATGTGGCTCTATAGTGGTTATGGTTTATATGTTGTAAAGTTGAGTTTATTTAAGCAGATTAGTAAAAGTGATAATAATGATGATACTTATTATATAAAAATGATAATGATTAATTAAAAAACAATTGTTAATTCTCCAGACGATCAATTAATACAATTTCATTGAGTGCCCATCCCTTATAGTCATTCAGCTCAACTCATTATTTTTAAAGATAGTATTGTATATGGTCAAAGTTTTTGGATTAGCAAAAATCTTTTTACAGTTCACTGAAAATGCAAAATCAAAATGCACAGAATCGTTAAAATTCACTAATTGATGACAGTCCAGTTTTAATATGTTGAGTTACCCAAGTACCTAAGAGAGTTATGAGTTTACATTATTGTTTTAATCACAATAATATAATCTATTAATCAATATTTAGCTGCTTGTGTTCACCTGTCTTCTGATAGGTTAAGGCCTATTTGTATTTAAATGTAAGCTATATAGAGCAACTATTATGGAAATGAAAGCTGCAGACACAAGATGTACCAAGTCACGAAACCTGTCAGAGCTCTGTTGGACTGACTGACTCAGATCTCGTCTTACATCTGTATCAGGAGGTAATGACGTGAAATCACACCTAAATTGTTTAAATCATTATTGTCTTGATTACTGCTTTGAGGTATTACAATTGCAACATGCAGAGTCCCACATGTGTTAATCAATGCCTTTTCTTTAGCATGTTCACAAATGCAAACTGCACCGAACATTTGGAAGCAATTTTGTAGTAGGAAAAAAAAAAAAAATCAGCTCTTTTGTCATGTAATTTCGCTTGTAGTTTTCATAAAACTATTCACTGCTTTCCTAAAAGTCTGTTTTTAACTTTACTCTTTTGGCCATTTTCTTCCTTCCGGCTAAATATTTATCCTTATTGTATTATAATTAATATTAACTTTTTTGCATATACTGAACCTGAGCAAAAGATCCTGGTGTGCAGAATCCACCTGAGAATAACATGTCCCTGTGTGTTGTTTTTTTTCCCTAAACAGGTAATAATTAATGACCATAACTGCAGTTTGGCACAGTAAAATGGGACCAAACTATTAAAAGTCTGTAGTGCCACAATTTGGCTGCATTCTTGGTAATTTGCAGTTTTACCCACACATAATTTGGGCAATATCCTGGCTCAGCTTTTGTATTTATGATTCAATTAAGAAGTTCTCAAAGTAAATACATTTAAGATAGTTTTTCTTTGAGCTGTATTTAAAGCAGATATGAAGTGTTTTTAGGATTTGGAGGATATATCTGGAGGAAAACATGACCTACAAAACATGTGACGTGAATAATACTGCAGTGGTGTGAGGTCAGGGCAATCAAGGCAGGAAGCGGTTCCCCAATAAAATCCAAAATCATTGCATGTCAAAATTTCAAAATGATCTCCAAATAAGGTTGTTTTCCCTTCATGTCTGTGTGTTTGAAACATGGTTGTAGTCACAGTGTGTTGAGCAGACTGTAGCAACCGCAGTTCCGATCATCCCAGTAACTTTTGTTGTTTTGCCCTTCTACAGAGGCCTCAAGGCAAATGTGGAGAGTGTGGTTTATACTTCCATGCTTTCTACATGTGCTGTTACAACCGTGAAGGCCAGTCAGTTGTTTTAGTGGTTTGCGCATGCACACTGAGGACCACAGCCGGCTCAAACAGCACTGAATAAACCCACATCTTCATCCATGGGAGTCAGACATGTGCGGCGATTCCCTGTAAGTGCGCATGTGCAGCAGGAGATGACAACAGCACCACTAACTTTTAACACACTCTCTTTCAGCTACAAGTCATTGTTTGTAGCTTCGTGTTTGTAATGATTAGACGTTAGTTACAAATACGGTTAGAAATTCGTCATTTAATCAAATCCGGATGGAGCGGGGGAGTTTAAGCGGGTGGGACAGCGAGCTCACCTCGTCTGTGCGTTTATGAAGGAGCGACAGTGTCAGTGGAATAACAGTACTATTACACATGTGTGGAGGAACATGTGTGTGCTCTGGACCTCCTCCGCTTCAGGAAAATACAGGACCTTTCTTAAGATGTGCTTTTGATTTGCATCTGTGGGAGGTGAGTGATATCACACTGTTCTAACTCAGGGCTGTGTTTAAAGGGACGTTTTTTGACACATCAGACTGTATTATAAGTGCACCTGTCAGACCAGTGCACCTGTCAGACCAGTGCACCTGTCAGACCAGTGCACCTGTCAGACCAGTGCACCTGTCAGACCAGTGCGCAGTTGTTATTAGTATCTCCTCATGAACATACATTTTGTGTAGTCAGTGCATTACACATGTGTAGAGCTGTCATATATCTCTCATATGGTTTCTAGATGCATAATAACAATTACATAGACAACAATAGTGCTGAACAAATAACCCCATTTGCACAAACAGGACGTCAAATACAGTACACCAGTATATACAAATATTAATAAACAAAACTATGTAGGTCTAGGTCTCTCTAATTTGATTCCACAGTTGCTCAGTATATATATGTATTTAATATGTTAGTAAAATATAGTAATTAATGTAGTATGTACAAAAAGTGGTGTTATTATTAAATTGTTATTGACTATATATTGATGTCCACCCCAATTCTACTTGCCTGCCCATAAAAGTCACGGCACACTACTGCAATACTGGATATAATATGTTCATAACTTTAACACATCAGTTGTCTTGTTTGCTGTCAAGAAATTATTGTACACTTTAGAAATGAATAAATACGGCGTACACATTGACTTTGCCTTTTGTGTCATTTCTTTGAAGACAAGCAAGAAATAAAATGCTTTCAAAATATCAAAGTTTCAAAGTTTTATTGCATAACATGCCAAGAATATGTCGAGCATATGGTAAAGCAATTTAGAAGTTTAAACATCGTCCTTCATCACTCTCTGTCACCCTTAAAGAAACTGATTTTCTTGAGTAAAAATAAACAAATTGATCCTCGCATTACCTCTGCATTATAATTCAGCTGCCTCATTACGGCCATACTCTTTTCATGTCTACATCGTTTTGAATGGAGTTGTAAAAACTTTGCAAGTTGAGCTGTGAAAGGAGACTGTCCTTGGTAGGATGCAGTCAGCCCTTTCTTTGGGCGCGCACACGGCACAGATGCTGGCGACCTTTGAGACGGCGCTGATCACAGGCTGGAGATGAGAACGTGCCCTTGTTGGCAGGGGATAAAAGTAGTGACAAACTCGCTATTAATCATATTGCAGCTGCATTGTGTCTTCTGGGGACCTGGCTGCCTAATGTGGATGTTTAGACAACTATATGAAGAACAGGAAAGATAGATTAGGCTATATTTTGTTTTCCTTTCCAGCCAGAACTACACGCTTTGACAAAATTTTACAAAGATGAGTGGATCTGGAGCTGTATCCTGTCTCCCTGATTTCAGAGGGCGTGATTGACAGGCGGATTAAACAATGAGAGAGAAACGTGATCAGTTTGCTTCAAAAACATACATGGCTACTTATACATAAAAAAGGGAATAAACAGCTCAGAAACAGCATGGATTTTCTCAGAATCAACCATCAAAGCTACTCCTAATCTAAAATAACTTAAGATAATCCAAACTATGATTTATCTCCGGTAAAAGAAGTTATATATTTTGTTCTGAATGATATGAGAATTTTCAAGAGGAGATGTCTTTCTCAAATTTGGACAGAGGTTTTTTCACACGATGATGACAAAACCCATACACCCATACACCACTAACAATATAAACGCTAACAAAAATGTCAGTCAAGTTTGTTATGGGAAGACAAAAATAAATTGATATAGAATATTGGTTTCTATTATCATATCATCTATAACATAAGTGGATCCTGATTTAATATTTTGTTCATTATAAACTGCATTATCTATGATCTAAAGCAACTATGATTGATTTGTTTGTGCTAAAAGAGAAACAATAGTCATGTATACTTCATATACATTGTAAATAACAGAAAAGCACATTTCTCGAAAAGGAGTGGGAAGAAGAAAAAGTTATATGAGCCCACTGTTGTTCATAACATACTTTCACAAATGATGCAGTTGCTTCTGTACATTGATCACGGAACTTAATAAACGTTTACATATAGCAAAATAAATTACATGCCTTTTTTTTTTTTTTTTTTTTTTAGATCACCCTGTGCTGCCACTCACCCTTATACCACAAAAGACGAAAGCAAAAATTTGTTATGATTTCTTTTGAAGCTGTGAATATTTAGGCACTGCTTCAGCTTTTCTCCCAACCCATTCTACAGACTGACCCCACACACAGATATAAACCTGCTTTTCCTGGTGGTTCTCAATGATTTTGTTTTAAATTTACCCCTTCCCCTTAGTTCATAGTGTACTTCTTGTGTACTGAACAGTTTTTGGATATTTAATGGCAGTATATTTGTGTTTATACAGAAGCAAAGCGGTGTAGAATTTCACTAAATCAATTCAATCAATTTCCATTTGAAAAAACAAGTCATTTGTATGATCCAGGTAGCCAACCTTATGTATTATTCTCACAGCACGTTTTTGCAATTTGAAAAGGGGAAGAAGTAACGTTTAGTAGTTGTTGCCCCAAATTTCAAAACAATATGTCAGGTATGGAAGTGTGACCTTAATAATAAAATCAGGTCCATTGACATCCTGTTCAAAATCACAGAACTATTGCATATTGAAAAAAGGGGGTCTGAAAGATGAATGAATCAAAGTACAGCATTATTTTGACAACTTTATGACTGGAGTTTTGCTGATCATACATTAAATATTGCACAGCCCATGCCTAATTGCTCCACCTTTAAAGTGCAGCCAAAGCCCCCGTCAGCCTGCTCCCTTTCTCCTTCTGTCCACGCACTAGGTCCTTATTTTGCGATCCACGTCAACTCCTTTTTTGCAGCCTTGGTGGCCTCCCCAGAGTGCAGTGTGTCTAACCCGGCTGTCCGTGGCTGTCCATCAGTCACACATCAGCTCCAGGCCCCCAGGGAACGCGGGAGAGAGAGGGAGAGAGGGAGGGGGAGTGAGAGGGAAGGTGAGGGAGGGAGGGAGAGGGAGAGAGAAGAGAGAAGCAGGGAGAAAGAGAGAGAAAGGGAGAGAGAGGGTTAGAGAAAGGAAGAGAGAGAGAGAGAGGGAGCAAGAGAGAGAAGTAGAGAAAGAGGGGAGAGAGGGGGAGCGAGAGGGAAGGTGAGACATGGAGGAAGAGAGGGGGAAACAGGGATCGAGAGGGAACAGGGAGAGAAAGGGGGAGCAAGAAAGGGAGAGAGGAAGAGAGAAAGAGGGAGTGAGAGAGAGAGGGGGAGCAGGGAGCAAGAGAGAGAAGAAGAAAGAGGGGGAGGGAGGAGAGAGAGAGAGGGAGAGAGGGAGGAGAGAAGGGAGAGGGAGGAGAGAGAGAGGAAGAGAGAGAGGAGGAGAGGAGGAAGCAGAGAGAGGGAGAGAGGGAGAGAGGGAGAGAGCAAGGGAGAGAAGAGAGAGAAGAGAAAGAGGGGGAGAGAGGGAGCGAGAGGGAAGGTGAGACATGGAGGAAGAGAGGGGGAGAGAGAACAGGGAGAGAGAGGGAACAAGGAGAGAGAGTGAACAGGGATGGAGAAAGGGAGAGAGGGGGAGATAGAGGGAGCAAGAAAGGGAGAGAGGAGAGAGAGAAGGAGAGAGAATGAGAGAGAGGGAGAGAGAAGCAAGGAGAGAGAAGGAGAAAGGGAGAGAGAGAGAAGAGAGAGAGAGAGAGAGAGAAAGGGAGAGAGGGAGCAGGGGAGAAGAGAGAGAGAGAAGAAAGAGGGGGAGAGAGGGAGCGAGAGGGAAGGTAAGACAGGGGGGAAGAGAGGGAGGAAGAGGAGGAGGAGGAGGAGAGAGAGGGAACAGGGATCGAGAGGGGGAGAGAGGGGAGAGAGAGGGAGCAAGAAAGGGAGAGAGGAAGAGAGAGGAAGAGGGAGAGAGAGAGAGAGAAGAGAAGAGGGAAGAGGAGAGAGGGAAGAGAGAGGAGCGAGAGGGAAGGTGAGACATGGAGGAAGAGAGGGGGAGAGAGAACAGGGAGAGAGAGGGAACAGGGATTGAAAAAGGGAGAGAGGGGGAGAGAGGGGGAGAAGAAAGGGAGAGAGGAAGAGAGAGAGGAAGTGAGAGAGAGAGGGGGAGCAGGGAGCAAGAGAGAGAAGAAGAAAGAGGGGGAGAGAGGGAGCGAGAGGGAAGGTAAGAGGGGAAGAGAGAGGGGGGAGTAATAGAGAGGGAGGAGGAAGCAAGAGAGAGAAGGAGAAAGAGGGTGAGAGAAAAGGAGAGAGGGGGAGAGGGAACAGGGAGAGAGAGGGAACAGGGAGCAAGAGAGAGAAGGAGAGAGAGGGGGAGAGAGGCAGCAAGAGGGAAGGTGAGAGAGGGAGGAAGAGATGGGGAGAGGGCACAGTGAGCAAGTGAGGGAGGGAGAGAGAAGGAGAGAGAGGGAAGAGAGAGAGGGAAGGTGAGAGAGAGGGAAGGTGGGGGGTGGAGCAGACAGAGAGAGAAGAGGGGGATGGGAGAGTGAGGAAGGGTAGAAGAGAAAACAAGAGGGAGGGAGAGAGAGAAAGAGAGGAAAAAAAGAGAGCAGGGAGGGTGGGGTAGGCAGAGAGAGAGAAAGAGTGGGAGAGAAAGAGAGACAGAAAGAGGGAGGGAGAGGAAGCAGGGAGCGAGGGTGTGTGTTTTGTCTCATAAGTCTATCTACATCTAGGTATGCTCTGTTCCACTTTGTGATGTCATGAAGTGGTAGTTCTCACGTTAACAGCTCCTTTTACCTTTGGTTTAGTAGAGCTCGGCGATTCCAGGGCTGAAATTTTCCAAATGATTCTAGTGAAGGTGTATGGAGTTTAAGGCAAGGCAAGTTTATTTGTATAGCACAATTCGTACACAAAGTAATTCAAAGTGCTTTACAGAATAAGAAATACATTAAAATCATAATAAAAACAAATCAAAACATAAATAATCATGAAGATTAAAATTAAAAAAGAGAGACATAAATTGGAGAGAAGAGTGCGGAATGAAAACCTTTCAGTCATATGCACAGTTAAACAGAAATGTTTTGAGCCTGGATTTAAACAGCGTCACAGAAGAGTCTGTCTCACATGTTCAGGAAGACTGTTCCAGGTTTTAGCTGCATGAACCTGAAACGGTAACTCCTCTTGTTTAGTTCTGACTCTGGGCACCAGCAGGAGGCCGGTCCCTGAGGTCCTCAGAGTGCGAGATGGTTCATATGACACTAACATGTCACAGATGGACTTTGGTGCTCGGCCATGGAGAGACTTGTACAAGCAGAGCTGCTTTAAAGTCTATTCTCTGAGGCACAGGAAGCCAGTGCAGAGACCTGAGCACAGGACTTATGTGCTCGTACTTCCTAGTTTGAGTAAGGACCCGAGCTGCAGCGTTCTGGATGTTCTGGATGTTCTGGATGTTCTGCAGCGTCTCACAGCTCGTTTGGAGAGACCAGTGAGCAGACCATTACAGTATCTAACCTACTGGAGACAAACGCATGGATAAGTTTCTCCAAGTCTGCTTTAGACAGTAAACCTTTGATTTTTGCTATGTTTTTTAGATGGTAAAAGGCTGCAGATGTTATTGATTTGATGTGGCTGTTAAAGTTCAAGTCTGAGTCCATTATTACCCCTAGATTTCTTGCCTGATTTGAAGGTTTTAGAGAGAGAGACTGGAGGTGACTGCTGACACTGTCCCTTTGTTTCTGTGGACCAAACACTATGACTTCAGTCTTGTCAGAGTTTAGCTGGAGAAAGTTGTTTTGCATCCACACACTGATCTGTTGGATGCAGTGACCAAGTGACTCCACTGGTCCATAGTCTCCTGATGCCAGAAACACGTAGATCTGAGTGTCATCTGCATAATTGTGGTAGGACACATTATTGCTGCTTATTAACTGGTCTCATGGCAGCATGTAGAGATTGAACAACAGGGGGCCCAGGATTGACCCCTGAGGCACCCCACGTTTAAAAACACAGCAGAGCACTTCCTGTATTACCACATGACATCACAAGGTGGAAGAGAGTGTTTTCTTAAGCAGGATTAGTGTTTTAAACATGAGTGACTGAAACAAAACATAACTCCAGGTATGTTTTTGACGAGGAGAAATACCATAATATAGGCCCATCAACAAGGCGGGTCTGTATTATCTGACTATGTTTTAGGTGAAATGCTGAATCTACATGGGCACAAATGAACCATGCGAATGATCATATGCAACACCTCTCCCATAATGCAACATGGCTGGTCTCTCATCCCATTCCATTTTATTTCCAGGTGACATTTCCTCTCTTGAATTTCCTTAAGTGCGGAGCTGCTGGTGTCACGTAGCTCCTGCTCATGTGTTCAGAGACAGGCTCCTTCTTAGCCCTGTCAAAGAGCTGCCACCAGCAGACACCTCAGACACACTGTGATCTGTGTGGGAGTCAGCACAGAGCCACGGATGTAACGCACTGTTTTTACCCCCCCCCTCTCTCTCTCTCTCTCTCCTCTACCTTCCACCAACCGGCAGCAGAAATCTGAGCTACGGAAAGAACAAATAAAGAGTGAAATAAAAGAAAAGCATTTACAGATCAAACTGAAGTGAGGTGGACAAGTTCTGAGGAAGACTATGGTAAACACCGCTTCACAGAGCTTCAGAAATCTAACTTTTCTTCTTTTTTTTCTTTTTCATGTGTGTTATCAGACATGAAAAATATAACTTGGGTGATTGTCACAGCATGACAGGAAAGGGGAAAAAACAAAGCGATGAATAGCATTTACTGTTTTATAGAACAACATGGATACCGCAGTGTTAGAGAACTTCAAGGTGCACTGTTATTACTTTGTCTAGAATTTACCACGGTATGGCATTAAACTTATCTATTTCCATGGAGACAAGCCCGCAATGCCTCCAGGCCGAGTTACAGGTCAGATCTGTGGAGAGGTGAGCTCACTCGCTGTAGGAAAGCATGTTTTTCAAAGTACTTTTGAGCAATAAAACAACTGAGTTTAATACTATACTGTGAAACCTTTCAGGCAAAACAAAAAATATCTCTATGGAAACAAGTTTGCGCCGGACCCTCTACCAAAAAAGTTACACAATGCACTTTAATCGATCCTTTAATAGACTGAATTAGTATTGTAGCTTTATAATTTCTTCTCCTTTTCATTGTAATAATGTGCTAGTAATAACGGGGTTTCGTCAGTTTGAGGACAGAAGTCTTTTATTATGATTATTACGTATTTCTTTCACATTTGTATTAAAAGCAGTTATTTGAGAAAGAAAATGAGACCCAGATGCTTTTTAAGGCATTTTGTTGAGGGACACTTTTTCGTTTGTCCAATAAGACACGCAGTCGAGAGAGAACCATGTAGAAACATTTGCCTGTGACTATTACAGAAAGATTTTTGTCATGTAATATTAGTATGAAAGAAATTGAGACCACTGCCTGTGTCTATCTCAGTCCGTTGTGTTTGTGGGTCATGATGCAACATGGGCGGGGCTAACTGTTCAAAAATGTTCTTCACTCACGGTTCAAAATAGGAACAGAACCTTTAACATGCTGTCTTTGTAGTTGTATTTTCCCTATCTGCATTACAACTCTTAAAGGTGCACTGCGTAACATTTTTAGTGATGGGTCCGGCACCTGCTTACTCCCATGGAAGTGTTATTGCTTTGTCTAGAACGTTCCACAGTATAGATTAAACCTATTGAGCAGGTTACAGCACTATGGTATATTACAATTCAGATCTGTGGAGAGTCGCCCCTATTCACAGAAGGAATAGAAACACCTGTAATGAATAAATGCAAGATGGATATGTTTAATGTCATACCATGGAACATTATAGGCAAAACAATAACATCTCCATGGAAACAAGCAGGTAGCGGACCCTCCATCAGAAAATTTGCGAGGACCTTTAAAGGCTCTGTACCTGATTTTTCCCCCCATGTATTTAAGCAAAATCTGTCTTGCCCCAGTACAGGTAGATTGTCTAAGCAACTCTTCAGGTCAAAATAAGTCTGCTACACACTGTCTGTCTGATGTCTAATTAGTATGCATTCAGAAGCGTTCAACATTCAGGAAGAGCACATTAGCATGCTAATTGTTGTTAGGCCTATGAACGCATCGCAGTGAATTGTGTTTTGGAGGCTCAAAATGGATGGACGGTAAATTAGGAATAAATTTGGACCATTGCAATCTTTTAAAACAAACTATCGTATTTTTCAGATTATAAGTCGCTCCGGAGTATAAATCACACCAGCCAAAAAATGTATAATGAAGAAGAAAAACACATAAATAAGTTGCACCAGTCACACTTTTGGGGGGAAATTTATTTGTATAAAATCAGAGACCAGGAACTGACATTTCATCTTGAAAGGTAAGTTATAGTAATAACAATAGAACAGAGAACAACAACATATGAACAGTTATTCAAATAACTACAGCTTAAACAAGAGAACATAAGTACCAAACTCTCCATCTCACTCCAAATCACTAAATCCATTGAATTCTTCATCCTGTGTGTCACTTCTGAGCAACTCCGCGACCTCTGGAGGTAAACGGAGCGCCGCTTCCTCTTCTGTGTAGCTGTCATCAGACTCAGCATCAGTTCCTGTTAGAATTATTCCGGCCTTTCTGAATCTCGACAGGATGGTTTCGGTGTCACTGAAGTCCAGCCTTTGTCGATCCATCCAATGACTTCCAGGAAAGTTGCATGATGCACCTTCCAGGCTGTCACAAGTTTCTCTCTTACTCCAAACTTTCTTTCTGTTGCTCGATTACTGTTTTCAGTTGCACATTTCACAACTTGTAGCTTGTAATCTGTAAAATATGATTTTCTTTTTAGGGGCATTTGTGTTCAGTCTTCTCAGTTGTCTTCATAAGTTTGTTTAAATTTTAAATAAATAAGTCACACCTGAGTATAAGTCGCAGACCATGAAAAAAAGAGCGAATTATAGTCCTCAAAATACGGTCATTTTGTTTTTCATATTTTTAAGGCAGTACAAATCAGATACAGCGTCTTTAAGGAGCTGGTCCATCATATCCATGGCAACATTCATAGCAAGCAGTACTTTGAACAAGCTGCCTTTTATGTTCTGGCGCATGATTGAATTAAAGTGGGAGAGATAAAATATGTACATTTTAATACCAAACTAAATCAATTTTGACAATTTAAGAAGAAAAGTATATCGAGGCACACTTCACTGGTAGCTGTTCAGACCTTGTTCCTTAACCCCCTGTAAGTCGGTGAGTGAAAGGGAAAACAGCTCTGTCTATCATTACTGGCCCCCCGCAGTCACAATCTCCTTCTGAGAGACCGCCCACCGCGCCTCTCTCAAATTATTCATGGGTACGACGGACCACCTAGCACCTCGCAGGAATATCACTCATCCATCCAGCGCAGATACAGAGACACTTTAATTTGATAGTGTGAAATTGGAGCACCTCTGGAAGCACCTCCCCAAAAAATCTGCCTTCTTTTCTTTTCCACTGGCATGTCCCCAAAATTTGACAAAATTCCATGATTCGATTTGCGCAGATATTCACACATACGTCTAACTTTCCAATCTTTCAACTTTTTTCCCCCCTCTCAATGTCTTTTGTGAAATTACTTGTCATAAAAACGCTTCATGGATCATTTTTATACGCCACTTTCTACTGTTCTAGACTCCATCCGGGGCTATATTAAGCAATTCTTCTAACAAATGTGAAATCCAGAGAGTCTAATGAGAGTTTCTTAATTACAGTTATGATCTTAGTCGTACCATCGCGCTCTGATTTATTTAGGTTTATCTTTATCTTTTTGTTCAGGAAGCCTCGCGCCGCCAGAAGGAATATGTCTTTGTTTGGTGGTTGTGGGATCTGCAGCCTGGTGTGCCTTGGGCTATGGATGCGCCTGAGTGTTTTGTGATAGATACCCTTCTCTCTTCCACTTCTTTTGCTCAAATACAACTTCAGAGTGGGCCAGGCTAAGAACACATTTACTCCCAGTTGTACACAGTGCCCTACTTTAGTCCGACACTATTGGAGCTTTCAGGCTTTCCTTTCAGCAAATCTGTTCGGAGAAACAGGGTATATTTAGAGTGGAATTGGACTAACAGTGCTTCTCAAGCTTTGGTACAAGCACTATGTTGTTTTTGCAGTATTTTTCTCCCTTTTAGCCCACTACTTTAATCTGGGTTCAGACCATATCCTCCAAGATCATTTTGGAACTGGAGGAAGTTTAACAGCCACTTAAAGCTAAGGTGTTGTAAAAGCAGTGACAAAATCAGATCATTGCACGCTGTCTGCACCAAATTATAATGGATTTAATCACCAGCCCAGAATTAAGAGTCGTAACCATCATTAGAATGAACTGTACTTTGGCGGCCCACCCCTGCTTCACTCCGCCATATAAAAAAGTAGTTTAAATATATGCTCTGTAAGTCATGCATGTGAATATTACAATGTTCTAAAGTGTATTAAATCAGTGAGATAGATTTAAATACTTTTTTTTTTTTTTTTCACATTTGTGGTTTGAAAATTGAATAATGCGGCTTTAACCTGGCTCAGAGCAAAACTTGTGTTTCTTTGGACAAAGCAGTTTCCCTGTACCTACTCTAAAGTAGTAGCCTGATTCAACAGCCGGTTTCACTTTGTGGAAACCGTCTAACCTTGCAGCATTAAGATTCATTCACTAGATGGTAGGCGGGTACTTTTTTATTTAACCAATCGCTGCTATTTGGTTGTGATGTATGTAACGCGCAGAATTCTGTAGGAAGAACAATAAACAGATAAAGATAAAATTCACCAAACATTCTCTTTGTTCCGGCTTTAAATCCTTCATCTCTGGAATCATTGCCAAAACAGAATGTATGGCTTCGACTACATCCATCTCGACCACTTTGTTTACTGTTGTGCTGTACCACAAAAGGGACCCAGACAGGCGCTTGAGTTTGACATCATGGCTTCACAGCTCTTTGCTGATTGGCTGGTGCACGATCTACAATTTCCGGGGTTCTAGCAAACCGGCTAGTGTATTTCGATTCCTGACCTTGTCGCTGGAGAGAAATGAAAGTGAGCAGAGGCACTAGGTGGCGCCAGACTGGCTACTAATATGGCTGGTTACAAAGGAAATGGCAGCAAAATTAGCTCTTATCATTTCTTTTATGTATTTGTTTTCCTTCATTTTATTTATATTATTATTGCTGATTAATATTTCATAAAATATTTTTAAATTTATTTTACTTTTTTTTTCATGTATTCTTTATATATATATATATATATATATATATGTGAAGATGTGAAGAAGCACTGAATAGACTGCAAAAAATAAAAATAAAAACTTCCCCTGAAGGCAAAAGGACCAGATTAACAACATACAATTAAAAAAATATGAAATACTAGACCTTTAATAGACTATAAATGGCCGCTTTACTATAGTTAATAATAAATCAGATAAGTCCACATTTCTGTTTTTTAGTCATGGCTTAGTCCTGGAATAGCACTCCTAATTTATCCCTGGTTTCCTTTTGTAGTTCCTTTTCCCTTTCACGAGGCACATCCTGGTAGCTGTATTTCTATTCAGAGTGGAATTGGACGGGCACATTTTTGGACAATTTTAAAGCTTTCATGTCTTGTGTGGTCTGTTGAAAAAGCTTATATCACTCTTGCAGGCTGAAGTGGTTTACAGTCTCCCAGTAAAAATGAGTTCAGAGTGGTAATTGCAAACTTCCCCTAGTGGCTCTTCCTGAGTTGTTTTCTCTATTTTATAAGTCACCGCAGCTCTGTTCTCTACAGGAAAACTGTTACATTCGCCTGGAAATACAAGAAACGAAGGTCAAAGGAAAACGTAAAGACAGGGAAATATGCTCTAGGAAATGCCCACAAAGAACTGAGAGGGCCTAGCAGTACAGTTTTGTAATTGATACTTTGCTGCTGATTGTCTGGGGGTGTGATGCCAACTGAAAGCACTACTCTGTCAGAAGCTCAGTCACTAAAGTTAGGTTTAATCAGTGCTTTATTTTAACACAATCTGACAAGAAAGAGCTGATTTAGTTGGAACTACAACAGTGGCATCAGTTTTGCAGTTAGTCAGTTAGTCACTCTCACCTTTTTGTTGATAATCAGACATGAAAACAAAAACTTTTTCTTGCTTTACACTGTTTTTTCACAGTCTTTGTGTGCACTGTGTCTCCATGGTAACTGCTAAACATTCATATAGATCATACATACATGTAGAACACCCTCAGGGAGATTTGGGGTGTCAGTGTTAGAAGTGGCTTGTGGATTTGTAAGCACTGAATATATATAATGTATTTGTCCTTATGATTTATTCTACATTTAGTAATTTTTGATGTGTGTGTTTTTTTATGTATGATGTATTCCCTTTCAGGCTGCCCTTTTCACATCTGGCAAAGGGACTACAAAATGATCTCCAATCACACTCTGGCAGTGACATTGTTTGATGTTCATAATGAGCAGTGACCCTTTTCAAATAAATACATAATTATAAAAAATAGCAAATAAGGAAAGAAAAGGTCAGGTCATAATTAATGGTTTATCCAAATTAGTGATGCACCGATTCAGCTTTTTCAATTTCGATACTGATACTTCAGCTTTAAGTATCTGCCAATAATATCCAAAATCAATAAATACTAGTGCAGAGACAGCATTTATTAGCCTGATTCATCAGATGTTTTCACTTTGTAGAAACCGCCGGATCTCGCAGCGTTAGAATTCGTTCGCTCGATGGTAAGCGGGTACTTTTTTTAAAATTTAACCAATCGCTGCTATTTGGTCGTGAGGTATGTAATGCGCCTAACTGGTATATTAAGCTTTTCCCAAATCCCATAGGAAGAAGGGCAATAACGTCTTTCCCCTTGATAAAATTCATCACACATTCTCTTTGTTCCGGCTTTAAATCTTTGATCTCGGGAATCGTTGCCAACACAGAAAGTATGGCTCTTCGCTGATTGGCTGGTGCCCGAACTCGCACTTCCGGGGTTTTGCGAACCTTCTAGAATATTCCGATTCCTGACCTGGAGAGAAATGGAATTGAGCGGAGGCACTAGGTGGCACCAGTCTGGCTAAGCATTTATATACCTTAAACAAAAATAAAATAAGATGCAAATGTTTTGTAGCTGTTATTTATCCCTCAAGTAACTACAGAACAACTTTTTTTTTCTATAGTTTAGGTTCAAATATAAGTTCAAACATTATGAGCCATTATGTCTATACAAGCTACTGACTGAATTGATATTTGGAAGCCGATATCTGGTCTATATCTGGTCTATATCTGTATATAATCTTATCAAGAATGTAAAAAATATATAGAGAGAGAAACAGTTTTTCCTGTCCCTATATTCATGCAAAGATTTGGGGTGAGGCTGGTACTTCGCCGTGCTCCCCACTGCACTTGACATTTGCCTAATAAGGACTGGTACATTTCCTATTAATTGTGCTTTTGGGGAAATCATGGCCTTTCTTCTTACATTGTAGAGTACAAACTTATGTAACTTCTGAATTTCTGTTAACATGACTAACTTCAGCTGCATTTGGTTTCCACTTTTGTGTGAGTTTTGAAGAGTGGATTGTGAAAAGTCCTCAGGAAGTTCAATAAATCCAAATGGGGCTGAATAGAAATGGGAGAGTGTAGTCCGAACTTTAGTCCAACAACAGAGAAGGACTGAAGTCTGTGGCTGCATTCACATAAGAGCAGCACCTTGGGGAGAGCTTGAGCGTGCACTTATGAGTGTTTAAATATGCACGCGGGGAACAAAAGGCTAAAGGAAAACACAGGACCTCAGTCACTGCTCAGCGGGGGATCACAGGCTAACTTCTGCCTATACTCTGTCACTATAGCAACAGCTGCAAGGGCTCGCTGTGCTGTTTTCAATGAGGAAAATCAAGTGGACACTGGGCATGTTCTGGGTTTTGGCAGTGTGGATATGGAAATCAGAGAAGACAAGTTTGGGCAATGAATGTGCAACTGAAAAACAGACTCCCAATTGTGGTTTACTGTGAGGAAGAAATAGCACTTACGAAGGCATTGTGTGTTGTGAATTACAAAATCTGCTAGACTCAAAGATATGTCAATTCTATTCTATTCACTATGTACATTTTCTGGGGCACGGTTTGCACATTGGCTTGTCTCCATGGAGATGTTACTGCCTTGCCTTGTTCCAGCATGGCATTACACTTATCTATCTTGTGTTAAGCTTGATAAAAATAAATCAGTTGAAAAAGCATGCATGCCTACTGAGAAGGGAGAGATCTGATTTGTAACTTAGCATGGTAACAGCACTTGGTTGTATCCATGGAGATGAAACAACCGACTCACTGACTCACTACTAGAAATGTTACATAGTTCATCTTTAAAGGTTGTATGGAAGATTTTTTTTTTTGTTTCAAATTGTCAGTGAAAGTTAAAAATACCATTACAGAAACACAGCAGCCTTGTAATTATGATGACTAAAAAAAAAAGAATGAAAATCTATCAACCGTGGACGTGTTGGGGCCAAATAAACATCAGCCAATAGACAACGAGACTACCTCTTTTTCTATTGGCTGTTAGGTTGTCAATCAAACTCCCTACGTTTCTAGTGTAAGTGACTCGTCGGCGCGCTGGGATTACGTGGTTTATGCAGCGGTTCTTAGAGGCTTTTTTCAAATTGTAGCTTCCTCACAGTTCGCACAGAGTTTGTCGCAATGGCGGACGAGAATCCACGACCAGTTTGCCACAAAAGAAAGTCCGTTTTTGAGGTTGCTGAAAGAAGAAGAGAAGGGGAAAAGGAGCGAAGACAAACTGAGGTGATTCTTGAGGATCTCTTCCAGCGATGGCACGACTGATGCTGACGAACGGTCTAAAGACTGACGTGTCGGTTGCTGAATTACTTCTAGACAGGTCACTTCAACAGTAATTCTGAACGTGCACTGGCTGTAAATAAGCGTGATTTCTAGAGTAAGGAGGCAGGAGGAGATGTTTCTACTGAGGGAGCTGTGAAGGAGGAAGGTGGTGTCACGCATGCACAACATTTGAAAAAGGACTGTCGCTGTATTTCTTTTCCCTTAAAAAATTCTCTTACAACCTTTAAATATGTTAGTATTGTTGATTTATTTATTAATTTATTTTTCCAATGTTGTTTATTAAAGCTGTGGCTCAGTGGTTCGATTACTCTTCTACATGAAGTTGCTGGTTTATCTCTTCAAACAAAAAACAAAAAAAACAAAAACAAAAAACTCATTAAGTGTTCAAGCAGGCATTACTGATCCTATAAGCAGCTGAAGCCATCAACATCCCCCTGGGGTGTGATGCTAACTGTAGGCTCTGCTCTGTTTGAAGTTCTATTAGACTTTAATCTGAGCTTTATTTTAAAGCAATCTGACACGATCTGTTGAAAATCCTAAACTGGACCATGAACGCATATATTGATCACAGTCTCCTGAAAATATGTAGTTTAAATCCATTTTGCATTTTTTTCAGACTATCTAAAAACGTTTTTGGATGTGCTTCCTGTTTGATTCCGCCGCACAAATAAATGTCGGAGTCACTGCAAAGTATCAATAAGGAAATCTGTTTCTTTTTGGTAAATAAATCCAATAAATCCTACTTTTTGTTATACATTGTAGAAAATATATATGATCTTAACCACAACAACAGTAAAATGTCAGAAGCCAGAAAACTCGCCTGATTTTGACATGCAATAGAGTGGATGAAGCCTTGAGGATAGCGTTACCTTTTTCTGACATTCACATCCTTCACAATGAGCATGTATTGAGAAAATTGCTTACTAAGTTGATTATAGCTTTGGCTGCAACAGAAAGCATTATGTGGGTGAGGAATCCAAGAGAGAGGCAAATTGTTCAGAAGAGAAAAGGCCATAACTCAACAACTGTGAGCCAAACACCGCTGCCGCCGAAGTCTTTTAAAGTTCACTCTGATCGACTCCCGGAACTGTGCAGCCCCGTGTACAGTGTGTGCTTTGTCATCATCGTACAGGACAAGACTGCTGTAAAGAATGCTATAAAAAGGCCGGAGGAAAGAAGTTTGAGAAGTCGACTTGTGAAACCCTGATATTTAAGTATTGCATCATACTGTTCACAGGCAACCAACAGCGCACTAGTGTTGTCAAAATATAGAAAATACCAATGGATACTAAACGTAGACTGTATAAAGAAGTGGACTAAGGGAGTGTGACGTCAACCATAGCCAGTCAAACGAAGCTCACAAGGCTTGCAGTTATAGGAAGGAATTTATTTATGGACAAAATGACTAAGTTCACTGCAGCAGTTACAGAGAGAGGAGTGACTTTTTTTTTTTTTTTTATTAAAAGTCAATTGGAGTCGATGGAACCAGAAGCACCCCCGTGGTCACTTTCTATATGGAACACAGCGGCGAGTAGGTTAGCTATGTCTATTTATTTATAAAGGCTATGATACTAAAACTAGTATTGAAACTAGATACTAATCTGAGCAGGTATCGATATTTTTTAAAAAGTCACATTCACAGGATAGAAATAAACCTTTCCTGAATAACTTTAGAATGACCTTGAGCTGTATCAGAACTAGAAGTATAAGTACAAGTATACGCCCTTGGACCACTATGGACCCTACCGGGACCACTGAGAGTTTACACAGATAAAGACTGCATGGTAATATAAAAGAAAGTATCATCATATAATGCTGAAAATTCAATTGTCAAAAGTGTTTTTAATTGTGTACCAAGTCTATTCCTTAATATCAAAATAAAATGTAAAGTGTATCAAGACAACACTATGGTGCACAGTTTGGGAGACTGCTCTATAAACTGCAATAAAGTATTCATAAATTGACATTTTTTAAAACCTATTTTCTAAATAGGTTTTATTCACATATATATATATATATATATATATATATATATATATATATATATATAAAGTAGATATTGTCCTTCCATGCAGTATTTCATACATAAGCTCCTCTGCTGTGGTCTTTTCTGGATATGACTGAACAAGAGGCACTAAAAATTCATTGCCGTGAGTGTGGAGCCAGAATCAAAGGAGGGAACACACAGCTTGGTGGCCTGGGGCAGAGAGCATGCTCACCGCAGCTGGGTGCACTGCACGCCCAAAGGCACAGGGCACCCCTCCAGTGTCCCGAGGCCGACCACTCCCCGCGGGACACACCAGCACCCAAGGGCCCAGAGCAGATGGAGGGCTGCGTGTGAGAGGAAAAACACACCGCAGCAAATATAGCCATACTTTTATTCTACACAAATCCATTTTTATCAATGTTTTAATTTAGCCACAGGAAGGGAGTGTGAAACCAGGAGATTTCTTGTATTGTCTGCAAAAATTGAAGGAAGGGCATCTCACCAAATCACTACAAATCATTATGTAAAAAAGAGAGGGGAATAAACCAATGATAGCTGGTTAAATTATCAGAAGAAATGAATTATACCCACATTTTCAAATTACATCAAATTCCCAAAGCTTCATTGTTAATAATATGAACTGTTTGTTATAATGCAGCAGATAAAAGAGGGTATTGTAAAAGTGGTTAAGAATCTAATGTTCCCATTGACTCTCACAAACCAGGACTGTAAACTGCATGGTGAGTGGTTTCTTGATACAAGTTGGATACGGCTGTATTACATATTAGGGATTTTCAAAAACATTACAAAATATTGCAATTTAAAGCAGAGCTTTAAAACCAATAAAACAATGCCTCAAAAGCCTGAATTGTAACAAAAGCTTGAGAAAATCTAAGCTCTCCTGTCCCCATGACTTTGAGAGAGGAAATACATTTTGTGTACTCACTCCACGAGGAGCCTGTCTCCAGGAGCAATGGGGGAGTTTATTATCTTATCCGAGCAAAGAAACCATATTTAATAGTGCGAATGAGAGTGAGGGAAACTTTAAACGACTTTAAGAAAACAATAATGACAATGCCTTCGTGCTCTTTCTCTCTCATTGTGCCAAAGAGGAGAGCTCCTGGAGGCGCGTGGTGCAGACTGTAGAGGAGGAAGACTGGAGAGGAGGAAGACTAGAGGAGGAAGACTGTAGAGAAGGAAGAGGAGATGAAACGCACAGAGCCAGAGAACAGGCAGAGGCAAAAAGCCTTTGAAGTGTGCCGTTACAACACATCACAAAGTCAACTCAAAGGCCTGCTTAAAAATGCATGACATGCACACAACCAGAAAATAAGTAATGAACTTAAAGAAATAAAGATCAAGTGATTTTATACACGCCCCAACTTCAAAGAATCAACTTGACTCGAGGGGAGCAAAATGGAGGAAGAAAAATACATATCAATGATTCTTGGCTGTGAGATTGCAGACTAATTATGTTTCAGCGGAAGAGAGGAGGCCGGACATCAGCACTGAACTGTTGAATGTAAAGCAGCGTGCAGGAGTTACAGTGAATCCAAGGGGACTTAAGGTAAAGATTTAATGCTCCAACTACTTTCTGTTCAGAGGCCACAAATGGAGCTAAAGCAGCACATTTTATTCCCTTTAAAGCATATTTTAGAAACATGGGAAATGTGGTTGCATAATCATCTATATTGTCTAATTATACTTCTATTCATGTGTTGTGCAACTGCATAATACACATGAATGCAGTGGATAAATTAAGGTTTATGATATATACATGAGCTGTAATCAGTGTTCAAGGCCATTTTGATGTGCAATTTTTAAATTCCTTCCTTGTGGAAAAGAAGTAATTTGATTTCACTGGATTTATGGACAGCCAATCAAGTAGCACACACTATAACCTTCAATCAACAGACAAACAATCAATAGAGCCAGAACAGATAATTGATGCTCTTGTCTCACAGTCTATCAACTGAAACTCCAAATCGACCAATTAAAGACATGCCTGAATGAAAAGTTCCACAGTATGGTATTAAACTTACCTATCTCCATGGCAGTTTTAGGTCAGATCTGCGGAGAGGCGCTCACACTAAGAATTGTCTCCTGTAACTGAATAATATAATGGTAACGATCATATAATAATGTTAGATAAGTTAAAGGTGCATTGTGGAGGGTCTGTCAAATGCTTTTCTCCGTTGATTTTTTATTTTATTTTTATTTTTTTATCTGGAATGTTTCGCAGTATGTCTTTACACATTTCTATCTTTATGGAGACCAAACTAGACAAAGTTACAGGTCTGATCTGTGGAGAGGCAACCCCACTTACAAACAGAATGCCTGTTTTTCTATAGTTATTTCTGAGCTATAAAACCACCTCTAATTTAATACATGTAAAGTAGAGCTGCTTAATGCCATACTGTGGAACATTCCAGACAGAGAATGACATATCTATAGAAACAAGCAGATGACGGACCACCAACCAAAAGGTTACATAGACATCTTTAAATACCACTCTGTTATACATTCTAGACAAATCAATAATATCTCTATAGTGGTGGAAGCTTTACCCGAAAAGTTACATAGTACACCTTTAAGTGAATTAGTACCTGTAAATTACCCTTCTAAATAATGTGAAAAAGTGTGTGTCTCTTTCTTCTTCTTGAACGGTGGAATCTGGGGTCCACGCTATTGGCTACAGACACTTTCCGTAACACAAATAAACAAAAGAACACTGTTGAATAATACATAATGCCCCGCTATGCATAACTACACAAACTATAAATGCAATGAAACAACCCTGTAATAACTATAAAACAAGGAGATAAAATACCAGACAAAAAGAAAACAACACTAAACAAAATGCAGCTTCCAAAAAAAGCACGAGCTCCACAAACACAAAACAATGTGACTGTATTCCACCAGTTTGAGGCAAGGAAGCAGATAATTGCTACATAATTACATGCAACAGTGGCCATTAGAATATGCGATAAAAAAATAGAAAAACACAATTATGAGCGGGCGGTAATGAGGACTGGAGCGGCAGAGACCTTCGCTCTGTCCCAGCCCGGCTCACATATGCTGGGTACCATCACGCCATCTGCCAGTGGACACAGGCATGAAATGACCAGACACCACAGAATGACTTAGGCAGCACTTTCAATGTTTTATCTGTACAATGTACGGGGGGTTCTGTCATCTATTTCAGAAGCAAAGTTTAAGAGATAAAATGGGTTAGAGTGAATAATCATAACGGGGGTCAGTCAAATAAATACTGGTTTATTTATTTGTTTATGTGTATGTATTATCACATCATCATCATCACCACCACTGCCCACATTTCATTTTCAAAACGCACATATTCAGACTGGCCTATTCCCTTCACCACATCAAACCATAGCTGCACTGTCTTCACTTTAACTATATGCCTTTAACTTGTTTATTGTTGTAAATATGTATTTCTGTCCTATGCCAGATGTACAGAAGAGACCCTAGAGAGTGATCACAGTAAGGCAGGGGTTTCCAACCAAATTCCTCCTGTCAGCTACTTTTTGTAAAATGAAAATACCAGAGAGCTACAACATTGTAGCAGTCACCAGAAATGTTGTAAATATAAGTTGTGGCAAGCTGAAGGTGATGTACAGTTAGATGTCTATATCTATAAAACATAACCCATTTTTCAGTTATTAGTGCACAAAATTAGACATGAAAATTATACATTTACAATGGAAATAGGCATTTGATCAATCAAATCTGAGTTATTCAGTGCAATATATATATTTAAAAATCCATTGGCAAGCTACTTGGAAGGGGGTGGAGAGCTACTGGTAGCTCCCAAGCTACAGGTTGGAGACCCCTACAATAAGGTAAAATAATCAAATATTTCATCGATTAAAATGTAGGTACCTTTGAGCAGCAAAGCAGGGAGTCCAGACGGAAACACAAATGTTAATAGTCCAGATAGGGGAGCACAGTGAAACATGAGGAACAGCAAAAGGAACATTTAAGAGGCAGTATGAACACAAGCACTATTAAAACATGCGGGTAATAAACATTAGTAATAACAGACAGATGGCAAAACATTATTTACAGACCTAACAAAGTCAGTCCAAGCCTGAAAAAATCTTCCAAAATCTTCCAAAACAATGTATAGATACTTGTGAAGCAGGAGATGACTTGCTGTCACAGTGTAAGAAAGAAGAAAAACATAAACTGTTAGTTATAACTGGGAGATTAAAACCTGCACAAAAACAGCTAAGTAGTCCTCACTGAGCCAATAGCACAAGATCTACACATGATTCTATAACTTGGCACTGTGTTTGCTCGTTTCTCCTGACAGGTTCGGCATTCAAAGATGGATCAGATGGAGAGGACACATTTTCTTTTGAATGCAATTAAGTATATCTTAGCTTTTAATGTTTGCCAGTGTAATTCCTCAGTCGTCCAGATAATGATCGCAATAGCAAAAGAAAAAAAAAATCATCTGTCAACTGGACAAAACTTTTAGCAGCTCATTCAAGCCAAGCAGCTTCTTCAGTTCTGGGCAAATTGTTGGAGGAGCTAACAACACTGAAACTAACACACACACCAACTTGTTAGCTCCTTCCTTCAGGCAGATATAAGGCAGTGCCCACCAGCAATTTAACCAGAACTGAAGAAGCTGCTTGGATGAGCTGTGAAACATCTTCACTCAAAAAAAAAAAAAAAAAAAAAAAAAAAAAAAATGTAGTTGACAGAATTAAATTTTCCTTTTGCTTTCAGTGTTTGACCAATTTGCTATATACTATGAGGCAGTATATAAACACAGACACTAAACTACTGGAAACCAAGTGTGTTTTAAAAGCTCGGGTGACTGTTCCTGGATAACTGGAGAGTGCAGTCACATCAAAATTACCAAAACACAGAGGCACACTCAGAGGCTTAAAATATCCCAGATTTCTGAATGGAAAAACTGGGAGAAAAGGACATTATTTAAAATCCTCCCAAACATATGAAATGTTGCAAAAACTGCCTGCGAGTTTAAACTTTTAACACCCCTAACAGGGAGGTAATATCATTCATCAATTTAGTATTTTCACGAGACTGCATTTCCTGAGCCATTGTGTCATTTTTTTCTTTCTATGACCTACCAACCATTTACCCATTTGGCCCCATTTTCAATATTCACAATGTAATCCACTGCATTTGAAATCATTTCCAGCTCTAGTCAATGAATGCAACAATAACCCCATGGAGGATCAACCCCAGGAGTCCATGAATAAACCAGCAGAGAATACCAAATGGAGCCAATGCTGAACAAAACTAGTCTCTTTTTTACTTCTTAAGGTTTCTTTCCCAAAAATGTAATCGGCTTAAGTCATGGCGGTGGTCGTGCGTGAGCCAAAACCGGTGCCAAGTCAGATCTCACCATAGACCATAGCAGAAATCAATGGCACGCAGCCTCTAACTGAAATGATTTCCTGTATTGTGTGTTGACGTGCTGGCTGGCTCTGCCCTTGTGTCTTGTGTCTCGTGCATGTGTGTGCTGTGTGCTTGTATGCATATTTGGCAAGCAGAATGGTGGGTGGTAAACGTCTGACATTTCCTCACAGCTGGGGGCATCTTGGGCATGCTCCGGGGTAGAAAATAATGTGGAAGAAGGAGAAGACAGAGCAGTGGAGGAGAGGGAGGGGGAGGAGGCACGGCAACACACACTACTTTAGCTAGGATTTTATTGGCTCATAGAGTGTGCATGGAAAAGCGTGTTTGAAACAGTATGAAACAAATCAGTTATGTTTTCAATTCAATTATTCAATTAGATGTTCATTTTTTTGTTATATTTTTCTTCTCAGCGATAATGGGAGAGTACGCTCACATTTTATGGTGAATCTCCTTAAACGTGCAACATTTCTAAGGGTTTCTGCCATTACTATTCGCCGTGAATTTGTCTTTGCTGCAGCTGAAAGGTTCAATGGTTTGGCATTAAACTTGTCTGTTTCCATAGAGGCAAACAGGTGAGATCACAAAGTCAAAATAAAGGTCAGATCTGTGGAAAGGTGAACTGCTGACAGTTAGTAATTTTGAGCAATGACAACATGCTGTGAAATAGACGCTAGACAGAAGTTTAATGCCATACTCTGGGACATGGCAAGCAACTTCATAGAGACAAGGAGATGGCTGACCCTCCACAAGAAAAATGACATACTGCACAACAGAGGTGGGCACTTGCAAACTGTGACTTGGATTCGAGTCAGACTTGAAGCATTATATTTTAGAAGTTGAGACTTGATAAAATGGAGTAAGACTTGACTTGGACTTGAAGGTCATTGACTTGTGACTTGACTCGGACTTGAGCCCTTGAAATGACTTGATGCTTCTCCTAAAAATATAGGTTTTTAGAAAATACTTCTCTTTTCACAGTTGATACATGCGGTGCTTAATTTTACAAGAACAAACTGGATCATGACTCTCCCACTTCTCTATTTGTTACTTTGGATGTAACTGAAGTACTGTGCGATGGTATCATCAAATGTACTACATAATATATAGTACAATATAGTACAATACAATAAATCATAGGGAACCAAAAGAACATGATCTTTTCATTTCAGACAAAATAACTGTCATTAAGCACTTTTAAATCTGAATTCTTTTCATTCTGACCGTAATGCTTCATACTTAGATCTTGTCCAGACATTTAAAAAGGAAAAATTAGCATTTCTACAACTCAAATATACCGTGACTTTTTAAATACACTTTAGTTTAAAATTCATATAAATTGCAAAAATCTAAGCTATATTTGGTACTTTTGGTTTAAAGACTCAAAGCAGACGACTTGGACTTGACTTGGACGCATGGGCCAGTGACTTGGGACTTGCATGTACTTGATTTGGGACTTGACTTGGACTTGAGGTCAAAGACTTGAGACTTACTTGAGAAACAAACTTGCAAAACAACAACTTTGTCCCACCTCTGCTGCACTATAAAAAATATTATTTATGTTTTTCAGAACATTTTCAGTCGTACTCACACAGAAATGTAGCCTTGTGGTGCTAGTGAAATTTGGACATCTAGTTTTTAAGTATCCTCTTATTAAGTGTTCCTGTGCCCAAATCCTGATGTATTATAGTTTGCTGTACCACCACACACTTCATCCAACAATCACGGAAACATAGGTACATAATTAATCTATATGTAATGTTATGAGGTTGATTTTTATATTTTTTTTCCCACCAGTGGCTAATGCATTATTCAAACTGCTTTATTACATGTGGGGCCATATTAAGAGCCACAATAGGGACCCTCGCTACAAACCATTGTACAAGAGAAACTGACCTGATGCTCCCAGCTGTGGGGGCATTGTAGGAAACCTTTACCGCGGAGCGGGGTCTTTAGCAACAGCCAGGATGAATTATTAAGTCCAATCCGTAGAGGGCATAGAGAGAAGATAGGAGGTGCGAAATGAGCTGCTGAGGGTGGCCAAGCATATGGGAATAGGCAATGTAGAGAGTGAAAGAGTACAGAAGATAGAGACAGGAGCTACAAAGTCCATCTACTTCTATGGACCAGATATAGTGGTTCTCCTCACATGCCCTACATCTTTAACTTTAATTTTCCATTGCTGGCCAAGTTTCCACCTGCAGGAGTCTGAATTACCTTTCAATTACTGCTGATAAATCTACGTAAGGCTTTGGGGAGACTCCACTTTTAAGCCGGCTAACGAGGCTAATTAACAAACGAAGCCTGGGGGGGTTGTGAGGAGAGGTTTTTTTAACGCACAATTAGTGTCTGTGGCTATTTTCAAAACTCTATGATTTAAACTCTAAGACCTTGGAGTTTGTGATCCTGTGTCGTTACGACGCACAAAGAGGAGATGAAAAGTGAAGGAATCAGCCGGTGTTAATGAAGCTCTTTATTTTTGTTCCTTAAGTTCAACTCGAGATAAGTGTTCATTTAAAAAGACCATGTGCGTCAGTTCTTAAAACGTGAGACGTGTCGTGGGATCTGCTGATAGTTGCCACTCAAACTTTGAGCATGTTCAAAAACTTTTTGCTAACTGCGAAAATCTTAGGTATAGACCAACTGAGCCATGGTATTAAACATTTCATTTTTACATTTTGTTTTATATATTATATTACATTATATTATAGAGACCTGTCCATTGACCTCTTGTTCAAAACTACAGAGCTGATAGGTGTTCCACCACAAGCAGATTTTCATTTGTGTTTTTACATCTGTAAATAGAAACAAAGGGGAAGGACATATGGGATAGGTGAAATCAGAAATTTTGTAAGCACTCAAACCATGCATGAATCAATCGAAACACATACTGTGGGTAAACATATGGTGAGGTAAAAGTGTTATACCATGGTAAAAAGATAGATTTTGCATGATATGTCCCCTTTAATGGAAGACATTACAGCTGCTGGGTCATGCTTGAAAAAGATAGGCACTCTTTTACATTTTAGGAAGAAGTGACTTTGAAACATAGTCACTTAAAACAAAATAAATACATGTTAAATCGCAAAATCACTTGATAAACCATCACTGGATAATCTTATCCCCAGTCCACAAGAAGACAAAGTAGAAATATAATGCTTAAAGATAATGTACCAATGTATGCCACAAAATTATATAGCATTTGCAAGAAGGAGTATCCTAAACTAAACTTTTGACCTCTAAGCTTTACCATTTTCAAACACAAACAGTTCCTGTGGTGATTTCCTGGGTTCCACAGAACATCACAGAACAATGTCCTCTACACGATTATATCAATATATTATGTGCAGTATACAGAGAATTTCATAAAAGAGCATTTCTTCCACTCCTTTGTCAAAGTTAAAAGAGATTTCACTTTCATATGAATATTTATGAATTTTACTCTTTGTTTCTCACAGATGTCTAAGTTGTACTGGGTCTGTGGAACATGTAGCGACACTGGGAACACAAACAATACTACAGCAGCAGGTCTAATGCATCCAGTCATTAATAACTTAAGACAGTGAGCCATTTCCAGCAAGGGGCACCCTGACAAGGCCCAGAAATGGTTTAGCTTTGTGAGGTCCTACCCCAGGAGGATTGTACTGAAGCTAATACCAAACATACTCACAACTGTCATGCATACCATACCAGGTGCACTATGTAATTTTTATGGTCATTTACTATCCATCCATTTTCTTCCGCTTATCCGGGGTCGGGTCGCAGGGGCAGCAGTTTAAGCAGGGACTCCCAGACTCCTTCACCCCGGACACTTTCTCCAGCTCCTCTGGGAGGACCCCAAGGCATTCCCAGGCCAGTTGAGAGACATAGCCCCTCCAGCATTTATTGTTTAACTTTTAATAGAATAATAAGAATAACAAGGGCCTAATTATGGTGTCAAATTAAACGTATCAGAAAAAAAGGTCTAACAAAGCAAAGCTCCAGTCAAATGAGCTCACAATGGAGCCAAGTTCTATAAAAAAAGCTAAATAAAAACATCAGGATCATGTAGAGCGGGTTAACATTTTAAGTCCAAAATGACAAGGCTCACAGCAACAGTTACAGAGAGTGTAAACTTTTTTGATGTAGTCAATTGATGTCCGTCGTAAATGTAGCATGTTCCGTCTATTCTCCTCTCATTGAAATATGTTTACCGTATATTCTCCAACGTGTTCGTATATGAACCTGGATACATTATTCATGACCGGACACAATGTGTTTATCTGCGTCCCAATGAGTGTCTTTAAGCCTGATTTGAGGGGCACATGGTGTAAATAAAGACTAGAATAATGATTGTAGTAAAACAGTGGTTTGGACTGTGTCAGTGCGGCAGTGGGGAGGGCAGGCACATCTCTCCTGTCTCCCGCTGGGCTCAAAGCAACGCTGCAGATGACAGGGGTGGGAAAGTGGCATGCCAATTAGGGTGCTGAGACAGACAGAGAGAGAGAGAGAGAGAGGGAGAGAGAAAGAGACAGAGAGGCAGAGACAGAGAGAAAGAGAGATAAAGAGGTAGAGACAGAGAGAAAGAGAGAGGCAGGGCGCAGGGAGAGAGAGAGTGGTGGGGAGGTGGGTTCGAAAGGTAGCTGTATAAAATAATAGCCTTGGACTGTTAGGGTGGACTCTGCACCAAACATAGGCCAGGGGAGGAGATATAAACACCAATGGGACAAACAAGTCAGCGGGGACACGAGGCAGAGACGGAGAGATGGAGAGGGGCGTGCGAAGGAGTCATGCGCGGAGGTTAAATTGGCCCTCTCTCCCCTTAGGCTCGTCCGATTCACAATACCGCCTCACCGGGAAGGAAAGTAATGCTCCCAACTGCACCCACAAGGGACCCAAGGGTGCTCCTGTGTGTTTGTGAGAGAGAGAAAATAAAATGGCAGACATAGTGGCAAGGATGAAGTTGGATAAAAAGTAGAGGAAAGGCCTTGGTGGAGTAATGGGTACACATGGAGTTGGCCTGGATTACAATAAGGCTTTGTGCTGCTAATTTACTGCCTGAAAGGGGATCATTTATAGTAGTTTCAGTAGTTTCACTGTTACAAGCGCGTGTTTTGTTGGAGCAGACGGCTTACAGGTGGAATAATAATCTTTTAACAAGCGCAGTTGTAATGGTTTATGGTGAGGCTTTGAAAATTCTCATTAAGAAGTGGAATACAGTATGAAGCATGCACAAGACCACCTGTGCGGTCATGGGGATAGAATAAAGCTTTGTTTAAGACCAAATGGTTTTCACACAACAAAATAGATATCCACTCTTTAAGACAAAGAGATTTTTTACCAATTTTGCTGCTCTCGGCGGGTTTTCAACTTTTCAACTTGTGTTAGCAGGATAATTTCAAAATATTAAATGCTCACGTTTTTATATGGCTCTTTTCTCCCTTCAAGGCACTCAAAGATTTTTACATCAAGAAACCATTTGTCCATTCACTCACACATTCATACACCAGAGTACACAGACACTGAGGTTGCGGTGGGTTAAGTGGTTTGCCTAAGGACACAACAACAACATTCATCTGTGGCAGCTGGAATCGCACAACCAACCTGCGGGACAGTGGATCTCATAGTTCAATCAATGATGTTTTATGTTCGAACCACCAACCTTCAGATTGGTGGACAAAGACTAACTGAGCTACTGTCAGCATGTTTGGATCAGACAGATGAAATTGGATTGTGTGACGCAAAACTAAAGATATATGCGACAAAAAACAACTACTTATTACTTGTCCTATTTGCATTATGTTGGTTAAATACACTTTATGTATGTATTTTATGTTTGATGCTGTATTGTACTATAAGATCAATTCTAACCACTACAAAAGCAAGACAGTGCTTAGGCTAGTTAAGACAAAACAGTTCTGAAATAAAATAAAACAGTCTGCAGTGTATGGGTTTTGGGAAAGTACTTTGAAAATTAAACAGGTGTACAGTCCATTTGGCGTTCAGAATAACATACAGGATTACCCAAACAAACCTGATTGGAACAAATGGTCAAAGCCAATTCTGCAATCAGACATTTTGATGGACCATAATTTGAATAAAATATGCTGTCAAGACATGTTTACCTTTACTTTTGCTAATATTTGAACATTCCTGCACTGCAAGCGCATACAGCAGGTTTGAGGAGGACATAGCCATAGTGAAAACATTTTGTAATTTCTTCTTAAATTAAACTAAAAATCACTCCATTTCATTTTTTCCATCCGTCAAGTTTTAACCTTGCTGGATAGATTGAGCAGTTCTTATTCTTCAAGTGTACTACTTATTTCTCTCCTTGTAAATCCAATGATCCCAGAGAACTATTCTCATCATGCCAGTGTTGAAACTTCGCTAGACTTTTGGTTATAAAGTAAAATATACATGACTGTCTCTGGACTGATCAAAAATATATAATATATGGTTCTATATGGAAATGCCCTTTGACCATTATTCCTTCTATGCTTTGTTCAGATTCCTCCATCCAATGTCCACAGTGAAAAATCTATCCAACAAATACCATCCCATGTAGCTTCAGCGCATGAGTAACTGACCTTTATTTATAGAACACGCACAGTTCCTCTCGTATCTCTGTCTAAAATATTTACGCGAAGGAGAAAGGGAGAAACAGAAGGCAAAGACACAGCAAAGACGACCAGCATACCCCCGAAAATCTCCACTGCTACAACAGCTACTACCGAGCCACCGTGGGAACAATAACTAGAATATAGCTGCTCTTTCTTCATAAGTGTGACTCCTCTGTGACCAGATTCATAAAATGGAAGATGCTGACTCTTTCTATTCGTGTCTAAATAAATAATATATTGGGTTATTTAATTTCCCAGCCCTTGTTACTTCCTCGGCTGTAATTAAGTGCAGTTTTGGACGCCCCTGTGGCTCTTGTTTATCATGCTGTCAGGACAAGTATAGTGTTTAGGCTGTGTTTGAAGAGAAAAGCACAGTTAGAGATCAGAGTCTGTGTCCCTATGCATTTAAAGTCACTTGGAGTTCTCAAGTAAAAATAGCACTAATGCACACATGCTCAATTAAAGGTTGGAGTTATTCTCAGCTGTGAGGTCTAATGTCTAAGAAGATTTATCAAAGTATTTTTTTTTTCTTATTTAGCAAACACACAAGGCTTATTTACAATGGTTCCTAATATTAACAGCCCACGTTCTTTGCTCTTGCATTCAAAATATGAAACATTTGACACATTTAAAGGTCCTATATTACATAAAGCTCACAAGAGTCAATTTTAAGTCATGTTAAAATGTTGTTACCTCATCATAAACATACCTGGAGTTGTGTTTTGTTTCATTCACACATGTTTGAGGAATCAATCCCTAATGCTCTGTTCCACCTTGTGATGTCATGTAGTCGTAGATTTCAAGTTAACAGCTTCTCTTTTGTTCAATACAGATTGGCAATTCCAGGCCTGAATTTATCCAAATGATTCTAGTGAAGGTGTACGGAAATTAAAAAAAAAAAAACTCAGTGGAGTACTTCCTGTATTATCACATGACATCACAAGGTGGAACACTGTCTTCTGTTTGAGGAAAAAAATAAAAAATAAAAACTCTAAATATGCAGGATTAGTGTGTTCAACATGTATGAATGAAACAAAACACAACTCCAGGTACATTTGTGATGAGGAAACATTATAACATACAGTAGATAAATAAATAGCATAATAGGCCCTTTAATTGCCTTACACAATGGACATTTGAAGTTTAACAATAACATATTTTTATTACATTTTTTTCACTGTGCGGTTGCTGTCTGCTCCGTGCGTGTTTGTGTGCGCTGCGGGTGGTGCGGCTTTGTAGTTTACTGAAGTCTTGCTGGGACACCCGAGTAGATTCGTGTATAGGGTGCTCTGGATTGTGGTGTGTCTTTTTTTGATGGGGTTGGAGGCTTAAGAGCGCACCCTATAGCCCGGAAAATACACTAATATGGGTCCTTTAAATATCTCAAATATCCAATTGTGTGGACAATTTACACACACAAAAAATTAACCTTATATGTTATGATATAAGTCAACATCACCATTATTTGCAGAAAATGTATTTAACAAATTCACATGTATTTGTGAAATCAATATTCTATCTGTCAACATCATGTATTTAGCTTAGTATACCATGCAAATATTTCCAATGAAACTAAAGCTATGAGAATTTGATTAAGGAGATGGAGTGGGATGATATTTTCACTGCATACATAAATGACAATACACCTTGCAAACAAGTACTCAGCAAAGTATTTTTTCCTTCATCCCTATACCTCTGTTGTCAATTACCCCCAAAAGTGGAATTTCCTATTTTTTATTTACATGTTGTTTTTCCCTTCTATGCTTCTTCTATGGCACATTTTCCTGGCCGCTCCAGCTCCCCCTGTCTGAAGACGCCGTGACATGTCTCCCCTGTGGCATGACCTGTTTCTTTTCAGCCAGCGCTGGATCCTCTGAGCTGCTGTAAGGCTTCCCCATGTTCCCAAAGCTACACACAACACATACAAGAGCTGGGACAGGCACATTCTTGTACCAAACACTTCTTCAAAATGTCTCTTCCAGTTTTTAAAGTTCAATTTCCATCTAAAAAGTCTAGTCTTGTACCAAAGATGTTTTATAATTCTGTATTCAAATACTTGAGTTTCATCTGCTGTTGCTTAGTCACTGCTTTTGACTCTGTAAAAATGTTATTGTTACTTCAAATGTTCAAATGTCCATTGTGTAAGGCAATTAAAGGGCTATGCTTTTTTTTTTTTTTTTTAATCTATGTTATAATGTTTCCTCATCACAAATGTACCTGGAGTTGTGTTTTGTTTCATTTATACATGCTGAACACATTAATCTTGCATATTTAGAGTTTTTCTCTCAAACAGAAAACACTGTTCCATCTTGTGATGTCATGTAGTAATACAGGAAGTGCTCCAATCAGTTTTTAAACTCTGTATACCTTCACTGGAATCATTTGGACAATTTCAGGCCTGGAGTTGCCAATCTCTACTGAACAAAACGTAAAAGGAGCTGTTACCTTGAAAACTATACCACTACCACAGCATGAAACAGATCATTTTAGCTTTGGAGATGTAAACTGACAAACCAGAGTTACTCAAACATGTGTGAATGAAACAAAACACAAACCCAGGTATGTTTTTCATGAGGTACCATTATAACATGACTCAAAGCTCACAAGAGTCAATTTTTTAGGCTGATAATATAGGGGACTTTCAAAGCGTCAGTTCTTGGAAATTTGACCTCTAATAGTTTATTTATGGCTTGTACCAGGTATTAATACAGTCTTTTAAAAACATGACAAAAAAAGAACTAGTTTATTTATAAGCGGACATACAATATACTTTTTTTTTTTTTTTTTCCAGCTTTAAAGGTGCATTGTGTAACTTTTCTGCCATCTGCTCGTCTCCATGGAGATTTTGTTGTTTTGTCTGTGATGGCATTAAATATATCCATCCTGCATTTAATCAATTGCATGGGTTTTTATTGACTTAAAAACTTGCATTCTGACCGTGAGTGGGCTTGCCTCTCCACAGATGTGACATGCAGCTATTGTGTCACATGCTATATGAAGAGATAAATAAGTGTAATACCCTACTGTGGAACATTCCAGACATGAGAGAAGTAGGTGACAGCGCCTCTACCAGAAAAGTTACACAATGCATTTTTAAAGCTTGCAGTAGCAGTATTCCTGCATAATCATCTTACTCAAAGGTGAATTTTGATTGATCTTACAAGTTTGAGTAATCCTGCATTGTCCAGTATTTGAGGTTTGAGTGCTCAGAAGATGTTTTCATCTACCCTCTGTTCTTGTTCCCTGTATTTACTTCAATTCTTGTAAAAATGTCTCAAATTTCTTTTCAGTTTTTACAGTTTTATTTCCTACTAAAAAGTCCAGTGTTGCACCAAAACTGTTTTATAAGTCTGGGTTAGAAAGACTAGGAAAAGCATTTGAGTTTTCTTCATCAGTGATTGCTGTTGCTTAGTCATTGCTTTGGATCAGCACCTGTTGTTAAAGCCAATTTTGAAATGTGGAAAAAATAACTAGTTGCTTTTAAAGGGACAGTTCGGAATGTTCCCACTCCACAAAACATCTGCAAACCTATTATTACACCAAATGTCTGTGTTGATAGAATCATGTCTGAACTAAAACTAACTTTACGTCGCACGAATCGTCGCATGTTGAGGGACTATTTTCTCATATATCAGTCTACCGCTGCCAAGCTTTCTGTCAGGAAGTACAACTCGCTGCCTGCTGCTCAGACATAAATCCTTAAAATGCAAAGTTGGTTTTCTAAAATTAATTTATCAACACATACATTTACATCGACAGTCTGGCATGCTTTGTGGAGTGGGTAAGACTGTTTTTAATGTCAGGCTAACTATGGCCATTGACATGCACTAGCCTAGCACCAGCGACCTCTGCAAATACAAGGACTGGATGGAATATTTAAAAAAGTTTCTCCAAACGTCTCCAACACTCTGGCTCACTAGGAAATGAGGCCCTATGTCCAAAATTCCGAACTGTCCCTGTAAAGGGGACACATGTAAAATCTATTTATTTGGTTTACATTATTTGTACCTTTGCTTTGGTTATTCATGTTTTAAAAACATAATGCCTAGAATGTCTCTCCACACATGATTTATAGCTACAGCATGATTTATTATTGCATGTCAAGGGATCTCAATACCTGATGTTTCTGTTTCATTCTTATCTTCATCTGTAAGTATTACTCATATTTTCATTTTTTACATTCATTTTTACTCTTATTAAATCCCTCACTGTGGCATTTATTTAAAAATGATGCATCCTGATGAGTTTGGAATGTTGATTCAATATTACATCATTTCACTATGTAGAAAATCATTCAGACATTTTCCAGCATTCCTCACTTCTCATATCAGGATCTGATCTTAGCACTCACTCTACATTTATTTAGGAACATGTCCCAACAGCACTGGTTATGATTTATAGACTTGAAAACAGCAGAGTTTCAACCTATGACATAACAATCCTGGAACAAAATTCAACTTTTGTTTTGTGACGTCTCAGGGGAGCGAACCTACTGCAGAACATTACTAACACAAATATGAAAAGCATGAACAAAGCTAAATACAACTTTTTTTTTTCTTCCAATAAAAAAAATAAAATAAAAATACAAATCATCTCATAACCCACCCCTCCCTCCACACTCATAGCACAGACTACAAAACAAACAAACAAGCAAACAAAAAACACTGGGCATACAAACATTAACAGTCAGTCGGGTCCAGCCCTGTCTCCAGGCATGATGATTTTCACTATTTTGGATGATATGTGTCTTTGCATATTATATTCCCTCATTATCTTCATACTCAAAGTTGTATTTCAGTTGATTAATGTATGTTTGATTAATCCTGCTTTGTTCTGCATTTGAGGATTGCATACTCAGATCATTTTGGTCTTCAGCTACCCCTTGGGCAGATTTTTGCACCACACTTATTAAAAATGTCCTGAATTTCCTATCAGTTTCTAAACTTTAATTTCCATCCAAAATTTCCAGTCTTGCACCAAAGATGTTTTTTTTATAATTCTTAGCTCCTCATCCTGGACTGCTGTTGCTTAGTCATAGCTTCGACTCTGCAAAAATATGTCATTAATGTTTTAATTACACTCCAAATATCCAGACCAAATCTGTTGAGAATTTTCAGGGTTTAAAACATTTCAAATGAGTCATCATGTGAAATTATTTTCTAACTGTTCCTGTAACCATAATTAGAATCCTCAGAAATTAGCCCTTCCTTACCATAGTAAGTGGTCTCAATCTTTTGTGCAAACCATTCAGAAACTCATTCACTTTCTTTGAATGAGAAGTTTAATTGTTATAACAAAAGTAACACCGTTTGAGGCTTACATGACCACACCATTACCCTATTCAGTTAAAAGGTCTGTTCAACAAAGGATTGCACCTGCAGCAGAAATCTTACATGGTGCAACCTTACATATTGTGCTAAATACCTCTATTCTGATCTACATCAAAATCAAATTGGATGTTATGTGGTCTTACTTCAGAAGAGCAGTTAGATTGATAGATTATGAACAGATTATAAAACAGTTTTAGTCAAATGTATATTTATATCAATATCAAGAGTCGATTTTCTTAATGCATCCACAAGAGAAATGGTTTAAATCTGTACCAAAGTAACTGAGTAAAGTGAGCACTAAAAAAGCAAATGCAAAAATGTGCAAAAACATACGTAAACATAGGGCATTGTAGTTCTAGAAACATGTTAGGATTGTACACTTAAAGAGGGGGTATTTGACTTCTGTGGGGAATTAATGAATTTCCTTCGGGATAATAAAATATCTCTCTAATCTTAACTGCTAACACATAACATATTTAGGTCACCATGTTACCTTTAATTGTTTTGTAACTGCCATATTCGCCAAAAACAATGTATTACCATGTTTTACAAGTTTCACTTTTATTTTAGATTCTTCTCTGAGCTAAGTTACCCCCCATTCAGAGCGGCATCACAACACAAAAGCAGCAGCGTGCTAATGAAAGTATTGCACATCAAGTTTGTCAAGTTGCTGCACACAGTTTGTATATTTATGGAGAATTGTCCTGTGGATGACTTCGGCTTGCGGGCTGAGCACCAGCGTATGCAGACACTGGGGGCAAGGTGGGGTAAGTGTCTTGACCAAGGACACAAGGACAGCATTCATGTGTGAGAGCTGGAATCGGACTTCCAACCTGTGAATCAATCGATCTAACCTCTGAACCAATGATGATGAAATTGGTTAAAATCTCCTGCTATTATGAAAGCAAAGTATAAATATATGAACATGTCAAACTGTAGTGTTGAATAAGATTATAGTGCCGAAGGACAGTTATGTTTCATCACATTCAAACTATACAATGAACAAGAGGAGAGAGCTTAACTGACTTCTTCACAGCTACAGTACACCTCATGAATCTGCCACACAATCTTGTTTTCAGTAAAAGTCTTTGTGTTGACTGCAAATGTCAACTGCCAAAGTCAATCCACATCTGGCTCCTCAGATACATGTCCACCCTTTATCTGAGTGCATATGAGGAATGTAGTGTCTGTCAAGTCTCTGACCAGTCTTTTGCTACTCAATATTGTACATCAGACTCTGGTATTTCTAAGCTACACGGTGGCAGCTGTCTGTAAATCATAATCCAAGTCTGACAGTGCAGGGATCAACATGGATAGATATCGCTGTAGTTGAAAATAAGCCTGGAGGATAAGGAGTCTTCAACAGAGTGCAGTTATAGGACATTTTTATCATCTTGTCCTCAGATATCCTCATTTTATAACGGATCACGCATCTACGGTACATTTACAGCCATCTTACATCACACCTCCTGACAGTGAATATTAGGTAGGGCTATTAAAGCAAACTGTACAAATCTATCTGAAGTTTATTAATTGAACTTAAAGGGGCTGCAGCAGAGGTCTTAAAAACGTCATTAATGTGCCAGAGGGTAAAGAGAAGTCTGGATGTCATGCCATTTCTAACAACAACTAGTCTGTTCCCAGCATGCTAGTTATTATAATTTATTGATTTATTTTCAGTGGGTCAATGTGCATTAATAAACATTATAGTAAAGTAAATGTATCCAAATGTACCTCCTGCCAAATGATAATAGACATTAAAAACAAAAAAGTCCATTTGTTAAGCTAAAAATACAGCTTCCAAATACACAGTTCTATATTGACATCATCATGACAGTAAAGGACAGTAAATAGATCACCACTATGGAGACGCAGGGACGATCAAGCAGTTTTGAACAAGGAGTCCATAGACCTGTTCAATACAGCTGTTTACAATGAACAAACGGTAAAATGATGATGCAACTGTTATAATTTAGGGTCCGGTCAAGCGGTAACGGAGGGAAACAGGGGCAGATTTTTTTACATTCAAATGTCTCTTATTCAGAAACTAGAGGGACTATTGAAATAAATAAGGTATCAGAATGTAGGAAAGAGTTAACACTCCAACAGGGTAAAGTTAACCCTGTGATATTCTTTCAAGTTGTTGACAAAAAAATTAAAAAACTCATGTCGGTAACGGAGGGAATGAAATATGCAGCACTTTTTGGGCAATAAATACAAACAGCGATAACTAGCGGTTCTCACTTACATATCCTTAACAAACTGGTTTGAATATTTGCTTCATATAGTTTTCTACCATATGGTACAAGATTAGGTTGAAAAACCTCTTACTTTTTGAGTAATGAGATTTTTTATTAAGAAAGGTCATGGTAACGGAGGGAAAAGTAACGGAGGGAAAATTGTTCAAGCAAGTAGAAGGTGCATGATTTTGCATAATTTGTCAGCTTTTTTCTTCCAAATACTTTAATATTACTTCAAAATGAAAGGAAACTATTTCTATAAAATATGTCAGTACTTCCAAGCTAATTTTTATCATTTTAAATACTTTTTTTTTTTTTAAATCATGTACCTTCATCAACAGTTCAAAGATTGAATAACACAAGATATGATGAAATACATCCATTTATTTACATGATTTGCAGGTCTTTGAAATTTGGGAAATAATTTTTGATCCATGTTGCATACATGGTATGTTTAAAATGTATATAACTTTAGAACCAAAAATGGTACAGAAAAAGGTAAACAGTTTCATAAACTAGAGTACATATGCTATCTGTTGAATACATTATGAAGATGCATTAACTTGAATTTTTGGCCTTGCTGTATACTTCTGTTTGACCAGGCTCTTTAATACTATAATACCAGGGGGGAAAAAAGTTTTATGTCTAGTTTAAAAATGGACAGGTTGTCACACCATTTTGCCGGATACCCTGTGTAGTCCTGTCTTGCTGTCAACACGACTATAGAGCAGCTCCTGCCTAAAAACCAGAATAAGCCTGTCCGCACCAAAAAACACAGTGGCATAATTGCTCAGTTCTGGTTAGTGTGGCGTCCTAGTGGCAAACTCTGTCTACTCAGCCCACACTGTGAAAGTCTTTGTTTATTATTCAGACCAGTGGAGCCCGGAGGAGCCTAACCAAGATAAACGGGAGAATTTTGGTTCTTTTATTTTCTCTGTGATTTCCTCGACTGTGGTGAGACCAATAGTGACCTAAGTTTTATTGCATAGTAGGACTGGGTTTGCACTTTTCCAAATGCTTTTGAAACAGCTCAGTATGATGCCGTGCCTCCTCTGGTCCTGTCTGCAGCTAATTGGTACAGCTCATTCTCCTTCCATCAGTCTCTCTGGTGCTGTTTGAATATTCAGGGATTGATTTTTGGAGCATGCTGGTTTTGGAGTCCCCTGAAGATTGTCCAAATTATACTGTACCACATTATCTCTTACAAAACTAGATTTTAGCTATAAACAATGCTTCACAATGCTTCAAATCAAATCCGATGAGAGTGAGAATGGCAGTGGCTTGGTTTTCAGAGAGTTTATCGGGAGGTCAGGGGTTTGATCTGGTTGACATTGTGCCCTTGGCCAAGTTTTCTTATGGGTCATTCCACACCAAATCTCCGAATGCCCCCGCCCGACCATCTCAGATCTGACTGAAAAAAATTCTAGGAGGTTCACACACTTTCCAATAGGAAAAGTCCCAAATTTTAGCTCCGTTCCGTAGACTAGTGCTGGGTACCTTCACAACACATCATTTCTAAAATAGATGTTCCTAGCACAACAACAGGATGCCTACAATTCAGGAGTGTTACACCAAAACATCTGTTGGTTTCCTCAAAGAGTTGAGATAATTTACAACAACTGAGTAATCAAATCAAGCATTTTGTTGAGTTTAAGTTGTGTGTCAAATATTAAGTATTATTATATAAACAGTAAGTATTTTCTTAGCTTCTGAAAGTGCCTTCATAGTCCATGAATGCTCTGCATGTATGCGGACACCAAATTTTCAAAAATTAATTTGCAAAAATAAAGCAGAACACCATCACAAATTTTGGATATGTTAAAAACAGACATCTAGTCTTTTTAAAACAGTCCATTTTATGTGTCACATGGTAAAAATGGCACCAAATGTATTTTTTTTTCCATTTTTAACACTTAATATCTTCTGCACCGTTCACCACAGAGGGTCAGTTTTAAAATACAAAGTACACAGCCTGTGTGGGAACGTGTATGTTCAATATCTAACCTCTGTCTTTGAAATTGCACTCTCCACAGTCCTTCAAAGATGCCCTCATATTTGAAGAGTAGAATTTTCGAGCAAATTCAAGACCCCATAAATCTGTAATAAATCAAAAGCACATGTGTAAAAGTCCATATTCTACAAGTACATTTGATAAATGTTAACCCTTGGAAATTTGAAGGACCAACCTTTTTTTTTTTTTTAGATACAGTAATCTGAAAGTGGCTCCTTGGACAACTCTGCTCAAAACAGGTCAGGGTAGAGTGGACAAATGACAAAACTATAAGGAGTTGGGAGCTAAAATTTGGACTTTTCCTATTGGAAAGTGTGTGAACCTCCTAGAATTTTTTCAGTCAAATCTGAGATGCGGGGGCATTCGGAGATATGGCGTGGAATGACCCTTGAACGTTGTTGGAGAGGCTGCCTTAGTATAACCTATTATCAGATTGAAACCAAAATCTCTACTTTCACTACTTTGTGTATCTTGAAAGTTGCTACATAAGTCCAAGGCAGTGATGTTGTATTATTATAATTATGCTCTTGGGCAAACTTTACAGTGAGGACACAATGACAGCTCAAACTGTTGTGTGAATTATAACGCAAACATTTTACTTAACCATCTAATCTTCACATCACCGCCGGCCCTAAATACATTGTTAGATAACAGAAAATGCCTTTATATTCTCATAAATGTCAATAGCTATTTTGTAAGAAGTCCCCACACACATAAATAACAGAAAATCTTTAACTCCTGCACACCACTGTAATACTAAGGGAAGATGAATGCCTGCAAACACTAGAAATTGATCCGTCTTTTGTAATCCATCTGCGGTATACATGAAGTGGCTGATTGTACAAGGACAAAAATCACACACAGACCTACACACACCTTGGCATTTAAATGGAGCTCTGTTACTATAAAACTCACTGTGCTAACAAATAGATGATTTATGTAGAGGTCAATTTAAGGAGTCAAAAGTAAAACACTCTAGGGAAGGTTATTATTCTGTTTTCGTATGATGTATTTATTTATTTATTTAAACAATTTATTTCTATGTGTATTTAATAGTACATGCTCTTTATGTATTTATGTAATTTATGTATTTATGCATTTATGTATTACTCTTTTTTTTTCTCCCTTTAATATTTGAGGATGTATTCTTCAAACGCAATTAAAGTGGGTCACACAATTGTAGCTCTACAGTAAGTATGATTTCCTTTTCTTCTCTTCTCCCAAAACTATAAAGCATAAACCGGTTTATTTCATTCTATAGAACTTCATGGTCGTCCTCTCACATCAGTGTCTGAACTCTCACATCTCCTCCTTTTGAACGATGACACACCAATATTTTCTGAGCGCACACACAGTCACACACGTTGGGTTTTGTTACATTTGAGTGCAGGTATCTGTACTTTCTTTTTTTTTTTTTTTTGCAAACTACATACATTGCAACAAATAGGAACCAAACAACATACAAGATACAAGACAGACATTACGTGAGGGAAAACAGGGGCAAGATTTTTTACATTCAAATAGCTCTTATTCAGAAACTAGAGGGACTATTGAAAAAAGTAAGGTATTAGAATGTAGGAAAGAGTTAACACTCCAGCAGGGTAAAGTTAACCCTGCGATATTCTTTCAAGTTGTTGACAAAAAATAAAACGGAGGGAATGAAATATGCAGCACTTTTTGGGCAATAAATCCAAACAGTGATAACTAGCGGTTCTCACTTACATATCCTTAACAAACTGGGTTGAATATTTGCTTCATATAGTTTTCTACCATATGGTACAAGATTAGGTTGAAAGATTTTTTATTAAGAAAGGTCATGGTAACGGAGGGAAAAGTAACGGAGGGAAAATTGTGCAAGCAAGTAGAAGGTGCATGATTTTACATAATTTGTCAGCTTTTTTCTTCTGAATACTTTAATATTACTTCAAAATGAAAGGAAACTCTTTCTATAAAATATGTCAGTCCTTTCAAGCTAATTTTTATCATTTTTATCATTTTACATTTTTTTTTTTTTTTTGATAAATCATGTACCCTCATCAACAGTTCAAAGATCGAATAACACAAGATATGATGAAATACATCCATTTATTTACATGATTTGCAGATCTTTGAAATTTGGGAAATAATTTTTGTTCCATGTTTCATACATGGTCTGTTTAAAACGTATGTAACTTTAGAACCAAAAAAGGTACAGAAAAAGGTAAACAGTTTCATAAACTAGAGTACATATGTATCTGTTGAATCATTTTTATATCAGATGCATTAACTTGAATTTTTGGCCTTGCTGTTTACTTCTGCTTGACCAGGCCCAAATGCATATGTGTGTGTGTGAGTATTGAAAATTTGTTAAGTGTGTGTTGGAGTTTTGTCCTCAGATATCTGTACTTTCTACTCAACTACATTTTGAACAGGATTGAAAAGTAAAAGTTTTTATTATTATTATTATTATTATAGTTTGAGACATGCTGAAAAAGCTGAGGGTTTGTTTTTAACATGTTCATAGTTTAAAAAAGTAAGATAGAGTAAAAAATAGAGAGATAGAGGGAAAAAAATCACAAAATTCTACACAAATATATATCAAAAACACAACATTTGAACAGGTACTTAAATACTTTTACTAAATTTTGTCATACTTTTACTTTTAGTATTTTTTGGCTTCAGTATCTGTACTTTTACTTCAGAAACACAATTTAATACTTCTCCCACCACTGTCCATATCTGAATCTTAAATCAAGTTGCTGATCTACAGATAAAGCATTTACGTCATGGAGATCTGATTTTTGTCCCCACAAATGTGACAGGCGCCCATGAAGTGAGTGTGTACACCAGCCATGTGCACTGAGGTTTACAGGTGGCGAGGTAAAGTGCAGTAGGCTCAAAAATGTTGATGGACACTAAGCTGCTTATATTTTCTTTACAAACACATTTAATTCATTATTTAGTTTATACATGAAAGGGGAAGAACGAAAAAAAATGTCACATGTCCAATGTGAGTCTTGAACCTAGATCATCTAAGGACGAGCGATTCAATCAAATGAGCTAAACTCCATAATGTGATGAAAGAGTTGATTGTCTAAAATAACTTTCCTGTTCATAGATTGTGATCAGAATCGCCACACTAGGGCATCACCTCGGCTCTGGTCAAACACTGTTTAAGATTAACTCTCTAAACGTGCTCTCTGCATAACAGTATTTGTCATGACGATAAGAAGAAAAAAAACTTGAAAAAAGTTGATATATAAGGTACTGATCACTCTAAATGGATAAAAGGGAGATGAACGCGGTGCTCTGTGCAGTGTGTCTGTCTATCTATATGTATTATATTGAGTAGTAAGTAATGACAAGGAGAAAATTCAGTTTGTCGACTGGACAAAAGTTAGTTTGGTTGAAGACGTTTCGCAGCTCATCCAAGCTGCTTCTTCAGTTCTGGTCAGAATGCTGGTGGACACTTCCTTATATCTGCAGGGAGGAGCTAACTAACTACTTGTTTACAGTTTCTGTTAGTTAGTTTGTTAGTTTGTTCGGCCTATTGACCTGTACAGGGTGTGGGGTCTAATTAGCATAACAAATCATGGCCAAAATGGAGCTTCCACACCTCTGAACCTGACCTGGTTACATCTATTGTTCTCTTGTTTGTTTTGATTTAGGTTTGAGGATGGAGTTGTAAATACGAGGTAGATGGTGTCTGAAGCCTCCATTTCTGTTTAGAGAAGGATTCTCTTTCTTAACAAAAATGGCTTCTTTCACTCCCCTCTCAAACCAATTCTTTTCTCTGGCTAAAATCTGTACCTCGCTGTCCTCAAATGAGTGGACTGTAGCTTTTAAGTGGAGATGTTACAGCAGACTGAGGTCCACTGCTGCTCTCTCGTCTGTGTTGGTACATCCTCTTGTGAAGTAGCTGTTTAGTTTCTCCAGTGTAGCGTTCACTGCAGTCTTCACTACACTGAATGGAGTAGACCACATTGTTTTGTTTGTGGCTCGGTGTTTTGTCCTTTGGGTGGACCAGTTTCTGTCTTAGAGTGTTCGTAGGTTTGAAATAGACCGGGATCTCATGTTGTTTTAAAATCCTCTGTAGTTTTTCAGAAGTAGTAAGTAATGAGACTTTTATTCTCTGGCTTTTAACATGGCGTGAAATGTGTGGTCCTCTGTGTTTTTTATTTATTTTAATGTGTTTTTATTGGTTTTATTGATTTAATTAATTTTTTGGTTTATTTATTTCTATTCTATGTTCTTGTTGTTCTTATTTTATTTTACTGGTTTTATTATTTTAAGATTAGTATGATTTTATTGTTGTTATTATGTATTTGTGCAGCACTTTGTAAACTGTTTGTGAAATGTGCTATAGACATAATGTGGATTGGATTGAAGACATTTCACTATTTTAAACGACACAACTCACCACACATCACAAGGAATCTACCATGAAATAACAACATATACAACATATATAAAGTATTTATTTATTCTTATTGACATTTGAGCATTTTTTTATTCCCAGAATGACTGGTGAAGCACTGTCACACCTGCCTCCCCTGAGCGCACGTCGCTGGTGTATACAGCTCTCAGTCCCCACCTTGCGATAAACACCCGCCCCCCCACACACGCATAGTATCTCCCATATCTCCCACAGTCCAGTGGTTTGGCGGAGCGACAGAGCAGCGCTGGTGTGGAGCTGTCTTCTCTTCTCACCTTTCACCTCCTGCCATTTTAGCCTCACTGATTCCATTAGTGCACCTGAATACAGATGCCCAGTGTGGTCGCGCTGGCTCATATTTGGTCCACACATGCACACACAAACACGTACACACACACACCCCCCGACACAAAACACATACACACACACAAACACACACACACACAAAGCAACAACAAGCATTAGGAATCTAGAGAGGAGGAGAGGGGAAACGTGGCAGTAAAAATCCGATGAAGGGGCCCTGACAGGTGGAGATGCTACGCCTGTGTGTCTGGTCACGACGCGATATAATTCATTTTCCACTTGTTTCACCTCGTGTCAGTCCTCGGCTACATCCAGTCTCTATGTCCTTTTTCATGTTCGTCTGATTTTTGTTGCTTTTGGGTTTGGTCTTGCCCTAAGAGAATTGTGCGGCGGATTGACAAAGTTGTTTTTTCTCGGGGCTGTAAGTGTTCAATAAACAAAGAAGATAAAAAAAGAAATAAATAAACTTCGGTTAAGATATTCGTAACAAAGTATTGGAGAATCCGATTTTCATAGCTTTTGTGAGATGAATATGTTGGCTTTGACATGCAAATCCTCTAAGACTCAAATGCCACTGTCCTCCAGATACATAACTGAGGATTGCAGCAGGATGGGCATCTGGCTTAAATGTACAAATTGCTTTACAAGAAGATGCATAGACCAAAACACCTAAATTTAAAGATCCCATATTACACTATTTTCACATCTATGTTATAACGTTGTTAGCCTGATTCATCAGATGGTTTCACTTTGTGGAAACCGTCTGACCTCACTGCATTATGATTCGTTCGCTTAACGGTAGGTGTTGTTTTTTTTTTTGTTTTTTTTATTTAACCAATGGCTGCTATTTGACTGTGACGTCTAATGCGCCAAATCCCGTAGGACAAGTAGGACGCAGTAATGTCTTTCCCCTTGATAAAATTCACCCAACATTCTCTTTGTTCCGGCTTTAAATCATCGATCTCGGGAATTGTTGCTTACACAGAATGTATGTCTTCGTCTACATCCATCTCGACCACTTTGTTTACTGTTGTGCTGTACCACAAACGGGACCCAGACAGGTGCTTGAATTTGACGTCATGGCTTCAGAGCTCTTCGCTGATTGGCTGGTGCGCGGTCTACAACTTCCGGGGTGTTTCCAATTCCTGACCTAGTCGCTAGAGCAGAACTAGTAGGTGGCGGCACCCTGGCTATAATGTTGTTTCCTCAACACAAACATACCTGGGGTTGTGTTTTGTTTCATTCACACATGTTTAACACACAAACCCTGCATATTTAGGCTTAGGAGTTCTTCTCTCAAACACAAATGTGATGTCATATGGAATAAAATAAGTGTTCCACTGTGTTTTTAAACTCTATACACCTTCACATTTGGATAATTTCAGCATGAAACTTCCAATCTCTACTGAACTAAAGGTAAAAGGTAACAGTTAACTTGAAAATTACCACTACATGACATCATAAGGTGGAACAGATCATTCTGAGCTTTGGAGATGTAGACAGAGTAATAATAAAGGATTTCTCTTTCATGTGTGAGTGAAACAAAACAATTCCTGGTATGTTTTTGATGAGGTAACACCATTATAACATGGCTTAAAGCTCACAAGTGTCCATTTTGCATAATGTAGGACCTTTAAATATACAGTAGAGCTACTTCATTTGACTTTATCCCTATACAGCTCTTCAGCAGTTTATCTATTGGTTTATGTAGGCGGGCATTTAGTCAAAGACCCTGGGGTGGTATTATGGGCCTTTCAAGTGGCATGGGTAACGCAGGTCATGCCCTTTGAAATTCTCCTATCAGATTTATCCAATGCGTATGAGCCAACCCTTAAGGTATTTCACTGCGCTGCATCTCTCTCCCCTCATCCCTCCACTTGGTATTCCTCGGTTTTTCCAGAAAACATGAGTCTCATCAAAAGGCCGGCTCTTTGATCAGCTCTTCAAAGCCTGTGTCATCAAAGTCTCTCAGGTCAGATATGAGCTGCAGAGAGAGAGAGGGAGAGAGAGGAATCCCGCTAACGGCTCTGGGTTACGGCCAGAACGAGCGCTATAACAGGTCACTAATTACTAATTACTACAGTGGAAAATGTCAGCAACTGAGCTACGTTTAGACAAGCTGCACAGCGCTGTCGTTGAGGGTTAAGATGCAAATGAGACAGGCGTGAAGGGGTGATAGGGTCTTTACATCTGGAGTCACTATCATACAGAAAGATGAGGCAAGACGGACATCATAAGTAGCAAGTAACAAAGTGAAAGTAGTAAAGCACTGTACTGAAGTATAAATTTAGGTATAGGTGTACGTACTTATAATAAAGCTGCACTGTGTAACATTTTGTCTGGGGATCGCCATCTGCTTTTTTCTATGCAGATGTCATTGCTCTGCTTTGAATGTTCCACAGTATGACAAAAAAACAGCTCTACCTTACATTTATTTAGTTACGGGTAGTTTTGTAGCTCAAAAATACCTAGAAAAACAAGCATTCTGACTGTGAGCGGGGTCGCCTCTCCACAGATCTGACCTGTAATTTGGTCTGGTTTGGTCTCTATGAAGATAAGATGTAGAATACCATACTGTGAATCATTACAGTCAAAGCAAGAACATCTCTACAGAGAAAAGGATTTGGCAGACACTCCACCAAAAAAGTTACACAATGCACCTTTAAGTAGATTTTAAGGTGGATACTTTTTACTTTTACTTTGCTACATTTGACATCAGGTTCTACTCCACCACCGCAGTATTTTTTATGATTGTCTGAGACCTCACAACCTCTGCGAAATACTTTTACTTTTTACTCTTTAAATAAATGTTTGAACTTTAATACTTTTTATTACTTTTTTTTTTTTCACGTAATACTTTTCCTTGAGCATTTCTTTGCTCTGGTATCTGCACTTTTATTCAATAAAACTGACTACTTCTTCCACCACTGATGGGCATACAACTGTCCTTTGAGATATTATGCTTTTTCTGTTAGTGATAAACTATCACATACTGTAAATGATCTATTGTTCATTGTAAACTGTAATATTGATCGAAAAAAAAAAAATTATAGGGGGCCTTGGATAGGACAAATTCTATAACATACAGAAACAGATGAATGAAGAATGGAGGGCACTGAGCTGTCCCCCAGGCTTTTCTTTAGCTTAAACGCAGTAATCTTTCATAACACAATTGCATATCACAACCAAAGCAGATAAAGCCGTGCCGAACAAGATGTAACAGAGGAGGTTTTGGTTGGAGTATAATGGAGGAATAAAACGTGAAATGATCTACATGGATAAATGCCCTCCCAGACTCAACAGACTTTTAAAGAGACAAATTCTTTTGTAATGTATCCGAAGCCGCTCAGTGCATTACTTCTGTTCTCCCACTGCTGAAATATGACTGCTTTGTCACCTAGGGCTGCCAGTGCTAACCGTTTGCTTAATATAGGAGGGAGTGCACAGCCAAAGAGCAAGAAAGGAAGCACTAAACGGCCTGATGGAGACAGAGAGATGGAGAGATAGTGAGAGAGAGGGGGGGGAGAGGGGAGAGAGAGAGGGGCTTGTGAGGAACAGTGCCATCTGCATGTGAATGAGTCTCACCCGGGGACATCTCTTTTGGAGAAATTAATGATGGTAGGAAGAGCAGAAGAGAGATGGTGTAGAAATTGTCTCCTGTCAACCTGGAGACTGACTACACTGACGGTGTACTTTTTAGTCAGGCTAATATTAAACAGCCTCAATGTGTGTATTACTAATATATGACATTTTGTTCATCAAACGAACAGATTACAGAAATAAAAAGGCTTAAAGGGGTGTAGTGTACAGTTAAATAGTACAGCGCAATTAACATTCATGTTTCTGGAGGAATAGGAAACTAGAGTACTTACAGGAAATCTATAGCCTAGTAATCACCAGGACAACATGCAAATTCCTTCCTAGTTTGTATTCCATGTTTTAAAACTTAAAATAATCTGTGTAGGGAAAAAAGTATTTTAAAAGTAATGACTTTTCCAGACCTTTTGTTGTTGTTGTTGTTGTTGTTTACCTTTTTCCGACAATAAAATGTGCATTCAAGCTCCCTCTTCTCACATCATTATACATGAACCATGAAAAAAGTGTTTTAGCAGCCATTTAACAACAGAGCTACTATGTTCATCTATATAATCACCAACTCAGTGCAGCAGCAATGTGCAGAACACGTTTAAAGGCTATTCTACTGTCAAATCTGAACTGGTCAGAGAAGGATAAAATGAAGTTGTATTTTTCTTTGTTATTATATTTATTGTGCTGTGCGAGCTACTGTGTCCAAATAATTTCCCCTGTGGATCAATAAAGTTTGTCTAAGTCTAGATTTAGTTTTTTAATTCCGTATTTCTCTCCTAAATCAGTTGATCAAAACACTTTCACACTTTAAATTTGCTTTAAAAAAAAGTTCAACAAAAGTATCAGTCAGTCAAGTTTCTGGAGCTTTGGACATTATGCAAAGTTACAAAGAATGTCCAGCAATCTGTAACAACAGCCCTTTCACAGTGCAATCCCATGCATGTACACCTGTTTTACTATTGTGGCCTATCATTATTTCACCAGGAGTAGTTATTTGATGAAAAGGTCATAATCAGAGAACAAGAAAACTAGATTGAATGAAGAGGTAATGAATTTCCGTCCATGAGTGGGTTAAAATTTAAAAATCTAGAGAGCGAAAGGTTAGATCTGGTCTGAAAATTGCCGAAGGCTGTGTACCTACGTGCTTAAATACAAGTAACCCAGAACAGGATAATATAATATAATCAACCTTGCATTGTGGCTGGAACCATTCTTCTTCAATAAGTCATTATTTCTTTTGTAGGTTTGCATCAGAACCATTTCAGTCTCATATTTAACAGAAGTCACACTGCACCTTCTGACAATGAAAAAAAGTTTTGTGGAAAAGATCAACCTTTCTGACCCCTCACACATGTGTGGTTTTAATAAAAGATGATACAAAAGAGAAGTACCAGACCACCAGGAGAGTTATTGTACCTTTAAATGAAAATACACTGTTATGGAAATTACATTAAAGGGCCCATATTACACTATTTTCTGATCTATGTTATGTTGTTTCCTGATTAAAAACATACCGGAAGTTGTGTTTTGTTTCATTCACACATGTTTAACACACAAACCCTGCATATTTAGGCTAAGTTCTTCTCTTAAAACTCTCTGTTCCACCTTGTGATGTCATGCGGTAAAACATGGAGTGCTTCACGGTGTTTTTAAACTCCACACACAATCACTAGAATCACTTGGATAATTTCAATCCTGGAATTAGTAACCTCTAAACAAAAGGTAAAATGTAGCTGTTGAGTTGAAAATGACCACTACATGACATCACAAGTTAAAACAGAGCATTTTGAGCTTTGGAGATGTAACTGACCAATAATAAAGTATTACTCAAATATGTGTGAATACAATGAAACACAACTCTGGTTATGTTTTTGAGAAGGTAATAGCATTAAAACATGGCTTAACGCTCACAAGAGTCTTTTTTTGCTTAATAGGACCTTTGACAAATCTGTTACATTAAGCATATATTATTCAGATTCACTACTTATTTACTTATGATGTCAAGAATTTGGACAAAAAAGCAAATAAAGCTGGTGTGTTTTGCTTTATGACTTTACAGCGTACTTTAGTTTGTGTGTATAATGAGCTGTCAACACAACTATATTTCTGATGATGTAGTTCACATGTTTAAGAATATACAAAAGTGTTGATGCAAAGACAAAAACAAATAAGCATAGTGCTAAGTTTGCTGTATATAATAAAATGATAAAAGAATGGACAGTCTCGCACAAAGCATCTCTTCAGTGTTTCTTTGATTAATGTCAAATAAACGAAATAAACAAAAAATAAATTAATCCAAGTCTCACGATACGATATTTTCACGGTATGAACCTCACAGTACGATATTTATTGCGATATCGATGGAAAGCTCACGATACGGTGGTAAGGCTCATGATTAGGGACGTAACAATGTCCAACTCTTTCGGTACAATATTTTCACGATGTACATCTTTGTTGTGATATTTTGTGGAGGCTAATAAATCAGTTTTTTCCCTCTTAAAATGCCTTAATAAGACTTAATCCAAAGCACTCCGACTTAAAATTGCTGAGAACTGTTATTTTTTTCTTGTAGCCTACTTTGAAATGGAGCAAAGGATCATGGTCTATGTAGTTCCCTTTGTCTTTTTTTTAGCTGTTGCTGCACCATAACTCTTAATTTAAGCAAAGAGACTTGTAATTCGATATATATTGAAATGGTCTACAGTATTAATGTAAGAACTTTGACAATACAATATCATGATATTTTGGTTATTGTTACATCCCTACTCTGATTAACTCCTCAGATAAATTGCAAATATAGATTTTTTTTTTTTTCCTACTGTTCTTCTTCGTACTTTCTTTTCCTAAAACCATCAAAATATGTTCTTTTAAAGGTGCATTATGTAATTTCTAAGGTGGAGGATCCGCTACCTGCTTGTCTCCATGGAGATTTTATCACTTTGCCTAGAATGTTCCACGGTAGGGCGTTAAACATATCTCCCATACATTTGTTCAATTACATGTGTTTCATAGCTCAAAAATACCTTAAAAAAACATTAATTATTACCATGTGCAGGCTTGCTTCTCCATAGATCTGACCATTAACCTGTCTCCATTGTAATTACTGAGTTTATTTCCATACAGTGGAATATTCAGGGCAAAACGGTAATATCTCCATGGAGACAAGCAGATGGCAGACCCTCCATCAGAAAAGTTACACATTGCACCTTCAACCATCTGAAATAACTATAAATGAAATGAATGAAATAAACACAAATGCAATATTTGCTAAACTTTAATAATAGTAAATAAAACATTCAGGCCACTTTCATTTCACACATTCACAACATTAAATCCTTGCTATTAACGCATGCTTCTCAGACTTGGCCTGGAGGCTGCATGTATCTGTGTATGGACGGGTTTTGGCCCACAACTCCTCACTCAGTCATGCTGACAATAAGGCTTCATGCAAAACCTCGCCAAGTCCAATTAACAAGGCCTGTTACCATCTTCTGTTCAAAGGAGCCACACACTGGGCTTTCACTGGGGACCAGAACCGCCCAGACGTAATGTGCAGCAACAAATGGTGTTTTCTACTTCCACGATCTGTTTTGGAGAGAAATGGAGGTGGTGACAGGGAAAAGAACTGGCAAATCCCGATGTAGCAATAGCACCCACAATTCTCTGCTTCCTTCAAAATGTGCTCCGTACGCCTCCTCTTTATGTCGACAAAAACTCCAGTCTCTTCTCACACTGTCTGCAACTTACAGTGGAGAAACAAACTTTGGGCAGGACTGGATGCACCAAGGCTGTTTCAACATGACTATGGAGATCTACTTATTCATTTCTGCTACAGTAAGTACCAGATTTATTGTCATTAAATGAGTGTATATAGCTGTGAAGTTACCCTTGTTTAAAGTTACCAGAGCTGAATATTCAAACCACTCATATCAACCTTTAACCTGCTTTTTAATATTTTTCAATTAATTGCAAGGAGAAAAGAAGAAAAATTTAATGTTAAAGTGTTATAGTAGATTGAAGGTGATTTAAGGACCTAAAAGTTAGCTTTTGCAATGATATGAAAAATCTATTTTGATTATTTTAAAAGGAAACATTACAATTTCACAGTTATTGATGACTATTGACGCTATACTTTACAGTAGTGAAATCCTTTACTTTTTATTTGGATTGACCCACGGATTCCTCAAGTGACAGCTTTATGAAATCTGAATAATGTGATAACAGCAGCATACATTTAATTAGCATTTTTGGAGAATAGATTGACAACTTTAACCATACATATTGAAGTTGGTTGATTTTGTTAAAGGGCCCATCTCATGCAAAACAACTCTTTTAACATTGTATCTTCTGCACATACACAAGCACAATTTGGGTTTTGGAACATCCATTACACAATAGTTACGAAATCTTACTGATTTCTTGGAGGCAATCACAGACCAGGAACTATAAAAGGCCGACTATTGCTCATCCCCCCGCCCGTCCTGAGAAAGCACAGGCTCCGCCCTCCAAACGTGACGTAAACTCTGAGTGAGCCGCCCTTCCTCCGCCCATCTCAGGGAGGGAGGGGCAGACAGGCGTGGACCCTGATAGTGGTAGGAATAAACTTTTATTCATCATGGCGATACAGCGCGTTCAGCCTTATGTGTTGGACCCGGAATTGGACGAGGACTTTGAGGTGCACAAAGCTCAAGCACCGTGTCGGCATCAGCTGAACATTACTGATTTGTAAAGTATTAATAAACACTAGTAGATAAACTTATTATATTGTGTTCACTGCAATGTAGAACAATTAGCTTTTGCTGTCACTTTTGTTTAGGTGTTCATGTGGGAATTGTCAGCCGATGCAAGGTAGAGGCAGGGCAGAGGCGGTGGAGCGGGTGCGAAGCGCTTTCTGCTACCTCAAACGCGTCATAGGTGTAGCTGCCACATCATTGTTGTAGCAGCTTTAGTTCCTTGTCACGTGGGAGGGTGGCAGAAATACATAGCAATTTGTTAAAAAAAACTAAAAAAACTAAATCAATCTAAAAACCACTTCGGCTACATATACAAGGCCCGCACATCACTCTTAGAAGGTAGAAAGCTCTGAAAAGTTGATTTTGCATGAGATGGGCCCTTTAAAGTCTTTGTTGGGTGGTTAAAAACAGCAGCACATCCTGAACGTCCTGCTTGTATGTTCTGATTTTCTTGGCAGGCCAGCATTCACATCTCTCATCAGCGCTGAACAGTTTAACACCGAGCCTGTTGGACCGCCCCAGCACATGTCCTTCTGACTGCATGCTTGCCTTGTTAAACCCCACACGGTCATGAGGTGGTAACCAGTTCTGATACAAACGACCCCGTGTGCCGTAGCTGCAAGAACAAAGCTTCTCATGATAAGTATACCGCACACCCAGAGCCCCATCGACAAACAGGCAAAGCAGTCAATCGGTCAAAGAGTTAAGTGTTGCTAAATGAAGTGGGCCAAGGAGGGATTAGTTAGCATTCATGTCAGGGAGGCTAAAACACAAGAGACCAGGAGAAAAACACTGCGGGCTGTTAGCGGGGGTCTCTCTCTAATAAAGAATGGAACCTATGGAGCCCTTCTAGGTCAAAATGTAGCGTGGATCAATCAAAAGCACACAGGCCATGCTCCCTCGGGCATGGCCACAGGTGGTACAAACTAGAAGAGAGAAGGACGCCCCGCCAAACTGCCTTTAATCCCTGCCCACACCACTAAGCACAGCCTCTGCTTAAGGCCAGGGGGCGCTCCTGTGTTCTCGGGGTCAGGCCTCCCGCTGTCCGCACACTCGCCACAGGAAAAAAGACTTTGGAGAAACGCTGGAGTTTGTCAGTTCAGCAGAAAGCAAAGGCTGTCTTTAAAAGGTGCACCGTGCAACTTTTCTGGAGGGGATCCGCAACCTTTTTGTCTCCATGGAGATGTTAAAGGTGCACTGCGTAACATTTCTAGGAGAGGGTGAGCCACCTGCTTGTCTCCATGGAAATGTTAGTTTCTAGAATGTCCACAGTATAGATTAAACCTGTCTAACAACGGCGATAGGCAGGTTACAGCACTACGCCACATTACAGTTCAGATCTGTGGAGAGTCGCCCCTATTTACAAAAGGAATCATTATATTTTTGAGCAATAGAAACCCCCTAATGAATAAATGCTAGATTGATGTGTTGAATATCATACCATGGACAATTCCAAAGAAAGTAGTAACATCTCCATGGAGACAAGTAGGTAGCAGACCCTCCACCAGAAAAGTTGCACAGTGCAGCTTTAATGCTTTGGGTTAAATTGTCCACAGTATGCTGTTAAACTCATCTGTCTTACATTTATTAAACTACAGGTGTTTTTTATAGCTCAAGAATACCTTAAAAACATGCATTTTTACTGTGAGTGGGATCGCCTCTCCACAGATCTAACCTGTAATTTGTATGGCAAGTCTCCATGGAGATTCTAAAGTGTATGGCCATGCTGTGGAATATTCAGGGGCATCTCCACAGAGACGAGTTCCACCATGTAAAGTTGTAGCAAAATCTCAGAGGCGTTATGTTGTCCTGATCTCATTATAAAAATACATTAATTGATATAATGTTTTTAATGTCTCTTTTGCTCATATTTCGTTCCCTGCAGACATTTCTCAGTGAGGACAAAGAGACTTGTTAATGTGATCTGTGTTGTCCCAGTTCAAACCAAATAGCATGTCTCCTCTTTGTTTTTCATCTATGTCTATACTTAGCAGCTTTTCCCTGACCTCATTCTGATGAATTATGCATTAACTTCGAGGTCATTGTTCATTTTAAGTCACACACTTTTAACTATGCCTCGATGCTTTGTTTTACAGGGCATTTGTTATGTTGTTGTTGTTTGGAACAAAGAGAAGTTTGTTATTTTCCAAGAACAATGTACATTTGAATAAATAATATATGATGTGATTTTTGAAGTTAGAAGATGTTCAAGGAAGTTATATTGTGTAATGTATAAATGAAAAGTAGTGTACCTCATTTGCCCTTTGGAATAGAGTGGGATTATGTGAGAAAAGCATCAAAAATGTAATATAATAAATGGGATTTCCTTCTGGATTAACATTGACTGAACCACGTGTATTCCACATGTCATCCAGGTAGGTTCCATTGCAAAAGAAAATGAACAAAGTTTTTAGAAGTAAATGTTTCGCCACTAACAACAGATACTTCCTACTGTGAACAACTAGTGGTAGTTTCAGTGTAGATAACTCCGTCCTTCAGACAGATATAAGGCAGTGACTTGCCAGTTTCCTGTCAGAACTGAAAAAGCCTCTTGGATGAGTGGTGAAAGGTATTCACTACTAAAAACATTGTAAAAATAATAAGTTCTTTTGCGAATGACTGAACCAGTGTCCTTTTGTATTCACCCAGTCCTTTTAACAATGCATTTTCTTCCATTATTGATAGTTTGTCGTGACATTACGCTGAGGGCGTACTGCATGTATGTATATGGCAGAATGTTCAGCAGTTACTATGGTAAGACAATAAACAGATTAGAAAACTCGGCCAGATATGTTTTTAGATGGTCTGAAGACTCAAGAAAAAAATGCAATCAATCAACAAATGAACTACTGTTAGGAGGGACTATAGCTTCAGCTAAAACAGAAATAACTAATGCCTTGAACATCCATGGACAGCCAAAAGGTTGTCAGGTTTAAATGTGAACTACTTTCAGTTTGTGGCACCGTATAAGTGGATTAAACCTTGCATTTGAGTTAGTACTCCAATCCAGTTCATTTGGGTTTACGATAATTCCTTTTTTCAGACCAGGTACGAAAAGAAACTAAACCTTGGTCTGAAAAAAGAATCTCTAAAAAAAAAAAAAGAATTTGAGTTGTGGTAGGGTTAAAATACACTGTCTGGCTCTGTGCAAGTGCATGAACTTGTGGCCATAGCTTTAGCTGACAGTGTTTGCTTCTACACACAGCAGCGGAGAGAAGGTCTGAATCAGGGCTTTCAGTAATCAGTGTCACATTGTCTGGAGCAGCCTTTGACTAATGAGAGGTGCTGACAGGCTGCAGTAGTCCTCTCTTACTCCCATGGCTCTGCGGTTCCATACTTCTCTTCCTCCTCTTCCACTCCCTCCATCCTCTCTCCTTCTCTCCTCTCTCCTTCCTCTCCTCTCCTTCGTCAGCCCGAGCAATGACCAGTGGAGCGCCCCAAGGACACCTCCAGGCAGTCCGCACAGTGACAAATTGACCACCAGGGACAGTACGCCTCAAAATTGCCTTGGAGATGAAGAGGTTTTGAATGTTCCACTCTTCCCATAGGAGCCACGAGAGCAGGTCCTGTCCCGATGACAAAGGCATAAAATGGGAGGAGAATGTCACTATGTCACCAAATAAGCAGAATGGTAAGTGAAGGGGAGGCAGGGCCAACATCTGAGCAGAGAAAGCTGAGGATTGATAGAAAAAGCTAAAACAGCCAACAGTGTACGAGTGACACGACAGCCACCATTCAGCATGTTGTGACTCAAAGGCCAAGAGAAGGAATCTGCCCGTGACATTGTGTGGAGCTCAGCTAAAATTCAACAGAGACGACCTCCGCAGGGGTGTGGATAATCTTTTAAAATCACAAACCCACTGACAGTCCACGGGATGTGCAGCTTAAGCAGTTCATATACACTGGATGTGGACTGTGTGACTGACCTTGGCACTGAAACCTATACTCATGTCAGCTCATAGCAGGCGTCTCTCATTCCCAGGTTCATAGGTTTCCAATCTGTGTGAGTATGATAAGAGAAAGATTGAGCAGTGTCCACCAAGAGTTCAATACGAAAGGGTCACAGGAGATCAATATTTGCAGGTATGAACTGATCATTCTTGTTTACGGTCACGAAGAAGTCATCGAGAAGTCCTTGCAACCCGTTGGATCGATGGAAATACAGTTATAGAAGGCCAAACACACCTATACAGTCACCAGGTATGTCACTCGTGGAGGTGACTCATTTTGATAGACTATGGCTTTGAGATTGGAGTCTTTTTTCTGGGCTGTATTCAATGTAAAACAGTTTTGTTGTTGTTGTTTGGTTTACACACATTTGAGAAATCTGAAGGTTTGGTTTGCCTTTCCCACTTCATAATATTATCTTAGACAAACTTCACTGATCTACAAGGGAAATTATTTGGACACACATCATGGTATATTATAGTAACAAAGAGAAAAATAGCAATCGTAATAATCAAGTCAAAAATAAGTAGCAGAAATAACAAGAGACTGGTGTCAAATAAGGCATAATTATGTAAACGCATATGTACAGGGAAAATATAGTAATACAAATACATCTCTCATCTCTATCTGATGGAATCCAGAAGTGATCCTCTGTCTTTTCAAAGGCCACTAATCGTCGTAATTTTAGCCCACAGATTTGCTTTACTCTTTCTCTCTCTCTTTTATCTTCTTTCTTCACCTTCAATATAAAAACGACTTTTCTACAACATGGTGAGTTGTCCAAAAGTAGCTTAAAATATAAAATGTATAGATAAACTTATAACCTTCTCCACACACACAAGAGTCGCTGTGTGTTCCCCTGTGTCTTTTATAGTTTTATATATTATTTATTTAATATTTTTAACAGCTTTTATTTCATGTATTGCTTTTTTAGAATCTATTTTTATTATTTTGGGGTTTTATTATTATTATATTTACTTTTTTGGGCACTGTTTGTTTTATTATTATGTATTATTTATCTTATTTTTTTTCTGAACAGCATTTTGGAAATATTACAGTTTATTAAATGTGTGATATGAATAAAGCGGATTGGATAAACCTATGACGTCAACTACCATTACAAAGGCACATCTTCTTGGAGTACTCAACTATTTCTGAAAACCTGCTTACAAATCGCTCAGTAATAAAGAAATGTGAACTGATTGCAAATGAGCCATTGTGCATTTTCTGCTGAAGTTAAATCCAAACCGAGCAATAAAGGCCAACAAATTGTCTCAGCTGCAAACAAGAAACAATGAGACAGCTGGTGACATGGGTCAAGTGTTCTTTTGTTGAATTCAGAGCCTCAAAATAGTTGTAACATTAGTGCAACTAGAAGGTTTGAAGTGCCCATATAATATTGTCCTTTTGTTTAGATTTGCTTCAACAACCGCTAACAACTTCTAACCAGCTGTAACCAGTGGTGGATGAAGTACTTAATTTTGTTACTCAAGTAAAAGTAAAAATACAGGGGTGAAAGATTACTTGAGTAAAAGTAAATGTATCAAAGGAAAAAAACATTTTGCTGAGATTTTTAGCACAATTAAAGCAAATGTAGTGTTTTGATAAAGAATTCAGCTATTTTTTAGTGATTCAACTGATTTCTTACTTTTTCAAGCTGCTTTTGTGTATTTGTGTATTTGGTTTGCTCAAAGTTTTGACATCAACTCAAATTAAATGTGCTAAATTTCAGCAGGTCTCAAATCAAAAGAAAAGTATGTTTTTGTTTTTTAATCCAGTTCTAAAATGAAGTGAAATTGAAAATACAAATACCTGCTCTCAAATGTAGTAAAAAGTATCCACTGTGAAATTTACTAAAGTAAAGTATAGCTACCTAAAAATGGTACTTAAGTATTGTACCTTTACTTTTGTACTTTTTCTACTTGGTTACGTTTCACTACTGGGTGTAACATTAGTATAGCTCGAAGGTTCCGAGTATCCATACAACATCGCCCATTTGTTTGCTTGTGCGTTTCAGCAGCGTCTCAACTGCCTCAACTTCTCATCAACCTGAGGATGGGGATCCACACAGGTGCATCATGGGTAGTTTTGGCCAGTCATCTAAGTGATTTAATTGATTTCTTATTTCTTCAATCTGTTTTTGGTTTGGTTTGCTCAAATTTGGGAAGTTAACTCAAATTAAATGTGCTAAAAATAAGTCTCCGCCATTTCAGCAGGTTCGCAAACCACGAAGAAAAGTAGTAAAAGTGGAAAGTACAGATAGATGCTTTCAAATTTAGTAAATTAACAGTAAAAGTATGCACTGCAAAACTGACTTAAGTACAGATACCTAAAAAAGGACTTTTACTTTTGTACTTCATTACCTTCCACTACTGTTTAAACATTACTATAACTAGTTCTGAGTGTCCATATATCATCGCTCATTTGTTTCCTTGTGAGTCAACAAATTCTAAACAGCCTCAATGCCAATCAGCTTTCCTGAGAAAGGCAATCCACACAGGTGCATTATGGGTAGCTTTGCCAGTCGTATAAGCCGTCTCTCTCTCTCCATTCAAAATAGTTGTAAGTAACAGTGCAACTAGAAGGTTCGCTATAAACCCATTTGCTTGCTTGTGCGTCAACAACTTCTAACCAGCCTCGATGCCAATCAACTTCCCATCAACCTGAGGAAGGCGATCCACACAGGTGCATTGTGGGTAGCTTTTGCCAGTCGTCTGAGCTGGCTCTCTCTCCATTCAGGCGTGCTGTCGGAGCTAATCAGGCCGTCTCAGTTGCTCAGATGCCCCCCCTGGGACAGCACAGCCACTAGCACACTTAATTGGTTCATTTGTTCCGTCATGTTTTGCTGAGCAGCGACAGAACGGGAGGAAATGCCGCCGTGCAAACCATTGTCTCGGCGCTCGTCTCCAAGGATACGGCAAAGTGACACATGAATGCTCCTCGCGATAGATAAATAGAACAATGGAAGTTAGATAAAGTCTCTAATGAAAGGATGAAGGCAATTCTTTTTCCCTCGCGCGCGCTCTGAAGGTCCCGTTTGATTTAATATACGTGGGGTCTGTAGAGATAGGTTAAAACATTTGGAACACAACAGACAGACACAGAGATGGTACAGGGAGATTGGATGTTGGCTTTGTCTTTGAGTCTCAAAATCAAATGAAACAAAGGATAATCAAAACAATACGAAAAGTAATCTTATCTCAGAAAACGGCCTCAAATGGCAAAATGTTACAATCGCAAAAAAAAGTATATATCAACTATTTACTAGGCCATTCTACTATAAAGGCAAATGATCACATAGCACTTTTCCACCTTCAAGGCACTCAAAGCGCTTTACAACAAGGAACCACTCACCCATTCACACACACTGTACGCAGACACTGTGGGCAAGGTGGGTTAAGTGTCTTGCCCAAGGACACAACGACAGCATTCATCTGTGGGAGCTGGAATCACACCAGCGAACCTGTGGGTCAGTGGATCTGACCGCTCAACCTGTGATGTTTCTTATGTCGAGAGCTGGAATGGAACCGCCAACCTTCAGATCAGTGGGCGAATGCTCTACCAACTGAGCTACTGCCGCCCGAGAACAGGTGTGGCTCTTGTTAAAGGTGCACTATGTAACTTTTTGGCAGGGGTCAATCACCTGCTTGATTCTATGGAGATGTCTCTGCCTGGAATGTTCCACAGTATGGCATTAAACAGCTCTACCTTACATAATTCAACTGGTTTTATAGCTCAAAAATATCACAAAAACAGGCATTCAGACTGTGAGTGGGGTCGCCTCTCCACAGATCTGACTTTTTACTTGGTCTGGTTTGGCTGCCATAAAGATACATAATGTTTAATTGTATGGAGGATTTTTTTTTTGTTTTTTTTGTTTCAAGTTGTCAATGATAGCATATAGAGGTGCAGTAGCCTTGTAATTATGATGACAAAAAAGAGAATAAAAATTCATCAACTCTGACGTGGTGGGGCTAAACATTTGCCAATAGATAACACATTGCCTCGTTATCTGTTAGCACAGGCTATCAATCAAACTCCCTACGTTTCTAGTGTAACTGACTTGCCTGCGCGCCGCCGGTACGTGGTTTACGTACGCCTGTCACGCAGTCCACAGACGCAAGACGCACAGACGCTTTTTACTCCACCAACGCAACAGTTCTTAGCGGCTTTTTTGACCTATATCTTCCTCGCAGTTAGCACAAAGTTTGTTGCAATGGCAGACAAGAATCCAGGAGCAGTTAGCCGCAAAAGAAAGTCCGTTTTTGAGGTCGCTGAAAGAAGAAGACAAGGGGAAAAGCAGCGAAGCCAAACTAAGGTGATTCTTGTAGATTCATTCCAGCGATGGCGCGACTGAAGCAGACGCAGGGTCTAAAGACTGACGCATTGGTCGCAAATTACTCCTGGACAGGTTTCTGCTTATTATGAAAACGTACTTTATTTCCAAGAGCTAGACAAACGTTTTTCAGGACACGAAAGCGATTATCCTATGTCTGAAAACGTAATTTTCAAGGCAAAGAAAGAGTCCGCTTGCTGCTGCGTGTTGTAGCTAGTTCATTCGCACTGAATCTCCGCGCAACCTTCTCTGCTCCCCTTCCTGCTCCTGTCCCCGCTGCCCGATTCGCTCTTCCCCTGCTCCTCACTTCTCCGGGCACGGAATCTACCGACAACGAATGTCCGCACACCCTCCCCCGCTCCTCACTTCTCCGCCTTGCCTACCAACACTGTAGTTAGTTGTTTACAAGTCATGTGCAGTCACCGGCTTAAACAAACCTGTTTCTGGCGTACACGTTTCTACGTAGGGAGCTGTAGGGAGGGGGGTGGTTTCACGCACGCAACATTGAAAAAGGACAAACAGTCGCTGGACACCTCTATACAACCTTTAATGATTACTAAACATAGACAAAACAACAACATCCATGAAGAAAAACATTTGATTACACAATGTTAATACTGTTCAAATGGGTGTAGTTCTCTTATTAATATTGTTCAGTTCAATTTAAATTAATTGAAGTGAACAATATTAACATGAGAACTACACCCGTTTGACTACCATCACCACCGAACTCACACCACGATTATAAATAGGGAATATGGGTAAAGTGTGTTGCCCAAGGACACAACTAAACACACTTTATTGATAATAGTAGCATGAGGGCAAAACATAGCTCATTACAGTGAATAATTAGAATGCTAGGAATGTGTTAGGAAAGTGAGTTTAAAATGGACAAGGCTACTTCGGTTTTTCACTTTTTAAAATGAGGTAGAGCACATTTCACATAAGCAAAAATAGTAATATATGAAAAAAGAATGAAAAACAGAGGTGTGAAAGTGTCCTTTGCAAACTCTTCAGAAAAGGTGTGTAAACGTGCTTTCCCTTCCCTGCGCACAATCACGGAATGCAAGAGAATTTGTCACTAACGCGGCTGACATATATGAGGCTTTTACTGGAAAATAACACAATCACATAGAAAGCTTAGCTGACACAGTGCCTCTGCATGTGCTCCCAAAGCTTATCACTTCTATCTGATGAATGGGTAGATTGCATTGGGAGGGGGCTCGTGGGGCAGAACAGGCAGAAAAGGGTGGGAATCCAACCAAGGCGCCATGCTGCTTAAACTCAACCCTGCCCGCCCATGCTAGGATTATCAGGCTATGATTTTCCAAACATAAAATCAAGATAGATAAATAAAACCCAGAACCATACACAATGAATAACAATGGAAATCTATAAAGCTCTGGGAGTAATTTATTCACTATTTGCGAGAATACCTGGAGCGAGAACAATCCAGTGGAATTGAAGGATGAAAGAGAAATAAAATATTATGTTGGGAGTTGATGGGTATAAAATTACATCTGCCATTAACTGAGGGAATAATACAGCCATGGTAATCAAATGAAGCCTCATCAATATTGATAGTGAAAAACAGTGGCACCTGTGTCCTGATTACAGATAGAGGAGCATGATAATAAAGCCAAGATTAAGCACTTTGTAAGCAAATATTTACTCTCCGGAACTGGTGTGATTTTAACAATGAACATGCATGACCTAAGTAATGATCACCTAATATGCGTCATAGTCAACTGTGTAACTAGGATACGCTGGGGTCAACAGAGAGCACTTCTAACACTTTTATTAGGACGTTATGCCATTAAGAGCAGGAATAGATGTTTTTTAAGGGATTGTAAAATTATAAAAATGTGTAATGGAATGAATACAAGGTAATGGTTGATGAAAAAAAAAAAAAACTTAAAAAAATAGAGTGAATTTTTACTATGCTATGAAACCATTGGCATATGATATAAAAAGCATTAGCCTTATATGACTCATTATATGGTCAATCGCAGTTTAATTCTGTCACCCCCCACACTGCTCTGGAGGCAATCACAAACAGTTTTTACTAACCACCTTTCATTCTCACGCATGATATAGATGTCAGAAGTAGACCAATATATCGGTTGGCCAATATATCGCCGATATTTAGCGTATAGGCTACACACACAAGACTTTAAAGGGACAGTCCAGAATTTTGGACATGGGACCTCATTTCCGTCCAGCCAGTGTGTTGGAGACGTGTGGAGACACTTTTTTCAATATTCCATCCTGTCCTTGTATTTGCAGAGGTCATTGGTACTAGGCTAGCGCATGTCAATGGCCATAGTTAGAGTGCCACTAAAAACCCTTACCCAACTCTTACCCACTCTACAAAGCACCCGAAGCAAAACTATTACAACGCCAGACTGTCGATGCAAATGTCTGTGTTGGCAGAATAATTTTAGAAGTAAAACTAGCCTTGCCTTTGAAGTATTTATGTCTGAGCAGCAGCAGCGAGTTGTGATTCCTGATAGAAAGCTTGGCAGCGGTGGACTAATATATGAGAAAATAGTCCCTCAACATGCAACAATTCATGCGATGCAAGGTTAGTTTTATTTCAAACATTATTCTTATCAACACAGACATTCATATTGACAGTCTGGAGTAATAACAGATTTGCTTCGGGTACTTTGTGGAGTGGGTAAGACTGTTTTTAGTGGTAACTATGGCCATTGACATGCACTAGCCTAACACCAGCGACTTCTGCAAATACAAGGACTGGATGGAATATTTTAAAAAGTGTCTTCACACGTCTCCAACACTCTGGCTCACTAGGAAATGAGGTCCTATGTCCAAAATTCCAGACTGTCCCTTTAATACAAAGAGATAGCTGCACAAAACTTGACTACACTGCTCCCTTATAGGTTTGTAGTAAAAAGGTATGTGGGTGAGTTTTTATTTGAATTTAAATGGCATAATATGTCATATGACACAGTGGAGTGTTTTAAGTCTCATCTTAAAAAACACTTTTATTCTTTGGCTTTTAACACTGCATGAGTTATGTAGTCCTTTGTATCTTTTATTTATTCATTTTACTTATTTACTGCTGTTTTATGGTTCTTGCTTTTATTTTGGTAGGTATGACCAAATTTTAGCAATTTACCTTTTTGTTGTCTTCATTTTATGATCTCTGTGCAACACTTTGGAAACTGCTTTGTTTGTAAAATGTGCTATAGAAATAAAGTCAATTTGGAATTTGGATAATACGGGGAAAATAATCAAAATTGGCCCCACATATTGACTAAAATATCAACAGAGCTAATTGGCCCTCGTTTACTCTGTATTCTAAACAAATGGTATCGTCATCAACGCATATTAGTCGAGCTAATAGGTGTGTTGCCCAAAAACACAACAACAGTATGCAGTGTACTTAACTGTAATGACAACTCTACCACCTACAGCGCTCAAGTAGTTGGGGTAGACTCCAGCTCCCCTCAACCCCTTTGGGAAGAACAAACAATTAGAGGACATGAATTCAATAGAAAAATGCTGTAGGTTTGGGCATATTCATAATTGACTTGAATTTGAATCCCTCTTTCTATCTTTCCATCTGTGTGAACACATGTGGCCAGACCGACTCCTAATCACAACATGAGCCCTCCTTAGGGTGCAGGGGATCAGATGTTGTGTCTCTCTAACCTGGGCTCTAAAGGACTCTTCTGATGCCAATTGACCCAACATAATTATTCAACAGCCTAGAGATGGAAAACACAAACCAACTAAACCAGATACAAGCTGCTCGGTAATGTTCAAAACTCTTGAGCCTTTCATTTTGATGGCTGCAATATTCAATAAATAAACATGAATTTTATAGTTTTGCATCTGAGCTGGTTTTAATTGAAAGTCCTTGAGTTTCCAAATCAGAGAGTTTGAAAGCAAATTGTGTTTTTTTATTATAAGTTTGGTTTATTTACGTGTAAATGATAGTGTGCCCCGGTCAAGTATAATGCCCAAAGGCTATTACCGACATACCACTGATACAGCATGGGAATTTTGGCTTGGGATAAAATGGTCACCAGTCTGTGCTTTTGCTTGTATTTGTATTTGTAAAGGGTAATCAAGGTCATTATGGGCTGACACCACAGACACAAAAAGGGGTTCATTTGCATACAACATTGCAGTATCGCTGTACCAGGATGAACTAATAATAATAATAATGATAATAATAATAATAATAATTCTGTGGATTTATATAGCACCTTTCAACACACTTTCAATTATTCAGTCCAATTGTAAGCTACAACTGAAGCCACAGAAGAAAAAAATAAAGTGAGGCTACCAATCTGCTCCACTGATCCTTCCAGCCACCACCACCCTCTCACACACCACATTCATACCAGTTGGTGTTCAGTGACTTGCCTAATGACACAACAACAGTTAGTATTAGAGCCACAACTGGCCCACTCCTGCAACTGGTGTTCTCAGAAGTTACCCATCCAAGTACTAACCAGGTCTAACCCTGCTTAGCTTCTGAGATCAGACGAGATCAGACTTTGCCAAGGTTGTATGGCCACATGCAAACTACAGACCAACAAACAGGTAGGATTTATAATGAGTAAATAGATCAAAGTCAATGCATGCTAACATACTCCCACAGAAACACATGAAGCATCCCTAAACCTTTGACTAGACCATAAGACTGCAACATTTCAAAGCAGTTGACTGATTCGGTCAATTTAAATGTATGCTGTGTTCAGGCAGGTAGAACCTGATATCACCCAGGGAATTTTCAAAATTGCAGATAGAACCATCTGTTTTTGCTCATAAAATAACCTTCTAATTCTAAGGGGACACCTTGTTGTTGGGCCTGTGAACTATACACTATACCACTACTCATTAAAAAGTCAGACACGGCTTTAGTGATTACCTTAAAGCATAAAGATAACATCAAAACAAAAATGAAAATGCTCCTACCTCCACAGAGAGTTGATTTGAGACAGTGCTGGCTTGTTGCCCCACAGTCTGAGTCAGGGAGTCCGCAGAGAGAGCCTTGTGCCTGGGCAGAAGGATGGTGTGGTCAGGCCTGATGGCTGGAGCCTGGGCCGAAGTCTGGACCAGAGGTGAGAGACACCCCAGAGATGCAGTGTTAATGGGGGCAGGTTGTTCGAACATCTGCTTCTGTGGAGACATGAGATTAGCATTAGCATATGGTAGCATATGCCGTCTTGTATACAGATGTATACAGCTGTGAATTGGTAAGAAGTTTGTTATATTAAGCTTTTATCTAGGTGTAATAGAGAACACCTATGCCAGAAGCCTTTTGAGTTGTAAACAAGATCCAAGCGCAATATGAAGTGTCTGAACAAATAATTTTCAGTGCAGTATAAGTGTAAATGGAACAGACTAAAACAAAAAAACAAAAAAATACATTGTGACAAAAACAACCTGCTGCATCCTGATTTACATTTATGTTATTCTGTGATGGAAATGCAGCACCTGGCTTTTTTAACTCAAGAGTAGAGTCCAGGACTGTGCTGCCAAATGTGCATGGTGCAACTTTTCTGCTGGAGGGTCCGCTACCTACTTGTTTCCATGGAGATGTTATTGCTTTCCCTGGAGTGTCCCATGGTATGACATTAAACATATCCATCTAGCATTTATAAAATACATTTATTATTTTGTGTATAATGATTCCTTTTGTGAATAGGGGCGACTCTAAACAGATCTGAATTGTAGTGTAGCGTAGTGCTCTAACCTGCTTGTCTCCCTTATGACAGACAGGTTTAATCTATACTGTGGAACATTCTAGACACAGCAATAACACACAACAGACCCTCCAGTAAAAAAGTTATGCAAGTGCACCTTTAAGATCCTAAAAATGAAAAAGTGAAAAAGTGTCTCGACAGATTTTTTGTCTCTAGTATACAGATTTTGCCCTTACTTTGTCACCCTATGAACTTCCACTGGATTCCTCTAGACTGAATGATAATGAAATATAGTGAGTAGGTGAACTTTTGGGACAATGGGTCAGCACACCATGGTAAGGTCGGTGTATAAAAAAATAAAACTTGTAGTCCAGTTCATCTTTAACTGACACTGTCCTGTAATATTTTAGTAATAGGATGCTGTAGTCTCTGGGTTATTTCCGGAGTTGTGAATAATGTGATGAAAATACTTGTCCTACAGCAGCTCGCACACACAAATTTTGCATTCACATACCCTTTTACAGACCACTTTGGAATACAAACTGCCTCATGCAAATTAGGGCCAGCGAGTGCAGCGCCACACTCCCCCCGAGCGCACCAACTCCGGCCCCTGCCTGGAGTTTGTGTGGAGCAGACAGCCCATATCTTTCTGTGCGCCCTCACTAAAACCAGGAGAATGTCACCGTGGTAACATTACTCTCTCCAAGATGGATACTGCTGCATCATTGCACTAGGCTGCGGCTCAATGACTCCGCTAACCTTTTACAACAAATCAGGCCAGGAGCTAGTCGCCAAAACACTTATCTTTGCAAATGGTAGACTTCGGGTAACTAGAGGGCTCGTGATTTGTGCATATGTACCAGTGTGACTTTTAATCCATCAAAAGGAAAGGATTTATGAAGGCTGCAAGAAGGAGCCTAGAAACGTGCTGTAATTTTGCATCTGGACTAAATGGTGCAATTACATTTTTTTTTTTTTTTTTTTTATGTATTTTGCATCAGTATGTCTTATGATTAAAGGTGCACTATGTAACATTTCTGTAGGAGGACATGCCACCTGCTTGTCTACACCGAAATGTTATTGTTTAGGCTAGAAACAGCTGACCACTTACTTGCCCTGGTTACTTCTGTGGAGAGACTACTCCACTCAAACTGAGCAATAAATACAATGAATACATTTGAAGTCGATAAGCATAATGCCATACAGTGGAACATGTGGACAATGCAAGCTCAGACAAAAGACATGGTAAACGAGACAGTTGAACGTAATGCCAAAATGAAAGCAAAACAAAAACAAAACCCTATGTTCCAAAATTCTCTTCATTATCATGCCATTATTATCTCTTCCCCAAAATACATGCTTTTTCTGGGTTCCATATACTAGCTGCATATTTATAAGTAACCCAGGCAATCTCTGAATCTCTCACAGCTGGTCCCATCCAAATGGTAAATACTTTATACATTATACATTACATTATAGGCTCAGTAATGTAGACACAAGAAGTATTTCCCAGGGAAAGACAAGCCATAATCCACAGTAACCTAGTTAGTTACCGAGTCGAGGAGAGAGTTGTTGCAATGACTCTGACAGATTTGTCCCTTTGCGGCACCCGTAGCCTTACTGACACTGGGCATATAGCATCCAATCTGACAGACAGTCAAAGAGCCTTCACACTCGGACAACCAGGCAAGAGGGGGATGAAACAGAAAAACCCATGGGAATATAGTGTTCCATTGATCTCTGACAGTGGCTGGAGGCTTAAATCAAAATGAGTAGTGCCTATAGAGTACATATATTCCTGTCTATAGTGACAACTGACATTCTTATTAGACATATGGACGAATGGGAATAGCAAAATGAAAATTGTTTTAACCTCTGGAATAGCAGACAAGAGTATTTCTTTCAATCAATCGTGTTTAATAGTGTGAAGCTCCGGTGCTGCACCTGACAGCAACTCAAAGTTATCCATTTGACCTTTTCTACTGTCCTTCAAGTGGTTCTGTCCTTTGAGTTCACTTCTATGAGATATATACATATATAGTGAGCATAGAGAATAGCAATACTGTGCAAACTGGTCTGGGAAGAATACTTTCAAAATGTATTTAGTTGGAGAATAACTTCATTAAAATGTATTTTGTTACATGTTTGATAACAGGGTCCAATCAGAGGTCTGTATTCTGAACACTTCAAGTGAAAACATATCGTAGCAATCAGAGTGTAGAAAGAACATCATACTCCCTTAGTTATGAAAGTGTAACGTCATCCATAGCCTGCGGCTCTAGTCAAATGAAGCTCATGAGGCTAGCAATTATAGGAGTGAATTTGGAGCTGTGTTCCATATTAGGAATAGGAGTTCATTTCCGAAGAAAACAGTGAAATAAATGTTCCAGGATCATGTAGAGCAGGTTAAAATAACATTTTAAGACTAAAGTGATGAGGCTCACTGCAGCATTGAAAGCAATAGGGGCAACATTTTTCAAAGTAAAGACAAATGGGGCAGAGTCAGTGGAGCCGGAAGTGCCCCCATGCTCACTGCCTATTTGGAATGTGGGGGCTAGCAGGCTAGCTGTGTCCATTTACAGTCTATAGTAGCAATAAAACGATTTTATATCTGTTGCACTATTTGTAAAGAATTTATCACAAATCACACATACACGTTTCTGTTTTTCTCATTGATGCAGTTTGACTTGCAGAATCAATAACAACAATAAATTCCTTTGATTTTAGGAAGGTAACTGTATTCTGAATAAAAGCAAATGAGTAACTGTACAGGAATACAGTTACTCAAAATTAAAATGGTGTGCTTTCAGTACAAAAATTAAATTTGAATAGTGTTTGTCACTGCACAATAAATAATTTAACTATGAAACTATTACACAAAAAGATTTAGATCTCTATTAAGATCCTTATGCTGAACTGAATTGTTAGAATGGCACTCAGTATTGTTCTCAATCCATTTCCCTTAATAATGCATAAAGGTGCACCAAATCTCATAATTTGACTTTTTCACTGAGATAAACCCTTCCTGTGCTTTGAAGACATAAAGCTGCATTACTCTTCAATGGACAGCCAGGAGGGGGTCCGATCCAACTTATAGCCCAGACCCTATCACTGAGCAGAGCCGCGCAGACCTGGCCTTTAACTGGAGGCCAGGGGAGAGCAGCCTGTGGAGTGAGATCCCCTTTCAAACGTCAAACCGCCCAGAAGACGTCAATTTCCCTTCAAAGCAGCTATTTACTGAAGGTGTTGGCATCTTAATCTCAAATCTGACAGCCATATCCAGAAGAAAGAGAGTTAAGAGTATAGAGCTACAACTTAAAATAGCAAAAGGTGAGACCATGTAAATTGCACAGCACAATCCAGACAAGTAAAAAAAGTCTATTGAACAAGTCCATGGAGTGTGAATTTCACTACACTTTCACATAAAAGGCCTACACAAATAAGTCTGTCTCTGGGGGAAGGTGATTGGCTGGAGATTGCAGTGGCAAGAGTTCCCACTGAGGGACGAATGTACAATGGGGCCCCGAGGGTCCCGCCAGAGAGGGGCGTTTAGCCTCCAAGTGGCCTCCCGTGGTAACTCTATCTCGGGGGTGGCGGGGGGCCCTCAGCTGGGGCTAAGTGGAGGTGTGTAAGGCAGAGCGCGTCCCCTCCGGCACTACCTCCTCCCTGAGCTGGGAAATAGAATTGGTGAGTGATGGTTTGGCTTCTCTCCCCGCTCCCTCACGTCGCAGGATAGCGGCACATTGTGTCCTATGCAGAAGATAACCTTGAAGAGCGTGGCCACAGATAACAGGAACACCAATGTAGGGCCTTTATCACACAGTCATGTGTCCTATACAACTGTCTGACAAGCACTCATATGTGGCCTCAGAGTCTGAGGGAGCGGCGTTTTAAAGTCACCTATGTGCCATTATAGCATTGAATAATCATATATAAACACAATCCTCAGTTCAGCTGATGAATATTAAGGCTAAGGTGAAGGTACACTTAATCTAACTGATTCTTTTCTGTTGCCTTTTCCCTTTTGGAGTTATTACAGCTATTCATCATCAGACTCCAACCTAACTTTCATTTTCATGGTTTTTGGCATAGATTTTATCCAGGTTATTCCCTGTGGGACTGAACCTTTTAACATTTATTTGTGAATTACTCACTTCAGCATGTACAAGTATCACACTGTAGTAGGTACATATTTATGGATACAGCTTATCTTTATTTTATTCAAATGTAACTCTCATCAGACAGATGCTGCTTACACCCATCAAAGTGTTTTATTCCTACACATCAATAATCATCTCAAAATAAACTCATGAAAACTTTATATTTTAAATTATATATAAAAAAAAGAAATAAAACATTTATTCAGGTATTTTAACAGAACCGCTGTCCGTGGTGCTGATTCAGGAGCTGTCCAAGGTATTAGAAGTCTACAGCTCAATGGCACAAACTAAAGGCCAAAGTCTGCCTTGACTGAGCAGCTGTGGAGTGCTGTGTCTCATATTAATTTAGCATTTGCAGTTGTTCTTCATAGCTGTCTAGGTTTCCAATGACAGACTGGCACTTCCATTGTACTGAAGTGTTAAGGTGTTGAAAAGCTGACCGTTGATGTCACTTAACTGTCTACTTTCACCTTATTTACACAATGCCTGATAGTCCTGCCTGTCTACTTGGAGGTCATATGTTTAATCTCTGGCTTTCAAAACTCCTGAGAAGATAGAGCAAGTTTACTCTGCTCTGTTGGAAAATCTGGTTAGCTTTTTAGTGTTTTTTTTTGTGAATGTGAGATTAAACAAATTTTCTCATAAGTATAACACTGTTGTTACCCTTTTATTTGTTGGTATTTTGGTTCATATTTGATTTTACTAGTTTTATTGTCTGAATGATATGAGGACTAGTGGAGTTAAATAGAGCTTTATTTTAGACTTCCATTGTATTTTTATCTGTATTGTGCAGTACTTGATACCACAATAATTACATTCCTTTTTAGACAATATAATGCCATTTTCCAGACCTTTACTAAAACCATTGCCCTATTTATGTGATTTTTGTTCAATAATGATACTTCAAATGAGGATATGAAGTTAGTTTCAGTATCAAGTGTCAAGTATCCTCACAAGTTATTGTGCACGGCATCCCAAAGACGAAATAAAGAAAACTGAGGGATGAAATGGTGATATTTTAAAGGTGCATTGTGTACGTTTTCTGGTGGAGGGTCCGTCAAATACTTTTCCCCATGGAGATGTTATTGCTTTCTCTAGAATGTTTCACAGTATGGCATTAAACCTTTCTATGAGCATGGAGACCAAACCAGGCCAAGTTACAGCTCAGATCCGTGGAAAGGCAACCGTTCCACTCACAGTCAAAATTTAGTATTTTTGAGCTTTAAAACCACATATAATTAATTAATGTAAGTTAGAGCTGTTTAATGTCATACTGTGGAACATTCCAGGCAGTGACGACATATCCACAGAAACAAGAAGATGACCAGAAAGGTACATAGTGCACCTTTAAAGCCACTTGTTTACAGTTGTTGCTGAAAAGTTGCTCTGACCGAAGTTCTTTTGTTTTCACAGTAAAACAGCGATGGCTTATTGCGGATACAATGTAAAGCAATTCCTGGTGTGGCTACAACGTTTACAGCGCTCAGGTTATGGGGCCAGGCGAGCAGTTCCTTTTAATGATTCAATCCAGTGTTATTGTGCTTCGGAGACAGGCTGGAGCCCACGACCGCTGTGACAAGTAGTTCCCAGAAGGCTCTTGTTCCGTGCAGGTGCCGAGATCCAGGTCTGGTCTGGTCTGGACGCCCCCCCGAGACCCCTTCCTCTGATCATAACCATTGTTTCTGAGGGAGGAGGTGAAGGCTGTGTTACATTTAACTAAAAGAAAACCGCCTCTGACACTGTTGCTAAACTAATGTTGCGGCGTGCACTCGATCGCGGTGGGAGACTGAAGGCTCCGCTAATGCTCACTGACATGGCTGTATAGGAACATCACGCTTCATCTGCTGCTTACAGTAATGTATGTGAACTCATGAACACCGCCATTCACACTTTATTTGCATCAATGTGGAGACGACTGCCACTGTCACTGTCTCCAGAAAAATGGATTCCTTACATTCAGTTATTGTATGGAAATGAACTGCAGTTTTGTTGTGTTGGGGTTTTGTGCTGAAAATACATTATGCAAATCAATCTGTATGCCACATATGATTTATATATCTACCAAATTATTAACACTTGAGTTATGATGACAGATACATCTATGGCGCAGGATAGCAGGGTTAGGTCACAACATCAACCATAGTCACTTCACTGCTTTCTTTCTTGTGAGATCTACTGACAATTTGCCGGATGTCTCTCACCAATGTTTTTCCAAATTTCTCTCTACCAACTGTCTTGTCCAATAAACGCTAATGGCAAAAAAATAAACAGAAACCATGTTCTGCAGCTCAAGAAACTTAATAAAGTTACTCTTAACAGCTTGGAAATGTATTTGATGGATAAATGATGGGTCACGAGGCACTGAGGCAACACAAGATATCAAACATTAAGATACAGTATTCAGTTATTTGATTTAACTGTATATTTTAGTGAAATTAGATCCGATAACATAATTAAAGTCCTCTATTACGCGGAATAGACTCTTGTGAGCCTTAAGTTGTGTTATAATATTGTCACCTCATCCAAAACATACCTAGAGTTGTGTTTTGTTTCATTCATACATGTTTGAGTAATCCTTTATTATTAGTCAAAATTCAAAATGCTCTGTTCCACCTTGTGAAGTCATGTGGTGGTAGTTTTCAAGTTAACAGCTACTTTTGACCTTTTGTTTAGCAGATATTGGCAATGACACAGCTGAAATCATCAAAACGATTCTAGTGAAGGTGTATGGAGTTTAAAAAAACCCCACAATGGAGCACTTCCTAAATCAGCACATGACATCACAAGGTGGAACAGTGTTTTCAGTTTGAGGGAAGAACTCAGCCTAAATGTGTAAGGTTTATTTGTTAAACATGTGTGAATGAAACAAAACACAACTCCAGGTTTGGTTTTGATGAGGAAACAACATTAAACAACATTATAACATTGATCAGAATTTAGTGTAATATGGGCTCAACATGGATTCAACATGTTTTGACACTTCACAATATTACCCTTTAATTCTATTCTGCAGTGAGTTTTCTTGCATGTTTTGGTGTCCACTCCAAAAAGCTTGGGGGAAAAAATAAATAAATCACCTCCAGCTAGTAGCTAAGCACACCATAAAGTGTAAGAAACAGAAAAACCAATGGGTCAATGTGAAGCAAAGCTATAATGTTGTGCAATGGTTAGTGGTCAGTGGAGTAGAAAACCTGATGCAATTGAAACTTCCTTCGATCAGATGCTCAGATAAACCTAAACGTGAGATGAAAATACGGCATGAGGCAGTGGGCTGGCACAGTGCCCGCCTATCTTTTACTGTCACTTCCCAATGGCCATCTGTCTTTACTGTATCAGTCTCCCAGTCCTCTTATCCCTTCATTGATCTTATTGTCAGCTTTGGGCCTCTTTTACAATGCCGACCCATCTACTCAGACCGCTACCTTCACCGCTGTATATGGTGAGTGATGCTGCCTTAAGCTCTAAAGCATGAGGAAAACAGTGCAATAAAAGTGGATGTGTCTCTCAGGAGTGTTTGGAAAGGTTTTAGCCAGTGCCCACAGACAGCTGTTAGGATCATTCTTCATTGTAGCAGACATGTACCTTATAGCAGGAAGGAAGTCTAACTTTGTAAAGAACATAAGTGATAAAGGTTTCCTCTCCTCCGCCATGGTCCGATAATAGAACACTGTATTTAATGTGGTTTTATTGGTTGACAGAGCATTGTGTTGAAGTCAAAAGAAGTTTACAAAAGCTGTATTCAACAATTCAAATACTGCTGCCTGTGTCTTTTGTCTCATGTTTGCGTTTCATTCATTGCTGATGAAAAGTTTATTGTACAATGTCTTTGCTTTTGTTACCTGTAAACTTGTTTGCAAGCTTTTACAATTCATTTGTTTATTTATTGAAGAAAAGCCCATATTAACAAACATTGAGACAGTAAATATGCCAGATTACTGGCAGTTTTCAGATTTTAGAATGTGTTGTACTTTGCCATGAAATAGGTAAATGCACAAAAGTTGGACCTGATCATTTTTATTATTGTCTAGACCTGAGAGCTCACTGTATTACAGCAAATCAGAATTTTTAGCTGCCCCTGTCTGTATTAAATCATATTGGCCTGATTAATGAGAATGCTGTGATGCAATTTGAAAGTTGGCGATAGTCTTGGGCTAATTTTCACCTGCAGATCCCCTGGCAGGCTGATGTTAAAAAAATGAAAAAACAAAACATAAACACACACTATTTACACAGACTATGCACAGTTCAACAAGAGGTAAAGAAAGACAAGAGCAGTGTTTACAGTTTCATGTTACTACAGACATTTAACAGCCACATGTTAAATAAACCGGAGAGTGACAGACATTTAAAATCCCATTCCACTTATGGTTATAGAGTTGTGTGTACTATCTAACCTTCAATATAGGTTTTTGCTTTTTCATTGCTTGCATTAAACACGCTGGATGTGCTTCAGGGTTGCTACTAGCACATATAAAGACATTTTTTGGTGTCTAACATTGACGACTAACATTGAAACAAATATGAAAGGTATTTGAGTGCAAAATGATATCTTCCATGCAGGAAGCAATGACTATGTCCACATGCACACTGAAATCTGATTATAATCTGATATCTGGACCTTTAAGATTATTTAAATGAGATGCGAACTGCAAAATCTGATGTGAGTAATCAGAGGGACCATGATCAGAAAGAAATGAGAGGAGTTTGTCGCTTACATGTAATTTAATTATTTTTTTTACTAGAAAAATTTGATAATAGTCAGATTTAGAGTGCGCATGTAGCTGTAGCCAATGTTAAAGGGCAAATGTTACTGGGGGGACTTGTGCTCACACACACACACATCACTTCAAATGTGAGACAAAATTTGGGCCTAACACCAGAACTAAATTACTCCAGGACTATACTTGGACTGAACCAAGTCTATATCAAGCCCATAGACAGTTTATATGAGTGGACATAGCTAAAAAACTAGCTGCCACGTGCTAAATAGGAAGTGTGGCAGGAGGCTCTTCTGGCTCCTTCTGACTCTGGCTCCAGCTGACTTACATTGGGATCTTGTCATCCTCTCTCTGCAACTGCTGCAGTGAGCCTCATCATTTTGGTCTTACAACATTCGTATTAACCCCCCCTACATGATCTGGATTTTTTTTTTTTTTTTGCTATTTTGTCCTTCAGAAAAATTCTATTAATAACATAGGGCCTGGCTCCAGATTCGTTTCTGTAACTTTGAGCATTGCGAGCCTCATTTGAGTGGCGCTGAACGCTATGGGTGACTCGTCTAGTCCACTTCTTTTATAAAGTCTACGATCAAGCCTTAAAGGGACAGTCCAGAATTTTGGACATAGGATCTCATATCCTTGTTAGCCAGAGTGTTGGAGGCATGTGGAGGCACTTTTTAAAATATTCCATCCAGTCCTTGTATTTGCAGAGGTCGTTGGTGCTAGGCTAGTGCATGTCAATGGCCATAGTTAGCCTGCCACTAAAAACAGTCTTACCCATTCCACAAAGAACCCAAAGCAAAGCTATTATTATGCCAGACTGCTGATGTAAGTGTCTGTGTCGATAGAATAATTTTAGAAGTAAAACCAACCTTGCATTTGAAGGATTTATGTCTGAGCAGCACCAGTGAGTTGTACTTCCTGATAGAAAGCTTGGCAGCAGCGGAATGATATATGAGAAAATAGTCCCTCAACATGTGATGACCACGCAATGCAAGGTTAGTTTTATTTCAAAAATGATTCCATCAACACAGACATTTACATCGACAGTCTGGTGTAATAATAGATTTGCTCCGGGTGCTTTGTGGAGTGGGTAAGACTGTTTTTGGTGCCAGGCTAACTGTGGCCATTGACATGCACTAGTCTAGCATCAGCGACCTCTGCAAATACAAGGACTGGAAGGAATATTTTAAACAGTGTCTCCACCCATCTCCAACACTCTGGCTCACTAGGAAATGAGGTCCTATGTCCAAATTTAGCCTTAACCTGAATCAAAACCAGGACCAAGTGTGATAGTACGATTACTGCAGCTAGACCCATTGCATTCATCACTCTACTACTTCTATTCCAGGCAACAAAACTGCTTTAACACTGCCTCGATTTCTGTTCTACCATTCTGATCAAAGTATTATTCACTTTTAGCATGTTTTCATCAGAGTTAAATATTTCCTAAAACCGACTACATAAAATAAAAGTGTGTTCAATATACTTTTGAATGTCCCTAATTAGAATATCCATGTGTTTTGTCTTTCACAGTCATTTCTATGAATCTAACCAAACTTAAAAAGAGTACAAAAATAGAGCATTTGTAGTCTATCTCTGGTCATTCTTCTGATCTGCTGAACCACACTTGGCAGGATAATTTGGCCTCATTTGGGAGCACTTCCTTTGCTTCTTTTTCTTATGATGAAAAAGCAATTGGGCAATATGACACCTCTCTTTCAATGCAAATCTCCCATTCAGTCCAATTAGCCTCTCTCTCCAGCGCACACACTTCTATTCACAGTGTCCATCTTTGGGGCATTAGCCTTAACAACCTGTGTTTTGGGTTATAAAGGCCCAATAAGGCAGTGCACCTGAAAATTGTGCAGCCATTTTAGTCGTGGACAAAAGCAATTACCACTCACAATGTGGATTCAGACAATTTCCAGTCTTGCTACCACCAAAATATAGGAGCGAAGTGAATGACAAATGGTACAGGGTAATATCGTAGTGTATTGTAAACCACCTTATGACGACAGATACAGCGGATGTATATTTTAAATCAGAATTGAGCCTGATCCCTTAAAGCTGGTGTTTTCCATCATGGAGCTTTTATATATGTTGACCTTGTCTGGGCCTTGTCCGTCTGTCAACTCACTGCACTAAAAAGGCTAAAGCAATCTGGCAGCTCTCCCTCCCAAAAATGGAGGAGGTGAGAAGAGAAACGAGAGAGGTGGGGGCTGGGGATGTGGTTTTTACACTGCTCTAGGTATACAGGCTGTTAAAAATATTAAATTGGTTGAAAAAATATAATAACATTCCACCTACTAAGCTATTTAAAGGTCTTATATTACACAAAATTCACTCTTGTGTTAAACTAAGATTAGTATATTGTTAATTTATATATGTATTTCTGATTCTTATGTGAATGTTTTGAAGATGCTGAATGGACCAGAATTGCCCTTCAGGGATCAAATAAAGAAATCTAAGATATGTTATGTTTTGTTTCTGTCACACATGTCTGAGGTCACATCACTAACAACAAGTATTCTTATCACTTCCTGGATTGCAGCTCATAAAATCCAGCACACAGCAGTCTCAGTTTGACTGCTTTTGTCATATTTCTGTACTGGATCAAAGCTCATTTTACTTTATTAAATGAAAATAATCAGGTATTTAAAGACTTAATGTTTGTGAACTATATAATACACGTTCTTTGTCTTTTATTCTCAGTTGTCTTCCTTTATCATGTCAGACTGGAACAAGCAATACAGTGTGACCTTTTGTGGTAATCTTTGTTTTTATAATCTACAGAAAGAATTTAACTTTCTTTCATTAAATGTTATACACAGAAAAATGTCACAAAGAAAATTTTCATTAAAATACTTCTCATTTTGCAGGTAAGTTTCACGTGTTTGCCATTAAGCACCGAAATCTAATAATAAAAGCTGTTAACCATGAAAATGTTCTTGAATACTGAACAACACAAGAAGCCAGTTGTTTATTAAATATGTCTTTGAGCTCTTCATTTGAAACTTTTGTCCTTTTTCGCTGCACACAATGCATACTGATGCTGTCCCCGCTTCTTAAGGTCACCACCACAGAGCTGCCGGCTAATACCTCCGATTTGGTGATGTAAAAACACATCTTTAAGAATGCGTCTGGGGTCTCTCTCCTTGAATAGCAGGGGGTAATGGAAAGCGCTCAGCCCGGGTCACCAATAGGCAACGGCTGCAATGATGATGACTTTATGGAGAGACAAAAACACACACTGCGCTCTGTGTTCTGGTCGCGGGGCTCCTTGAAGCAGAAAGGAGACTGGAGATTGGAAATAAAGACCACGGCGTGTGTCTGAGCACTGTGAATGGGAGCGGTAATGTTTTCAATTTGAGCCCAGAGAGCCATAATACAGCTCATTGTAGCACCTCCAGACTGGGGCCCAGGGATTCCTTCACTGCAGCCTCTTCCCCCACTGCTCAAGACGGGATTAATTTGAAAGGAAAAAAGGTTGACTTGTGAATGGAAGAAAAAGGAGGATAACTGGATGAAGAGGTCAGGGCCGTGTGAATAAGCTGCTGTTTGACTCTTGGAGGCAGTTCTAAATCTGGACTTCTGTGTTTGAATGACACCTGCTCAGAGTAAGCATTGACTGAATGGGAATGTATTTTCAGGACACAGAGGAAGTGCAAAAGTCTTGACACAAGTGTGAAGAAGAAGAAGAAGAGATGGGTTGGCTGAGGAGGCTAATATTTCTGCTGCTGTGATGAAGATGGGGGAGTGATAAGGTATTATATCTTGGACAGCAATGCCTTGTCAGTTGCAGGTTGATGCAATTGGGTCCAAACGCGTGGTAACATTGTCACCTTAAAAAAAATGGTGACACCAGAATACTTTTCAAAAGACATATGGACTGTTGCACCTTAGCGCACCTGTGACATGAAAGATTTCTGCTAGTTCGCTGCTATTATTCATCGGAAAGTTCCATCTTTTCCTGATCGCTTTCAACAAGAGTTGATCCAGACTGATGTGTAAAACTCCACTCAAAGAGGCTTCTGCCAGATTAGATAAGGCACACAGGCAGCTGGAAAAGCAATAAGAGAAACATTTGTACCCTGCATTTGACCCATCCTTCACTACCCCTGGAACAAGTGCAGACCCCAGGGACATACTTGCAGATCTAAAGTTATAGGCTCTAGTTGTAGTTACCAGCCCTACCTTACAATTTTTGCCTATAACCGTGTAGTTTGTATTGATTTACTCCCCCACTCTGAATTGGTGGCATAAGGGCTTTTGGGCTCATGTTTTACAGCAAGAAAGTCCTTTGTTCAGTTTGTGATTGTGCAGTGAGGGTTTCCTTTGGGTGAAACGGTTTCCCCCATCAACCTCATCCATACTCCTGATTATGAGCCTGGCTCCAGATTCTTTAATATTGCACTATTGCTTTGGTGCCCTGTATTGCTCCACATCTCTCAGTTCTCTTGTTCAGCTTGGACAACAAAGGGTAAATTCATTTGTGTCATGAGGTATTACCAAGGTTATTGTTAGCCCCCCACTGCTCCTCCGCTAAAGTCTCCTGTAAAAGATTTTTAAAAACTCACCTGGGAAATAAGCCTGCTCATCCGTGAGAGATCGGCATCCGAAAAAACATGATTACTTTTGTTGACTGGAATACATTGATATTAAATTCTGCCCTATAAAGGAGAAATTAATAGCAGCCAGAAGTAGTACCAAAGGTGTCATATAAGCTGAGCAAACTCTTCATGGAAATTGAAATGTTATCAAATAAAAACTCCCAAGGACAGAATGGAAGGACATATTTTTGAGAACAACAAAGTGGTGTTGGTGTCACAGGTCCACGTTTTCAATCACTGGCAGCGGGTCTGTACATCTGACGAAAGCCTGTGCAAGTGGTGAGAGGAGACGTGCTAGTCCGCCTGACCTTTTCCAAACAGATCTAACACAGAGAAGTGTGAAAAACTCCGACCGACAAACTCAAAGAGAAAGACAAGCCAGGCCTTATTCTTGAACCAAATCGGAGTGACAGCCAGCAGCTTTTAAACACTGGCGAATCTGCATATCTCAATTTCTTGCTCCATCAATCAGAAACAAAAGAGCAGTGTGTTGACAATTTAAGAGTGTGATGCTTGTCGGTTTAAGCCCTTTATGTCCGATTGTGGAGAGACAAAGAGCCATCAGGGTGGCATCAACATTCAATTTGTGTATTTTTATCGACATCGCAAAACAAAACATGTTATCCGTCTCACAGCTAATCATAAGGTAACCTGGGTTTTGATAACATGTGCTGCCATATTTCTCCGGGATGTTAAGATAAAATAATGAGGGAAAGTTGTGACAGGAAGGGCATCTGACAAAAACTAAAATGTTCTAAAGGAGAAAAATACAAGGATTTATTGTCATTGTCACAAGTAACAACAAAATTACATTAAAAAGTAAGCTTAACTATGCCTGCATTAGTGAAATTCATAAATGCAAATACTCAGAATGTAAACATATTCACTATAGAAGTACTTAAAACATGGAGCACAACAACGCAATGTAAAGGCAGAGGCAGATACTACAGTATAAGGTACAGATTAATTTTTGTGTTTGTTGCTTCAATAAGAGTCCCGTTCACAGTTATAGCAGGTGTGGAGGGTCTAGGGGGAAGGAGAGGGGAACAGTGCTGCTGTGGAGTCTGGTTGCCTGGGGGTAGCGGCTGTTATAGCCTGAAGTTTAGGAAGCACCTCATTTGTAATTGGCCCTTTTGCTTTTATTCTTTGGAAAGTTCCACATTTTCCTGATCACATTCAATTGGAGCCACTTCAGACTGATCTGTAGAACCCGACTCAACAAGGTCTATAGATATGTGCGTCTTACAGAGGTGGGACCAAGTCGTTGTTTTGCAAGTCTCAAGTAAATCTCAAGTCTTTGAGCTCAAGTCTGAGTCATGTCCCAAGTCAAACACAGGCAAGTCCAAGTCAAGGCTCGAGTCACTGGCCCATAAGTCCAGGTCAAGTCCAAGTTATCTGTTTTGAGCTTCAAGTTATTTCAAGCCAAATATAGCTGAGATTTTTGTAATTCATATGAATTTTAAACTAAAGTGTACTTCCTCAGAGTGAAGACTGCTAGTGAGCAGTTGAAACTGTCAGGTATGAAAACAAGCCCCTAGTCCAAAAAAAGAACCTAACATATTTATATAAGAGTTGTAGAAATGATTTTTTTTTCCCTTTTTAATAGTCTTGACAAGATCTTATCTTGTGAACCATTACATTCAGAACAGTTATTTTGTCTGCACTCAAATAGAAGTATCATGTTCTATCTAGTTCCCTCTGTTTTACTGTATTGCACTGTATATTACTGTATATTACTGTAGTACATTTGAGAATACTATATCACAGTACTTCAATTTCAACCAAAAAGTAACAAACGGAGAAGTGGGAGGGACATGATCCAGTTTGTTCCTGTAAAATTAAGCACCACATTTATCAACTGTAAAGAGAAAGTATTTTCTAAAAAATATATATTTTTAGGAGAAGCATCAAGTCTTCTCAAGTCACAGGCCTCAAGTCCGAGTTAAGTCCCAAGTCACTGACCTTCAAGTCCAAGTCGAGTCCCAAGTCTTAGTCCATTTTATCAAGTCAAGTCTCAAGTCGTAAAAATAGTGACTCAAGTCTGACTCGACTCAAAGTCATGATTTGCAAGTCCCAACCTCTCCTCTGGCATCTTAGAAAAGGCACAGAGGTTGTTGAAACAGCAATAAGAAAGACATTTGTCCTTTGTAATTGGAGCTTGATGAAGTAAATAGACTCAACAGAAAAAACAAACATGACATGGAAGTAATGTAAGGTAATAAGGCTGTGTGGAGGGTGCACCAGATGTTATCATTTTGCCTGGAATACTTCACTGTATGGATTTAATCTTATCCATCTCCATGAAGACACCACCAGGCAAAGCTATAGATCATATCTGTGGAAAGGCAACCTCATTCACAGTAAGAATGTATGTTTTCAAGATTATTTTGATGAATAAAAATAAATAAATAATGGATATAAGTTGAATGCCATAATGTTGAACATTGCAGGCAAAATAATAACTTATCCATGAAGACACACACTAGAAAGTTCCATTTCACCCTGTTACTGTGAAGATATCGTGTATTACCTTCAATACTATTCTCTTTATGTCTCTCAACACTTCACTTAAAAAACTGCTCAAAAACAATCTCAATGTCAGAAGAACCTTGGAAGTGAGAGGGATGAGTCAGCATTTAAACGTCGCATTTATAATATTGAAAACATCGCCTTGTCAGTCGCTGCGGAGACTAAACATTTGTGATCAAACCCAAACCCCGGTGTCCTTGTCTTAGCATTAATGTATGGGAGGCCTTTAATAGTATGCCAATGCGGCCGTGATGTGTGGGCCCCTCTCTGGATGACTGATCTCATAAAACCATCTGTCAGGGGCTGGGACTGACATATAAGGTACACACCGATACCACCACAAGGACATCGCCAACATAAGGTTCTGCTTGTAACCCACTGGAGACTGTCAAGGAGTTTTAACTAGAGCTATTTAGTAAAGTATTCAAGCATGGTGTTAAAAGGCTCATATTACGCTCTTTTCTGATCTGCTAGTATGTTATAATGTTGTTTCCTCATCATAATCAGACCTGGATTTGTGTTTTGTTTAATTCACACATTTTTAACACAAAATTGCATATTAAGGCTGAGCTCTTCTCTCAAACAGAAAGCTCTCTGTTCCACCTTGTGAAATGCAGGAAATGTTCAACTGTGTTTTGAAACTCCATAAACCTTGACTAGAATCATTTGGATCATTTCAGCCCTGGAAATGACAATATCTACTAAATGAAAGGTAAAAAATAGCTGTTAACTACAACTTCATGACATCACAAGATGGAACAGAGCATTGTGAGCTTTAGAGATGTAGACAGCCTAATAATAAAGGGCTTAAAAACATATGTGAATGAAACAAAACACAACTCCGGGATGTTTTTGTAGCCAGGCTGGCGCCACCTAGTGCCTCCACTCAATTTCATTTCTCTACAGCTACTAGGTCAGGAATCATAATACACCGGACAGTTTGCAAAAACCCCAGAAGTGCAAGTTCGGGCACCAGCCAATCAGTGAAGAGTGATATATTCAGTGTTGTCAATGATTCCCGAGATAGAGGATTTAAAGCCAGAACAAAGAGAATGTTTGGTAAATTTTATCAAGGGGAAAGACTTTATTGCCCTTCTTCCTACGGGATTTGGGAAAAGCTTAATATACCAGTTAGCTTCATTAGTGGCGCATTACATACGTGACTACCAAATAGCAGCGATTGGTTAAATGACAAAAAGTACCCACCTACCATCGAGCGAACGAATTTGCTGCAAGGTCAGATGGTTTCTACAAAGTGAAACCTGCTGATGAATCAGGCTAATGTTTTTGAGGCGATACCAACATTCTTAAAGTTGGCTTCAAGCTCATGAGAATATTTTTTGTGTAATATAGGACCTTTAATGAAAAATAAGCATAGACGCCCAAAAGATTCTGTAAACAAACATCCTATATAATGCAAAATTGACTCATGTTATACTGATGTTACCCCCTCATAAATGAAGAAAAAGAGGACGATGAGGAAACTACGTTATAACATAGATCTGGAAATGGTGTGACATGTTATCAAGCAGTTACTTGGGTAAAAATAAAAATACAAATATTTGAAAACTACTCATATCCAACTTTCACTGTACTATTACTGCAACAACTACCAGTGTTTCAAGGCCACACCACCTCCTAGCCCTGTACCACCTTGAGAAAATGGCCGATAGCGTGTGGTCTCGAAAGCTAAGTAGGGCTGGACCTGTTATTACTTGAAGGGGAACTTGGGATGCCGCAGTGGGGCAGCAGTGGTTCTAATGCAAACTGTTGTTGTGTCCTTAGGCAGGTCACTTCACCCACCGTGTCTAGTATGATATGAATACGGTGTTGAGTGATAGGCGGTGATGGAAGGGGCCGATGGCAGAGATTGGTTGCCTCGCTTCTGTCAGTCTGCCCCAGTACATTACAATATATTACATTACAGTATTAATACATTATTATACCCTAGTATTTCTTTTGCTTCTGTTAGTGGGTTTTTACAACCACTACAACCTGGTGATGTTGTCTGTCTGGAGCTTAACAGTGGCCTGTCGCTCTGGTGCGGGAAGTGCAGTTTCCATTCATTTTTCCCTACAGACTTTTCAAAAAATTCTAATATTTAGAGTTCAAAGATTTCGCGGAGGCTAAGATACATCCAAGCTTTCACCCATAACACAGTTGTTTTATATCTAAAAAGCATATGTCAAATGCAAGAATCCACAAAATGCAACTTGAACAACTTAACCCCTTAACGCCCACTGTCACAAATATGCAACAAACCCTGTGGATCAAGATATAAGCCAAGATAGCGGCTGTATTCCCCCAGTTCCGGTTAGTGCATAGGCAGTACCTTCCTCGGAACTTTTGGCAAGCACTTATTTCTAGTTGATTTTTTTATTAATTTTTTTTTTTTTTAAGTCAAATTAATAATCTCATCTTTTATAAATTACCAGTACCTACTTAAAGTCAAAAACACACACAAAACATTTTTTTTTATATATATACATCGATATAAATTCAGGTGTTAAGGGGTTAATAACTGTCTTTAAATAAAATTATAGGTCTTATAGCCATTAATTACCATGTAGCTGATTATTTCCGAGCAAGCTTTCAAACTTTTAATACTTTTTTTTTTTTTTTTCAGAAAGTCTATGGAAAAAAATGAATGGGAAATTTAGTTTGGAAACTGGGGGCAGATGGTCACTGTTGAGCTCCATTAGTGCCACTTTTACGCTCATCTTTGCCAAATGCTATTCCAAATGACACGAAATCCATGTATGTATCCATGTATAATCCAGTATGTTCCCAAAAGGACAGTTTAATTCACCAAATTTTCAAAAGTTTACTTCACTGATAATTTATGGCGCAGTTGTGAATCCATCATTCATTCTGAGGAGTGGACAGATTTGAAGCCAATAAAGCCATATGTGAGAGACACTCTGTTACTGACATGTTCTGGATTCTGCCTCAGAAACATAAGACACATTTACTGTTCAGTCTGTCCCGGGCCTGACTGAAGGACCACCTACTCAACAGATGCCCCCGAGCAAAAAACAAAATTTTAAAAAGTAAATAATTGCTCATTTTCACAAAGTGCGCAAAGTGATTTTTGATCGTAAATACAAAACATTTATTCTCAGATGTCAAATTGATGTTAAAAGTACAATCTTGTAACTTACAATATGTACAATATGTAACACAGTATGGCATTATAACTTCTAACTTGCATTTATACATTTACAAGTGTTTTTTTTTTTCTCTCAAAAGATCTTGAAAAAAAAAATATTCAGATGGTGAACAGCTTCTCCAAAGATCCGATGTGTAACCTGGCCTGGTGACGTGACCTGCTTGCCTCCATGGTGAAGTTTAATGTAATTTTATATGTTATTATTAGAAGTAAATACTGTTAAGTATTTGGTAACAAGATAGCTGGTAACTTGAAAACTACCGCTTCATGAAATCACAAAATGGAACAGAGCATTTTGAGCTTTGGAGATGTAGACAGGCTAAAAATAAAGGGTTACTCAAACATGTGTGAATGAAACAAAACACAACTCCGGGTATGTTTTTGCCATTCTAACTTTGCGTAAAGCTTGCAAGAGTCAATTCTGCATAATATAGGACCTTTTAAAGTGATCAGGTTAAGCGCAGTCATACAGCATGTTAAACAACAAAATATCCATAATTGGAACTTCCACTTTGATGTCAAAATCAGTCTTTACAAAGCCCATAGACATGAAAGTGATCAGCTGCATTGTGCCTCACTTTGACACACTTAATCTAAAGATGAAACAGAAAACAAACATCGCTGTGGGCTGTTGGACAAGCTTGTTTACTGCAAAGAGAGCAAGTGAGAGACAGGTACACTCCCGAGCTCTATGGAAAACATATGTTAATGCACACTCTGACAAGTCTCCTACTTCCTGGTACCTCCTAGTGACAGTTCACTTTGAAAGACTTTGACACGCCTCAGAACCCCTCCAAAATGGGCTAGCGTACATAGGAGACAGTCTTATTTTATACCTAAGCCTTCCCACTTGGCTTTTCTGATGCCCAAGAGCTAAGTTTGACTATGTCCTCAGTCGTGACATTTGTGTTTTTATGATTGGTCTGTGTGTGACGGCAGCCGCGGGGAGGTGAAGGCTGAAGAACATACTAAATATAGTTAGGGTCATCGCTAGGCAACACTTTGCTACATTGGAAAAGTTCACAAAATGACTCAAACTTCATCCTGTGAAAGATTCAGGGGTTTTGAGAGATACACACAGGCTGGTGGAGAGATGCAGAAAAACAGGATGGAGGTCAATTTTTGCCATGCACTGGTCCAATCGCACAATAACGTATTAATTGGTAATGCTTGTAACTTGAAAGACTCATAGTTTATACGCAAATGCTCACTGAATTTGATCAGAAAAATGTAGAATACTATAAAAACACACCAAAAAAACGATAGACAAATAGAACCAGGATTCAAGTTCTTTTTAAAGGTAACACAAAATTGAATCGTGTGAGCTTTAAGCCATGTTGTTACCTCCTCAAAAACATACCTGCAGTTGTGTTTTGTTTCATTCACACACGTCTGAGTAATCCTTTATTATTAGTCTGTCTACATCTCCAAAGCTCAAAATGCTCTGTTCCATCATGAAGCTGTTTTCAAGTTAACATCCATTTTTTGCTTTTAGTTCAGTAGAAATTGACAATTCCAAGGCTGAAATGATGCAAATGATTCTAGTGAAGATCTATGGAGTTTAAAAACACAGTGGAGCATTCTTTTATTATCACATGACATCACAAGGTGGAACAGATAGACATTTGAAAGATGAACTTAGCATAAATAAGCAGGGGTTGTGTGTTAAATAAAAACACAACTCTCAGTATGTTTTTGATGAGGAAACATGTTTATGTCTTTAAACATACAAAAACCAGGTGATGTGTTCCTTCCCCGATCAAAAATTTGAAATAAAACCAAAACAATCTATATTACAACACAACGCCTCTCTGTCACAGGTACTGCCTATAATATGACAGTTTCAAAACAGTTTTAAAATGATGTGTTCTAAAAGCTAATTATGTTTATGTGTGTGTTTATTGCTAATCTTTGGTTAAACAACAGAAAATGCCAGAATTTAAAATGTGATCTCAATGAACACAAAATTATAGTTAAATTATCATTGGACTATTAATTGTCACCACAAATAGCAAAACATTTTCATAAAGCATGACCTAAAATCCGAGGATGGAGGATGGGGTGTGAGATTGACAAGTGGATTGATGCAGCGTCAGAAGTGATGTGGTCGCTGTATCGGACCATTGTGGTAAAGAGGGAACTGAGTCGAAAGGCTCGATTAACTGGTCAATCTACGTTCCTCCCCTCACCTATGGTCATGAGCTCTGGGTAATGACCGAAAGGACAAGATCATCATGGATACAAGTGGTCCAAATGAGTTTCCTCCGCAGGGTGGCTGGGCGCTCCCTTAGAGATGGGGTGAGGAGCTCAGTCACACAGGAGGAGCTCGGAGTAGAGCCGCTGCTCCTCCACATCAAGAGGAGTCAGCTGAGGTGTTCAGGCATCTGTTCCTGATGCCTCCTGGATGCCTTCCTGGAGAGGTGTTCCAGGCATGTCCCACCGGGAGGAGGCCCAGGGAAGAGCCAGGACACACTAAGTGACTGGCCTGGGAACGAGGATCCTGGAGCTGGATGGAAGGAAGCCTGGGCTTCCCTGCTTAGACTGCTGCCACCGCTACCCCGCCCCAGATAAGTGGAAGAAAATGGATGGATAGATGAGTGGATGGAAAAAAATCTGTTGTATTTTTAGTAGTCTGTTGTAGTAAGGTAGGAATATTACATACTAAAATAGAGAAATAAATGTGAGATAATTGCTTAATATTTTGAAATATATGGCTTATTTACTCTCATTATACAAATATAGATCTGCATGTGTTTGCCTTGACAGCCTTGGAGCCAGTGTGCAGGGAAAGATGGCAGCTGGTTAAGCCAAAGCAGGATAAAGGTGAAGCAAAAAAAAAAAAAAAAGAAAAAAAAAAAAAAAAAAAACCCACATCCAAACAGATTTGACAATAAGTGCTGAAAGAGGACCCAAAATTGTGCCTCATGTGCCTGTAAGCTTCCTGTCTTTCCTCAGAGCAAAGTGGACAGGAAAGTTCATTGTGTTATATCTTTTTTCTCATTTTTTCTCATTTTTTTCTCTCATATAGAAGCTGCCATGACGATAAATTATTTCATAGGGATAATTAGTCTTCCTTTTTGGACGGAGATGCCAGCGCTCCCACACTCACACATAACCCAAACTGACCCTGGTCCTCTAGTTGAGCTATCTATTTTTATGAAACCGAAAGAAATAATTAGCACTCCTGGATGTCTTGTTCCACGGTGACACTGAAAGCACCCTTTGGCTTATATTATGCATATTTAAATGTACAGTTCCAACACTGCTTTAAAAGATGCAGCGCTATTTTCAAAACAAACTGTGTTTTTATTGGTAAAAAGGGTCAATTATTTATCAGTTTAGAGAGAATAATGATGGTCCAGTAAATATTGCCTGCTTTATCCGCTTTGATTCACTGCAACTTAAAACATGAAAGAACGCAAGCTCCTAATTAACTTACATCAGCTTTACATCATTAACAACTGTACCTTAAATTCATAGTATAAACAGTTAGGCAGCAAGCATTAGCCTAATAAGGATAGAAAATACCTGTGGCCAACCTTGTCTCCATGGAAATTACATTAATCTTTTCATTGAGATTATGCATACTTACATCGGAGTTCTTCTCAAACTGAAAACACCGTGTTCCACCTTGTGATGTCATGTGGTAATACAGGAAGGAAGTGCTCCACTGTGTTTTTAAACTCCATACACTTTCACTAGAATCATTTGGACGATTTCAGCCCTTGAACTGCCAAACCCTAAAAAACAAAAGGTAAAAACATTCATACTATACTCCATACAACTGTACTACTCACCCTTATGTCACAGATAATACTCCTACAACTGCACAACTACTCATCCTTATGTAACAGATAATACTCCCTACAACTGCACAACTACTCATCCTTATGTAACAGATAATACTCCTTACAACTGCACAACTACTCATCGTTATGTAACAGATAATACTCCCTACAACTGCACAACTACTCACCCTTATGTCAACAGATAATACTCCCTACAACTGCACAACTACTCACCCTTATGTCACAGATAATACTCCCTACAACTGCACAACTACTCATCGTTATGTAACAGATAATACTCCCTACAACTGCACAACTACTCACCCTTATGTAACAGATAATACTCCCTACAACTGCACAACTACTCATCGTTATGTAACAGATAATACTCCCTACAACTGCACAACTACTCACCCTTATGTAACAGATAATACTCCCTACAACTGCATAACTACTCATCCTTATGTAACAGATAATACTCCCTACTCTATTCTATTTTAACTTGTACATTTACATTTATATGATTATGTCTTATTTGACGCCTCTCTCTTGTTATGTTTTTGCTACTTATTTAGAATTTATTGTTACCATTTATATTTTTTACTCATTGTTATTATATTATTGTGAAGCGTGAGTTACTGTGTTCAAATAATTCCCCTTGTGGATAAATAAAGTTTGACTAAGTCTAAAAGGTAGCAATCTTCTAATTAACTTACATCAGCTTTACATCATTAACAACTGTACCTTAAATGTAGAGTAAACAGCCAGCAAGTATTAGCCTAATAAGGATAATAAAAAAATAAAAAAAACAACCTGTATCCAACCTTGTTACATTAATATTTTCATTGGGGAAAAAATGCTTTCTTACTCTTAAAGGTGCTCTATGCAACGTTTTGGCTAGAGGTCCATCACCTGCTTGTTTCTATGAATATGTTATTGTTCTGCCTGGAATGTTCCACAGTATGACATTTAACAGCTCTAACTTGCATTTGTTCAATAAAAATAAAAAATCTAGAAAAATAGGCATTCTGATTGCTCATATCTGACCTGTAACTTGGTCTGGTTTGGTCTCCATGATGATAAAAGGTTTAATGCCGTACTGTGATAGCCAGGCTGGCGCTACCTAGTGCCTCCACTTAATTTCATTTCTCTCCTGCGACAAAGTCCGGAAAAGGAATACACTAGACGGATTGCAAGAACCCAGGAAGTTGCAGATCGCGCACCGGCCAATCAACAAAGAGCTGTGAAGCCATGATGTTCAACTCAAGTGCCTGTCTGGGTCTCTTTTGTGGTACAGCACAACAGTAAACAAAGCAAGATGGATGTAGACAATACAAACTTTTGTTTTTTATTGCACCTTTAATTTTGAATTTCACCTCACAGAAACAACAATGATCAGTGACAGACATTTTCACTCTCTGCTCCGTTTGCTCGTGCTGGCAATTACTGTCACGACCAAATAGCAGCGATTATTTAAATAAAAAAGTACCCACCTACCGCTGAGCGAACGAATCCTAACTCTGCGAGGTCAGACTGTTTTCCACAAAGTGAAACCAGCTGATGAATCAGGCTGATACTGTGAAACATTCCAGACAAAGAAATGACATCTCCATGGAGAAAAGCGTTTTACGGACCCTCCACCAGAAAGGCTTGCCTCTCCGTAGATGTGACTTGTAACTTGACCTGTTAGCATCTCTTGAATGTCTTCACAGAGATAGACCAGTTTAAAGCCATACCGTGGAACATTCCAGGCATGAGTCTCCAAAGTAGTACACCTTAGTTTAATCTGTTAGTTTCATAGTTAGTAGCATTTTTTCAGCAACATCTGAATTTCATGTGGTTTTAAATTCACCAGTTTGTCCACGCAAATGTTAATGGTCGGAAAAGTCAAAACACTCAGAGAGTCAATAACGGAGGGAAGATATCCGACTCCACACAGAGACAGCAGGCCTGGGGATCAAACCCACAACCTCCTTGCTGAGAGAAGCAACATTGCTAATCAGCCTGCACCCCTTGGTCATGATGTGCTCCTCACTAATTAAAACATCCTGAGTCAAGGATAATTTTGAAGCCACTGATTTGATCCACTTTATTTATTTTAATTATGAAAGTAGAAAAGAGGGAAATGAAATAATTAGCTTTTCATAGTCAAGTATATTAAGTACAATGCAGGTGTTAAGCTTGAGTACCACTGCATGCTCACAGCAAACCATGTTATTATTTTTAAAACATGCCACGCTTTCTCTCCCTAGTTAAAACACTGCAGTTGCTCATTTATTTAATGACATGAAATTACAGGCTGCACTGGCTCACTGATGGCAACCAACTTGTGTTATTCAGCCATAGACCTTGCAAGAAGTCGCTCTGTCTAATCACAAGTTTGCAGAGGGTTATTTACTCCATATTTTACCCCTTAGTTTGTGTCTTGAAGCTTTTTCACCCTCCATGAAGTCAAATTAATGTGGATGCCCCATCAAGGGAAATATGATTTGGCTGTCACATTAGAAATACTGTTGCTTTCACGGACTGTATTATGCAAAGTCATGCAAATTAGCTACGCGGCGATCAGACAAAACAACCCCTAATTTTGTCCTTCTGCTTTCCCCATGTTTAGCGTGTAATGCGGTTATCTGCGCCAAATGAAAAGTCACTTTCATGCCGGGTTATTTTCTCATGTTGCTGTGTGTCTGTTGATCAAGTCCACCTCGACCCGTTCACAAACACAACAGAAGCGGCCGGCGTGCGCTTTGTCACAACTGGAAAACCACAACGGACATTTTGAAGCACACTTAACCCTGGCAGTAGATATGCAGGCTGCTGTTGTTTATTCATTTGGAAGCCCGGGTGGAGAATGCCGATTCAATTAGCCATGTCCGCTGGTAAAAACACATAGGGTTTACAGTTACTTAGATGGGCCCGTGGCTTCGTTCACTCATTGAGCGGGTCATTTGAGGGGTAAAGAGTAATTTGGCATGAAAATCCAATTGCTTTAATCTAATTTCCCTTTGATATAATTCGCACTAGGCTAACAGCCACCGAGCATTTACCTCGCCCAAACAGTGCAGCGCCCCTGGGGAACAATTACAGAGCAGCTACAGGTAGCTGACTCATTCTACATTAAATAAGCAGCATCGCCCACCATCAGATTTATAAAGAACAGGAGATCAAAAGCAAAAAAACACATACGCATAGCAACTGTGGTAATGCTTTTGTTGCATTATGTTGCACTCAAGATTATTGTGACTATAATAGAGCACATTTTATAGAGAATTGCTGGCGGTAACAGTACAGTGCCATTTATTTTTCCATCTTCGTTCATATGACTCACTTTTATATGAAGTAGAGCCCGACCGATATATCGGCTGGCCGATATTATCGGCCAATATGGGCACCTGGAGACATATCGGCTATCGGCCGATATGCTTGCTGATATGGGCCGATATTTCACGTGGGCATGTTATACCTCGTTATAAAGCTTAGACTCTCTACATTATGTTCATTTAATCCAATTTACAGACAGATAAATGTCCTAATATGTGGCTCCGCATCAGTATTTATCTACGGTGTAATTTGTCTGTGTCTGTGTCCGTACTGTCCCTGAACACACCACCAGAGTGACGTCACTTCACTCGCGTGTGTTTGTTTACACCCGCAGCCGTGCGCAACACTGAGATTATATTCTTTTTCGGACAATCGGTTTGAGTCTGGATTAAAAGGACATTTATTAGTGCAGATTTGTGATGTGAGGAGGAGCCTGTGTGAGCGGTGAGTGTTGGAAATACATCGACTTTGAAGCTAGTTTAGGTTTTGTTAGCGATTAGCTGCTGTAGCTCCCGCACATAAACAGGCTGTTTTCTATTGGTCTATTGTAAAGTGACTATATTGGCCGTATATTTGTTACTGGACCAGTATTGATATGTAAATGAGCTGTGAATAGACGTGTGAATGATCCACATTTATGCATATAATTAATTACCGCGGTGCGCACGTTTTTACGGCTAAAGGCTAATAGCGATAGTTTACTAGCTAGGAGTTATGGGTCGGTCGCGATCGAAACGGCTCTTAGTGCCGACTCTTTGAAGCGAACAACGGGAGCCTGCTTCTTATTGGGAGCCGTGTTTTCTCTTTTTCTCACTTTTTTCTCTTCATGCCGCATGTAGACCCGTAGTTTGACAGCAGCAGCGGCTGAAAACGAAACTTTCAGAAATCTGCGTGTGCATATTTGGCTGCAGTTCAGCATAAAATGAATAAACCAGGACTGAACTTGGGCTTGAGTGAAGGAGAGAGATAGAAACCGAGTCCCGACACTCAGTCCTGGTTCAGTTCTGGTTTAGTCCTGCTTGCAACAAAACCATCTCAAGAGTCGCTTGGGAGCCGAAAGAGCCAGTTGCTTTAGTGAGCCGAGCCGGTTCTCCAAAAAAACAAAAACTGGAATACCCATCACTAGCAGTGACAGTAACAGTAGCTAGAATGTGATGCAAAAATGCCATTAGGCCAATCTACTGTATGTAAATATGATGTAAAGAGTCAAAATAACAATAAATGTTGCCTAAATAAACCCAATTTAGAATCCACTAGAGCCAAACCTAAGTTTTTTAATCAATTCAAGATTTACACAGTGAATTTTTACATCACTAAATATATCGGCGATTATATCGGCTATCGGCAGCGCCAACTCCCATTATATCGGTTTCATATCGGTCACAACAAAATCCATATCGGTCGGGCTCTAATATGAAGAAAATAAGTATTTAAAAATGTAAAGTGCAGATGTACACTCACTGCAACGTACAGTGTATAAATGGTATGTTTACACTAAAAAGGACAATCCAGTGAATGCTGTCTTGTCCTTGAGCAGTTTACATGTAATAATGGATGGTGAGTGTGGACGAAGGGGATGTCTTTATCTGATTTGTAAACTGCTTCGGTTTGGTATGTTAAATAATGCTCAGTTCAAGTGTATATTTATGAAAGTTGTACTATTTCTTATTTTGTGAAAGAGAAACATGTTTTTGCCCATGATAATCTAAGTACATCTAGAGTCAAATTTAGCTCCTCTCTGCCCTGTCTTCCACATTAACCATGGATTACATAGTAGTACCCATACACTATATAAGGAAGTGGACTACCATTTAGCATTCAGCTCCAGTCAAAAAACTCACAATGCTACCAGCTTTAGGAGCAAATTTGGTGCCAGGTCCGTATTAGGAACTGGAATTTATTTAAATACAAAATAGTGAAATAAAAACACCAGGATCAGTGTCAGGATAGAGTGGGTTAATACGAACATATTAAAATGCCGAGGCTCACTGCAGCATTTACAAAAAGAGGGGTGACAATTTTTCAACGTAAAGTCAATTGGAAACAGTCAGTGGAGCTGGAAGCACGCCCATGCTCACTTCCTCAGCAGCTAGAGGGTTAGCTCTGTCCATTTAAATACAGAGTCTATGGTATCATCAGCAGTGTTGGGAGTAACACATTATAAAAGTAATGAATTACTGTAATGCATTGCTTTTTGCTGTAACACAGTAATGTAAGACATAGCAGGGGAAAAAAATTTAATATTTTACTCAAATGTACAAATGTCAGTAATGCTAATTTCAATGCTTTTTTTTAACCTGGATTGACGTGGTGGTTTTTTTCTTCATACAAATTTGCTAAAAACACCACAATATTAGCAGCAGTGAAACGCCGGAGACGCACCTGTGTAGACCGTCAGATAAGCACGGGCGAAAGGACCAGCGCAGAACTCCGCGCTGTTTAGACCTGGTTTAGACCTGGCTCAGTTCTGGTTTAGACCTGGTTCAGTCCTGGTTTAGACCTAGTTTAGCCCTGGTTCAGGCCTGGTTCAGCTCTGGTTTAGCCCTAGTTCAGTTCTGATTTAGACCTGGCTCAGTCCTGGTTTAGACCTAGTTTAGTCCTGGTTCAGTTCTGGTTCAGTTCTGGTTCAGTCCTGGTTCAGCTCTGGTTTAGTCCTGGTTTAGACCTAGTTTAGTCCTGGTTCAGTTCTGGTTCAGTCCTGCTTCAGCTTTGGTTTAGTCCTGGATTAGACCTAGTTTAGTCCTGGTTCAGTCCATATACGGCGCAAAAGTTCAGCATCTTCGCAGTTATTTTGGCGAGAGTAACTTAAAAGTAATGCAATAGTAATGTAATGCCTTACAATTAAAATGCAGTAATATTGTAATGTAATGTTGACAGTAATAAGTAATAAATAACGCATTACAGTTTTAAAGTAACTTGCCCAACAATGATCATCAGTTGGAATACACATTTGTACAGGGATTGAGCATGTATTTATCATGTTTAAAGTACATGGTTTCCACTGTTAAAGGTGCACTGCGCAACTTTTCTGGTGGAAGGTCTGCTAGGAATGTCCCATGGTATGACATTAAACATTTCCAAATAGCATTTTTTCATTACATATGTTTCTATCTCGATCTCTGACTCTCTAGTAATGCTCTAACATATCCAAAGAAACAAGCATGTGACGGACCCTTCACCAGAAAGGATACACAATGCGCCTTAAAAAAAATTCACATCCAACACTAATACACCAACAGCCATTTGAAAACTAGAAGAAACCGTATTCACTTCCCCTCACACAGTAATAAGATTCTGTCCGGAGCGTTTGGACGGGGAGCCCACATTCTCCATAACACCCGCTGCTTTAGAAATTGCAGGGACACAGTGATTAATCTGTTGCACTCGTGGCTGAGAGCGCCCCGGAACAACACAATATAAACAGTGATAGCGATTCTGACGGGTTTGCTGTTCCATATCCTCACGGCATGGCTGAGGGATTCTGGGTAATTTTTCGACCACAGGTGGCCGTGCAGCTGGGGCAACAGGAGGAAATAGGTGCATAAACTGAAGCAGGCTACAGTCCATGTTTTGGGTCCTGTCGTTCCTTCCAGCAAAGTATTCATCAAAAGTTTTACTAGTTTTCCACCATGATAAACAGAGCATGACATAAATTGTATTGGCAATGGTAAAAAAATATGAAGTTCTTGTAGCAGAAGGTTTATAATGTCACGCAGGAAAACTTCAAATTAAAAGGTAAGAGTAAAATTTTTTGACTGTTCACAACCAATGTAGTTTGGCCAACTCTGATGAACTATAATGTACAACAGCTTAAAAGGGCCAATATTACACAATTTTCTGATCCAAGTTATGTTAGTTATCTCTAATGTTTCCTCATCACAAACATACACGGAATTTTGTTTTGTTTCATTCACTCATGGGTAACACACAAACCCTGCATGTTTAGGCTGAGTTCTTCTCTCAAATGGAAAATACTCTCTTTACTAGAATCATTTGGATGATTTCATACCTGGAATCTGTGAAGTAAAGAAAACACAGCTCCAGTTATGTTTAAGAGGAGGAAACAACATTATAATATGGCTTAACGCTCACAAGAATCCATTTTGTGTAATACAGGACCTTTAAGAATTAATAGTTTTATAGCACAAAAGAAAAAAAACAAAACTGCCATCATTAACCACGCTTCCACCGGGGCAGGCCATGTTTGCCGTGTCAAAATCAAGTTTTTAATTACATGTTATGTTTTCTTTGCTCGTCTTTTCACATGTTTCAAGGTTGCCAGTTGTAATAATGGCACACTGAAATTCCAGAGTTCCCACTTCAACTAAAAGTGTTATATAGAAGAAAACATGAAATGAAGAGATGAAACATGGTATCTGTAATTCTTAATAGTAAAATTAAATGTGCTTTGTAAATGATTCATTTCTCAAAAAGTAAAAACAAAAAAATAAAAAATTCTAACATTCTGTCCATGAACATAAAAAAGGAAAAAATATTTATGCAAAATAACAATTACATCCCCACACACAGGGCCATTTGTACACCCACTTTGCATGTCCCAAATCCTGCCTGCACCCTCTGCCAGCACTGCATCCATCATATCAGTTTTAATGAGAGGAGCAAAAGCCTGGACTGTGCTGAAAACCTGCTCAGAGCTCATCCTGGTGCATTAGGACTGTGTGAAGCCAGGTCCAGACGTGGAGCGGGTGGCTGAGCAGGTGGACCCTCGGCTCCCTGCGTCTGCTGCTGCCAGTGCGGGTTAACTCTGAGTCCATTACAAACCAAGGACGGACGGGACTCTGAAGGACGAGTCGTCTCCAGGGCAGAGGGGGAATTACTGCACTGTCCACCCCAATGACATGACCCCACCTCAGCCTTGGCTTTTGTGATGAGTTAGGGTTTTTTGTGGAGCTGTGTACAGAGATTCATTTGGGGTTGTATCATGTGTAATCCGAAATTGTGATGGTTAGCTGATTGGAGAGCTTAAAAACACAGCAGAAGGACAGTTTTTTTTTCGACATTGGTGTAAAATTTTCAAGGGCGTGAATGATATTATGGCAACATCTAGACATAAATAAAAGGAAATTACATTTATTTACTGCAGTTATTTATCCAAATCCTATAACCTTTAAGCATTTATAAAGTATAAAAAAATAGTATAAAACATATTTATAAAAGTGTTGGAGTAACGGATTAATGTACCCCGTTACGTAATCAGAGTACAAATTATGAGTAACTGTATTCAGTTACAGTTACTGTTTCAATGAGTGGTAATTGGATTACAGTTACTTTGCTGAAATAAGGATGGATTACAAGGTGGTATTTTCCTGTTTTCACATTTTGTGCTATATCGCATTTATTTATTTTTTTATTTCGGTAATTTCACTCATTGCCGGAACCCAACAGAAGGCGCGCAATAAGAGCAATGTAAACGTCATATTAAGTTGGCGGTGTCAGTCACACAGTGGGAAGCAGCAGTGCATTGGTAAAAACGCATTTGTGTCTTGGAAATTCTTCTCCCGATGTGATATATATATATAAAAAAAACAAATATAAAATCGCCTACAACTTAAATGTGAAACAGGAGCTACTGGCACTGGTGAAAACAACCTGCATAGACTCATAATATCTGCACCACTGCAGACATGAGTGGACGCGCACACAAACACACACACAACACAAACACACACCTTCATCATCGTCATCAACCTGAGAACCGCGGACCACGTCTCCTTCCGTAGTTACTGGCGGACACCGCCGTCTCGTGCGCCGCGTGTGACCGTGTTGCACCTCTAAACCAGAACTAACACCAGGACTAACCAGAATTAATCCAGGACTAAACCAGGACTAAAGCAGGACTGAACCAGGTTTAAACTAGGACTAAACCACGACTAAACCAGAACTAAAGACAGGTCTAAAATCAGGAGTAAACCAGGTCTAAAAATCAGGACTAAACCAGGTCTAAACAACATGACACCTAACAGTAGGTTGACATAATTTAAGGTGATCTCATATAATTTTTCTCTATCAATAATATTTTTAATATGGTGAAGGAAAAGCTTATCTTGTTACTGTCTTTTTAACAGACAAAACCTCTTATTTAAGATTCATGTCTTTGTTTCTCTACAGAAACAGTGCTTATTCAAGACTTGGTATTGTCATCGTTTAAAAAAAACACCAGTAATGTTGACATTAAATGAACAAAGCAAGTAAAACAAAAAAATGGTGTAATAAACGATCTTACCAAAATCCAGCACAAAATATTGTCTACAATGACTAAAAATACAAACTATTTTACCATGTCTATTTTGGCCATCCTTTACAAAACTGGTGAAGGTCAAATAGCCAGCAGTTCTTCATATGAGATGAGCGCTCCCACTGTGGACAAACCAAATCCTTTCTCCATGTTATTTCTGTGATTTTGTGCTCTACAGGCTGTGACTGAGGTGACCCATGACGGGAAACCTGCCTCGTGTCTGCAGAGGAGCAAGAGGAGGTAGAGGAACTGAAAAAAGTAAAACTAAATCAAATCAAGGAAAAGGATAATCAAATTAGACTTTCATTTTTTTCTCAAAAGAAATGCATCAAGTCACTTTTGTAAATGTGTTTTTTTTTTTCTCAAAAGAAATGCATCAAGTCACTTTGTGTAATGTGTTTTTTTTTTTTTCTTCATCATCTACTTATCCATTGTAAACACAATTTTTCAGTTTAGTTTTAGTGTACTTAAAAATATCTCTTCAGAAATAATAACTTGAGAAACAGTCTTTTATATATTTCAAATTTAAAGGTGCACTATCTAACTTTTGTCCATGGAGATGTGATTTAGTTGTTTGCAATGTTCCACAGTATGGCATTTAACTCATTTATAAAGAGGGTTTTCAATGTTTTTTTTTTGTTTTTGTTTTTTTGCAATTAAATCACCCATAATTGATTAAGTTGAACAAGTTACTTATAGTATACCATTAATTTAAAAAAAACAAGATGATCCTAGACTGTATTTATGAATGGACATAGCAAACGTGTTACAAAGTGAGCATGGGCGTGTTTCTGGCTCCATTAACTCTGGCTTTAATTGACTTTACATTAAAAACTTGTCACTTCTCTCTGTAACAGCTGTACTGGGCTTCGTCATTTTGATCTTAAAATGTTTGTATTAACCCTCTCTACATGATCCTGGTGTTTTTATTTCATTTACGTTTTGGATAACATCACACTCCCTTAGTCCACTTCTCTATACAGTCTGATGGTGCCTGAAATGGGGTAACCACTCCAAAAGCCTGTAATGTATAGAAAATAAGAATGCTTGGCAATACTTTACCAAACAGCTGAGCAGGTGAAGGTCGAGTACACAGCAGCTCTTGATGGGCACCACATTGGAGCTCTCACTGTGAATGACCCAAATCCTGTCTCCATGTTATTCCTGTGATTTTGTGCTCTGCGGGCCTGTGGTACCAGTGACCCATGACAGGGGTCACGGCGGGATGGGGTGACCTACATGCCCCGCCCACATGACCTCATCCTTCCAGAGGAGTGCGGGGAGCGCGGGGTGCTCTCCCTACGGCGGTGGGGGGCAGCTGTGTCACATGTCAGCCTGGTCGCACATCAGAGGAGTGAAAAACTGCAGCGAGAGTGAGAAAATGGCTCCTCCCCTGCAGCATTAACACTTCACACCAGACCCGACCATTTGAGATGATGGACCAGTGGGCAAACTGATGAAACAAACAGGTCTAAGTGATGAGAAGCAGATCACGTCAATGCAAACTACAGAATAGTACCCAAAAACTATTGCTTTATGGGCAGGTATTGTATTATACATTTTTTCCATTTGTTGTTCTGCTTTTGGAGTGGCCTCTTGACCCACACATGGTTGTCAATGTCTAAAAATATTTGCCAATTATATTTTTATCATATAATTTTGGATGGAAATGATCAGATGCTCTGGATTCTAGAAAACAAACACACACAACACAAAACACACAAAATCTAGATGCCTATAAATATACAATATGCACAGAATAATGCAAAGCTAAGTAGGGTGAATGAAATAGAGTAGTATTGTGAGTAAAAAAATACTTGTAAGTGTCTAGCCCCTGACTCAAAATGACAGTAGTAGATTATAGTGTATATATTGGGGGATTTAGACAAACTTGTCTTTAGAAATAGCCTTGTATGGTACAGTAAATCCCACTTCAGTATCATTCTCTTATTTCATTCCACAGCTCTGTAGCCTCTTCACACAGACTTAGGCTCCACAGTCCTTCACCACAGATGACCTGCACCTCCCCTGAGTGGACACACACACACATGCACACACACACAGACACACACACGCACACACAGACACACAGGCACTCCTCCTCTGAGCAGGCACACACATGCACCTCTTTTGAGTAGGCACACACACACCACCTCTAAGCAGGCGCACACACACACACAGACACCTCCCCTGAGCGGGTACGCACGCATGCACCTCCTTTAAGCGGGCACACACACACCCACCTCCTCTGAGCGGGAACACAGATGCTCCTCCTCTAAGTGGGCACACACTCATGCTGCTCCTCTGAGCGGGCACACACACAGACACACACCTCCTCTGCGTGGACAAACACACTCCTCCTCTGAGCGGGCACACGCATGTTCCTCCTTTGAGCGAGCACACACACACCTCTTCTGAGCGGGGATACACACACCTCCTCTGAGCGGGCACGCACACACACCTCCTCTGAGTGGGCACACACATGCACGTTTGTTACAGCGCCTTGTCGTTTTTCAATGTCACCTTTAATGAATGGAGCCACATTAAGTCACATCCGTCTCAACTCATAAACCTCAATAATGATTTGGAATAGCGTTAGTGATACGCTCGGCTCTTGTCAGGACTGGGACTTGGGACGAAAGGACTTTGCAATGTATATGACTTTTAAGTTATTTCAACCGGGCAGGAAAAATACACATATTATTAGTGAAATGCATGACACTGGACAGTGATTCAAAGGCATTTGTTTTGGCCTCTACTTTGACAATGTTTAAATCTTCTTATTTTAAGTTTCAGTTGTGATTTTAATTTATTTTTTTTATTCTGTAAAGCATTTTGGGTTCAAATTGTGCTATACAAATAAACTTGCCTTGCCTTATTTGTTGTGTAGATTATGTGGTACTATTCACTGTTGTGATAATTGGTACATGGACATAAAGTATGGTAATATTTTTATAGCGTTTTTCATCCTTCAAGACACTCAAAGCGCTTTACACTTGACCACCAATGATGTTTATGTCGAGAGCGGGATTTGAAAAGCAAACCTTTGGATCAGTGGACAAACAATCTACCAACTGAGCTACTGTCCCTCAAATATTCACAAAAATATGATTTACGATCCTCTCTTGTGAGGTCCAAGTGAGGATATTTTCTATAATAACAAATAAAACATTATCTTTCAAACACAATGATTAAACTGTATTACTGACATGGTTCATTTCTGAAGGAGGTGAAAGAAAGAAGCACCAAACGCAGACGTGAGGATTACGATGAATAACAACTCTATTACGTCCCTTGTCCTCTCCTGGTCCCTCTAATCTCCTCTCACCGGGGACCACAGACGACGCCAAAGAAGTTTCCCCGCGGTAATACACAAGAAACGACTATCACGGGAGAAAAAAATGAAGCAAATAAATAAAAATGAAAATCGAATTTACTCAGTCGTTGCGGTATAGCTCAAGCCAATGAATCAGCAGGATAAATTCTCCCAAGAGATAAACAAACATGGTATTTCAGCGGGAAGCTACAGGAAGGACGAAGGGTAAGCTAGCTGTCTGTCGTAAAGTTCAAAGCTTTGGAGCATAAAAATGGAAAAAAAAAAAAAAAATCTGGTCTATAGCTGATACCATGAGATAAAAACACCCTACACACATGTCGTGGACAGGAGTTTAGTGTTGTAGATATATAGTCTCATATAAGGAAGGCATTAGAGTGGGATTTGGAAGTGCAAGTATCTTCCTGCACAGTGTCAACGCGCTAAGTGCTACTCCATGTGATTTATACATCTGTGTACAACGCCATACCTGTAACAGTAAAACATGCAGCATATCCTGATTGGACGCATGCAAAAACCATGAACTGTGAACCCTGTAATGGTGTCATATAGTGTACAGGAGAGCCGGGTGTTTCCATAGTGCTGTGAAATAAACATGATTGAGTGGGTAATTCCAACTGTTTCAATTGTAAAGAAAGCATATTAGAAGTCTAGAGTTTCATCTATGACGCAACTAAACTGGCTGAATGCAAACATAGCATTTTTGAGTCCACAGAGAAGATGAATTTGGATGAATGAAATACTGAAACAAGCATGAATGAAGCAAAAATATAACTCCATGCTATATCAGATCGGAGAGGGAGAGCGCTTCACTAGGTCATAAAATATATTTTAAATCGTAGTACAGGTGTTATGCAAGGGTTGAGTTCGAATCTCAGCAGAATGTGGCCCTTATTTGATCATGTAAAAATGGGCAAGGCACAAACCTGAGGCACACTGACAGAAAATATTAAAAGTCCATTATTATGTTGGTAGTGACGCTCCAGGTATGTTTCAGTATAAAGTATAAAATGATTAAAAGCTCCAAAAGAGACAATTTTGTATAATATGTGTTCTTTAAATAGGAATACCCTTAATTCCTGGTTTGCGGATCATAAAAATGCTTCATAATTAGATGCAGACAGAACACAGTGGTCTCATTTTGACCTGCTTTTACATTATATCTGTAAACAAAATATACAAAGTGAGCTTTCAGCATGCACAAAATAGTACTTTATGAAGATCTTACATGATGGCATATTGTTCTGAAATAGAATCAAGACATGGATAAAGAAATAATGGTGTTGTTAAATATAGTGTGCTTTGTTGATATGCGTGGGTTTTGTGCTTTCATTGTCAGTATGGCTCTAAGTGAAAGGTCAGAGCATGTCCCTGTGCTGCTCACACCTTCACCTGTAAAAATTGCTTCGCATGTGAGAAGAAAGAGCGCTATATCGATACTTTGCAGCTGATGCCATTAAAATTCTCTGGGGGTGTGATGGGAACTGAAGGCACTGTTCTGTTTGAAGCTCTGTTCCTCAGGTTAGACTTTAATCGGAGCTTCGTTTTAACACGATCTGACCAGAAAGAACTGACTGGAACTACAACAGACAAGCTGATTTGTACTGTTTTTCTTGAGTTTTCATATAAACTTTATAAACTTTTTTTTTTTTGATAGTTTTGGCTGTTTGATGTGCCCATTGTGTCACCATGGTAACTCCCATATATAGCTCTAATGGTGGAAGTATCAATAACAGACAGAAAGACAAATTGGAGTTTTCACTTAAAACTTTACATTTTACTTGTATTTTTCAATCTAACTTTGTCAGTTTTTTATTTCTCAAAAAAAAAAAAAAAAAATGTAAATCAAAACCCCAATGACCATATGCAAATTGGATAGAACAAATACAATCCACAGTAATTGCAATACAGTAAAACAATTACAGTCTACAATAATTTCTGGCCGAGTTAAATGAGCAGATTTAATTTTATTTTGGTTTTCGTTGGTAAAGATTCTGTGGCATAAACCTGGCCAGCCAGACATGAGTTATCTCTATTTGCGTTCAGAGGAAACTACACAATGGCAAATTATTATTATTTAGTGCCTGCTGCAAATCAGTTAAGTGAAATTGGATTTTTGTTTTCCCTTGACTTCACAAAGGTTGAAAATAAGTGACAATTGCTGTAAATGGTGCAAATGTTCAGCTGCTGCACTAGACATTTTAAAAGTTGTTTACAATACAGACTATTCAAACACAGATTAATTCAAATGTATTCAACACCATTTAACAACGTAACCACAAAACTAATAATAAATGAAGTGTTATATTTTGCAGTTATGCGTCAGACAGGCTCGTGGTGTTCTTCCCTTCGGTAAAAAACTGGGAGCAAAAGCCATCATAAACACAAGACTTTATCTGTGTTAAGGAACAGGCTATTTTGTTTATTTAGCAAAAAATGTTCTGACTCAAACTTTTTGGCTCAGGTTTTGCGGCGCCCTAATTTCTTGGCTGGCGTCCATGTGCACAGGGAAGCTTTGCCTTGACAGGTTAAATGTTCCCATAACACACAGATACATTAGTTTGGCTCAGGCGCAGTATTGGGGAGGAGAGGTGTGGAGAGCTACAGCCTGCTCCTCTCTCGTCTTGCTTCGAGGAAACAACACATAATTGGTGTGGGCACTTTGCTGTTAGGACTGTACAACACTTGTAATGGGATGTCCGCTATCTTTAGGGATAAATGGATTCGTGTGGAAATAAAAGGGCAGGCGCTTGGACTATTTCCAGTGTAATTGCAATGATGACATTTTAAGTAACCTGTAGGAACACTATGAACAAAGAAAGTTGTAACAATGAACAAAAAGAACGATCTGACGAAAAGCTCTTGCAGAAGGAAGGTCTCCCGCAACCAAACCAACATCACCACAAGGAATGACAATTATATAAAAACAATAAAGTTTCTTAAAAAAAATAATAAAATGGATTCATAAAATGCTTAAAGAGCCCATATCACACGTTATAATGTTGTTTCCTCGGAGTTGTGTTTTGTCTCATTCACACGTTTAACACACAAGTTCTCACTCTGTTCCATCTTGTGATGTCATGTGATAACACCGGAAGTGTTCCACTGTGTTTTTAAACTCCATAAACCTTCACTAGACTCATTTTGATCACTTCAGCCCAGAAATGTCCAATGTTTAATCTCTCTCGATTGAACTAAAGGTAAAAAGTAGATGTTAACTCGAAAAGTACAACTGCATGACATCTCAAGGTGGAGCAGAGCATTTTGAGCTTTGGAGAAGACAGCCTAATAATAAAAGGTTACTCAAACATATGTGAATGAAACAAAACACAACTCCGGGTATGTTTTTGATGAGATAACATTAAGCTCAAAGAATCCATTTTGGATTAACATAAAAATAAATAAAACGCCATTAAATCCATAATTTTACGACTGATGTGTACACATAATTATTCAAATATCCCATTTATTTTTTTATTAGTTCTATCATGACTTTTCTGATAGCCTGCTTACGTTTATATTAATGGACATTTCATCAGGTTGTTAAGTTTCCCTTTCCTACATAATTTTATTCAGCTGTATTTAAGCGTTGAAAGATGAAGGCTGCGTCCCATCACTGCCACATCTCACTCCAGAATCGATAAGAGCCCCCACGACATTGTGAACGGCTGGCCTATCATCCCTCACTATTTACAGCGTGTGATGTGCCCTGAACCGTGAAATTAATAAATAGCATGCTCAGTAATTGCCTGGAAACCAAGCACTGTGGCAGGAGCGAGGTGGAAAAACCAGCAGCATCAGACCGGCTTTCTAAGAAGTTGTCACATTATTGTTGGTGACCTTCAAGCAATTAAAACTGCTCAGGAGTCTATATGTTTTTTTGTTTGTTGTTTTTTTCATTAAATTTCTTGGATATGCACATACACATTATTATAAACATACATACAAGAAAACAGATAAGCAATATGTATATGGTTTCTGTATTGCTGGATTTCAGATAACATCACAACATTCTAAAAGTTAATATCCTAGATTGGGGTAATGAAAATTAATGTTCAAATGTTGATTTTTGTTACAGTGTTACAGGAATACAGTGAGTCTCGGGGCGCTTGCGGGTAAAAATGACAAAATATTTGATCGGAAGCGCCTTTCATTTAGACGGGATGGCGTTTTTGGGGCTTAAAAACGCAAAAATCTGAAACCACCCTCCAGAGTGGAAAAGTTGAATATGCTCCACCGTAGTGTTTCTGTCTACACTGCCCAAGACGCAAAACTCTGGTCAGATCTGCTCACGTCACGCACAAGTTTACGTCACATCCATACAGTACACAGAATCCTGGCATGCATACCCAACTGAATTCCACACACTTTTGCGTCACCGTATGCACACAGATTTCCTCATGAAAACGCTCGTCTAAACGCGGAATAAAAAGTGAAGACGTGACGCCACTTTTGCCTCTTCTGTTCAGACCTTCATCGTTAAACATAGCCTTGAGTCTCGTCACTAATAGAAAGGATCAGATATGAGACTTGTGCGTTCACCTTTGAGGATATTTCGTGATAAAGTACAATGTAATCAATAGGAAGATCTGGCTCTTACCCCCCATCTGGGAGTATGACATGATCACATTCTAGGATCTGAAAACGAGCAGTAAGGCTACACAATATACCGTAAGCCAACAGAAATGTGTCTTGGCATATTCTCAAATCTCAAGGGCTAAGGGTATTTAGATAAAAGAATACCCTCTACAAAGAACAAAATCTTGTTTATTTTTTTATAGAAAACTCTCTACAACCTGTTCTGAAATCATGGCATTCTTATATTAATTGATGAGTTCATATTTTAATCTTCTCTCAAATGTTAAGACCCTTGGCGTTTAACCATGTGCTTTTTTCTACATATATTGCAAATCAGATTAAAATTGCAATACTCGTTAGACTAATGATAATTCAATTCCGCCAAACTTTTGCTGCCCTATCTGTTTATCTGTTTACATTTTTCTCAGTTTCTTTTGGTCTTCAGCTTCTGTGAGGTAAAGTTCATCCTCTGCATTCTCTCCTTCAAAAAAAAAAATTCAACACAAATCTTTATTAAAATCATTACATTTCAAACTTTATTAGACCTCAAAGTCTGAAATGAAATACTTTTGCTATTCACTCTTTAAGTACATTTTTAAACAGGTACTTCAATACTTTTATTAATTTTTTTTTACTAGATTTTTTCATGTGATATATTTACTTTTACTTGCGTATTTTCTTTTTGCTCTGGCATCTGTTACTGTTGGGGAGTAACAGATTACATGTACCAGAGTTACATAAGAGTACAAATTATGAGTAACTGTATTCGGTTACAGTTACTGTTTCAGTGAGTGGTAATTAGATTACAGTTACTTTGTTAGAATAAATGGATTACACAGAGGTATTTTCCTGTTTTCACATTTTGGGCTATATCCCTTTTTTTTTTCTTTTTTTTTTCGGTAATTCCACTCCTTGCCAGACACTAAACCAGGTCTAAACCAGGTCTAAACCAGGTCTAAACCAGGTCTAAACCAGGTCTAAAGGCAGGTCTAAACCAAGACTAAAGCCGGACTAAAACCAGGACTACACCAGGACAAAAAACAGGACAGGACTAAACCAGGTCTAAACCAGGTCTAAAACAGGATCGGACCGTGTCTCCTCCTCTTCTATCAATAATATTTTTAATACAGTTAAGTAACATCTGGGCTTTTCATTTTCTTTTAGCAGAAAAAAACTTCTTTTGTTACGATATCCTAGTCTTTGCTTCTCTACAGCAAATCAAGTAATCCAAAGTATTCAGATTACTCATTTTAAGTAATTTAATGGATTATGTTACAAACTACATTTTGGGGTATGTAATCTGTAATCTGTAGGGGAATATATTTTAAAAGTAACCTTCCCAACACTGCTTAGGAAACAAAATTGAGTACTTCATCCAGCACTGGTAATCGGCAATCACACTGCAGCACCCAAGGGATCCAGCCCCAGATATGTGAGCGCGGCTTACATATCATTACAGCTATAGAACGTTACTCCTGATTGTAACAACAGACATGGAACATTCTTAAGGTAAAATCTATAAACTCAAGAGGATCAATATTGTCTTCAAATTCTCCCATTAATGACAAATACAAAGGTACTAGTGGCTCATGGGCTGAAGCGATTGGTTTTAAATTCAATTCGAGTCCAATGGTTTTTAATGCCCTGATATAAATGGAAGAGGAAAGATCGGGGGGAGGGTCGTCTTCAAGAACTAAATTGATGGGAGTACAGGAGGACTCTATTAAGACACACGGAGCTTCATTAAAAGCCACTGACTAAGAGGGAGAGAGGGAGAGAGAGGGGAAAGAGGGAGTGAGCTACAGAGATAGAGAGAGACAGGGACAGAGGGAGGGACTGAGGGACTAGAGAGAGAGGGAGTGAGGGGCAGAAAGAGACAGAGAAAGATAAAGGGTGTGAGGGACAGAGAGAGAGGGGAAGAATAGAGAGAGGGAGAAAGAGAGAGGGAGTGAGAGACAGAGACAGACAGAAAAAGAGAGAGGGAGTGAGGGACAGAGAGAGAGAGGGAGTGAGGGGCAGAAAGAGACAGCGAAAGATAAAGGGTGTGAGGGACAGAGAGAGAGGGGAAGAATAGAGAGTGTGTGAGGGACAGAGACAGCAGAGGAAAGAGAGAGGGAGTGAGGACAGAGAGATAGAGAGAAAGAGAAAGAGAGAGAGGGAGAAAGAGAGGGAGTGAGTGACAGAGAAAGAGAGCGAGGGAAGAGAGGGAGTAAGCGATAAAGAGAGAGCAGGGGAAGAGAGGAAGTGAGTGATAAAGAGAGAGCAGGGGAAGAGAGGAAGGAGTGAGAGAGAGAGAGAGATGAGGAAAAGAGAGAGAAGGGAGTGAGGAAAAGAGAGAGCGGGGGAAGAAGAGGGAGTGAGTGACAGAGAAAGAGAGCGGGGGAGAGAGGGAGTGAGTGATAAAGAAAAGAGTGGGAGAAAGAGAGGGAGTGAGTGACAGAGAGAGAGAGAGGAGAGAGGGAGTGAGTGAGAGCGAGAGAGGAGTAGAGAGAGGAGTGAGAGAGAGAGGGAAGAGGGAGTGAGGAAAAAGAGAGAGCAGGGGAAGAGAGGAGTGAGGAAAGAGAGAGAAGAGAGGAGTGAGAGAGAGAGCGGGGGAAGAGAGGAGTAAGCGATAAAGAGAGAGCGGGGGAAGAGAGGAAGTGAGTGATAAAGAGAGAGCGGGGGAAGAGAGGGAGTGAGTGATAAAGAGAGAGCGGGGGAAGAGAGGGAGTGAGTGACAGAGAAAGAGAGCGGGGGAGGAGAGGGAGTGAGTGATACAGAAAGAGTGGGAGAAAGAGAGGGAGTGAGTGACAGAGAGAGAGAGGGGTGACGAGAGAAAGTGAGGGACAGAGAGAGAAAGAAAAAGAGAGGGAGGGGTAGAGAGAGAGAAAAGAGAGAAGACACAGAAAGTAAGTGAGATGGAAAAAAGAGGGAGGAAGAGAGCGACGGAAGGGTAGAGAGATAAGAAAGACATATATTATAGGCACCAGTACTAAAAAGGGTCATGATATCTTGAAATGTCTTGAAGTGAAGACAAAAATAAAACAAATAAATAAATAATAAATATAAATATGTGTTTTCATGTAAACCATAAACACATTTTACTGTACATAATATAAAAAGAAAAAAAAAAATGCTGGCATACAAAAACATCTTTTATGAGCTTGTTAATAGGACTTTTGGTCAGGGGACATGTGCATTTTAATGGTCCAATTTATTAAAGACAGTTAATAAATGGCGACAGACTGTCTGTGAAGTCACCGTGCTGCTGTGGGATCCAGTACATTACTTTTTTTTTTTTTCTCCATGTTCAGTGCATGATTGTGTTTTGTATTTTTCTCAGCATTTTTATTGTTTGGATATAGATTTTTCTAGCTGCTATGAATTGTGACTCAGAGTTCCTCACAATACAGTAAACAATATCATAACTTCAAAAATTTCAAAACCAAACAAATACATGTCAAAAACAGTATTTCTTTGTTAAATGACACACTTGCTATGAAATTATTTCAATCAGAAAAAAAACTGTGATATATTAAATGTATTGCATAAACAAGTGTCTTTTCTCTAAAAAAAGAGAAAACTGTAGCACTGTCACAAAATAACGTTGTAAAATACACCAAAAATACTCGATATACAGCCATCCACAACATCGATACTGTATCACCAAATTTAGTATCGCAACATACACATTCCTGTAAGCTGTGGAACTCACTACTTACAGCAAAGAAGAAGTGCAAAAAGTTCTCTTCTAGACTTAAAGGTGCACTACCAGTTGCTTGTTTCCATGGAGATGTTATTGCTTTGCCTGCAATGTTCCAAAGTGAAGAGTAAAATGATCAATCTCTACAGAGACAAGCAGACCAATTTACAGGTGAGATCTGTGAAGAGGCGACCCCTTTCAGTCAGAATGCATGAATTTAAAGGTATTTCTATCCATCCATCCATTTTCTTCCGCTTATCCGGTGTCGGTTCACGGGGGCAGCAGTTTGAGGAGGCCTCCCAGACTTCCCTCTCTACACACACTTCCTACAGCTCTTCCAGGGGGATCCTGAGATGTTCCCAGGCCAGAAGAGAGACATAGTCCCTCCAGTGTGTCCTGGCTCTTCCCCAAGGCCTCCTCCTGGTGGGACATGCCCGGAACACCTCCTGAGGGAGGTGTCCAGGAGGCATCCTGAACAGATGCCCGAGCCACCTCAGCTGGCTCCTCTCAAAGTGGAGGAGCAGCAGCTCTACTCAGAGCTTCTCCTGTGTGACTGAGCTCCTCACCCTATCTCTAAGGGAGCGCCCACCCTGCGGAGGAAACTCATTTGGACCACTTGTATCCGCAATCTTGTCCTTTCGGTCATTACCCAAAGCTCATGACCATAGGTGAGAGTAGGAACATAGATTGACCAGTAAGTCGAGAGCTTCGCCTTTCGACTCAGCTCCCTCTTCACCACAACGGTCCAATACAGCGACCGCATCACTGCCGACGCTGCACCGATCTGCCTGTCAATCCTCCCCTCACTCGTAGAGGTATTTCTGAGCATTAAAAACACCCATAATTGAATAAATGGATCTTGCATAAGTTTAACATTGCAGGCAAATTAACAGCATCTCCATGGTGCCGAACCCCAACCTGAAAAGTTACGCAGTGCATCTTTAACGCTAGGCTGAAATCGATTCAAAACCAAACAGCCTGTGGTTTGAAAGTATGGCACAGTTTTAGTTGAACAGTACACTGACAGTAACACGGTTGACAACATCCGTCTCCAATTGTAACTATAAAACATTTAGTTTCCCTGGCATAAAAACATCAGCCCATAAAATGAGTAATATATGTGACCCAATCCAGCCAGCACAATCGTAACAGGGTCTACGGTAACTCCAATATAGCAAAAAGCATGTCACAAGGATGCAGTTTGTGTCAACGGAAAACGCAATGGTCTTTTGAATAAATATTGCGTTATTACATCTTGGATTGAGAATTGGTTTAATAAATTGCCTAAACTGGCCTCTAAGACATTTCCAGTTAGCAGCCAGCTCCTAGCACGCTTGAAGGAAATAACTCACTGCTCACACACGGATGATAAGGTCACGCTCCTCTCTGGCCAGCCTAGCACAATCCAGCTCATTGGTTTTTCACAATGTGTTTACTCCAATAAAACAGTCATTATTAAATCATGCAAAAATGCCAGAGAAGAAGAGAGGTCATTTTGACATAAGCATCCAAGCAGCAGTGTAAAACCTCTCGCCATACACGTTTATTTTGCTAAGGATCAAGTGTTCTTGCTTATCACACTTACCAGGCATTAGTACATCATGTTACTGTCTGGCGTGGAGCATTTCGTGCCTCTGTCATGCCAAGCTTTTGAGGGCCCAAATCCAACAAAACAAAAAACAACATTTCGAATAGGAATGGTGTTACTGAACAACTGCAAAAGACAGACAAAGCATGTATTTTCCCTGAGCTTTAAGGGATAATAAAAGGTGCACTGTGTAACTTTTCTGATGAGGTTATAGGGTTACGGCTTGTATCCTTGGAGATGTCATTGCTTTGGCTAGAATGTCCCAAAGTATGGCATTAAGCATCTGTCTAGCAATTAACAATAGGTGTTTTTATTGCTCAAAAATCTCTTACATACTGCTTGTCTCCATGGAGATAGACAAGTTTAATGCCATACTGTGAAACATTCCAGCTAAAACAGTAAGATCTCTTCTGCGCTGTACCCTACTGTACTGGACAAAACAAAGGAGAATGGATAACAGGCAATAAGCAATGTTTATGGAAAGTAAGTTTAAGATGAAGGTTGGTAGTTCAATCTCTGTAGTGTGTGCATTGAGAAAAACACATATGCATTTACTGTATTACTGCATTCATTTCTCCATGGGGAAAAGCCGGTGACGGTCTTTCCACCAGAAAAATTACACATTGCACCTTTAAGTCTTAATGAACTTGCATATATAAAGCACTACTGTCCTCATTATAAAAGGCTGTACTGAGGCGAAGCCTTGTTCCTCCTTTGCTGGTCATATTAGGTCACCTTTGTCATATACAGCGAAGAATGATAAATAGAGAACTATAATTAGCCGGTACATTCATTAACATAAACATATCATAGTGTAGAGACAGTTTGTCAGGGCTGGCCTATGGAGTAAACAGCAGCTGGTGTTTAGGTGAACACAAAGATGTACAACACATGTACTTCAAGCATGCATTCAATTCAAATGGATGACAAGAACTTGGATTAAATGTATCTGTCCATCAATCATTTCACTCCGTGTTTTATTGCTCAGAAATACCTTCCATGTACATGCATTTTTACTGTGAGTGAGTGGGACAGCCTCGCCACAGATCTGACATTCAACTTGGACTTTTGGTACCTACTTTTTTGTACTTTGAAATAAAACAGGTAGTGATCCAAGTCAAAACTAGATACCTCGATACAGTGCACTTTTGATTCGATACGATACATTTCAAATTGATTTGATACAGTTCAATAAAAAATAAAGGTTAAATCATGGCTGTGATACTAAAAGTCTTCTTGTGCAAAGAGAATATGAAACACACCCATTTTAATCATCAAAACTGTGAAAATGTCAAATGTGTCACATAAACGAGTTTCCTTCCTCTAAACAAACAACAAAACTGTAGCGCTGTAACAAAATAATTTAGTAAAATATACCAAAAAATACTCTTGGTGATATATCAATACAGCAGCCCACAATATCAATACTGTATCATCACATTAAACAATACAATATACACTGATATTTCATATTTTTGCACACCCCTAGTCAAAACATAGTAAGACCTCTTCATAGTTTGATGTCCCCCTACTTTGACATTTAGTATGTTTAGCAATTTTATAAGAAAGGTTATTGAGGTAATGGAATCAAAAATTATGTCTATTTGTTACAACCCAAAGAGCAACATATTTAAAAGGACACAGGAGTCAAGGTTTAACTCTCAATTTCTTTTATTTTTATGTTGTCTTTTTGTTTGTTCTTGTTTTTGGTTGTTTTAAAGAAACAACAACCCTCCCATGCCAAAAATAATGACAACGTAATACACAGAAAGGTGGACTTGATGAGCCGGACAAACAAAAAGCTACATAACAGCAGCCTGCACCCTGCTGACAGGAGCGAGGCTACCGTCAGGGTGCACGCGCAGGGTCTGGAGCGCACAAGGTAAGAGGGGCTGGGTGCAGCAGAGGAGCAGAGCAGAGAGAACGTGTCGCGGACTGGCAGCCGTATTTATAGGCTCCGCACAGCCACGCAAAAATAAACCATAAAAAAAGGTTCAAGCAAAAAATACCAATTACAAACCATATTACAAAAAGGAAACAAAAATAATTGAAGGTTATAATAAACAGAAGTGCGCCCACACATAACACCATTCCTGAAATAATTGAAAACAAAAACCTAAACACAGAGTTATGTGAACGGACAATACAAAGCATCATGTACAAACTCTCAATTTGAAAGAGAATAAAAAATGTTCAGTTTGGTGTTATGTCTGTATTGAGTGCAAGTATGAATTACTGGGAAACAGTGAAATAAAAAATGATGGCAGGCTTGTAGTTTACTCTTCTATTAGTAAAGTAATATTTTCAAAAGTCAAATCTATTTTACCGCTATCCAAATATTATTTCATCCTTTCTTGATAAAATCCACAATACATATTAACGTGGATAATATTACTAGAACATGGTAACAAATAGAAAAAAGGGCTATTTTTCAAAATGGAAATGTTTTTGCTGTTAAACTCTTCATTTGTAATTTGGGTAAATTATTTTCAGCCTTAGATCCTACTTCTACCTCTTTGTGTAAATAAGATGAATCAGATGTTGTGATGAATATGAATTATCACAGCCTGGTTCAAAAATGCACAAAGAACCTTCTGAGTACCATCATATCTGGAGTGTTTTGGATATACCTGGTGAACCTTTCTCTTTTCCTTCAAATTATCCGAATCCATTTAGCATATTGATGCGTTCATGTTTTTGCCCATGTTTTTCTACCTGAGGTTGATGTAATGTTAAGTGGAACAAGCACAGAAAAAGAGCAGCATTTCAGTCTTTTTTGGAGTTCATTACAAGTGCACTTTGTTCTTTGTGAAACGTACAAGCAACCTCTCATTTCTTAATTAGTCACCCTCTGTACCTGTGGGCCAGCCTGCCACACTCACAAGTGATTGATGGAAGGGGACTATGATTACTGATGAGAATTATAAATACTTTTTAATTAATGAAAGGCCCTCATCTGTAATTGTCTTCCCAGGTAAGTAACTATTGCCAGGGCTAACACGGTGAGCAGCCTTAATATTATGACAACAGACTGGTGAAGAAAACTGCACTGATTTTTCTCCTTTTACAGTTTATGCCGTATGTGAACATTTTGTCCCAACTGTACTGGATAAAACAAAGGAGAATGTTTAAGAGGCAATAAGCTGTGTTTGTGGAAAATAAGTCCAAGGTGAAGGTTGGCTGTTGTTTTGTCTATGGGCAAAACACATATTAAATTTACTGTATCATTATTGCCAAATTGTTGGCACAGATTACCAGCCACTCTTCTGCCACTGTGCCCCAAGAGTGCAGGTTAATAATGTACCCATACAACATTATTAACCAATTACATGACCTAATGCACTGTTTATGTATGCATTTATTTTTGGTTAAAGGTGCACTATGTACCGTATTTTCCGCACTACAGGGAGCTCTGGATTATAAGGCGCACTGTCATTGAATGGTTTATTTTCTAACTTTTTTCACATATAAACCGCACCGGACTGTAAGGCGCATTAAAAAACGAAACACAATGGTTAGATGGGTCAGTCGGTCTTTGTTTGGAGCGTTCACGGTGAGTCTCGGCTGTCTGGGACCGCTGGATTGTTGGCGTGTTCGCAGTGACTCAGTTGTTCAGTTGTGGCTAGAAGTGGCACACTGCACTCGCTTTTGCTGTTCGTTCCTCCGTTCCATTCCTCATCCGCGTGGAGTGATGAGTGTGGCTGTGTGGTCGCTGTCTGCTCCGTGCGTGTTCGCGTGCATTTGTAGTTCACTGAAGTCGTGCTGGGACACTCGAGTGGATTTGTGTATAGGGTGCTCTGGATTGCGGGGCACGCAGTCATTTTTTGATGTAGTTGGAGGCTTATGAGTGCATCCTATAGTGTGGAAAATACGGTAACTTTTTGGTTGGGGTTCTGTCACCTGTTTCTATGTTTATGTCACTGCTCTGCCTGGAATGTTCCACAGTATGATATTAAGCAGCTCTACCTTACATTTATTCAACTACAGGTGGTTTTATAGCTCTAAAATGTCTTGAAAAGCAGGCATTCAGACTGTGAGCAGAGTTCCCACTCCACACATCTGACCTGTAACTGGTTTCCATGAAGATAAAAATATTCAATACCATACTGTGGATCATTCCGAACAAAGCAATAACATCTTCATAGAGAAAAGAATGGGCTCTATTCACGCTTACGTCAGAAACCAGGAAGACGTTTGGAAACATGTAATGACAACTTCCAGTGGGTTCTGTTCGAGAAAATGAGACCAGTTTTCTTCATCTACATGTCATTGCTTATGTTTGGCTCATCAATAATTACAACCATACGTCAGTTTTCATCATTTCCCCACTGACACACACGTCCGAGCACATTGGGTATATGCGATTAGAAGAGACGAGGCGCCAAATTCAAGATGATTCCAACCAGCACATATGTATACAGTCTTCATTTTACCGCTGATCATATTTACTCAGTGGGTTTTATCACAGTCGGTTGGCGAGCCCAGTGTCAGTAACTACATCGGAAGTTGTCATTGCATCTTTCTAAATGTCTTCCTGGTTTGTGACGTAAGTGTGAATAGAGACTATTTGAAGGACCATCCATCAGAAAAGTTAAACAATGCACCTTTAAGATAAAAGGCCATTTCGTAACTTTTTTTGTGGTGCTGGGTCTTTCACTTGCTTGTCTCAATGGAGATGCTATTGCTTTTTCATGTAATATTCCACAGTGGTGCCACCAGCAACACCATCAACAGTAAGAACATGCTATTCTATGTATTTTAGCAACAATTTCACCTTTAATTGACTAAATGGAGGACAGATGAGCCAATAATGCCCAACTGTGGAACAAGCCAACTCATAGCATTACAGGGCTGCGTATAAGGCAGTCAAATGTTATGACTGGCGGCTGCTTGAAGACAAAAATAACTTTAAACAAATTGCATATTGAAGAAAGCAGTGGGAGCCTGACTGGGTGGGTGCACACAAAGATGGTGGATACAGCGCGGTCCTGTGCAATAAACATGGCAGCGGAGGTTCAGGAACTAGACATGAGCAACCCAGTGGACACTAGAAGAAGGGCAATGGGGTCACGCGGCTCAGAGGGGGAAGACATACAGCGTCGCACCCGCACAAGATTGATGTGTTTCCCAGGCAATCTACGAGCCCATAAAAAGGGCACGGACCTGGTGTGCAAGCTTAAAAACCAACCGGGGAATTGGTGTACAAAAGTTCATCTCTGCTGCTGTCATAACACTGCGCCGTGACAACATAACCTAATAACATCGCAGGTGCAACGGTTGTATTTTTGATTCAAGGCTGGGATTGAAAATGTTTATCTCATTCATAGCAAAGAGGGGGTGTATTCTGTGGCGGTGTGTTTGGGAAATTAACAAACTGTTGTGGGTGAGAGATATGTCAAACGTGGAAGCGCCCAGTTGCATTCAAAGGTGCCCTGTGCGGTGAGGCTGTTGGGTGCAATACAAATCATGTGTCAGATCGCACCCTGTGAGTCTGTGCATTTGCTTATCTGAGAGATGAAGCAAGCTGTAATCTTCATTTAATATTGGGGTTAAAGTTGCTTTTGATAACACACGCCCTTAACATGATATTAGCTATATATTAATTTGCATAATCAAATAGTCAAATCCACACAAGGAAGAAGTAGGTATTTCAGTCTAGCTATGACACACTAAACTTAACATTCAGGAATTTTCAGGCATATGCAGTACAGCTTGTTCATTTCATGCACTAACTCAATCCATTCTCAACATTTGACTGTTTTTTCTGGGTTTGCGATCAATAAAAATCAGTGGGTACACCAATCTGTTCACAACTTCCACTTCCATCCTTATCAACTTAGTTTAACTTAGGAAATGAAGAAGGACTGGTGTAAGACGAGTCAAACACAGAGGATAAATCCCACTATGAAACATTAAATATATATACATACAACATAAGTAAGGTAGTGCTGCACATTTAATCAACATTTAAATAGACAGAAATCAAAGCTATAGAATTTGACCTGCAATATTACATCTATATTAGAAAAAAAAAAAATGAAAAATGCACATTTAAAAGGTCCAAAATTGACTCTTGCAAGTTCTAAGTCATGTCAAAAACATACCCAGAGTTGCTCTGTTAAACCTTGTAATGTCATGAAGAGGTAGTTTTCTAGTTAACAGCTAAGTTCAGTAGAGCTTCGTAATACCAGGGCTGAAATGATCCAAATGATTCTAGTGACGGTGTATGGAGTTTAATAACACCTTTATTACGACGACATCACAAGATAGAATAATGTTTTTAGGACGTATTCAGACCAGAAGAATGCTAAAGTCTGCTTGTTTGATCCAAATCAAATGCAGACTTTATTTTTTTCAGTTGGTTCGTATTGTATTCTCACTGCACTTTTGGCAAGTGAACATACACTGGACAGAACTGAGATGAACTGGCATGCAGTTAATGCATGAGTGCTGAAGTATAAACTACACAGGTAGCAAACCCGGGTTAGTAGCTGAGGTTCAGATTGAAGACATCAGCCTTTGGTTGGGCGGCAGGTATCTGTGCCAGCGAGAAAACCACGGACCAAGAGCGGACCAAGACCCACCTCTTCAGGTCAATCTTGGTCCATTTGTTTGGTCTGGATCATAGTACACTTGTCTTTATACATACCTGACATTAAGTCCGGACGTTCAGGTGTACTGAACTCTAGTCCGTTTTCATCAGACTTGACTCTGTAGTGAATACGCCTAAAGAAGCCTAAATATGCAAGATTTGTGTTAAACATGTTTGAATGAAACAAAACATGACTCCAGGTATGTTTTTTATGAGGAAGCTACATAGATCAAAAAATAGTGTAATATGGGCCCTTTAATTACTTTTCTCAAGTAAAGTAAACTTATTATAGGTTTATTGTGAGAAAACTTAGGGAGTGTGTGTCAGATCCAAATGTTTCATCTTCAAAGAGTTGTGGCTAACTGGGGTCTTTTTTAACTGCTCATGTTTTGACGGCCAAAACCCAAGGTAATTTTCTTAGATTCAAAGCAGAATTCGTGATGATTTCCTAAATACATTTCAAAGTCCATCAGTATGTACGGTTCTGACTGCACCAGGACACAAAAGAATATTACAGCCAGAGCATTTAAACACCTCTTTTAGGACTCTCAGGGCCATTGCATCTCCCCCCGGTCTCTCATTCACTTCAAAGGCCATTTGAACCGTATGTCACTCCGGTGGAGGACAGTTGCACAAGCGGCTTCAAAGCAAGTTACAATAATGAGTGCAATGATAACGTCAAAACATGCAAGAAAGTGTAAAGACGAAGGCCTTTTTGATTATGCAATGTTAATAAGGAAAGATGTAAAATGCTCTTACTTAAGCTGTTGATCTCCACTTTGTCTGCAAGAAAATGTTATTAATTTTAACATTTTCTAAAGTAATTTAATTCACATTATCTTGAGTCGTGAAGCTGTGAAAATGTGTCTTTTTTTGGCCGATTTACATTCAACTTAGGGCTGTTCAATTAACTGAATTTTAATTGAGATCGAGACGCATGTTTAATCTTCAGTTATCATTTCAGTTTTTTTAATCAAGAGGTCGACAGCTGATCTTCTGTCAGGTTTGGAGATACTGTATATCATATCATTCAGCTCTAATTCACCTGCATCCACTGTTATTTTAGATTTATTTATGTTTTTCAGTGTCACCACACTTCTGAGAGGGTTTTTTTTAATTTTTTTTATTTTTACTTTTCTTGTGGGTGAGGTGAGTGTTTGTGTGTGTGTGCGTGTGTGTGTTTGTATTTATTTATGTTTTTTTTTGTTTTTGTTTTTTTTGGTATTGGCTCACACAGAAAACGATGATGCATCTCTTTAAACCTCCTGATCCCTGCCGCAGTCATATCCCATGACGCCTTCCCATGCGCTTTATATGTCAGCCTATGTAAAGCAGAGCAGTGCAATTCCTGATTCAACACTGCCCCTGGTGGACACATCCCACACACTGCACCGACAGACAACAGCTGCTGCAGCACTACACTCTGTGGCATATGTTGAGGAGGGAAAGAGGTTCGTTGGCTATATTTCCTGGAGCCCATATTGGACCTGGCGCATAGAGGAGACTTGAACTCTTATCTGGATAATGTGGTTAATCAATTAGAAGTCCTTGTCCCCTGGGGGTACTCACATTAACTTGAGTATAGGTTTTCACTTAGAGTGGATCAGTGATCTGCAGAGGCTCTCCCCTCCAGACTTCTTTCATTATCTAAAATGAGAGCATATTGAAGAAGGGCGCACAGGTGCAAGAGGTTGGCTCTGCGGAGGGGGAGTTTTGCACTAAAGCAGGTCACTTTCACATCAGTGTGTCCCCCATAGCTCCACCAGGTCTGGCTCAATCCATCAAGCTGTGCAATCCATCAACATCAGCTTTCTGCTTATATGAGGACGAATGGCAAAAAAAAAATTTAAAAAAGTGGAAAAATGCCTGGATTATGTGCTAAATGTTACCGCATATATTTCTTGATAGCAAAGTGGATAGTAATCAAGGCATCCATCAAAATATGTAAGATGTTTAAATATATTTTTATGGCACATTTAGATTTTTGGATCAGTGCAAGTAAAGAGCAACAAAAGTATATTTTTCCATCCAGTCTTATATATTGAAGCATACTTGCATTAGTACTGAATTGATTTTGCGATCCTGCATGTCTCTAAAGGAGAATGAAGACTTCTTTTTTGTTTGTTTGTTTCATTAACCTCGGTTATTTCCAGTTTCAAGACTAAGTAAAGAGAGGACCATCCAGAAAGGGCATGGAAAATTGCAGGAACAGTTCCTAAAGCTATGATGCATGGCACACTTCAAGATTGATCATTTGCTTTCCCCACAAGGAATAAATAAATAAATAAATAAATATAGCATCTGCACACTAAGGCAGCTCGTCACTGATTTGTTATAGCTTCCCCGTCTTTCTTTACAAATTATTTATCTTTGTTACAACTCACTTAAAATAAAAAAAATAAAACAACTTCAGCTATGCACAGAGAGCAAAGTTATAGTTGTTATAGTTTAACAATTATGACACTATTTTATGCCAAATGTCCTTCCAGTTGGTACCAATAGAAAATGGCCTTGGGTGAGATCTGAATACCTTGCGGTCAGAAAGTGAATGCTCAATCACTCAATCCATATGCCTTATTTTATCCCTGAGGGGCTTAGAGTAAGGTTGAGTAATTTTGTGAATTTCTTGTGAATATCTTGACATTTTGATAGATTCTCCCAATAACAATCAGATGATATTTGTGTAATCCATCAGAAATGTGCTAAAACATGCCTGTAAATGTCTTGGGTGAGGAAACTAATGGACTGAAGAATTAATCACAAAAGGCAGTAATATGAATAAATATTGCCATAAATGTCGCACAGCACTTTCTTATCTATATCTGTTGAGGGCATTATACCAGATTTTGTCATTTGGCTATTGTTCAAAACAACATTTCAGTAGAAATTGGTAATTCGTAATCGTCTACCTCATTATTTATTTATTTATTTATTTATTTTCACTTCAAAAAATGTTAAAATGGCAAGAGAAAATCATTATATAGATCTATTTTTTCACAAACATGTATTATTTTATACCTCACTAAAATACATTTTGTTTTTATTTTTACAAGAGTGAAAAAAGTTTATTTGTGATTGTTACATTAACTTATGAACTCAATATGTGGGCCTTGCTGTGGATTTTAAAAGTGAAAATTTTTTATCAGCAAATACTGGTAATGAGCCACAGCAGTAGGTCAAATATTTGATATAGGTATCAGCTAAACACAAATACATATCGGCCCATCCCTAGACTGTATTAGTTGCATTAGTCACCCACCTATTTTGACCCTCTGTGGCTCCCATACCTGTGCAGTTTCTCCATCTTGTATCCTCCCTCCATCAGTGGTACCAGACTTCAACCCATCGTACACTTCATCACAACAGGAGCGTGCAGCCCTGGAGATGTCTGCTGCGGCGCCGTGATATAGTGGGCCACGCTAACACACCCTCTCGGCCACTATTATTAACCAGGCGCCCGGCTCATTTCTCAAGACCTACGGAGACACACATACACAGATTCAGAGCTCTCATAAGGGAGAATGAATATGGCAACAAGAACATGTAAGGACAGTCATTTAGTACGGGAATTAATGAATTAGCAGCAGAGCATTACGGCAATGACACTCTTGGTTCCAGCGTGGCAGCGGCCAATGATAAAAGCAGTATTATTACCACAGTATGCAATATTCAAACAAGAGATTTGTCATCTAATAAAGAGAATTACATTTCACAGTGCATGTATAATTCATCGCCATCAGACTTAATCCAGTGTGCAGTGCCGCAGACACAGGCTGCAAATGAAGAGTGGAATTGGCTTGTGTGATTCAAACTACTGTAAATTAAAAGTCAATTACATCATCTATTTAGAGTGATTCTATTCATTTGTCTGGGCCAGTCAAAAGCAGTAAAGCGTTCACGCTTACGCACAGAGCATCAAATCTTCAAAAATAGTGTTTTCGCAAACTTTTCAAACAGTAGTGTTTTAAGTGCCATCTTCAAAGCACTGAAACGGGCCTTGGGCGAGGCACATCTCCACTTTTATTGCTGTGATTTTGACTTTTTTTTCTCCCCACTTCTGCATATTCTATTGTATATAGTTTTGTCTGCGATTTGGCTATATCTCTTGACAAAATAAGGTAGTTTGATAATGCCTGTACATGCAAAAAGGCAAGGATCATTAAAAAGAAAGTCACTTATTTCTGACTTTTACCTCACCTTCAGGAAAATGTTAAAGCTTTGACTGGAATGTTCCACAGTATATAGCATTAAAAAACATCTATCTAGATGGTGACAAGCAGGTGACACCACTTAGCCAAGTTACAGATTTGTGTTTTCCAAGCTATTTTAAGCAGTAAAACACCTGTAACTAAATAAATGCAGGACACATGAGTAAAGTTGACATGCCAAAGTTAAGCAACATCGTATCAATGGAGACAAGGAAGTGGTGGATCCTCCATCATAAATGTTACAAAGAGCATCTTTAAAGTGTTTTTAAAACACACAAACTTGCCTTCACTCAAATGGAAAACACTCCATTGCACCTTGAAATGTGATTGTAATACAGGAAGTGTTCCACTGTGTTTTTTTAAAGCACACACCTTCACCAGGATCATTTGGATCATTTCTAATCTCTACTAAATAAAAGTGGTAGCTGTTAACTACCACTACATGACATCATTAAGTGGAGCAGAGCATTTTGAGCTCTGGAGAGGCTAAGAGACTAATAATAAAGGATTACTCACTTTCATTTCATGTATGAATGAAACAAAACACAACTCTGGGTATGTTTTTGATAAGATAACAATATTATAACATGGCTAAAAGCTCACAAGAGTCCATTTTGTGTAATAGAGGACCTTTAAATCTCTAATCTGGCCTTAAACTAAAGCAAATGTAGAACAAAAGCATACTATAGAGCTAGAATAAGAGCTTCCAGTTTTGATCTCAAACTCTGATGCATGACAAAGGCTTTTTTATGTTGCTTTGACACTCGTATCTTTTGACAGCGCCAGTATTCCTCCATCAGTCTGTCCCTATCAGGAGAACTGCCATTCCTGGATGAGAAGCGAGAGCCTTCCAGTGGTGAGTATTGAATTCCTGTACCACCTAGCAGTGCTAACGCTGCTAGCTAGGAAACAGAGTAAATATAACTGCTCCCTCTGTAGCCCACCAAGCCATTGATTTATACATAGCCCACTGCAGCTGGGAGCTACAAATCTGAAGGGGAAGTCAGCTTATTCGCAGAACAAAAATATAGTTGTTTCACACACGTCTCGGAGGATTTGATTCAGTATAGATGAGAGCTGTCAGGGCCACGTTGGAGCCTTGTGGAGCCTGCTAGACACCAAATGTAGTGCAAGTCAGAACAACAATGGACTTTGATGACATTCTTCAAGTACAATATGTATGGCTCTGTGTGGGGGGGCTGTCTATAGCATGCTGTTTTTACAATTTCGCCAGAGGAAGGGTGATACACTGCAACTTGTCTGAGCTGAGCTCTCAATTCAAATGTCAAATATGGATTAGGAGTCTGATACTCGTCTGCTGCTGCAACAGAACGGATATTCACCTCTATCCGAGACCCAGCGGCAGAATGAGAGAAGTGTTTAGAAAAAAAAAATATATATATATATATGCAAACTTAAAAATGTAGTTTGATCTTTGTAACTTTTGTCTGATAGCACGCAATGAACACAACTTATTTGAAAATCATAAGAGTAATTTAAGATTTACTTTGCACAGTTGACGTTATTTCAAACATGTTATGGTTCTTGACATTAAACTCTTGAGAAAATTTGCTGTCTTTCTGTTTGAATATTGAATGTTGTGTCAAAGTTTCACAAAAAATATTGGTTGACATGATGGAAGGCACAGTATTTATGTTTTTTTATCCCCATTTTTCCGCCAATCCTCGAAAATGTGATAATTTTTGGGGGCTACTTTATTGTTTGTTGTCCTTTTATTGTTGGTCAATCTGTTTGCCTTTTATTAGCTGACTCATTGTTTGATTTTTCTAACTGAAATCTGTTAGTCAGTTTTTGTTTAGTTTTTTTTCGTGGTCACTGCTGTTGTGATATTTGGCAACACAAAAATGGAAAGAAGTGAATAGCGAAATTAGTCCAAAATACAAAATCAAAATATTTAAAGGTGCACTGTGTAACTTTTCTGGCTACCTGCCTCACTCCTTGTGGTTTGTTCCTGTAAATTTGAACAGTATGGCATTTAATTTAACTGTCTCCATGGAAACAAGCACCATCAGCAATCCAAGTTACACGTCAGATCTGTGGAGAAGTGGGCCCATAAAAATGCATGTTTTTGTGGTAATTTTGAAAAATAAAAACATCTGTAACTGAATAAATACAAGACATATTTGTTTAATGCCATACTGTGGAACATCCCAAGCAAAGCATTAAGTTTATTTATTTTATTTATTTATTTTTATTTCATTCAAAAGTATAAAAAGACATCGAGAGTGTCACAACATCAGACATACAAGAAATGAATGAAAAGGAGCAGAAAGAAGAGAAATCTTATGTTAACTGCCTCCCTTTCCCTTTCAAGACAATACATCAACACCGATGGTTACTAAACTTTCCAAATCAGTTCAGGCACAGTTACTGATCAATTGCGAACGGAAATCTTCACTTTTATGCACAACAACTTAGTTTTCTTTTTCGTACATACACATTGCATTTGATTTTATGTATTTCTTAAATGTCATCATTGTACTTGATTCTTTTATTTCTTTTGTCAAGACTGTTCCATAAGTTAACTCTTTTCACAGCGATGCTTCGCTCCATAACCTTGGTTCTGAATCTGGGTTTTTTAAGTTTATGTAGGCTCCTTTTAAATTTTAGTGGATTGTTCTCATCTCAAACAGTCTTTGACAGGTAATACATTGCACTTTGGCTTTATACATGACTTTGAGGATACTTAAGTCAACAATATCATGCATTTTCAACACTTTAAGTTGAACAAATATTGGGTTGGATGGCTCCCTACTATGACTGTTAGTGATAATTCTCAAGGCCCTTTTTTGTAAAAATAAATAAAGGTTGTAGGTAAGTTTTACATGTTGACCCCCAAATTTCTACACAGTACATCAGATATAGTGTGATTATAGAGTTATACAAAGTTAATAATGCTGTACTATTTAGTGTGAACAGCAATGGCTTTGGAAATTTTGCCTTTTTTGTCAATTTATATGAAACCTCCAGTTTAGACCTTCATCAATCATAACTCCTAAAAATTTGGTTTCATTTACTCACCATGGAGACAAGCTGATGGCAGACCCTCCACCAGAAAAGTTACACAGTGCACCTTTAACCCTGTCTTAAGTTTCATCTTAAGATCCACTTTTATTCTCTTGCTGTGAGTTGTGTGGTCCTTTGCCTTTTATTTACTTTTAATTTATTTATTGCTTTTATCTATTTATCTATTTTTATTTATTGACTGTATTATTATTATTATTATTATTATTATTGTTGTTGTTGTTGGGTTTTTTTGTTTAGTTTTTTATCTATCGTTTCTATTAGTTCCTGAGTAAAATGTTTTACACTGCAATGAAGCACTTTGGAAACTGCCTTGTTTATAAAATGTGCTATACAAATAAAGTTGGATTGGAAAAATCTGGATCAAACCATTTTTTTCTTTTTTAACTAGCATACTAACCTCTTTGCCACTCTCCCCATGTACACATATTCTCATACATTCCACTCCATCAATGTGTGTGTGTGTGTGTCTGGATAAACAAAAAAATCCACCATAAAACTGAACAGGCAACTTTGAGTCGGTTGAAACGACAAAACAGCGTGGTACAGCAGTGAGGGCCAGACGGGAGGGCGAGCACCAGCGGATGAGAGAGACTGAACCCCACATGAGCAGAGAAGGGGGGCAGGGGAGGGGGCCGAGAGGAGGCCAGTATGAAAGTGGCCTGTCCTGTGTTACCGAGGGGAGGCGTGTGGAGAGTGACAGTGGTACCTCTTCGGTGTCTGTGATCAAACCCCATCTCCTCGTCACTTTGTTCCCTCACATAGAAGCCCCGTGGACTCTCCATGACTGAGTGACTGAGTGACTGGCGTGTGACTGCAGAGAGGAAGAAGAGCGCTACCAGGAAGAGGAAGAGACACACGCGCTCCCAATCACTCTACAGGCAAAAGGAAATAGACAACGTGAGGTGATTAAAATGGCAGCAGGTTAAAATGGTTCAAGGTTTCTCTCTAATCGTAATGGCATATGCATGTACACTAGGCCTGTACCAAGATATAGCATGAAATATCTAAATAACTTATCACTTTCCTCATCAGAAACATACATGGAGTTGTGTTTTGTTTCATTCACAAATGTTTAACACACAAACTCTTATCTCACACATAAACACTCTGTTCCACCTTGTGATGTCATGTGGTAATACAGGCAGTGTTCCATTGTGTTTTTAATCTCTATACACCTTCACTAGAATCATTTGGATGATTTCAGCCATTGACTTGTCAATCTCTACTGAACTAAAGGTAAAAGGTACCTGTTAACATGAAAAACTACTGCTTCATGACATCACAAGGTTAAACAGAGCATTTTGAGCTTTAAAAGTTACAGACCAGGGGTGTCAAAATCAAATTCACAGAGGACCAAAATTAAAAAACTGAGACTAAGTTGTGGGCCAAACTAAATATTTGTTGAAAAATTTCAACAAATATTCAACATGTTTTCTCTTCTTTCCAGATAAGTAATGTTAAACCTTTTCATATTAAAATAAATGTTTAATAATAGTTTTGCTTAAACATTAAATTCAGAACAAGCATAATATAAAATAATAACATAATTTAAAATCAATAATGTCTCTATAGCCTGTAGTCGGTGGGCCAGCTCTAATACATATTTGATATGATATTGTGGGTCAAATTTGGCCCCCGCCCCATGCCTTAGTTTGGCATGTCTGATATAGACAGACTAATAATATAGGATAACTTAAACATGTATGAATGAAGCAAAACACAACTCTGGGTATGTTTTTGATGAGGTGACAATATTATAACAGGACTTAAAGCTCACAAGACTTAATTTTGTAAATATAGAACCTTTAAGAATTAAATCTGACAAAGATGATCAAAATATAGGTTTTGGGATCTACCAAAAATTGTTTACACTTTTTATTTTTTAAGATTTCATTCATTATATTATAGTTGTGATTTAGTATGTCATTATTGATGGAGCATTGGTTTTGATACACTTTAAACAGCTACTGTTTGTGTGTGTGTGTGTGTGTGTGTGTGTGTGTGTGTGTGTGTGTGTGTGTGTGTGTGTGTGTGTGTGCAAAGCGTAGGCCTATACCTGATTTAATACCAGTCACCTGAGACACTGAACAACTGAGAGAGAAAATGAATGAAATAAAGCTGAGATATAACAATGATAAAGCCATAATTCAACACAGATATTACATATTACATGTTTTCCTCTGATGGTACAGCTTAGGTACAGTAGAGGGGCTGCCCTGTCCAGTGCTTAGATAGAATTCCTTATTGATCCAACCAAGAACCTGAAAGTGTCTCATTTCTTTACAGAGGGTTTTTTAAATGCAACCTCTTTTTACCTCTCTCTCCCTACATCCTTACACTACTCCTTTTAAAAGCAAAAAACAGTGACTTGACATCCGGATATTATTATGATCGCTGGATATTGACCGTGGCCAGGCAGCGGGCAGGGATGAGAAGACAAATCAAACATCAAAAGGGCCGGCTGTAAACCAACGGACTTTGCAGATATGAAAAGCAGAGCAGCGTTAGCTTTCATCTTGTAAGATAATAGTCCAGTCATCGGCGTTAAGAAGACGTGGCTCGAGAGTGCAAAGGGAGAAGCGCTTTGGCTAGGGAAGCTTTTAGGAGCTGTCACTCGAGGCAACGTGACGGCGACGCTAAAAATAATGCTGCTTATAAACTCAATGTCAGGAGCTTAGGGCGTGTTAGGTGTCTGCTTAAGAGACTGTGGCGATGCAAAAAAAAAAAAAAAAAAAAAAAATATTTGTGGAGGACGTGCATGCGCCAACATCCAAACGCTATCAATCTCAGTGTTGCATTTCACTGTCAGCTCTCGACAAATGCAGAGTGACACTGGCCGACCCAGCTTTTGTCTCCTTGTATCTAGATGGATGTTCTTGTTGTGTGTTGTTTCCCATTAATTAAGTGTGGGGGTGCTGGTGTCAGTCACTGTTCATTTGAAAGCGGTGATGCGCCCAGCTTCTTTGTCAGTCTTCCATTATTACACCACTCTGTTGTCACCAAAAAATCATGATTAATTTGTTGAATTTAACAATGTATAATTTGGCAAATGTATTTTTTTAATAGCTGTCAGCTTGACAGCTTGAGGTTGATTTGAAGAGAGGCTTGAGATGCCAACCGGGATTTGGGTTTATTCATGATTTGCTTGGTTGAAATGATTTTAGGGATTTCATTATTGAGAGAAGTCACTGACATATTTGTGGAAGCATGGTTTTAATTTTGTTTTTCAAATGTAAATTGTAAAACGGAAATTTGGCGGCCAATATACGATATCATTTCATCTGTGTATTTTACTTGATTAACTGTCTTCATTTATTATTAACAAAGTCTATAGTGCAGTGTGTATCAGAAGAAAATTAGGCATGTGCTCCCAGAGGGTTTATTATTGCTCTATGCACCAATGGACACAGTCCTGAGCTACTGAAGCATCTGCTCCAGTTATTTTAGATTAACACACTAATCATGGAAAAGACAGGATCCATTGTTATCACTGTCAAAGGACAGCTACACTGTAAACGCTTTTATATTTTATTTAAAGACCCTACGATGTTTTCTGATCTGTTATAATATTGTTTCCTCATCAAAAACATACCCAGAGTTTTGTTTCATTCACAGATGTTTAATACACAAATCCTGCTTTAGGCTGGATTCTTCTATCAAACAGAAAACACACTGTCCTTGTGATGGTATGCTATAATACAAGAAATACTCCACTGTGTTTTTAAACTCTATACACCTTGATACCATTATTTGGATTATTTCAGACCTGAAATTATCATTGCAATTTCTACTGAACTAAAGGTACCATGTAACATGACTAAAAGTTCACAAGAATCAATATAGGACCTTAAAGCATTTGAGATCAACAATGGGATTTGGTGTATTCATTAAAATTTAATACAAGAAATGTCATAAATAGATTACAGTATTAATTTTAAAAGTAGAAATATTTCAAAGTTTAAAATCAGAGGCACTATGAAGCATTAGACTAACCCTCTGTGTTGCAAATGGAAAAAGTGTATATTTTTGTTATTAAGAATTTAGCAATAAATGAAATTGTAATAGTCTTATTTAAATAATTTTAAATAGCCCTTACACAAGCACATGGAAAGCATTAACAAAAAAGAAGAAGTAGGAGAAAAAAAAAGAAGTTTATAACCTTAGCTACACTTGAAGTCACCACTTATAGAAAAGCTGTGCTAAAATGCAAGGGCACTTTATTCTCCGTCAGTAAAAGCTGCGCTCCTCTTCAGTGTGGACTCCAATCACCTTGTGTTTTGACCTTTGCTGCTTCACAAGTCTTTATATTGGGGACCTCTTTGCAGCTTGAAAATACATTAGAAGAAGAGGCATTCACTGACCTGTGCAGGGAGATCAATGAAAACCTCTATCAAAAGCCTGACTGACTGTATACATCTGTAGCGCCACAATATATATGCAAGCAAGTCCCATTTGTGCTTTAGTTTGCCCTTGGTGCTATGTGCAAGAACTCAACCCTTAAAATGTTTCGATACGGCCCATTTACAACAAACGAGGAACCGATTCACATTTTGGGGACAGTCTCCAAGCCCCATTATTTGCAGCCACTTTCAAATCAGAATCAATTTCCCACAATCCCCCGTTGTTCTTCTCTTGGGGCGAAATATTTTCTCTTCTGATGAAAGGTTTTCTTTGCTGAGTGCGCCCCAAGAGTCGGAGAGAGGGTGTGTGTTAGTGTCACCGGAAAACACGCGCTGAATCCAAGATCGAATCCTGGACGTCTGGAATGACCTAAGCTGCCCTAGGTCTGCTGAGTTTGTTTAGCAGAGAGAGAGAGAGAGAGACAGATAGAGACAGAGATACAGAGAATGACAGGGAGATGAGAGAGAGAGAGAGACAAAGAGAAAGAGAGACAGAGACAGAGAGAGAGAGACAAACAGAGACTGAGACAGACAGAGACAGAGAGACAGAGAGAGAGACAGAGAGAGGGAGAGATAGAGAGAGATGGAGAGAAAGAGGGAGCGAGGGGAGGAGAAAGTGAGGGAGAAAGAAAGACAGAGAGAAAGAGAAAGCCAGAGAGAGACACAGAGACATAAAGACACAGAGAGACACCGAGAAAGACAGAGAGAGAGAGAGAGAGAGACAGACAGACAGACAGAGAGACATAGAAAGACAGAGAGAGAGAGACAGATATAGAGACAGTGACAGAGAGACAGCGAGAGACACAGATAGAGACAGAGAGAGAGAGACACAGACAGACAGAGAGAGAGAGAGAGAGAGGAAAGGAGAGAGAGAAACAGAAGGAGACAGAGAGAGGGAGAGCGAGAGAGAGACACACAGAGAGATAGAGAGGGAGAGAGAAAGAGACAGAGAAAGATAAGGACGAGAGGGAGAGAGGGAAAGAAGGACAGGGAAAAAGAGGAGGAGAGACAGAGAAAGAAAGAAAGAAAGAGAGAGAGAGAGGAGAGCGGCATCATAGTAAAGGCAGATACCATCGCTAACTAAAAACACACAGGCAGAGGCCCCGTGCACTTTGTGTGGTGCTTGTCATGTCTCCACTCTGTTTGTTCTTCTCTCCAAGCCTGATCAGGAGGGATGAAATCTTCCTCTGGTCAACGCCGAGGACACGGTTGAGGACTGAGAGGGGAAAGCGAGAGGAAGAGGGGCGGTTAGATTAATACAGATACACATAGGGGGAGAAAGAGAGGGGGAGAGAGAGAGGGAGAGAGATTAGGATGAAACGTTCCATTGACCGGTCAATGGTGAGAACACGGTTGTGGGCTGAGAGGAGGAAAGAGAGAGCAAGGCAAGGAGGAGAGGGAGAGGAGAAGATGGTGAGCTAGAGCGACGAACAGGGAGTAAGAGAGAGAGAGAGGGAGAGAGAGAGATGGGGGAAGAGAGAGGAGGAGATAGAAAATTAGGATGAAATCTTCCTCTGGTCAATGGCAAGGGCACAGTTGTGGACTGAGAGGAGGAAAGAGAGGGAGGGGGGCAGAAGGAGCGGGAGAAGGAGAGAGAGGAAGAGAGATGGAGAGAGACACAGAGAGCCAGAGAGATGGAGAGAAAGAGGGAGGGGGGTGGGGGAAGTGAGGGAGAGAGAAAGACAGAGAGAAAGAGAAAGACACAGACAAAGACAGAAAAAGAGACAGAGATAGACAGAGACAGAGTGTGGCACAGAGAGAGAGAGAGAAAGAGACACACAGAGAGAGAGAGAGAGAAACAGACAGAGAGAGGGAGAGATAGAGAGAGAGAGACACAGAGAGAGAGACAGAGAGATGGAGAGAAAGAGGGAGGGGGGGGAGAAAGAGAAAGCCAGAGAGAGCGACAAGGAAAGGATGAAATCTTCCTCTGGTCGATGTCGAGGACACTGTTGTGGACAGAGGGCTAGAGAGAGAGGGAGAGAGAGGAGAAGACAGGATAGGAAGCAAAAAGAGGGGGAGATAGAGAGCAAGAGAGACGGACAGGGAGAGAGAGGATAAAATCTTCCTCTGGTCAATGGTGAGAACACTGGTGTGGACCGAAATGGGGGAAAGGGGAGGGGGCATAGACAGAGAGACGAGAGAGAAGAGTGAGATGAGAGAGAAGGACTTGGAGGAGAGGGAGATAGAGGAGAGATGGGGGCGCACTGTTTTGTCAGTACACCATGGAGACGGCACTTAAGAGGCGGTGGGTAATGGCTGAATGTGGTCCCTGTTAAAAAGCGTGGTCCCTTGATGCTCAGCTTAGTGTCACATGAAGAGGGAGGTGTGACTGATGCACCACAAACACTACAGGTGCTCCAACTGGATGGCTGCCCTTAGTCTTTGTGCAATGTACTAATAAGAAGAGTGCAACTTGAGATGAAAATACAAGCTATAATAGGAAATACTTGGAAGGAAGAAGTCTCTTAAGTCTTGGTTTGATATGAAAATCCTGTTTGAACAAATACTCCACCTATTTGTCAAATTATGGACAGATTTTTAAGCCTGTCATGATAATTACTATATCAACTTCAATATATAAACTGGAACAATATTTTTTTTTGCTCAGTATTTATCATCTGTACATTGTCTTTGCATTTATGAGGTGATTTTTGTTATTTTAGTTATAATACAATACAATTTGGGCTGTAGAGAGTTGAATAAGTCATTTCCATGGATAATTGTTGGTTCATTCTGTTAGTTATTTGTTGCAATTCATTAATTTAAATGACACTTTCTATTTAAAAATAGCTTTCTGGGATTTTCCTGCTTTATTGTTACTGTGTCAGTGGCATAAAGTAGTTTCAATACTAGAAAAGCACTCAGAGAGCGCAGACCTCCACCAAGGACTACCCCCATTTTTTATATAAATTGCGATAAAATCTTCTGGATCAGATCCGGATCAGCCTTTGGAATATGAAAGAGGATCCCATTGTCCATCCCTGAGTCAAATTTCATGGGGTTTGGTCAATAATTAACCGAGATGTTGAGAAACAAAATTTTTGTTAACTAAAATTTCAAAGTGATCCAGAATCCAGGATTTCTTCTGTATCACCCCCAAAATAAAATCAGTTCTTCCTTTTCACATTTCCAACTAATCCTGAAAATTTCATCAAAATTGGTCCATAACTTTTTGAGTTATGTTGCTAACAGACAAACAAACAGACAAACGCCGGCAAAAACATAACCTCCTTGGCGGAGGTAATTATCGTTTATCGTTATGTGTGTAGAATCCCTCAGTCGTCCAGGTAGAATCTTCAGTTCTGAAGATGTAGCTTGGATGAGCTGTGGAACCTTTTCAACCTAAATAAACATTTGTCCAGTTGACAAATTGAATTTCTCCTTTGCCGTTTATTGTTATATTTCTCTGTAGCAGTATATTGTGCTTTAAAAATTGTGACGGGCCTAGACTTTTTACAAGAAATTGTAAATTATCGTGTGTGTGTGTGTTTTTTTAAACATTAACAATGGAAGAACAATGTTTACCATTGTAGCAATAAGCCTTTTAACTACATATGCTAGGCCTTGAATCCAGAAATACATTTGTTATAATGCAACAGTGTAACCGAAATTACAGTTTATTCCACAATGGATCTTTTTAATATAGACCTAACAATATACAATTTCCCACCCAACCATGATATTAAAGCAAATACATCCGCTCCATGAAAAGATAAACATCTAAAACCGCCTGTGTCAATGAGCCTTAATTCAGCTTTGAACAGGGGATAGTTCTTGTTTTCTTAAGCCTCTGGTGCTATAATGGACAGTGATCTGATTATTCTGAAATGCCTGATGTAAAACCTGATCTCTGTGTGATAAAGGACACAACAGACCCTCCTCCTGTTTGCTTAGGGGCTCATGTTATCTTCTGGACTGAGCAGACACAGAGGACAGGATTGGCCTATTATTCTGCAGTGACTGTGGGCCTTCATAACTCAATAAGAACACGAGTGTTGGTGATTTATGTGGTGGACCAGAGGAGCGTGTGCGTAAATCTGCACCAGCTCACCTATCGCTTTCATTTATTCATGCAAGCTATTATTTATACCGCCACCGTCTGGCCCTGTGTGATCAATATACTTAATTCCAATTACATCTCAAGCACTCGCCACTCTGTGCGCTGGAACAACTCGCATTTGCGTCGAAAATGTTAATGAGCGGGTCGTTGAGGATCAGGAGGGAGAGAGAGACAGAGAGACAGGTGTGGAGACAAAGAGTGATTCGGCCCGGGGAGGAGGAGCTTATGTTTGGAGATGGGGGTGACCTTCTGATACTAATAAACAAGCTGTGTTTCTTTTACAGACCTTACAGTAAACTAGAAGTCAAAACAAACTAATGATGTGTAAATCTATCAATGGAGGGAGCTTTTTATAACAAATTCAACACAGAAAACTGCAACTGCGTAACCATCCAAGCAAGTATAGTGCAGGTGTTGACTGCTCTGAAAAAGTGAAACTGCTTAAAAATTATGTTTGAGTTCTAGTGTCTGCCAAAAAGCAAGAAATTTATAATGATTTTTCAGTTTTTGTTTGTATTTGTGTTTATTAAAGATGCACTATGTAACTTTTCTGGTGGGGGGTCTGGTACCTGCTAATGTGGATGTCATTGCTGCACTTGTACAATAATGCAAAACAATCCCAGTAAACCATTTTAAATAGACAGTATCATTAAAAGGTCTGAGTTGTAAAAAATAAATAACCTCTGTGGCTGTTTGAACCCTCTACAGCTCTACTCTTTTCATATTATAAGAAGAAAAAAAAAAATCTCCCTACTTTTACAAATCAGTTGTACACACAATAAATTTGGACCCCAAAATATTTTGTTCCAGCTTTCATATACTGATCTATAAGTCGATATAGTAATTATCACGACAGACCCACGCACCATCTTGAACAACAAAAAAATAACAATCACTAAAGTTTGGTTTATAGTTCTGTGTCAAATCTACGCAGATGTGCCGCACTGCTCCCCGACGCACAATCAGAAAACCAGTCAGAGACCTTGTGGTGTTTGTACGAACTGAATTTCCACCCAATGCAAAGACTGCGATTGGTTGATCTGAGGACAACGTCTTTCTATGCCAAACATTAGCTTTTCTGAGCTGTTTTTAATGTCCGCATATGAGCCTAATGTGATTGTTTTTCTCACAGTAAATTAATAAAAAATAATGAATGCAAATTAAATGGTTTGGATTCCCATGATGCACCTGGGCCCCGATTAGCTCCGCAGAAGCTCATATGGTTCGGGTCTGCGCCAAGACGTCAGCTCTCAGCTAAGCGGCGCCTGACGCAGGACTATAAACCATTCATCAGTTAGTTGCCTATAACAAGCCCAGATGCACTGACCATATTGGAAGAATGACCACACACACCACACATAGGCGGGTCCACTCTATATTAGAAGCTCGGGGGCACACACTACACTAAACAAAGGGAACCACGGCCGCTGTACAGGGATGATGTTGACCTTAAATTCATGTGAGAGCTGACATAATCTTCTGTGTTCACCTGGAGGTCCGAGAGAATGTGAGCCAAAGCCTAAGACCAGACCAATAGAGAAGAGATCAGCCTGGCCAAACAAACAGCTTTTATCTGCACACACTCCCCACAGCGGACTATCTGCTCCCATCTCGTGTTGACTCTGGTGCTCAGTGGATTTCAAACAGGGATCAGACGCAGCTCAAGTCAAAATCTGCTGTTTATAATGCTCGCTATGCTCCGGCTGGACTCTATGGGACTGCGGTCAGATAAGGTTCGGTCAGGGTCCTGCTCCCACCACTCGACCCTCTGCTAAAATACACAAACAACAGTGTCTGCTATGGGACTGTTACGTAACGGAGGGCAGGGGGACGAGATAGTATTTAGCGGCTATGTTAACAGGAGCAGCAGGAGAAGAGTTAAATGTGATTCTTTTCATTAGTGTCCTAAAAGTGGGTCAAGTACAATAGAGATATTCAAGTGTAGTCAAGTGCAGACAGATGTAATGTTGTTGCTTATCTAGAGTAATCTGTATTCCAATAATGACAAGCTTGAAATTATAAAGCAATTAATGGGCTTCAGGTTCCTGTTTATAGGTGATTTTTTTAACATTCAAAATATGTAAACACAACATTTTTATTATTTTATTTTACATTATTAATTGCTATGGCAAGTGTGGTTAAAGACTACTTGTAACAGTAAAGCAAGTATGGCAATTGTTGTATTATAGAGGGTTATTTTATGTAACAGATAAAACATTCAAAAACGCCGTACTTTGGAATAGCAATACTTTAAAGGAACTGTATGTACGATTTTGAAATCTCAAACTTGACCTATGTGTACTCAGATATGATGTTAACAGCTTCAAAACAAATACAGATTTATTCTTACTTACAAAAAACATTGGATATGCTGACCACTCTGCTCAACTCCACACTGATATTTTGGTTCTCAAGCAGAAATGTAGTTGGAGTGCTACTGCAACCTCTGCAGTTCTTTGAGTGAATTCTGGAGCTTCCACATGAGGCATGTATGTGTCCTCTATCTGTTGGCTTAAGCATTGGCATGATGTTCAGTTGTGATTGTACCTTTTTTAAAACTGTAAAAGCGCAGGCTACATTCAGTTCCTTAAACTTTGTCAGTTAGGTTGTTATGGTCTGTCTGTAAATCAATGGTTGTCCCCCTTACCACAAGTGAACGGAGATGGCATTGATGAGTGTTTACCCACACGAGAATATTCATACTAATAATTATGTGTTTGTGTGCAAGCATCTCAGGCTCTGTGCTGTGTTTACTGTGGAGATGAGGTCTATAATCCAGCAGGCCGCCATATGATCACGGAAACACAGGCCCAGTAATCCTGAGAGGAATAAGGAGAGGGACGTCAAAACAAAATGCAAGAGAGATGTCAAATGTCTTTACCACAACCTACAACTTATTCCCCAACATGTTTGTTTAACAAATGTCATCAACTATTTTAATATTAGTTTGCCTCAAAACCATGAATTAAACTTCTTTATCTCCATGGAGACAAGCAGGTAATGCCAGCAGGTCAAGTTACAGATCAGATTGGTTGAGATGTGAGTCCACTAACAGTAGGGGTGTATGTTTTCAAGGTATTTCTTTACAGTAAATGTAAATAAAATAAAAAAGCAAGTTGGATAAGTTTAATACCACATTGTGGAACATTCCAGACGAAGCAATAACATCTGCACAAACAGAAGCAGGTGGCAGAGACCTCCAAAAGGAAAATTTACAAGCATTTTTATGTTAATCATGGCAATTGTTTTCAGGGATAGATCTGAATTCAGTATAGTTTAACCGTTTCTGTATAGTGGTAAAAAATTGACTTTTAGAGAGGAAAATATGCACTGGGATGTATTGACATTATATTTCATGTATAATCACAAGCATAATGAACATCAGCGTGTTTTAGATTTGCATGAATCTGAATTAGCATTTGTTGCCACACTCCTGTGCATTGTTTAACCATAGCCTATAGCGATCCTACAGAAAGACCTTTTAAATGTCTCATTGTGTCTTTCTCTGCAACTCACCAGCAGTTGCTCCGAGCAAACTAAACATTTCCCAGCGGGTGAGCTTCACATGCCCCGACATCAACTTTTGTCAAACAAGATTTGTCTAATACTTGTTAAACTAATTGGCCTTCCTGCGAAACTCAAAGCAGATCATGTCATGCATCCCATAATAAGCGTACCCCAGCGGAGGCCCCTGTCAATAGCCAAAGCGTGAGTGCATTGGAGGGAAAATGGCGTCAGGAAGGCATCATAGTTGTTGTTTAATTTGATGATGTCTCAGAAGACAACGGTGTGGGCGTAAAGCTGGCTCACTTCTATCTGCCTTCTTTCTGTTGGCGAATGTGTTTTTAACCACTAGATCATTGTAGCAATACACTGGTGGCATTACCCTGCCTGCAGCATCGATCCACACAGCTTCATTTACAACGCTATGGATTTGTGCATCTGAGGGGCGGCACAGACGGGGAGAGGCCCTGCAAGGAATTTTGAAAGGAGATATCAATAAAAAGGCTATAACAAATGTGTAAAACGTGACAAAACGTGTGCACTTTGACTTTAAGATACATAAAAGCTCCAGACAATCTACTGTATTCTTATGACAGCTTTCTCTCAAATTGTCTGCATGTTTATTTGCATAATTATCTATTAGTCCACTGGCATCCAGACTTTGAGACATGCTTATTGCCATACTAACCAAGCATACACGGATACAATACTGGTGTCAAATATTAGTGCAGATATTGAACATTTTTATGTATAGGATATCAGTTCATTCGATATGCCATTTTGGTCTATAAATTAGTGTAATAAGACAATTCACTGGCCAAAACACCTCATAATACAGAATTTGTGTATTTTTTGCTTGTTTGTTTGTTTGTTTTTTCAAATCTGTCATGTAGTTGCTTTAAAGGTGCATTGTGTAACTTTTCTGGTGGAGTGTCTGTGTTTTTCTAGGTAAACCTCTGTATAAAGCATAATAAATGTAATGTCATACTGTGGAACATTCCAAGCAGAGCAATGACATATCCATAGAAACAAACAGGTGACAGATCTTCCACCAGAAAAGTTACACAATGCACCTTTAAATGATGAATAACAGTTGCAAAACGCATTTAGATCATCTTGTATTATACACCATTTGTGTTGAAAGGAAATCATGTTTTCAGTCTTGGTTGATATCGGTATCGGAAGAGAAAGAGCTGTATCGGTGCACCCTAATACTACCAAGAGATAGATGACTGACATATTTTCAGAATACATATTCAAATCACTTGGACATGATTTGCTGTGGTCTAAGAGGAAAACCAGAAAATAACAAGATGCACGATTCTGTAACAATAGATACAAAAGGTTAATTTTGCAGCACTGCTTTGCTTTGTCAAACCACAGCCTTGTTACAGTTTGATGGACCATTTCATTATTGTTCTTTTGCCCATTCATCAAAATCAATGGTCTATTTGAAGGCATATAAAACAAACATGCCCTGTGTAATGGAAAATCTAACATAGCCAAGTTTGTCGCAAAAATATCCATACTTATAGGTAGGGTTGGCCAATTAATTTATGTAATCAAGATCAAGATTCAAGCATTTGTAATTGTCAATGGTATGCTTTGATGTTTTTAATCAAGAGGTACAGCCAGTCCTCTGTTTGTAAAAGTATGTGGTTTGGAGCAGAGTTCAGACTTTGGATGAAGAAATTTGACTATATTGTGTGTGCGTGTTAAATGTTGCTAATTCATTAAAAATCTGTTGTTTATGTTCATGAAATTAATAATGAAAGCAGTTTTTAATTTTATTGTTGAAAAGAAAAAGAAAAACAAATTGAAAATTGAGATTGATCAAGATGACAAACAGCAGGACTAAATGTTTCTACGAGCCAACAGTGGCACATGTAACCACAGGTGAGGCTTAAAGGTGCACTGTGTAACATTTCTGGTGGAGGGTCTGTCATATGCTTGTTTCTATGGACATGTCATTGCTCTGCCTGGAATGTTTCATTGTTTATAGCTCAAAAATGAAGGTTAAACACCACATTCTTAAATACAATATTGAGAAACAATCCAGACAAAGCAATAACATCACCATAGAGAAAAGCATTTGATGGACCCTCCACCATAAAAGTTACACAATGCACCTTTAACTCTCAAATCTGTGCGCGTTTGAAGCAATCTGAAGATCACAGACTCTGCTGCACGACACATATTCCTCATTCATGACATGGCTGTGGTAATGACATCACATCAATAAGTAATGGCCATTTACAAATGCACAAAGCGCATATTGATGTAATTTGAGTCCATCCATATGAAGTGGGTCTAGTCAATGTATCCAAGGGGATTTATAATTCATTAATTCTCAGTAGCTCTGATGATTCAGGGTTAGTATGGAGGATGTTGCAAGAGATGGAGATACGGAAAGAGCGAGAGTGAACGAGAGAGAGGACAGAGGAGTGGGAGGGGGTGAAAAAGAGGAGTCAAAGGTCAATCCACTGAGGCATAATATAACATGCACAAATGAATGAGCTCTCAGTTCTCTCTCTGCTGGCTCTTCCAAGCTCCCAGGGATTTCTTTAATCAGGGGGATCAGGGCGACTTAGAAATGTCCACTACTTTACACAGGCGCGCAGTGTGGGCTCCCAACACATAAGCCTGTCTCTGCTCCACTGGCATGGCTGTAAATGTAGCTTCCAATTAAACAACACAGCAAAGTTACACATAAAAAGTTAGCTGGGTATTAAGATAAATCTGAATCTAAGATGCTGCTTAAAAACAAACTGCTTTAAAGATGCACCTTGTAACTTTTCCTTTTATTTTCTAATTCTGAAATTATATTAAAACAAAAATAACCTCCCACAACCTCTTACACTCTTCACCTGTAAGAGGCGCTCCCAAAAGATACGTTACACAACTTGAAGTGTGGCTGATAGATATATTGATAATGGATTTCGACTGATAAAATATGAGTACCCTTTCCATTAAAGACTTCAAAACAATAATATCATGTGTCTTCTGTTCAGACCGTCACGATATAAACGTAGCCCCAGACTAATTTTGTATTTTATGTGTGCTGAATGTTGTTTGTGATGTTTGTTTTTAATGGGACTGGCCTCATACATAAAACAAATTTCCGTTTTACAGACAGACCATAACGTTAATGCATCTTACATTATCTTAAATGTAAGCAAAGATGGCATCCATAATAGGTGATCAAAACCTCTGAATTGAATTTGATAAGAGACTATGGACATTGTGACTGGAGAAATGAATAGTAAAAGGTATATTGTGTATGTTTCCACTGGCAATTAGAGAGGCTTTTTATTAGCATTATTATTGTTTTTGTTTTTTTTTCTTTTAACTTTAATTTATTAAAATCAGCAGCACAAATAAACATTCAGAACAATTCTTGACAAAGAGTTATTATATTAGTTATTATTCAGGTACGTAATCACCAGAGTCCATCGTTCTAAGATTAAGTCCATTTTCATCTGAAGTTTGGCTGTCAGCTGTTCTATGATACAGACGTGTTTAAGTTTCTGTGTCCATTCTGTCCTTGTTGGAGGGGAGGGTTTCTCTAGTGAACAGTTATTATTTTTTGTGCAATCATCAAAAGATTACGAAGAACACACTGTTGATTTTTACACATACATTATCTGATAATGCTCCTCACACATATATCAGCGGATCCATAGGGAGTTCACAAGACAGTATCTTTTCTATTTCTATTTTAATGTCCTGCCAACAGTTACTAAGAACTGGGCAATCTCAGAAGATATGCAAGTGATCCACCACCATGCCACAATTTCTCCAACATAATGGAGACATGGTTTTGTAGAAACTTGAAATGATTAAAGGGGTTCTAATATATCTCCTGTTTGTCTTCCAATCAAATTCCTTGCATACATTACTGCTGACACCTTTGTGGCTGATCACACACATCTCCCTCCATGTCTTATCCTCAATAATTACATTTAACTCCAATTCCCATTTATCTCCTTCAGCATGACTTTGAATGTAGTGCCTTATTTGTAAAGAATGAAAATTATCTGTTTCATATTTGAGAAAAGGATTTTAAGTTATCACCCTCAAAAATTTATATTATTGTTTTGACTTAAATTTAGGAACTCATGAATCAAAAATGACAACCGGTGTACATTTACTGTAGATGATGCAATCGGAACAGGAAGCGTACCTTCAATATCCTCTTTTTGACTGAAGGATCTTGTTGGGACAGACTGAGAGGACATAGACATAGATACCCCAAGTGGTCTTAACAGTCTGAGCCAATACACACTGACACACTCGCTGAAGTAAGCTATGCACAACCTACTAGGAGGAGAAAATAAAACTGCCTTGTGGGTAGAGTACACAAAACAACTGAGCTGCTTGGTTGGCTGTTGACGCATATGACATCCGGATACGGCCTCAAAAAACCCAAACTGACACAGCCATCCATAAATGCATCCACTCACTAAAACCTGTGCATTGAAATGGACACGCGCAGGTCCTGGCCGTGTCCGCCATGATGCAACAGCAGGTGCAGAAGTGCAAGAAAAGGGGTAAGTGCTGAACTATTTCAAATCCACTTATGGTAGAAATCCACTGAGAGCTTTATTTATACTGTTTACTCTCCCTTGCAGGACATAAGCTGTGAGCAGGTGAGGATTTACTTAAGGATACATATGTTCTTTTCTTGTCTTTCTTTGGTTTGGTTTTGACCAAGTCTATGTGAAGCTTAAAGATGCACTGCGTAATTTTTCAGGTAAGGGGTCCCCTACATGCTTGACTTCATGGAAAATGCATTGTTAAGCCTGGAATGTTATGGCTATTAATGGAACTGTGAGCTGGTTTTAAGGGGTTTTTGCTCTATTAAAAAAAAATAGTAAAATATAAAAAAAAAAAAAAAAGAGTGAGAATCCTATGAACCTCAGCTCTGTTCTTAAATGTAGTCCTTTTAAAATCATTTATGCCATTTCTAATTTAGTGCGAATGTGTAAATGTTTTGTGTGCAGCAGTTTCACTTTGGCCCAGGTCAACCTTGACAAAGGAATTTCAATTTTAATAGGTCAAATAAAGCTTTATAAATTAAAGAATAAACTATCATTAAAGAATAAACTATCACTTGCTCAGAAATATGCTAAACATTTTTTTTATTTATTTATTTTTTCTGTGAGCTGATTCATCTCCCATATGCTGCCCTGTAACAGAGCCAGCTTTATGGTTTACTGTGTAACATTCCAGGCAAAATAACAACATTTCTATGGAGACAAAATGGTCACATTTTTATATAGCGCTTTTCCACTTTCAAGGCACTCAAATCATACACCAGGGTTTGATGTTTATGTCGAGAGTGAGATTCGAACTGCCAACTTTTGAATCAGAGAGCAAACAACTCTACTGAGCTACTGTCGCCAAACAGGTTGCGGACCGGAGTTACATTACAGTCCACCTTTAATAATCATATCTAGAAATAAGAAGCAGATAAGCATTCGTGTCAGGGCCAGCATCATCATTACTGAGATAGAAAGAGAGAGTATATAGCAGGAAAATGCATCTGAAGTACAGATGTAATGTATATATGTATATTCTGTCCGTTATTCTTCAAAGCATCAAACATGTATTGTAACCCATTTTGCTTTAAAGTATTCACTCTAAAGAAAGCGGGCACTGTGGCAAAATGGCTTCCCTTGCCTCTATCTCTTGTACAGCTCCCTGTACGTTGATTTTGCATTATGTCTGCGAAGTCCACAGATCGAAGGACAAAACCAGGGTGGAGCCCGAGTGATAAGGGGAGATATTCCGCTCCACACGCCGATGCCCGAGCAGAAGAAAATACCAGCCTTATTTGATATTTAATTGGGATCGATCCTGCAGAGCCACTGAAAATTTTAACAGTGGGCTGAATCCATATGTACAGCCATGGACAATGTGTACAAAACACAAAGAGAAGAACAGAAATAATAACACCAGATCGCGCAAGAGTTAGGGAGACATGAAAATGAGAAAAATGAAAGAAAGAATGATACAGAGGGCACATGCGGAGAGAGAGCCGGTAGCTTGGAGGAAGAAACACACCAGACAAGTTTAATATTTCTACAACAATGATTTATTTATCTACCTTATGGCAACACCACCCGCCTGGTCCAAACAAACCATAAAATGACCTGAAAAAGGGAAACGCAGAGCACATGAGGTCTTTAGTTTGGGCTAAAGTCAGCTTTGAAAAATAAATGTGAGAAAACCAGGCAAGTCAGGAAGCTGGTTAGGAGGGAATGAGGAGTCTCCAGCAGAGATAGTAATGGTGCATAGGGCAAGCTAAATACAGATTCTAGCATTAGCTTTCATGATGTCTTTTGCCTGTGGACAGACTTGAGTTATAACCTGGGCTGGGAATCACAGGGTCCCTCACAATTATATACGATACACAGCTCACAATATCACGATATGGCGACACATGTGATAATCGATGTATTGCATATGATATATTGCTGTTTTTTACGAACTAAATACATTTTATCAACAACATTTCTTTGTTAAACCACTACCTGTGCAAAGTTAATATGAAATACATCTTTTTTAATCATCAAAACAGTAAATATGCCAAGTGTATTGCATAAAGTTTCCTTCCACTAAATAACCAACAAAATTATAGTAAGGCAACAAAAAAACAACAACAAAAACTGCTAAAAGATACCAAAAATACTCGATACAGCAGCTCACGATATTGAGACTGTATCACCAAATTTAGTATCATGATCAGTTGTTTTTTTTTTAATTGCACATCCCTAGTTATAAGTTCAATGCATTCTCAGAAAATATTAGCAGAATAAATGGTACTGCAATCAAATGTTACTTTTTTATATTTGTGGGCTATTTTGGTAAGATTGTCATATTGTGAGTCAGTGCTTTTTGGTTTAATGCAGCTCAATACACACTCCTTGTATTGGTCAGTGTGTCTGTAAGGCTCTGAGTGAGTGACAGCTGGTTTGAACCAATCACAGTGAAGTAGCTCTCAGAAGCAGCTTATGATTTATATTCTCTCTTAATGACATATCAGTGTTTCCAGCAGTGCTTTATAGTTAGGGCGGCTGCCTTGACAACAATTGCCCCCGGCCTTAACTAGGTCCCTCCAAACCACGTGAATCCTCGCATAACTACGGCCGCGGCATGGAATCTCTGCTTCCCCAACAATTTTCTGTGTACACTGCATATAAAAAAAGATACAAATTACATGAATGGTGAAATAATATTTATTTTTGGCATATGACCTACCCCTACTTATATTGGCAAAACCCTCTTACGGGCTTATATTTAACAAAAGTCGAGCTGTCAGACACTAGATTCAATATACAAAATTACAAAAACAATTTTTTTCTCTGCCACATCTTCAAGGATTCACAGTGTACCAGTTTATACAAATAATAAAACAATAAAACATTTTGCCGTGTGTTTATCACTGCTTTAGAACATTTCAGGAAAACAGCCATTTGACAAAAGTATGAACTGTTACCAATACAGTCTCTAACGTCGCTGTATACATAACCTCATATGGCATTCAGAAATAGCTTTTGCTTTTTCATTGTAGCACTGCCCATCTTCTACGGTTTCATCTTCGCAAAGTTATTGTTTGATTCGCCTCCAAACAACAGTTAGACTCGACTATTTTCGCAAATTTTCCAATGAAAGCACAATGAAACCACAGTAAATAAAGTAGTGTGTTAGTCTGATGGGGATGTTCCAGCGCTCAGTGCATATGTGGGCCGTAAAACTGGCCATTTTGTGCCCGCAAGTCTGTGCCTGGAAACAGCAGTAATGAGCCTAGATAAAAGCAGAATATGAAAGTGGTAGAGGGTGCATTACCATGAGAAGAAACAAAAACGCGCCCAGTGTTGTGTTCAATCCAACCACTATCTTTGTTTCAGTGCTCGCATGTAGCTGCCGCACATACCAGCACAAAACACGGACACACAAATAAACCACAAAAAGCCAATGCCTAAAGACAAAAGCTGTGCGGCGGAACAAAAGACAACCCAAAAAAGCCATCAAGACACCGCAGCAGGCCGCCTTTGTGATTAATGAAAACAAATATTGGGAGAGAGTGGGGCAGCGGCACACGGAAACAGCACAAACAATGGAGCAGACAGCGTAATGCATTCAGGGTTCAGTGATGGCCCTCCAGAGCAGAGTGAGAATAATAGCAGGCAAAGAGGAAGTGGAGAGCGGGGATCGAGGAGGAGGAGAAGGAGGAAGCAGGGCGCTAATGCAGGACTCACAACAGCCCCCCTCCCGAAATTCAACAAAACAATCAAGGACCATCACTAGGCAGGAAATGCATAGAAAGAGCACTCTGTATATGTGCTTTGAACATGGCAACAGAGTATGCAGTGTGGTTAGGGCTGGGTAAAAGAACAAAAGCATGATCACATTTTTGGTCGTACTGTTCAATCATCATCGATTTTTTTGTTTAATTAAACACACGGTAATTGAACATAAAGAAGACAGACATTTAATCAGTGCTATTTAAAACAAACAAGTCTAATTTCTTCCTTCAAAGTCTGAACTCTGCTCCAAACATATTTTAACTAAAATAGGATTGGCTTTAGACCCAGCACAAGCATATCATTGGAAACTGAATCTTAATCTTAATCTTACTAACTGCACAGCCCTAACTAGTACCTAAACCTTTAAAGGTATGTAAAATATGTACGTATGTAAATGTGACACTTGCGAAATTTAAGCCAAGTTAAAATGTTGTTACCTTCTCATAAACATACCTGGAGTTCTGTTTTATTTCATGCACACATGTTTGAGTAACCGTTTATAATCTGTCTGTCTACATCTCCAAAGCTCAAAATGCTCTGTTCTACTTTGTGATGTCATGAAGCGGTAGTTTTCAAGATAACAACTACCTTTTACCTTTTGTTACCTTTTGTTCAGTTGAAATTGACAATTCCCCAAGAGAATGAATGTGAAACTAAAGAGTCAGTCAACTGCACACAAAAGGTATAGGTATGCTGGTCGAGGCTGCATAAGAATTAAGTCAACATCAGTAGCCATCGTCAGTGGGGATGACCCTGCATCTGGCCTTCAGCCCGCATCTCCACGGGCATGTATTGGAAGTTGCTAGGGGAAACGGATGTAAAAAGGACCCAAACAATCAAATAAGGTATCATGGGGCCATTCACCTTGTCCATGGGTTTCCACACCAAAGGCTTTGTATGTGGTAATCTGAACTTTTTGTGAGGTCTAAAACAAAAGGACAGCTCCATTTATGAGTAAAGCGGCACATGTGGCTTGCACTCTCACTTCAGAGCAAGAAGGTTCTGGATCTTTCTCTTTGGAGTTTGCATGTTTTCCAGTTACAGTTTCCTCCTGCATTCGTCCAGGAGTGATTCAGTGGACAGTAACTTTCATTGGTGGTCATCTGGACTTTGTTTTGCGATCAAAACATTTCAGCTCCCATCGAGAAGCCATTTTCAATTGAAGGAACTGGCTTGAAGCACTAAGGATTTATCCTAGTCCAAATCCAACCTCAAAAGGAAGAGTTTTAGAGTGAAACCTGATCTTGTTTACAGCTAACATCATCATTGGTCTTTATGCCCCTATTGTCTCACCTAACATTAAAACCGTCTCTGTTTTTCATCAGTGTCTGGGTGAGTTTCCTCTGGGCACTCTGGTTTCCCACATCAACCCAAAACACGCACCATAAATCCTGCAGTAGTCCTAACCAAGTCTAGCTTAAGATCTGCAGTTTGGACTCTGGGTGCAGCAACTTTTGACAGGTTGTCCCAGCAGCATTGAAAGATGGGTTAAACGCTGAGGAAAAATTATGACAATAAAGTGTACCTAAGGTGTGTTTGCAGACAACATAACTTGCCTGATGCCACAACTGTGAGTACTGAAATTGCAAATGTACAAATGAAAATAATACAGCTTATCACATCCATTTCAAATATATCTATAGATGAAATGCTTTATCTGTGGTGTTGGACAAAATGCAATTGGAAAATAAAGGGGAACAATCACACTCAAATTCACTAAACGCTGGTAAAACAGTGGGTAGATAAATGTGTCCATTCTGTCCAGAAAAGGTCAGGAGTGGCTTCTAATGAAGTATAACTGATTTTTACAGTCAATAAAGTTAAAGGCCACAGATTTGTTCCTGCGTACAATGGCATGTCGACAGAGCTGCTTACAACCGAGTGCACATTAAGAAGATCTAGAATCACTTTGAAGGTTAGATGGCAAATTAAAGTAAGCAGGCGCTGGGTAGCATGATGCGTTTAGTCAAATCAAAGGCACAAGCGCTTCATGTTGTGACAGTCTCCATCGAGAAGCAAGAATACGCCACCTCCGCTCATTAAGCCCTTGCTAATTAGCCCTGCGCTAGTCTCCCTTATGCTGTTTAAGAGTATGAGTGGCACACGGTGATCTGGGGATGGGTTCCCCTCAGCCTCAGTATGTGCTCAGGGTGTAACATTTTTATCCCACTCTGTTTGAAGAGCAAGTGAAAAAGGTATCGTATCAGACCTTTTCCAGCTATACTCTGATCTGGAACACCTCAAAACTGGCACTTTTTTTTTTTTTTATTACCCCCTGCCCTCTTGATCCACAGGAGCAAACATGTGAAGTCTATAATTAAACAGGAAACGTGTTTGGTGGAAAAACTGACTTTTTTCTGCAACGTGTCTTCATTAAAACTCTGGATAAAACAGATGGAATATAAATAAAAAGTCATGGTCTACTCTTTTATTTCCCTATTCTAACTGATCTGTGTCCAAAGTTTTGTATTTGTTTTGTCTTTACATAAACTTGAAATCTTGAATAAATAAAAGTGTATAGTTAAAAAAAAGTACACTGATATGTGAAGTCTACAGACTGACAAATGATGACTGGGCAGGAGCAATGACTAAGTGATTAGTGACAATACTACAGAGCAGCACTTTCATTGCAGTTGCGCTGGGTAAACATGTAGAACCAAGTGGAGACTCAGTCAGCCCCAAGGTAGAGGTGGCTATAGAACCTCTGACCTCTGAGAATGGGGAGGTAATGACTAATGCAGCGTGAAATCCTTTGAGCATCTTAAAAGGTGCTTTATTAGTAGTTTTCAGATTGTAGATTGTGATTATGTCATATTCCCAGATGGGGGACAAAAGCCAGATTTTCCTATTGATTACATTGTATTTCCGTTGAAATATCTAAAAGGTAAATTCACAAATGTTGGAACTGGTTATTTCCATTAGTGACTAGACCCAAGAACTCACTGTATTACAACACAAACCTGTATGTTTACAACTTTACTTTTAGCTGCCCCCATTTTTATTAAATATTATTGAACTATAGAAACCCCAGCAATAAATCCATGGTAATATAATGAATTTCAAGAGATGTGGATTTAAAAGAAGACATAGGCAAATAATAAATAAGATAAATATATATAACAGATTTATGTTAGGATAAATATAATAAAGGTTCAACAAAATGTAACAAAAAGCCAATGCTGCCATGGTACAGTTCATTATTACTGTACAAAATATTCAGGTATTAATATGGAAATTGTTTGATAATTTTACACACCAACACTGAATGCTCCCTGTTTTAAAAGATAAACGATGTTTGATGATGACACTGGGGGAACTGTTTAGTCTCCACCCGCTCCAGGCTCAATGTGTGATAAAACAAATGCCTCCTCTGGCCTCAGCGCCTGCTGGGAGTCAGTACAACTTACTTTCCTCCATTGACAGCCCTAAACAAACAGCGGCAGCAGGACAGGCATGAGGGAGCAAATTTATGTAGTGAGACAAAGGGCCAGTGGAGGGAGGAGGAGGAGACAGGCCCGCGGCATCCTTTGGTGATCCGTTTCATTCCCATATGGATTCATTACAGTGTTATCTTAGGGGCAGGAGGGACGGGCCAAAACACAAGGCGGTGGAAGGGGCACACCTGTCACCTCTGATAAGACCAGTATTGAGACATAATTAGGATGCCATTCTATTTTTCTTTTTTTTTGTACTTTTCATGCAACTCTTTTCATGAAATAAACACATACACATTTCATTATGCTCATCACGCTGGAAAGATAAATGCATTAATAATAGCCTGACCTAAGACAACATGTCCCACATGACCAAATATGGACTTTGAAAGTAAGTGTTTTGAAGGAACATATTGGGGAGTTGAGAGTGAGGCAAATCATCAACCTTCTAATGTCTCAATACACCTTCAATACCATGCCTTGGACTTATGTGATCATATATGATAATGGCTGATATTACATTAGTCATTGTTGGTAAGACACCTTCTGCAGCCAGAGCTGCCCAGAGACATATGGGGGGGTGCAAGTCTGTTAATGTGCACCATGGCCTCTCTGACTTCCACCTACCACTCACTCACACATTACATTTATATGCAGGCAAGGAGAAGTGAAGTGTCTTGCCCAAGGACACAAACACAGAATGTACACAAGGATGCCTTACAGAGCATAATTCATTCACTCCACACCTGGTGGGACTTACTGAAACAAGGCTGCCAATCTGCGCCATCGGCCCCTCCGATCACAATCAACACACACATACACACTTTCATTCTAGGGCAAATGCCTTGCATAAGGACACAATGACAGTCGTTGCCACTGCCGCCACACTGTGGTACTTGTTATTCTCAGTGGTCTCCCATCGAAGTACTAACCTGGCCCGGCCTTGCTTGTTAAAATTACATTAATAGGATGTTAAATTATTTGGAAAAGTGTTACTGGAATCAAGGATGTCATTCACTATGTTGTGTAAATAAAAGAAAATGCATTATAAAAGTGTGAAGTGTTTATAAATGAAGACCGACACTGAAGGTTATGGATGGGACACAGCTGTCACCTCTGATAATACCCTGAGCATTAAGCCATCATTAGGATTTCATTATTGCACCGAGTTGTTTTGACACACCCCTCCTGCCCCTCCCCCTGTCCTCCCTGTCAGGACGAACATAATGTGTTAGTAATTTAGCACCTTCCTGCTTCCCTTCGATCACTGTCTGAGCGGCTGACGTGACCTTTCACCTTTAAAGGTCAGAGGTTAATCGGTGTAAAGCAGTCAGAGGCGCGGCCACTGTAATCAATCACAGGCACATCACAGACACTTTAAGATCCACCGCCCACAAACACACCTGCTGCTGCCAAGTGCCTATACAACCGAGGCCAACAAAGTACCTGTAAAAGTTATTTAAGGCCACACTTTTTAAACATTATAGATAGGCCTGTCACAATAACAAATTCTGAATATATTGCAGAGATATACTGCGATAAACAACAATACTGAAATTACTTTATGCCACTGGCATTAACACAATAAAACAGGATAATCCCAGTAAACCATTTTTTAATGGAGAGTATCAATAAAAAGGCCTGAGCTGTAACACATAAATAACAGAATGTACCAGTAATTAGTTGTAGAGCCTCTACAGCTCACGGTGGCAGGGCGGCAGAGTGGCTGAGTGGCTAGCACTCATGCCTCACAACAAGAAGGTTCTGGGTTGAATCCCCAGGTCGCCCGGTACTTTCTGTGTGGAGTTTGCATGTTTCTCCCTGTGTCTGGATGGGTTTCCTCCGGGTGCTCCGGTTTCCCCATCAACCCAAAACATGCTACATAGGTCTCCAAGAACAGTTGATAGTTAAGGTCAGTTAAATACAATCAATCAATGAACCAATGACATCAATGAACCAATCATATATTGAACAATAATTATGTATTTATGTTTTCTAAGAAAATATTTTTTTTAGATGAGTCAATATGGGTGTTAGGAATTCTTTCTGTTAAATCTTTTTGTCAATTCAGATTAGCAGTATTAAAAATTACATGCACACCATGTATCCAAGGGAGGTAGCAAAGCCTTACTCACTCTTTTACCCTTCTGCAGTCACAGCTGCCCTGAGGCTGACTGACACAGAGAACAGGGTGAGTTGTCAAAAAGAAAACAGAGAAATATCAATACCTATACAGAAAAAAAGAAGTAATAAATAAGACAAAATTAACTGTTGTTCAATATTTCTAGAATGCTCATGATATATCAGTGCTAGTAAAGACCACAATGTAATATTGAAGAAACTTTTATGTTTGTTAAGAACTGGATTCCAACTGTCTGATTTTTTTATTTATTTATTTTTATTATTATTGTATTATTTGTATTAAAATTGATATTGAGCATTTTGTCAATTGTAATATCTTGACAACACAACTTCTGTGCCAATTACCTGTGATGACTAACAGCTTCTTTTTGCACGTTTTTGTGTGTGTGGAATAAAAGCGTGTACATGTTTTTACAGCCTCTCACAACAAGAAACACATCTAATCGCTCTCCCAGGTTTCACTTAATCACTGGAGAGAGAGGAAAAAAAGCTGAACTATTGAGTCCCTCTAATCCACTTTGCGAATACATATTGAAGAACACAGCTTTGAAAATCCAAAAGAGATTAGTCTTAAACGGCAGAGACAGAGAGGGGAGCTAAAATTACAGGTGGAGTGATCCCTTCTAAAATTATCAGCCTCTTTTATATTGTGCCTCTGAAGAATTCATGCTCATGTTTAATTCGCGAGGGCCTGATAACGAATGTCTCCTCCAAGCACCTGCAGATTAATAGACTTCTAGCAGGTGCTCTCTGTCTTTTTATAACACACTCCAGCTATTTAAGCGCCGCGCTGTCTGGCTGTCAGCTAATACACGTGAGGTCATTTAGAGCAGGCCTTCATCTATACGTATAATGGTGTAGGCCAAATGTGACTGAAGGAACTGAAATAGTGACTCGAGGTATGACATCGTGTGGGGTAAGGTGGACCTCCATGTTCTGAGTGTCACGAAAATGTCTACAACTCCAGCCAAAAATGTGGTTAACTGTACTTGGTCAAAAGAAACTCAAATATCCATGGGTTTCACAATGATGAAAAGTTAGGACTGTTACCATAGCAGTTAACTATTGGAAATAAAATACCAACCCTCCTCAAAACGGCATCACAACAAGAAGCGGAAAACTTTGAATGCAGGGAGGAATAAGTGCATTGCGATGTTAAATGTGTCTTGATTTTGGACTCATCTCTTTTGATGCATGCAAATAATTCATGTACAGATGACAGAGAGTGTTAGATGGTTAAGGAAGTTAAGGTGAAGTGCGATGGCCTTTTATATTTATGTATATTCTGCTTTAGTTCAATCATGCATTTCTGATCTTGAACTGTAGGCTCTTAACTACTTTAGAACTAATAACATTGAGACCTTACCTCATACATTTTGATTCAAACTAAGACATATTTGGAGATCTTATAGTAGCTTTGTCAATACCCCACATGCCACATTTACAGTTTAAAGGGCCCATATTACGGCATTTTCTGATCTATGTTATAATGTTGTTTCCTCAGCACAAACAGACCGGGAGCTGTGTTTTGTTTTATTCACACAGGTTTAACACACAAACTCTGCACATTTAGAGTTCTTCTCTCAAACAGAAAACAGCATCATTTTTGTATTTTTAATCTCTCTACTCCTTCACTAAAAATAATTTGAATAATTTCAGCCCTAGAACATAGACAAAAGCCTCGCACACCGTCTTACTTGCACAATGTGAGATTCATTAGGACAAAACCATGCAACGTTTCGGCACGAGGCCTTCATCACGTGGCCATCTTAAAAAGAATATGGCAAATACCCTATTTACAATGGCTACCTGAGCTCTCATTCTGTTTGCCTGATGAAGGCCTAGTGCCAAAACTTTGCACGGTTTGTCTTAATGAATCTCACATTTTGCAAGTAAGACGGTGTGAAGGATTTTTGTTCTAGAGCTGCTGCCTCTCCTCTCTCTCCTCCAACGCACCCAAGTAATTGATGTGCAAAGTTCTTTTTTTTTTCTTGTAAAATAATTACAGCCCTGGAATTGTCAGTCTCTACTGAACAAATGGTAAAGTGTAGATAAAAACTACCGCTTCATGACATCACAAAATGGAACAGAGCATTTTGAGATTTAGGGATGTAGACAAGCTAATAATACATGGTCACTCAAACATGTGTGAATGAAACAACACACAACTCTGGGTATGTTTTTTGAGTATATTTTTGAGGAGGTAACAATATTCTAACATGGCTTAAAGTTCATAAAAATCTATTTTGTGCAATATAGGATCTTTTAAAGCCACAGTATAACATTTTTTTGCAAAAAGATTGATAAAAGAAACAGCAGAAAAAAACATGCATCCATAAGGTGAGCAAGCTTGTATTTTCCACAAAGCCTGCTTTCTTCCACTGAAATGTTGTTACACACTGTACCTTAAAGTACAAAGAAGAGGTGACTAAAATGAAAGCAAAAGCTAAAAGATAAATTCAAGGGCACCATGATCAGTTTTAAAGATGAATGTCTCCCCATCTCCAAAATTATCAAATGTCGAAAGAACTACCAAAACTTCTTAGTGTTTTGGCAATTTCAAAGTACAAAGTTCCAAATCAGCCCCAAAGAGGACTTGTGCGCCGCCGTCCCGTCCCCTCCTCACACTAACACACAGGCGCAAGTTTGAGTGATGAAAAAGCATATTCAGATTTCACACTCCAATAAGAACAAGTAATCAAGGCGAGCCGACAGAGGCAGCCGAGCGCGCCCTTCACTCACTCCTAAACACCTGTCTGCAAATGGACACATCAATCCCCATTTCACCCTCCTCCTCCTGGCTCCATACACACACACAAAAGCACACACACACGTTGTATGTAACAAATATATGCAAGCAACAACCTGACCTTTTTATATCATTTCAAGCCAGCTGCTGCAACTTTAGCTACTAAGTATTTATCTACACACAAGAGACAAGGCATAAGATGAAACATAGAGGATGACTCAATTTGTTGGTTAAAACACACTTAATAATGGCAATATGGGTGAGTGATATGCATATTCTTCAGAAACATGCTAAAATGGTCTTGAAAATGTCTGCGTTAAAGTCTAAGTATACACAGGGTTGTAAAATGAATCAAAAAAGTTCAGAATTATTACATTATTAGTTTGCTATATTGTCTTTCCTTGAACTGATTATTTTGCAGTCTTTTTATTTTTTTGGTTTGTTTGTTTTGTTTTACTGTGGAATATACACTCAATATTAAAAATGCTGCGCCAAAAAACATTTATGACGCCACTAAACATGCAACCACACAACAACGGGTAGCGTCTTGCCCATGGACACAGGTGCAGTTAGTAATACCAACAAACGAGATAAGGAGAAGCAATATTTATCCTTAATTTATAGGCATTTCCCCCACGGTTTCAAAATCAGGATCTACAAACCAATAAAAATCACTTAGCACCAGCTTCAGAATAACACATATTGTCCCTCCCTCCCTCCGTCCCGCTCTCTCTCTGTCCTATACCTTTTACCGTTCTTTGGCTCTTTCACAAACACACACAAGCACTTTGCCTAATAGAGTAGCAGCAGCAGTCAGCGTTTCCGTGGCAGCCTGTAATCGCTTGGCTGGACGCAGTGATGGATTCTGGGTTCGAGGCAGCATCAGCACCACTGCAATAAACACGCACACACCTCTGCATTGTTCACACGTGCGCGCTCTTATGTGCACAAAGGTTAGGTGTATAAGAGGGTCAGGGCTAGTGTTACGTTACAGAGGGAAAATGTCTGAAAATATGCTACCCGTCAAAAGTTTGGACAGAACATCTCATTCAACGGTTCTTTGTCTTTATTTTTACTGCTTTTTATATTGTGTATACAAGACATCAAATATATGAAGCAAGATACGTGGAATGATGTAGATAAGGGAAAAAAGTTAACCACTATTTTTATTTTTTATTTTATATTCAAATCGTCAAAGTAGCCACTCTTTGCTCTATTGAAAAATATTTCGAAAAACAAATAGTAGGGTTTTTTTTTGCTATGTAATTGTATATAACTTTCTAACTTATATATTTAATGTCTTCTGTCTTGTCTTTTGTCAAAAGGTAAAAAAAAAAAAAAAAAGTATATACCCCAACAACAACAAAAAAAAGGGTTAATTGTACTTTGTGTGTCCAGTGTTTGTGCTTGAGAAGTGGTTTTCAATCACAAGGAAAGCAGTGCAGTTTTGTCAGCTTGCATAGGCTTTCACATACCTACTACAGATCTACAGCTGGTGCTGACTACATTGTATTTGCATTTGAGTGAAACTTTTGAGCTGAATACTTTGGCTAGAAAAAACTCAACAATAACTACTAAGAACGATTACATTTTTTAATAAAACTTGGGAGCTTAATTTTAGTTCAGAAAAATTATTCAACCAAATAATTCCTTCATCTTCAACCAATTTTCAGTTATGGTTGACTGTGGTTTGCGTCGTGGCAAACATGGGCACTTCATTCAGTATATGATTAACCAATTCTCTAAATACTATTAGCATTACAAGCCCACACTCTGTGGCTGTATCCCTCTAGGCCTTTCAAGTTCACATGTACATTGCCTCAGATGGTAGAATGTTCAGAATGTTAGTTTTATATTATTTATATAGTTTTATACTGCTATAATGTGCCGCACTTTGGAAACTATTTTATTTGTAAAATGTGCTATACAAATAAACCTGGACTGGATTGGATTGCAGATTCACTGACCCACAGGTTGGCGTTTTTGTCGCCACTGATGAATGCTGCTGAGGTGTCCTTGGGCAAGACACTTGACCTGTCTCACCCCAAGAGTCTGTGTTTATTCGTGTTTGAATGCATGTTTGTATGGGCAAGTGGTTTGTTGATGTAAAGCACTTTAAATGACTTGAAGGTACATTTTTTTATTTATTTTTTTATTTTACATTTGAAAAGAAAATGGTATGAGTAGTTTCAATTGTTCATTATTGTATATGTAAAACCTAAGGAAGTGTAACTTATTATATTTAAATATTTAAATAATGTTATTTTTGATCTATGTCACAATTAGGGCTGGATATCATTCAGAAGTTGCTGATATGATACATACCTTGATACATAAGCCTCGATACAATGAGCTTTTGATTTAGTACGATATATTTCAAATCGATTCAATACAGTTCAATAAAAAATAACAGCTAAATCACAACTGTGATACCGAGTCTTTGTTAAACCACTTCTTATGCAAAGTTCATATGAAACACAAACATTTTAATCATCAAAACAGTGAAAATGTAAAATGTGTCACATAAACGAGTTTCCTTCCTCTAAACACGCAACAAAACTGCAGCTCAGTAACAAAATAATTTAGCAAAAGATACCAAAAAATACTCTTGGCAATATATCAATACGATATCGATTCTGTATCATCACATACGCGCAAACTATACGCTATATCGATATTTTGATATTTTTGATATTTTGTTTGTTTCCACATTACAAACATACTCAGAGTTGTGTTTTGTTTCATTCATACATGTTTAACACACAAACGCTGAGTAGCTAGGCTGAGTTCTTCTCTCAAACAGAAAATAGTGTGGTCCACCTAGCAATGTCAAGTGCTTCACTGTGTTTGACAATCGTTGCTGAATTAAAGGTAAAAGGTAGCTGTTAACTTGAAAACTACAACTGCATGACATCACAAGGTGGAACAGAGCATTTTGAGCATTGGAGATGTACACAGACTAATAAAAGGATTAGGCAACATGTGTGAATGAAACAAAAAACTCCAAGTATGTTTTTGCAGAGGTAACAACATTATAATATGTTTTAAAGCTCACAAGAGTCAATTTTGCATAATCTAGGACCTTTAATTACAAAAACGCCTACATAAAAGCATGTCTTGTCTGTGGTAGTTTGTATGTTTGTATGTATGTATGTATGTACGCACTGCTATACTCTTACTGTAATTGCTTTTGAAGAGCTTCTTAAATGAATGTCTGCTCACTGACTTGTAAATGCAAAACATGGGAGCCTCAGACTACATTCAGACATGAGTTAGTGCTTCTCTGCTTATACTCGTAAAAGGCATTGAGGAGGCAGGCACGTTCTTGTTGCTATCAGGGCCACCGATTTACACCACTATACGGCTTCAGGTGCGCACAGATAAAATGTGTTTGCTTAGAGAAATCTATGGCCACAGACATCAAACAGACAGCTAAATTATTCACAAAGCGCAAGCACAAAAATCCCCTTCACTTGAGCCTGGTGCAGACCTTGGATAAACGAACACGTAAAAAGAGCAACAAACAGGTGTGAGCTGATTTACCAACACGCACACATACAATATTGATAAAAGCTGACGCCATTGTGCTATACTGGGAAGTGTTTGAGAGAATCTTTGTCACATTGGATAATACATGTAAAGATCACAGGCTGTATAAAGAAGTGGACTAAGAGTGTGCCGTCACCCATAGCGTTCAGCTCAAGTCAGATGAAGCTCAGTGCAAGTAGATATAAGGGGCGAATTTGGAGTCACTTTCATTTTCGAAAGAGGAATTTATTTACAGACAAAATATCAAAATGAAAACACCAGGATCATGTAGAGTGGGTTAGTATGAACATTTTAAGGCTAAAACGACTACAGCAGTTACATAGAGGGATGACAATTTTTCAATGTAAAGTTGGAAACAGAGTTGATGGAGCTGGAAGCTTCCCGATGTTCACTTCCTATTTGGAACACCATGGATAGCAGGTTAGCTATGTCCATTTGTTTATACAGTCTGTGGTAAGCACCTTCCAGCCTTTTCAGCTTGAATGGCTTTCTTGTGAGCTTTACCAACCAGTTCTCCCTTCTGTATTCATTAAATCGGCATGTCCTCCACCTTGATGATCATGACCAAGACAAACTCCAGAGTCCTTGAGTGCTGTGCCAGAGCTCACTGTTCCTGACCTGCCCAGCATCACTGCAGGATGGGTCAACTGCATGTAGATGAATGTCCCCACAAGGGATTAGGAGCGTTAGTACATGTGATACCGTTTCCTGTACAGAATCCATCTTCACGGTCCTCACTCACACATTTAAAAATAGGATTCACCATTTCACCTGCCCGTGGAGAGAGGGTGAGAGGTGGCCCATAAATACAGAGCACGCGAATGTGAAACCACTTGTGATTAGGAAAAAAAGGTCATAAAAGCGACAAACAGAAACAGTCATTTCCATCTTATTCAGACTGACTTCCATTAGTGTGACAATTTCATTAAACAAACATAATGTACAAAATCATTTCCTCGACTTGGCTGGCTCCGAGAAATTAACGGCAACATGGAAGTCATGCATAATGAATGTGAACATTTGCCATCTACAAGTCTCCCACAGTCAAACATTAATTCAGCCCGGTGCTGGTGCGGAAGTGTGGAGGGGAGAGGGAGGGGGGGATGAATGGGACAGAGGGGAGAGCAAGGACTTTGGGGAGGAAAAGTGAAACCTGCTCTGAAATCATGTACTCTTCTTGTAAAATATATCTGTTCAGTGAAATACTTGAGCTTACGTTAGCAAAAATGTAAAGCAAGGTGATATGTTAAGTTTGGAATAACTTAACTTGACTGGAGCAGATAATTACATGTAGCGCTACCATTAAAGCATCAAAGCATGTGGGTGGACAGAAGTTACAGCTTCTATAATAGTATGAATAGTATGAATTCTAAATAAATTCATTTTCCGGTGGGTTAATGAAGTGCACATTTAACTTTTGAGCTTTTGCATAACACATTTAAGGGTCCTATATTATGAAAAATTGACTCTTGTAAGCTGTAAGCCATGTTAAAATGCTGTTACTGCAATAAAAACATACCTAGAGTTGTGTTTTGTTTCATTCATGTTTGAGTAATTCTTTATTGTTAGTCTGTCTACATCTCCAATCCTCAAAAAACTCTGTTCCACCTTGTGATGCCATAAAGAGGTAGTTTTCAAGCTACATTTAGTTCAGTAGAGATTGGCAATTCTAGGTCTGAAATTCTGACTCTAGTGAAGGTGCATGGAGTTTAAAACCACTGTGGAGCACTTCCTGTATTACTCCATGACATCACAATGTGGAAGAGAGTGTTTTCTGTTTGAGAGAAGAACTCAACCGAAATATGCAGGATTTGTGTGACCATGAGTGAAACAAAACACAATTCCAAGTTTGTTTTTAATGATGAAACATTATAGCATAGATCAGAAAATAGGGTAATATGGGTCCTTTAATAGTTATGTGATTTTATCTAAAAAAAAAAGAAGAAAAAAATTTCTGACACAGTTTGCAAGTATGGTTTAACTTTCAGAAAGTTAAATACGGTACCTTTAAAACATTATATAATATTCTTGTGTTTTAAGTTTTTAAAAAGTTAATAATTGACAAATAAAACAAAAATAGTACTCATCTAAAGTGCTTTGTTATAATTTTTAAGTTATGTATCCTTTTGCCATGAAGTTCTGGAGGTAAGCGTTCTCCGTCTGGCCTAAAAGACAAATACGGTGTAATTAGACGGCTGTTGACGCGAGTTAAAAGTCCACGTCACGTCAGATGGAGTCAAGTCCCTGCTCTTTCCCCATTGATCAAAAACAGGGTTCTGACACGACTCCTGACCGTGCCAGCAATACTTGGCATCATCTCATTCTCTTTGCATAAATCTTACCATCATTTATCCACACGCAACACAACAAAATGCTAATGCTAACATTTTAGGGAGGGGAGTCGAGCTCATCCTTCACAGCGAGTGATTTATTACCCAGTACAGGGGGGTCATACATTAATTTCACTCTTTATATAAAGGCCTGTTATTTCAGCATGCATAAATGAACCACTCCAGACAGCACGTGCGTATAGAGATGCATATTTGCAGCATTCGGTTCATGTTTTGGTGAAATGTCAAATTGTCGAGAGGATGTTTATCTGCTGGGGACAGATTTGATGGTTTGACTGAGCCAAACGCAGCCCCGCTTTTTTTTTTTTTTTTCCCATGATGCAATGTGGATGTGGATGTGTGCGGTTGTGTGTGTGGTCTTTGAGTGACACGAGACCATGGGAGACGCCAGTGCTCACAGAGACGCACACTGGATCTGACATGAGCGTAGCACTGTACTCAAGGAAAAGTACTTTAACAGCAAAATGTTCAAGTAGAATAAAATAAGTACAGTTAATAAGAAAAATGTGTATGGAAGTGGAAAGTAAAATCTATACTACACACTTTATAATTCATCTAGTTACAATATACTGTGGTAAGTTCTTTCTGGAGTCACATCTGCCCTGGGGCTGTGGCTGCCAATATGACTGTTCTCAATACTAATCACTTATTCTCCATTAATAAATATGCTACAAAGGTGAAGTGCCTTGCTTTAACAACACAGCGACGGTATGTGCTGGTGGGAGCTGGGATAGAACCACCAACACTAAAAATAAAATGACCCTATCTATGTAAATATATTGTGTAAAAGGACATAATATATTTCTGCCGGGTGTTTGATTGACAGATATTGTAACCAATCAGATGTTATCGTGTTTTAAGTTTGGTTGACAACGCTACGTGTTTTAGTTGTTTTCAGTGCGTCGTCTCGTGTGCGTATTAAAGAAGTGAGCAGTGGTTTAAAGAAAGGCACATATACATCAACCGGTTTATAGAGTGTTTTGAAGTTCTTAGCAGTAGACTGTAGAAAATGTGTGTTCAAGGGCCAATTATATGTTTCAATGACATGCTAAGTGCTAGATGCTAGTGAGCCCGCTATTATTACAGAGCTATTACCGCTTGTTTCCCACGTGTTTGTTTAGCTATTTTAGAGAGTATATTATAATTTATATTTTTTCCTTCTGTTTGTTTCAGGACCACACAGACACACACCCGCACATGTTCAACGTTTTAATAAAAGTCATAAAACTTCATCTCTCATCGTGCATTTTTACCGATGCCCCCTGGCGGTCACAACACTTATAAGCCACACAATTAGTTTTCTCCATGACATATATTATGGAACCATTTTGCATTTAATTCCATTTACTTGTTTTATTTTATTTGATCAAAATCAAATAATTACAGATGTATTGTGAGTTTATTTATCATATTATTTATCAGTTAAAATGGAAAATAAATGCTAATCAAAGTTGAGTATCAATCAAGTGATGAGGTGAAAAGTTAGGCCAAAAAAAAGTGTTTTAAGTCTCATCTTAAGACCCATTATTATTATTATTATTATTATTATTATTATTATTATTATTAGTGGTAGTAGTATTAGTATTAGTATTTTGCTTTAAGCATTTTAACCCTTTGGATTTATTGTTTTTATTTATGATTTACTGTCTTTTATTCTATTAATTTGCCTGTGCAGCACTTTGGAAACTGTGAGGTTCATAAAATGTGAAATAAAGTGGATTGGACTGAATTGAAAAAAAGTCACATACTGCGGCTTTAAGTGATATTTCTTTCCACTAGTTGTTTGCATTTACTGAGGTTTCAAAACAGCAACAGTCTCAACTTGCAACTCCTTATGGCTGTATTACTTCTAGTGCCATTACCTCTACTAACACTCCTCCCTTCACAATTTGCCCTTAGCCTTTTTCCCATGATGCAACGCATGTGCCTGCTCGCTGATGTGTGTCCCCTTTGAGTGACACAGGACTATGGGAGATGCCAGCGCCCAGGCAGACGCATATCGGATGTGACAACGGCGAGGCTGCAGCGTGACAGGCATGTGACAGGCCCAGAGCTGCTCCTAAATGACTTCTTAGGCCCCATTACCCTGCCAAAACACCGGACACGCCACCTCCCATCTCCACCGCTCCCCTTCATGGTCACGGAGCACCTTTTACTATTCGCAAATGGAAGTCCTGATTGCACCCTACCCTTGCACCGCCTCAGATTAATCACACGTAGATGCAGGCATCAAATCAAAGGGGAGAGGGGCAACGGGGAGAGCGGTGATTATGGCCAAAGAAGAATGGGATGTTGGTGTGTACTCTCTGATGTTTTGACACCGGTGGTCCCAAAGAAGAGAGAGGATTTGTCAGGAAGTGCTCAGGGGGAAGGTGACCACGGACACGCATCATTAGGCAAGTGCAAATTAGTGAAGGCAAACTATAAGGAGAGACACACAAGAAGTTAGTACAAGGAAGATAAAACTGCAGACCTATAAGTAACACAAGTGCAGTAAAAAAGTATTATTGCATCAACACATCAACATTCCCTGGGTGTGTGAAGCTAACTGAAAGCACTGCTCTCTCTGAAGCTTTGTTACTCATGTTAGACTTAATCTGACCTTTTTTTTTTTTTTAACACAATCTGACCAGAAAGGGTTGACTTGGTTGGAACTACAGCAGGTAAGCTGATTTATGCTCTTAAAAAAAGTCTCTAACCCATAAAATTACCATCAAACACCTAAATGGGACCATGAACACTTGTACTGATCACAGGCCCCTGAAAAATGTGCTGTTTAAACCAATTTTGTAATTTTACTTGAGTTTTTACACAATCTAAACACATTTTTTGATTGCTATGTAGCTAATGTGTGCATTATGTCACCATGGTAACTGATGAACATTTTGCCATAGACAAGCATAGAAATACACCCACAGCAGGATGTCACTGCAAAGTAGCAATAACAAAACAATACTGAAATATTTTGACATTTTTTCAAGTCAACATGGCATTGTTTATAATAAAACAAGGGAGAAATTACATGGTGTAAATATGTCAAACTATGTTATAATGAAATTAAATAAAATGTTGCTGACAATAAAATAACTTTAATCATATTTTCAGTTTCATAAAACAATTTCTACCAATTAGAAAAAGCAGCCATATAGTAAGGCAGCACAAAAATGCTGTGTTAATTAATCATGGGTATCTGATCATTTTAAACAGAATTGAGAGTAAACACGATCACAATAGCCACATGTGTCACCTCGGATATTTTAACTAGCCAATTAGCTCGTCCACTTTAAACACACTGCACAAACCATTGTCAGTTCAGATAAATGTAAGTGATTGGATGGTTGACAAAATACCAAGAGTTTCTGGATCAGCTCATTATAAATCGTCACTGAGGCAGATATATCAAACAAGCCTTGAGCACGCCGTCAACATTTCAAACTAAAAATCATATCCAGAAGCAACATTAGGTCAAAATAAATGTATTCAAATTATGAAGAGTTGAGGTGGATAGATAATTGAAAAATATTAATAGAAAAATAATATTGTGAGTTTTGTTTTGAAGATAATGACAAATTGAATACTGCTTATAATAAAAAAGGCTGCAAAAGCTGAAAAATCATAAGCTTTTGTGGGCAACATTACAGTAATATTGCATTTGTATGATCATTAAAGGTCCTATATGATGCAAAATTGACTCCTGTGAACTTTAAGCCATATTGTTACCTCCTCAAAACATACCTGGAGTTTTGTTTCATTTATTCATTTCATTCATTTGGAAATAATAGAGGATTACTCAATTAGTCTATAATAATAGATTACTCTATTACTAGTCTGTCTTCACCCTCAAAGTTCAAAATGCTCTGTTTCACCTTATGATGTCATCATGGGGTAGTTTTCAGATTAACAGCTACCTTTTATCTTTAGTTCAATAGAGATTGGCAATTCCAGGGATGAAATTATTCAAATGATTCTAGTGAAGGTGTATGGAATTTAAAAATCACAGTAGGGTAGTTCCTGTATTACCACATGACATCACAAGGTGGAACAGAGCAATTCTGTTTGAGAAAGGAACTCAGTCTAAATATACAGGAGTGTGTTAAACATGTGAATTAAACAAAACACAACTGTGGCTATGTTTGCAATGAGGAAACAACATTATAACAGATCTGAAAATTGTGTAATATAGGTCCTTCAAATCTGAATTTACTAGTATAGTCTACATTTAAAGACATGTTTCAACATATTTCGGTCAATATCACCAATCCCTAATCCAGAAACTATATAGAAAATGTGGCACATAATCTTAAAGCAACAGTGAGGCTTTTTTAAGTGTCAATAAAAATGAAAGGACTTAAGATCTTTTATCTTTTGCCGTGAGGGAGCAGAAATATACGGCCGTCACGCTCTGAGCCTTTGATGTCAAAATAAAAAAGGAAAATCTGTCATATTCTGTGGTCATAAGGGTTTATGATCTAACGCAGCGCTCTCTTAGCACATCCTATATCACAAGGGCCTTTCATGTGTTGCCAATTTGCTGAGCCGAAGATCCGAATTAACCGCTCCTAATGAGGACGCAGAGGTGTGTATTCTGTTTGTGTGACTGTCAGGCTGCCTGTCGTCATTTAGCCTGTTTAGCTTATCTGCGTGGTGGTGTTGCTGTATTTGTTACCTGACCAGCCAGAACCACACGCTTTGAAAAACTTTACAAAGACGAGTGGATCTGGAGCGGAATCCCATCTCCCTGATTTCAGAGGGCGTGATTGACGGGCGGATTAACCAGTCAGAGAGATAGTCCATTCCTGTCAAAAACAAACATGGTTGCTTACAGGTAAAAAAGGAGAAAAATCTACACAACAATCAAAGCACCAAAAAATATTGCTTATTTCAGGTTAAAAAAGTCATAGTTTGTTCTGAATTATGAGAATTTTCGAGAAGAGATTAGCAGAACTTTTGGATTGTGTCATATTTGGATGGAGAATTTTCACTCTCTATGGTCCAGTTCCAATCCCTTCCAGATTCAAACAGAATGTAGAAGAGACTGGCTGGTCAAGCAAGCATTTTTGTAGTTCCTAGCGAGGCCTATATTATTACTATATCAAATCATCATCCTATAAATGAAATCTAGAACAATATATAGTGTTTTGGGGGTCAATATTATTCATGTGTTCAATGTCTTCTGGTTTAGACCTGGTTCAGTCCTGGTTTACTCTTCATGGTTCAGTCCTGGTTCAATCCTAGTTTAGCTCTGGTTCAATTCTGGTTCAGACCTGGTTTAGATCTGGTCCAGTCCTCGGTTAGTCCTGTTTTAGTCCTGGTTCAGTTCTGGTTTAGACCTGGTTTACTCCTCATGGTTCAGTCCTGGTTTTGTCCTGTTTTAGTGCTGATTTAGTCCTGGTTTAGTCCTGGTCAATCCTAGTTTAGCTCTGGTTCAGTTCTGGTTTAGACCTGGTTTAGATTTGGTTCAGTCCTGGTTCAGTCCTGGTTTAATCATGGTTCAGTCCTGTTTTAGTCTTGTTTTAGTCCTGTTTTAGTCCTGGTTCAATCCTAGTTTTGCTCTGGTCCAGTCCTGGGTTAGTCCTGGTTTAGTTCTGGTTTGCTCCTCATGGTTCAGTCCTAATTTAAGTGGCCAGATTTGGGGGATTTTTGATGTAATACGAGCATATTTCAGCTGTAAAGAAATAGAAAAATTTACTTCTGTGGCTAATTATCGCAGAATATCTCTGTAGCATTATATCACGCTTCAAAATTTGTTATCGTGACCTGCCTACGTACAGTAGCTCCTCTCCACACACAGGTTCCCAGAAATAATGACCGCCGATAAGATTGCTGGAGTCAGGACTGAAAAAGCATGAATCATTTATAGAACAAAATTAGTGTAGTAAGGTTAGGATATTTAGATGAAGCAGGCTGTTGATGTATAGGCCATGAAATTTCCAATGCAACCAACAAGGAGAGGCTTTAGTATGGTGCAAGCAAAACATTGTCACACATAATTTGAGCATGTGAGTGGTAATACTACAGTTTTGTTGTTTGTGCTCAGTGAGTTCTTCTGTTTTCAGGTATCAGTCTACAGCTTATATTTCAGTGATCACAGTACTATAGCTTTAATGTTGGAAGCGTATTTAATTTATTCATGCTTTGGGCTGGCCTGGCGGAAAATTGCGTGACCAGATTTAACTAGGCCACTAGCCGATATTACACTATTTTCTGATGTATGTTTTAAAGTTTCCTCATTAGAAGCATACCTGGTGCTGTGTTTTGTTTCAGTTATACATGTTTAACACACAGAACCTTCATATTTAGGTTCTTGTCTCAAACTGAAAACACTAACTCAACTAATGAAACAAAACACAACTCCAGGTATGTTTTTGAGGACGTAACAGTATTATAACAGGAGTCAAGTTTGCGTTATATATGACCTTTAAAAGTGCACTATGTTACTTTTATGGTTGAATGTCTGCCAACTGCTTGCCTCAGTGGAGATGCTGTACAGTAGTAGCGTTTAATGCCATACTGTGGAACAATTTTGGCAAAGCAGTACATCTCCATGGAGACCATTACTGTAGTAACGTATAGTGCACATTGTAACTCTTCTGTCATTAAAATAAAAGTAAACACATCCAAATTATAAAAAAAATCTACTACAAAATATTCCAAAGAATGCCTTAAGAGTCTAGTAGATACTTGTGGTTCTGGAGTTGTCCTTGCAGTAATTTCTTTACCAGGTTTGGGAGTTCCTTTGTTTGTGAAAAGCTCCCGGCGCATGAATTGTGAATGGAAATGAGATTTTGAGTGCATCCTGTCCGACTCTACACTGCGTGAGCCTCAATAAACTCTATGGGCCCTCCTCATTTCATGCTTCCCAAAGTGGAGCGGCGCACATTCAAATGAAAAGAGAACAAGGGGAGAGAGAGGGAGCAGTGTCTGTCTTTTCTCAGCCTTGTTTAATTTGCCACCTCCTGGGTCACTGAAACGTGCCTCTGCTGTGCTCTTGTCTGAGGGACTGTTTGTACGGATAGCATCGCTTCAAACTGAGATGGAGAGGAGGCCAGAAGCTGAGAAGCCAAATAAAGAAGGCTAAATTGAATAAACTTGTTAGATTTCAGAGAGATTGAAGCTATACAAAAGGGAGGTGGATCTAAAGCTGCACTCACAGTTGCATAGACACAGACGCAACAAAACTGGAACTAAGTGTAATAAAGCTAGATCTGGACCGACAACCGAGACCAGCACAGGACCAAGCCAGTCTACAATACACCAGAACTAAACTGGAATCAAACCAGGACCAAGCTAGAACAAGTGTGGATGTACCTAACCCAATAACAATAATTATATTTTGACAATCTGACTGAAATGTGCTAAAATGTGTCTTAAAATGTATTTGGTAAACCGGTAAATTATTAAATTGTAAAGCTGGTTCAATTTCTATTTTATTATCTTTTTTGAAACCCAATATTCAAAATTGCCATATTTTCAAAAACAGCATTCACAGTGTCCTGCTTGAAACCAAATTGCTAAGCTTCAGTTTTTCATTTTACAATTCAAACCCAAAGGAGTTAACTCGAACATCCGGAGGAAGACTAATTGAATAAATTGGGATTTTCACCTGGAGCAGTTGTGTTGAAGTCAGACCCACACTGTGCTCCGATAATGCCTGAAGCTCCAGCCGTGCAGCCTCCTCCTCCTCTGGGAATACCACCGATAACACAAACCAAACTTCAAGACCACCCTCCCCACAGACCATCACACAAAAGACTAGACCTTATCTGTCTTTATCTCATTAAACACTCTAGAACTTGCCTGATTGTTTATGAAGGGATTTGCAAGAATAACCCAACAAAGGTTTATCAATAGGGCCGGGCTTAGAGCTGGTTCATATTCAAGCGTGTTGTTGGAAGTGTGTGCGATTGGCTGCAGTCGAGACTTAAGAAAGGGGGTTTAATTAGGAAGGGTTCTGGTTAATCAGATATGGAAATGGATTAGGCAACAAAAGCAGGATTTAAATATTTAATGTTCATCCATCAATCCAACCAACCCCCTCTCCTCCCCAAGGCATAACTCCGTCAATGGGACTTCTATAGCAGTGCCTCACCTACAGTATGTGGGTCCAGGTTGCTTTGGAGCTTAACTCTGTCAACGTAAGAGGTACAGAGGTATTCATTTTTGTTAGGATTTTCATTGAAAATATTATTTGGTCTTGAGTTTTTGACAAGATTTTAAATTCAGGGTGTAACGATATCCAGGTCTCACAATACGATGTCTTCACCGTATGAATCACACGGTATGATATTTATTGTGATATCATGGGAAAGCTCATGATATGGTGGGGAGGCTCACGATTAGGGAGGTAACAATATCCAAATCTCTCTGTATGATGTTTTCACGATATACATCTCTTGGTACGATATTTATTGCGATATTTTGTGGAGGCAAAACAGCTAAAACTGTTAATATGCTACTTTTTTCTTCTTAAAATGCCTTGACACAACTTAATCCAAAGAACTAAGACTTTTAAGTGCTTAGAACTTTTATTTTTTCTTGTAGCCTGCACTGAAATGGAGCAATGGATCATGGTCTATGTAGTTTCCTCTGTCTTTTTTTAGCTACTGCTGCACCATAACTCTTAATTTAAGCAAAGAGACCTAATCCGATATATTGTGATGGTCCACAATATTATTGTGAGAACTTTGATGGTACGATATTACGATATTTTGGTTATTGTTACATCCCTATTTTAAATTATTTTACAAGTCGAGAGTCTGCCTCCTCCTTGTATCCATGGAGATGTTATTGCTTTGGCTGCAATGTTCCACAGTATGAGTTTAAAAATATCTACAAGTAGGTGTCAACAATAAGCCAAGTTACAGGTTAGATCTGTAGATCTGTAGAAGCATTTTTAAAGGTATTTATAGCATTTAAAACACCAAGATATGTTAAATGCCATACTGTTGAACATTCCACGCAAAGCACCAACATCTGCATGGAGACAAGTAGGCGGCATACCCACAGCACAATCCAACTTCATACTGTTGTACAATTTGAGCTATATTTAAGACAATGTCATGTACATTTCCCCTTTTTAATAAGAAAAGAAAATAGATTGCAACCATGATGCTGTCCCACTGCAAGTAAATACAAAAATCCCTTTAAAATCTGGTGCAGCCTTCTCCAAGTCTATGAGTGGGGGATAGGGAACTGACCCAACTCTCCAGCATGCACCGAGAGTCAGGCTGGTGATTGCAAACAGAGTTAAATTTGCAAAGCCTCTGACACATCTGTCCAGAGACACAGGGCTCTGCAGTGTTTCATAATTCACAGATGAGATTTTCCCATTGCAGCTGGTCCATGTCATCCTCCCTCTCCTTTCACTCGTGTTAGATATTCAGCCAGCGAAGCCCCTCACTGCCCCCCCACCCTAACCCCATGGTTTTCAATCTGCCCATCGTAACACTTGAGCTTTGATCCTCTCACCCAGGTCTTCTCGTCCCAGCCCTACAGTGCTCTTTGGCTCCATCCATGTAACGCTACTCATGTTTAATACCTCCCATATCCATCTCCGTCCTCTTACACCTCAGTTACTCCTCCACTCTTCATCTCTTCATCTCGCTAACTTGCTTTTTCCCCCATTTCATTTTTTCTTCGATCAGCTTCAACTGATTGATCTTCACTCCCAAAGTACTTATTAGAGCATTGCTTTTAATTACAGTTTGCGCATTGATCAACTGTTGCATTACGAGTCACTCCCTGTAGGCTTGTTACCATGGTGATGGACTGGCCAATGGAGGGGACAGAATTGGCTGTGGTCATCGGTGACATTCAGGATGCAGATTGCTTAAGCCTCGGGCAGGCACAGCTCACCCATGATGTTGACAATCTAGGTTCATGGAGAAAGTGTGGTAAAATACAGAAGTCTTCTTTACTAAGGCTACAACTTGAAACAGTGTTAAAGGAACAAAAAGGCACAAGCTATAAAATAAGAATAGATAGATTTACATGGAAAACTATCATATCACTCCTTATTAGTTTAAGAGGTTGCTTTACTGAATGACAGAGGAATATTATATAATAAAAAGTGAATAAAATATACAAACTAAAACTAAATAGCCCTTACACTTTTTAGTAAATTGGCAATCAGCCTTAAACCTCCTTCACATGCCAATATTTTGTTTTGGTGACCTGCTGCCTTAAAGGTGCAATGTGTAAGTTTTTGGTTGGGGTCCATCACCTGCTTATTTCTATGGATATGTCATTGGTCTGCCTGACATTAAACAGCTCTGCCTTATGCAGATATGGACAAAATTGTTGGTACCCCTCTGGCAATGAAAGAAAAATCAACAATTATCACTGAAACAACTTGAAACTGATAAAAGCAATAACAACTAAAAAAAAAAAATAATAATGATACTGAAAATTCTCCAATGAAAATCAAACATTGCTTTTCACCTGTGGTTTAACAGAATCATTTGAAAAACAAAATAATGAAACTGGCCTAAACAAAAATGATGGTACCCTTCACTTAACATTTTGTTGCACAGCCTTTTGAGGCAATCACTGCAATCAAACAATTTCTGTAACTGTCAATGAGACTTCTGCACTGGTCAACTGGTATTTTGACCCACTTCTCATGAGCAAACTGCTCTAGTTGTCTCAGGCTTGAAGGGTGCCTTCTCCAGACAGCACGTTTTAACTCATTTCACAGATGTTCAATAGAATTGAGATCTGGGCTGCAGAACAGTCCGATGTTTTGTTCTTAGCCATTCTTGGGTGTTTTTAGCTGTGTGTTTTGGGTCATTGTCCTGTTTGAAGAACAAAGACCTATGACTGAGACCAAGCTTTCTGACAATAATCAACACATTTCGTTCCAAAATACCTTGATAGTCTTGAGATTTCGTTGTATCTTGCACAGATTTAAGACACCCTGTGGAAGATTCAGCAAAACAGCCCCAGAACGTGACCAAGCCTCCTCCATGCTTCACAGTAGGGACAATGTTCTTTTCTTGGTGTTTTTCATTTTTGCATCTATGAACATAGAGCTGATGTGTCTTGCCAAAGAGCTCCAGTTTTGTCTCATTTGTCCAAAAGTCATTCACCCAGAAGCTTTGTGGCTTTTCAATATGCATTGTGGCAAATTCCAGTCTCAGTTTTTTATGATTTGCTCTCAGCAGTGGTGTCCTCACATGAAGTCCACTTTGGCTCAAACAGTGATGGATGGTGCGATCTGACACTGATGTGCCTTGCCCTTCGAGTTCACATTTAATTTGTTTTGAGGTTGTTCTGGGCTCTTTGGTTAAGATTGGTATGATCCTTCTCTTCAATTTGTCATCAATTTTCCTCTTGTGGCCACGTCCAGGGAGGTTGGCTACAGTCCTGTGGACCTTAAACTTCAGAAGAACATGTGCAACTGTAATCACAGGAACATCAAGTTGCTTGGAGATGGTCTTATTGTCTTTATCTTTAACCTGCTTGTCTATCATTTTTTCTAGTCTCCTCAGTGTTGTATTCATCATGTCTCCAAACAGCACAATGACACATGTCACCCTTTAAACAGGCTGACTGACAGAGGACAAGTTGAACATGTCCCTATTGTCCAATTACTTACAATTTTTTCTAGGGGTACCATCATTTTTGACAGTGAGAACAATTGCCTCTCCACAGATCTGAGCTGGAACATGGTCTGTTTTGGTCTCCATGAAAATAGAGACATTTAATACCATATTGAAACATTTCAGACAAATCAATAACATCTCTATGGAGAAAAGTATTTGACAGAAGCTCCACCAGAAAAGTTACACAATGCACCTTTAGGAGTACACACGAATCATTATTTTAACACCTTAATGCAAGTAGATGACTGCTGAAAACGTGACTACATAGCCCTCCTGAAGTCTTGTGGTAAAACGGACTGTAGGGGTGTTTGTCATAAAATAAAATTACATAGTTGGGAAAAATAATCACAATCAGATCAACAATGTCGGTTGATCTCTGCTTGAAAAAATAAAATAAATAAATATTTTTAAAAATGTACTCAAATCGTTTCTGGCCATAGTTTTCAGTAGAGATCAATGACTATTTTCCTCAAATTATATAATATGAATTTACTACAAATTGGATAAGACAACAGTATGATTCCCACAGGCCTCGTCTTTTCCACCTCATTCAGCTCTGAGTAACGCAAATCAGGCAAAAAAGCAAGAAACTCGATTTGCAACTACGCTACACGTGACAATCTCTGATGCTGCATTCATACATTTCATTTCAAACACGCTGATTTGCATTAATCAAAGATAATCTGGACCTCTTTGAAGTTCTCGCCTGTCCCTTGGGAACAGCGGAGGAGCTGGCTTTCTCACATCAGATATTTCTGCTCTGCATGCAAAACACCAGCTCCTACACCTGGGTCTGTGCCCTCATAATCCTGCTATAATCTGACCATCACTGAGATTAGGATACAAACCTCCCCATATTTTAGCACCATACAAGACAGGCCAACCTTTTCAACTGCATACAAGAATCACTAACATGTTTACATAGGAAATAATACTGTTTGCTCAACACTATAGTGAGGAAAAAGTGACATTATGGAGCATTACACAAACACAAATAGTTATGCCAAATGAGGTCCCAAGCAGGCCTGTCATAATAATTACTATATCAATTTATCATTCATTGTATAAAAGATGAAGCAATAACCTTTTTATTTTGGGCATCAGTATTTATCGCGTGTACTTTTTTTTTTTTGGCTTTAATGAGAAATTGTTGGCTATTTTTTGGCTATATGATCAGATTTTAGACGTAAAAGCTTGAATTAATAAATTCCATGAGTCATTACAGATGCAAAATGCACGCTCAAGTGTTTTCATTCATTTAATTTCATTCATTCTTCTGTTTATTTATTCCAGCTCATGATTACTTAACAAAATTGTACATTTAAAATTTTGGGGGGGAGATAATTCCGCTGTATGGTTCCAATATTATCATTTATCGTCTATATTTATTTCAGCATCTTTACTTTGCACTTTAAAATTTGTTATCGTGAGAGGCCTAGTCCCAAAAGCCACAAAAACATTAGAAAGGGTTAGGGTTAGGTTTAGAAATGAAGCGACATTATTTATGGAAAAAAAATCCACAATTGAAATAAAGCATAAAATGGAGAGAGATAGCTGCAATGCATACATACAACACATACAAATGAGAACTCTCACACTGTTCACTGCAGATAAATTATACAATAGGATCCCACTGTGACTCTATACGTTTACGGCGGTCCATCGACACAGGCTGTCTTCTCCAATGACTCCAGCGCACTGTGATCTTTGGCAAAACTAATACAGAGGTTTAATAAGACTAATTGTTTTGGACGGTAACAGAGGCACCTTCTTTTTCACATCTAAATGAACTATACTGACTTTGTATCTAGCTCACCAACCACTGTGTCCTCCACATGCATAAATGTATACACTTGCAGACCCACGCTGATGAATAGGGAAGCTGTCTGCCCTGAGCCATGCCTTGCTACAAAACAACAACATAGATTTTTGCAAAGAATACCAAAAAAGCAGCGGAAACCTATAACTATATTCCGCATATAGGATAAATTGTCATTAAAAAAACACGCAATTCCCAAGAGCAAGAATTCTGTATGAGAACAGTTTCGTTGGCATTTAAGGTTTGCAATTATGGATAGGAAATATTGATTAAAATGAAAAATCTCTATACGTGCATGGATTGCTTTGATAATGTGTCTGTAAATTGTTGCAGTTGACAAACATATTCTAGGTTTGATATACTTCATTTTACAATACATATTCCACCTCTCCAATGGTGAGTATCAATCAAAAGAGTAACTAGGAATTCACAGTGGTAGTTAATGTTTAAAGGTCCTGTTTTACATAAAATTGTGAGCGTTAAGCCATGTTAGAATGTTATTACCTTCTGAAAAAACATACCTGGAGTTGTGTTTTGTTTCATTTGCACATATTACAGTAATCTTTAATTATTAATCTGTCTACATATCCAAAGCTAAATAGGCTCTGCCCCACCTTGTAATATCATGTAGTGGTGAGTATCTTTTATCTTTAGTTAAGTAAAGATTGACAATTCCAGGTTTGAAATTGTCCAAATGTTTCTAGTGAAGGTGTATGAAGTTTAAAAACACAGTGGTGCGCTTCCTGTATTACATGACATCACAAAGTTGAGAGTGTTTTTTGCTTGAGAGAAGAACTCAGCCTAGATTAGACTTAGACAAACTTTATTGATCCACAACGAAATTATTTGGACACAGTAGCTGAAACATTACAAAGAGCAAAAATATAAAGAGACAGGTGTCAAATAAAACATAATTATATAAATGTAAATGTACAAGTCAAAATAAAAATACAAAGATAATAATAAATAATAAAATATAAAACTACATCTATCAGCTTTGCAGGGTTTGTGTGTTAAACATGTGTGAATGAAAAAAAAAAAAAAAAAAAAAAAACACGACTCCAGATACATTTTTGATGAGACCCCAACATTATAACATAGATCAGAAAATGGTGCAATATTGGCCCTTTAAAGAAACATATGCTTTGTTGAAAAAGCTTGTAGGATAGTATAACAAAGTAGCGCAGCGTAGTAGGGGCAGACGCTTATAGATAAACCAAAATCCAGCCACCATTCAGCAGATTTCAGTTAAACCTTTATTTACAGGCAGACCTGTTGAGAACAACTGTGAAACTGTCTTGCCTTGGAAACTTGCAGAAACCATTAACATTCACCCACAATTCAACAATTCTGAGACTGGATCAGACAAAACAACTTCACAAGTGACTTCGAGGAATTGAGTTGGACGAACATATAACAACACATCAAAATTGGAAGCAGCCCTCATCCTCTCCTCAATTGAGAAGTGTCGAGAAACTGCCAGAGGTAACTAGCATCCACATTTCAGCTGAGATCCTAATTTGACAGAGCTCAAGCTATGTTTTGTGCCTGGCTAGCTCATTTGAATGCCCTTCCAAAAGCGGAGAGGAGGAGATGGCTAACTTAATGGCGTACAGCGTGCTAGCGTGTATAATCTTATTACCTGTCCCGTTGTCTAACCTGGGCGATGGTGCGGTGATAGCGTGGCATTACTCTGATTAAAGCGGGCAGGGAGGGAGGTAAGACACGATATATGTGGGGCCCTCACTGAAATGTGTGTGCGTATGGCCGCGCGAATGACATAAGCACTTATTGGTATTAGAGGGTAAACTTTCAAAGACATCCATCTCTCCAAGCGCGGGGCAACTTTCCGGTCAAAGTTACCGCCACCGCTACCTCGTCGTGATCAGGGAAAATGACAATGATGTATACATTTGAACGGTAGGAAGAAAAAAGACCCCTTTGGCTTGAACCTGAGGTCATTAAGTCGCAAATAAATAAACAGAGGAAGTTTGCATATTGGATAGCTGTCAACTCGGGGCCAGCGTGCGTTCACTTTCAGCCTGATGGAGAGCCTTCTTTTCTGGGCAAGCCTTCGGACTCGGGGGCCTATGAATCAGCGGGAGTGGACACATTGGCAGTTGTCATGTAATGATATTGCCTGACTGTCGGTCGCAGTAGGAACAGTCTCGCACATATCTCTTAGAAATATGGAGGATATAGAGGCAATGTCATGTCTGCAGGTCGGAAGATGTCTCATACGTTAATGACACTGATGGAGACTATTTTGCAGTACTCTTCATGCATTTTGTCATTTGTATAATATTATTATGGCAAATCCAATATTCATAATGTTTAAAACGTTAAATGGGAATATAACATTGTAAAGGGAGAGCATGCACTTCATCCTTACAATCCACTATTTTCCAATACCTTTCAAAGTCGTGCCATGTATGGATTTGCAGAGTTTTAGACACGACAAAAGGTGCTGATTGTATAATTTAGTATATACTTTGCTGTAAGTAACACATTCAAGTGTTTTGAGATTTAAGATAGAGAGACTAGCAAATGTTTTTCTCCATATATGCCAGCAGCATGTAACTGATCCCTGTGAAGCACAAGACCCAGAGGAAAAGTATCTGTGACCCTCACAGGTCCCTCACAAGACCACAATCGGATTTAGGCCTCAGAGCAAGACAAATATCAAAACTCTATTTAGTATTCCCCAGGACAACTTTTAGTTGTCATCAAGTTGTCTACAAAAACATTCTCGCTGTAGTACTTACATTGATTTGGGGGATGACAGATTAGTTATTAAATTTTTACTTTGTAGATAAAATAATTGGAAGATTGGAAAAGAAAAGAACAGCCAAAAGCAGTAGCCAAAGCAATTTAAAAATTCTGCTACAACAAAACTTTTCATTTCTCTTGTGATTTTAGTCTCTGTACTACTTCAGTAACAGCACCATTCCTATACGTCGCACACCAAACCACAATGCTCTTCAAATACAATATGCATTGTAGTATAAATTACCTTATCCCATGCGTGTCATTAACTCTTTGAATGTATACATTTATGTTTTTGTTTCTTCCACTTCAAAGCTGTTGTGAAAAAGAGGACCTGAAATTCTCATTCTATTCATTTGGATGAAAGGCTCCGCTTGGATGAAGGTGGGAGACAGAATAAATGTCAATGCGCTTCGGTGGAATACAAAATAAAGGGGGATTTTGGGCTCGACATACCTATCAGCATTTAAATTTATGGGCCAGCCAATTTATATCTGACTAGACACTAAAATGAATGCAATTTCTCAGAATCCTGTAACATTTTGACAGCTAACGGTGATCTCAATTCCTGTCCTCACCTTGCCACATCCCATACAATTATAAGCCATCAATGACTTCTGCCTGCATTGCAATTTACTCTGACAAAACAGAATAGTTTTTTTTTTCCTTCAAAGTGCTCAACTTGGCTGCATTGGAAACCTGGATGCACAGAGATAAAGGGAGGAGACTGTCCCGTGCTGTTAAGTCTGCACTTGAGTTGTGGTGATAAGCATTTTTTGACATCGCCTCACATTCAATAATATGCCACTGCCTTGACTGGATGCATTATAAATGAGTATACAGCATGCACATGCACAGTTACAATGTTGGTATCCAACTTTTCTAAATGAAACTGTTTAGATAGAACAAGTGTGAGTGCTGACTTCACACTGGGAAATTACTTAAGTCTTTGAAAGTTGATACTAAAGGTATGTAATAAGGGAAAATTAAAGCACATATTTGTGTAATTCTGGCTCTAAAAATCTGCACTTATAATGTCACAAGTTATGGTAGTAGAATCATGAAAATTATTTGAAGCTCAATTCAAATATTTTTTTGTAATCTATAATTGGAGTCGAAGGTCCCATATTACATTATTTTCTGATCTGTGTTATAATGTTTTCTCATCAAAAACACGACCTGGAGTTCGGCTTTGTTTCATCCACACATGTTTAACTCTTTCCCCCATGAAGATGACATTTGACGACCCCCCCTGAACCCTTAATGACGACTTTTGACACCTCCGCTGTATCACTAAAGACGTGATTTGACGACCTTTAGAAATGGCTCGGTTTTTCACATTTAAACAGAGACTGTGATAGGTGGGAGCCACTACAACCCACACTAGGCTGACCATTAGGATTCAAGGATATGTTTTCGCCAATTTTTTCCTAAGTTAATTTAAGTAGTGGCGATGGTAGCTTCCAGAAAAAACACAACACGAAACACGTGTAATGGAAAGATCGCGCTGCGGCGCACAGTTTAAGAAATAATGAGGAGCAGACGTATTTTATGGATAAGTTTAGAGAAAGTGACTTTTATAGATTTCAAAGTGATGATGAGGGTGATTATAAAGTGGAAAACAGCGATAGCGACGGACTTACAGAGAGTGAATCTTACGAAGATGAGAATGCCGCTGATGTGTCTGTATGGAGTCCTGTGATATCCGAACAAACTATCCGGGCTTTATACTCGATTATGAACCAAAATTGCCCTGAAATCACTTGTGGAAGTCTGTTTTCTTTTATGCAATTATGCTCTATGGGCAGCCCTAGTAACATATGTATGGGTTGTTCCTAGTAGGCGTCCAGGGGGAAAGAGTTAACACGCAAAACCTGCATACTTTTTAGAGTCTAAGACAGAAAACTCTCTGTAATACAGAAAGTGCTCCAATGTGTTTTTAAACTCCATACACTAGAATAATTTGGAAGATTTCAGCACAGGAATTGCTCTACTGCACTACAGGTAAAAAGTACCTGTTAATTTTAAAACTACCACGACATGACATCACAAAGTGGAAAAGCATTTTGAGCTTTGGAGCTGTAGACAGACTAATAAATAATGACTCATATGTTTGTATGTATGTTTTTGAGAAGGTACCAACATTCTAACATGACTAAAAGCTCACAATAGTCAATTTTGCATAATATAGCACCTTTAATTTTTTATTTTTTTTTTCCATTCAGTCATGTCATCAAATCTTAAAAAGTGTGTAGTAATATTTATGAAGTAGTTACACTGTTAATGTAACTGATGCATTCACTCAAGCTTTGGACACGTGGATGGATTCAGGCAATGCAGCTTTCAACAAGGCATACTACTCAAAACTGCACTCAACTATGCATATTACAAGTATTAAAGTTTTATGACAAATTGAACTACTTAAATCCACAGACTAATGCACGAATGGTAAAAGATTACAGCAGATGCCTCTTTATTAGTTTTGATTATTTACACTCTGTCATTGATCTAACAGTAGTTCATAAGATGCTGTTGTCTACACCACGTAAAGTGAGGGAGAATTAACCAAAGAGTTCACAGTAGACGCAGGTTTGATGGAGTGTGGCGAATTTCAAATGAGTCCAGAGTTTAATGTCTTTAAAAAGTGGGTGCAGGGATGAATGGGCATGGCTATCTGTCATGTGCATCTAAAGTGTGTGCCAGGAGCTGTGAGTGGGTATTTTTCACATTGTGGGGACTTCATGGGGGCTTGTCACTTATGGGCACTGAAATCAGGACCCCATAAGGTAACACCTTTATTATAACATCAACAACATGATTTAAAGTTCAGATACAGGTTAAAATAGGTTAAAGAATGTGAGTCCTACACAAAGCATGGATCATAGTGTGTTTGGATAAAGGTGCACTATGTAACTTTTCTGGTGGAGCGTCTGCAACCTGATTGTCTCCATGGGAATGTTATTTCTTTGCCTTGAAAGTTACAGAATGGCATTAAACTTGTCTATATCCATGGGGTCACTACCAGGCGGAGATACAGGTTAGAGATCTGTGAAGAGGCTACCCCGCTCACAGTAAGAATGCATGTGTTTTTTGATGAATTTTTCGATGCTATGCGTTTTTTTTTACATAAACACACTTCTAATTGTATAAATGCAAGTCTAATGCCATACTGTGGAATATTCAAGGCAAAGCAATAACATCAGCACAGATACAAGCAGATGGCGGACCCTCTACTTGCGAAGTTTCACAGTGCACCTTTAAGTCCTGATTCGTCTCCTGTTTAGTCACAAAGTAGTCTTGGTTTAGTTTAATCCTAGTCTAGTCTGGGTTTAGTTCCAGTTTAGTCCATGTTTTTTCTGTGTGTATAGTGTGAACACAGTCTGTGCAATGGTAGACAGACAGAGTGAGCTCAGAGAATCGTAGTAACCTGCAGAGCGACATGTGTTCATACCCTTTCTGGTTTAGTCCTGATCTGTCTTCTGTTTAGTCTTGAAGCAGTCCTGGTTTAGTTCTCTTGTAGTTCTAGTCTGGTCCGGGTTTAGTCCTGGTTTAGTCCATGTTTTTGCTGTGTGTATAGTGTGTGCGATGGCAGGCACATACAGAGTGAGCTCAGAGAAACATGGTAACCTGCAGAGCACACGTACACACTGCGTACTCCTCACCGCACCCATACATCACTGTGCTCACACCACAAATGAGGCAATCGCTCAAAATTATTTGCATATAAACTAATGAAATATTGCTGGGTGAAACTCAATTGAATGTTAATTACAAAGGTAATGCACTATTTGCTGATTAATGGATCGTCTCGTTTTGGGCAGGAGTGAGAGGGGGGCTGAGAGACCCACTCGGCTGAGGTAGGCAACTGTACCTGTGCAGCAGGTGTAAGGAGGGGGTTGATATATGCAGACTTTTCTTTTCTTTTTTACAATAAAACTTTGAATTGTTTTTGTCTGTTTAATTAATTTACATTTCTAGAATGGTTGAGGAAAATAAATCACTTTTTCGCTTTTGTCTAAGTATTCCCTCAGTTGTCCAAGCAGGGTCCATTGCAAAAGAACATTTAATTATGTTTACTGGTGTAAACTTTTTGAGTGTGAACACAATTCACCACTCACCCAAACTGCCACTGCAGCTCTGATAGTGTTCTTATAAGTCACTGCCTTAAATACAGTTAAATCCACTTAACTACCCTCAGGTGTGAACTGTCACCTCAGTCATATTTTGCATAATCATTCATCCCCCTAATGAGTCTTAGCATAATGTCATTAGCCTTGTTGTTTGACCATTTTTTCCCCAAAACAGGGCATATATTCTGACACATTCATGCACCGATACCAGTATCAAATATCATGGTTGGACTACTTACTGACAGATGTAGGCCTGGATGTCTCCTGAACCTTGAACTTTTACTTTTCGTACAGAGTTGTTCAGTAGTTACTTGCAGGACAAATAACAATCACTTTACACAATAGGATCATTTTGTAAGTTAACAAATAAAAAAAGCCATTTTCAATCCCTGTACTAGCATTGATTAATATTGGGTATTGTCAGATATTTAGTCATATTATCTATATTAGTAGTGAAACTTTAAAAAAAAAATTGAATCTGCATACAAAATCTCTACTGCTGTTATAATCATTAAGGTTAGGGTACAGTTTATTTTCCCTGAAAATGTGTCCTTTGCATTTGGCCCGTCCTTCAACTCCACTGGGGCATCCTGTCAGGAGCAGAGACGTGCCACTCAAGATCTTGAACTAGGCTTGGAAAGGACTACTGCAGAATGAGGATTTTAACTTTGTGTGCGTTTTGGGTTAATGGGGATAACTTTAAGGCTTGACAGTTTGTCATTTTTCCACTCTACATTTGAGACAAAATTATTTGATACTTAATACTTGTATGCACAATATGTAGTTGAGTTGAAGTTATAATTTCCCTTATAATTTCCTAGAATAGCGCATTGCTTCTTGAACCAAGTTATAAATTAGTCAGTAGGCTATTTTAGAGAAAACACTTTATCTTCAACAAATCCTACAAGCGCTGTCCCTCCAATGAACTCATCTCTAGTATGTTCTATCATTGCTCCCATAAAAAAAAAAAAAAACACATTTTCAGCTCTGCTACCTCCAGATCTGCCAACTGTGTCTTAACCATACAAGCGGAGTACTCAGTTTTTCACACAAATGCTAACTTAACAGTCAACCCCAGCACTCTGCACACTAACTTGCCTTTTAATTAGTCTAGCAACTTTCAAACTTTGCTGGAAATTCCCAAAGACAAAGCAGGCACACACCCTTTCTTTGGAGACGCAGGGAGGAGAGGAAGGGGAGGAAGGAGAATTGAAATTAATAGCAAACAATGGTCGGAGTTTGAGCGGACACGGTCACACTCCACGGGATCATGTTTCAGTTCTGCACAAGATACATTTTTCATTTATAGATCATTAATTATGAATCTAGCCAACGCAGCAGGAGAGGAAGAGGAGGGCTGAGGTGTGAAGAGTGAGAGTTAGAGTCAGTCTTTTTAAAGGGATACATGCTACATTTTTCATCAGGCTGTCTGACCTTAGAATTCCGAGAAGCGTTTGTGATTCCAGGAGTCGAATCACTCAGAACAAAGAACATAATAAGATGAATAAAATATGCGCTGTCTTCAAGGGTTAAAAAAAGTAAAACAGCTGACGATAATGGATAGTAGAATGCTGCATTGGGTGCGTTCACACTTGTCCTGGTTTAGCCCTGGTTTAAAGGTGCATTGTGTAACTTTTCTGGTGGAGGGTCAGTGAAATGCTTTTCTTCATAGAGATGTTATTGCTTTGTCTTCAGTGTTTCATGGTATGGCATTAAACCTTTCTAGCTTCATGGAGACCGAATCAAACCAAGTTACAGGTCCAGGTATTTCTAAGCAATAAAACCATCTGTAATTGAATAAATGTAAAGTACAGTCGTCCCTTGCTATATTGCGGTTCACCTTTCGCGGTCTCGCTGTTTCGAAGATTTTTTTTGTGCAATTTTGCATGATTTTTTACAGAGTATGAATGCGTATTGTGTTCCTCCCTCTGCATCCTGATTGACAATGGTCTACAGTCCCTTAGCCTATCAATCTCCTCTGTGCCATGTCTCCTGTACAGAACAGAATACTTTCAGCTGCCAAATTTAAATAAATGTTCGATCGCTAGCAGTGTGATTCTGAAGTGCTGTATGTTTTCTCCCCGACAAAACCCACAATGTCGATGAAACGTTCTGCACCGACAAAGGCTCCTACACAGTTGCACTCAAAAGGCAAAGGAAGATGCTTTTCATCGCATAAAAAGTTGGACTTCTGGACACACTGAAGGAAAGTAGAAGTTACGTGGCTGTAGCAGAGTCCTGCACCGGGTCAGAGTACGGGCAAATAGTTGCTGAAATGGGCGGGTTTTAACATTCTGGAATTTTACGGGCGGGTATGCAGACAGGGCAGGTCAGGACTAAACCAGGACTAAAACCAGGACTACATCAGAACTAAACCAGGACTAAACCAGGTCTAAACCAGGTCTTAAGAGAGAGAACGGTGTCCAGAAAGCACGATAAGGCGATGGCCACGCTTACCTCTGTGAGGTGCGGAGCACTGCGCGGGTCCTTTTTCCTTCAGTCACCTCTGAGCCCATCTTGAGAGTTGAGTCCTGTTTCAGTTCTGGTTTAGTCCTGTTTTAGTCCTAGTTCAGTCCAGGGTTAGTCCAGGGTTAGTCTTGGTTCAGTCCCTAGCGTATGTAGCGCAAAAGTTTGATATAATCTCGGGTTAACAGGCGGGTGCGGTGCTGTACTGCGCAGGTGCGGGTCTCCAAAAATGGACCCGTGCAGGACTCTGTGCTGTAGGGCTCCATTACGGAATAAATGAATCTTCGGTTTGTTACATAAAGAAGGAAGAAAATAACAAAAAGACGACAGCAGCAATAAGTTTTAAAAAGGATGCAAAAAGGGTGACCCCCAAACAAAAACTTCACCTTTAAGTCCAGTTTAGTCTTGATGCAGACTTGGTTTGATCGTGTTCTAGTCCAGGCTTTAGTTCTGCTCTGTAGTTCCAATTGCATGTGCTGTGAGAATGTTCATGGTTAATATATTATTGTAAAGTAATTAGTATACACTAGATGAAAACAACTTCGGCAGTGTTATTGAGTCAATGAACAGTAAAGATTGTTTTTCTTGTAATAAATAGTTTTTACATTTCTACTACAAGCACTCAACAATAAATCGTAACATGTAAGAAAATTATGATTCCCTAACCACAAATTGCTTTCCTGTGGTATGATATTGATTGTGTAAGAATTACTTGTTTTGTCTGACTATAGTATGCTTGCATTAATTTGTGATTTTTAACAACTTGAATTGAACAAAAGATTAAAGATTTGTTGTCAGGTCTCAGCATCAAGTTGTCCAGTGTCATTTCACACATGGCCTCCTAGTTTCCCATATGGCCCCTTGTAGTTGTAGTTAAGTCACCCACAACCAGAAAACAGATGAGTAGAATGCAAAGAATTTATTAATTGTACACTTTTTTCATTTAAAGGTGCACTGTGTAACTTTTCTGGTGGAGAGTCCTACACCTGCTTCTCTCCATGGAGGTGTATGGCATTACACTTATTTATCACTACAGAGACAGCAGGTGACACCATTGGGCCAAGTTACAAGCCAGATTTGTGGAGAGGCAAGCCCACTCATAGTAAGAATACATGTTTTTAGGAGAAATAAAAACCTATGCTATTGAGTAAATGCAAGATGGGTACGTTTAATGCCACACCGAGACATTCTAGACAAAACAACATCATCGTCACCTGCTCGTCTCCATGGAGATGTTAGACAGTGCACCTTTAACCGCTGACATCAATTCATTTTTACAATACTCTGATTTATTGATGTGCACTGAACTTTTGATTTGCATAATTTAATTTACCCAGCTCTAACATTCAAAATAAGGTTTGTCCAGACATAATGAACTATTGGTCTAGCCTTAATAGGTCAAGGATCCTGCCAATTTCGCTCTATTCCCGGTTGCAGCTGCCCCTCCGAGCTCAATCTCAGTAAGGCTGCACTGCAAAACTAAAATCTAGCCAAGTTAAGGTGACCTGAATTAAAAAATGTTCATCATGAGTAAATTTCACTTGACAAGTAAAATTATCTACCAACGGAACAAGGCTTTTTGTACTTAAAATGAAAATACATCTTGGTACACTTAAGAAAAAGAACAGCTCTTAGCACTTAAAATAAGAAACTAAATTGAATGTTCCTTGAATTAAGAAAAACACATTTATTCCACTGGTAGATAATTGTACTTGTCAAGTTGAATCTACACACATAAAGTCAGATGTTCTTAAATGAAGTCATTTTATCTTACCTAGATATTGCTTTTTGCAGTGTGCGTACGTTTACAAAAGCCAGTTGGCAGCGGGGGAGAAATGAGCAGTTTGTCTCATTCGGACTAACACAGATACATAATACATGGAGCCAGGGCGCGCTACAGGACTGACAGATGATTGATAGATTGATTGATTGATGATGACAGTTATGACTAATTCATTAAAAGCCTGAGCTGCCCGGGCGTGTCACTCATTTGACTGAGAAGAGAAGTCCACTGCACAGCGCTGGTATTGGGCTGGAAGGGATCTATACACACTTCTATGACTGACGTGTTCAGATAAGTGCACTTCTTATAACCCAGTGTGTCCCATTCAAGTAAAAAATGTTTATGTATACACTACCAGTCAAAAGTCTGGACACACCCTCTCATTCAGTGTTTGTTTCTTATTTTTATTACTTTCTACCTTTTGTATACATACAGACATCAAATATAAGATATATAGAATTATGAAGCAAAAAAATGTTCACTTTTTTCTTTACTAGATAATGGCTTCCTTCATATAAATGATGTCTTCCATGTGTATATAAAAGGAACAAAGTAGTAAAAATAAGAAAAACACATTGAATGAGATGGTGTGTTCAAACTTTTCACTTGAAAAAAAAAAAAAAAATCTGTTATTATATATCTCATATATCTTTCTTCATATATTTGGTGTCTTCTGTGTAGAAAGTAAAGAAGTACATAAAAAAAAAATAATAATAATAATAGGTTGGTGTGCCCAAACTGGACTGGTAGGGTATATATCTTTTTTATTTTTCATTTTAGGCACATTTGTTTATGAATTTGGATGAATTTAAACTTGAAACAATTGTTCATTGATTGATTGAAATGACAAACCAGTACCATGTCTTAGAGAGTACGGATTTTTGCACTTGGACTGGTTAATCCTCTTGTCAGTCAAACCTAGAGGAAGCTACGACAACATTTCAGACACTACATCTTTGTACAGAAAAGGAAAAGTTCTATATAGTCCATTGATGGTCCACCGATAGTCCATTGACAATCAAAAGTTTAGTTTAGGGGACCTACTACCACTAAACCACTACACTACAAAACCACTATAAAACTGACGAACTGATTGATACTATTAATAATGTTAAGGCAACAAAGCACATCAAAAACTGTTAATTGCCAATACAATCTTCATTATTAAATTGGGCCCATAAACAAAGAGAAGGGTTAAGATCACGCTTGCCGAACTTCCTGCTTTGGTCACCACGGTAACACTCCTGACAAGATATTAGACATGCACACATGAGCAGATCTCACTTTCAAGTGCTGGGATAATTATGCAGCTAAAGATTAAATTTAAACGGCCACAGTCGCCATGAAAATGTGGTTTTAGTTTTGGACCGAGCATAACTCAAAAGTATGTTGGCAGAAGAGTTACTAAGAGCTAATTTCTACTTTAGCAATATGTTTGTTTTCTTTTGCATAATGTAAAAAAAAGAGAGCGAGAAATAACAGTTTTGTGGTTGGAGAAAAGCCACAATGAAAAACCTTGGCCAAATTTTAAAATGTAGAACCAAAACAGCCATTGTGGAAATTGCATTTTCTTTCATCTGTAAACAGCATATTTACAAAGGAATCCCACCACTACCTATCCCAAAGTAATTCAAGAACTCAATTCAAGAAGTACAATATTGTGGCTAGCCCTTAAAAAATGAAAGTAAAATGTTGTGCTAAAGTATCACCCAGTTGAAACCTATTCAAAGAGAAGGAAATAGATTCACGCGTCACGTTTTCTCTGAATAAATCCAAAATATATTTCAAAAACTTGGGGATGACAGTTCTCCGATTCTGAGGTATCACAAAGATGACATGACCACTTCTGAAAAGAGGAGATTCAAGTGACAAGTCAACACTCACCCAATACAAAATGTCATTGTGCTCCATGTTAGAATGCGAGGGAATTCAGAGAGACTGAAGAAAACTGAACACACTATTAGTGATACAGCGATTAAATCCAGCTAATGTAGTTACTATTAGGGCTGAGAGATATGGAGCAAAATATATCTCGAAATACGATATATAGCTTTTTATCTGTACGGGAAAAATAACCCCCAAAAACTACTGCAAAAACAAATATGCCAAATTTCTTTTTTTATTGAAGTGCAAAGAGGTAGGCAGTTAATGTAGGAACAAAGTGCTTCTGCGACCAGCGGTAAGGAGCTATGAGGTATCCCACAAGTCACTGCGCAAATCAAACCTAACATTTTCAAATATATGTGTTTCCTCTTTGACAGAGGATGTGCTGCTGATGGTGAGACTGTAAATGGTGGAAAAGTTTGTTTCACAGGCTGGTTGTGGGGGCCAGTGTGCTGAATGAGACAACGCGCAAGAGGAGGGGTAACAAAAGTAAGGAGGGCGGAGGCTCGCGAGTATGAGCACAGTGAAGGCGAACAAGCGAAGCGGCGAAATCAGAATTAAATGTAAGCATTAAATTGGTATATACAATATGTCAGAATCTATTTCATGTTTATCGAGAGATATTTTAAATATTGAGATATCGCCCACCCCTAGTTACTGTGTCCACTATACGCTAAGATAAATGGTGAAGTACACTTAGAAAAATTTTGCATATGCAACTCAATAATTGTTTAAAGATGCACTATGTAACTTTTCTGATCTAAGGTCTGCTACCTGCTTATCATTATTATTATTTTTTTTATCTCTTGTAATGTTTCATAGTGTCGTAATACACTCCATCTTGCATTAAGATCATTTTTATTGCTCAAATATACCTTCAGCTTCTACTATGAGCGGGACCACTTTTTCACAGATCTGACCTGTAACTTGGTGGCTTTATACTTGTTTGTATCCATGAAGACCTATACTGTGGAAGATATAGGCGAAGCAATAACAAATGGAGTTGAGCCGGTGACGGATCCTCCACCAGCAAAGTTGACTGTTGATATAGCGATTAACAATTTAAAACAAAATATACAATAACTTTGAACAGGGAAAATTTTAAACCCATGAATTGCTTGAGATTTATTTATTTCTTCAACACTGAGGAGGGCATGGGTACTGTTACAACTTACTGAGTGTTACTAAGCGCCTGTCAAATCTACAACTTCCTTTCTTGGTAGAAAGAAATGCCAACCTATTCTTTTTCAAACTCCATCAAAATTCTAGTAATATTTGAGAAAATGAACATAGTTGAAGGAAATTCTTTCAAGTATGTCTGGGTAGAACTCTCAGTATGTGAATTGTTAAAGGGCTCATATTAGGCTATTTTCTGATCTATGTTATAATGTTTCCTCATCACAAACAGACCTGGCATTGTGTTTTGTTTAATTCACACATGTTTAACACACAAACCCTGCATATTTAGGCGTATGAGTGATTCTCTCAGAAAGAAAACTCTGTTCTACCTCGTGATGTCATGAGGTAATACAAGAAATGCGCCACTCTGTTTTTTTAAACTCTATAGACCTTCACTAGAATTATTTGTCTAATTTCAGACCTGGAATTTCCAATCTGTACCAAACAAAAGGTAAAAGGTAGCTGTTAACTACCACTAAATATGTGGGAATGAAACAAAACAACTCCAGGTATGTTTTTGATGAGGTAAGGCATTATAAAAAGAGTTGATTTCGCATAATATAGGTTGTTTAAAGCTGACATAAGTAGGCTTGTAATAGAAGATCTAACTCCACAGGGAAGAATCAAATAAAAGAGGATAGCATCTTGTGTTGTGAGCAAACATTACATCAGATGCCCCGTCATGTTTTATTCTTCTGCCCCCCGCTCTTAAACACAATGTAAAGAGCAGCGTGAAACAGCTCTGAACAATGTCCAACTCCATAATTCATGTGTCAACGGGACGCTCTGAAGCTGAACAGAGCCGAGCTGATTTTTTTTTTCTTTTTTTTTACAAATTATGCAATAAAAGCAACAAGGGTAAAGGCAGGAAAAGCTAAAATAGAAAAAAAAGCTGAAAAGAGAAGAAGGCAGAGGATGTTTGAAATCTAATGTCTGTGAATTCTGAAGAAAACCAACAAGAAAGCCATTTAGGCACAAGTGGAAAAAACGCTGCATTTTTCAGGCACATTTTTCTTCAAGGCATATACAAGTTTCTGTTTAGAAGTTGGATTCAAATTGAAACTATTTTTTTATTGCCTTCAGGAGACGCCATAGAAAATCATCTCTCTCAAAGTGTGTTCAAGTGATTTCTTTTTCTTTTTTTCTACCAGATGCCTTTACTGATGCAACCATATCCATTTGTGAAAGTTTGAAATTGGTACAATATAAGAGTACACACAATTTGTTTCAGTTTTTAAGTTTTTTCTCTTTCTTAACTCTTCCTTTTCTTTCTTTTCTTTATGTTTAGGCAAAATTACCATATTCATTTGCAGTATAACTTTAATTTACCCATACCCAATTTTATTTAGTATATCTAGATATACAAACTAATATCAAAACCTAGTACTGAAAATCAAAACAAATCAAACAATCAAAGCTTATACCAAAAATAGAAATACAGCCAATATACTTTTTTCAAATGTGCTAGATAAACATATAGTGAACATTGCAACACAAGCATCTGCATTACACTAAGAATAAATCAAGGCTTAATTAATGGAGTTTCCTAAAGGGGGCGCCGTGACACCAGCAACCAGTGATGCGCAGGTCCATGTATAAACGACCCATACCCGACCGGCACTTTCAACTAACCCACCCGCAACTCCTACCGCAATAAAAAAATTTAATAAAATAAAATATTGTACCCAATCCGCTGCCTGACCAGCATTTTAAAAAGTAGTCCATGCTCTTGATTAACATCCTCTAAATAAAATGACCAAAATAAATAAATTGAGTGCGCTAAACCTGCAAACATATGATCTCTGAAAACATGAACTATCTCTAACGCAATACAGGCACAGAACAGACTCACCATGAGCAGCACATACCTCTGTCACAGAACGAACACTCATATTCCACTGAGTCCTGTCCTTTAGTCCGACAGAAGCTGATGCATCAACGCACAAGAAAAGAACTGTTTTTTTCAGTGCTAACAGTTTATGCAAATGAGCCATGTGGTTTTAAATTTTGTTTCTGTAAAACATAAAGAAATGTGTCAAAGCTGCATTAAACACATTATGATCTCCAACGGGCTGATATGGCTCTACAGTGGTTATGGTTTATATGTTGTAAAGTTGAGTTTATTTATGCAGATTAGTAATAGTAAAAATAATAATGATCAGTTTAAAAAAAAAAAAAAAAACGATTAATTGGAAATTGAGTGTTAATTCTCATGACGATCGATTAAGAAAATTGACTATATAAATCTACTATCTATGAAGAAAGAGAATTACATGCATGGCAGCTTCCGCTCATCCCAGTATTAAGGTAAATATGGTTTTAATTAAAAATGTATTGGCTGTGTTTCTTTTTTGTGGGATGTCCAGTTTATATGTAGAAATGCTCATTTGCAAAGGTGACTAGGTACGTTGGTGTTTGATGGGTATACGTGGCTCTCCTCATGATTCTGCTCTTCCATTGTGGCTCTTGTGAAAAAAAAAATTGTAAGTACCACTGCCCTAAAGCTTTAGAATTTTCTTGATCTATATCAGGCCCGTTGATAGAAATTTGGGGGCCGGGGCAAGAAAACTCACATGGCCCTATTCTAATTATTCTAATTCTGTGCCCCTAAGACTATTTTAGAGAAGCCGAGAGGGGTCACAACAAACGCAAATGCCGCAACAAATACAAATGTGGCAACACAACAAAAAGCCACAACACACCAAAAAAAGCCACAACAGAAATGACCGTGGGACTCTATTTTCCGACGGACCGATCAAGCGGCAGGTGAAGAAGAACTACAAGTAAAAAGTAAAAGTACAAGTAAAACAAGCAAAGGAACGGAGAAGTTGGAAACGTAAGTAAAAGTAATTTATTGTTTTATCATTATTTGTTTCACATTGTAAGAAACTATAAGTTTAAGAAATAAGAAATTATAAGAAACAGTAATTTTAGAATGTTGAGGTGTCTGTTGCGACATGTGGCGAAAGAGGCCAGGCGTGGGAGGGGTTATTTTTGTCTATTTTTTGTTTTTGTCATGTTAAATATTAAAATAAATACAAATAAATACATAAATCGCTGAAAGTTGAAAATTTCATTCTATTGTCTTAAAAAAGCGTGTATTTGCAGTATTAAAATAGGTAATGAAGTTTCCTTTGAAAGAGTTTGAAAATGTTGCATTGTGGACCTTGCCTCTGCTGTACTGAAGAAAAAAACTGAAGCTTTACATAATTTATTCAAAATAAAATTTGTCCGGACTTAATGAACTGTTGGTTTGCCCTTAATAGGTCAAAGTTTCTGCCAATTTCCGTCTATTCCCTGATGCAGCTGCTCCACCAATTTGATTCTGAAGAAAACCAACAAAGAAAACAATTTGGACAGAAGTTCAATAGCCGGTTGAATTTTCTTCCACATTTTCCTGCAAGGCAAATGCAAAAAAAAACACTCTTTGTCCATAGCAGCAGACCGCTAATAGCTGAACTGTTTGCTAATAAATCAAAAGCAGTTGTATGTCAGCTGGATGGTTAGACACTAAACATACACGCCACGGTAGCACAGTTGGCGGCTTCACACACAATTAGGGAAACTGCACAGGGATGCCTTTGGGTTAAAAGCATCAACTGGCCCATGTGTAAACTGTGGTTGAAAATTCCCTTTGCTAAAAACATCTGTGGCAATGTGAGCGTGTTGTTTTGTTCATAGTCTTGCGGGGCTTTCTTCAAAGTAAAGTTGTGCACCTAAAGGTAGCCCTCCGAGTCTTGTGCATGGCAGTGTAGACAACAATAGAATGTACATGTATGGCGTGTGTGCGTTTGCAATTCAAAGGGGCCAAGGAGAATATGTGAATAAATTGCCAACTGACAGAACATGGTTTACAGGCAGGATGAATAATGGGACAGGGATTTCACTTTTGATTTGTGTAACTGGTGAAGAAAAGCAGCACAGATGAAGGTAAAACAGAATGGAAACTGTATAGAAAAGCTCTGGACCACTGCAAAGTATGATGGACAAGTTAAATAATACTTTTTAAAGTTTGCCAAACATATCTCAGTCTAATGTTTAGCTGTTTGTATGAGAGTTTGGCAAGGGTTTATCGTCTAGATACAGCAACAAATTTGTAGTAATAGGAATTTTCTTTGGTAAGTGATGCAAATAGAACGGATAAAAAAAAAAATTTAATAAAGAATGTAAAACTGTTTGTCACGATACACAGTATACTATTGACTAAAACTCAACTCAACACTTAATACTCAATGCCAATTTCAATTCCCATGTGTGGAACAGAGTGGAATTTTCAACACAAAGGAAAAGTTATGTTTTGTTTCATTCATATGTTTGAGTAATCCTTAAGGGAGTGAATTCACACGGTTTGTGTATGTTTACATTCCACCACTACCTGCGCAGCTACACGGGAGGCTCGGCTCTTTAATATTCAGGAGGGAACTCGTCCGTGATTGGGGTGGCAGTGTTTCCCACAGCACTTTATAGTTAGGGCAGCCGCCTTGACAACAATTGCCCCCCCGCCTTGACTACGTCCCACATGAATCCTTGCAAATCTACGGTCATCACATCCTGGTCCTCACTTTTGGCGGCATGGAATTCCCCGGCAGTTCACTACAACTCTGAATTGTCCAATTTTGACCGACAAGCATCAAAACTAAAAAAACAAAACAAAACAAAACATGAGATAGTCAATGGATTTAATGAGCATTGATCACAGAGCTCAGTTCAGAGTTTTACAACATGTCTTGGCCAATGCTTTTTGAAGGTCAGGAAGGAAACCATGACAATGATGGGATTTCTCGATGATCGGCATATGTTAATTGTAGAGTAAAACTGACACAATATCTGTCAGTGTTTTTGCTCTGTGGAAGTGAGCTCACCAAAAAAGATATCTTGTCTTCTTTTAGTTTTAGGAGAACCACCTCGAAGCAGGACTTTAAAGTGGTGCCAGCTGTCTCCCCACAGTATGCGGTGTGGTGATGGACTGGTATTACAGACAGCTCCTCTAAAGGCAGATCTGAGCGAGTCTTTGCCTGCAGCGAGAACAGAGTCTGACGATCTGTTCTGCTGGGACTCCTGAGTCACTGCTGTGTTAGCATTAGCATACCGCTCACCATCTCTCCTACATGCAACCACTGCTGCTTCTTCTAAAGGCTTTTTCAATATGCTCGGTCTATCTCTGCTTCTTTGTGCCTCCAACCGTGGGCTGAAGACTCTCCCTCATGTCCTGTCCAATATGTTATGAGATTTATCATCGTCATGACAATAAATCAAAATAGAATGGACCACAAACTAGAGGTGCATTACGCAACTTTCCTGGTGAAGGGTCCGCTACCTGCTCATCTCCATGGGGATCATTTCAGGCGTTTCTATTGCTGAAAAATACAATAATTCCTTCTGTGAATAGGAGCGACTCTCCACAGATTTGAATTGCAATGTAGCGTAGTGCTGTAACCTGCACATTTCCGATAACATTTCCATGGAGACACCCTCAACTAGAAATGTTACACAGTCCACCTTTAAGTCTGAATATAAACAAAAACAAAATGAAGATTTCAAAATCTCATATTGTCTTTACTGCTGAAGTTTTAAAGCTTCCATATTTGACATTAAGAGGAAGACACGTGGAATCAATGCTAGGAGTTGTTTTATTTGAAAGAACTTTTCCAATGACAAACAACACAAGTTTCCCTTTCTTAATATGCAAAGCCGCCTTACTGTAACGTTACCAAGCAGAAAACCCTAATAACTTGCCAAATACTTACTTACTTATTCACTTTCTTTGGTAAAACGTGCTTGTTCAAACCTTTAATTTACCCTTCATGTTTTTGGTTTGGTTTCATTTGTGCTGGCAACGTTCTCTTTATCAAATAGTAAGAGGTTTCTGTTAAAGGTGCACTATGTGACTTCTCAGGTGGATGGTCAGTTCATTGCTCGTCTCCATGGAGATGTTATTTCTTTGCCCCATTAGGACATTAAGCATGTCACCCATGCGTTTGTTCAGCTGTTCCATGTGCAGGCTTGCTTCTCCTTAGATCTGACAATAAACCTGTCTCCATTACCAAGTTTATTTCCATACTGTGGAATAATCAAGGCAAAACAGTAATATCGCCATGGAAACAAGGAGGTGTTTAGCTTATTACGAGACAGGGACAGTGCACAATGTACATTAACCTTAACAGGAGAGATGGATTGTGCGAGGTTGTAGCACTAGAGCTAATTTCCACCTGCATGTTTTTTAGGTCTGGTGTTGGTCCGTCCACCAGAAAGTTACACAGTGTACCTTTCACAATATATGTTGCAAGTAAAATATGTTTCCATTATTACCATGTCCTTTTTATATTCTCACAATTTAACCCAACATTTGTGTCCCACTGGAAAGATGTAAGATATTTCGTATTGTCTGCTCTATTTCCTTCATCCTTACACACACTACACTGGCTTGCCATACAGACAATGATTAGGTACAATGACATTTAGATTGGTAAATGCCAGAGCTTAATGGGCAGAGTTAAAGACAGTTAATGATGTCTGGTGTGAAGCTTGGGTACCTCTGCTATGGCGGCCGTAGCAACAAGACAGAGCGCCCCATTGGCACCAGTGGCTGTTCAGGCAAAATACCCAATCCCATAAAACCTTCTAATGTTTACCACCTACTGTTTCCTTCTCCCCACTGTACTTTTATGAATCCTGAATTTACTATAGTGACATTTCTAAAACGCATTTGCATCCTCTTTTATTCGGACTTCCTCTGCCCCTCCTTCTGTCCAATCATTTCCTCCCCCAGTCATTGTGGGGCATAAATCACCTCCCCGCGATAGTTTTAATAGCTTTTTAATGAGCCTAATGTTTTCTGTTTTAATGAACTTCTTACGTCAGCTTTAATCATTTTAGCCGGATGAAAAATGATTGAGAAATGGCCTACATTAATTTAATTTACTGTTCAATCTGCGCAGGCCCCATCGCTTTACAACCCGCGGTAAAAAGGGGTCCAGGGCAAGTAGGAAGAGCAGAGGAAAAAAAGGGAGGGGAATTAGAGGACTGGCGGATGGTTGCCAGGACAAAAATGCATGCTTTACAGAGAGTTGAAGTTCAGATGAGTGTGGTCAACAGGCATACAAGTCAGTACAGCCCATATCAAAACAAACACGGATGCTTACAAGTAGGGCTGGGCGATATGGTCCAAAAATCAAATCTCATTTTTTTTTTTTGCAAACACTGGACGATTATGGGATGAATCATCTTTGAAATGGCAGAAGCTCTTTACATTTTGATTCTTATCATGTGCAATTATTTAAGATATTGTAAAAACCAATATAAATCACATTTCTATAGATATCTAAATGTAATGCAAGTAAGAAAGTCAGGAGTAAACTTGTTTAATAATAATCCTCAACTTGATCTTTTTCCATCTTTTAAAAAATCTCAGTAATTAAAAACCTGAATTAAATGAATTAACTTCAATAATTATCCAGCCCTACTTGCAAGGGAAAAAAGGAGGGGAAAAAAAAATAAAACACTTCTGCAGAATCAATGACCAAAGAACTAAACATAGTATCTGAGGTGAGCGAAGTTTGATTCAGTACTAGATACTAAAAGACCAATGAGTTTGTTAGTTTCTGATGGATCATTTAAATAAACAAAGCTGATTGCACAGCTCGTCCCTGGCCTTAGACGGTCCATTTGGAAGTAGAATAAAAAAATAAAAACGACTCACATTTTACAAGGATATAAATGTAAAAGAAGTTGTGCAATCGGTCTGGGTGGTGAACAGGTAATTTACAAGGCTAAACTATAGGCTTGTTGTTCAGCCCTATCTCCAATTAGGCCTGTATTGTTGAGCTCTGCCAATGCCGAGTTCCTACCACTCAGAGAGACCAGCAGATTTACATAGCCATTAACACAGCGGGCCCTAAATAAATGAGCACGATATTCTGCATCTGTTGCCCCATGTCTCCGCTTCCAATCTTCGTTTTCGCAAAGACATTTATTTTTTCAAGCCGGTGCATCCATCTTTCTCATGAGTGACACTTAGACTTGTCATTTTGCCAACTTCAAATTAACACCGCCATAAAGCAGCTGGTGTAGGCTCAGGATCTAGATGCAAAACGGTTTCCTGTGTGCATTTTGTACACACTTTCACAACCCAAGGACACTGCATACCTTGCCAACGCCGCAAGAGTCAAACATCCATTTTAGCAGTGTTTCATAGTAAAAAAAAAAAAAAAAACGGGGAAAAAAAAAGGTTGCTAAGACGCCAAGGCTATAGCTGCCAAGACAACTTTTCACTACCTGAGCTAAGATGTCCTTTACGGTTTGCATGTGCGGTCTGTCCTCAAGGCTCAGGCCATTATCATGCTCCAATGCTCATGGGAGATTATACAGGTCTGACTGGTTGCTGAAGTGGGTGATTTACATAACAAATGGCTTTCTTATGAATGTTTTATTTTATTATTTAGGTTAATTTATGCTTTGTTTATAGCTATGTGTTGTTTTTTTTTATTATTTGTCAATTTAGCAATGAATTTACATACTGTTGCATATATGATTTATGTGGTCGTTGTTTTCTGGGCTCTGTAAATAAAGATTATATAAACTGTACCAAATAGTATAAGACCACTGAGTTTGTTAGTTTCCAATGGATCATTTAAATAAACAAAGCTGATTGCACAGCTCGTCCCTGGTCTGATTTGAAGTAGCCATGCATGATTGCTTATGAAATTGTCAAATAATGAAAAAATCTTTACACTGAAAGAACATCATCATGGTTTAGCAGAAAGTCTTTGGTTGCTTGCCAAATGCAAACCATCAAACAGGTTTAATCAATACATTTAACTTACAGTGCCCACTCCTTCACTTGTACGTGACAACCATGTAAAAATCTGCTTTTTTTTAACAATGTTTTAATTTAGTTTTTTCTACATTTTCCATTTTAAAGCATAATCACATGGTATACGCCAAAATTGTGTACATGAAACAAAAACTAAAAGGTCAGAGAGTTACACAGAGTTAGGATTGTGGAAAATTTAATTATAGCCACCCACACATACAAAAAAAAGTCACTTTTTTGTTAATTAAATACAAAAAATGTTCACAGAGAAATCTCAGTCATCTTCAGCATCAATCACTAAAATAATATTCCCTATAAAATCTTGAGAGAAACCCACACATCTAAAATATGCTTAATTAATAAGCAATTAGTGTCTAACAAAGCCCATATGGAAGCTGGTTAGTTTAAATGGTTTAAATATACATTACTTGGGTTACATAGCAGCAGTGGAGGTAAAGTATACTAATCATGTTGAAACACAACCCAGGACAAATAGGTGATTGTTGCAAACCTGGATCTCCCTGAGCTGACGTTGTCCTTTACGCTTTGCCTGGGACCATTATCATGCTCCACTGATTGTCTGAAAAATCACAGATGTGGCCGGCTGCTACACGAGATGATGTGTGTAATGACGCGGCGCCGGATTTGTGTGAAGGTGGACAAAGGTCTTGGCGGGAATAAAAACATGAAATGAAATGAAACACTCATATTATTCAATCTCAAACAGATGACTTGTGGCCCCTCAGATCCGTCGGCGTGCACGTTGCCCGTAGTGACAGATGTGGTTGTCTGCGGCCGGCCTCAGATCTGACTGAGTGATAGATGAGATGGGGAGAGGAGTCAGCCCTGCCCTGCCCATCACGATATAGACTGACTGTTATGTCTTCTTGTCTGGTAAAGATACTCCACATGCAGATCCTCCACAGTTGGCTGGCTTCACTGCTCTTCTGTATTTGTATCTGCCCATCTCCACCTGACAATCATGGCGCTTGTTTTTCATTCTCGGTTAATGTCCGGACTTCAATCTTCTCGCCTATCACTCCATCACCTCGGCACAGATTTGTTGTCCATTTTTTAAGCGTTTCTTTTCTTTCTTTTTTTTTCTTCTCCCTCCCTCATGCGTGCTTTACGTTAAAACTCAATTCAACACCTGACAGGAAATATATTTGTAACATGGCATCACTGTCCCAAAAACTGACCACAATTTCTCAAGTTGTCAAAACGCTCAACTTGGCTGCGTCTTCTTGATAGATCAGCCTATTTTAGTGCCTAAGGTGTTACAAGCGGCAACTTTTTTTATTGAGAATAAAGTAAATGTACACTTTTGCAACTTTCATATAAGCGCCATCTCCTGCCTATAAAGTTACAGCTTGGCAGAAAAAAAACCTGTTGGATGAAAACCACATTAACATTTCTGAGTTTGAGGGAAAGTTTCTCAGGCACGTTTTAAAATTTATATTTAAAGGTGCATTGTGTAATCTTCATGGAGACCATACCAGAACAAGTTATAGGTCAGATCTGTGGAGAGGCAACCCAACTCAGAGTCAGAATGTTTTGCTAGGTATTTTTAAGCAGTAAATCCACCTGGAAATTAATAAATGTAAAGCAGAGCTGTTTAATGTCATATTGTAGAACATTTCAGGCAGAGCAATGACATATTCATAGAAACAAGCAGGTGACAGACCCCCAACAAAAAAGTTACATAGTGCACCTTTACGTCAGTGTTATGCAAGACACCAGTTTTTTGAAGAAATGCAATCAAACTAATTATTTCAGGACACCACAGTGTTATTTATTATTTAAACTTTCTAAGATTTGGATGAACGTCTTTAAGTATAAATTTGACTTGATAGTAGCTGTTTGCCTTACCAAACTTAATTCAGAGAAACTAACAAATGACAATGAGACAATGAAACTACAAATAATGTTAAAAAAAAAAAAAAAAAAAGAAAAAGAAAAAAAAAATAGAAGTTGTCCAAGCAAAGTCAAGTCAAGTGAAGACATTTTGTTCTCTTAAAAGGCCCATATTACATCTTTTTTCTGATATATGTTATAATGTTTCCTTGTCACAAACTGGAGCTGTGTTTTGTGTTATGCGTAACACTCTGTTCCACCTTGTGATGTCATGTGGTAATGCAGGAAGTGTTTAACTTGTGTTCTTAAACTCCATACACCTTCACTAGAATTATTTGGCTCATTTCAGACCTGAAATGGTCAATCTCTACTAAAACAAGACGTCAAAGGTAGCTGGTAACTTGAAAACTACCACTACATGACATCACAAGATGGAACAGAGCATTTTGAGATTTTAATATATAGGCTAGGGTGACCAAACGTCCGTTTTTCCCCGGACATGTCCGTATTTTGCGTCATGTCCGGGGCATCCGGGGTTTTTTTCATAAAGTGGTGCAAATGTCCGGGTTTTCAGTACCGTTCATTTGGGGCATTAAACTGAGCGTCTCTCGTAGCGTCTGTGACTCAGAAGGAGCGAGCAGACACAAACAGTCGGTCAGCCTGCAACATACCAAAGCACAAATGCACATTTAACAATGACTTGTACAAGAAATTCTCCGTTTTCCGTCCCGGTCGGGACAAGTGGGAGTCCATGTGCACAGGTTGCGAGGTGAGAGTACAGTGTCCCTCGTTTATCGCGGGGGTTACGTTCTAAAAATAACCAGCAATAGGTGAAATCCGCGAAGTAGTCATCTTTATATTTTACAATTATTCTATCTGTGTTAAGGCTGTAAAACCCCTCAGCACACACTTTATGCACTTTTCTCAGACAGGACAGGTGCAACCCTTTTTACTTCCTTCTTAAAACTTGTTGCTGCTGTCGTCCTTGTGTTATTTTCCTCCTTCTTTATGTAACAAACTGAAGATTAATTTATTCCATAATGGAGCCCAACAGCGCAGAGTCCCGCACGGGTCCATTTTTGGAGACCCCCAGTACAACACCGCAACCGCGCAGGACAGGACCGCACCTGCCCGTTAACCCGAGATTATATCAAACTTTTGCGCTGCCTACGCCACGGACTGAACCAAGACTAAACCAGGACTAACCCAGGACTGATTCCAGGACTGAAGAGAAGAACTAATCCACGACTGAACTAGGACTAAAACAGGACTAACCCAGGACTAAACCAGAACTGAAACAGGACTCACCGTCAGAACGGGCTCGGAGGTGACCACAGGAGAAAGGACCAGCTCAGCTCCGCACCTCACGTGCGTTAACCCCCCCCAGGTGTCCGGGTTTTCACAAAAGGAAATATGGTCACCCTAATATAGGCAGGCTAGTAACGCAGGGATATTAAAAACATTTGTAAATGAAATAAAACACAACTCCAAGTATGTTTTTGATGAGGCAACAACATTCCAACATAGCTTAAAGCTCACACGAGTTAATTTTGTGTAATATACGAGTAGGTCCTTTAACTATGTACACTTGAAAGAGATTTTATATGAAAAAGTGGATGAATGCCAAACTAAAATAAACCATGAATAAGACTCTTGTTATGTATCAAAGTCTATCAAATGAAGCCACAGAGGATATAACTGGCACCTGTGTATCTTGCAATATTGAACACAGTCTGTACACAACAAGTATATATCGCACCCAGACAGATCAGATCCCCCTAAATCTGAATGATGTTCCAGACAGGTGCTGCTGTGATGAAGTACATTCATTTTCGGCAGATAAAACATATGTACTGCTTTGTATTCTGTTCCAGTGGCCTTAAAACATATTTGTGCAAATCCATTGTGAATACCTTTCACTTTGAATACAAGGTAAAATATGTTTGGGAGTAGCATCATATCTTTCTGGTTGGATTTCATGAGTAATTTGTCGTACAACAGGTGGTCAGTGATAAAAGCAGGCAGGGAGCTTCAACACCTGCCCCCCTGAAAATGATCCTATTAAAGTTTGGACAGAGGTGGCGCCATTAGGACCCGAACTAACCAAGGGCATTAGGATATCACCAACACTGTTAAGCATTTGACAGCTGCCCTATCGAATGAACTGAGATTATGAAGGTATTAGGGCAAAAACATAGCTATGGTAGCAGTGTGACAAAAAAGATTAGACTGGGTTTTCATATTTAGGAGTAAGAATTTCAAGATTATTTGGTTAATGGCCATAGTAAATGGTCACATTTTTATAAAGCGCTTTTCTACCTTCAAGGCACTCAAAGCACTTTACATCAAGGAACCACTCACCTATTCACACACATAATCATACACCAGGGCACACAAACCCTGGGCGCGAGGTGGGTTAAATGTTTTGCCCAAGGACAAAATGACAGCATTCATCTGTGGAAGATGAATGCTGACCTGTGGGGTAGTGGATCTGACCACTCAACCAATGATGTTTGCGTTGAGAGCGGGATTCAAACTGCTAACCTAAGGATCAGTGGGCAAACACTACCCTCTGAGATACTGTCGCCCCATGGATGGTGCCATTAATGGATAACTGATTATTCAAGTCACAATATAATTCAGAGAATCAGTAATAATCATGACAGTTATTTTAGAATGAAAGTTAAACTGTTTCAGTTGAATCTATTCTCAAAAAAGTTAACTTAAAAGTAAAGTAATGTTTTATATCACACTCACTTATTATTCAGAAAGTATAATTTCATGAAACTGGTTTTGCTGGAATGTAAGTTTTGGTTGTGGCCTAAATAATTGTGAATAATCGTCAAATTGTGATGTTTCTTAACATGTTAGTATTGGAAGTAGTAGGAGTAATAGAAGTAGAAGATGTAGTAGATATAGTAGAAGTAGTAGAAATAGTAGTAGCAGCAGTATTAGTATTAGTATAGTAGTATTAGTTAGTATTAGTATTAGTAAGTATTAGTATTAGTATTAGTATTAGTATTAGTAGTATTAGTATTAGTATTAGTATTAGTAGTAGTAGTAGTAGTAGTAGTAGTAGTAGTAGTAGTAGTAGTAGTAGCAGTAGTAGTAGTAGTAGCAGTAGTAGTAGTAGCAGTAGTAGTAGTAGTAGCAGTAGTAGTAGTAGTAGCAGTAGTAGTAGTAGTAGTAGTAGTAGTAGTAGCAGTAGTAGTAGTAGTAGTAGTAGTAGTAGTAGTAGTAGTAGTAGTAGTAGTAGTAGTAGTAGTAGTAGTAACATGTTAATTTAAATTTAACCCTAAACCTTGACATTGTACTATGTCTCTTTAGGAATAATCAATGACCATGACACTTCATTCACCTCACACCTTCTCTGTGGCGTTAGAGAACATAGAGGTCATAGACAAAATGGCGGCCATGTGTCGCTTCAGTCTACTCCAAGGCGCCTGTATTAATTCATAGAGGAATTGTGGGAAGCCGGTGTCTAAATTGCACTATGGGCCGCAGAATAGAGCATTTACGGACTGACAAATAGTTGAATTTCAAACTGTTTCAATACTAGGAAAATACTCAATAAATATTTCAGTACCAAAATGATAATTGGGACAATACAGCAACATATTTGTGTAACTTCTGGCTTGTCATTTCTTTGTTGTCTTGTGGTCTTATACTACTTCAACACCATTCTAAACAATTCAGGAATGGAGCAATTTTGACCTATTTGTGGGATATTTTTTCTGTATTGATACATGTTTAAATGAGTGTCTAGTTTCATTACAAGTTTTAGCATAAATAAGTTGGTGCTGGTTCATTTGACAACTCTTGTTTAAAGATAAATTATTGGATTTGCTCGTTACAATACGTTTAGAATGATAGAATAAAAAAAGGAAATCCAAGGAAAAGAACCCACAGAAACAAAGGGAACCCATGTACAAATAGACACTATAGAAGGAATATCATGACAACAAAAAGTGTGACCATAATACTTAACATGACTGTTTAGAAGTTTGACCTTGATCCCATAAGTAGTGTTGGGGTCAAAGCAAGAAGGACAGCTAATTCATTCTAGTCACAGAGTTTAGCCTACAAACTAAATAAAATTACCACTCATGTTTCCGAGACTGGAGAGGCGTTAGTATTGGCCGAGGCTGAGGTCCACAGATGGCCACAGTATTAACAGAGTCTAACAGTGTGGACACAGGGCTCCTAACTGTGATGCTGCAGAAGCCCAGACGGGTTACCTCAAAAATATCAAGATTTCACCCAGGCCTTCAGTCCAACTAAGTCACCTCATTCAGTTCAGTAAATCTTATGCCAGCCAATACTTTAACTATTAACTATCCTAAGTTTTTCGGGCATTACTATTACTGTTTTAACTTTTTTCAGTATATATTAGGGCAAATAAACACTTTGAAGCATACCATGGAAAGACTAAATATAGTTTTATCAAGATGGGTGAGTGAAATTGTCAAGGGTGTACAACAAAATTCCCAGTGTAAAATGTGCAAAAGTCCTAACTGCAATCAAGTGTGTACAGGGTATACAGTATCTACTTTCTAGCTTTTCCATTTTATGTTTTCCTTATATTCCATCAGTCAGTAGTTAGCATCACTTGTGCCAATTGAAAAATGGTTAAAATAGCATAGATAAAAAATATAGAAAATACCTCCTCACTGAGAATGTTGTATACAGTGTTGGGAAGGTTCCTTTTAAAATGTATTCCCCTACAGATTACAGATTACATACCCCAGAATGTAGTTTGTAACGTAATCCATTAAATTATTTAAAGTGAGTAACATAATCTGAATACTTTGGATTACTTGATTTGCTGTAGAGAAGCAAAGACTAGGATATCGTAACATAACATGTTTTGTTTGCTAAAAGAAAATAAAAAGCCCAGACTTTACTTAACTGTATTAAAAATATTATTGATAGTTTAGTCCTGTTAAATCCTGTTAAATCAGACCTGGTTTAGATCTGGTTTAGTTCTGGTTTAGATCTAGTTTAGACCTGGTTTTAGTCCTGGTTTTAGTACTGGTTTAGTCCTGGTTTAAACCCGTTTTAGTCCTTTTTTAGATCTAGATTAGACCTGGTTTTAGTCCTGGTTTAAACCTGTTTTAGTCCTGTTTTAGTACTAGTTTAGTCCTGGTTTAGACCTGTTTTAGTCCTGTTTTAGATCTAGTTTAGACCTGGTTTAGTTTCTGGGGGGGGGGGGGGGGGGGGCAAAACAGTAAAATACCACCCTGTAATCCAACTGTAATCTGTAATCCAATTACCACTCACTGAAACAGTAACTGTAACCGAATACAGTTACTCATAATTTGTACTCTGATTACGTAACTCTGGTACGTGTAATCTGTTACTCCCCAACACTGGTTGTATATTCTGTTGTATACTGCTGCATAACCAAAACAGCACAATTTACTAGACTGAATTGGCAGTACAATTTACTGCTCGGTATCCAAAACTAGGACTTTTTTTTATACTATAAAAATGATTTATGGTATTTCGTCTATTCACACTTCTGGGTCACGTTATAGGTCCAGGCAAAGATTAGATCAGCTTGAGTCCAGTGTGAGTGAAAACATTACAGACTGTATTTAGGGGAGCTGTCAAAGTGGTCCCTTCTAGACCATGTTCAATTCCACCTCCGGCCCTTCGGGGGGGTGGTATCTGGGATTAGGACTGTCTGGTTCTCTCTCTCCTCTCTCAACCTCCCATACCTGGCACATAAATCTCCGCACAAACACACTCACTCGCCATGACCCTTCTGGTTATCCATCAACAACCTACCTATCTACAGGCCAGTAGAAATATTTGCACTGTCCATATCTAAAAAATCTTGCTCCTTATTCAGCAGCCTTCTCACCAGAAAGACAGCCTGACAAGACTTATGTAACTGTCCCATGGTTGAATACGTGTTTGCACATAACTTTCTTTTTTGGTTCGGGGTTGAGGGCCTGGTCGGCTTGTCTCTTCGCCTTAGCTTGTTAAAGTCTACAGGGAGTAGATTGACTGCGACATGTCTGTGGGCCAGCCTATGCAGACGGGTTACATAAAGAGTCAGTTTGAGGAATTGGGTTGATGGTTCAGAAGGTGAAGAGACGTGTAACATAAGAGTAAGCGGTGGATGTACAGAGCGCCAGAGGAGTTCAAGGACAGGAAAAGTTTCAGTAAGTTTATGTAAGCTGCTATACAACACTAGCATTGATCATAGTTATGAAAGAGTAAAGTGTCTGTCCTTGCTACTTTTCCTGTAGTTGTGTCTCTTGTGCAATGTAAATTATGATTCAATAATGTTTTATAATGAATTTCATTTCTGATCAACTCAGTGCTGAACTGTGCTCACAAAAGGTTTGCAATCTTATGACCTATATCAGCGGTTTTCAATAGGTGAGGCAGCCACTGGGGAGGCGCGACACAGGCGGACTTAGCCAGTACTGACTGATCCCAGGACTGAACCAGGGGGACTAAACCAGGACTGAACTGGACTAAACCAGGACTAAACCAGAACTGAACCAGGACTGAGTGTCGGGACAGGTCCAGAGGTGTGCCTGCGTGTGTGACTGTCAGGTGACCGCAGGTAAAAGGACCGGCGCAGAGCCCCGCGTCTCACAGAGCTAAGCGCAGCAGTCATCTGATCACGCCTTGCGAACACCCTGCTCCTCAGTCTTGGGGTAGAGCATTGTTCTCAGTTGTTATTGAAACTCATCATTGACAGAAACACAGAAGATGTATTGACTTCAAAGGCCTGTGTGGAGGAGGGCAGGTGGATGGGATTGTGGGGATTAAGGGGAGGCTCACATTCACCAAATTTGAAAACCTCTGACCTATATGACTGGGTTTCTTAAAGGTGCACAAATTAACTTTCCAGGTTTTTGTCTCCATTGAGAGGTTATTGCTTTGCCTTGAAAATTCCAAAGTTATATCAATCCATCTTGCATTTAGGTGTTTTTCATTGCTAAAAACATACATTGCAAAACATGCATTCCTATTAGCGGTCTTTGACTCCCCACATATCTGACCGGGAACTTGGCTTGAGGGTGTCTCCATGTAATAATGTAACATACAAGGAAACAGTAGTACACTGCTGAAAAGTTACATAGTGATCATTTAAACAGTGACATTAACATGTGACGGAATATTTTCCAACATCTCATTTTAAGAAAACCGTGCAAAATGCCAGTATACCATTTATTAGAAACTAGTCTAGTCTATGTAATCCCTCATTTGTTCAGGAATGGCAAGATTGCAAAAGGTCATCTGGAAACCGTTTGTTTGGGTTTTTTTAGACAAATTTAGATAGTTCAGCAGTACATTCTGATTGAAACTGATCTCCAGGTGGCATTTGAAACATGTACTATAACATTTATAGTTGATGATAATTAGGTCACACTAAAATTATCAGCGCTAAAAATTGGTCCTACATCAGACCATTTTAAAACCACTGGCTTGAAGAACATCTGAACGCTATTGGACTTACAATCCATGACGTGATAAAGACAGCACAGTTAAAACTTTATTACACTGCTGACTCGGCACAATTGTACAATGTATTCCTATAGGCAATCCATCTCACTCACAGCGAGCTTTAAACATTGGCATTCATCCTCGTCTGCGCGTAAAATAGATGGTCTGTAATCCACGTTGTCCTTGAGTTTTTGTTTTGAAACTGTCTAGTTATTAGATATCACAGGAAATAAGTCATGCAGGAGCCAAGAATGTATTTTCATGTTATCTCCGAGACACACTTCATAGAAAACTGCAGGAGCTTGGGTAATTTCCATGAATCAAGGCGTGAGTTCAGAACAACATTCATTCAGTCTATTGCAGTGGGACTGAGGGACACACTCAGGTTTACAGTAAGGTTAAGTAGATCAATACATCACTGCGCTGACCAACCAGCCCATGCATTTTAATTGCGCATTTCAGCTGAGGGAAAATGCAGATTTATACTGTTGGAACTATTATGTATTTGGAGTAAATGTAGTAGAATAAAGTAACTAAAAGGGCCCATATTACGCTATTTTCTGATCAGTGTTATAATGTTGTTTCCTCATGACAAACATACCTGGAGTTGGGTTTTGTTTTGTTTCATTCACACCTGTTTAACACACACATCCTGCATATTTAGTTCTTCTGTCAAATAGAAAACACTCTGTTCCACCTTGTGATGTCATGTGTTAATACAGGAGATGCTCCACTGTGTTTCTAAACTATGTACAGCTTCACTAGAATTATTTTGATTATTTCAGCCCTGGATTTGCCAATCTCAACTGAATTAAAGGTAAAAGGTAGCAGCTAACTCAGAAACTACCACTACATGACATCATAAGGTGGAATAAAGCTTTGGAGATGTAGACAGACTAATAAAGGTTTACTCAGACATGTGTGAATGAATCAAAACACAACTCCAGGTATGTTTTTGAGGAGGCAACATAATAACATAACATGGCTTAAAGCTCAAATAAAAGTCAATTTTTAGTAATATAGGACCTTTAGTATGAAAACAAAAATGATCACATTATAACACTGTAATGAAAAAATACTGAGCCAGATAAAAGTGTGATTTATTAAAGCAACATTTACTATTTATGTCAATGTTTGTATTAGGGCTGGGCAGTTAATATAGAAATCAGTCATGTCTAAACATCAGTTGAGACTTTGGAGGAAGAAATGTGTTTATTTTTTTTATGTTAAATGGCAGTGTTTAAAGTCTATATTAAAGTCTACAGTTTTGGTGGTTTTGGAGGTTGCCCACCCCTATTTTGCATCCCCCAAAGTTTATTAGAAGTACACACAAATATAATTTCACACCCAATGAAAACTGTTACAGATTAGGTAAGATGCTACGGGCTAATTTATGTGTAAAGACAAGTCCATTCCACACAAGGACAAATTAAAAAAGAAAAGAGGAAAAAAAAAAAAAAAAAACTACTTGCTGAGTGGTGCTGGCCTTACACTGAAAGCTGAAGTGATGCTACTCCATAAAGCCCCATTAACTTTGCACTATATGATTATTCATTATTATTTATGGCAGAAGTTCTCTAAAAACTTAACTTTCTATGACTTTAAAACAGATTTACGCACTGAAGATATTTACTGGACGCACATCAAAACACACCCACACCAATGCTTCTGGCTCAGATGTGCACAGAGCAGATTTGTGAGCACCCCGACGCTGGTGCCAGACCGGAGACTCACAGTGGCAGGACCAGAGCCATAGCTAATGCTGTTCTTAGCGCACATTAATTAGAAACTTTATGGAAATGATAGTGTTTTGCCAAGTGCTATTGATAGAGACTGTCCCCAGATGCAACTGATAGAAGCTCCCAGAGATGATCATTTACACCGGAGCTAATGACATTTGACTCACTCCGCTGCCTTTGAACTTTCACACAACTTTGGGAATGATCATTTAGAGAACATGAATCATAACTGTTCTCTGCAGTTTTTCCCCCAAAATATTTCAGAAACAAAGTGATCATCTTTCGGCCCCTGTTCTTCCATGTCTCATTTTTTCCATTTTAACTTTTCTTTTTTTCAACACCACATTAATTAAAATATTACGTAACATATTACGCAAAACTGACTCTTGTGAGCTTCAAGCCGTGTTATAATGCTGTTAACACCTCAAAAACATACCTAGAGTTGGGATTGTTTCAATCACACATGTTTGAATAATCTTTTATTATGAGTTTGTCTACATCTCAAGTTCAAAATGCTCAGTTCCACCTTGTAATGTCATGAAGTGGTAGTTTCCAAGTGTGTTTCCAATAAGAGAGGAAACATGCAGGATTTGTGTGTTAAACATGTGTGAATGAAATAAAACACAACTCCAAGTATGTTTGTGGTGAGGAAACAACATCATTAGCCAGTGCCTACGCTCAATTTCACTTCTCTCCAGCGACTAGGTCAGGAATTGGAATACCAGACCCAGACCTAGACCAGGGGAGGGCAAACTAAGGCCCGGGGGCCATATGCGGCCCTTTACTCTTTTTAATCCGGCCCGCTGAACTTGAAAAATCAAAATAATTTTCAGTGTTTTAAAAGTCATTTCAATAAATAGCAAATGTTGTGGGACTCGAAAGACAGATATTTTGTTGTAATGCTTTGTAATGATGTTTAATTATGGGATATTTCAATAACATGGGATATTTTTTTCTCTTATGAGGTGGATTACCAAAAAACTCCATCCATTTGACCCTGGTCCGGTCCTTCCATCAAATTTTAGAGCCCTTTGTGGCCCACGAATCAAAAAGTTTGCCCACCCCTGCACTAGACAGTTTGCAAGAACCCCAGAGTTGTAGATGGCACGCCGACCAATCAGTGAAGCGCTGTGAAGCCATGACGTTAAACTCAAGTGGTGTGTTGGCCAGAACCAACCTGCGTTGCGATAGCAGACTGTATACGCTATCCTCCTTTGGACTTCCTTTGTGACATACAAGCTTTGCATTTTTTATTGCACCTTTAAGACACAAGTTCACCTCACAGCAACAACAATGATTATTGACAGACATGTTCACTCTGTTTTGTTTGCTGTTGTGTCGGCAATTACTTGGACACCACTGATCATTCTGGCGCATTACATACGTCACGACTAAATAGAAGTGAAAAGTGCCTGCCAACTGTCACATGAATGAATTCTAATGCTGCGAGGTCAGACCGTTTCCATGAAGTGAAACCAGCTGATGAATCAGTCTACAACATTATGGCACAGATCAGAAAATAGTGTAATATGGTCTTTAACGAACTGATCAATATTAGTCCATTTTATTTAAATCAATAGAAGTAATAGAGCAACTATATAGTACTATAGTAAAAAAAAAAAAAAAAAAAAAGAACTAGTTATTTTTGAAACACCTTCTGGCAGTCCAGTCCAAACTTATTCCACACTTTCCTAACAAATTCCTAATACCCTAATTATTCACCACACTTTTCTCAACTTTCAGAGGCCAGAGCGGTGGTTGTCATCCTGGAAACATGCTAACAAAAACTATCATGCTAACAGGCACTTAACCGTTCAACGCAGAGAGCTACTGTGTTATTTTTTTGTCTCATTTCCTACTTACCTTGTTTTGTGTCTGATTGGTGGATAGTTTTTGGGCCTGAGCAGATGGACCCGCAGTGGGCTGGGAGGATTCATATTAATGGTTTTGACCCCAATCCCTCCTTTACTCACCCTTTCTCCAATCTATCTCTCTTTTCTTCTCCTCTAACTTTCTCACTCTCTCACTCTCTCTCCGCTGTCTGCTTATACCCTGGAGAGAGATAGAACGACACTTAACTTCACACCATTTAGCTTCTCAAGGCTGCTAAAATAATGTGTGCCAGTTTGTTGTGTGTAGTTGTGTAGCGCTGTGCCCATGTAGACTTTATGTTTGGGCATCTGGTGTAGGTTGGCAGACAGGGCGGTGCAGGGGCAAAATGAAGGACTTATTGTTCTTCACAACTGACTGGTCAAATCTATGATGCTGCCTTGAGCTTGCTTGGGTCTCATCAGAAAGAAAGGCCCATTTTTGCAGTAATGGAGACAGAGTAGCTTCGGCGTACTCGCCAAAATACCTGCAATGTCCCCGTCTGAAGAATTAATTGTATAAAAATGCTTTAAAACTGCAGATATTGGCAAAGATTTGTATGAGCAGTGTTGGCACTCAAAAATGTGCTTTAGATAAGATAATTGGCGGATATCTCAAGTCATTTCAAAAGTATGCCACGTTTTTATATCAATTAACCAGGTGCAACAATCTGTTCTTAAAAATCGGATGAATGAGAAACTTAATTATGTTTAATTAAGAAGAAAGGAAGAGTGAAAATTTGATCCAATTTTGTAGAACCAAAAGTACAAAGTCTGGTAAAAGGTCACTCTGAAATCTTAATAGGATGCATTATGTGCTTCAAAATCTTCTGAGTCCAACATTTTGAGATCATGACAAAACTTCACATGTGGTCAAAGTGGGTGGAGCCAAATACTGTTTAAAGCGCCCATATTTTCGGATCTATGTTATAATGCTTCCTCATTAAAAACGTACCTGGAGTTAAACACACAAACTCTGCATATTTAGGTGTTCTTTGGAGTTCTTCTCTCAAACAGAAAACACTTTGTTGAACCTTGTGATGTCATGTGGTAATACAGGAAGTGCTCCAGTGTGTTTTTAAACTCCATACACCTTCACTAGAATCATTTGGATCATTTCAGCCCTGGGATTGCCCATCTCTACTGAACTAAAGGTAGCTTTCAACTTGAAAACTACCACTACATGACATTGCAAGTTAGAACAGAGCATTTTGAGCTTTTGAGATGTAGACAGACTAATAATAAAGGATTACTCAAACCTGTGTGACTGAAACAAAACATAATTTCAAGTATGTTTTTGAGGATGTAACAGCATTATAACAAAGCTTAAAGCCACAAGAGTTAGTTTTGTGTAATATAGGAGCTTCAAATATGAGATTTAAACAGTGGTCCTGGCATTCTGCACATGAAACGAGAAATAAAATGTGTATATGATAAAACAATATAATGCATTATTAACTGTAGACCAGAAGTATGTTTTTATTACCTTAAGGTTGGAGGTTCAATTCCTGAATATAGGATACAATGGTTGCATCGTTAGGCAAGATATATCACTCCTTTTGCTTGTGTTTTAATGTGCTGTGTGAATGATTGGAGGAGCTACGGGTACTGAGGCAACCACGTTTCTGTCGGTTAGCCCCAGGATAGTGTACACAAGTAGCTCAGTACCAGAGTGAATGAATAATGACTATTGAAGAGCTTTGAGAGGCGTGCCAAGCTTGTGCAATATAAATCAAAGTCTATATTGACAAATCGATGCAAATACTGATATCAAAGTTCAGTATATTTTACGAGCTGAGAGAGAATTATTCAGTAGCTACATCAGTGACTGCTCCTTCAGTGTTGGCATCTGTTGGGCACAAATTAACAACTGCAGTTCATAATATTTGAATAAGTATTTGGTCAAAAAATATGCCCTAAACACAATTCCAGCATGCCTGCTGAATAATTGTTAACCAGGGTGTGCAAAGGAGCTTTTAATGTTTGGATTTCAAAGACGTTTCAAAGGCTTTCTTTGTGGAACATCCTGCTCTCAGTCTCATTCCCACCTTTTGGATTCAGCGCTAACTCTTTCAGTGAGATAAAAGCCAAAGGACAACAATGAGTAACTTCAGAGGACTAAGCTGTCTTTTGTTTAGTTGTGATGGGACGCTCCCCTCTGAATTGGGATGATGCCCGTGACTTTGATATTAGTCTTATGGCTCCACAAAAAAAAAACAGCTGATGAAACTTCACTGCAACTCCTGAACAGAAGGCCAAATTATCACTCCCCCAGACGCCTCTTGTTCTGACCCCGATGTTTTGGTCACAAGTTCTGGTTGGAGACAGGACAGGCTGAAATGAGTTTTCTCCACTGAGCGATTGTCCTCAGTGTTCTTGACAGCACCAGGACTGGCCGGGGCCCGGAGGTCAGCGCCGCTCGGCCCTCACTCTAATAACAAGAGGCAAGGTGGATGTGCGGCTGGTAAAGGACGCCTCCTGGGACCACTGCTCTGGGAGGGGACCCCCCGGGCACAATGGGACATGCTGGAGGGACACGGCTACCAGCTGCATCTGTCATGTGGCTGTGTGTCATGTGCTTGACGATAATGAGGAAGAGACAGAACATGGATCAATGAACTTTTTACTGTTGTACGGCCCAGTGTAGGCAAAATCAGTGTAATGTGCATACCTGTTATCTTCTATTATGATGAGAATGATTAATGATGCACTTCTTATATTATAATTCTTTGACTTTTTGCTATTTTGCATCTTTTTTTTTTCCTCTATTGTCCTGTGTAAAGTAATTTGAGGGCTATAGGTGGTTGTAAATGTGCTATATAAAGTTTTGACCTTGATATGATTGTGTACTATTTCAAATAAAAGGCTTGATAAAGAAGAAAGGTATATACCTAACCTAAATTGTGTCATTATAAAAAAGACAATGAAAACCATCCTAAAATGGTAGCTAAAGTAAAACATTATTAATCTGGTCTTCATATTTATTGTATTTATTTGTATGTTAAATAGGGTGACAGTACAAGATTTCTGATTATCTGAAAGACATCATAAAATTAGCTTGGAGAAGGGGGTGTATTGAACTGAAGTAACCCGTTCCCACTATATACTGCCCTGATTTAGCATTGACAGTCTAATCTAATGCATAAGAAAAATATCCCATACGCCTATAACCAACCTGCAGCTCTCACATCTGAATATGATGGGGCCAATTTCAGGAAGGAGAGCGAGCTTCATGTGCTTGACACTAATGAGGATATACAGTGGATAGATCAATGGATGATTTCCTAACTCCAAGCCAATCCACATAGATATTAAGAACCAGGTGACATTTAAAGCTGATCTGCAGTCAATGTTTGCGTGTAAGAAACGATATAGCTTCAAGGCTGCCCAGTCCTCACATGACTGCAGCTCAGTATTACTCTTCTTATCAGCCCTGTCCACTATTTGCTAGAGACTCCATATCTTGTGCAGGAAATCAAAATAGAAGGTAAAAAGCCCACACAGCTGGAACATGCACTAATGGAAGTCGAAGCCACACAGCCACTCCAAACCCAAACAGTGTTAGAAGCAGAGATTTCCAGTTACAATATCTCCAACATGTGAAATCAGCACCAACCAGCTCCAACTAGAATGAGATGTGTTTTATTGATACTTTGCAGCTGATCTCATCAACATTCCCTGTGGGTGTAATGCTGACTGAAAGCACTATTCTGTTAGAAACTCCGGTACTCAAGTTAAACTTAATCTGAGCTTTACACAGTCTGGCCTGAAAGAGCTGACTTGGTTGGAACTACAGCAGGTGCTTAAAGCCTCACACACAAAATTACAGTCACAAGCTAGTTACCATTAACCAACAGTTTTTCAGTCATTCTCACCTTTTGTTAAGAAAATCAAACCTAAACTGAAAATGTGTTTGAAATTTTTCTTGAGTTTTCAGACAATCAAAACTTGTTTGGTAATTATTGCTAATGTGTGCTTTATTATGTGAAGTACACCCCCAGCGTGAAGTCACTAAGTATCAGTATGTGAAAGTCTATTAAACACCATCATTATTAACAAACATCTAGTGTTTCTCCAGGTCGCGAGGCAAGCCCTGGGTCGCAGGATGATTTCCAGATCTAATAAAAAAAAAAAACACAACAAACGATTCAAGTCAACAGTATTAAACCTGGTTTTACATGTTTTTTCCTGGGTAAAATTATTACCGGCAGCAATTTTATTTTGTTTTGGGAGTCCTGAGTTAGTTGCATAGTCATTTCGGGGGTCCTGGCCAAAAAAGCTTCCCTGATCTAGACAGCAAGTTCACCTTTCCTCTGCAGCTAAGCCATCAGCCACCTCAACCTCTCCATTTGTTTTTGATGATCACCAGTGCCTATGCTTCTGGGTGGGGATTTTCCCGAAAACAAATCCATGAAATCACTGCATTTCAGTTTTTGCACTTGTTATTCCAATTTAATTCAATTTGATTTTTTGTCTAGATTCAAATTAGTTGGAGAACACCCACAACAGAGACTGTCAGACAAAAATGTAATTGTAATTTTGAATGGTAACCGTTCCAAAGCAAAAGTCATTATAACTTTGCCAGCAGATCTAACCTTGGTTGAATTTGGTCTGGAGCTGAATATTATTGGACCAAAAGCCAATTTGGCCTACACCAGAGCAGGCTGGACGATCTGAAATTAATGTCCACTTAACAAAGATATTGGACACTGGTTATCAATGGGCAAATTACATATTTTCTATTCATCATTTATTCATTTATTCAATAGACCTTCTTCTTATCAGGCTTGTGTGTGACAATAGGGTGACTGTTTTGAAATGCATCCACACTTATTACAATGTTTTATAATTGTAATTTGTGGCAGCTACCTGTCCAGGGACTGCAGATGGAAGCGAGCATTTTGCTAAAAACTGGCACATGACATATTTTCTTTTTTTTTTATAAAGGTTAATTTAATTTATTAGATTATTTTTTTCAGGCCAAGTGTTTGTTTTCATATCTGACAATTTAGACAGCTCACTAGTGGAAACACTGAAACGTACCCACGGGACTGCCAGCCAGGATGAGGGGACTTTTTTTACTCTCATACACGTGGAATACTAGGTAGGACTGTAGAGGAGGTCATCCTGCCTCCACTGGTAGGAAGACAGAGGTAGGCCTGTCTCAATAATTACTATATCAACTTATCATTCAGTATAGGAAAGATGGAACAATTATTTTTGGGGTGAATATTTATCATGGGGGAGTTTTTATTATTTTTCTGTACTACAATAACATTTTATCTGAAGCAGTAAAGTATTAAAGTATGTAAGCTGATAAAGTTTGAAGCTGATATTTTAACTATTATAACTATACTGTACATTTAGAGGTTTTTGTCTTTTGTTTTACTTTTTTTTTTTTTTTTTTTTTTTTTGGAGGGGGGGTTGTTAATCCTGTTCATCATGTGTATTTTCTTCAGCGATATATCACACTTCAAAACATGTTATAGTGACAGGCTTAGACAGCGCCAAAATTAGTTTAAATCAATTGACCAGACATGTCATGGCAACATCATAAAACCACTCTGAGGAAGATCAGATATGAAAACAAAATCCTGGTCTGAAAAAATAATCTAATAAAATAAATTATCTGAAGACCAAATGAACCTGGTTGGACTAGGTTAATATTTTTGTGCATTGTCCCTGATCAAATGAATACATTCAAATTCCTTGTTTTAAACTGATGCCTATAAACTTGGGGAGGACACTAAAGAGCACTGAGCATTGGTCAAGCATCAGAAAAGTCCAAAGTGACACTTTAGAAAGGAGACCAGGAGAAAACACATGATCCAAACATGCACACCCCTGAGGCACCAAGAGCCAAACTTTTATTGGACAAGAATCCAATTACTTAACCCCGCTGCAGGTTCCACTACCTCTGCGCTCTTCCACCTTGACAAGTCTGCACTAATATCTGCTGACAGCCCATGTCCAGCCTACACAGGAGTTTGATTAAATGAAAAACGCAATGCCCGTTCCCACCATTCCAGGGTCAATGAATACCAATGAGAGCCACATAACAGTTCTTAACATGCAGGTGGATGTGTGAATGACAAAGCGACAGGCCAGCTTTTCACCCATGAACAAAACACAACAAAGCAAGATGGTTCTGCCATGAGACAACCAAGTCACTTCCTGTATGTATAGTATGTCAAAGAAGAAATATTTCAAAGGTGTATTGTGTAACTTTTCAGGTGGAGTGTCCGTCAAATGCTTGTCTCTATGGAAATGTTATTGCTTAGTCTTGAATGTTTCACAGTATGGTATTAAACCATTCTATCATCCTGGAGACACAACCACACCAAGTTACATGTCAAATCTGTGGAGAGGCAACCCTACTCACAATCAGAACATATGTTTTTCTAGGTACTTTTTGAGATATAAAACCACCTGTAATTGAATACATGTAGGGTAGAGCTGTTTAATGTCATACTGTGGAACATTCCAGGCAGAACAATGATATATCCATAGAAAAAAGCAGGTGACAATCCCACATCCTAAAAGTTACATAGTCCACCTTGAAACTTTTTCTGCTATTTACTAAACAGAATCAGAAAAGGGTTTATTGCCATTGCCAGTGAACAAATTTCACAAACTATGTAGAAGAATACATAAGGGCACGCACTGAAATAAGGTAAATAAAAATAGCCTTTGATTAGGGATAGGACAAGATCTTGTACCAAAAAATATCATGAGACAAAATTGCCACAGGATTGTACACGCATGAGAAAAATGAACTTGTGAGAGTTTCCTCACATGTTTTTTTACATTTGGATTAGACAAAACAGTCCTGGCAAGTTCCTTTTCTTGAGAAGCTGTAGTAAAAAAAGAAAAGAAAAAAAAAAGAGCAAAAATATAACATAAACCAAAAATGGTGAGGCCAAAATTGTGAACTGAAAAGAAAAAAAAAATCTTAACTTATTTATTATGATTGACAATCTCGTCAATGAATCATGGACTTCAGTCTCATGTCTAGTCCCATCCCAAGTGTATAATGTATAAATACAAAATAAAAATTTAATATGGGTAGTGCAGAACTATTTGTGCAAGTAGATTAATTATAGTTTAAAGTGACAGTAACTGGCGTAATAAAGTGTTCATCTTGTATATCTTTTTCATTGCAAACCAGAATTTGGATCTATTGGCTTTAATAAAAACTGAGTTGCTCCTGGTGGTGTATACATACATACATATATATATATATATATATATATATATATATATATATATATATATATATATATATATATATATATATATATATATATATATATATATATATATACTGACTACACAATATTTTTGAACCATATTATGTGTATGACCTGGAGCCAAACTGCCCAAAGCTGTTTATGTTCAACGCCTGCTTACAACCACAAGTTATATTGGTTATTTTGCACAAAGTTTGCATCATCTGGGTGTAATTAATTCAAAGTATTCACCCATTTTAATTGTCATTTTTCGGAGGCCAAGTCATGGAGGCATGATCAAAGGGAAATCTGAAAAATACAAAAACAAAATCCAGTTGATAATCTACGCCTTGCTAGAAAATTAAATGCAAAAGTTTCTTTCAAAACTTTGTTCAAAACTATGCATGTTATGTTTTAAAAGGTCTATTGCTTTCCTTTATTTCTCTTTATCATCCTCTTCTGTTCACACATATGCCTGACATCTGGATCTTTCACTGTCCCCAGTCCATAGATCACTTATTAAGGCAAGTAATGAGGAGGTCATGCATAATTTCATTCGCTGTAGCGCTACCTGGGGACATTTTCTTTCTTCACTAAAATCTATGATAGTTTCCCTTTGAAAGGCCATAACTCTCCTTCAGTAGCAGGCGTCGGGGTCACAGATGCTAAATGGCCCATTTATAGATTCCTGTGGAAGAAGAATATTGTGTGGAGTCATTTCAGAGCTCTTATTCAGGCTATTTGAATCCACATGCTTTAATCCGCTCCTGGTCATAGATCTACAAAGTATCTACCTTTCAAATCCTGCTTTCTGCACTGTACCCAACCCACATTTCCCATATAAGTGAGTATCAGCTGTTATTTAAAAGGTGGATTGTGTAACTTTTCTAGTGGAGGGTCCATGAAATGCTTTTCTCTGTGGAGATTTTCTTGCTTTGTCTGGAATGTTTCACTTCACAATATGGTACTAAGCCTTTCTGTCTTCATGGAGACTAAACAAGACCAAGTTACAGGCCAGATCTCTGGAGAGTCAACCCTGCTCACAGTGAGAATACCTGTTTTGTAGGTATTTTAGAGCTATAAAACCACCTGTAATTTAACAAATGTAAGGTGGAATTGTATTAATGTCAGAGCATTTGACAGAAAAGGTATAGACAGCACCTTTAAGGGGAGTGAGTATTTCCAGTATCAAAAATGTGAAATTGACTTAACAAAGCTATTGGACACTGGTTATTAATGGATAAATTATTTTGTATTCATCATTTATTCATTTATTCAATAGACCTCCTTCTTATCAGGCTTGTGTGTGACAATAAGGTGAATGTTTTGAAATGTGTCTACACTTATTACAATGTTTTAGAATTGCAATTTGTGGCATTTTTTTGTGCTAAAACCTGGCACATTACCTATTTTATTTTTTATGAGGTTAAGGTGCATATGACAGGTTTTTAATGATTCTCAATGTTTGACTTAGTTTTACGCCAATCAAGAAGAACATTGTGAATATGAGTTGAAAAAGAAGTTGAAAATTACAGGTAGAAAAATTTACAAGAAGAAAAATTACATGTAGGGAGTTCTATTTTAGGGAGTGCTGTATTCATGATCACACTAGGGAGAATTCTATCCTAAAGTTTGTCACAATTTACAAAATTTTTTTATTTTTTATTTTTTTTATTCACTCCTGGTCATATATCTACTGAAGTGAGTGTATCAGCTGTTATTTAAAGAGAGTGGGTGATTCCAGTATCAATATCAAGCCTGATAAATACCTTTACCAGAAATAGCTCCTTTGAGGACCACGATTACTGATAAATACATTTATGTCGTAAGCCATAGGATTCAAAGCCTGTGGGGATTTTAAAAGGTAACCGTCCTGCATCCTTTTTCACAGCTTAGTAGCAATGATCGAAATCAATTTCCATTTGCACGTGCTATCTCCAGGCATTATACTAAAGCATGTGTTTGGTCACCACCCATAGCAGTGTTTACACAGGGGCCCCACAGCACACATGGGCAGAAGCTTCCATTTGTTCTGCTTGGCTTGATTTCTTTTTGTTTACGTTTAAATAATGCATGCGATAGCCCCATACTGCTCGCAAGACACGGCACCTGACGAGTCTTTCATATGGGGATGAATATGAAAATCACTACCAGCTAAAATATCCAAGGAAAATATGAATGTCGATGGGAGGCGGTTCATGTATGACAAATAAGGATTTTGAAAGACCGAGGATAAAACAGGATGTGCACTAAAATACGTGCTATACCCCCCAGCGCTTCCCAATTGGACGTACATGTAGCCAGTGGTCAGTTAGTTGTCCTGCAGGGATGTTTGCCAAGCTTATCGGCCTGTTACAAATCAGGCAGAGAAATACATCACCCCCTTTTTGGTGGACTCTCTCTCTTCTCTGTACCATGGGCACTCAAGGGGATTGAGGCGCTAAAAACATGACACACATCTCTACTTCCTGCTTTTGCTTTGCATCTACCGAAGCTTTTTCATCCTATCATTTTCACTATGTTTCTGAGAAGTTCCATGTACCTTCTCAGCACTTGAATGGCATCAGATTAAATTATAAAAAAGCTGTTATAAAGTAGCTTTTCAAGGACTCATTTTATGCGTTTTTCTGATCTATGTTCTAGTGTTGTTTCCTCATCAAAAACATACCTGGAGTTTTTTGTTTTTTTTTAATTCACACTTGTTTAACACAAAAATCCCTCAATTCTCTCAAACAGAAAACATTCTGTTCCATCTTTTGATATCTTGTGGTAATACAGGAAGTGCTCCATGGTGTTTTTAAACTCCATACACCTTCACTGGAATCATTTGGATCATTTCAGCCCTGCAATTTCAAATCTTTACTCAATAGGCTCTATTCACGCTTATGTCACAAACCAAGAAGAATTTTAGAAAGATACGATTACAACTTCAGGCGTAGTTACCGACAACGGACTCGCCTAACATGGATCTATTAAAACCAGGCAGCTGTGATAACACCCACTGAAGTAAATGTGATCAGCGGTAAAATGAAGACTGCATACATATGTGCTGTTTGGAATCATCTTGAATTTGGCACCTCGTCTCTTCTAATCGCATGTACCCAGTGCGCTCGGAGTTGTGTGTCAGTGGGGAAATGATGAAAACTGAGGTTTGGTTGTAACTAGGAATGGGCATGATTAGTCTATTAATTGATAATTGATCATTAAGAATTTCATCGATTACGTTAATTTTAATCGACAAACTGAATGTAGGTTGCTGTGCGTAGCGTGACCAAACAGGGGTCCGTACATGTCTCTCTGCAGTCAGAAGGAGTGAGCAGACACAAACAGTCGGTCAGTATGCAACGTACCGAAGCGCAAATGCGTATTTAACGATGACTTGTACAAGAAATTCCACGCTTTCCTTTGCGTTCGGGACAAGTGTGAGGCCATGTGCACAGTGTACAAAGCAGGAACATATGTTTCGGTGTCCAGTGGGAAAAATCTTTGCCAGGTGAGAGTAGAGCAATGTCGATGACGAGTCCCCACCTCCCTCCCCCCGTACAGTGTCCTGGTTTTGACAAACGCAAATATGGTCCCACTAACCTGTATTCCACTGAGTCGTGTCGCATCACTTTTTTTTCTTTGCTTAATTTATGCAAATTAGCCATGCGGTTTTAAGTTTCGTTTCTGTGGGACTTCCTCACATCTGTATTAAACACATTATAATCTCAAATGGACTGATGTGGCTCTAGAGTGGGTACGGTTTATATGTCGTAATGTTGAATTTATTTATACAGATTAGTAGTGCAGATAGTAATAATAATGATGAAAAATGTTAATATAAAAACATTAATGATTAATCGATAATTGATCGTTAATTCTTAAGAAAATTTAATCGAATGCCCATCCCTAGTTGTATAGTTAGCTGAACATAACAGAATGTTACAATGATATGGAGATGAAGAAAACTGGGCCTGGGAAGTTGTAATCGCATCTTTCCAAACATCTTCTTGGTGTGTGATGCAAGTGTGAATAGAGCCTATTGAAGGTAAAAGGTATTTGTTAAACTGAAAACTAAAATGTGACATCACAAGGTAGAACAAAGCATTTTGAGCTTTAGGGATGCAGACTGTTTAATAATACAGGATTACTCAAACGTGTGAATGAAATGCTTTTAATGAGGTAACAGTGTTATAACATGGCTAAAAGCTCATTTGAGTCAGTTTTATGTAAAATAGGACCTTTAAATTTGACTCCATAAGTAATCTAGAATAATCATTATTAGAAGGAAACCAAAACATTTAATTAAGCAGAAGGAAAATCACTAATTAATTTAAGAATGCTTGCTGATTAGTTACACAAATTTGTTTTTTTCCCCCCTATTGTTGATTTTTTTCACTATAATGCCATGTTAGGGTATCAAGATGTGGATAGCATCAATTCAGTATGAGATTGAAAAAGCAAAATAGATACAAACAAGTTGAACACGATTATAATGATAACTTTCACAGACATACCGTCGCTCATGAGTTCTTCAGATCATTATGCTGGTATTGTCAGGGTTTTGATGGAAACATTGATGTAGCCAATAAAGACAAACTAAATGTGATGAATGAGACTGGGAAACAAAGAGAAAACATTTCCTTATAGTAAAATATGTTCAACTTCTTCACGAAAGCACAATCTCATTACATTCTCCTGCTCACAACGATCTGTTAACATCTCAACCATTGTCAGTGCGAACAATGACAAACCTGCCCTTGGTACAGATTTTCAGTTATCTTATTGATTCAGTGGTATAATGCAGCATTCCAGTTGTCCTCGGAGGTCGGAGCTCGGACCCCAGAGTGATGTTTTCGCCAAGTTTCTGTGATCTAGTTGTCAAGTCGGAAAAATAAATATATACAGTAAAGTATGAACAAATAAAATCTAGGGACGCATTAAGATTGGAGAAAATATGAACCCAGTAAAGTTGATTTATTAACCCAGGCACTGCTGTTACACACAAGAGTTATAACATTTGAGAGTGATTTTTTGCATTTTTTGTCATTTGTTGTCACTCACCCACTGCACCAGACAGACTACAGAGGAGCTCATTCTCCAACAGGCTCCTACAGCTCTACTCTAACAGTGAAAGATACAGAACTACACTTGTTCCATATTCCATACAACTGTACAACGCACCCTTATATAACAGATAACCCTATGTCCTGTCAATCATCATATCATCTTTGCACTCTTTCTCCTTACGACCTACTGTATATAGCTGAGATATATTTGTATTACTGTATTTTTCAAACTATAAGTCGCTCTGGAGTATAAGTCGCACCAGCCAAAAAATGCGTAATGAAGAAGAAAAAAACGTATATAAGTCGCACCGGACTATAAGTTGCACTTTTTGGGGAAATGTATTTTAAAAACTCAGAGACCAGGAACCGACATTTCATCTTGAAAGTCAAGTTATAGTAAAAACAATAGAACAGAGAACAACAGGCTGAAGAGGCGTTAATATGTTAGTGTAACTTATTAACAGTTATTCAGATAACTATAGCATAAACAACATAACATAAGTTTACCAAACTCATGACCTCACTCCAAATCACTAAATCCATTGAATTCTTCATCCTCTGTGTCACTTCTGCTCAGTTTAACACCTCCAGTGTTAAACCATAGATCCATGAGGTAAACAGAGCGCCGCTTCCTCTTCTGCGTAACTGTCGTCAGACTCAGCATCAGTTCCAGTTAGTATTATTCCGGCCTTTCTGAATCCTGACACAATGGTGTCGGTTGTCACTAGAGTCCATGTTTTTACGATCCATCCAATGATTTCCAGGAAAGTTGCACTGCAGACCCTCCCGATTACCATGAAGCTGTGTTCTCCATCCCCGCTTTCCACCAGTCCTTCACAAGTTTCTCGCTCACTCCAAACTTTCTTTCTGCTGCTCAATCACTGTTTTTGGCTGCATATTTCACTATTTGCAGCAGAGCACCGGCTTTTGTTAGAGAAGGCATGCGCAGTAGAACGCAAAGTGACAGTGGTACAGTAGTAACAGATACTGGCACATAAGCTTACATAGAGTGCGCTCTCATGACTGTCAGTGTGAAAATGTTAATATATAAGTCGCACCGGAGTATAAGTCGCAGGATCACCCAAACCATGAAAAAAGTGAGACTTATAGTCCGAAAAATACAGTACTATATTTCTATATTTAATTTTTACTTCTGTGTGTACATTTACATAATTATGCCTCTATTTGACGAGCCTCTTGCTATTTTTTCTACTTACTGAGAATGTATTATTACCACCATTTATGTTTTTTCTCTTTATTATTATATTATATTGTGATGTGTGAGCTACTGTGTCCAAATCATTTCCCTTGTGGATCAATAAAGTTAGTCTAAGTCTATTTGGTCCATAAAGATATTGAAACATAGCGTAACAGAGCATTTAACTGCGGAGGCTCAACCACCACGGATCAGATGGTTCAGAGAGTGGATAGACAGTACTGAGAAACGAAAGGGAAAATAACCAAAAGTACTATCAATATTACAGATTTCTGAGTTTTACATTTCACCAAACGTGGAATGCAGCCATGTTGGATTCTCTAATTTGAGGTTCTGAAATGTTTCTAAGCAGGAATTCCAAGATCGAAGGGTGTTCCAATTTAAACGTACAAGTCAGAACAGAGAAAGTCCATCCTCCAAGAATAACTGGCATGCAGCTTTTTTTGTTTTACATTTTTCAATTGTGTTAGACAGTAAATGACTCTGTGAGAAAGTATTGTTGCTAAATAAGTGTAGACGGAAATATTTTAAACATCCTATATTATGCGAAGCTGACTCTCGCTAGACTTGAGAAATGTTAAGATGATACCTCCAAAAACAAGTTGTGTTTTGTTTCATTCACACATAATTCTGCATTGTTAATCTGTCTGCATCTCAAATGCTCAAAATACTCTGTTCCACCTTGTGATGTCATGAAGTGGTAGTTAACAGCTACCTTTTACCTTTTGTTCAGTAGATATTGGTAATTATAGGGTTGAAATGATCCAAATGATTCTAGTGAAGCTGCATGGAGTTTAAAAACACACTTCCTGTATTACCGCATGACATCACAAGGTGGAACAGAGCATTTCAGTTTCAGAGAAGAACACAGCCTAAATATGCAAGGTTTGTGTGTTAACTGTATGAATGAAACAAAACACAACTCCAGGTATGTTTGTGATGAGGAAACAAACAACATTAAAACATAGATAAGAAAACAGCATGATATAGGCCCTTTAACATGTCTCACAACATGATTCCTTAGAATGTAATGCAATGTAATTTGGATTGCAATTGTTCAATCAATATCGCATCTACACAATGACAGCTTAATTAAACATTGCATTATTTTTGGTTGTTTACAACATGTACGAATAATTTACATCAATCAAAAATTAGACTGAGTAGCTGCTCAGAGAAACAGCATTCTTATCAAAATAATTATACACCATTATGCATTTTAATAGAATAGCCGTCTCCAGCAGCTTAAAGTGATAGAGTGACTCACTATTTGTTTGTGTGAAAACCTGAGATAGCACCATCTACATATTAGTGATTGTGATAATGAAGCATGGCGTCATTGCCTTATTGTGAATTCACCTAGGCCTGTCATGATTTAAATTTTTTTTTAAATTGCTATATGCAGTATTGCTCCAGTAAATATAGATGAGAAACTAATATTGAAACAAATGTATGCATTGACACAATAACCCAAGAGCAGATTTAAACCACAAAAACTATTCTAAATCTACAATATAGTTAAAAAGCCCTGAGCTGCACTAAATACATAGTAGAATGAAACACTTTAGTGCTTAGTTTGCCTCATGCACTTAGACTTACCCCCGATGTACAATAACCGCAGGTGCAGTTGGATTTGTTGCGGTTTTACTGCGACTTGTACCACTGACTGCTCTCTCTGCTACTTTGTGGTTGCCATAGACTGTATAAAAGAAATGGACTAAGCAAGTGTGATGTCACACGTAGCGTTCAGCACCGCTAAACTGAGGCTCGTGATGCAAACGGTTACAGGAGCGACTCTGGAGCCAGGCTCTATGTTAAAAATAGGATTTTTTTGACGGAGGAAAAAGAAACAGCGAAAAAAAAATCAGGATCATGTAGAGTGGGTTAATACGAACATTTTAAGGTCAAAATGACGAGGCTCAACGGTATTTCACTCTACGATCACTTTCTCAAGCCTTTGGATACCATTTTTTTGTGCTATTAGATACCATGGCTATCTACAATGGGTAAGTACATTTGCAAAGTAACAGGAATGCACAGAGTTATTTTATTCTGAAAGTACATCTAATCTGTCAGTTCTGCACATCTGAGTTCCTGTTTTGCTCATGTGATAGTGTCATCTTGACGTCACAGTCTGCTGCTATGTTCAGCAAAAAACTGATTTTTTGCGGATTTTTTCCACAAGCCCTCACCCTTCTCGCACCTGCACTGCACTGAAGTCAGTGTGGCAGGGTGCTACTGATTTTAATGACTAAGTTTTACGGGACCCATGAGTTTTACGGGACCCGTGTCCCGGACCACACCACACCTGCAGTTAGTGTACACCGGGCGTTAGACACATGGGAAATTATTTTGATGCAGCAGCTCACACATTGCTATATATTATAATAACAAAGAGAAACAATAAAAACGGTAATAATAAATTCAAAATTAGTAGCAAAAATAACAAGACACTGGAGTCAAATACGATATAATTATATAAATATATATGTACAAGTAAAACAAACATACAAATATCCCTCAGATATTTACAGTGACATGGCATAGGTTTATCTCTTACATCAGGGTGAGTTGAACAATTGGAGTATGGTATGAATGCAGTCCTGTATCGCTCACGGTTTGAGGAGAGCTGAGACATGGCGAAATTTTTACATAATTCCTTATATAGAAATGTTATGATTCAGTTTCCGATTTTGGCCTCATTTTTTTTTTTTTTTTTTTAGTTGATGTTTTATTTACATTCTAGTACTGCTTTTTGGAACATTGACTCACCAACCTATAAATATTTCTTGTCCAATTCAAATGTAAACACTTGCAAGATAACTTTTCCTGTGTCTGTACAATCTTGAGGTAATTTTGTCTCGCGAGATCTTGTACTACCGCTAATAAATATTGAACCCAAAAAATTATTGTTCCATCTGTCATGTCTTGACAGTCCAAATAGTAATTATCATGACAGGCCTGAATACATCAGCTCTCACCATACATACAAGCAGCCAAGTGGGCGACTGTGAATAGGTTTCTTGGTCATTCCTGGTGCCGTGTGCATGTATAATGTAACAGAGCACAATACAGAGTGATCTTAATGACTCTGCACCTCTCTCACACGCCTCAAAGACACATTTCAGTTTACATTTGTGCCATTGAATTCATAATTGCTTGTTGGCTATAAAGCTTCCTGTCTAATGAAATGCTTCCATAACAATCAATAAAGGAAATAGAGCGGCTCCTTTTAAATGTTGTGGCGAAGGAGGCAAAAGCCATCAAGCTGAACCAGCGCTATCAGTGTTGCAGCCTCTGTGTGTCTGTGTGTGTTTGTGTGTGTGTTATCATTGGAGAGAGATAATGTTACTAAAATCAACACTTTGCAATGCCTATTTTGGTCAAAGGCTGATCACATTCTGCTGTAATGGAGAAGCTGTAGATCAATGAGCTTGGTGTTGCTTTAATTTCTTGTGTTGGTGCAAAAATATCAGTAAAACATGAGCTTTTTGTAGATCAAGTTCAGTTCTCACAAAGCTCAAATATGATTCATACTAAAAAGAAGGAGGTAACAGAACTGCATACACAAAAAATAGAATATTGAGTCAAACTGTATTGGATTGAACTATATAAATGTTTGGCAGCATTAATGTTGGCACTGCAAGGACATCTAAATGCATTACTCACCCTAAAAACAGTATAAAGAAAACATGAAATCACTTAATTAAATTAAGAGGAAAAGCTGATTATGAATTAATTAATTGTGTCAGCTCAAAAAAATGTCCTGTATTACACAAGATTGACTCTTGTGAGCTTGTGACTCATGTTATAATGTTGGTACCTTATAGGGCTGTCGCAATAACCGCAAAAATGAATCACTGCGGTACTAAGGTGCATGTTGGACCACCACGATCACCGCATATGACCAATGTGACCCGACCCAGAGTCCTGCACAGGTCCATTTTAGAGACCCGCACCCGCCCGGACCCGTTAACATTCCACCCGTTAGGACTAACCCAGGACTAACCCAAGACTAACCCAGGACTAAAGTGCACCCACGTAGACCATCTGGTGACTGCAGACGAAAGGACTGGCGCAGAGCTCGGTGCCACACAGAGTTAAGTGCGGCCATCGCCCGATCGCACTTTGCGGACACCTGCTCCGCATGCTCGGGGCTCTCTCTCTTAAGTCCGCCGGTACCCAACCTGGTGTAGGACTCTGACCAGAGCTGCCACAGTGAGAGCTGGAGAGATGCAGCGGCACTTGTTCCAAAGCCAAATGTTTCTTCTCCCACGCTACATATACATATATATACACAAGACAACCAAGATACATGTGCATCTGTGCAACAAGTGCATCATCAGAGAGAGTTTTCAGTGCCGCTGGAAATATTGTAACTCCGGGGGATGTGGGGTGAGGGAGGGGGTGTGATATCATCGCATACCGCGCTGTTGAGCTGCTATACCGCACCGCAGAAGAAATTCCCTAACCGCGACAGCCCTAGTACGTCATCAAAAACATACCTGGAGTTGTGTTTTGTTTTTGTCTGTCTGTCTACATCTCCAAAAATCAAAATGCTCTGTTCCATCTTGTGATGCCATGAAGCAATAGTTTAAGTTAACAGCTACATATTACTGTTTCTTTTGTGTAGTAGAGATTGCAAGTTCTAGATGATTCTAGTGAAGGCGTTTGAAATTTAAAAACCAAGTGGAGCACTTCCTGTATCACCACATGGCATCATCAGGTAAAATAGGTTTGTGTGTTAATGTTTGTGTGTGTGAATGAAACAACACAAGTCCAGGTATGTTTTGATGAGGAAACAGCATTATAACATAGACATGAAAATAGCACAATATGGGCTCTTTAAGCAGTGTTAATATGTAACTCAAACACTAGTGTTTGAGTTACATATTTAGGAGTAAATGAATTACACTGAATTAGGGAGGGATCAATACAGATACTGGTATTGGGTATCGGCCCAGTACTTCCTTAATATACTCATACTTGTTAAACATTTGTTGATACCACGCACCAATATCACTATTACACAACACATTACGCAGTATCACAGTTTCAGTATCTCGAATAAGTCAGTAACGCAAAATGTCCTACTGTAGCATGAAATGACAGACATGTCTGCCGATCTGTGCTACCTCATCAGAACTGTGCGCTTCCAATTTCTTTTGGTTGTTTTGGTTTTAATGTTTGTTTCAGCAAGTAGGATGCTCAAACACTGAGAATGACCTGACCAGAAATAAAACGTAGATGTATGCAGGACGTTCTGACAATTCTAATTACCAAGTCAGAATATGTTCCATATTAGTAAGAGAAGGTAGCACAGTTGTCTGACAGTTGACATTACCCTATCAGAATATGCTTACACATTGATATATGCAGGTAGGATGTTCTGACAGTTAAATTTACCTCATATGCTTCCACATTAGTAAGTGCAGGTAGGATGTTCTGACAGCTAAATTTACCCCATCAGAATATGCTTCCACATTCATATATGCAGGTAGGACATTCTGACAGTTAAATTTACCCCATCAAAATATGCTTCCACATTGATATATGAGAAACCGGGAGACTGCAGCTGGGATATTCTGATAGCAACTAGGATACTATGGCATGTATATGCAGTACCCCGAATACAGCAACAAAGTTGAGTGCGCATGCTTCCAAAAGACAAACAAACATGCCCACAGCAAGTTCTCCTTCCTTCTCCTTATTGCTGACCTCTGAGAGCTACTTCATGAGATCAACAGAGGAGAAAGAGCTATATCGCTGGTTTAGGTGGAACCGGAACCTCCTAACCAGCAGCAGGAACTGCGGTCAAAACTACAATTCCCTGAAAACGGACTACAACAAGTACATCATCTTCACTACTGCACAAGTCTTGAGAATTATTTTCACCTTTCAGTTCTTTCATCACAACGGTACCCAACATAAATAAAATGACTGTACATGAGTACACCTCCATCTCCAATGCGATATACGCACAGAACAGACTCACCATCAGCAGGACATCCTCTGTCACAGAAACAATACATATGAACCACTGAGTCGTGTCCTTTAGTTCGACAGAAGCTGATCACATCAGCCTCACAAGAAGCAAGTGTTTTTTTCAGATCTTATAGTTTATGAAAATTAGCCATGTGGTTTTAAGTTTTGTTTCTGTAAACCGTAAATGCAAAGCTGCATTAAACACATTATGATATCATGGTTGTTTGTATTTTTCCTGGTTTATTAAATATATAATTTCTGCGCTTGATTAAGATTATTTCAAGAAACCGGGATACTACATTTGATCATGTACACAGGGATATGAGTATCCTGGTTCCTCAGCACGCATGTAAACAGCATATCCTGAATACTGCCATAACCGGAGTTAAAATATCGGTATTGGTACTCAGTATCGGCAAGTACAGAAATGATTATACTCATACTTGTACTCGTTGTCAGAAAAATGGTATTGGTTCATCCCTACATTGAGTCACATTAAAAAATAAAAATAAAAAATCTAAAACCACACTCTCTCCATAGTCAAAAGGATACGTTATTGATAGAACATTCCTGGACAGAGTTGCACTAAAATGATGTATTATAGAAATGTTTCAAAAACAAATCAGTTATATATATAACCAATATTAACTATCACATTTTTCACACCTGCCTACCATTTTGTCCAGTATTGTGAATTGGCCCCCATCACTGATAGCGAGTCATGGTAAACCAGGATAGATGTGTGTTTGTGTACTCGATGGGTCCTGGCCCTTAGATGCCATGGCCCCTGTGCAATAGCTCTGCCCACTCCACAGTGGATTGTGCTTACTCTCATTTACCGTGGCCTATTTGTCTTAGCTCTCAAACCTGCTCCCAAGATGTAATTCCATAAAAGCATGCAATCAATAGAGCAGAAACTGTACACTCATCTATCATTTTTAAGGAGAAAAAAAAGATAACACAAATAAAAAATGTTGGTGCGTAGCGTGAGTAAGAATATCTATGCAAATTAGAAAATTGCTCATGACAGCTATATGTGACGTATGCTTCCACTAGATGGCATTGTTCAGGGTTTTCTCTCTATAGCAGTATCACAACAATCAATGCGTGTGCGGTGTCTGGTGTCAAAAATAAGAAAATATTAAGGTCTTTACTCCTGGAATCGTCAACATTTCCAGGAAGATATAAATACAATCTCCGCAGAGACGCTTAAACAGCCCACATACTGAGTCTTCATTAATCTCCTCTGTAACAGGACTCTATCCTCGGCCTCAATATTACAGTAAATGGCGATGCTTATCAGAAAGCAGCCCTGCCCTTGAAATAGGTGCTGTTCCATTCCAGGCTAATTCCACTACCATTATCCGCTCTGACCATTTCTCACAGGTGTATAAATTGGTCTAAGCCGTGGTTTACTTTCAGCACGTTGGAAATACAAACAGGCGGATGTTCACTGGCTTTTATCTCTCCCTACCCTCTGTATCCCTAATACCTTCAGCCCTCCCTCCGATCCTTCTTGTAGTCGACAGCCCCTCCCACTGCCTCACAAGTGAAATGAGCATGGACTGACTTCTAGCTTCCAGCAAGGTTGAGGTAATAGCTTATTAGCGGCCAATAAACATCAGTCATTTTCATTTAAGCTAACACTCTAATCTTGTTCATGATCAGCGAGACATAAAAATGGATGCAAATCAATGGCACTTTTTAAATAGATGCTGCAACTGTAGGCTGTGATCTTCATTATAAGGAGATGCAGAATCTAGGACTGGTTCATAAGAGTAAAATTAGTGCTTTGCCCGGAATGTTTCACAGTTTGGCATTAAAGGTACATTGTGTAACTTTTCTGGTGGAGGGTCCATCACCTGCTTGTTTCTATGAATGTGTCATTGCTCTGCCTGGAATGTTCCACAGTATGTCATTAAAAATCTCAACCTTACATTTATTCAATTATACGTGGTCTTATAGCTCAAAAACAGCTAGAAAAACATGCATTCTGACTGTGAGCCTGATTGTCTCTCCACAGATCTGACCTGTAACTTTGTCTGGTTTGGTCTCCATGAGGATAGAAAGGCTTAATGCCATACTGTGAACCATTCCAGACACAGAACCTCCACCAGAAAAGTTACACAATGTCCCTTTAAACACATTTTGTATATGTAACAATAAATCCATTGTAATGAAGAAAAAATGCATGTAATACTATTTTGTGAAAGTTTTTGGGCAAAGCAATAACATCTCTATGGAGAAAAGCAGGTAACACTCTCTATCAGAAATGTTACACAGTGCATCTTTAATTTATGAAAACATTAGCCAACAGTGTAATAAACTACTAATATGATTCATTTAATTCTATTCAGTTTTCATGTAACTTTGTCAACCCCATTTTCCATTAGGTGCATTCTCTCTAAACAGACTCTCGTTCAGCTTGGTAAATTACCTCCAGGCCAGGCATCACTAAATTATAAGTAGTATATTATTTAAACCAATAGTACCATCAATCCTTAAATAAAGATGTCTTTATAGATAAGAACTCTGCCTGAGCACTACTTATGTGTATGTAGTTTTGGGGAGTAACGGATTACATGTACTGGCGTTACATAATCAGAGTACAAATAATGAGTAACTGTATTCAGTTACAGTTGCTGTTTCCATGAGTGGTAACTGGATTACATTTACTTTGTTGAAATAAATGGATTACACGGCGGTATTTTCCTGTTTTCACATTTTGGGCTAAACCAGGACTAAACCAGGTCTAAACAATATGACAGCTAACAGTAGTTAGGAACTGGGACTGGGACTGGTTAAGGAAAGACTGGGCTTTTTATTGTCTTTAAGCAGACAAAACATATTTTGTAAAGATATCCTGGTCTTTCTGACTCTACAGCAAACAATTACCAGTTCATGGAGATTGGGCTCAGCCAATTTGAAGAGAACAAACAAGAATTTTCAGGATGTGGCTGCTACATTCACGTAGTTTTAAAAAGCATGACAATATCAAGTAATCCAAAATCTTCAGATTACGTTACTCATTTTAAGTAATTTAATGGATTATGTTACAAACTACATTTTGGGGTATGTAATCTGTAATCTGTAGGGGAATACATCGTAAAAGTAACCTTCCCAACACTGTTTGTATGCTATGTTATAATGTTGTTTCCTCATCACCAACATAACTTGAGTTGTGTTTTGTTCCATTGACACATGTTTAACACACAGAACTCTGCATACTGAGGCTGAGTTTCTTGTCTCAAACAGAAAACTCCATCATCCCTGGAATTTCTAATGTCTTAAATTACCTTGAAAACTACCTCAGTATGACATCACAATTTGGAACAGAGCATTTTAAACTTTGAAGATGTAGACAGACTAATAATTACAAAAACATGTGTGAATGAAACAAAACACAACTCCAGGTATGTTTTTGATGAGGTAGCAGTAGCAAAGAGCTAATTTACAAAAAATAATAATAATAATAATAAATAAGCCAACATAATGAATTTGTGTACATCTGTTAAAGGGGTGGACCTCTGGAGCAACTGTACAGAAGACTCTCTGTACGACTCTCTTCCCTTTAATAAAGAAGTTTAAATGTTTAACTCTGGGCAGATACATGAATTATGATACTTAGTTTGTGCGACAGTACTTTGTTGTACTAATACTGATTTGTTTGTTTCCTCTTGCTGTATTTATTAATATGAACTGCTTTCAAGATAATGCTATGACAAAGGAGTAAAGGGTAAAGGCATAATAATCTCAAACTCCAGCCTATACCTTTTTCGGTCTGTGTATGTTAAATATGCCTGTCTGTGAAATAATGTAAGTATATACCTGTGACCGAAATAAACTAATCAATTAAATTTTATGTAATATAGGACCTTTAAAACAGAAGAACGCAAACTACAGCATCAAATGGTAAACATGTCACTAACAAATTTTCAGTGGACAATACGGTCAGAAGAAACTAACTTTGACTCACTATATGCGGAAACAAAACTGAATTAGTGACACAGTAATTCACATTTAAAATTTTAAAAATCAGCTTTGAATGGTCAGTTTTATGTGCCAATTCACAAAACACGCTGTTCCATTTAGACTCGGCACTGACATATTAAGGTCTTTGGGAGGAGTTGGACAAAAGTTGCCTCTTATACAAAGACTTTTGGCTCGATCTCAGACATTCCCATCACACCTCAGTCTGTCCGGCGTTGACAGGAGGACACCAGCAGCTTCCCTGATGAGCGCCCGGAATACCCCTCCCCTCTGTACACTCCCATCTTCTCATCCATCCATTTCCAACTCCACACTCCCCTCACTGTGCCCACAGAGCAGCAGCTGGCTAGTTATTTGTGACCTGCCAGTCTACGGCTACAACAAGGTTTCGACGCAATTAAGAATACATTTCCCAGGTAGCATTGCAACAAATCACGTTCTACGGGGTCTAGGCCTGCACACATAAACTCATTACTCACAGAAATCAAATCGTATACAAACGGAAACATAAAATAACTCATCATTGTTCGAGAAAAGAAAACGCTATTATTAATCGACTGAATTTGCGTTGTTTGAAAAGGTTCATGCTGCGCTATTCTTTAGAGGAAATGTTTGCTGTGGCTATGTCGTTTTGTTTCATTCATACATGTTTAACACAGAGATCCTGCATATTTAGACTGAGTTTTTCTCTCAAACCTAAAATGTGATGTCATGTGGTAATACAGGAAGTGCTTTTAACTCCATACACCTTTGCTATAATCATTTGGATAATTTCAGTAATGGAATTTCTAATCTCTACTAAACAAAAAGTCGAAGTTGGCTGTTACCTTGAAAACTACCTCTACATGACATCACAAGGTGGAACACTGCATTTTGAGCTTTGGAGACGTAGACAGACTTACAATGAAGGATTCCTCACTTGTTGCGACGCTACATTTCCCAGGTAGCATTGCAACAAATACGACCTACAGAGTCTAGGTCTGCACCCATAAACTCATTACTCACAGAAATCAAATCATATACAAAAGGAAACATGAAATAACTAATCATTGTTCGCGAAAAGAAAAGGCAATTATTAATCGATTGAATTTGCGTCGTCTGAAAAGGTTCACGCTGCGCTATTCTTTAGAGGAAATATTTGCTATGGCTAGGCTGCTTGGTCGGCGTAATCACTACCTATTATGCGTGCTGATTTGAAAGTAAGAAGCAAAGTGGTCAAACGCATCACAGGGCCCGCCATTACGGTGTCAATTTGGCGACGAAAAACAATCCATTGTAGTTGATAAATTAGAAATGCACACACAAAGCAACACAACTTCTCCCGCACACTGTTGATTTTTTACCATCTGAGAAGCTTTGGTTTAAAAAGGAAATAGCACACTGTCATATTCGAATTATAGAGTAGATATTTTCTGTCCAGTTAAATCAGGATGTGGAGGAAAGAAAACAAGCCCAGAAAGAGGATAATGTACACTTATTTGTTTTTGTGGTGAATTATTTGAGAGAGTTTGGCAGTTCTTCTTGCTTTTATTTTACTTGAAATGAGAAGGCGTGCAGGCTTATGGGCACGTTGTTTTGAATCCCAGGCGGCTCATTTAGACACAGTATTAGTGACAGGAATAGTTTTGCAGACATACGGGGCATCATAAACCAGGCGATGTTTGGGTTTCTCACAATCAGTGGGAAGAAAAACAACATTTGAAGTAACAAAAAGTATTTTCAGTTTGGTCAATGTCTCCTCTGTTGAGATATAAAATAGAATGTCTTTCACAGATAGCTGAATACAAATTTGTAAGTTAAAATTGTGTTTTGTATGCCTTTGTTCAGACATTGTCTGGAACTGAATGCAGAGGAGTTAGGTATTTTAACTGATTTGAAGGCTTGTGCAACTAATCAGATTTTAATCAAGATCAGTCATTTATAATCATCAATATGTTTGGTCTTTTTAATCGAAGGATCCATTGCCAATGCTCCACAGAGTTCATATTTTAGAAAAACAAATTTGACTATCTTTTTGTGTTAAATTACAATTATTAAAACCCTGGACTGTTTATGCTCTGGAAATTAATATAAATTGCCATGTTTAATTGTATTTGATAAGACCAAATAAAACTAAATTGAAAATTAAGTTTGATCATTATGAAAAAGAAAGAAAGACAAATATTTTAAGCCCTCTTTGAGTCTGATAAAAAGCACACGTCCAATCAGTGAACCTTGAGCCTTCCTCAACCATTTTCCAAAAGTAAAACATAATGGGAATACGGGAATGACAGACCACACAGATATTTGGTGATGAAATCCTGAGGGTTTGAGAAGAGGAAGGAGACTGGACTTGGTACCCCACAAACAGACATGAAAGTACTGGTTGAAGATTTCGCTAGTGGAGTTCTATACCAAATGTCAACATTTCTACACACCGCATTTCAAGGTCATATATTAAGCAAAATGTGCTCTTCTGAGCTGTGTTAGATAATGTTACCTCAACTGCAGTTATGTTTTATTTCATTCACACATGTTTGAACACCCCTTTATTATTTGTCAGTCTACATCCCCAAAGCCCAGAATGCTCTGTTCCACCTTGTGATGTCATGTAGTGTACAGTCAACAGCTACTTTTAACCTTTAATTTAGTAGAGATTGGCAATTCCTGGCCTGAAATTATCCAAATGATTGTAGTGAAGGTGTATGGAGTGTTTCCCTACAACTCCAGATACGTTTCTGATGAGGAAACAACATAGATACAGATGGGAAAATAGAATAATATGGGTCCTTTCAAATATAGGAAATAATCAAGTGTAACATTCATTAATATAAAAATTGGGCAAAAAGTACTTTATTACAGTCTTCCAGTGACCTGACCATCCCTGCAGAAGATATTTTATAATGGCAATTGAATGGATAAACACTGGTTCAGTCAGTGTCAAAACGGGAAACACATGAACAGTGAAAAGTGTCAGTTTGATGAAGTCATCCCTAGCCTCACTTCACTTCAGTTTGCACACAAACTGACAGGTGCTAATGACACATAGCCTGAGTTTCACATGCAACAGCACAACTGGATCTGAAGCTATTTGTCTGATTCACATTCATACCATACTCCAAACAACTCTACAACAACTCACCTTTACGTAACAGATAACCCTATGTCCTGTCAATCATCATATCATCTTTGCACTGTTTCTTCTCACAGCCTCTTGTATACAACCGAGATATATTTGTATCACTATATTTCTATATTTTATTTTTACTTGTACATAGAATTATGCCTTATTTGACACAAGTTTTTTTTGCTTTGCTACTTATTCAGAATTTATTATTACCATTTATATTGTTGCTCTTTGTTATTATAATATATTGTGATGTGTGAGCTACTGCGTCCAAATAATTTGCCATGTGGATCAATAAAGTTTGTTTAAGTCCAAGTCTAAGAAGCTATTCAAAATTAACTATAATTCAATTAGTACATATATTTGACAACAGTCTCTTGCTATATTTGCTACTTATACAGAATTTATTATTACTATTATATTGTTGCTCTTTGTTATTATATTATATTGTGATGTGTGAGCTATTTTGTCCAAATAATACCCCTTGTAGATCAATAAAGTTTGTCTAAGACCAAGTATAGCATGATAATTCTACTCTGCTTGATTAAACTTTCTGCAGCTTCTGATAATTGCAGGATTGTTGATTTCCTTTTTATTCCGCCATTTCGGAATTGGCAATTTTCCACAGTTAACTGAATCAAACTATTTTAAGAACCAAACATTTTGCCCCTTTATTGTTGTTAAGAAAATAAACTCTAACAGGCTTTTAAATCCTACACCCTGCAGTGAAAGATCCCCTGATTACTGATTACACATTGTGCATCATATAATTGAAAAACTCAAATTCCGCATGTTTTTTTCCACTACTTTAGTTTGTATTTTTGTCCCATTATGAGGATGACGCAGCTCCCGCTCAGACGCAGATTGAGGCATACAAAGGGGGCCCATTGATCAAGCCGTATGTATGTCCCGGAAAGCATTTGGCCCGCTTGCCTCTTCTCTCATTTCTCCTCCCTCTAACACAGTTATCTCTACCTGATGTGCTTTTGTATCGTACAGTAAGAAGCACATAATAGCAAAACGCACGCTGTATTTGTGTGCGTGTGTGCGCGTGTGTGTGCGTGTGTAGCAGAGGTGCACAGACGGAGGGGGGCCGCTCCAACATCTGCAAATTGAATTCAGCCCAAATGTGACAGTGATGAAGTGTTTTTCATAGGAGCTCTGATTGTCTCTATCTTCGCTCCTGTCTGGGAGGATTACAGCAGCATGGCCGCTCCACAGGCCTCAACCCGGGGCCTCGCCAGCTCATCTATTAATGACAGTATTGGAAAATCAAATTCATATGAGATACATGTTTTAGCAGGCACGGAGCCGGGAGCAGAGTGGATTGCTGTTGCTGTATTTCTCCTTGCTGTGTGAAATTTCGCTTTTCTTGTAGAACTGGTCTCCTTAGCCCTTGGGCCAGTTTTTAATAATAGGATAAGGGTGGATAAAATTGATCGTGCTTTACAGGCATGAGCTTTTAGGAATATGTCAATAATAAAACAAAGATTGGCCTTTCCGTGCGTTTCTCTTCAGGCATGCCAGAGACCTCCACAATGCCCCACGACTTTCCTTACGACTCAGAGCTTTCAGCAAAGAAGAAACAACAGAGGAGGTAGGCGAGACGGAGGAGGTGTGGTTACCTGGAGAGATGAAAGATTTTTGAAAGAAATCTAAGAAAAAAAAGTAAAACTGACTTCTCCTACTAAGAGTAAAAGAGCAGCGGGAAAGAATGTGACTTAAGGCAACAAAAACCCCAAACAGGATGAAGGGCAGATACCGGAGCAAAGAGTGAAAACCAGCCCAAAAAACCAACATTGATCAAATTTTGGAAAATACGTCGGAAGGCATTATCAACTCATGTTTGACAGAAGCACTGGGAGCCCTACAGCGCCGCCCGGAATAGAGAAGGCAGAGGAAGCATTTCAATGGCCACAGCTCAAACAAACACTTGAAAAGATAAAAAGTGGTGAAATATGGCTACCTCGATCCACTTTGTTAAAAATCAATTCTCTGTGATGTTTGGGCAACCGCAAATCACACAGACTTCTATAAAGGCATATGGGAGCTCCTTTAGTATCTGAGCCAGGCTTTTTTCTGTTATATCCTTTTGACTGGGTTTTGCTTTTGGTATTCTCGACACCAGTGCTGCTTCTTGTAATATGTTCTCCACATCTCTGGTACATCATTTCAAGAGAGGGCTGCAGTCTCTACTAAATGGCAGGGTAACTCAGAGTAGACTGGCTTGGTTGACGGACTTCATGGGCTGTCGGCGAACAGCAGGATAGAGGAGAAAGCTGGCTATAAACTCAAATGATTTCTGTGCGTGTTTCTGCCTCAGTCTGGCCTGATCTTGTGAGGCCTGTCTGTTGCTTTTTCTCACTTAGCTCAGAGTACCAGCGCTGTCAAAATGTGAGTGATGTAAGGGTGAACTCAGAATGACCTCCTTTTCAGTAATAAGGATGGAGCGATAGAGCCTTGGTCGTGACACAAGTCGACAATAAGGGAAAGAAGGATAGAGTTTTGTACAGCAACCTGAAGGAGGAGTACGAATTGTTGTACACATATGTTGGAAAATTTAGATAATGGGGACAGGTATATGGTTTATCAAATGGATATATAATAATAATGACAATAATAATAAAAAATATATATAAATAATAATGCATCAGTTTTATTAAGCGCTTTTCTTGACACTCAAAGACACTTTACAGAGCATTATTTATTCACTCCATACCTGGAGGTGGTAAGCTACTACTGTAGCCACAGCTGATCTGGGGCAGACTGATGGAAGTGAGGCTGCCATTCTGTGCCATCAGCGAGTCCGAACCCTCACACACCTCTTTCATGCAAGGCAATGTGGGTGAAGTGCCTTGCCTAAGGTCACAATGAGCGGCGCCCGACTGTGGCACCTGATTTTCCCAGCGGTCTCCCATCCAAGTACTAACCAGGCCCGGCCCTCCTTAGCTTCTGAGATCTGACAGGATCAGGCTTTGACAAGCTGGTATGGCCACAATATCTCTCCAGTTTCTAAGTTTAAAAGATAATTTAATGGTTGCTACTTTCATATTTTGTTGTTGTTTTTTTCTTTGATAATTGGGGAAGCTGCAAGTCTGTGGTTAGAGTGTGCATACTGTTTTGGAGTCCTTGGGCAAGACACTTAACTGACTTGTGTCTGTGTATGACTGTGGAGTGTGAGTGAGTGAGTGGTGGTTGTTAAAGGTGGCAATAGAGCAAACTGGCACTCTTACTTCCAGCAGTCTACCCCAGAGCTAACAATGGACAATAAGGCTGTATAATATTAAAGGGGCCATATTCTGCTCTTTTCTGATCTATGTTATAATGTTTCCTCATCACAAACATATCTGGAGCTGTGTTTTGCTTCATTTACACATTTTAACACACAAACCCTGCATATTTACCCTGAGTTTTTCTGTTCAACAGAAAACACTCCACCTTGTGATATCATATAGTAATACATGAAATGCGTCACTGTGTTTTTAAACTCCATACACCTACACTAGAATCATTTGGATAATTTCGGCGATGAACTTTCCATTCTGTACAAAAAAAAACTTAAAAGGGAGTTGACATCACAAGGTGGAACAGAGCATTTTGAGCTTTGGAGATGTAAACAAACTAATAATAAAGGATTACTTAACCATGCGTGAATGAAACAAAACAACTCCACGTAAAAACTCCAGGTAAAAAAAAAAAAAAACATGGTTTAAGCTCACAAATGTCAATTTTGAGTAATATAGGACCTTTAATGTGCATAGGTATACCACAATACAAATTTGACCGGTTGGTTTGTACACAAGTGACATGGTACCAACATACAAATATCACCTTGTTTATTATTTCAATGGGAACTAGTTCACCACCTCCTATTGCCAATGCATTGAATCTCAGGTGAAGCAATGCAGCACAATAAAAGTCATTGTTATCTTATAGCCTACAAATGCTAGGAATGTATTGAGGACTTTCCGTTGTCATGGTGAAGTCTTTGCTCTCATAAGCTCTCGAAGTTTGAAGGAGCTACTTAATATGATCAACTTAACGTTTGACAAAGTAACACTTGCATTAACAGTGTTTTCACAAGAGTCACAGTAGGTTAACAATAAAATCATAATTTCACCGTCTCATTTGTCGTGCGTTAACCCCAAACAGCACATGCCCCCGAGCTAATACAAATGAGCACTGGCAAAACATTTTCTTTAATTACGCACTTAACAATAGTGTTATGTTACATCTAAGAGATACTTACAGCATATTGGCTACAAGGAGTTATTTAAAAGGTCCAGTGTCAGTTACATCGACAAGAGCCTGACCTGATTCGTCCCCTCTTTAAGACTAGCCAGGGTCAAATGAGTTTTAAAGGATCACTTCAACAGCTATAGAGCCACTTACACACCGCGTTTTCCTGACATCATAAAGGTTCTGACCATATGCCCTCATCGGTCAACTGTAACATGAGTGAATGAAAGAGCAGACTTTCCAGACCGCGCACTAAAGTCCTGCTATTGCCTTGAAGGAGTGTAGTATACATTTCCTTAGTTATTTCTACTTGAGAATATCTTTAAAGCCCATATATAAGCTATTTTCTGATTCACTTGTGATGAACAGCAGTAATACAGGAGGGGCTTCACTGTGTTTTTAAACTTCAATAGAATCATTTGGATGATTTCAGACCTGGAATTGCCAACCTCTACTGAATTAAAACTTGAAAACTACGGCTTCATGACCTCATGACGTGGAACAGAGCATTTTGAGCTTTGCATATGTAAATAGACTAATAATAAAGGGTTAAAGAATGACTGAAGAGTGAATGTAAAGTGTTTTGAGCATCTTTTTGACCTATATATCAAGTTAAGAAAAAAGACTTGTCCTAGTTTTTGAGATACTTTTACTTCACTTGATTGACATATCTTGAAGTAATCTTATTGAGTACATTAAGAATTTGTTCTTAATGTTTTGCTGATTTTGTTTTGGTAAAATAAAGGTTAAATAAATAAATATTGAGTAAAGTTTGTTAACTACGGATGTATTTATTTACTTAATGTGTTTAATTTATTTGTGTATTTATTTTAAGTGCTCTCTTTGGAAATATTGGATGAGTTGTGGCATAAATCTGATGTTGGATCTTAACATCTATGCTCACTAAAAAAACGCTGTCCTCTTACTTCAGTAATTATTCAGGGCGCAGTCGTATCTGATGGGTAATGGTATTCTTTCTTGAGGTCATTTTGGACTACTCTACCACGTCTGCACATTTCTGAGCATTTGAGACTAGGTGCGAGTAGAATGAGCTGAAAGGGTTAAGCAGCAGGATAAAAGAGGAGAGTTTTCAGCAGCATGGAGTCATCAGCACAAATCCACATCAAACCTAAAGCAGGCCGTCCTGATGTCACAGTCGACCTTTAGAAGATCAGAGCTGCCACTTTAAGTACAGATCAGTCCAGAGAGAGGCACTGCTGCACTCTGCCTCTGCCCTTTACTGGCATCCCTGCATTTTAGATCCCTTTTTACATATTATTGCATTGTCTTCATTGAGAAAGTCAGACTATTAAAGCTTAGTTTAATCATTTTTTACATGAAAAAACACTAATATCTACACAATTGGTGTTGTACACATCTAGATTTATAAAATACATTCTATTATATTTGAAAATTTGTCAATAGACCATTTTTTGTCATTTTCAGCTGTAAGAAACTGCATAAAAAAGAGGGAGTTATTTTTCAGTGCATGAAGACACTCATCTGGGTCATGGTGAACCTGCTTTTCAGAGATGTTCATCCTAAATGCAACTGTCATTAAATATGAAAACAAAGTGGTTGGATACAGCAGCTCTCATGTCCTGCACAAAACTGTTACATTCACAAGTCGAACCTCTTTGCAAACCACAATACACAACAACTAGGACTGTCAAGATTATTCAGTTAAAACATGCACGGTAGTTAAAATCCTCCAGCTAAAGTAGTCCTGGCCAAGGCTAGTTAGGGGACTGATCCCTGCGTGGTTGCCCCAGCCACAGTGAAGGATGGGTCAAATGCATAGGGCAAATTTCTCTTTGGGGATAACAAAATGTATCTTAACCGTCCGCTTAATGACTCCCTAATTATGATTATTCATATCACAATATAATTCTAAATGAGAAAAACCAACAAGATTAAGTAGTTTCAATTCAATCAATCACAACAATTTATACTTGTGTAAAATGCTTTTTCTCTCCCATTTGTGACTTTAACTTTGACTGTAATCATTAATCAACAATAACCAAATGATGATGTTTCTTCTCATAATAATCCTAACACTAACATTTTATGTTTTAACCCCAGAGAATTTCTGTTTAACAAATCGCGATGGCATGTCTCTTAAAACACATCACATCATGGTATCATCATGGGGCAGTCATGGGTTTATGCTGGGACATGTACCACAGTTGTATGTTCAGTGCTTCTAAATATCCTCGATCACGTTCCTATAGGTTCCATGGCTCATTGTACATTGGGAGTTTACATTGCACATACAGTGGAGAAAAAACAATCCCGTGCATCACCGGAGCGCACTGTAATGGGAATAAAAGACGCATAAATAAAAGGGACCATTGCTTTTGCCTTAAACGCCTTTTTATCCAACATATTCCACTTCACTCCAAAAAGCTCTGCGAGGAGACAGGAAACACTTCTGAGGCAGCTTTTTGGGGAGTTTTTCTGTGATGTTCTTCGGATATACAAGTCTGAGATTGTTGTGTTGACTTCAAGCTATGGTATGTCTCCAACAAGTCCACCGACACCGGCAGCCTTCCGGGGTTGAAAGAGAGGGGGAGCAGATGAAAAGGAGCGGAAGTAAGAAGAAGGTCTGAAAATAGTGCTGTGTTGTGGAGTGAGTGACGCAGCAAGTCTTTGAGATGAGGAGACATTCCCCCAGAGAGAAGCAGGGAGGAGCGGGGAGGGGGGAGTGAAAACCTGAAAGGGCTGGAGTTGTATAAGGAAGACTCTACAGGTTTTGACAGGTCATAGTCACTTCACAAACAACTTCAGTCTTCAAACACTTGCACAAGTCAGAATTGTAGTTCGTTTCTTGATATAGATTCCTTTCATTTACACCATATAAAGGCCATATAAAGAAGTGGACTAAGGGAGTGTGATGTTACCCGTAGCGTTCGGCTCGAGTCAAATGAAACTCACCAAGACTAGCAGTTATAAGAGTGAATTTGGAGCCAAGTCAGGAATAGGAATATATTTACAGACAAAATAGCGAAATAAAAATACCAGGATCATGTAGAGTGGGTTCATACAAACATTTGAAAAAAAAAAAAAAATGACAAGCTTCACTGCAACAATTAGAGAACGAGGAGTGACTTTTTGTCAGTGTAAATTAGTGATGGGCAAATAAGTCGGAGCTCCGGAGCACGTCTCGTTCTTTCTGAAACAAATTGCTCAGAAGCGCTGCCTCGGAGCTCGTCTCGCAGCAGCCGCTCATGTGAATGAAGTGTCGAAGTGTCGGTGCCCTCCCCCGACTGCAATCACTTCAGTGTATCGAAGCGTTTCATTGGCTCAGTGAATGTTCCGCTCTGCGATTGGAGAGCGTCAGAGTGTTAAGTGCACTTCCGTGGTTTGACAAGCGCTAAACTGCTACAGTATATGCACCAATATTTCTTAAAAATGTTGGGTAGTGAGGAGTATTGTGTGATGTTAATGGTGATTTTGGTGACTTTTGGAGACTTTTGGCATTTGTTTCATTTTCGATGGCATCTACAAGTGGAAAAAAGCGATCCATGGTTTGGGATCACTTTGATCTAATTCCACCTAACAAGGTCACCCATTTTCTTATTTACACCTTGCTATTTATGTTGCTCTTTACACATTATTTTAAATCATCATTATTCTTGTTGTTGTTAGGTACGGTGTATGCTCTGCACACAAGTCTTGTCTTACACTAACAATACTTCATCGATGCTGAGACACATGTGTGCCAATGGTTAAATTTGTCCACTAGAGGTCAGTGTTTCTCCGAGGCCTCAGACACGTCGAACCATTTGAGACAATATTGCGACTGAGGTGTCAATGCTTCACGAGGCTCCACTCGCCCATCACTAGTGTAAAGTCAATTCGAAACAGAGTCGATGGAGCCGGAAGCGCACTAATGCTCACTTCCTATTTGGAGACTGGGATCCACCTTGTGATGTCATGTGGTAATACTAGAAGATGATTTCAGACCTGGAATTGCCCATCACTACTGAACAAAAGGTAAAAGATGGCTGTTAACTTGAAAACTACCACTACATGACATCGCGAAGGTGGATCAGCGCAGTCTGAGCTTTGAAAAAGTGGACAGAAATAATGCAGGATTACTCAAACATGTGTGAATGAAACAAAACACGACTCCGGATATGTTTTTGATGACGTAACAATATTCTAACATGGCTTAAAGCTCACAAGAGTCAATTCAGCCTAAGACCTTTAGAAACAAAAACTAAAATTAAAAATTGAATCTCTAAGCAGCTCGTCGCTTGTCTTATTGTTATATCTTGAAACAGTTGTGTGTTGTTGAAAGAGTGACGCTGCAAGTCTTTGAGATGAGGATACACTCCCCCTGAGAGGACAGAGAAGGGAGGAAGGATCAAAAAGGCTGTAGTTGTGCTTGGCTCCGTTTTGCTAGTTGACAGGTCATTGCCACAGTGGGCTCAGAGTTGCACATCGTTTCATCCCCATTTAAGCCTTATCACAAATACCCTGACAGCCCTTATTTCATTTTTCCACTTTTTTTTTTTTTCCCCCCAAAAAAAAGTCTTGCGAGAAAAACAAAAGGCTCATTTTCATTTTTATCTTTTGGGCCTTTTTTCCACATCCCGAGCACCAACTAGAAAGAATCCTATTAACGCCGCTACAGCCAACTAAGTCATGAGGAGCCTTGCACAGAAAAAGGCTGTAATGATCTCCCATTGTAAAGTATTTAATCAAAATGATGAAAGATCTCCAAATTGTAAGAAAAAAAAAAAAGTAGTGTCTGGGTGTATAGCGTCAGTAATTATAACTGTATTCCAAAACAGCTACAAAGGCATAATAACGCATTAGCATGTTTTCCTGTTGTTTAGTGGATGTTTTGACAAAAAGGTCCCCGGAGCCTTCTCTGTGCAATGAGAAGCCATAATCTACTGCATAATTCAGTTGTGTAGATCGTTATAACATAAACTCTCTTGTTCGAAATCTACTGCCTTTCCCAGGGGCAACTTTATTTGGCATCTTCCACCACTGCTAATCACTTAACCAACCATAATAAAGAACATTATCATCCAAGAACCATCTCTCTTTCTCTCTCTCTTGTCTTTCTCTCTTCTCTTCTATCTCTTCTTTCTTTCTCTCTCTCTCCCTCTGTCTCTTTCACTCTCTTCTGTCTCTCTCTCTCTCTCTCACTAGCTCTTACTCTTCTCTTTCTTTCACTCCTCTCTTTCTCTCCTTTCTCTTTTGCTCTCTCTCTAGCTCTCAGTCTTCTCTTTCTCTCTCTCTCCCTCTGTCTCTTTCACTCTTTTCTCTCTTTCACTGGTTCCCAGTCTCCTTTCTCTCTTTTCTCACTCTCTTGTCTCTCTCTTTCTCTCTTCTGTCTTTCTCACTAGCTCTCACTCTTCTCTCTCACTCCTCTCGCTCTCTCTTTCACTTTCACTCCCTCTCTCTTTTGCTCTCTCACTATTTCTCAGTCTTCTCTTTTTCTGTCTCTCCCTCTGTTTCTTTCACTCTTTTCTCTTTCACTAGTTCTTAGTCTTCTCTTTCTCTCTCTCTCTTTTCTCACTCTCTCTCTCTCCTCTCTCTCTTTCTTTCACTCCTCTCTTTCGCTCTCACTTTTACTCTCTCTCCTCTGTCTCACTAGCTCTCAGTCTTCTCTTTCTCTTTTCTCACTCTATTCTCTCTTTTCTCTCTCACTCACTAGCTCTCACTCTTTTCTCTCTCTTTCTTTCACTACTCTCTGTCTTACGTTCACCCCCTCTCTCTCCTCTCTCTTTTGCTCTCTCACTAGTTCCCAGTCTTCTCTTTCTCTCTCTCCTTCCCTCTCTTTCTCCCTCTTGCTCTCTCTCACTCTTTTCTCTCTTCCACTGGTTCTCAGTCTTCTTTCTCTCTTTTCTCACTCTCTTGTCTCTTTCTTTCTCTCTTTCTCACTAGCTCTCACTCTTCTCTCTCTTTCTCTCACTTTCACCCCCTCTCTCCTTTCTCTTATGCTCTCTCACTAGCTCTCAGTCTTCTCTTTCTCTCTCTCCCTCTGTCTCTTTCACTCTTTTCTTTCTTTCACTAGTTCTCAGTCTTCTTTCTCTCTCTTTTCTAACCCTCTTCTATCTTTCTCTCTTCTCTCTTTCTCACTAACTCTCACTCTTCTCTCTCTCTCTCTTGCTCTCACTCCTCTCCCTCTCTCTTTTGCTCTCTCACTAGTTCTCAGTCTTCTCTCTCTCCCTCCCTCTCTTTTTCCCTCTTGCTCTCTTTCACTCTTTTCTCTCTTTCACTAGTTCTCAGTCTTCTTTCTCTTTTCTCACTCTCTTGTCTCTCTCTTTCTCTTTTCTCGCTCTCTCACTAGCTCTCACTCTTCTCTCTCTCTTGCTCTCAGTCTTCGCTTTCTCTCTCTTCCTCTGTCTCTTTCACTCTTTTCTCTCTTTCACTAGTTCTCAGTCTTCTTTCTCTCTCTCTTTTCTCACCTCTCTCTCTCTCTCTCTCTCACTCCTCTCTCTCCTGTCTTTTGCTCTCTCACTATCTCAGTCTTCTCTTCTCTCTCTCCCTCCCTCCCTCCCTCTCCTTCTCCCTCTTGCTCTCTTTCACTCTTTTCTCTCTTCCACTGGTTCTCAGTCTTCTTTCTCTTTTCACTCTCTCTCACTAGCTCTCACTCTCCTCTCTCTCTCTCGCACTTTTCACTTCACTCTTCTCTCTTTTGCTCTCTCATATCCTCCCAGTCTTCTCTCTCTCTTTTCTCTCTCTCCCACTGTCTCTTCTCTCTCCCACTCCCTCTCTCTCTCTCATCACCTCTCTCCCACTCTTTTTTCCTTGTCTCTCTTCTGCAGACATTTGCATAAGTTATGTACAACACTGTTTACATTTATGACATCACCCCTGACAGTGCGCAAACCGATTGCTATTTTACATTCTGTAGCGAGACCCCTTGGGCAATTTGTGAGCTTTCCACTGGCTGATTTTGATGAAGTGCTAGCTGTCTGTAGCGTAAGATGACAAGCGCAGGATAGGAGTTAGCTAACCGGTGACCAACAAGCCTCTGTCTGCATGCATATGGAGCTAAGGTATACAACGTAGTTTATCAAAAAGTAAGTACAAAAGTATGTGACACATGGGGTCACTCTTTTGGAATAGTTTTGATTTATCGACCAATACAATAAGGATGAAAGATACTGCAATATACAGCACTAAACTGAAAAATAAAGTGCAAATGAAACAAAGTATATGATAATAAATCACCTGCAGATTGTGAGGCTTGATAAAAATAAATATAGACCACTTGTCCCCATGTGGCCCTCTCAGGAGTTGTCATGGAGATCAGTATAAAATATTAAATTGGGCAGGTTGCCAGATATAATTGTGAGGGTAAATTGTTGCGAGATAATAATAAATAAATAATTAAATGAATGATTTGCTTGTCTCTGTGATGTGAATGCTTTCAATGAAATCTTTCACAGTATGGCATTAAACGAAACCATATGGCGTCTATTCAGTTATAGGTGTGTTCGTGCTAAAAGAAAGTTAAGTTAAGAAAGTTAGAAAGTGGCTCAACTCTCCACAGAGCTGACCTGTAAATTGTTATCTGCTTGTCTCTATCAAGATAGATACATGGTTGTCAGTGTTGGGGAGTAACGGATTACATGTACGAGTCACGTAATCAGAGTACGAATTATGAGTAATTGTATTTGGTTACAGTTACTGTTTCAGTGAGTGGTAATTGGATTACAGTTACTTTGTTGAAATAAATGGATTACACGGGGGTATTTTCCTGTTTTCACATTTTGGGCTATATCCCCCTTTTCTTTTCTTTTTTTTTTTCCATAATTCCATTCATTGCCGGACACTAAACCAGATCTAAACAAGGTCTAAAATCAGGTCTAAACCAGGTCTAAAACCAGGTCTAAAACCAGGTCTAAAACCAGGTCTAAACCAGGTCTAAACCAGGTCTAAAACCAGGTCTAAACCAGGTCTAAACCAGGTCTAAACAGGTCTAAATCAGGTCTAAACCAGGACTAAACCAGGACCGTGTCTCCTCCTCTTCTATCAATAATATTTTTAATCTGGTTCAGTAAAGTCTGGGCTTTTCATTTTCTTTTATCAGACAAAACATCTTACGTGAAGATTTCCTCATCTTTGCTCCTCTACAGCAAATCAAGTAATCCAAAGTATTCAGATTACGTTACTCAGTTTAAGTAATTTAATGGATTACGATACAAACTACATTTTGGTGTGTGTAATCTGTAATCTGTAGGGGGAATACATTTTAAAAGTAACCTTCCCGACACTGTTCATACGCCCGAAATCAATGACATCTTCAAGCAGGTGGCACAACCTCCACCAGAAAAGTTACATTAAGATAAACGTCACAATTTAAAGTTATACATACATAATAAATTCACTATCTTGGAACTATTGTATTTAAAGGTCTTATATTAAGCATTTTCTGATCTATGTTATGTTTTTTCCTAGTCAAAAACATATCCCGTGTTTAATTCACACATGTTTAACACACAAATCCTGCATATTTAGGCTGGGTTTGGGTCTCAAACAGAAAACACTCCACTCCACCTGCTGATGTCATGGGGTAATACAGAAAGTGCTCCATTGTGTTTTTAAACTCCATACACATTCACTAGGATCAATTGAATAATAAGTGCATAAGTCAGCCTTTGGAATCACCTCTGTCTACTGAACCAAAGGTAAGAGGTAGTTGTTAACATGAAAACTACACTTTCATGACATCCCAAGGTGGAAAAGCGCATTTTGAGTTTTGGAGATGTAGAAAGAGGAACAACGGGTTACTCCAACGTGTGATCGAAACAAAATACACGTCCAGGTATGTTTTTGACTATTATAACATGGCTAAAAGCTCACAATAGTCTATTTGGATTATGAAGTACCTCCTTAAACACCATTACTTTCTATACATCTGGGACAACTCATTCCAACACATGCTCAGGTGTACTTTATGCAAAACAAATGTCCTGAACAAACCTGTATAATCCAGTAGTGGACTCCAGCGCCAGCAGAGAGGACTACAGAGAGGAGCTGGGAGCAGGTAATTACGACACAGTGGTGAAACATCATTATTCACTCATCTGCCCACAGCCCCATCGGTCCCACTGAGCACTGGCCCATACACAATCACTACCTCACCAAGGACACCTCCACCCCCACGCACACCCCATCCATCTACCCCAGCGCGGGGCTTATCGGACAGGCCTCAGCACTTCCCCTTCACTACTCATATCACCAGCTCCTTATATACAGGGCTGTCATATTCCCCTCCTCACGTTATGTTAGCGGTTACTCTGGTGCTCATTATGTAATTGAATCCCGGGCTGCAAAAGCGGAGTTTCATGTATCACTCGGACGCACATCAAGAGGAAAAGCAGTATTTTATGTTGTGTGATTTGAGTGTGTGTTACAGAGGATGAGATCATAGATAGTAAATTTTCACAGAGGCTTGGTTCAATATAGTTAAACAGGCATTTTATTGTGTTATTGTTGCTGTTTTTGTCGTACATTGGTGAAATTGCAAAAACATGCATGCAAAAAAAAAAAGGTTTAATACACGTGACAAATAGTTTTTGTTTTTTGGCTCAAGAAATCTCTCACAATTTTGAGGAAAGCCTACAGAGATCTACACATTTCTGCCTTTGAAAAGATTGTGTACAATTTAAAGATGTACTACGCAACTTTTCTGGTGGAGGGTCCGCTACCTACTTCATGGAGATGTTATTCCTCTGCCTGGAATGTTCCATGGTATGACATTAAACATAGCATTTATTCATTACCGGTGTTTCTATTGCTCAAAAATGCAATCATTCTTTTTGTGAATTGGGGTGACTCTCCACAGATCTGAACTGTAATGTAGCATTGTGCTGTGACCTGCTTGTCTCCTTTGTGATAGATATAGATAGGTTTAGACTACGTTTACACTGAAACAAATCCGTGTATCACCGTATCGGAAACGATCTGCGTCCACACACGTTTCTGTTTCCGCAAGCCTTCCCTATCCACAAAGCTTTGAGCATATTTGTTAGGCTTTACAGAAACAAAACCTAAAACCGTGTGACCGTATTTTGCATAAACTAAGCGCTCAAAAAACAGCTCGCTATTGTGCGCTGATACGGTTCAGCTTCTGTCGGACTACAGGACACAACTCAGTGGATTGTATGTGTTCTTTTCGTGACAGAGGGGTGTTCTGCTGATGGTGAGTCTGTTCTGTGCTTCTGTCGCGTTGGAGATGGTTCATGTTAAACTTTTCAGAGATTATACATCTGCAGGTCATACACATAGACCACATAGACCATATATATGAATGGACATATATTCTAGCCTCTTAGTATTTTGGCGGTGAATTACATCGGCGTATCAGCGTATCAACGTTTTCAGGTGTCCACACAGTGCTGGATCAGATCTGTACTCAAATGAATTTGTGGGAGTTGGTGGCACCAGATGGTTTTGTCTCTGGGGCCATTTTCAGTCGGATTAGTGTGGACGAACACTGCATCCGGACTCCAATACGTATTAGTGTGGACAGGGCCGTAATCTATAGTGTAGACAAAGCAATAATATTACCATGGTGACAAGCAGTTGGCGGTCTCTCCACTAAAAATGTTACACAGTGCACCTTTATGGGCAACACAGTAACTCACACTACAAAGGGACAGTAAATAAACCAATTATTAGGCTATAATATGCAAATTAAAAAGTTGAGCACATCGGCAAAAACTGCAGTCTATTTTGGAAAGTTTCAACCCTTGCGTTTACCTAAAATGAAACGGTAGCAGCCATTTGTCCAATTACCTCTTGTTCGAAGTGTCCCAAAGTCTTTAAAAACCTCATTCCAAATATTTTTATGCATATACCTGGATGATAATGATTTGGTAAAGGACCCAGAACCTCCAGCTCAGCACATATTCCTCTAACAAAACCTTGACTTCAGACAGGGAGAGGGGCCTTAAGTGTACACCACAACTCACACTGCGGGATATTCCAGCACATATGGAGAATTTGCAAGCTGGAGATAAAAGTATAAGATGACTAAATCCATTCTAATGATGTACCTTATAATGAGAGTCCATTACTCCGCAGTTGCACCCCATGCTCTAAAGGAAAAAGGGGGGAACTTTAATAGCAATTTGCAGTAATGCACCATGCCATAATTCTGAGTCTGTCTGCTGGCTGCATCGACGTTGGGGTGTAATTGCCGTTTTACTCATAGCTGATGGATTAGAACATAAAGTAACAAGAGAGGAACAATCATGTCAAGGAGATGGATGGATGGGTCCGTAGGAGTGAGTGAGAGAGTGGATATTGTCTGGGAGTGCGCTGGGGGAAGTGGGGGAGATAGGCCAGAGATTTCAATGGCTTCTGGGAATTTAGACCATTTCCGATCTCCCCCTTTGATGGTTTATACTGATGTATGATGTGAACTAATACAGGCAGTGTTGTTGTAGGCAAGGCTGAACCAGATGAACCAGACGTGAGGAGAAAGATCTTGATATGTTTGCAATGTTCATAACTAAGAAGTAGAACAAAAGTAAGCATTTCTTTGTTTTGTTATTGATCTATTAAGTTTCATTCAGGTGGTAAGAATGCCTGTTCATAATAAAATTAATTCAGGTAACAATATAAGAGTCAAATAAATAGAATAAACATATAGATTATAGAAGTATTTCAGTTCAGTTTAAAGGTGCACTGAGCAACTTCTTCTAGACAAAGCAATAACATCTCCATGGAGACAAGCAGGTGGCGGACCTTCCACCAGAACGTTACGCAGTGCACCTTTAAACTCTAAAAAAGTAAACCCAAATGTAAAGGTCCTTTATATCTGGTTATTTAAGTTATCTTCAATTTTAATGAAAGTAATGGTAATGTATTAGATAATAATCATAACACTAATAATCATATCTCTAACATTCTTAGTAGCTCTTGTGAACAATCCAAACTGCACATTGTTGTAGGAAGAGAAGGAGAAGAATTTCAAAGAAGATTTCGATCACCCCAGCTGAGGTGAGAGCTTTGATTTTATTGCATCTTAAATAAACAATCAGTTGTGGGCAAGAGAAACTTACAAGTGTGCTCCCCAAACACATTATTGATTATTGAGTATAACTGATCTCTTGGCATATTGTGTAATTACTTATAAATATGATTGAGAGTGTTTTGAGAGACTGATTATCATCTTAGATTAACTGAAAGAAAGTTAACTTATAGTTAACTTATGCCCATCTTAGATCATAAAAGTCTCTGGTCCAGCACGTTTCTTCTTCTGTACCTCTGAATTGAGACAGGTACAAGTTTTAGCCCAAAGAGCTGTCTTAAGTCCTGGACGGCCACGCTACTACGCTGTGTGAAAGTAAAAGCGAAAGACACAAAGGAGGCGCCATCAAAGCGAAATCTCCACTCAAAGAGACTTTATAATTTTTCAATTATGCTCCTTATTTTTCAAAGACACTCTGGTCAGATAGATCAAGCAGATGACATTTTACGAAAACACGTTTCAGTGAGATTTTAGAGTCCTCCTCTCATCCCGCCCTAAAGCCTTGGACCAAAAGCAGAGCTTTTAAGTTGCTTCCCGTCAAATAAATGTGATTACCAAGGCTCCGGCGTCTCCTGGAGGTCAGAATGGAAAAAGAGAAAGTCATAAATGCCACATATCCCAGAACCAAGGCCTCATAAGCTACAATATTCAGGAATCTCACAAAAGTGTAGCACAACGCAATGATAATAAGACAGATCTGCAGAGGCTACTCATTCATCACTGCCATAGATTATAGCGGAGTAAAAAGGGCCAGAAGTTTTGTGCAACTCACTAGATTATTAGGATTTTTAAATAACCATTAAACAGTCAATCTGGACTGAATGTGAATTCTTTCATAACCTTTATTAAACACATAACTGTCGTATCACACATTTCTTGTAGAAAGTATTAATCACAGTTTTTTGCATGTACAAGTCTTTTGTTGCCACTACTTGGAACCTCACCTACATTACCATGAAATTGAGTAAAAAAAAAAAAAAAAAACTTTTTGAAGACTTTTGAAGACTTGGAAAAGATAGTGGATTAACAACTTCTGTTCAACGTCCCTCCCCCTGTAGAGTGATCTACAGGTTGTCTGAGGCTGTCTGGACTAAGTCTGGTCTTAGCATGGAGCGCGTCAATCGGCACTTTGCACCCAGACGATTAATGCTGCTTTAAAATCTATGGCGAGGTAAATAAATAAGAGGCGAGCCTAAATTAAAACTCTGATGCAATTACACCACCACTTCCAGTTAACCTCTTGGCAATTAGCGAGCTGTCAGCTGGGATGGATCGAAGCATGGATGGCAGAATCAGGGCGTGGGTTTGTGCATGTATGTGTATGTGTGTGTAACCAGACGGCCATATAACACCTCACGTTGATGCAAACTCAATATGCTTAATTAAACTGCTGAGAAACCCCATCAGCATGCCGGGACTGGGCGACGGGGGCTGCCAAAAGTGAAAGCCGTTTCTTTTACGAGAGGTCAAAGTTCACTGGTTCTGACATGTCCCTATTACTGATAACAACAGACGATGTAAATTCAATATGGCTGCCGTTTGTTTTCGAGGAAAGTTGCAGCAGTGACGTCATAGCCTTGAATAAAACTTTCTTGAAATTGTGATTTGAGTGAATGAGTTTGAGACAAAACCGAGTCGCTATTTTTTCTCCTCCAATGCCAAAGAAGAAAAATACCATTTGTTATTAATAAAGATGGATTGAATTGTCTGGAAAGAGCAAAGAGACTCATATTGTGCTAGTGGTCTTCAGCCATACATCAAACGCTGCAGTTATTTGGCTGAGGAGAGTGAATGCGCCAAATGGGCAGAAACAGGGAGTGAAAGCCTTGGCTGGTACGGGGCCCCCTGCTGTCTTAAGTGCGTCGATGCATGTTATGTGTGTACGTGAGACTCCAATCCCCTGGGCCTCACTTTAAGGAGCCATTAAAAGCCAGCCTGACCTCCGTGCACTTCTAACGATTTTTAATGCCAGTGGAAAAAGACGCCACGGTTGTATTGGTATCGTAGTTCTTTAATGAAAAAGAATGCAGGGGAGCGTCCCATTGGCCCACATGGACAGGAAGGATAGAGTGGACAGTTTAGGGGAATTAGAGCAAAGCAGAGGCTCATAGGACACTGTGATGACACCAGCTTCCATAGGGACGTCCAACACAATATTTGACCTCCTCGGGCCTAATGTTTAACACTGACAAAACCAATGTCAAACCCCATCCGTCTCCCCCACACACACTTCCAGGATATAAGTCCACGCTACCGAATAATCAATCATGAGGGCGACCGGGCAGAGGGAGCGGATCAATGGTGACGCTAAGCAAGCAGAGGTTGTGTGCTTAAAGTATTTGCAAATAAACACATGGCAGACACATGGCAAAGACACACACCGCGCCCACTCCCGGTCCAATCAACACAAAGCTAATTACAGTGTTTCGGCAGTGTTTTTCTAGCGTGGAAATGGCCCGCCTGTTGATGGCGTCGAGGCTTAAATTACTGCTTTAATTACTGATGCTAATGTTTTCCCTGCTATTAAACATTTATGCAAAGTGGCATTCGTAGATGTGGAGTCCTTATCGGCGCAGATCCCCAGGGGCCAAAGGGCTGGAGGGGTCCGTCGGGGACAACAGAGACTTGAGGAGGAAAGTGTCTTCTCTGCACTTCAACACTGTCTCTGTTGAAGTACACTGTAAAACACAGAATACTGCCTCTGGCTCCCAGCCCAGTCTGAAACATGGCTTTATTGTTGCTGGAGAAATTAATTTCCTCACAAGTACACACCCGAAAGTTGAAAGGACATAGGACTAAAACACCAAAATACAAAATTATATCTGTTTTTCCATTACCTTAACAATGATCTGACAATATTTATAATATTAAGTCATCAGAAATTTTCTAGAATGTGTCAAGAGTCACAAATACATATTTTTTGTTTTGTTTTGTATATTTGTATTGTTTGAATGTATTTATTTTGTATCATTTTGTAGACTATATATTGTTCATGTCAACCACCATTTACTTGTTACTAACTGCCCAGTGCCCTTCATTTTGCTTGGTTAGGCTGAGGTACATTTCTTCTACCACTCCTGATGATATATAGAAATACATTTATATAGTCTATTATACTCACTGTTAGATTACTTTTTCTATTACATTTCAATCTAATGCACAGACTTGCCATTCGTTACACTGCATAAGTTTAAAGACAAGAAGAATACAATGCACAAAGTTGTCTTCAAACCACAATTACAAAAACAAGAGAACCAGGAGATCGCTAAATCAAAGGGAAAAAAGGAGAAAATTGGCGTAATTCCTGACGACATCCTGCTGGGTTATGCAAGATTGTTCACCAGAAAACTCAAGTAACAAGGCACACCTATAGCGAAAGAAAAACATAATCAAAATAACCCTGCTATTAGCGCAGTGTATGCTAATCAGCGCTGTAGCGAGAAACCCATCTTTACCATAGTCTCCTGTCGTGATACTTAGGCTAAATCAATAACTCAGGGATCCAATTACTGCCCCCTACTGTTTGCATCCCTCAGCTCTGCCTCATGCCTTCCTATATGTTTATCACTAAATACACATGCTGTAAAACTACACTTACTACACTACACACTCCATGTCAATCTTACTACAAGTGGGAATGATTTGTGTACAAAATTCCTCATAGGCCTGCCCTCCCCAAAAGAGATTTTTACTCCAAATCGGAAAAGCACAAGTAGCCACTGTTGCCTTGTTGTGAGTAAAATATAAAAACTCCCCTGGACATGCTGTTCCTGAGGTGTATAGATCTGAAAACAAAAAACAAAAACAAAAAAACACACAAATCACAAAACTACGACGGAGTATAAAGGTCAGATAAAAAAATAAATAAAAAAAAAATGCTGACGCTACGAGAATAAAGTCATAACATTTCGACATTAAAGTCGTAATATTATGAGAATAAAGTCGAAGCCAGAAAAAGTCGTAATTTTACGAGAATAAAGTCATATTTTTTGCGAGAATAAAGTCGTAAACTTATGAGAATAAAGTAGCAATTTTATGAGAATAAAGTTGTAGTCAAAATTAAGTGGAAAATCTTTAAGCTCGGAAAATCTGAACGAGTGGAGAATGGAGAATTTGGAGCATTTTGTAAAGGAGAAGAATCTGTGTATCATTCGTTCATTCGACTGAACAAGGACTGAATCAGGACTAAATCAAGTCCGGAACCAAACCAGAAAGACCAGGATTGAGACCGGGACCAGACCAGAAATGAAAACGGTTTAGTCCTAGTTTAGTCCTGGTTTAAGTCACGGAAATGGGAAATGGCGTTTCCGTGACTTTAAAATGTGATGTGGGACTATTGCGCCGCATACGGACTGAACCAGGACTGAACCAGTACTGAGACAGGACTAAACCAGGACTAAACCAGGACTAAACCAGGACTAAACCGGGACTAAACCGGGACTAAACCGGGACTAAACCGGGACTGAACCGGGATTGAACCGGGATTGAACCGGGACTGAACCGGGACTGAACCGGGACTGAACCGGGACTGAAACGGGACTGAAACGGGACTGAACGGGACTGAACCATTTTCAGTCCTGGTCTGGTCCCGGTCTCAGTCCCAGTCTCAGTCCTGGTCCTGTTCCTGGTCTCAATCCTGGTCTCAGTTCTTGTCTGATCCCGGTCTCAGTCTTGGTCCCTGACTCAGTCCTTGTCTAAGTCCTGGTCTCAGTCCTGGTCTGGTCTCGGACCTCGTTTAGTCCTGGTTTAGTCCTGGTTTAGTCCTGGTTTAGTCCTGGTTTAGTCCTGGTTTAGTCCTGGTTCAGTCCGGAGGCGCAAATAATGAAGAAAATTGTTGTTCGTTTTCTTATTTTTGGTTTTATATTGAAAAACAAGGCTCTTCTTCTGCCGCATTTTTCACTTTGACTTTGATTTTATTACGACTTCATTCTCATAATATTATAACTTTATTCTCATAATATTACGACTTTATTTTAACTTCGACTTTATTCCTGTAAAATTATGACTTTTTCTGGCTTCGACTTTATTCTCATAATATTACGACTTTAATGTTGAAATGTTACGACTTTATTCTCGTAGCGCTAGCATTTTTTTTTTTTATCTGACCCTTATACTCCGTCGTACAAAACACAAAACACACACATAAAAAAAATATATATATATATATACATTTTAATTAAAATATATGAAAACGTGAATTTAACATTTCTTAATCTCTTGAGCCATTTTTACTTTTTTTTCAGTTTGCAAATGTTTAACATAATCTTTTTATTTCTCATTTCTCTCATGTGTCATACAAAGTGAGCACCTTCATGTTTCCAGTATACTTTAACTGCCAAAGATACAAAAAAATCTGTAAATAACTACACAAAAAATAATAATTCAAAGACACTTTATGAGACGTGTGCAAGTAATGAAAGACTCAAATAGTATGTTTTATTGATAATTGTGTTACTGGCCAGTGATAGGAAGAATAATTTGAAAAACTATTTAGTCACAGAATACTGAATACCTGCATTAAGATGTATTTTGTAACATTCTGATAAAAAAAAAAAAGTCCAATCAGAGTACTGTATTCTGAATACTTGTACACCAAGTTGTATTATATCATAGAGTAAAAAACATGCCATACGATTACAAACAGCTCTATTTTTGTTGTACTGACTGCAAGCACACACTGCAAAAGCTTTTTTTCCCTCACTAATATTGTGCAGTTCAAAGACAAAAATACATGATGAAGTACCATCATGTAGTCCTTTTAATTTAGAAAAGTAAATGTATTCTGAATGTCACCAAATGAAAGGGTAACTGTGCCGAAATACAGGTACTGAAAAGTATTCAGAAGACGTATTTTCAGTGCATGTATTCAGTTACTTCCCAACACTAATTCGCTCCAGCTAATATGTTTTTAATATATTAAGATTGTAAAACTATATTACAGCACAGCATGTACTCAGTAATCTAAGTTTTTGAAATATGTGTGATTATTTGGGGTTTTGTCTCACAATAGAGAGTCATTGACAGAGAATGAACAGGTGCCCTTGGGCTGTGGTCCAGTGTGTGTAAGGGTCAACACAACTTGGAAAACCACCAACATCTTCACAGTGATAGGCCTAATGTTCAATACCCCACTAAACAGAGGAACTAAAACATCCAAATAGTAAAATAACTTCAAAAGCCATTTATGTTTTTGTGGCTATTTGTCATGTTACTTTGCTTTCAGATATAAAGTGAAGAGTATCAATCAGGGAAATGTGAAGCCCAGACTGAAAAAAAAACAAAAAACATCTGATCCAGTAATGGCTGAAACACGTCATTTTCGCTCACTCTTAAGCCTGATGCACCCAAATCTAATCACTTCTTGATATTCACTCAGTCAATGCCCAGACTTCATAAAGATTAATGCGTCCATTTGAGAATCGTGCTAGCCTTACACACACACACATACATGGGCATAGACAGACACCAATGGAAACAATAGGCCGTTTCGCTAGTGCGCAGGGTAATTATCCTCTCCAGCACCTCTCCCGACCTCCACTAATGTCTGCACACCGCCCAAAAGCCCAAAATCTCCGGAGGTTTCTTGCTTGTTGGATCTCAATGGAGAGTGCCCTTCTTATTTCCTCATTGAAACACATTACTTGAGTTCATGCCGTTCTTTGTATTCACTTACAATGACACAGGTGCAAACATAGTAGTAGCACTAGTGGTATACGTTATCAAGACAGACAATGTAATTCAATTCCACTGCGCATGTGGTCCCAATTGAAGGACTACTCCCAAGCTCAAGCACAAAATCAGGATTGTGCTGACAGGAAAGGAATCTCTTTTGTGTTTGGACTAGAGCAAAAAGTTTTACAACACCTCAAAAAGTGCTGAGTAAAGAAGAAGGACCCGGTCTATTCAGCCTGGAGGAAGCTTCCCTATCTGTCTGTAATCCACCATTTTCACACAATGCATGTGGAGCCACTCTGACAGAGCAAGGAGAAGGCCGTCCTTGGGCTGTGCTCCTGTGTGCAGGGGCTTATGAGGTGAAACACAGCCTGGCAAAACTATCTCATAAACAATCTTATATGAGACGAGCCAGAAAAGCAACATATAAGGTCACATCTATTCAATACAAACTGTAAAGGCTGCAATTATTTAGAGAGTGCCCTCTACAAAGTACTAAATATTTTGTATTTTTATAGAAAACCCAAACTACCTGTAATTCATGAGATTCTTGTAAGAGATCATTTCATATTTCAATTTTCTCTCAAATGTTAATGACCCTAGGGTTGTTTGCAATGTGTACTCAACAGACTCCTACTCATAAAACATACAATACAAATCTAAATGGAAATTTGATTTTTATTTGCCCAAAATCAAGCACAGCTCAAAACATAACTCCACCCATCCATCCATTTTCTTCCGCTCAAAACATAACTGTTACTTGTTATTAGGAAGATGCATAGTGGATATGTGTGGAGCAGCGTATTTAGTTTTAACAAATTAGTTATAGTAAGTTTACCTGGTGTTGTCATTCACAGGTTGTTGCATTCTGGGTGAGAAGACATTTAATCCTCACTGGAGGGTGGTGGCAACAGGAAGGGCATCCTGCGTAGAAATCTGCCAAATCACTGTGTGCGTGTGATCTTTGTGGAGACCTCTGCATGAAGAAAAAACATATGTTTAGGTATTCAATCCTGATACAACAGTCAATAAAAATACAGATTGGCACTTGCTTGATGTCTCTTGAAGTTTTTTTTTGTTTTGTTTTGTTTCACAATCAGAGTTTTGGTTGAGCCACCACACCTTTATTAACGTTTTGCCCCTTAATAGCTTACACCAAAGTTTGCTATTGAGCTTTTTATGGTGAAGAATTTTCAAACTTGCTATAAAAAGCGTTTCTATTGGTAATTTGGGCCAATTCACCAAGAAGCCTGAGGGTAAAAAAATTGCTATGAGGATCGCATTTGGCCCCAGGGCTGGTGTGAACATTCCTGGAATAACCTAACCCAACAACTGTGGCAAATAGTTTTAACCTAAATTAATGTTGGCAAAAAGTTATGATTGTAATGTCAACATATTTTAGCTCAGACAGATGAAGTAGCCCTGACATCTGGTGATTGAGAGCATTCTGCTGCAGTCTGCTCGTGGCAAGGTCAGATTTACTATAGAGTCCAAATGGGTCCTGATGGAAAGGGCCAGATGGATGGGACAGTCTATTCTTCAAATTGTGGAACATTTCACATCTCATGATCTGGAGGGTCAGGGTTGTTCTGGGAATACCTCATGGATGACGTTATGGGCCGGTGTGGACAGTGTAATGAATGAGCAATCAGCAGTAACCATCATGGTCAATGGCATCTGGTGAAAATGTCACACAGGCAACTGGTTTAAACAGGCTTTGGACTCAGAGGGGAAGCCTAGGTAATTAGGTAGGCCTGTCACAATAACAAATTTTGAAGTACAATATACTACTGAAGTAAATATAGATGATAAACGATAATACTGAAATTAATTTATGTCACTCACACAATAACCCTAGAGCAGATTTACACCACAAAAAACATTCTAAATGCAAAAACAATATTATTAAAAATGATACAAAAATATTTAGTAGTTTGCATCTGTAATGAGTCATAGAAGTTATTAATTAAACATTTTACAATTTAAATAACCAAATCATTCCCAGTAGCGCAAAGAAAATGCATCGTCCAAACTTCAGGAAACCTACACTGAAAAATACCGGAAGTTGTGTTTTTGTTCACTGAAATATGTTTGAGTAACGCTTTATTACTTTTTTAGTAGATTTTGGCAATTCCAGGACTGAAATGATTCAAAAGATTCTAGTGAAGGTGGATGGAGTTTAAAAACACGTTGACCGTATTACCACATGACATCACACAGTGGTTTCTGTTTGAAAGAAGAACTCTTAAACTTCATTGATCCACAACAGAAATTATTTGGGCACGGTAGCATAGCACATATCACAACTGAGCCTAAATATGCAGGCTGTGTGTGTTAAACATGTGTGAATGAAACAAAACTCCAGGTATGCTTATGATGAGGAAACCACATTATAACAAAGATCAGAAAATAGCCTAATATGGGCCCTTTAAAATTCAGTAACCGTCCAAAATCTCCTTCATTCCTCAGTTGTTTTTATTGGACTTTGCTGCCACATAAATGACCCTTTTAATGTACAATTAAACCTGAATGTGGGGGAATAATATTTTTACATCTGTGTTAAAGTTTCATGTCATTAAATGTTTGCTGTGCCTTTGCGTTCACAGTTAAAAGCATTCACAAGTCTCCAGACGAGTCCAACGAGCAAAATATAAATAAATTGAAAGAAAGAAGTAAGTTACGCCAGTGGTACATGATCAGAATCCCTTTGCCCTTGTTGTCAGCCTGCCTCTGAATGGACCAGTCAGCCTGCCTCCTAATGAAGGTATTTGCATCGGCAAGCTGTAAAGGTGCTTTTCTTTTTGTCCATAGACATATTTATTACTATGCAACACAGCAAGCTCCAACCCCAAGTCAGAGGAGGAAGTAGTGGGCTCGTACATTGTGAGAAATCTAGCATTCATATATAGAATGAAAAAGAGGAGACGGGATATTAAATGATTCTGATTCTATGAGGAATTTCGCAGGAAGTCTGGAAAATAGGCGTGTGCGTGAAAGCTAATTATTCAGGCCGACTGCTCTGCCTCAGCCCACTCTAAATCCCACCACTGGTTCTCATTAGCACTGCTGCATACGTACAATACAGCCGCTTTAGTGTTTGTATTTACCGTATATTTGTGAGCACCAAGCTTTGATTTTCCCATGCTATTCTCTAGAGTGGCTTTTTCAAAGACGAGTCGAGTCAGAAGAGCTTAAAAGTTCACTGCAAAACATCCCAGAATAAAGGAGCTCAGGAGAGGAAAAACTGTTTAAGTACAAACAAGATAACAAGAGAAGCAAAGCAGCAAATAGACATGATCTGGGACCTAATACTGCTGGTGAAATGATGATGAGGAGGTTTTCAGATTTTAGTCAAAATGGCTAATATGGTCTAGAGTGTAGACTACTATAAATGTCCTGATGTGTGGTTCTATAACCTAAAGAGGCTCGATGTCTGGGTAGGCGCTGTGATCCTGTTTCCTCTCAACTTATGAAAGTGACCTTAACTAATGATTGGTGTGACCCAGGTAAATGTCACCAGGGACTGGAGTGATGCTGGTGGCAGCTGGATCCCTGCTTGTGTCAAATGTCACAGAGGCACAGGCATGCGCACATGAACATTTATGTGTGTATATGTGTGTGTGTGTGTGTGTGTGTCTGTGTACGTGCACGTTTGAGAGACAGTGACCTCCTGTAGCCCTCAGCTCTGCACCATCAGCACATCCACAGAGCAGTGAGGAGCCGAGTCGGCAGAATGCTCATAGTTTACACACACCCACCTCCAGCGTTAAATAACACACACACACGCACACGTATATACCCGCGCACATGCAAACGCACACGCACACATGCATGTGCACCTCTGGTATACACACTGAGGGGCGTTTTACACTTCCTCAGCAACATTTATCTCTGTTTTATTTCAGGTGATAAAGCCTCTGATATAACTCAAAGAGAAAGACAGAAGGACAGCATGTAAATGCAGCCATGAAAATGAAAACTGGGCTTGAGCAGAATTCTCAACAGCCCCTGAAAGAACCGCTGCTGCAGCATCAGGAGAGAGATATAACTGATGCTGCTAGGGCACCCCTGCAATCACCATAATGCAAAATGCAGGCAAATGGAGGCTACTGTTATAGGCCCTTCTAAAAAGGTGCTAATGAGAATTAATACATAGGACAACTGTTGTTGACTCATCATTTTGGTTGTAATTACTATAAATGTAATGTAGCATCATCAGATGAAGCTCATCAAATATTCTTTATTAGAATGAGTCCCGGAGCTCACTTTATAATGTATCATTAAACAACCAAAAGGGTCAGTCATTTTGGTATAACCTGCACTGATCATGTGACCTGTCCCATCTGGAGCTGGGCCGGGTGGGGTGGGAGTCTGGAGGACTCACACACACCACTGCAGCATATGTCACTTTGCCAAGTGAAAAATGTAAAATGATGCAGCGGGAGCTCATAAAGCGCTCCCACAGGTGTTCTATAAAGTTGTTGTTGCGAAGGCTGAGTGTTTTATTCTCAGAGGTAACCTTCTATCAGCTCTCACAGTCCCTCTGCGAATCACAAGGACGCCGAGGTCGCACCAGGAGCCCGTAAACGCGTCTCAGCTCCAGGTGAATGCTCAAATAAAACGCTGTTGGCGCCAAGATATTGTGATTTCATGAGGTCGTGACCCCAGCTGTTTACACCTCCAAAAAGTGCTTCGTGTCCCTGATTGGTTATAGACTCCTGTGTTAAAGTATCCAATTATCCAGGCAGATTATGAGGACTTTGTAATACACCTGTATTTAATATAACCTCTGACTGGGATTTACTAAATCAACAACAAAGTCTCATAATGACACAGCCAATAAAGATGATCAGGTCTGTTTTATGCACAAGCAGCTGCATTAGTGTATCCTCTAACACAAGTGCCCGGACCCCTGTTTCTGGAATAGGAGAGGGATGAGGTAACAGAGGAAGATATGGACATAATGAAGACTTTTAAGGCTCTGAGCACTGCAGCAAAGAAGAAAAGTCAAAACTATAGAAAAGTAGTGAAGAGCTGACCTCTGCCAAAACACCATTTTCTTACCTCACAATGCTAAAATACAATTCAGAAACCTGTCATTTATAATTGGTAAAGACTACATTAAACATTATCAAGGCATTTTCAGTGTCTTACAGTGGTACAGGAAGACTTCGAAACTGTATTTCTGAGACACATTAAACAATATATTGAAACACCAAATTAAAGTTGTCCAGATTTCTTGTAAAAAGTCTTAATTAAAAAGAACCTTTATAATTTGTAATTATATCTTAATAAATTATGTAAAATATGCTCTTCACATGAGCTCCCCATTTCAAATCCTCTTTGATCTAGAGCACAGGAAAGTTTATCAGATTAATCTAAACTTTATCAGTATCAGAGTTACTGCTATGTAAATAACAATAATTTATTTTTTATATTTTATTGGTGCAGTTGCTCAGTAGTTGAGCAACAAAGAAGTCTACACATCTAACACAGGATAAACAGGCCATTTAAAGCACTCATTAGTAACATGCAGTGATATATACACGCAGAATGGAATTAATTATCCTCCAACTAAACACTATTTACTTGTTACCCTGCTCAGAATGTTATTGGCACAGTCTGTTTAAAGTTACAAAAATACAATAGCTTTTAATCATTGAACTATTTGTTGCAACAACTCTTTTTTATTATTGGGAAAGAAAAACAATATTAACTAATTAAAGATGCACTATGTAGCATTCCTAGAGTTGGTCTCCACTAAGATGGAATAAAACTTATGATTAATCAATAACATTATACTTTAACAACATATTTAAACTTAACAAGCTTTGAAAGCAACAAAACAGGTGGCTGACCCCCCATCTAGAAAGTTACATAGTGCACCTTTAAACTTGCTCTGCAAAAATAGGCATGTAGAAATGGACATAGCTAATGCGCTTTCTCTCTCTCTCTCTGTAACTGCTGCTGTGAGCCTTGACATTTTGGTCTTAAAATGTCCATATTAACCCACTCTACATGACAATGATGTTTTTTTCTTTAGTTTGTCCAAAAAAAAAACTATTCATAATCTAGAGCCTGGCTCCAGATTTGCTCCTGTAACCATTAACATCGTGAGCTTCATTTGAGTGGTGCAAAACACTATGGACATCAGACTCACTAGGTCCAGTTCTTTTTTAAAGTCGATGTCTGCAAATATACTGTACAATTCAACTAATATTTTGCATTATTAAGGACTGTGATTTCACCAACAATGTGTGCTGTCTCCTCTGGGTGATAAGTGAACATATCACTGTTACAGTAGGACTCATATAGAGTGATTTTATTACCAAGCTCCTGCACTCAAACTAATTATTTTGTGAAACATTTTTTTGCAAACAGATCCCTCCCAGGCTCTGCTTGCTGCTCCCTTAATAAGTCAAGAGCCATTGATTTCAAAGGTAACATTAAAAGTTCAAATTCATCAAACATGTCCTTGGATAACTTTCAAAGCAGTGCTATTAAAAGTCCCAATTACCAAATGCTAACGCTTTAATGTTTCCTGTTGTTATCATGCGAAAATAGCCCCCCATAACCAATGAATGGATATACAGTACTCTCAAGCAGGAGGGCTCCATCTCCTGTGCAAAATGGCCTCATATTCTTTATTCATCTGTCAGGCTAATTGTCTACTGAGACAGCTAGGAGCATAATGCATCAAACGATGTTGTTCCCAGCGCAACATTACTCTGGCAAGTCCAACAGAGAAGACCAAATAAAAGTCACAAATTGCATTGATAGGAATATCAATGGTGTCCTTACTGAGTTTTAAAGCTCATTTGCCAGAGTTGATACCAGTCGCAAATGTAGTTTTATCACCAGCTTGTCAAAGTGTGGCGCAAAGGAGAAAAGCTTGTCTTGTGCCAATTACAGACGCAATGAAATGACCGTTTAAAGGAATAGTACAAGTATTAAGTTAATTTACTTTAAAGGAGTTAGTGTAAGTATTATTGGTTTCTAATAAATTAATTTACCAAAAGACAATACAAGATTGAATAATAATATGTCAAGAAAAGCTGCAATTGAATGAGATTTACAGGTGCACAAATTTTTCTGATGAAGGTCCACCATCTGCTTCTCTCCATAGAGCTGGTTTTGCTTTGCTAAGAATGTACCATGGTATGGCATCACTTCTGTCCCCACAGAGACAAACATGTGATACAATTAGGCCAAATTACAGGTCAGATCTGTGGAGAGTGACAAACAAAAACACCTGTAATTTAATAAATGCAAGATATGTAAGTTTAATACTGTCACACTGTGAAACATTTTAGGTAAAAGAGTAGCATCAAGACCAAACAAGAAAAGTTACACGGTTCATGTCTATAAGAAGAAAATGCAATTGCACAAACGTTAAAAAAAAATTAAAAAAAAGAAAAGAAACCTGCATTGAAAATGTTTGCATATTTTGCAGATGTTTCCAAACAGGAAGTGAGCTGCAATAAATAATGAGCCACCATCGGTTGGTGCAAAACATAGCGTCTTTGTTATCTGATGAGGAATGAAACAGATTTAGTTCAAATTACAGCTACCATAAAAACTGGCATTTCCTTTGAAGCATTATATTATGAAAACCCCTGAAGGAAAAACAACTCCAAAATGAGATGTTTTGTTTGAGACCATTCCCTCTCTCTCCCTCTCTGCAGGTTGATGAGTCCTCTAGCCAAGTGCTACTTTGGCATCTGCATTGTCCCACATTACCGGCATGCACCACACACTTACAATCACAAATTGCATCCTGAAATTACATCACTTCCCTGCCGCTGTCTGAAAATTACCTCTGTCCCCCACCATTTCACCAATCACTCCCCAGGTTGTGTTTTTTTCACTCCGTATTTTTTCCTTTGCTTTGCCTCAGTGTTTTAGGCACTTTCCTTCTGCCTTTAACCGGAGGCCCCCTAAATTGCCAGACCAGAATTGCCCCATGAACAGCATGTGGTGTGCAGGGCCAGCGGGGAGGAGTGTGTGTGAACGCGTGAGCCTTCTATGTTATCACCATCTCTTTTCATTTTCCTCTCCAAGTGGTGCTGTCAGGAGCCAAACAAGATATCAGCCATACCCCGTGAACCCGGCTACAGGGAGCCATAACACAAAAAAGATGGAACGAAAGAATAAAAGACAAAAAGGTAAACAAAATGGCCGCCTTCACAGACTTCCATCAACTCTACTGTAACCGGCTAATCCTATCATTCCCTTTGTTCCCTAATCCCATCAGCCACTGGGGCCCATGCGTGGCTCCACGGCTGCCGATAATGGCACCATGTAGCGTGTCTTGATGAAGTTCGGGACCCTATTAAAACTGAATTCACACACGACTAAATGTGGGTGAAAGGGAAGAAAGAAAAGCATCGTCAAATCTCTGCATGTGCGCAACCTTTCACAACATGACTCTATAATAACTATTTCAGTAAGATAACAAAAAGTTTACTTTGCGACTCGCTGAATCGCCTCAGTTCTTTGTTTCAAGGTAACTTTTCTTGTCTTGATGTAATGACCTCTGATTATAATTGTGTCTGAAAAGTTGAGATACTTTGGACAAATAAACTTTCAAGAGCAAAAGTCTGAGAGCTGATTAAACAGAACTACAGAACTCTTTGCAGTCAAGTTCCTGGTTTTGTTGTAAATACTTCATGCATCCTGGCAAATGTATATTCATGTAAATGGACTACCAACTGAAAATACAATACAATTTTCATTATGTAGTGTTCTGGTGTGAAGAAATACACCAAACTTCTTGTTCTGAACACAAGAGCTACTGTAGGTCATAACCCACACCAAAACAAACACAACTCAGCAGAGCCTGTCTCTAAACTGACCAGTAACTAACAATTGCTACGTTACATCAACTTGTCGGCATAGTAATCAAGCGTCAAGGTATCAAACCCTGGACTAAACACAAAATGTCAGATCATTACACTAATATCACTTTTTTCACTCTAACCTAAATGGGGGGTGAGGAGTGATGAGAGACATTCAGTGGAAATCAATCTCACAAAGCCACAGAATCCAGCTGTGTGTTGCTCTGTAAGTGAATGAGTGGTGTGCAACTCACTTGAATAGCAGCTCGAGTGTCCCCCTGGCTTGAAAATCCCAGCTTGAGCGTCCCATTCTCTCGGCGAGAACGTCCCCTTCCTCCCTCCGGGTGCCCCCTTCTCTTGAGCGGCACACAGGTAACTGCTGTGCTGGGGGAGGGGGGACATTTAGTCAGCCACGTCACGCACTTTGATGTATTGAGTTAGAAAATCAGCATTCTATATCATAATAAAATGAAATGTGAATGCAGCGAGACCAAATGTCGGGTCTTGTTTATGTAATTTTACTGAGCTTCCCAAAGTGGCACACATTTTTTCAGTATGTAATATCAACATAATCCTCATTTGCTTGCAGAAGTTTACAATGAAATCGTTTTGTTTTTTTTTAACAGTTTTTCTTGTTCCCCGTGTCCTATAGCGTCTGTAACAGTTAATTATTTACTTACCTGTTTGCCATGAACATAATTTGTAAGCAGCACAATACAAGAAACTTAAAAAACTACAGAATTTGTTCAAAAATCTTTTAGAATCACTTAGAAGATCTTAACGTAACTATATATATGTTTTTGTTTTATTTATATAGATTAACTAACTTTCACAAAATGTACAATTGAAGGGGACTTTCCAGCTGATTCCCACTCACTTTTTAGATAGATGGCTAATAGAATAATGAATATATTACCATAAATCAAAGCATATGTACTTAAAAGGGACCATATTACTCTATTTTCTGATCTGTTATAATTTAGTTTCTTCCTCCTGGAGTTGTATTTTGTTTCATTCACACATGTTGAATACACAAATCCTGCAAATTTAGGCTGAGTTCTTCTCTCAAACTTAAAACACTCTGTTCCACCTTGTGATGTCATGTGGTAATGCAGGAAGTGCTCCTCTGTGAATTTAAACTCACCTTCACTAAAATCATTTGGATCATTTCAACTCTGGAATTGCCAGACTCTACTGAAGTAAAGCTAAAAGGTAGCTATTAACTTGAAAAGTACAGAGATGCAGACAGACTAACAATAAAAGGTTAATCAAACATGTGTGAATGAAAGAAAACATAACTCCAGGTCTGTTTGTGAGCAGGTAACGTTATTCTAAGAGTCATATTTTTCTGCAGTCTTCAGCACGGCTCTATAACAACTCTCCCAACTGTGATAACTGAAAGTTTCCTAGGCTTTTTCCTGTATCATTCTTTGTTTCAAGGTAACTTTTCTTTATGCGTTGACCTCTGACTTTAAATGTTTGCGGTGGAGTTTTATTGCTTGAATAAACTGCAGCCTGCGGTCAAGGAGAGATGTGACCGACAATCAGCGTGTTTAGTCCCCCATGTCATGTTGAAATAGCAGCTCAGGATGAAACAAGGCACTGTATGCATATAAAGTCGCCTCTAGCTTCCCTTTTTAAAAACTCCATCATGTGTTAAATTCTGAGATATTTACAGTAAGAACATTGTGGATGAAAACAAGGGGTTCAGGTGCACAGTATAGGGAAATATAAAGAATGCTATCTTATTCATTCTAGTGTGAAACGGGAGAAAGCCAGGTTATAAACGGCTGTGTGATTGAAGCTAGCTGCCACAGATATCAAGGTTGTGAGAGTCAGAGGATTGTAGCAGCGGTCATGCAGGATAAATGAGGGAGCGTGGATTCACAAGCAAAGCAGAGGCTGGGCCAGTCTCCCCAGGAGTTAACACAAAGGTTCTTTCTGCAAGCAAAGCAAGCAGCTATTGTCTAATATAATGCCCTGCAAATAATGCACATTGTTTGATAAAGAATAGCTTTGTTTCCAGGCAAGTTGGTTACAATGAACTAACTGGGCAAAAGTTTTGTAAATTGTGAAAACATGTTTATGTTCATTATTGAAATTTATAACAACTGAGATGTACAAATATACATAATATAGAATAAAGAATGAATGCCTATAGACAATGCATTTTATTATGTTATGTTGTATTGTTGCTTTGTCTCTATTCTGTGCATTATGTTATTAAGTGGTAATCCAGGAAGTCCATTCACCTTCACCTTAATCATTCTGAAGGTTTGCCAATTTAAATCATGATTTATAGCCGAGATAACCAACTTCCAGGCTAGTCTTATCTACACTACAGTACATCTCCACTCAGTATTATGGTATGGCCTCTGCAAACATCACAGGAAATTTGTATGCACAGGAATTTAAAGGTTTCACTTAATTTCCTAAAAAGCATTTTACTTCTACTTACTTCTACAGATGACCATGTTGCCTTATATTGTTTTGAAAATGCTCTATTTGCCAAAAAAACAATGCTTTAACGTGTTTAACATGTTTAATAAGGTTCACTTGTCTTTTTTGAGTCACTCCCCCCCTTCAGAGCGCAACAAAACAAGATGGTTTTCATTTCATTAATGATACAGCACATCGCATCAGGTTTGTGAAGTTGTACTGTGTTGTTGTATATCCAGCTTCTGTATCTTTAAGGAAAACTGCCACACCAGAGAGCACGACTGAGAGAGACGGTTTGAATGGGGCCTGGGAGAGATCACTAGATTAGTCAGACATGTACGGATGACATATAAAACCACTTCAGACATGTTTTTAATGAGGGAACAATAACACGGTAGTTCCAAAAAGTCGACTTTGCATATTATCCCCTCTTTAAAGGGTCCATATTACACTGTTTTCTGATCTACGTTATAATGTTGTTTCCTCATCAACAACATTCAACGTTCCTCTGTTGTGATATCATGTGGTAATACACATGATACCTTCACTAGAATGATTTGGATCATTTCAGCCCCGGAATTTCCAATCTCTACTGATCAAAAGGTAAAACAAAGCTACTCTCTTGAAAACAACCACTTCATAACATCACATGGTGGAACAAACCATTCTGAGACGTAGACAGACTAACATTACTAACATCACTCAAACATGTGTGAATGAAACAAAACACAACTCCAGCATTATAACATGTCTTTAAACTCACAAGCATCCAGTTAGTGTAATATGGGACCTTTAATAAAATCATCTGGTCAAAACATTGTTCAAATGCTTTTCGTTAGAATATTCCTGCACACACTTTATTTAGCGCATTTAGTACAAATAGATCCTGATTCTTTTAGACAGTTCTATACAGCCCCTGACAAAGTGTGTTATGAAGTATTCTCAGCTGAAGTTGTAACAGTGGCTGCATTGTAAACCGTGATGGACCTGTCACGCAGCCAGCCGTGTTGGCGGGGTATATTTTGAGAACAATGGTTTGAGAGTTGCCCAAAAGCCATCGGGAGGTTACAAAATCTAACGAGTACCTTAAACAGCTTGAGTGGTGTGTGCAATTTTATGCTCCAAGTAGTATATAAAACATGGTCCGGAATCAGCAACACCAGCTAATGTTTGTGACCAACATACAAAGCCTATCATTTGCAGACATGAAAAGCCCTGGACACGCTCTTACGCTGTATTATGTTTACAGGCACACAAATAACATATGTTTTTTGTGATTATATTGAATTCCCTGGCTGTTGTTGTGACCCCGTAGCGTTGTGGAGATATACATTAAATGAAGTAGAGTCTCTTTTTTCTACTACAAGAGAAATGGCTCCACAGACAGAGAAGTGCGTAAAGCCGTATCCATCTCCGTAAATCAACGAGCAGGGGTTACTGTGGGGGCAACCTGCTCGTTATTCGAAGCGTTGTTAGCCATGTGCATCAATTCATCAGCACATACCAATTTGTCGGCGGCGCTCACTTCCTCTTGTTAGCAGGGTACTTCACGTCTGAGAGTTTGTTAAGTCTGTGTTATTGGCATGCTCTTCACGTCGGATCTGCTTTGAGTCAGTGCATACATCTCTTTTTGGAACAGCTCATTCAATACGGATTGAATATGTTTGTGTAAATTTTTCTAGATTTTCTAGGTATTTTTGAGCTGTAAAAGAACCTGTAATTTAATATATGTAGGGTGGAGCTATTTAATGTCATACTGTGCAACATTCCAGGCACAGCAATAAAATATTAATAGAAACAAGTAGACAATAGACCCTCCACCAGAAAAGTTACACAATGCACCTTTCAATTATTCAGATATAACTAATTATTAAAAATACATTTTTTTATTCATTCAATCAATCTTGGACCAGCTGAACTTTTTAGTGTATTGGCTATTGGCGTTAAATCTCCAGCACAGGCTGATATTTTGTTTCGGGTGACCTGTAGCCTAAAAATACCCATAAAACTTCATTTTAACATTTAGTGCAAATAGATAACTGATCTCAGTTTAAACAATGTAATTTGACAAAAATCATCAAAATCAGAAATTCATATCAATCCAAAAACTATAAGCAGAGCTTATCCGTTGCTCTGTATTCTAAACAATCTGTAGTGACAATCAATATATATATCAGTCAATCTTTTGTTATAGGTCTGTATATTTTGTATTGAATTGATACAAAATGGATTGGTCAAAACCATTTTTAATGATAAACTTATAATTATAGGAGTGAATACTGCTAGGTTAATGTACTATCAGTACTTGTATGCCAGTAGTCACTCATTCCAGTACTAACCAGGCCCATCCCTGCTCAGCTACTGAGATCAGATAAGATCAGGTATTCTCAAGGTGCTATGGCATGATATGTGTTTGGGTAGTTAACTGTTGTGTATTGTTTGCTCATGCTTTAATTTAGAAGCAATATATTTCAAGTTTGAAGTAAGTTAACTATTTACACAGTTCTTAAAAGTGCACTATGTAAGTTTTTGGTTGGGGGTCTGTTACCTGCTTGCTTCTATGGATATGTGTTTGATCTGCATGGAATGTTCTAGAACAGCGGTCTTCAACCTTTTTCCTCCTGTGAGCTACTTTCTTTAAAACGAAAATCCCAGAGAGCTACTAGTTTTGGCAGTTGCCAGAAACGGAGGAAATATAAGAAATATAAGACAAAATATAACACAGTAAACCTCAGACAGGGTCCAGTTAGAGGCCTATAAAGCATAAACCATTATCCACTTATCATTTCTCAAAGTTAGACATAAAAATTATACATTTACAATGGAAACAGGCAATTAATCAGATTTAAGTTATTCAGCACAATACGTAAAATTCAAAAATCCCTTGGTGAGCTACTTGGAAGGGGGTGGAGTGCTACTGGTAGCTCCCAAGCTACTGGTTGGAAATCCCTGTTCTAGAGTATGGCATTAAACAGCTCTACTTGAGATTTATTAAATTACAGATGGTTTTATAGCTCAGAAATACCTAGATAAACAGGCATTCTGACTGTGAGCAAGGTTGCCGCACCACAAACCTGACCTATACCTTGGTCTAGTTTGGGTCTCCATTAAGATACAATGGTTTAATTTGATACTGTGAAACATTCCAGACAAAGCCATAACATCTCCAGGGAGAAAAGCATTTGACGGACTCTCCACCAGAAAGTGTACACAATGCACCTATAAACCAAGACACAAACTAAAAATGGCAGATATGTGTTTACCTTTTAGTATGACAGCTGCATAGCAACATAAAAGGTACAGATCCATTCCTTTACCATTTCCTTGGTCTTTTCCTGATCCTGTGTCTGGCTCAGCCTCTCCTTGTGTATTTCTGCTTATACGTGCAGACTGCCTAATGGGCTGCTGCTGTGGTGGACCTATGGCTGGGGGACTGTGAGGATATCCTTTATCAGACTGATTAGAGAGGTTACAAGCAGCGGGTGAAGGAGAGGGAGAAGAAGGATGTGAGGGAGGGTCTGGCCCGCGCAGGTAAACACACCCCAGGCACTGTTCGATCCCCACATTTAAGCACGCTCATGCTCAAAGCCGCAATCCAATTATTCAGTACAAAACACTGCTTTCAACAGGAGCTAACCCCATTTAGGAGGTCTGCTCACCCAAAGGATTCTTTTTAATAAACACCAGCGGAGTGTTGACCGAACGGCGGCTGGCCACTGCTCCGCACCTTTTCTCTTTAACTAGTTAATTAATCAAGCACTTTAGCCCCCGACGATCCGAGGTTCATTCTTCACAGGTGCTATTTAAAGGTAAAGGTCTGGACAAGTAGCAGGGGAGAGATCGAGATAATACAATATAACTGTTTGACAATGACGCTTAGTAATCTTTAGTCTAACAAGGCAGATGGGACAAATATACCTCTTTATCTTGAATGTACTTTATCCCTTTTAACATAATGGTACTAAATGTGAGTATCTATACAGTAATATGCTAAACAATCTCTGCTTAAACTCTCCACTCTCTGTGTGACTAAAAAAGCAGAACAAACCGCTCATTTCCATAAAACACTTAGCTTTCCATACAGAGAGGAGCGCAGCCAAGCTAAAGTAGATTGACTCCCATGTACCCATCTTATTAAACATTTATTAAACGGAGTTAAGAGCGGAGATGGTGTCCCGTCATAAGGAAACACAGTTAAAAAGTCATAGAGACAAAGATGGGATAGACTTATAAAAATAGACTAGAGCTCTTTTTATACAGAGGGTGCAGTGGAGAATTCAATCAGCCCATGTACGAAGATCAAGCGTAATAAAGCTAATGTTTTGGGGGAAATGTGCCACATTTGTAGTTAAAAATTCAAAAAGTACATAGAGATGCTTTACCAAAACACAATAAAAAGTAAACAAGAGGCCCTGAGCATCCACATTAACTTCATAGTCAGCAGTACTGGTCACACACCACAGTAGGCTATGGTGTTTTCATACTTTTCAGCCAATGGTATCTGAAGAAGGTAGCCTTTTTGTGATAGTTGGACATCTTTATAGCTGATTTGGGGTCCATTAAATATTAAACCACACACACACGCCCAAGCAGTGTAGAGACGTAGTAGTTGGAGGATCGATTCCTGCTCGAATCAAGTTCTTAGGCAAGACACTTCACCTACTTCTGCCATATATGAAAATGGTGTGTGCGTGAGTGTTTGTGGGGGTCAATTGTAGCTTATCACCACCAACTATGGAGGGAATGAGATTTTGTTGAGCATGTAAAGTGCATTATTATTATCACATAATTAGGCTAACTGCAAATGAATATGCAGTCTTTAAATGTAACTGTACGTTGGGTTCACGTGACATCGTAACACGGTCTGCTTCAAAGATATACATAATGCATTCAATACAAAAAACTGCCTCCTACACCCCATCTGAGAGTGTGATATTATATAATCTGAAAACTACCAATACTTGAATCACATGAGCTGATATGTTGACAAGTCGTAAAAAGTGCTAGAGCTTGGGTCTCTCTATTTTCTTCTTTTTATTTTTCCTTTAATGCTCCTCGCCTGCCAAAAGCTCTCCTGTAAACCATGGATGTTGTGAGACGAGGGCAAGAGGCCAGCCATCATCTTGTCATTATCTGATGGGAACACAGATAACTTCCCACTGGCTGCTTGTTGAAGAGTCTGGGGTCAAAGGTCATCTTGTGTCCGAAATGGAAAACTGTAGCTCTTGAGGAGTGCAGTATCGATGGCATTGACATATGTAGCGGGCTGTGATTGGAATTTGGGAACGCTGATTATAGTCCTGGCCCGTCTGAAAACAGCATTATTAACATAGAGAGAGGCACAAGCTCGCTCCGGTGAATACTAAAAGCCCTGTTTGCCTTCAGAGGAGGATTTGCTCCAGAATCGATTAGAAAAATATGTACTCTGCATCAGTATGAGTTTGAGAACTTGCCATTATCGAAGTCAAGTCCGTCATTTTCCCCCACTCAGCACATTAGCAGAAATGTTAAACTCAAGGTTAACATATGCACACTGTCTATACTTTTTCTCAGTCAATGATTTATCACTTTAATTTTTGATCAGTCCATTTTGACGCAGGCCCTGTCAAAGATCGCAATATTTTACCACAAATGATGATCTCCGCGTTGACTCCCAGGCGCCGCAGTCAGCAAAGTCTGACTCATCACTGTCTAATTTAGTGGGTTGGTGTTTTGCATGCACACACATACGCTCCCCCAGCCTTGTGATCTGCAGCTTTGGCTTTGGCCTTGCTGTTTCTCACTGTTTGCAAACACAGAGCTGCCCTGGAAGCCTCTGGCCGGCCTCTCCGTCACTAATCAGAGCTCCCACATAGAGGCCGGTCCAACACGGCTATGTGCGGCGAAAACACTGCCAGTATCCAATATTGAAACAGACAATATTCCTTTTGGAGGCGCAGTTGAAAATTGGGTCAATTCTCAATTCCTTGTCTTCATCTTATAATAGAAGGATTATCCCTCTTACAACACTGAAATGGCTGGAAGAGCAAACTGAAATACAGTATATTCTAATTGATATCTGTGGTTCACATTATGGCATTGTACAATAGTAACACTGAGGACAAACCATTATCAAGATGAGCAATAGAGTAATTTACTGAACAATTTTATCCCTTTGAAACAGATAACAACATGGCGATTACAGATTACAGAACAAGCTTGTTATGTGTGGTTCATGAGAAAGGGAAATCAGTAGTAATTGTAAAGTAGACAGTGGTGTCAATATTTTGTTAGTGACTAAAAACCAAGGGTCATATTATAATACTGTGCTTAGAGCTGTAAACCTGATAGCCATATAGTGTATTTTAAAAGTCAACATTTTAAAAAGTCTGAATTGGACAAGGAATACCCTATAGAAAGCAACTGATGGCAAAAGATGTCACAATAACACCAGTGAAGAAAACTGCTGAAAGTTAGACATCAAGGAATCACTCATAATCATAAACATTGTTTTATTTGTAGGAATTATGATTACATTAATAATATGAACTTATAATGAACTTCACAGTCAAGATGAGTTTGATTTTTGGATCGCATTGCAGTAGATCATTCTAATCCATATCATTCATAATTGAAATGCTAACTATGCCATCACTTTGAATGGCAGGTCACACTCCATCACTCAGGTTGACTATAATGTGTGGTTCATGAGAAATCAGTAGGGGTGCACCACTCCTGCTTTTTCAGTTCCGATACTATGGATTTAAGAGTCTGCAGATACCGATATCAGCAGATACCTGGGCAGTAACTAAAACTAAACCATAACTAAACTGTGTCATGTAACTGTGATTTATCCCTCAAGTAAGTACAGAAAAACATTATGTGATTTTCTGGGCCAACTACAACCAGTAAATAGTCTTATTACATCTGTCCAAACAGGATATCGACTGAACTGTTATTTTGAAGCCAAAATCTGCTCCAGCTAATTTTTCAGCAGATATCCAATACTGGCATACTGGTACTGGTTGAAATCGGTGGTAGATGTGTCAATATTTTCAGAGCAAGGGTCATGGGCCTGACAACTTGAATAAAGGAGCCTATACTATCAAATAAATCATTAACACGAATGAAGAAAACAACAAAAAGCTATACATCAAAACCTGCCATCTAAAATTGGTTTTAGTTCTAAGAATAATCTATAAGTGAATATATTATAATGACCTTTCAAGTCAATATTATTTTGACTTTTTTGATCACATTGAGGTAGCTCATTCTAATCCATATCTTTCATAAAAGAAATACTAACTATGCCATCACTTTGAATGGCAGGTCACACTCCATCACTCAGGCTGACTCATGTCTCACGTTGTAAGTCAGTCCAAGGAGATGGCGGAGCTTTTGTGTGTTTGTATCAATCGGCGCGCGGGGTTGTGTTTGCTGTGTGGGAGCTCTGGTCTCTCTCTGATCTCTTGCCCTCTGGACTGTAATTAATTAGAGTTGCAACAAGACCTGATTAGGATTCCTCTGTGATTTACAACCCCTGTGACCTCTGCAGCAGCCAGCCGAGCCATCACAACCTCCTGCTCCTGATACTGAAGCACCTGCCTATGTACAGTTGTTTACACGTCTACACATGCCATTCAAACCAGTGTATACTTAGAGTCACATTACAGTTTCCAATTAAAACTTCATTGTCATTAGTTTTTATCATATATTACAAAGTGTCTGTTTGAAAATGTTAATTTAACTTGGCAAATATCAAATTGCAAAGAATTTAGATTACAGAAATATTGATACAATACAAGTATCAGATACCATCACTGATATTTAAAATTTTAAAGGATCTGATATCGGTTCCAAGATATTGGTTCAGTCGTTATCCCATTTTGGTCTATAAACTGGTGTAATAATTTAAGGTAATTTTACTAGACAATGTTGACCCAAAACACCTCACAATATTTTCAAGGCTGTTCTGTAGTTACTTTCAATGATACACAACAATTATAAAACACATTTGTTGTTTCTGTTTAAAGGGAATAAATAATAATATTTTCAGTCTCTGCACTAATATTTTTATTTTTATTTATTTATTTATTTATTTTATTTTGGTTACAGGTATATTTTGACATTAATTCACAAACAGTGGTATTACCGGCAATACCAAAGTCCAAAAGAATTGTGAAGTGCACCTGTAGTTTAGACCTCTACACATGTTCTGAAATACATGGGATTCTTTATTAGTTCAGCAGTTCATATTTCAGTCTTCTCTCAAATGTTAATGCCCCTATAGGTGTTTACATTGTGCACTCCAAACAGTATCCTTATTTTTAGAAATATGACAATTGTAATTGTAATAGAAAAATATTTTTTATCTTAAATTGTTGATCATATTGCTCAAATTGACAGCAAATGTTTGGGGAGGTACCTGTTAACCTTGCCTTACTGACCAGTAACTGTAGTATATGTTCTGAAGCCTTAGTGACATGCTCACAATAAACCATATAAAGTTTTGTGTAGACTATAATTGTGTATTATAAAGCGGTGCACATTTTTGTGTTTCTTATGATTAAAACTGGCATGCACTCTTTATTTTCACCTCCTGTTCTTAGTATTTCTTGAAGAGAAACACTACAGTGTCCTTGACAACTGGTTAATTCAGAAGTGACAAGAAATGAAGTTGAAAAGACTATTTAAAAGCCTTCTATTAATCAGTGAGTCCATCAATCAAAGCCACTGCTGCCATTAAGTTTTGACGGCAACTTCCAGGAGTGACATTGCTGGGAACATGATTGAATAAAGGTAAAATAAAAGTCAATACATTTTCACAGCAATCTTTAATGTATTATTGAAAGGCTTATTTTCTGATTACAAGACTAAGGGGTAGCATAGGTGTAATAAATGTTTAGGGTAAGCCAGCTAATGTCTGCAACTATGAGCCTTAGGCAGGGCAAACAGAGGGATAGTGATCTGCCAGTTAATTAACAAGGCATCACTGATCATCTAAAACGCATGGTCTTGGACAATCGTCAAATGGTTGGTGTTATGGCAAGAAAATTATGTTATTTTGTCTTGTATACAGATAAATCAAAATTTTCTATTTTTCTATTTCTTTTTTTTTTTTTTTTTTTTTCAAATAATACAATTTAAAAACCAAATGCCTTTTACTCACTAAGGATTAACAGTATTTCTCAATTAAAGAAAAAAATAATAAAAAATCCAAGATGACAATCAATGACAACTCAGAATAAACAAAAAATTTATTACAAAGCCCTTTAAGTGGCCATATCTCAGTGTGACCAAAATACTAGTGTGTAACAGGGTTGGGTCATTTAAAGGTCCTATATTACACAAAATTGACTCGTATGAGCATTAAGCCAGAATGTTTTTAGCTCATCCAAAATGTGATGTCCTGAAGCAGTAGTTTTCAAGTAACCAGCTACCTTTAATCGTTTGTTTGGTAGAGATTGGCAATTCAAGGGCTGAAATTATCCACACAATATTACTATATATTATTAAGTGTATGAAATTTTAAAACACACTGGTACACTTCTTTTATTACCACATGGCATCACATGGTGGAGTATTGTCTGTTTGAGAAAAGAACTCAACTCCAGGTATGTTTGTGATCAGAAAACAGCTTTATAACATCAGAAAATAGAATAATACGCTTTTAAATTGCAGTGCAGAGAAGATTCCTGGGTTTCAGATGATGTCATTACAATTAATAGGCCTATGTTTTACAGTCTATAAGTTAGACGGGTACAGGTGAAAAGTTAACAAGCACATTTTTCTAATTCTACTAAGTCTAATTGTAATTCTACTTATAATCCTTTTACCGGGTTCCTCATTTATAAGCTTTCATTTTGAATATTTATTATGCAAATACAATACAATCAGTATGGACTGCATCCAGCTCCCTGTGTGTGCGATGTCATCATATTCTTAACAACCAATACTCGCACTGCCACTGTGCATGTCTGTAATGTTATTCAGTCAATAATAATCACCATGAAACTTGTGACCAGCGCTTTGGCCACGGTCAAGCATACATGGCAACGTCAGCTTCATACCATAAACCTATCTCAGGCCAGGCTATGCAAAATCATTACATACAAAATACTCGGCCTGTCACGATAATTACTATATCGACTTATTGTTCAATATATGAAAGCAGGAACAATATATTTTTTGGGTCAGTATTTATCAAGTATAATTTTTCTTTGCACTACTTGGAAATTTGTTGTTATATTTTGGATATGTGCTAAGATTTGAGCTGTAGAACGTTGAATTAATATCTTGTATGACTCATTAAAAACTAAGTACTAAAGTGTTTCATTCTGCTTTTTAATTATTGCAGCTCATGGTATTTTAACAATATTGTAGATTTAGAATGTGTCAGTGGCATAAATTACTTTAAATATTATCGTTTATCATCTATTTACTTCAATATATCGCACTTCAAAATGTGTTATCGCTTATAAAATACCCATGATTCCAGTCCCACTATAACACCATGGTTAATCACATGGTTTGTTAATGAGATTCAGCAACATAAATAAAATGTAAAACAGTAAATCCCTGCTCCTATTTTTCCATGAAGCAGTTACTTGGGACTTGTCGAAGACCGCATCCTCTTGTCCTTGGCCACAGAGGAATTCTTTCACTCCCGGGCCACAATTTTTTTTTTCTTTTTATCTTGCTTTTTCAAATGAGAAGTTTAATTCACAGTATGAAAAATTAATTATCATTTGATTTCAAAGAGAAAGGCTATGATTAGATCCAAGGTGTTGGCGATGTCAAACAGAGCACTCCTTTAGCTTTTCTTGAAGTCATTTTTCTTTCTTTTTTTTCTGCTTGGTCAGGAGGAGCATTGAATTAGTAATGACCTTGATGGCGTGACGCTGGTATATTCTGGGGTTTGCAGGCACACTCATGCATGCTTCGATTTCAAATGGAGTTTCAGCTATACCGATAAGGCACTAGTGTTGGAACAGGAAAACAGATTTGTACAGGCTGGCTCCCCTGCTGTTACACTGGAGGAGGGGTTTCATATATAAAATTACATAGTGAGTTGAGCATAAACACTGTCATAGTATCTGTCATATTTCCCCCTCCTGAATGGGGGATAAACTAGGCAGTCCATGTTGCTTTTTGAATCCTAACATCTTCATATCATGTCTGACGGGAGAAGGAGAATTTTATTATTTATTTATTTTACAGAAGATGCCAGAATGCTTAACTGTAAACAGAAATATTCATGCATTTATTAAGTATTTATGAACTTCTTCACAGACATGACTCCAGCTCAAAATATGAGCCTATTAATGTCAGTGTAACATGTAAACAACACGTGAACATGCGGCACAGCAGGTAACATTGATGTACCTGAATGTGCTAGGCTCACAAATCAAATCTGTAGAAGGATGCTGAGAGGAGAGTCAAATGGCTGTCTAAGAAAAACAGAAACATGGTTGTTTAACACATGTTTTGTTATTTACTGTACATGTATTTTAACACAAATTTTAGACAAACAAAAAATGAATGTGTCAATGTGAAGCTGTCCAAAGTTGTGCAAGTAAGTTCCATCCATTCTAACTGTATGAACAAACTAGTGTGAATAAAAATATTGTATCACTGAAGAACCACAAGCGTTTAACAGTGAGGAGCCATAAAACCACACACGACTTGAGCCCAAATGGAGCTGCAGCAGTGAATGACTCATAGACCACAATGGTCAACAGTGCTGTCAATCACATCATGCCTGTTTGCAGCGTGGAGGGATATCAGCGTGTCAGTGTAATCTGACACATCCTCTGTTCAAACAGGTACCAACTGTCTCAACCAAGAATCCAAAATAACTACTGGCTAATGTCCATCTTCTCCTGGCCTTAAAGGGGACACACATGTCCACACACACAGAGGCAGCATTAAAACTTAGTCTTACTACACAGTGGGTTTTAAAGGCTGTTTTGGGTAAAACAAACTTCTCAAACAAACACTTGAACTCTGAATAATGAGGCTTTATTTTGTTCATCTGAAGAGCTTTGCTCATAGGCACAGGCTTTACCCTTCACTGTATCCTTCACCACTCTCTTATTGTTCTTCCTAATGAATGTTGTTTCTCTTTTATTTCATTTAGACGACAAATTAAGTGCCGTTCAGTCGCGACTGATTGCCAAGTGTTTAACTTCTTTGTCTATTTCAATGAGTGATATTTAGGTATGTAATTAATTTCTTTTGCTGGAAACACAATTGATTCATTAAAAAGAGAGGATTTTGCTTATCGTTTTCCCAGAGGGTTTGCACCCACTATTTCTCTGCTCTATTTCAGCCATATAAAGTGCTCATTGGAGGCCAATCCCAATCAGGACACTTTTAATGATAATAGCAGACCTGCACTAAGCCGTTCAAAGTTATTTGACCTTACAAAATTGAAATGAAAGGAAATTAATTTTCATTGAAATTAACAATACGCTTTAACACCAATAGCAATTTCGCAAAGCTTAAAAGGCTTTCATTTGCCTCATGTGAGTACCTCTGACACACAATGGACATTTTTCACTATACACAGAGGAGACAAGACACTGTTTTGATTGGACGGAATAATGGTGCATTCTTTAATAATTTCATATTTCAGAGTACTATTGTGTTACACTATGTGTAACATGGAGCCATCACAGTTGAAATAAGAATGAGGTTCTTGTCTCTTCTTTCAGTGCCGTTAATGGACATACATATTGATTGAAGCTCCTCTCCACACATTGAAATACTCTATAGCGATCCATTTATCTGTTAATCGCTCTGATACCAGAGGTGGAGAGCCAAAGCGGAAGAGAGCCAATGCACAAAAGTCTACACAACATTTTTAAACTAATTAATCAATGCATAGTCTTAGCAGAAACTAAGGACATTGTGGGGGAACTGTAGAAGAGCAACAGTGCCACCTACTGGGCTTGTAAGGAACATTCACCATGAAAAGTAAAGGCTCTGGCAGCAACACTGGTATGAAGATGAGAAAGCGACTGTGCCAAATGCTGTCATATTGTGTTTTCTGGTTAAAAGAGACGACCACCAATTCAGCTGTTGTGAAGCTCAGGGAGAGGAACATATGGCCACGGTAACTATCATAAGACTGGCCAACAATGTTAATTATAATTCACATGTTTAATAGAGATGGAGAGTTTGGCTTGAGCAATGTTCAAGGTTAGTGTGTGGTTTCTGCTGGATACATGGGACTAATCTTGCTGCAGCCAGTGCCAGAGTCAATTGCCAAAAACACAAATCTGTTTGTGAATGTGAGTTATATTCTTGTGTTTTACTATGAAAAACGATGCGAAACTGCTGTGACGTTACATAAAAAGAACACTGTGTACCCCATTTTAACAATGCCAATGCATGCAAATGATTCTTTTCCAGAAGCTCCAGTGAACTATTACAGTAAAAAGTAATTACATTTGGAAGGGCACATGCATTCACAAATATTTATATTGTAACATCATTCAAATGCATTATGATAGTTAGGGATGCACCAGTCCAGCTCTTTCATTTCCGATACTGTGGCTTTAAATACCTGATATTAACAGTGTATGAAAACAGCATTTATTCCTTTAAAAAAAATTAAACTGATCCAAATGTGTTATGTAGCTGTTATTTATCTCTCAAGCACAACTTAACTTTAACAAATAAAGACTGAAACATTGTTGAAACTACAACCAGTAAACAGTCTAATTACATCAATGTAAATGTCCAACCAGGATATCACCTGAACCGATATTTGGAAGCCAATATCTGATACCAATATCAGATCAGTGCATCCCTAATGATGGTCCATATGCATTAGGTCAAAGGTGGAAGTTGTTATTACAGTATTTCACAAATAGTTAGTAAATTGATAGAGTTCAACATGTTTGATTTTAGGTGTAGTTCAATTCAAGTTATAGCACCGTCAATGCCCTGGGTAAGGTGTACCGCCAATGAACCAAAACAAATTCCGAAAACAAATTCATAATTGGCTTGAAAACAGAACCACCTACTAACACTTGATACAGCAAAATAAATTACATGTTTTCGATATCAGACCGTTTACAAAAATAAGCGCTCCTTTAAACCTCAGCCAGGTACTGAAATATTGACGCAAGTCTGTGTCACCCACTGCTCACTGTCCTGTCTCTGTATTTGCTGCTTACGTGGGATAAATTGATTAGTGATCACAGAAAACTTTGCTTCTGTGAGAGAGTGGGGGAACTTTCACAAATGTCATGCATCTTTATCAACAGCTCTGATACGATTACCTGCACAGCCTCGGAGCGCTTGTTGACGTTTGCTGCCGTGTGTCATCATAAACCCAATAAAGCATGAAAAATAAGACCCCAACTTTGTCTTGATTTGCCTCGTGAATAACATTAATCCATTTGTGCGTGTTTCTTTTTGAAGTTCACTTGAAGATTTTCTTTGAGAATGTTGCAAAGCAGTGATATAAGTTAATTAGAAGATTGTTTTAAAAGAGGTCTCTTTCTGATCTTTGTAAATATTTTGGATCAAGGTTAAGATTGTGAAGATTTCTGGTACCTTATAACTTCCATATGTAAGGTTAGTTTTTGAAAACATTTGAAGGTGCCTTGCAAGGAACTTAAGAAGAGGAGGGAAAAAAATAAATAAAGGGGGTCTAGCAGTATAACCATGCTGTACTACCACTATTAATGATTATTGATTTTTTTTTTTTTTATGTTGTCTTTCTTATGCCATGTTTAGTTTTTTGTGTTTTGGGGAAAGGGGAATAGGGGGTTATGAGGTTTGTTGTTTACTGTTTGTTTTCTGTATTTGTGTCTTGTTTTCATGGTTATTAATATTGCATTATTTAATGTGTCTGTCTCTATGTTACAAAGTGCACTTTTAAAATTTAATAAAATATTTTCATTTGCAAAATTCAACGATGTTTACCACAATTGCTTTATAAATAAATAACTATATTAGATTCCTTTTTTGAACAATTTGAGAGGATTGGACTTGAGTGACAGTTGTTTGTTTGCCCAGTGTTTTTTGTGTGTGTGTTTTGAGTTTGGACAGAGGGGTAGGGTGTGGGAGGATTTTGCGTATTTATTTATTTATTCATTTCTTTCTATTTTTTGTTTTGTTATGTAGTAAATCAAAATTGAGGGGAAAAATGTAGATAGCTACACTTAACCTGGAGAACCTTAACCCAACAGTCTTCCTTTTCTGAAGTAAGAGGTTACAAAATCCACATCATCAACCCAGTTAAAAAGGCCACACACAGTGTACCGTTCTGAGCCAGATCCAAGTTTATAAGGCTGCATTGACGTGGGTTATCATGGAAAAACCTGCAAAACGAACGCAAATTACTGCACATCAGGAGGCAAATGGAAGCAACAAAGAAAACATTTTACTAATTGACTCCTTTTAATTCAGCCAGCTGCTAAGTTTAAACAATGTATACATTTAAGTAGTTGACAGTGTAATGATAGACTTTATTCAAGTAGCTCAAACTAAACATTGACTAAGGAGCGCCTTGTGAGTGAGTCAGAGCAGCCTTTTTGCCAGGGCTGTGTAAGAGCCACTTAGAGCAACATGACGGATGCTCTGAAATCCCTCTGCCTCCTGGATATTTTGGGGGGACGTTTTTCATCCTGATTCTGATGTGAAAGGATGGTTATTAGCATTTCTAAATTGTGCCGCAGCCTCAAATTAGGAGAAAGTGGTTCATCTTGTACCTGTGACATTTTCAAACTTACATAATGCTTTCAGAGTCAGGCACTGCACAAACGCACACATTCCAGCGCACGGTTTAAGCTGCCTGCACCTACTATCTGAAATCTGACATTTGATTAGGTTGTTGCCATGGAAATGTCTCACAGAATGGTGAAATGTTCAAAGTGAAAATTAGTTTAGTAGGTTATGAGTTTACTTTAGTATCTCAAGTCAGATTTCACATTTGCAAATCCTATGATGGTAAATAAGGATGGAAGAAACCATTTCAGAATATGTTTATGTTGGGGTTTTTGTGCACGCCTGTGTGTGTTGGGACAGTACAATGAACTAGAGTTACACACTCTGTAAATACAACAAATGTAGCCAGAGACTGATTTCCATGCCCTGACCCTTATTTATTGTCACTAAGGGGCGAAATATAGTTCTGCATCAACTCAACGCACACTGCCGCCGTCGCCTTGTCGCCGTCGTTTTTGATTTATGGATCTGCGTCGAGGTCTATGCACCGCGAAGTAATTCACCATCACAACACTAGTAGGCTACGATTTAAACCTGGCACTCATGTCAGTAACCTTAAATACTCAAAGAGCCATTTGGACCATCTCCCACAGAAAATAAAACAGCCGGAGCCACATACAGCCACCTGTATAAGTTGTGTCCTTTTTAAGTCTGACAGAAGCTGACTGCATCAACAGCACAAGGAGTGAGCCATTTTTTTCAGGCTTATAGTTTATGCAAATTTGCCATGTGGTTTAAGTTTAACTGCTGTAAAACATAAACAAATGTGCGCAATAACAGGGCTGGGAATCACATTGTCCCTCACGATTTGATGCACAATACATCATGCGATGCTATACTATCACGATATGGCAATATATGCAATAATTGATATATTGCAGTGCAAAGTTAATATGAAAGACACCCTTTTAATCATCAAAACAGTGAATATGTCAAATGTATTGCATAGTTTCCTTCTACAAAATAAGCAACAAAAATGCCGTGCAGTCACAGGAAAAATTGGTTAAAGATACCAAAAAATGCTCGTGGAGATATATTGATACAGCAGCCCATGATAAAAAATACTGTATCATCAAATTTAGTATCAAGATACATCAATATTTCGATATTCTTGCACACTCCTAATTACTAACACTGGTCTAAGCACAAATCAGTCCCCCAACTTTCAGGTTTGTGAACAACCACCTTGCTGCTCCACTGGAATCCCCACCAGCAGTCTAATATTCAGAACCAACCAGGCCAACAACAGCTGAAAATGAGCTTTCTCGAGGTGGTATCACAATACAAGTGATGCAAACAGATGTGTGGATAGATAATCTTTGCAAATGAAAAAAACATAAATCTTAGATATATCGCACTACTTCATTCAAACTTTTTGTCTTGATTTCCTTGCTGTGAGTGGTCAAATGCACTATGAATATCCACGTTAGAAACTCAACGCTGTTACCAAAGAAAATATTAGGTAGAAGAGGACTTGGCAGCGTGTGTGTTCTTCGTGGAGAGACGGAGAGGTGTAATGAATCGGATGCCATTTTGAGCGATGCTGTTTATGAGAGAGAGAGGGAGAGAGAGGAAGAGAGAGAGGGAGAGAAAGAGGAAGAGAGAGAGGGAGAGAGAGAGTGAGGGAGAGCCAGAGGGAGAACGCACTGATGTTGGAGGCGACATGGGAATGCAAAGAATTAAAGCTGGAGTGTGCGAGTTACACTTAACACAATGTGACAGGTGCAAAATGACAGGGTTTGGCTGAAGAACAAGGATCCATGTTACACGCAAATAGACAATTCAACGTACACACCACCCCCTGCATAAAAAATGTATGTATGTAGATAAGGTGGACTATTTGATCTAGGGCTGCAAGACAAATCACAATCAAATCAAAGTCAATCTTTGAATAGATAGTATTAACAAATCACAAAGACTGCAGTTTTAGAAGTGCTATAATTTAGTCTTGCTGCATTGATAATGTTGAACAAAATCCGGTTATTAAAAAAAAATATCAAAAATCTGCAATGCCTGTCAGAAAAATTGTTAAATATTTTTTTCCCAGATCATTCTAGTCCTAATTTAATCTCATCTCACAGTCTCCATCAGTTTTGATATGGGGACAAAACAAAGTCATCCAGGTCTTGGAGTGTGACAGCCTTGAAAACTGCTATTGGACACATTAACCTCAAGGAATTCTGTCCCACCCCAAACAAACACCAAGCAAGGACACACGATCCCCTGTCAATTCAAATATCGGAATTGGAAAGTGAAGGATACGCCCGTTTTAGTAGGAGAGCAGTGCTTGACTTTCCCTATCAAAGCATCCAACTTATATCTTTAAAGAGAGAGACAGATGACCAATGGGATTACACATCTTTCAGTTTTTGCGTTATATGCATTGATTTTTCTGAAGAAACAAACAAAAATGAACAAAGCGCTCCCAAAATAACCCAACCTCTTGTTCCCAGCGGCTCAAAGGCCTTGATGAAAAGAGCAAAAACAAACTTCAGAACGCAGTCGATGTCCATTACAAAACTCCACTAACCTTATATAACTCCAGTCCCTCACACAGCCTGATGAATGAGCTTTTAGTCCTTAAAGGGTCCATATTACACTATTTTCTGATCTGTTATAATGTTCCTGATCACAGACATACCTGGAGTTGTGTTTTTTCATTCACACATTTTGATTGCACAAACTCTCTCAAAAAGAAAACACAGTTCCATGTTCCACCTTCTGATGTCAAGTCGTAATAAAGAAAGCGCTACACACCTCCATACCTTCTTCTGTGTGTGTGTGCATGCGTGTATATATATCATCAATGGCAAGGCCCCGACAGATGACGTGTTCAGAGAATGTCTCAGACAGTGGAGTTCAGAAGAAGAGCTGCTGGAGGGACATCATGGCAGAAAGCCCCTACATGGGGCCACCACCGGAACATAACTGAAGTGACTGATATCAAGAAATCCTACCAGTAGCTTAAGAGGGTTGGTCTGAAGGACAGCACTGAGGCACTTGTCCTGTCTGCACTGGAGCAGGCCCAATTAGGAATAGAGGCCCAGATCTACTAAACCAGAAAAGACCCACTGTGTAGGCTGAGAAAAGAGGCTCCTGAGACAGTCCAACACAGAACTGCAGGGTGTAAGATTCTGGCAGGGAAAGTATATGGAGTGACATGGCCAAGTGGCAGGCATAGTGTACAGAAACATCTGTGCAGAGTATGAGCTGGAGACCCCAGGGTCAAGGTGGGAAACACCTCCAAAGGTTATGAAAAATGACCGAGCCAAGATCCTGTGGGACTTCCAGATACAGACAGAATGGTGATGGCGAACCAACCAGACATAATGGTGGTGGAAGTAACAGAACAAAGCCGTGGTAGTAATATCAGGAAAAAGGAACATGAGAAACTACAGAAATACCAGAGGCTCATGGACGAGCTAAAGAAGGTCTGGAAGGTGGAGGCGTCAGTGGTGCCGATGGTGATCGGAGCACTCGAGGCTGTAACCCCCAAACTGGATGAGTGGCTACAGCAGATACCAGGAAAAACATCAGACATCTCAGTTCAAAAATGTGCAGTACTAGGAACAACAAAGATACTGCGCAGAACTTTCAAGCTCCCAGAGCTCTGGTAGAGGATATACTTGACCTGGTCACTGTTTTGATAATGACCCTGTAACTAGGTCTGGTAGCATGCATGGACATTTATTTATGTTAATGCCAAACTGAGGAATATTTGAGAAGGCAGGTTACAGACACTCCACCAGAAAATAGTTACACACTACATAAACTAAAATCTAGTCAAGTTAAAATTAAATTACTTGAATAAAGAAAGCTTTATCATGATTTGAGTAAATTTCACTTGACAAGTAAAATGATCTATCAATGGAACAAGGCTTCAAATGTGAAAATACATCTTGCTACACTTAAGATATGAAAAGCACATCTCTTAAAATACTTAAAACAAAATCTATTGTTGCCTGCATTAAAAAATACACACTTATTCCGCTGGTAAATTTTACTTGTCAATTGAACCTAGTCAAATAAAATAAAATGTTCTTAATTTAAGTAATTTTAACTTGTCTATAGTTTTTTGCAGTGCATAGAGTCTAGCATCTTTTCATTCAGTTTCTATGACAAACCCATAAAATATTTGCAACCATTGCATTGGATAGGGGTAAGTTTCCAGTCAACATTTGGTTGCTGGACTTAAATTGGATCTTCTCTCTAAAATGATGGTCTCATTGCTCTTAAGTAGCCAAATACGAAATTCAAAGAAAATGACTTGCATAATGAAATATATTTGGGCTCAAATTTATGCAGTGTGACATTTAGTCCTACCCAGTAACATTTACAGCACTTTAGAAGATTCACAGCTGCCAAGTTAATATGTATGAGGACAAGATGGCTCCAATTTCCATGACTAAATCTAAATTGATGAGAACTACTGAAGGCTATGCAACTACAAATAAGTATGGCTTACTTTTTAAATTATTATTAAGGTTTGCTTAATTATCATTGCATTACTTAATTTTACTCGTCTGTTCAGTATTTTGTGTGGAGTTTCAATATAAGTGAAGACTCAACGCCACTTTTGAGTCTTCACTTTTCAGACTGTCATCACATAAACACAGCCTAAATTAAATTCTTATAATTAATAATTTGTTATAAAATGACTGAGACACAGCACTTTATTGTCCTTATTGTCCTTAGTGTTTTCAGGAGGAAATCTGTGTGCATACAGTGACGCAAAAGTGTATGAAATTGGGTACGCCAGGCGGCATTCACTTAAAGCAACAAGGGCATTTTTGGACATACAGAAGTTTTCACGCCACACATTTTCATCAGCTACTTCTTCCACAAAGTTGTCCCACCATCGACAGGTTCTCCAAGGTCTCATCCATAGGCGTCTTGCTCACCTGCGACAAACTGGTGCATCCAGAATTTGACAGAGGTAATTGCAGATCCTTCTCTGTTCACTAATAGTATCTCTGTATATTCTGTACATTTGTTGGGATGCCTCCTGTATGTTTATAAGGGAAAGCTGCCAGGGCAGCTTGAAGGTCCGACACATGGAAATGATCCAAAATGTTTGTTTCTGTGCACTTTATGTATGTGACGTAAACGAGTACACAGCGTGAGCAGATCTGACCAGAGTTTTGTGTCTTGTTAAGTGTAGACAGAAACACTACGGTGGAGCGTATTCAACTTGTCCACTCTAAACGGTGATTTCAGATTTTTGAGTTTTTATGCCCCAAAAACGCTGTCACCATCTAAACAAAAGACACTTCAGATAAAATACTTTGTCGTTTTTACCCACAAGCATTCTCCTGTAAATTTCGCGCCCTAAGATGCTTCAAACAATACATATCTGGTTTGCCTAGTAAGAAATAAAAAGTTACATGATCCATGGCCCATCCCCGCTTAGGGCACTGTTCACATGCTGGGGCAAGAACGTAAATTCGTATGTGAATTTATGTGTTATTTTAGTCACTCCGGGCGCCGCTTCACTCTGGAGCATTTTTCAGGTTTTGCTTATGGGCAGAGTAAAGCTTTGAGGGGGTGTTTAATGGCACTTGAATGGCCACATTTTATAAAGTAGATAAGAAAATGGCTTAATATAGGCCCTTTAAAAGAAAATAGATAATAATCAGCTTTTGGTGTGCACGTATCCACAAATGGTGAATAAACATGCCCTGATTATTAAGGTCATATAGGAAGCCAATAGTTCCAACCAGGACACGGTGGAGCGCAGGGGGGAGGAGAGAGGGGAGGGCCAGGTGTTGTCATATAGAAAATGAGCAGTGGGATGGGAGAGGAGGAGGAGGGGCTCTGACAGTGATGGATGAAGAGAGAAGCGTTCAGAGATGGCTCTTCACCAGGAACAGGTCTATGGGGGTCAAAGCTGCTTCAGACATGCTCTCTCTGTTTTTCCCCCCTCTCCTTCTCTATCTCTATCCATCCCCTCCCAACCCTCTCTCCCTCTTCCCTCTCTTCATCCCTCCCTATCTCTCCCATCAGTCTCAATGCCACTTAATATCTCCTTTTACCATCCTCTCACTCTAACACTGACAGAGCACCAAAAGGAATCAATGCCAAGTTTGGATTCTGACTTTACTAGTCACCTATAGGCAAATTGAATTCCCCCAAAAGAATCGGATTGTGGTTTTGTCACACTGAAATCAACACTTTTTTATCTTTATTATCAATGAGGAGCCGATGTCACATATTGGCAGCCATGCTTCAGTCAGTCCCAGGGCCAATAAAGTATTATGGCTACAGTAGTAATATATCACCACTATATCAAGAGAATGAATAATGCAATGAGAAAAGTCCTCATATGTCCAAAAAACATAATTATATTTTAGTGTTTTTGTCAGCCAACTTCATAGTAGAGATCGACCAATATGTTTTGTTTTTTTTTTCATGGCTGATGACGATTGTCTAGACTTCAGAGAAACTGATGGGTGGTAAATTCTGCCAATATTTTTGGACAAATATGTAGGGACAATATGGATTATTTTCCATTTTCAGCAGTTATCTTTTCACACTAAAGCTTTGTGGAGATTTAGAGCAGATAGCTGATACAATAAAATGTACAAGTATCAAGCCTAATATATTGATCTTTCTCTACTTCATAGCCTCACACTTACAGCACAGTAAGTGGCTAAAATACAGTGTAGTGAAAAAGCAATCTGGTCTGGGGTTAACAAAACATTTAAGAGACCAGGGAGTTTGCAAGAGAGAAAAAAGTAGTTTCCAGCTACTGTGACAAATACTTTCCCACTTTTGAAGTGATTAATTAAGAGTTTCATAAACGAGACTGTCATGAATATCACAATATAGAGAACATCAAGACATAATCTTAATAAAGTATCCATTAACATAATATTTAAAGGTGTATTGTGTAACTTTTCTGGTGAAGGGTCTGTCAAAAGCTATTGTCCATGGAGATTGCTTTTCTGGTAGGAGTGTGCAAAAATATCAAAATATCAATATATCGTATCGTTTAATGTGATGATACAGTATCAAATTCATGGGCTGCTGTATCGCTATATCGCCAAGAGTATTATTTGGTTTATTTGCCTAAATTATTTTGTCACAGTACTACAATTTTGTTGTTTGTTTAGTGGAAGCAAACTCGTTTATGCAACACATTTGACATTTTCACTGTTTTGATGACTAAAATGGGCGTTGTTCATATTAACTTTGCACAATAAGTGGTTTAACAAAGACTTTTAGTATCACAGCTATGATTTAGCCATTATTTTTTATTGAAACGCATCAAATCGCTTTGAAATATATTGAATGTATCGAATTGAAAGTGCACTGTATCGCGATATGTATCGTATCGTGGCCTGTGTATCGAGGTATGTATCGTATCGGCAACTTCTTAATGATACCCAGCCCTATTTTCTGGAATGTTCCACAGTATGGCATTAAACCTTTCTATCATCATGGAGATCAAACCAGAATAAGTTACATGTTAGATCTGTAACAAGCAGGTAATGGACCCCCCCAACAAATATGGCACCTTTAAGCTAAAAGACCAATAACAGGAAAAAAGTTAGAAAGGTAGTTATCCACTATTTGAACTCATAAATTCTCTTTACAATCCAGGGTGGGTTTTTTTTGCATTTGATTGTGCAGACTGACCTCAGACCACCTCCAACTTTGTCCATCTTCCAGCTGCACCAAAACAGTCTTAACAATCGAACAATAGCTGTCAATATGCTTCGAGAAAGATTAACTAAGGACTTTACTGCGTTGGCATGGAACGTATTTAAAATGCCAGTCTGCTTGTCCAAGAACAGTGGATTTACGCAGACGTGCTCAGGCTTGATTAAACGTGATGTTTGTGGGCATAAAATACAGCTTTAGTGAATGGGAATAGGAGCCTACGCTGCATGTGCCCAAGATCTTAATTGTGTCAATGATTAGCCCTGCGCACAACACTTTCCTTATGATATTTATAGTAGTGTCCAATTTTCATTATACTCTTCATTACTGGANTTCATACAATGTACGCGTGGAAGGGGCTCTAGCATTTTGAATAGTCATGACAACGTTATGGGGTAAGCCACTCGTTGTCATGTTCAACCCCTCACGGGCCAGGCCCAAAGAGCCAGCCGCTCTGGGTGGGGATGAAAAATCTCTCCCTGTGCTTGCGTCAGCAAGTCTCTCTGTAGCGGAAGGGGCCAAGGTTGTGTATAAAGCATTTGCGTTATTTCCGCTAACCAGTGTTTCTGTGGCCAGTTGGGCGCTATCAGAATAACCGTGAGACCCTTGCTCCTCACCCTGTCCAGCGTTGGGGATATTAGTGCCAACGGGGGAAACGCGTAAAGCAGAGCGCGTGGCCATGGGTGCGCGAGTGCGTCCACCCCCAACGGGGCGTCCGCATCGTTCAGGGAAAAGAACAGGGGACACTGGGCGTTCTCTCTGGACGCATATAGGTCCACTACTGGGTGACCGTAGCGTTGCCAGATCTGTTTCGTTACGTTTGAATGTAGTCTCCATTCTCCGTAACGAGGGTGACCCCGCGACAGCAGATCCGCCCCTCGGTTCTCTACTCCTGGCACATGTGTGGCTTTGAGAGAAAGCAGATTGACATGGCTCCAGAGTATCAGTCTGTGTGCTAGCCTGTGTAACTGAGGAGAGCGCAAACCCCCTTGTTTGTTTATGTAGGCCACCACTGTTGTGTTGTCCGTCCTGACTAACACGTGAGTATTTTCCACGTAAGGTAGAAAATGCTTCAGAGCTAGGAAAACAGCCATCAGTTCCAGAACATTGATATGTACTGCTCGTTGGCTCGAGTTCCATTGACCGTTCACCGATCTGCCCTCGTGTGTGGCACCCCAGCCCCACTGAGATGCATCTGTGGTTATTACCGACCGAGCACATATTGTGCCTAATGGCACGCCCTGTGTCAGAAAATTCGGTCTGCTCCATTGATGTAGGGTCAGCGCACAATCTGAGGTGACTGAGATTTTGCGGCGAGCGTGAATGTGTGGATCCAGTCTGAGTTTGGATACCCAGCGCTGGAAACCCCTCATATGTAGCCTGCCTAGGGGGACAGCAACTAGAGCAGATGCCATCAGACCTAGGAGCCTGTGACAGTCTTTTAATCTCACGTACTTTCCCCTGCGAAACTGAGCGAGACATGCGCGCATAGTCTCCGTTCTGTCCTGTGATAACCGCGCTCTCATCACGGTTGAATCCAGTGACAGACCGATAAAGTTCACCGACTGAGAGGGGAGCAAGACACTTTTCTTTAGGTTGAACCTGAACCCCAGCAATGACAGATGTGTCATCACGCATTCCGTGTGTGCAGTTGCCTCCTGTTCTGACCCGGCAGCCAGGAGGCAATCGTCCAAATATATAGCCAGACGAATCCCCCTCATCCTGAGTGGTCCTATTGCCGCATCTGCACATTTCACAAACACACGAGGACTTAGTGCCAAGCCAAAGGGCAGAACTAGATACTCGTAAATTACCCCCTGGAAGGCAAACCTGAGAAACTTCCTGTGTGGGGGGTAAATTTGAATGTGGAAGTATGCATCCGCGAGGTCCAGGGTCGTAAACCAATCTCCTGGACGCACGAACTTCAGAAGTGCTGCATGTGTCAGCATTCGAAACCTGTATCGTCTGAGATACTTGTTTAGTGCTCTTAGATCCAATATAGGTCTCATGCCTCCTCCCTTTTTCGGAACAACGAAGTACCTCGAGTAAAAAACCGCTTTGGCTTTGTGCCGGAGGAACAATTTGAATTGCTTTCTTTTCTAACAGAGACGTAATCTCTGCTTGGAGAAAGCGAGACGCTTCTCCTGCCGCCTGCGAGTGTAGTATTCTCGAAAAACCGAGGCGGGGAGCGTGCGAACTGTAACCTGTACCCTTTTTCGACTGTTTTGAGCACCCATTCTGACTTTACACACGTTCGCCAGTGTTGAATCCGCTGCGCGAGCGTGCCTGCGACACAGAGAACATCGGCCGGTGGAGCAATGCTGCCCTCTTGTGTAGGGAAGCCTTGCTGCCCCGCGCAGAGAGGGCGCGTTTGCACCGTCTGACCCACTGAGGGCCTCGAGTGACTGCCTCGCAGTAAGAATTTGTTTTTTAACAGTGAATCTTTTATTTGCAGTGCCCTCGGTTCTAGGCCTGGATGCACTGAACGAAACACATTTATTAAAGGGAACAGTGTGTTTGTGCTTGTCACAGTGGAGGGGGGTGCAACGGAACATTGTCCCGGGACTCTAGGTCCCGAGCCGCAACGGCAGGCTCCCGGGACAGACCCCCGTGCTGAAGGAGAGGGGCGTGCGTCTGGCAAACACGCTTTACCTCTCCCGACAGCGAGCTAGGTAGTGCGCTTGGCTCGCTTCCCCGAACGTGGTCGAGGCGGAGCTGGCTGGCTTCCCTGCTGATCCACTGGTGTAGCTGGCTTGTTAGTCCACGAATTCCCGCCCTCAGCCTTCGGTTGCACTGCGGGTCTGGGCTGTGGAGTGGGTCGTTTCGGAATCCTATAGCCAGGTGTAGGTCTGGTTACCACCTGTGCGAAGGATGGCCTTGGAGTCGGAGCAGGAGTTGTCTGAGTTTTCCTGGGTAAGCAGGTCTGCAGAGCTTCTCCCTCCCTCTTTTTCTCCTCACAACGACGTTGCATGGAAGCCATGGCGGGGCCAAATAGACCTTTCGGATCCACCGCAACATCCAGGAGTTGGACTTTCTCACGGTGAGAGAGGCTGGATAGGGTCAGCCAACGCGCTCTCTCTTGTGTCACCAGGATGCCCATGGCTCGTCCCGAAGCCTGCACTGAGCAGCGATGAAGGCGGAGGCATAGGTCGGTCACAACGCATATCTCGTCCCAGAGCTTTTGGTCCGGTGTGCCCGACATCTCGTCCTGGAGCTCGGCTTGATACGCCATCAACATGGATGAGGCATTTAAGGCTCGCACACCGAGAGCCATAGACCTGTATGCCTTGTCGGTCATAGATGACTGGAAACCATCCGTTTTCGACGGGAAGCTCGGCGCAGACGAGGCTGAGAAAGTCTTCTGCCCAGGGTGGAGATGGTGTGCCACCAACGGTTCCACAGGAGGTAGTTTAGAGAGACCATTCTCGTCCATGGCTACACAATCCAGCGTGGCCCCTCCCTGGACCGGACTCTTGGAGGAGTACGGCTTTGACCAGGTGCGGGTGGCTTCCTCCAGGCACTCGGGGAACAAGGGGAGGAGTTGTCTCTCCGTACTTTTCACCCGTGGTAAACGCTTGCCTTCGTACCGGGAACCGGACTTCTCAGGCGGGGCGTTGGGCCATGGAATGTTCAGCTTTTCGGCCGCGCGTTTGCAAACTTCGTGCAGGCTTGTACCGATAGCAGTAGCAGGGGAACCGCCGTCATCGCCTCTGGCATCATCCGTGCTTAGGTCGTGCGGGGTTGCAGGCGCTGCAGCCTGTGTAGACGGCAGGAACGGATCATCATCGTCTTCCAACGAGATGAGGTCGCCTGACCCGTCCAGAGAATCCAACTCAGCATCCAGGGCGTCGCAGCCCGTGTCATCATGCAGTAAGTCGGAGGCTAGCAATGGAACTGCTTCATCCATCATTTCGCCCCAGTCCGCACTGGCGGGAGCCGGGGCGTCCTGGAATTGGCCGCCTGGAGTGGGAAGTTCACTCAGCACGGGGTCCTGTTCGGTCAAGCTAGCATGGCGGGCTAGCCGACGACGAAGACTCTTCATAGGCATGCGGGCGCAGTGAATACAAGTCCCTTCCGGAGCTAAGGCTTCCTGGGCATGTCTCAGCCCCAGGCACTCGTTGCAGCATGGGTGAGTATCTTTTTCAGATATCACATTCCCGCATGGGCATTTTCGGCCCGGCCTTTGGTCCTTCGTGGAAGGAGGGGAAGCAGCCATCGTAATGTGAAATGCTTTGCAGCACGTTGTGGTAGCTTTGCAGCTAAAGTGTAGGCTAACTTTGCAGTTAGTTCAGCTTCGCAGCTAATTCGCTCTTGAAGATAGTTGTTTGGAGACAAGCCTATCTTGCAGATACCGCCAACAAGAGACTAGCGCCCGGCGAACGAGTTGTGAGCTCACTCTGTGGACAGTAGCATAGATCTCAAGCAGTATCAGCGTTATTGCTTCTGAGCGAGAAGAGGTGTTTGAATGACGCTGTGGCGCACGGCAGCTGGTTATGTAGGGGGCTGCCCCTTGTGCGTCAGACGTGGCCAGCCAATCGGGGCTGGCGTAGTGATAAAGTGCTTCTGAGGGTTACGCGGGGAGGCGTACCCCATATGTGAGATACCGAACGAATGCTTGAAAGAGAACAGTGAATATGTCAAATGTATTGCATAGTTTCCTTCTACAAAATAAGCAACAAAAATGCCGTGCAGTCACAGGAAAAATTGGTTAAAGATACCAAAAAAATGCTCGTGGAGATATATTGATACAGCAGCCCATGATAAAAAATACTGTATCATCAAATTTAGTATCAAGATACATCAATATTTCGATATTCTTGCACACTCCTAATTACTAACACTGGTCTAAGCACAAATCAACTTTCAGGTTTGTGAACAACCACCTTGCTGCTCCACTGGAATCCCCACCAGCAGTCTAATATTCAGAACCAACCAGGCCAACAACAGCTGAAAATGAGCTTTCTCGAGGTGGTATCACAATACAAGTGATGCAAACAGATGTGTGGATAGATAATCTTTGCAAATGAAAAAAACATAAATCTTAGATATATCGCACTACTTCATTCAAACTTTTTGTCTTGATTTCCTTGCTGTGAGTGGTCAAATGCACTATGAATATCCACGTTAGAAACTCAACGCTGTTACCAAAGAAAATATTAGGTAGAAGAGGACTTGGCAGCGTGTGTGTTCTTCGTGGGAGAGAGACGGAGAGGTGTAATGAATCGGATGCCATTTTGAGCGATGCTGTTTATGAGAGAGAGAGGGAGAGAGAGGAAGAGAGAGAGGGAGAGAAAGAGGAAGAGAGAGAGGGAGAGAGAGAGTGAGGAAGAGCCAGAGGGAGAACGCACTGATGTTGGAGGCGACATGGGAATGCAAAGAATTAAAGCTGGAGTGTGCGAGTTACACTTAACACAATGTGACAGGTGCAAAATGACAGGGTTTGGCTGAAGAACAAGGATCCATGTTACACGCAAATAGACAATTCAACGTACACACCACCCCCTGCATAGAAATGTATGTATGTAGATAAGGTGGACTATTTGATCTAGGGCTGCAAGACAAATCACAATCAAATCAAAGTCAATCTTTGAATAGATAGTATTAACAAATCACAAAGACTGCAGTTTTAGAAGTGCTATAATTTAGTCTTGCTGCATTGATAATGTTGAACAAAATCCGGTTATTAAAAAAAATATCAAAAATCTGCAATGCCTGTCAGAAAAATTGTTAAATATTTTTTTCCCAGATCATTCTAGTCCTAATTTAATCTCATCTCACAGTCTCCATCAGTTTTGATATGGGGACAAAACAAAGTCATCCAGGTCTTGGAGTGTGACAGCCTTGAAAACTGCTATTGGACACATTAACCTCAAGGAATTCTGTCCCACCCCAAACAAACACCAAGCAAGGACACACGATCCCCTGTCAATTCAAATATCGGAATTGGAAAGTGAAGGATACGCCCGTTTTAGTAGGAGAGCAGTGCTTGACTTTCCCTATCAAAGCATCCAACTTATATCTTTAAAGAGAGAGACAGATGACCAATGGGATTACACATCTTTCAGTTTTTGCGTTATATGCATTGATTTTTCTGAAGAAACAAACAAAAATGAACAAAGCGCTCCCAAAATAACCCAACCTCTTGTTCCCAGCGGCTCAAAGGCCTTGATGAAAAGAGCAAAAACAAACTTCAGAACGCAGTCGATGTCCATTACAAAACTCCACTAACCTTATATAACTCCAGTCCCTCACACAGCCTGATGAATGAGCTTTTAGTCCTTAAAGGGTCCATATTACACTATTTTCTGATCTGTTATAATGTTCCTGATCACAGACATACCTGGAGTTGTGTTTTTTCATTCACACATTTTGATTGCACAAACTCTCTCAAAAAGAAAACACAGTTCCATGTTCCACCTTCTGATGTCAAGTCGTAATAAAGAAAGCGCTACACACCTCCATACCTTCTTCTGTGTGTGTGTGTGCATGCGTGTATATATATCATCAATGGCAAGGCCCCGACAGATGACGTGTTCAGAGAATGTCTCAGACAGTGGAGTTCAGAAGAAGAGCTGCTGGAGGGACAAGCCCCTACATGGGGCCACCGGAACATAACTGAAGTGACTGATATCAAGAAATCCTACCAGTAGCTTAAGAGGGTTGGTCTGAAGGACAGCACTGAGGCACTTGTCCTGTCTGCACTGGAGCAGGCCCAATTAGGAATAGAGGCCCAGATCTACTAAACCAGAAAAGACCCACTGTGTAGGCTGAGAAAAGAGGCTCCTGAGACAGTCCAACACAGAACTGCAGGGTGTAAGATTCTGGCAGGGAAAGTATATGGAGTGACATGGCCAAGTGGCAGGCATAGTGTACAGAAACATCTGTGCAGAGTATGAGCTGGAGACCCCAGGGTCAAGGTGGGAAACACCTCCAAAGGTTATGAAAAATGACCGAGCCAAGATCCTGTGGGACTTCCAGATACAGACAGAATGGTGATGGCGAACCAACCAGACATAATGGTGGTGGAAGTAACAGAACAAAGCCGTGGTAGTAATATCAGGAAAAAGGAACATGAGAAACTACAGAAATACCAGAGGCTCATGGACGAGCTAAAGAAGGTCTGGAAGGTGGAGGCGTCAGTGGTGCCGATGGTGATCGGAGCACTCGAGGCTGTAACCCCCAAACTGGATGAGTGGCTACAGCAGATACCAGGAAAAACATCAGACATCTCAGTTCAAAAATGTGCAGTACTAGGAACAACAAAGATACTGCGCAGAACTTTCAAGCTCCCAGAGCCTCTGGTAGAGGATATACTTGACCTGGTCACTGTTTTGATAATGACCCTGTAACTAGGTCTGGTAGCATGCATGGACATTTATTTATGTTAATGCCAAACTGAGGAATATTTGAGAAGGCAGGTTACAGACACTCCACCAGAAAATAGTTACACACTACATAAACTAAAATCTAGTCAAGTTAAAATTAAATTACTTGAATAAAGAAAGCTTTATCATGATTTGAGTAAATTTCACTTGACAAGTAAAATGATCTATCAATGGAACAAGGCTTCAAATGTGAAAATACATCTTGCTACACTTAAGATATGAAAAGCACATCTCTTAAAATACTTAAAACAAAATCTATTGTTGCCTGCATTAAAAAAATACACACTTATTCCGCTGGTAAATTTTACTTGTCAATTGAACCTAGTCAAATAAAATAAAATGTTCTTAATTTAAGTAATTTTAACTTGTCTATAGTTTTTTGCAGTGCATAGAGTCTAGCATCTTTTCATTCAGTTTCTATGACAAACCCATAAAATATTTGCAACCATTGCACTGGATAGGGGTAAGTTTCCAGTCAACATTTGGTTGCTGGACTTAAATTGGATCTTCTCTCTAAAATGATGGTCTCATTGCTCTTAAGTAGCCAAATACTAAATTCAAAGAAAATGACTTGCATAATGAAATATATTTGGGCTCAAATTTATGCAGTGTGACATTTAGTCCTACCCAGTAACATTTACAGCACTTTAGAAGATTCACAGCTGCCAAGTTAATATGTATGAGGACAAGATGGCTCCAATTTCCATGACTAAATCTAAATTGATGAGAACTACTGAAGGCTATGCAACTACAAATAAGTATGGCTTACTTTTTAAATTATTATTAAGGTTTGCTTAATTATCATTGCATTACTTAATTTTACTCGTCTGTTCAGTATTTTGTGTGGAGTTTCAATATAAGTGAAGACTCAACGCCACTTTTGAGTCTTCACTTTTCAGACTGTCATCACATAAACACAGCCTAAATTAAATTCTTATAATTAATAATTTGTTATAAAATGACTGAGACACAGCACTTTATTGTCCTTATTGTCCTTAGTGTTTTCAGGAGGAAATCTGTGTGCATACAGTGACGCAAAAGTGTATGAAATTGGGTACGCCAGGCGGCATTCACTTAAAGCAACAAGGGCATTTTTGGACATACAGAAGTTTTCACGCCACACATTTTCATCAGCTACTTCTTCCACAAAGTTGTCCCACCATCGACAGGTTCTCCAAGGTCTCATCCATAGGCGTCTTGCTCACCTGCGACAAACTGGTGCATCCAGAATTTGACAGAGGTAATTGCAGATCCTTCTCTGTTCACTAATAGTATCTCTGTATATTCTGTACATTTGTTGGGATGCCTCCTGTATGTTTATAAGGGAAAGCTGCCAGGGCAGCTTGAAGGTCCGACACATGGAAATGATCCAAAATGTTTGTTTCTGTGCACTTTATGTATGTGACGTAAACGAGTACACAGCGTGAGCAGATCTGACCAGAGTTTTGTGTCTTGTTAAGTGTAGACAGAAACACTACGGTGGAGCGTATTCAACTTGTCCACTCTAAACGGTGATTTCAGATTTTTGAGTTTTTAAGCCCCAAAAACGCTGTCACCATCTAAACAAAAGACACTTCAGATAAAATACTTTGTCGTTTTTACCCACAAGCATTCTCCTGTAAATTTCGCGCCCTAAGATGCTTCAAACAATACATATCTGGTTTGCCTAGTAAGAAATAAAAAGTTACATGATCCATGGCCCATCCCCGCTTAGGGCACTGTTCACATGCTGGGGCAAGAACGTAAATTCGTATGTGAATTTATGTGTTATTTTAGTCACTCCGGGCGCCGTTCACTCTGGAGCATTTTTCAGGTTTTGCTTATGGGCAGAGTAAAGCTTTGAGGGGGTGTTTAATGGCACTTGAATGGCCACATTTTATAAAGTAGATAAGAATATAGGCCCTTTAAAAGAAAATAGATAATAATCAGCTTTTGGTGTGCACGTATCCACAAATGGTGAATAAACATGCCCTGATTATTAAGGTCATATAGGAAGCCAATAGTTCCAACCAGGACACGGTGGAGCGCAGGGGGGAGGAGAGAGGGGAGGGCCAGGTGTTGTCATATAGAAAATGAGCAGTGGGATGGGAGAGGAGGAGGAGGGGCTCTGACAGTGATGGATGAAGAGAGAAGCGTTCAGAGATGGCTCTTCACCAGGAACAGGTCTATGGGGGTCAAAGCTGCTTCAGACATGCTCTCTCTGTTTTTCCCCCCTCTCCTTCTCTATCTCTATCCATCCCCTCCCAACCCTCTCTCCCTCTTCCCTCTCTTCATCCCTCCCTATCTCTCCCATCAGTCTCAATGCCACTTAATATCTCCTTTTACCATCCTCTCACTCTAACACTGACAGAGCACCAAAAGGAATCCAATGCCAAGTTTGGATTCTGACTTTACTAGTCACCTATAGGCAAATTGAATTCCCCCAAAAGAATCGGATTGTGGTTTTGTCACACTGAAATCAACACTTTTTTATCTTTATTATCAATGAGGAGCCGATGTCACATATTGGCAGCCATGCTTCAGTCAGTCCCAGGGCCAATAAAGTATTATGGCTACAGTAGTAATATATCACCACTATATCAAGAGAATGAATAATGCAATGAGAAAAGTCCTCATATGTCCAAAAAACATAATTATATTTTAGTGTTTTTGTCAGCCAACTTCGTAGTAGAGATCGACCAATATGTTTTGTTTTTTTTTCATGGCTGATGACGATTGTCTAGACTTCAGAGAAACTGATGGGTGGTAAATTCTGCCAATATTTTTGGACAAATATGTAGGGACAATATGGATTATTTTCCATTTTCAGCAGTTATCTTTTCACACTAAAGCTTTGTGGAGATTTAGAGCAGATAGCTACAATAAAATGTACAAGTATCAAGCCTAATATATTGATCTTTCTCTACTTCATAGCCTCACACTTACAGCACAGTAAGTGGCTAAAATACAGTGTAGTGAAAAAGCAATCTGGTCTGGGGTTAACAAAACATTTAAGAGACCAGGGAGTTTGCAAGAGAGAAAAAAAAGTAGTTTCCAGCTACTGTGACAAATACTTTCCCACTTTTTGAAGTGATTAATTAAGAGTTTCATAAACGAGACTGTCATGAATATCACAATATAGAGAACATCAAGACATAATCTTAATAAAGTATCCATTAACATAATATTTAAAGGTGTATTGTGTAACTTTTCTGGTGAAGGGTCTGTCAAAAGCTATTGTCCATGGAGATTGCTTTTCTGGTAGGAGTGTGCAAAAATATCAAAATATCGTATCGTTTAATGTGATGATACAGTATCAAATTCATGGGCTGCTGTATCGCTCTATCGCCAAGAGTATTATTTGGTTTATTTGCCTAAATTATTTTGTCACAGTACTACAATTTTGTTGTTTGTTTAGTGGAAGCAAACTCGTTTATGCAACACATTTGACATTTTCACTGTTTTGATGACTAAAATGGGCGTTGTTCATATTAACTTTGCACAATAAGTGGTTTAACAAAGACTTTTAGTATCACAGCTATGATTTAGCCATTATTTTTTATTGAAACGCATCAAATCGCTTTGAAATATATTGAATGTATCGAATTGAAAGTGCACTGTATCGCGATATGTATCGTATCGTGGCCTGTGTATCGAGGTATGTATCGTATCGGCAACTTCTTAATGATACCCAGCCCTATTTTCTGGAATGTTCCACAGTATGGCATTAAACCTTTCTATCATCATGGAGATCAAACCAGAATAAGTTACATGTCAGATCTGTAACAAGCAGGTAATGGACCCCCCAACAAATATGGCACCTTTAAGCTAAAAGACCAATAACAGGAAAAAAGTTAGAAAGGTAGTTATCCACTATTTGAACTCATAAATTCTCTTTACAATCCAGGGTGGGTTTTTTTTGCATTTGATTGTGCAGACTGACCTCAGACCACCTCCAACTTTGTCCATCTTCCAGCTGCACCAAAACAGTCTTAACAATCGAACAATAGCTGTCAATATGCTTCGAGAAAGATTAACTAAGGACTTTACTGCGTTGGCATGGAACGTATTTAAAATGCCAGTCTGCTTGTCCAAGAACAGTGGATTTACGCAGACGTGCTCAGGCTTGATTAAACGTGATGTTTGTGGGCATAAAATACAGCTTTAGTGAATGGGAATAGGAGCCTACGCTGCATGTGCCCAAGATCTTAATTGTGTCAATGATTAGCCCTGCGCACAACACTTTCCTTATGATATTTATAGTAGTGTCCAATTTTCATTATACTCTTCATTACTGGACATAAATAACTAGCGTAAATGTGCCTAGACAAACCGCATTGCCAAGCTTGTCCGAAGCCATCTCGGGTGAATGATTTCTATTAGCTTGCACGTGTGGCCCCTCCCTCTCCATCAGGAAAGCAGACTGAAAATGACAGCATTAACTTTTTAAGGTTTTATGGCGTCTTCTTTACCCAACGCGTATCATCAATTCACTTAACGCGCGACGTGACCCCTTTCATGGCGTTTCATAAAATAAAAATATGAATAAAGTCCATTACGGTCTCTATTGTGGAGAGTCTGCAGATATAAATCACAGTGATTCTATTAGAAGTATGACCGCAACGACAAGTCGGTTGGCTGCACTAAATCACTACCAAAATGTTTGCAATTTAGGATGACTTTTTTGTACTGAAAAGGGAAATTCTTAAAGTTATTTGCAAATTAGTAGGCAAGGGTTGTGGCTCTAAATAGCTCTTTGATTTGCAAGATCCATTTAAGAAGGTATTAAACTCTACAAGAAAACAATAAACAGGACAAAACACAAAACTGTGGCTATACTAGTGTAAGATATCAAAACAGGGCAAGGTGTAAAACAAAATCAAAAAAACATACTAATCCAAACTAAAACTAGTATTGAAACTAGATCGTTTAAACAAGTATTGATACCGTTCACATATACAGGACACATTCTGCAATTTCGGTCTTGATCTATATTGGGGACTATAATAAGACCATATGGTATTTATATAATAACAATAACCAAAATATTATGATATCATATTGTCAAAGTTCTCATAATAATATCATGGACCATCACAATATATCGAATTTCAAGTGCTTAGATTAAGAGTTATGGTGCAGCAATAGCTAAAAAAAAAAAAGACAGAGGGAACTACATAGACCATGATCCTCTGCTCAATTTCAGTGCAGACTACATGAAGAAAGAACAGTTCTAAGCACTTTTAAGTCTTAGTTCTTTGGATTAAGTCTTATTAAGGCGTTTTAAGAGGAAAAAGTAGCATATTAACAGTTTTGTTAGCCTCCACAAAATATCGCAATAAATATCATACCGTGAGATGTATATCGTGAAAATATCGCACGGAGAGATTTGGATATTGTTACCTCCCTAATCGTGAGCCTCCCCACCATATCGTGAGCTTTCCCATGATATCACAATAAATATCGTACCGTGAGGTTCATACCATGACGATATCGTACCGTGAGACTTGGATATCATTGCACCCCTAATGACCAATTAAGAAAATAATACTACAATACTACAATTTTAAGTCCAAAGCAGTAGGGCACATACAAGTGGTAGTGAAAATGGTGGGTTGTCTTGAATACAGGAGTATAAAGATCACTCAAACATGCATGAATCACGATAAATACAACTCTGAGAGGGTAAATAAGAAGGCAATAACTGTAACATGTATAAAAGATTTAAAAAGTCAATTCTGCATAATAGGTCTACTTCAAGCATATAACTTGTATTAGTCATTTTCTTTTAATCTTGTATATTAGGCCACATAAATGTACTTTTCAGACCTTGGGAATAAAGTATTGTGAAATTCTGTACATGTACAGTGGATTTTTTTTCATCTGTGAAAAGCTATTTCAAGTGACAGAGGTCGTTGTCTATTATATGCAATTAAAATCAACCTATTTCAAAATCTTTTCATAAAGTTCATGGAAATTGGCCTATAGAAAGCGAGAGAAAGGAAAATTCTGTTTCAAAACTTCTGCCTATAACCTCATAATGAACTCTAGTCTTAACCATTAGAGACCCATCAAATAAAATGTGGGTCTGAAAAGAAAGGGCCTCTAACCTCCTCCAAAAGCACAAGGTCTATTAGCTGCGTCTGCGTCGTGTTACGTTGGTGATTAAAAAGCTCCGGTTTGCAAATTGTGCATTCAGAGCTGCTCCCATCTCGTGACACCATCTTCAGCGCGAGGTCAAGGGTCACTGCAGACTGTGGGCAACATGGCGGATGAGAGTGTGAAGATGTGAGCTTCGAGTCTCAAAACTGTTGAATTATAGAGCAAGGTCTAACTGAAGAGATGCAGAGAGAAAGCAGAAAACACTAGTCTTTTGGAGTTTACTCAAGAGTTCCTTAAACTAAAAGGCAGCCCCTGCATAAACACTTTTTTACATCATGCAAAAGTAGTGTTATGTAGTATTATTTAGGGCTGCATTTTTTATTTTTATTTTTTCCCTCGCAAACAAAATATCCTATTCTACTTTTCTATTTTTGTTATTAATTGCATGTCTGTCTTTTTAATAATACATTTAAAGAACAAATACAAAACAGACTTTTTTTTAAATGAAGTACAAATGAACGCTTCCCACCCCAGTGTCATTTAGTCAAAATGATCAAATTAGTTCTCAAGCTAAGCATTTGCGGCTTGATTTTGATTCAAATTAAATCATAGATCATTTCCCAGTGCACTAGCAGCTCCAACTACTAATATAGTTTGGTGATACTCTCCAGTCACACAAGTTTCTACATGAAGGTTATCGATACTATCAGAAGTAGAGAATATTCTATATTCGGGACATTTTCATTTTAAAGATGTAACACTGCTCTTGAATTGTTTGAGCACAACTGGGATGACTGGAAGATTTTTATTTTTATTTTTCAGACATTACAAAACAGTGGACAACATCCCCCTGGCGTCACTGACAAAATCTTTCATAGCTGAAAAGAAAAATAAAATAAAATTGAATTGAACGGGGATTAAAGAAAAACAGAGAAAATTCAATTCTTATCTGAGGAAAATAACAATAAAATCTTAACTTTCTATGGCATCCTCAAATCTCAGATGGTGCACAATCTATTGCAAACATACCAAAGTCACTAGGTAAGCACGATTCAGCTTTTTCTGTTCCAATACTGATGACAATACTTTGCAAATACCTGATATTAGGGCAGAGACAAAAAATTTAATTTATTTCCTTTAAAGCTGCACTGCTTAACTTTTATGGAAACTTCTCTACCTCCATGGAGATATGATTACTTTGTTTGAAAGGTCTCATGGTATGGCATTCAACATATCCATCCAGCATTTATTAATTGTGGGTGTTTTTATTGCTCAGAAATACAATATTTCTGTTAAAAGGGGTAACTCTCCACAGATCTGAATTGTAATGTAGGGTTACTGTAGTGCTGTAACATGCCCGTCTCCCTCCTGCAATCACATTTCCATGGAGATAAGGAGGTTGCGGACCCTCCACTGGAAACGTTACACAGTGCACCTTGGCATATGGTAAAAAACTACTACAGAACTGCACAACAGCTTTGAAAATTGACAACCTAGCATGTTATCAACAAGTCAACATATAAGCTCCTGTATGAAACCACTGTAATTGGCCCAATGAGAAACACAGAATTGAATTAAACCCAAATAAGGAGAAGTTACATACACAAAAACGCAGGGCAAATTTAGCCTGCATCCTGTTTTTGATACAATCACAGTTGGTAGTTTGACACCCCGCCTGTGTACGTGAGAGCAGTTCACAGGGGAAGACTGAGTACCTGGTGTTTAATTAGACACTGTAGAAACGCACTGGCAGGTGAAAATCTGGTGAGAAGTGAGGGGTCTCCGAGATGCAACCTCCTGTCGAAGTCATTATAGCCTGAATTCTTTTGACTTTGACTGAACATTTGTACTATACACTATCAAGTATGTGCAAAAACACTTATACTAAAGGGCCATGGGAAACGCAGATCTCTAAAATGATCTTACTTTTACTATAAGGGGGACTATGTGGAGGGTCTGCCACCTGCTTGTCTCCTGTTCATCTCCATGGAGAAGTTATTGTTTTGTCAGCATGGCTTTAAACGTGGACAAAACCACAAAAAAACAAAAAAAAACAAATTCATGAAATGTGAATCATGAGTTTAATATGCCTTTTTACATTTTAGTACCAAAGAATATCAAATCTTCAGCTAAGTCACTCACCAACTTCTCCTTTTTGCTGTCATCCCATATATAATCCTTATAATCTACATAAAATTATTAGTCAACTTTTCTTAAAGGGACAGTCCGGAATTTTGGACACAGGGCTTCATTTCCTAGTGAACCAGAATGTTGGAGACATGTGGAGGCACTTTTTTTTAAATTTCCATCCAGTCCTTTTATTTGCAGAGGTCGCTGGTGCTAGGCTAGCGCATGTCAATGGCCATCGTTAGCCTGCCATTAACATAGTCTTACCCACTCTACAAAGCACCCAAAGCAAATCTATTATTATCGATGTGAATGTTTGTGTTGATAGAATAATGTTTGAAATAAAACTAACCTTGCATCGCATGGATCGTCGCATGTTGAGGGACTATTTTCTCATGCATCAGTCCGCTACTGCCAAGCTTTCTATCAGGAAGTACAATTCGCTGCTGCTGCTCAGACATAAATCCTTCAAATGGTTGGTTTTACTTCTAAAATTATTCTATCGACACAGACATTCACATCGATAGTCTGATGTTATAATTGTTTTGCCTTGGGAGCTTTGAGGAGTGGGTAAGACTTGTTTTTAGTCGCAGGCTAAGTATGGCCATTGACATGCACTAGCCTAGCACCAGCGACCTCTGCAAATACAAGGACTGGATGGAATATTTTAAAAAGTGTCTCCACACATTTCCAACACTCTGGCTCACTAGGAAATGAGGCCCTATGTCCAAAATTCCGAACTGTCCCTTTAATGCAAAAGTAAAGTTACAGTGATAAACAGCCACAAAAAAGCACAATACATTTAGAGTTTACGTTTTTGGAGTTGAGACTGATTTGAAATTACTTAATGTTGCTTCTAAAATTGTCACAATTAGTATTATATTTTAGCTCTTACAATTATATTGTGACCTGAATGATCATGCTTCTTGACATTCCTAGTCCAGTACACATAGAGGAATGAAGTGTCTTGCCCAAGGACACAATAGTATGCCAGAGCTGGGATCAAGTTGATAACCTTCGACTTAATGGACAAAATGTCTACCACTGATCCAATGCCACCCCTGAATTTTGAGTTCTGACACACGTCATCAGCTCATAAAACAGCAAAACAAGCTCAATAAAGTAAAGTATGATTTATAGCTTGTAACTTTAAAGGCCAAAGTCCACATTTCCAAATTTGATGAGATAATGACAAATCCAGCCTCCAACAGCGTTACATTAGAGTGTCCACGTGCGTCTAATCCACTAGTCTGGACCCAAAGTCAATATGCAATTTGAAGCGAGTTGGACGTCAACATTGCAATGATTGATTCTGACCTTTTTCTTGACAGTATCTGCTGTACTACAATCAAATAATGAAAAGTGTAGAAGAAATCCCACTATCTTTAGCTTTCTTTTTCCAAATAAGCAGCCGTTGTTAATCCCACTCATATGTCTGGCTGAAGCTTTATCTCAGAGGTCGTGTGGGGGTGGGAGTTGGGATGGGGAGGACTCAGGGGGGCGATATCAACAGATCGATTTGTACCACCATAGAGTAGACATAAGGGCGCGTACTTGTTACAGGCAGGTGATGTGCAAAGCTTCAGCATAATCCTTGGTCCATTCTAACACCTACTACTATAACAATAAAAGCACTTTCTTATTCCACAAAAACACTGACAGCGCCACCTATTGATAGCCTATGCAGTAGCAAACAGTTGATTATAAATTTGTGGTCATGTAGCACTGCACCCTAATATCGTCATTTTGCGTCTTTTTGTCTTCAAAAAATGTACAGATAGTAAATTGGGTGTGTATTTGTGTAGCCAGGCTGGCACCACCTACTGCCTCTGCTCAATTTCATTTTTCTACAGCAACTAGGACAGGAATCAGAATACAAAAGACGGTTCGCAAAAACCCAAGAGGTGCAAGTTCAGGCACCAGCCAATCAGCGAAGAGTCATACATTCAGTGTTGTCAATGATTCCTGAGACTGAGGATTTAAAGACGGAATAAAGAGAACGTTCAGTGAATTTTACCAAGGGGAAAGACATTATTGTCCGTCTTCCTACGGGATTTGGGAAAAGCTTAATATACCAGTTAGCCTCATAAGCGGTGCATTACATACGTCCCGACAAAATAGCAGCGATTGGTTAAATGATAAAAAGTACCCACCTACCGTCGAGCGAACGAAATCTAAGGCTGTGAGGTCAGACGGTTTGTTCAAAGTGAAACTGGCTAATGAATCAGGCTATATTTGGGGTGGATGGAAGCGGGGAATTTTCAAAGTAGCATTTTCAAAAGTGCAGAAATAACACTTTAAGAGGGTTAATGATGAAGAGAAACCATTATCACATGGATAAGGTGACCAGATGTCCCTATTTACTTGGGACAGTCTCAGTTTTGAGACCCCCCTGTTCCACCAGATTAATCCAAAACCAGTGATTTGTCCCAGCTTTATACAAGAAATGTCCCAGGTGTCAATATGACACCTGCCAACAGTAAAGAGATGCATTAATTGTCATTTGTTTAGGTAAAATACAGAAAAGCTGCTTAAAATAACCAAAACACAAAGGGAAAATGTGCCTATATTGACTAATATGTTACTCATGAATGGTCTCTGTATAACAATTGTCCTTAATTACACAGTAATTTCACCATTTTATTATTATGAACCACCCAAATAGCGGGGATGTCCCATTTTTTTATTTTGAAAATCTTGACAGCCTACACATGCAGAAAATTTCTGCCAAGACGTTTAGAAAAATTGTTACAGATAGACAAGGATAGGAGAATCTGATGACAACAATCACAAAAACATTATTCACTCATTCACTAGCTAGGACCACACCAACAACGACATAGTGCGAAGAAGTTTATTGATAATGTACAAAGCGGGGCAGAGATGGCTGGGTTGAGATTATGGGTGGGGGCTCCGTCTCAATCTTCAATTGGCCCAGCCGGAACGGGACGCCCCCTGTAGGGGTCTTATGATTGAAAGACAAAATAGAGGATGGGAGGGTGGGGTCGAGTTAGCAGAGACAAACTGAGATGATGGGAAAGGCTGCTACACATAGGCTTCTGGGAAATTAAAGGCGTGGTCGAGGTGAGTTGTGGTTCACTGGTGAGAGGAGAGGGCGGCTGAGGCGTGGTTCTGCTCCTGAATCTCAGTTAATCATATTAACTACATATACTATCAAACGCAATTAAGAAAAAAATAAGATTTGTTGACCTAGTTTTACACTCTTACTCGCTATTGCCGCTCCTCAATGGTCACTCAGTGCGCGCTACTGACGTCCTTACTTTCTCGAGTAATTCACCCAAATTTACGCGCCCTTGTTTTTTTGTTTTTGTTTTTTTTTTTTTTCATTTAAAGACACGATAGCACTAACCTGTCTCCGCCTGTCTTCACCTGTCTCCGCCTGTCCTCGCTTGTCCTCACTGCTCCTCCATCCGTGTCGTTGCTGCTGCTGCTGCGTCTTCTCTTGCAGGAAACCGAGGCATCACTTCCGGATTGTTTAAATGGGCACTGTTCGCGCTGAGGTGCTGATCAGGCCGTGCGCATTTTATAACCTGATTTTAATGCACTTTGAAGCACTTCCAATCCGATCAAATCCACTTTATATTTTTATTTTATTTTATTTTTCACTTCATATATTTATATAGCACATTTCATAAACAAACAGTTTGCAAAGTGGTGCACAAATACATAATAACAATACTAAAAAAAAGGTAAAATCAGATTTAATCATACTAGCCTTAAAACAATAAATAAGAGCAAAAACACAGAATAGCAATAAATATAATATAATAAAATAAATAAATAAAAGACACAGAGGACCACACAACCCATGCAGTGTTAAAACCAGAGAATAAAAGTAGGTGAGACTTAAAACACTCCACTGTGGGGGCTGTTCGGAAGTGGCTGGGCAGAGCGTTCCAGAGCTTGGGTCCGGCCACAGAGAAGACCCTGTCCCCTTTGGTTTTAAGTCTTGATTTAGGCACCACAAGCTGGAATTGGCCCTCGAGGTCCGAGACGTATTATGGGGCCAGTCCATTAAAAGTTTTAAAAACAGTCAAAAATCTTAAAATCAGTTCTAAAATTAACTTATGTGAGACAGGCCTCTACTCTATGTTTAAATCCAGGTTTAAAATTTAGTTCTGTTTAGCTGTACATATGAATGAAAGATTTTTAATGTTAATTTCATGATGATTAGGCTATTTATGTTTTGTATTATGATTTTAATTTTAATTCTTTCTTATTCTGTAAAACACTTGATGATGCATGAATTGTGTTATACAAATAAACTTACTTTGCTTTGCCGTTTGAGTAGTAGGTTTGTTGATATTAATGAACAAGGTTATTTATTTAAGATGCTGATGAACTGTCAATACCTAAAACAAAACTTCCTGATGACCAGAATCCTTCACATTTTCATATAGTCCTATTTTAATTCAGGACTACCTATCATACAAAGATAGCTCATTCTAAATCTTAAAAAATACCAATTGCACAAACTGAAATTCTCTTGTCCTGGGCTGAGCTCAAAGCAGTGGTCACATGAGGGTTTAAATAGAAATCTATTTTCTGGCCTGAAAATCAAACTAGCCATCATTCTGTCCTGGCTCTCCTCTCTCTGGGGAACTTGTCACACTTATAACATGTAGTCATTTTCTCAGCTGTCAGAGTCTGCTCCCTATACCCCCTTCTCTCCAAACTTGTCAATGTCTAGTACTAATAGGCAAGGATACAGCCTAGATATGTGTGAGTGTGCGTGTGCATGCGTGTCTGTGTGTGTGCGTGTGTCTGATAAGGCTACATCTTTAAGCAACAACTTGATCCTTTAATGCATTATTAATTCAAGTGTGCCATATGTAAAGGTCTAGACACTGTGGCCAAGCAAAGTAGGTCAGAAGAGGGGTTAGTTTAGCATTAGCGCCTGTCACGATTTGGACAGGAGGGAGCACGGACCAGGGCAGCCCTCTCTCAATCACCCCAGCACACCCCCCTACACAAGGGAATTTTATTTTTTATTATTTCTGTCATGGATGGGAGTCAGCGGGCCGTGTCACATATTCGGGGCAGTGTCTGGAGCAGCCGGATGTGTCCAGTCTTTCCGTTGTGTGAAAGCGGAGAAAATGTTTGCATATGACAAGAGTTGCTTGACCTGCCAAGTCCTGTCTGCCCTTGGCTCAAAAACGCTCAACTTTGCCTCTGTTTTGGCCTGGAGTGCTTTTTAATGGGAATTTATCACTATTCAAATGAAGCATACAAAGCAAATTTGCATCGTCTAGTACCACAGTTGTCAACTTGTCAACAATCTTGTCCCTAATAGTTTAATACTGAGAACTTTTTCCACAGATTTTCTTTTCAGAATTATCATACTGCAACTTTATGACAGACAGATTTATTACAAATCACTAAGAAAAGAATCAGTGATTAACTATTCTTCAAAAAAATAAGCCTAAATATGAATAACAGCAAATGAATAGGCCAATAATAGGCAGAGAGTGTTGCCTTAAGGGTTGGTGGTGGCTGGAGGGGGAAGACATGACAAAATACAAAAGAAAAACATGTAGAACTGGACAATATTCAATCACTCAGGCTCCATACAAGTTTTTATACCTGTTACTTTTACATAAGGGAACCCTGTATTTCCTCCTTTAGCAATGGATAATACACTGTAAAGAAATTGGGTGTCTTGAAATGCACTACTACAGAATGCAACAACTCACCCTTATGTAATAGATAACCCTATGTCCTGTCAATCATCATATCATCTTTGTACTGTTTCTCCTTATGTGCTCTCGTGTAATTGCTAAGATGTTTTTATTACTTATTTCTATTGTATTTTATTTTTTACTTGTACGTATACAGTTATATAATTATGCCTTATTTGAACCCAGTCTCTGGGTAATTTTGCTATTTATTCAGAATTTATAATTACTGTTTGTCAGAGTCTGCTCCCTATACCCTCTTCTCTCCAAACTTTTCAATGTCTAGTACTAATAGGCAAGGATACAGCCTAGATATGTGTAAGTGTGTGTGTGTGTGTCTCTTTGTTATTATAATATATTGTGATGTAAGAGCTATGCTGTGTCCAAATAATTTCCCCTCTGGATCAATAAAGTCTAATAAATACATTCATCCATTGCTTTTAATTGGGAATATTTTATATTAGAAAATATCAGCACCACAGTTATGTAACTAGTAAATCTATCTAATATGAAATGCTTTTGCACTCCAACTCTCCTGTTGAATCTGTGTGCTTGTTTCAAATTTTGTGTTGTTTTGTTATATTTCAGTTTTATAACCTAAATTATAAATGGCAAAATCCTCATCACTTTTGCCTTTTATTAACCCCCTGATGAAAACATAATGATTGAAGCCTGTTTCTGTTGTCTGCAGCATTATCTGTGCTTTTTGATTTCTTTGAAGTATTTGAAGTATCTCCTCTCCAAAAGTCAGGGGTAATTATGGAAGTGAACGCAGCTCTGTATCACAGCAGTTTAACAACATTTCACGAGGCTGAGCTGCTTATACGGACTTTTATCTCTTCAAATGCAGGAGAAGAGGAGACACATTACGCAACGCTGCACCTATGGGACCTGGTCGACTTTCAACCCCACCCCTGCTTGTCGGTCTGTGGATGGTACAGGCGTCATCATCGGTGAGTGTTTGATGTATTTGAAGACTTTGTGGTACCGAGGTGAAAAGGGGAATGCGCATGTTGTTCTAAGTGTGTGACAATCCCAGGAGGAGCCAGTTTCAAAAAGTGGACTTTCTTGGGTATACGTTTAACAGCACCTCAAATCACAGTGGTGGAGGTACCAGAGGATAGCTCTCTTCTCACCTATTCCTTTTCACCAGACTCCCAAGGCTGTCACTTTTGGATGGGAGGTCTATTGAAGGCACAGACCTCAGTGAAGCCAATTAAAAGACATTTTTAAGTAAGTTTGTATTCTTAATTTACGCAAGAAATAGTTTTTTCAGTACATGTTTAATGCATTAATACCTGAAAACACAAAAACTATCATTGCTATGGATTGTAAAGGTAGTTTAATGAATGTATCAGGGATCTACACTGTAATGCAGATTTTAAGATGGTGTTTTTTCTTATCCTACCTCTGAAATGACTAAAACTCTGTGTAGGTATAGCTGATTTAGACTCAATACCTCAAGATGAGTTGCTATAGTCTATGAAATAATAAAGACAAATTTTGTTAAATAACAAAGTAAACCATCCTTAACTTAAATGTAATTTTCTAGAGACCACAATTCATCATATTTCATCAATATATTACTATATTGATGAAAATGCTGTCAATATTAAAACTAATTCTAGGGTGAGATCAGAGGTTATATACTTTATTATACCCAAAGAGAAATGTGTTCTCTGTATTTGACTCATCCTTCAGTGCAGCTGGAGCAACCTGTAAAGAAAAGTGAACGCATCTCCAGATCTATGTAAGCTGGAGGATTTTTTGTGCATGTTTTTTGTGGTAGGATTTTGTGTGATGTGTCATAATCAACACATAACAGAAACTTCTTGATTATCTGAACTTCTTCTCTATTGGTTTTCAATAATAAATTAACCAGAACAACAGTCCTGCATATCAGAAAGGGCAACATCTTAGTGGCTGGGTCTAAATGTTTAGGGGAGACTGATTAAGAGCACTATTTGATAAATGTCTATTTTACCAAACTGCACTCAGCTCCTATCGCATACCCAGGTAAGCCAGTTTCCACATCGTCTCTGAAGATTTGAACTTTCAGAAGTGATGTATATAATATCCTGGATGAAAGTAAAGAGCAGCGTGAGCCTGATCTATAATTCAGCCAATCTGCTCTGCCAAGGAGTCTGGACCATTGCCAAGAGAGAGGAGCAGATACTGTCAGACACTTGCCAACATTGTAATGCCAAGCACCGGTGTATTGTTAAAGCCACAGTTAAAATGATTCATTTTCAATCCAATATTCTGCAGCTCAGTGCAAAATGTCCACAAAGGGTCTATATCGTTACTAAATGACTGTTAAATGTGTTTTTCACCTTGAGAGGAAGTGGACTGGAAGAGGATCTATCGCTGATTGAATTGAGCAAAAAGTAACAAAACGCTGACGGTGATGGCCAGATTTGACTCTTTTTTGATATACTGCAACACAGGAGTATGTAAATGATACAGGAGATTGAGATGCTGTCGTAGAGGTGAGTTGGCAACTTAAAAGGTGCACCAAGTAACTTTTCTGGTGGAGGCTACATCATCTGCTTGTCCTTATTGAGATATTGTTTTATCTTTTATCACAGCATAGCATAAAACTCAGAGATAAGAAGTCAGCATTAATAGGTAAAGGTACTGGTCAGATATGTGGAGAGAGGGGACCCCACTCACAACAAGAATGCATTTTTTAAGATAATTTTGAACAATAAAAACAACCGTACTTAACAGATGCAACTTTGAGTGTGAGTGTCTTCATGGCCATCTGTTAATGAACTGTCTAGCATAGACTGTATAAAGAAGTGGACTAAGCGAGTGTGACGTCACCCATACAGTTCAGGCTCCAGTCAAATGAAGCTCGTCGAGGCTTGCAGTTATGGGGCAAATTTGGTCCCATATTTTGCATTCCAACTGTGAGTATCAAAGATAATCTGGGCCAATGTCTATAAATGTGTGTAAATGTCTATTTACCATACACACTCTAGGGTCTAGGCCTAGGTTATTCTCCACCTAATGGCCAAAGTACATGGTAATGAGATAAGTGAAGAACTGTCCTTTCAGCTGACCGCATAAGGTGAAGATGTGAAATGTCACACAGTAACGAAAGCAGCATTTAAAAACATTCCAGATCACCGTCAGCCATTTTGAATCTCTTACTTGTGTCCAACTGTCTGTTTAAGATTTCAAGCATAAGCACCAATGACTTTACACAAGACTTTTCCACAGCGTTTCATCCTGGCCTTAGATGAATTATTCAGCCCCCCTCACTCTTCAAAGCCCTTATTTTGAGTTGGCCGATTGCTTCAGCATGCGGTTTTATTCTTAAAGGCACGGAGTTGTGTATCAGCTGCAGCATTAGAGCAGCTCTGCTTCACCTAAATGCCATTAAGAATCACATAAGCCCTCTTATAATAGGTATTGATGAGTGGATTTGTGTTTGCTATAAGTGCAAGTTTAGGTACATAAAAGTTTGACACCAAGTGACTTTGGTAAACTTGTTTATACTTTTTATTTTTAGCATTTGTGAAATATTTTTCCTTCAAAAAAAGGTTTGAATTGTTATACTTGTTTGGCAAGGCCTTTGGTGCAGATGAGCAGTCACAACTTTACGAGTCTGTCCCTGGGCAACTATGAAATTAAGTTCTAGGAGCACTAACATTGTTTTTAGTAAACGTAGTATTTTGATTTGTCAACCACGTATCTGAGTTTGATCAAGTTTATTAAATTTAAAGTAAAACTCTTATCTACAATTCCTTTAAGTTACATTTTATAGTTTCCAATAGTGTAGTAACAGCACTTTCTTTTCTCAAACTTGACATGTAAAAATAGCTGCTTCCATGTAAACTTACCTGGCTGTAGCTCTGAGGGCCACAGTGTCCGTGCCTTCCCCGCTTGTGCCCCTGTCCTGGGCTGCCACCCTGCTCCAAACAGCCCCTTTGTGGGTCTGACCCTGTGGATGCTTACTCTCAGCATGTGGTCCTCAAGGGCTTTTACTTTAGTCCAAACCAAGTTGAGAAGAGAGTCGATAGCACCTGCTTGGTAAGGCCAAAATAGCTCAAAATAGGCTACCTTTTGAATGTTTTCTAAAACTGGTTCACGATGATGCCTTGATGTTAAAAACTATGAAGCAATAAAATTATAGTTTGCTGTGCTTTATCAAATTGTCAAACTTTTAATGCTTTATTTTACATATTAATCAGCTTTTTTTAAAGGCTCAATCTTGTTCCCTTTTGATGCAAAATTCAAACACTATCTTTTACCCTTAGCTGTGAAGCATGGCTATCACACTGGGCCTAGCAACTGTGTTAAAAGCACACAACAAAATAAACTGCCAGTACCAAATGAGCCACTGCTACTACTGTGTATTTGTCACATTTATTTGTCAATTGTTTTTGAGACGTTATTTGTGGAGCAGTTTCGAGTCAGTCACCTCTAGTACAAGACAGTCTCAGAGTGCTCTCTGCTGGTAGAGCCTAAAACACCAAGAATAAGCACAAGATTCACACTGAACATGAGACGTTTAGGACTTCATATTATTTTACTTTAACTTTCAAATGCCTATGACAGGTTGGAGTATTCATTCTACTAAAACATATTTAAGATCATTATCTGTAGCTAACATAACTGTTACTTAGCAACAGTAGACCAAAACTCCTCTTATGTATAGAGATTAATAATTGACAAATATTATTATAAGAAAACACTTTGAAATAATGTTTCAAGTATTGGTAAAATGTGTTTCTTGTGTAAATTATGCTGAAGTTTTGGACAGAATTCTCCCAGTAAGATGTCATCAAAGTGTTTTAGAACTCTCCACTTCCTGTAATTTCCAACATATTTTTGAAATTCTCTTTGCAAATTGCTTCTTAGTTGGTGTAAAACTAATTTACATTTACAACAGGTTTTATCCCACCAAACTACTGGGTCAATTTCCACATTTTATTATTATAAGCACTTGGATAAATCTGAGAATAAAGAAAGAAAGATTTTTTTTTTTTTTTATAAAAACAATCTTTATTTACAGGTAAAATGTTACAGCAGGATAGCTTGTGGAGAGATTAAGCTAAAATTAATATACTGTCACTCAGGACTAGTATCTGTTATTTTTTGTAATGCTAAAATTGTAAATCTATGTAATAAAAACATATTAAGAGTTCAAAAGTAACAATAAAATAAGGCTTTAGATGCCAGTTGAGAAGCTCCTTTTGCTTTTGCCATTACCTACAAAAATAAGCAAGGAAATATTTAAAAAAAATGTAAAAGAAATCTGATAAATTTGGGCTTATTCACAGTGTTATTAAGATACATACCTTCTCGGAGTGGTTTTGAGACCTCCAAGTTTTCCTTGTCATGTTGAAATGCTTTGCTCGGGTCAAACCTGCGTTGAGCCCCGGGGATCTTTAACTTCAGCTGCTCCATGTCACTTTTTTGTTTGGATACCAGTGTGCGAAGCTTGGACACCTCCTAAACACATGAACCAGAGCATTAGGACTGCGTGGATTAATCGGAATAATTGTGACTACTAAAAACATTTGAATAATATTTTGACATGATCGTTACCAGAACTGAACTATACTGCCTCTAAACCAAGACCTTTTAACAAATACAGGTACATTATTTGTTGCATTTACAGTATCATAAATTTTACACCAAATATTCTCCATCTAGAACCATTTCAGTTGCCATATTTCAATCCTTTTTATGGTTAAAAATGTAACTAAAAATCTCAACGTATGATAAATAAACAATCATTTGACTTGCCGCCTAAATGCAAAAAAATAAATGGTGACGAGTTGATTACTACATTTGTTGCAGCCCTACAAACAATGCCAAAGAAAACTGTTACAGCACCTCCTGGTGACTATGGCAACACAAACTGAATATTATTTTACCTGTTTGAGAGTCAAGTTTTCATCTTTGAGCTTCACCACGTGTTTTATTTTCTGTTTCTGGTTTTGATGACCCAGCAGACGAGCATAAGCGTCAGATAGTTTGTTGAGTTCCTCCTGATTGGCCCCTTTCTCATTTAGTAGTGCATTCTTCTCAGCAGCAAAAGCATTAAGCTGTTCCTACAATTAAAAAAGGAATTGTAGACATTAAGTTTACTTAAATCAGAAAACAACTACCATAACAGCTTGAAGCAGTATTTCCCATTTACGCGTTATGCCATAGCAGTTTTAGTGAATGGTTTCAGTTTGGTATATATTTGGTAATAATTTGTATTCAAGAATTATGTTTGGTAGGTGTGGGTGGGTACATAGAGCTTATCGATTTATTTGCATTCAAGGGGGGAATTAAGTATATTTATCCAGTTATAGGACCCAACCAACTTTCACAGAAGTTTATTCATTATAATTAGTTTATTTAATTGGCATTTGATTTTTTAAACAAGCTTAAACTAAAACTATTGACTGACCTGGAAGGGCCCCACTTTTGAAAGCAGCTCCTCATATAGAGTCTTCCAGTGTTCTACTTCCGCATTTGAGGCACTTCAAGAGAAAACAACACAAATTTCAGCACAAGTTTCAGCCATTTATAAGTATTTAAAGATGCACTGTGTAATTTTTCTTGCAGGTGGGTTAGGTCCATGGTGCTTTGCCTGGATTGTTTGCAAATATGACATTAAACTGAATCATTTTGCAATTACTCAATCAAAAAGATGTTTATTTCCATTTGACCTTGGGATCCTTACTGTGAGCTACATCACCACGTGACATCAAGTGCTTGTCCCCATGGAGACAAACAGTCCAGCAGACCTTGCACCAGAAAAGTTACAAAGCGCACCTGTACATTCTAACCATTCTTTACCTTTGCTCTTGTGCTTCTGTGATCTGTCTGGTGAACTCTTGTCTTTGCTCCTCCATCTCCCACTGCAGCGTCACCTTTTCCTGTGTCAGAACCTCCACCTGCTCCTTCAGGGCCCGTCTCTCCTGCCTCTGCTCCTCCAACTCCATCTTAAACTTTTGCATCTCCTCTCCCCATCTCTCTGCTTCCTTTAACCGGGCCTCATTTTTATCCTGCTCTGTTACTTTTAGCCTATCCTGGAGCGTGACCTGGATTTCCTTCGACTGCTCTAATTGAGATATAATACTAGCTTTCTCCTCATTGACCTGTTGGATTTCAGTCTGTAGTTGAACCACCTCCATCTTGACCACCTCACAAATCTTTACTCAAATTCTCCAGAACGCTCCTTTCAGTTTTTAGTGTCATTTCTATTTCTATTCTCTGCTCCTTTTCTCGTTCAACCAGTTTTAGGAGGTCCTCTTTTTCCCTGGTGACGTCCTCTAGCAGTTTATACGCCGATTCTTTTTCATCTTGGAGCTGAGTAATAGTCTGGCCCGTCTGTGCCTCAAGTTGCCCCAATACGTCCCCTTTTCTTTTCAGCTGCTCAATCTCGTGCTGTAACTGGCTGATCAGAGCCGCGTTACTCTCCTCCATCGCCTTCATCTCGTCTTCTTTTTGAACAAGACAGGTCCGCACCTCCAGCAACTCCCTATCAAGTCAAGAAGAAAGAGTTTAGAGAAAAAAAAAGAGGTAGAAAGTGGCAGAGACTTTCAGCAGAGTAAAATTGGGTTTGACACACTCTTGCCTTGCATTTTCATCCTTGGCTTGCTTCTCACTCGCTAGTCTCTCCAGGTGTTCCTTTAAACTATCTCTTGCTCTCTTGATCTCATCTTCCTTCTCTTGTATCACCTTGTCCATCTCCTGTAGCTTACGGGTCACTGCCTGCACCTTGCCTTCTAGCTCCTCTTGTCTTTTAATCAGCGTCTCTTTGGTCCTAGGAGCAAAGATAAACCAGCAGTGTTGAACTTTTAACATATGCAGAGTTTGGGGGCATGAAACATAACAGAGAAAGAGCCTGTGCTAACCTCTGGAGCTCCGACACAGCTGCCTCCATCTTGTTCAATGAATGCGTGTGTTCCTCCTTCAGCTCTGTCATGGCTGCCAAGTGTTCCTCTTTCAAAGCATCTACGTCAATGGTGTTTCTGAAAATAAAACATGAAGAATAGCAAACAGCATGTGGTTACAAAACAAAAGTTGGATACTGACAGACAGTGAGATTGAAATAGAACAAGCAATGATATTTTATATAGCAACAAATTAGATGTATTATATTCACACAATATTTAGGTGCATGCCATGTACATTTGTAAACGCTTTCAGCTTTATATGGAGTTTAGTTGCCAAGGATATATATAAAAAAAAAAAAAACATGCACAGCCAGGTAAGTTTACATGCAAACATCTATTTTTACATGTCAGCTTTGAGAAAAGAAAAGAAAGTAACTGTGTACTACTGTTACTAAACTACTGCAAACTATAAAATGTGTATATAACTAATTGAGGGGATGTGACCTAGCTTTATGCACCTTCTGTATTTTATTTACCTAATTTCATGCATGTCCTTGTTTTTATTTTATCATAGTTTATAATTGCTATTATTTTTCATGGTTTTATGTTACAGCCAAAGCAAGTTCCTAGTTTGTGAAATTTGATTCTATTTTGACAATTGCTTTATACAGATTAGAAGAAATACTATTCACTATTACTATGCTTTATTAGGCTGTAGATTTATGCATTTCAGAGAACATCGTTTCCTCCTCCGCTCGCTTAAAATTTACAATGTGCAAATTATGTTGTTAAAAACGCTGTGTACACCTACTAATTAACTTGTATGTTATGTTTAATGATTACACACCCCAGCAGTTGCTCCCTTGTGTCATTCAGCTCTTTTTCCAACTCCACGTTCTCAGTCTGAAGCTTCTCCATTTTCTCCTGGTTTTGGGAGATGACATCCCTCCTCCTCAGGTCCTCTTCCTCCATGACAGAGAGCTCCCCCAGGACTTCCTCAAGCTCCTCCTTCAACTGCCCCATCTTCTGCTCTGACTCCTCCCTCTCTTGCATCAGCAACACGGTTAGGGAGTCCACAAGAGCCTGTCAAGAGAAAAATAGAAGTGATCAGTAGAATGACTAAAATTTCTCATTTATTTTTCCCGTAGACTAAAAAAAATTACATTAAAAATCTGAATGCTCCTCAGGGCTAATCAGCTATGTGGTAACTAATGGCCAGAATACCTATAATTTTATTTAAATCTGATTCTGAAACATTATAATCCCCTACGTTATCAAAGCATTTCTAAAATCTTGTGTTTTAAATGTGATTTTGGGCTTATCTGCGTTACAGATATTAGTTACCACATAGCATTGCCTCTGCAATGCCTTTGAACTCTTATGTTAATATTTGAATTTTTCCAAAAGTTTATGGGAAAAGATTTGAACCGGAACAGGCGGCCACTGTTGAGCTCCATTGTGCTTATACATTACATGCATCAGGTTTTACACTTTTAGCTTATGAGAGGGTAAATAGATACATATGAAGAAAACAGTTCCATGTTTTTGGATCCAGAAAATAGCATAAGATTAAAAGTCCCCCAAAAGTCTTAATTGCTAGGTTTCAGATGACATCATAACATTTTATAGGCCAATATATTTTAAATAGATGGGTAATGTTGTATCTATATATTCAGGAAAATCTGGCTTTTGTAACCATCTGGGAGTATGACCTAATCACATTCCAGAAACTGGAAACAACCAATAGGTATGTGTATAAAAGGTCAATATTACCTTTTCTTTGGCCAGTTCCTCTGAGATGGCTGTATGTTCTTCTTGGAGTTGAATTTGTTTCTTTTCCTCCTCTTTTTTAGCCTCTTTCAGTGAGTTAAGCTCAGCCTTTAGTTCCTCCACTCGCCTCAGGCCTTCTTTCTGAGTCTTACCTATAAAATTAAGTCAAGTCAAGTCACAGTTTTAGGACTGGAGATAAATTGTATAGACATTAATAGATACTATCTCTAACAAGTACCCAATTGTAATAAAGTTAATTCCTGTTGTCAAAATGAGTCTAAATTATAATTAAATTTTTTTTGGTAAACAGAGCCACCACTTTTTTAATGTATTATCTTTTAATCAATATGCATAAAATAAATTATAGATAATAATTTACTACAATGTTGAAACTGTTGAAAACCTACTTCTGTCCTCTTCAGCGAAGAGACACCTTTGTTCCAGATGAGCCACTCTCTCATCCAGCTCATTCTCTGTCCGCCTCAACACCTCTCTCAGACGTGAGAGTTCTGCCTCCTGCTGGCGAACCGTGGCATGTGACGCCTGGAGCTCTTTATTCACAGTCATCATTTGGTCTTCCAAGTCTTCCACTGACTTCTGAGAGGACTTCAACTCAAGCTCTTGGCTTTCCAGTCTCATTTCCATTTCCCGTAACACATCCTTTGACAAATCCAAATCCTGCCGGTAATGCAGCGCCTCCTCCTCCTTTTGTCTAAGCTCCTCTTTGGCGGCTGCGAGCTGTGCAATCTGCCGCCCCATTTCTGACTGGAGCTGTCTGTAAAGTAGACAAACAAGTGTCAGAGTGCTTGTTTAAGAAATGAGTTGAGCAGAAGCCATTAAACTTACTTTACTGTCTCCGTCTGACAATCTGCAGTAGCTTTTTCGGTCTCCTCCAGTTTCAAGCGAAGATCCTGTAAAGCCCATACAAACATTATTTCAAAATTGGTTAGTGATAAAAATACATCTCTTGAAGTTTGTTAGTTTTACCAGAATCTGCTCATTTGCTGTATCGAGATATCCCTCTAGCACCTGAATCTCCTCCCGCAATTCTCTGATGACAGCTATACAAAATATTTTAATTACTAATTTTTATATATGTTTATTAATAAAGAGAAAAGGAGTTTCAAAAGTTGTTTCAAAACTCACCCTCCAACTTTGCATTCTCATTCTCAGCATCTTCAATTTGACTTTTTGTAACCTGGTGGAGGTCTTCTACATTGCAGGTTATAACACAGTAATTAGTGTTAGCTTAAATGGTCTACATTTAGAACATATCTGAATTTCACCTTACCCAAATCTGCATTCCTCTCCTTTAGGGACTTTACAGAGTCCTTTGCCGCTTTCAGGTCTGTTTCTAATGCTTTCACTTGGCCTTCAGTGTTGACACGCAGGACATTTAGCTCCTAGTAAAATGATAATAAGACTGAATGAACTACATGTATGCTGTTTACTATGATAAATAACTCATTTTAATGAACTACAGTAATACCTTATTTTTTGCATCCAAATTGTTTCTGGCCTCCATCAAGTCCATTGTAAGAGAATTTATTCTCTTTTTTGACGCATCAGCAGAAACCTAAAAAAAACATAACAGAAATTACATGTTTATGTAGCAAATTAAGACAACTCAAAAAACTATCCCTCAATCGGAGAACAGACCTTGTTCTTTAAAAACTCATTGATTTTCTTGAGTTCAGCCCGCTGCCTCTCAAGGGTGGTAACATTAGCAGTGAGTGCAGTCTTCTCCCTGACAGCAGCCAATAGTTTAGCCTCTGCTTTCTTCAAGTCCTCCTCCAGAGCCAGTAAGCGCCGGTCCTGCTCACCCCGCTGCTGTACCAATGCTCTGACCTGGAAAGGTGAAAATTAGCCTATTAAACTAATACTGTTTTGCAATATGACTGCAACCTTATGTCCATGTTTGAACTCACCTCTTTTTCCAAGAGTTTTTGTTGTTTCAGATCAATGCTCATGGTCTTTTCCTTCTTTGCACTTGCACCATCAGCCTATTTTGTCAAGTATGGAGAAGAAAGATATTAAATAAGAAAAGAGCAATATAAACAACTGACGCTTCTTTGATAAACCAGTAAATAGTCATTGTTGGTTTTGTTAGGCAGTTTATTTAAATCAGGTCTTACCAGCCCATCCACAGACATGGTCCTTCGAACAGGGGACACTAAGCCTGTCCTGGATGGAGACGGAGGCGGCAGAAGGTTGTTGGCTGCTGTAAACATGAACACGCATTAGTGTAACATGTAGTGTGTTTTATTTTGACTTGTGCCCCATACGTGCATAGATGTTCACCATGTTTAGGGGGTCTGAAGCGCTCGGATTTATCGAAAGACGCGGCTCCTCTGAGCTCTTCATGTTTAACGTCGTATGCGCCGGGTGGAGGGGCGCAACCTACGGATAAAAGAGGAAACATGATTCGTGTTCCAAGAATGTTAACGACTGAAATCCCAGGAAACATCAAATAAATTAAAATAGCAAGGGCTGCTCAAAAACGAGATGCAAAGAACCTGGCGACAACGCTAAGCTAATGGCAACAAAGATCCATATAATCCTATTGATGCTAAAACTATTTCAGAGCAATACAGCCCAACTTACCCACATGGTCGTTGAATCTCCTTAGTGGAGCTTTAGAGAAGGACATTCCTAATAGATGATACAAAATATGTAGTATACAACTTATAAATTAATTGGATCAAGCTGCTGCACAGCTCTCTCGTTGTCAACATCCGACGCGCCGCTGAAAATTCAAATTAACGTCATACGCAGTTTTACGTAGACCTGACCAATCAGAAACCGGATCTAAGTGACGTAAAAGCCTCGCTCTGCGTGCGTGTTTGTGAAATTGACAAAATAGCCTAAATCTGTTCTCTGCTAGGAGAACGTATTCATAGTTACATTCATAAATCAATAATAGGCCCTGATTCAAGGTATTCATAAATTAAGAATTAATTAATTAAAATTCAAAACATCTGCCAAAATAGTAACAGAACAATTAAGATTCTCCTTGTAACCATCCCCTCACTATTCCTGTATTGAATTCTGCACTATAATATCCTCAATATATTAATAAATTGTATATATTATCATATATTATTAACATATTAATATTATCAATGCCAATAATTAGCATACTATAACTGGTATGATAAACTGTAACACGTATTTATGACAAGAACAGCATTACATCAGTTAAACCATTTTATTTCATGGAAATACAACATAATTTTGTATCCTTTTCAGGACCATTGTTGTACATTTTATATTTTATCATTTTTTGTACTTCAAAACATAGTCACTTGTACAACAATATCATAAACAAAGCCTCATGTCACAAATGGAGCCATTGATGACAATAAATTACACTTGCCATGCTTCAAGAGTTTCAAGAGGATACCTTTGTACCTTCATTTTTACTAGATTTATCTTTAAATGAAAGTAAACCGGACTTGAATAAATATGATAAAAAGACACTGGAGTTACAAAAGAAACCATTGTCATTCAAAACAGAGCAGAAAAAAAGACCACAGGGCTGTTTTGTAAGGGTTAACTTTCCATTCCTTTTTACGAGGACACATTTGCATATTTCAATAACACTGCTAAATCTAAAAGAAAAAATGTAAATACTGACTATATTTAGGAAATTGCCCTTTAATTATAACTGACACTTTAGTTAAGATTTTTTACCATTATGTGCAGAGTATTTCATAGGCCACACAGACCAATATAATTCATTCACACTCAAACAGCTTCTAGTACAGCATTGTCTTTATACAACCTAGAGGTATTCTCTAATTACATTTCTCTCTTCTTTTCTCAATGGAAAAAGACACAATGGACCAGATGAATGCATGTATGTTCCAGTATTTTAAATAATAGCACTGTTTCCATATACAGAATATAAAATCTTTTAAACAAAGAAACAAATGATGTTGATGAGGTTTTCAGTCAGTAATAGGCAAATATACCAAATGTTTCAAATAAAATATTAATAATTAAAAACAGTTACAACACTCAACACTTCACTTAGTTCAACAGTGAAATTTACAGTGGACCTGGTACCAATTAAAACGTGTTTGAAGGAAACAAAGGCGCAGTTTGTGAAAGTAAAAAGAAACGCAACTTTCATTCATTGACAGGAAGCAAGCAGGAATAGAGCATGAAGTATTTATCATGGCATACACATGATGAGGAAGATTTGATTATTTCACAAAAAGAGGATATGAAATGTGAGACGTGAATGGCAGACTAGCACAGATGTACTAGTGTGGGAGCTGGAGCTGTAAGAAGCACCATGTTGAACGAAACGGCGAATGGACTAATGTAGTGTTCATTTCATAGGCTCTTTTTAGTACAATATCTATAATTTAACACTATGTCCAAAATGTATTCATTTTGTATGTCATGGTTTAGACCACAGTTGTGCAAATGAAGGAAAACAAGAAGGCATGCATGAGTTTGAAAAAGTCAGGACTAAAGAAATAAAACGTGTATGAAAAGATTCTACCTCTTGTTGATTTTAAGGGAAAGGCTTTAACTTTAAGACAGTCCTTTATGAAGAAAGGAATAGTTTGAGAGGATTTGTCTTTGGATTCATTTTTCCAGTATAGAGCCAATCCCATAAGACCAACCAGGCAGAGATCAGGGGCACAGCTAAGGACATGTGTCTGTGTGCACTGTGGGAGGGCCTATTCTCAACAGGTGGTGGCCAGAGACTGGTGTATAGGAGGCTGGAAGCACCGCACATGCTCCACAGTGGAACTGTCCGTCTCCACAGCCTTCATGTACTTGTTCAGAATGGCAAAAATTTCATTGTTCAAGATCTGGTACTTCCTGATGCGGTCTGCCATCTTCTTCAAGGGCTGAGGACAAAAAAAACAAAATGCTGTTTATAAATAAAGAATCCAATATATTTTTTAAATGAAAACACCATTATCTGTGTTCTATTTCCTCTGAGGAGCTAAATGCTGTAGCTGCACTGCATCCATCTAATTGCCACATCCACATCACATGAGTCAACTTTTTTTGTTATATTATTGAATATATTACAGTAGATTAGGAATACTTACAACATTCTTGATGATTTCATCTTTTCCATCTTGTCTTTGGACTTTGAGCAGATGGTAGCAGAAGTCAAAGAGGTCAAAGCGGCGCTGTTGTCCCAAAAGTACTATGATGGCGCAGCCAGCCCAGTTCAGCCCATCCCCAAAGCACTGTCTGAAAAGCAAAAAATATGATAATAGGTCAATGACTATGGTTTTTACCATTATGCAGTAACCAAGAAGCAATAAAACTGCCTCTTATACTTACTCTGCTGTAAACTCGTGTGTGCCCACAGGGATGCAGTAGACAAACTGCATGGCGCTCCACAGACGGTGGAACTCCATACACTCGTCCACATGCATCACTCCGTTGGTGGGAGGAGGGCCGCGCCAGACCCCATCCTGAAGGAAACTGCGAATCCGGGTCAAAATCACCTCGAACATGGACAGGCCACAGCACAGACGCTCTTTGGTCAGCAGGTCTCCCTCTCGGGCGATTGCAATTTGCTTTATCACCAAAGTTAGAGATACAAAGTTAGGGGAAAATTTTAAATGCTTAGGCTACTATCATGAATATCTGATAGCAAAATAACTGACCTGTGGAGTGCCCAGTCGCTCAATTAGAGGCACAAGATGGAGAGGGGCATACTTCGCTTCCAGCCTTTTCATCCTCACCTCAAGCCGCTCTCCCTCTGTGTGATCGAAACAAAACATTTGAAAAACATACAACGTAAAACAATTTTGCTATTATAACAAAAATATTTGATATAATACCTTTGATGTAAACTCTTGGTAGAATATTTTGGAAAGGAGCGGCATGTAACAGATCACACACCTCTTCCTGGGACTAGAATGAAGCAGAGCGTGGAAATTTTAAAGATGTGCATAAAAGTATTAACAATCTTTACACATTGTACAGGCAGTGTTAAATATCTATGTTAATTGTACAGACAATTTGATGGTGCATGCATGTAGCCATGAGGTGATGTTGCAGCGGTCAGTCTCTTTCTGCTAAATTCCTTTATTTTCTCTTATGTTTGTATTGCAAGTTAAACTCAAAACTCAAACTACTGCATATGTAATGAGATAAGTTACTTTAGGTCTATGCAATGTCATGATACATGTATTTTATAATTCATCAGAAAATATTATCAAGCCATGATCTTGGTTAGCTACAAGAGCAAGCAAAAGATCAGTCTTAAATCTTGTAATGGTCTTAATGAATGCAACTTTCAATGCATTAACAGCCACACAGCAGAACTCCCATGCAATGCAAGCTTTATGTCATCCAAATGAAGAGAAATACAGTGAATAGAGCAGACAAAGAACATCTTGTACCCTTGGCTAAAAATGATGAATGAGAAAAAGAGCCATGCAATATTAAGTGAGAAATAGATAGATAGAACTCGCATACATAACAAAGATACACTCTGACACAAACCAGTGCTATTGGAAGAGTCATGTTTAACAGGCATTACAAGCTCCGAGAGTCAGTGATGTGTGGAGGCAGTGAAATGTTAAGCACAAGACGAAACAAAGAACAAACCAGAAAAGTACAACCACTTTTTCCATGGAAGACAAGGACTGAGTGAGTTTTAAAATGTGGTCAAACTAATTCAGAAGTAGTACAGGCTTTTCAATCATTAGCTGAACTTGAAGTATAATTTGAAGTACGTTTGATACTGAAATGTTAAAATTGTGATGATCGAAAGTGTCCGATTGCTTCCATGGTGATAGCAGGTTAAATTTAATGGTACATAGTAAAAATAGAAAAGTAGAATAGACGTAAAAAACTCATAACAATAAGAGAAAAGTACATAATCTGTACTCTTGTTTATTGAAAATCAAACCCTAAATCCTTACCACCTTTGGTAGATGCCAGCGTGAAATGAAAAATAAGAAATAGTTTTAGATAACATCAGCTAAATGCTTCACATTTCAATTGGTGGTTTTCAGATTCTACAATAAGGTACTACATACATCAAGATGGGGGCCAAAAACAGTTTTGCCTATTGATTACATTGTACTTTACCACAAAATACTGGAAAGGTAAATTCCCAAATATAAAACCTAATCATTTCTCTTACTGACTAGACCAGGGGTGGGCAAACTTTCTGGCTCGCGGGCCACATAGGGTCCTAAAATTTGACTGAAGGGCCAGACAGCAGACAGGACATAACGTGTTAAGAGCTCGGCTTCATTACTTTCTTATTCACATTTACCTAGGACTTCAGACGCTACACATTTCATCACTACTGTGAAAGATTCAAAACACATAAAACTGTTGAGACCTGCTCCACTGCACACCACGAGTGAATGTATATCATGACTTCACTGTTTTCAAATATGACTGGTAACAGCTTAATAACAAAGCTCACATCGTTCAATCACAGATACACACCTGTGAGTGCAGTAAAAACCTGATTCCAAATTGTTGTACATATTAACAAATACAACTTACAAATTACAGGTTTTATTGATTGATTTTTACCAACTCAAACTGGAAGCAGTGCAGTCTTATATCTTAAGCACCAACTACTTCACTCATGGTCTGAATAACTCCTGTAAGAACACTTTCCCATAAAGGCCAACATAATACGCCGCAACTCAATGTATATATAGTGCGCCATCTACTGGGAAACGCTGGAAATGCATGACAAATAAAACATCAACAAGGTTTATTATTGTAATTTATTCCAGTTCGGCGGGCTGGATTAAAAGGTTTAAAGGGCCGCAAACGGCCCCCGGGCCGTAGTTTGCCCACCCCTGGACTAGACCAAAGACCATGCTATATAACAACAAAAATCTGCAGCTGAACAATATTCATTTTACCTGCCCCCCATCTGTATTCAATAATACTGGCCTATAGGATGTACTGATGTCATCTGAAACCCAGCAATAGCGCTTGGACATTATATGCACTTATATGTATAATGGCTAGGTGATTTTGGCACTTGAATACCTAATACCTTACCCTAAAACAAAATACTACATTTCCAGATGTTGAAGGATAGATTTTCCAAGATTGTAAAGAATAAAGAGCAAATGGAAAACCAGGGGAAAGTCACTATATGGTATAATATTCTTATTTCCGTAGTAGTGATGTTGAAACGTCTCACCAGAGCCTGTTCGATGAGCAGGCAGAAGAGGATGGCGTTGCCCACCTCCCTCAGACTCTGGAACACGTCTGTCTTCAGCTCTGCGTACTCTATGATATCCTTCAACTGGTGATGGAAGAATTCCAGTATACCTGTCAGGAAGAGAGAGAGGTTGGCGGAGAGGGAAAAGGGAGAGAGCGAGAGACCGAGCGACAAAGAGAAAGGGCAGAAGGAAGGAGAGAGAGAGAAAGAGAAAGAGAGAGAGCATGTCAGGACAGAAGAAGAGAGAGAGGGGCAGTGAGACAGGGAGAAAGGATAGAAGGGGAAAGAGAGAGAGAGAGAGAGAGAGAGAGAGAGAGAGAGAGAGAGAGAGAGAGGGGAAGGGGCAGAAGGAGAGGGAGAGAAAGAAAGACAGGACAGGATAAAGAGAGGGAGGACAGAGCAACAGTTAATAGACCCACCATCTGCTGCAACCATTACAAAATCAGACACATTACAAATGGCTCTTTTATTGTAGCCGTCACTTACAAAGCCCCAAGGCACGGTACCTACTAACTCTCATTATCTCTGTGATAATCTATTGTTACCATGTTGAATCAGCCTTGACAGACGCCCTGACCCACATTCGGTCCAGACATAAGGCAAAAGGATCATTAAGTACTGACAGGGGCTCACAGCCAGTGGGCCAGGTACACATCTCACTGTCTAATAACTAACCTTAATTAGAAGCATGAACAAAGATAGGCCTGTTATGATAATTACTATCATTTTGGGGCTCAATATTTATTGCAAGTACATTTTCTTCATAATATTGGGGAGATTTTTATGTGATATGGTAAGATTTGAGCTGTGGAGGGTTGAATAAGTGACTTTTATGGCTAGTTATTGGTTAATTATGGAATTTAATTGGCGCAACTCATACCTTTTAATGACACAGTACAGTTTCAATATTATCGTTTATCGTAGTATCCCTCTGTACCAATATGTCATTCTTTAGGCCAACAAAGAATTTTTCCATAATGAACAAAAGTTTCATGCTAGTACTACTTAATTAATGCCCTAACCCCTAATTAAGTAGTTACCAAGCCTGAATAATTTTAATACATGATTTGTTCATTATGAATTAGGTCTTTGTTCATGCTTTATTAAGGATAATAAAGGTGTAGTGCTAACGACATCTCAATACGACACATGCATACAATTCTCTGCAATTCTATTTTTGTTTTATACATGTTTTTGTCCTCCTTTGGGTTAGCCAGTTACTTAGAACTACTTTAATAATGCCTGAGTAAGTCCTATTTTAGACCTAGTTTAGCCAAGGTCTTTTTATAGACCTGGTTTAGATCTGGTGGTACTGGAAAGCAAGGAATTTTCTCTACTTTGTGTGAAAAGTTTGAAAACCAGAGATCTATAGGTTACCAACACCTTATATATAGATACGCTCTTCCACTGTAATCTGAAGCAGTTTAAAGCCAGGGAAAGAAAAGACAGGAAAACCCATTTACATCAGTACATTTGACAGACAATTTCAGCTATAAATTATCTATATTACAACTTATTAAAAATTAAGTAAATGATTAGAAGACCAGACTGTTTATCTAGTGTGTCCTCAAATGACTCGTTAACTCCACTAACGTTTTCACAACACACTTTGTCTCAGTCCAGATGATGTAGAGGTTTGTGTGGAGTCAGCAGTTTCCTGAGCCGAGAGCAGGCTGCACATATTTTCACTGCTCCCCTGTGTGGACCTGTCTATTCCATTAGCTACATGTGGTACTGTGCTCACAGATACAAGAGAACTTAACAAGCCAGGCTGAAGTTGTGCATAAAATATACTGTTCGCCATGTAACTTTTCTGGTGGAGGGCCTGCAATCTGAGTTTCTCTTGATTGTTCCACAGTATGGCATTAAACAATTAAATGATATTTTCTTTCAGGGTATTTTTAGCTAATAAAAAATCTCAAATTAAATTGAAGACGGACAAGTTCAAGGCAACACTGTGGAACATTCCCAGCAAAGCAAATAATCAGCTGTCTTTCTTGGCATATATAAAAATCAACAGGTTTCCATGGTAACAAAAATATGTAGGTAAATGCACTGTATAATTTTCTCACCTGGGGAGCCATACTCGTGACGAGGCAAGCGGCAGATTTTGGGCATAACTTCTATCAGGGTTTTTACATACTGCAGAATGGTCCCTTGTAACTGTCAAACAAAATTCATATAAGAATAAAAAATATATAAAAGATGGCAATAATTAAAAGCATATTAAAAAAACTAAACCTGGAATGAAACTATGTAAAATTTTAACTAATTTAAAATACATCACCACAAGTTAAAAGACTACTGCAGTATTTAGTGAGAGTCAGACATAACATTATACTTGTAAAAAAAAAAAAAAACATTTGCCCAAAAAGAAAATACCAGGCTTTTGACGATTTTCAGCAGCTCCTCCATCACCACGGCGATGCCCTGGTAACCGAGGAGACGGCAGATGGTCTTGAAATGAGGCGGTCCCACGAAGTTTCTGTACGAGCTGTATATGTGGGAGTAGGCAATGTTCAGAGGCTGCAAACAGAAGAGGAGACAGACTTGTGATCATCTGGGACAGGGAAGTTATTTTAGTCAAATAAGGTCTTACATTCCTCTTTGTTTAATCCTGATGTCATCCTTGAATAGTTGAGGTTTAGTCCAGGTTTAGTCCAGGTTTAGTCCAGGTTTTGTCCAGGTTTTGTCCACATTTTGTCCACATTTTGTTATAGTTATGTTATGGTATTGTTATGATATTGCCCTGGTACTATCCTGGATTATTTTCAGTTTTTTATAGTTAGTTGAAAAAGACTTGATTTGGAGTTAGTTAAGGCAAAGCATTTGGCTTATTGCAGTTTATTAACAATTACTAAAACATTTTCTAGGGGACATTTGAACCATGCAAATTAAAAGGTGCACCTTACCTTTGAACCATAAAGGTAATAAGGCTGCACGTTGGCTGGCTTGTCTCTTTGAGGCTCCTGTGTGAAAGGAATGGCTGTGCGAACAAAGCTGCAAATCAAAAATAATAAATGGTAAAAACCAAAAAAAGTAGATGCAATCATTAAAAGCTATTAGGATGAAAACCAATGATCTGACCGGTTTGTGGACCCATTGTAGCAGTAGTTTGGGAGGAAATCAAAGTTGAGCTCCCAGAAGACGTGCAGTGTGATTCTTCCATAGGGAGCGGACACGTTGTGGTTGGCTTCACGAAACATAGCGTCGAAGCTGTCCAGAGTCATGTGTTTGGACAGCAGCCGGTGCGTCAGACGGTTGATCTCCAGCAACCATTCCAACTCCTTTAAAAGATGAAACAAAATATATTATTATTAAAGCTGTGTAGAAATTAGCTATTGATACTTGCAACGTTCTACATATATGTCTATTGGCAGAATGTTCAGAAGTTACCACAGACACAATGCACATGTTAGTAAACACAGACAAAAAAGTGTTAAAATTGTCTGGAAAAAATACAAAATGGATTTAAACAACACATTTTCAGGAGCATTCATGGTCCTGTTTAGGTATTTGACATTAGCTAGTTTGTGACTGTAATTTTATGTGTGAGAGACTTGTTTAATGTCATCTCATCTGTTGTAATTCCAACTAAGTAAGTGCTTTCTTGTTTAATCTGATCTTTTATTTTAACTTAGTCCAAGTCTAATAGAGCTTCAGACAGAGGAGAGCCTCCAGTTAGCATCAAAACCCCCAGAAATCTTGAATACTTTAAAAAAGAAGACATTACCACTATTGAGGTGAGGTCTTCACTCTCAAAGCGGCTGATGGCGTGGTCCAAAGACTTGTACATTGCTGCAGAGATTCTTTGTGTTATCAGTCGGTTCAAGTCAATTGACCGACCCAGCAACTGCAAGAAACCAGGTATACAGACTGTTATTTTCTACAATAACAAACATATGTCATTCAATTTTCAAAAAGAATGTTGACCATGGCCTTTACCTGTACATGTCTCTGTTTGAGCAGTGTTTCATAGCGGTTTGATGGTGGATAAGGGATAATTACACCGTAGTTTTTACACTCGGCTCTGAAGCGCTTGTCTAAGAGCACGCTGAGGGACAAAACAGCGTTATCTCAAGAGTCTGATACAAGATTACACATTTAGTAGATAAGCATCTACTCCTACCTTCCAGCCATTGCTTTGTAGTAAGCAAATATCTGATCTGCTAACTTGTAGACAAACTGATCAAAGCAGAGGTTGACCTAGAAGCGAAAAGGGTTATTTTAAAGCATCATATATTCAAACAAGTGATTCATTATTGAATGTGTTGATTAGAAACTGTGATAGCAATTTATTCACCTTAATTAGCCTTAATAAAGCAACAAATGATTTATTACTAATCACTCAGGTTTTTGTAATACCAACAACTAATTAGGGTGTTAATTAACTAGTAAGTGAGCATGATTTTCATTTTTAATAACCTTTTTGTTCATTGTGAATCAAGTCTTCATTCATTCTTTATTAAAGCCATTTCAAAATCGGGTTATTAAAAAGGTCTTACCCATATTATTATCATCTTACCTCAGCTTCAATCTCATCGTACAGGAACTGTTTCTTGAATTTCGTGAGAGCATAGTATCCACTGTCATTATACAAGTCTAGAGGGTATAGCACATATCTAAAGAGAGGAGTATTGGGTTACATTGTTGAATACTTGAACATAATGGCAGAACTTAGTTGATTTTCAGGACTTACTCCATCATAGACGGCTCCTTGGTCTCCAGGATGTGGTCTGTGAGGATCCAGGGCATGGACATCTCGATGGGGAACTGGATTCTACGGCCCATGGTCAGTTCCAGGAAGAACTCTCTGAACCAGAGCTGAGACAGGTCACAACACTGCTGCAGAGCCTCTGTGTGGGGGGGCAAAGAGACAGGGGCAAAGAGACAGGGGCAAAGAGACAGGGGCAAAGAGACAGGGTCAGGTCAGTTTAAAATGTGTTCACAGCTTTGAGATGGGGCGTGTATGTAGTGGGGCTGCGATGATTAATCAACTAATTGACTAGTTGACTATAAAAAAAATATCTTTATCTGGACTACAGACTCTAAAACACATAAGCAAAGATCTTTTTTTAAATGTCTAATTTTCATCAATAATACACTTCATAACTATTCTCCATTTAATCCTTTAGTCACCACATTTCAAGTTTTATTTGGTTCCAAATTTGTCTTAAAAGTCTCACTCTTAAAACATAATTTGCTGACTACTAAAATACTTACTAAAATACTCGACTAAGCCCTACTCTGTGGATTATGGATTGACTTTACCGCTGAAGTTGAGCAGGTGTGTGTAGAAGAAGGAGTGTTTGTGGAAGTCTTCAATGGCCACCACGATGGGCCCATCCAAACTGCTGCGGAGAGTCTTCTTTGAGCCACTCTTATCAGCTATCAAGGACTCAAGCATGGTGCGCACCATGTACAGCTACAATGGAAAAAGATACAGAAGCAAGTTACATTAAATACAACTTAACTGTATTTCTAGGGCACCTTAAAAACACAATTGGCCAAATTGCTGCATACAAATTAAACAGAAAGCATAAATACAACCTGGAGTCGTACAATGTTTTTAATGTTTTTGTTTTGGTCCCATTCAAGTAAATACCTGAGTGCTTGAGGGTCCCACAGCTCTGCGAGGAACTTTGATGTCAAATCCACCTTTGGGGTCCTTCTCTCCTCTGAGACAGGGGTCATTCGGAGGCTCCCGTCCTCCGTCCCAGTCACACACAGTCTTTCGAATAGCTTGGAGAACACTGGACAAAGCAGAGAAAATGTGGTTTAAGAACTCTGCATCTATCACATGAACAGAAATGTAAATAATGATGTACCTAATTAAGACGTTTTTCTTCTTGCGTACAGCCTGCCTGAGGGGCTCTCTAAGGGTCACTTGGGCAAAGTCCTGTAGAGCAGCATAAATGGTGTTTCTGATGGCTTGGTTAAACACTGACTCCATCCGACCCATAAGAACCTGTAGATGAATAAGCAAGCATATTATTATCATTTTAATTAAAGAGGTAAGTGCATAGTGATGTAATTTATGGCCAACCTTTTATCATCGAATCTAATCAGGTGGATGCACTGGTTCAGTGTTTTACCTGCAGCCCCTTTATCATGGCGATGACCTCCACCAAGGCAAACTTCTCCTCACTGGTGTAGTTGTACCGCGTGGCTCGCTCATACTCTTCTGCTGTCCCAGGGCAGTCTTTATTACAGAATTTATCTGTGGGATGGACCAGCTTCCACGAGTACTGACGGAAGAAAAAGCAAACTTTAGATCAAAACAATATTTTATTTATATTCAATTATCACAAAGAATTTATTTTATGGTTTGGAATAATGTAATATACAGAATCATTCTTAGTTCATAATACCATAATAGGGAAAATATGAAATCAAAGGCTGGCAATTTTGACTTGATTTTGATTATTTTTTTGACTAATATATTTTTAAGTTACACCAGCCTAGTTGTATATTTTTTGTATACACAAGAACTATGTAGGTATTTGTATGTTGGCTCAAGTAGAGTTACTACAAAACAAAACATGTTGATGGGAGGCAAACTGAAAATTTGATAACAGCACAATTGTTGTCCTGGTATATTGCCCTGAATTAAAACTATTAAGAATGACAGCAAAAAGACTTAAAAATATTAAACATAAATTGAACAGAAATTATTAGTGTAAAATTCCAAACAAAATTTATGCACCTTTGTGGTTAATTTTATAATTCATTCACATTTTGTTATACTTGAATCTCATCAACCATAACATTTATAAAGCACATTATAGCACAATCAAGATACATTGTTAAAATATATTATAATTGTTATTAACATTATGACTGAAAGGTTTTCATTCCGCACTCTTCTCTCTAATTTAATGTCTCTGATTATTTATGTTTTGATTTGTTTTTAGTGGGATTTTAATGTATTTCTTATTCTGTAAAGCACTTTGAATTACCTTGTGTACAAATTGTGCTATACAAATAAACTTGCCTTGCCTTGCCTAAAACTATTATATTCATTTTTGCCTCCACTTACCACTTCCATGACATGCGTGCTCCACTTGGACAGCAGCTGCAGCCCCCTCAGAGCCAGGTCAAACAGCTCCCTGTACTCTTCGTCTGATTTCTGGGAGTCGAGTCCGGAGCCCGTCACCACCTCACTGTTACTGTAACGCGCCAGCTCTGAGATGAAGCGAATGTGGTCCTCCCTGATCTGCACCATCTGCTCACACAGGTTGTACTGCGGAGAGATGCTGCTCTGAGTGCATGTCCACCTGAGGAGAGGGCACAAAATCAAGCAGTTTTAAATAGTGGACAATGACTATAACATGCAACAGTTCTGTACATACAACATTGTTCTTATATTATACTGTGATGTGTGAGCTACTGTGTCCAAATAACTTCCCTTGTGGATCAATTGATTTGTCTACGTCTAAGGCATTATTCCAGAATGTATTACTAAAAAATTCAATAAAATGTTTTAAAATATGTATTGAAAAAGCTCTGTTTATTATGTATGTAAGATAATTTACTATCAACTATAATTTGTATTCACTTGCATATGACATAATGCTGCATATTTTTATTTCATCCCCAGTTGCCTTATGTTGGGAATTCACACCAGCTGTATAAGACGCATTAACACTTTTGGTGAATTTTAAGTTTTGCTTTTTTCAACAGGCTGTAGCTTCCACTAAAAAATCTATCCCACTGGAAATTAATGCTATAAAATTATTCATAGGAACCCAATAAAAAAAAAAAACAGAAAAAAATTGGGGGAATAAGTTTGTCATGCTGAAGCCTTATTGGGTTTGTTGTGAGATACCAGGCGTTGAGGGGTTAAGGCTTTCTTCATTATTTATTAAGGCTATTCGGCCATTATTATTACGAGTATTTTTCTTACTTGGATTTGTTCTCTTCATAGTGAGCACTGGTCTCGATGTAGCGTGACAGTTCTATCTGCATATCTCCAAATAACGGCACCACTTGAAGCTGAAACAGACGTATGAAAAAAACTCATCTCACCCTCAGGTCACAAACACAAACAGCTCGCTGGATAAAAGACATGCAAAACAAGACTGCGCTTACTTTGAAAAACTTGTCAATCTTGCTCAGGTTGATCCTCTTTTTAGCATCGAGTTTGTAGATGTTGCTTACATTACCATCCATCAAATAGAGACCGAAGCCCATTACCTACCACGCACACAGAGAAAAGTGTTTTATAATGAGAAGACATGCAGGCACACAATAATTAGTGACCGTTATGTGGAGATTTTTGTACCTTTAGCAGCATGTGTTTCTCGCTGGGGGTCAGGTACATCTTGTTCTCGTAATAGTCGACGCAGATGTTGACGATGTCGGCCAAGAGCTCCTCATAGCCGGGGATCACCTCCAACTGTTGGTGCAGGCACTGTGAAGAGATAGAAAACATGATAGCTTATAATAATGACTTAGTTATATACAAAAAATATAAGCAGGTTTCAACTAAGACTTAAAGAGGTCCTACATTACTCAAAATGGACTTTTGTGAGCTTTAAGTCATGTTATAACGCTGTTACCTCATTTTTGTTTCATTTCATTAATGTTCGAGTATTTATTTTAGTCTATCTCCATCCCCAAAGCTAAAAATACTCTGTTACACCTTGTGATGTTATGAAGTGGTGATTTTCAAGTTAACAGCTCCTTTTACCTTTAGATCAGAAAAGATTGGCAATGGAGTTTAAAAACAGAAGGGAGCATTTCTATGACCACCTGACATCACAAGATGGAACAGTGTGTTTTCTGTTTGAGTGTTTGTGTGTTGAACATGAATGAAACAAAACACAACTCCAGGTGTGTTTGTGATGAGGAAACAACATTATAACAAAGAACAGGAAATAGCATAAAATGGGAACTTTAAATGGTGCAGAACATACCTAAACATTAACTGCTTGACAATGAAAAATAACTAGTCCCCCGTGTCTCAAAGTCATTTTAATGCTATGCATTTGTTGATGTGGCCACATATAAAGTATATAAAGCCCAGTGTGATTGAAGTTCACTCCATTTTGATCAGCTAAAAATATATATGCTCATTATGCAATTTATTTTTATTTATGTGCCATACTAAAGTGTATTCATCCTTCAGCACTACTATACTGACCAACAGCAATGTAAATTAGTGTAGAATAAAAGGTAGAACAATCTGATGGTGGATTTCAGAGTGATAAAAAATGTAGACAATTGCCATAGCAAACTGTTCAAATCAAAATATTATTTAAATGAGCAATGGACCAGGAAGGAATAAATCATGTGACTAAACCTGATGGAGATAATTTTGACAAACAAACCTGGGTGATCCTGTTGTGGTTCGCTAAAAACATGGACAGATTCTGGGACTCCTGAATGGACTGAGGGTCGGCCATTTTTCTTAAGAACTGAGCAGCCCTGAACACAACATGGTCAAGAGAAAATGTTAACTTTATATCAGTTTGTATTTTGGTCAAAACATTACTATACAGAAAGTGGCCGAGTACCTCTTATAGGCAGAGTGGTCATTCTTGACACTACATTTCATGTTTTTTAATTCATCCAATACAGCAAACATATTGATGAATTTTCCTAGCGTGAGTAAATAGGCCTCCGACACGAAGTCCTTCCTTCTCTCAGCATGACACAGACGTTTTACCTCACTGCAGAATCGCTCAATCGCTTTCCGCTGTGAGGAGAAAAACATTCAACAAAATCAATAACATCGCAAAAATACAACCTAAACATTATCAGTATTAAAATAAAATGTTGTCTTACTTGAAAATACATGAACTTCATTAGCTTGGTCACTTCAGGCTCCAACACTTCTACTGTTTTTTCATAGATCTCCACTCTGTTGGGTTGTTCGTTGCATTTTACCTTTGGAACACAAGAGGGAGCCATTTCAACACTTGAGAAATGAAATATTATTTACACATAGATCATTTACAGGCCATAGGCAAAAAGATCAAATCAAGATAAAGTCATTTTGCTTATTAAAATACTTGGAACCTTAATTACTGTAACTCAATATAATGAATAGTTTATTTTGCTGTCTTGTCGATCTATGAGCATTATTGGGGATTTATACTTGTGAGAATAGTTAGTTTTTAGTTTCACTTTCTATATGTATATATTTGCATATTCATAATAGCTTTGCACCTCTGGCCCATCTTGTCATGTTTATAAGATAATATTTAGAAGTTTTTATGCAGACACTCCCAAGGAAGAAGAAATGGGAAGTTTGTGGTTAGACATTTTAAAATATTAAACATAACTAGCAAAGCATGGGACAAGGGCAAGTAAGGCAGAAACAAACTTGTAACATTTCCAATATCAATGTGCACTGATAAAAAAAAATATATATATTTACCTGTGGAATGGCTCTTGAGCAGCTCCTCCAGGTGTAAAGCATCACAGCATACTCATGCCCTTCCTCCAGCATCTCATTCTAAAAATATGCAACATTTCTATTTTAAAAAGGTCCTAAATTATGCAGAATTGATTCTTGTGAGTTTTAAGCCATGTTATAATGTTGATACCATCTCAAAAACATACATGGAGTTGTGTTTCGTTTCACTCACATGTGTTTGAGTAACCCTTTATTATTCATCTGTCTACATCTCCAAAACTCAGAATGCTCTGTTCTACTTAGTGATGTCATGTAGTGGTAGTTTTCAAGTTAACAACTTCCTTTTACCTTTTGTTCGATTGGCAATTTCATTCAGAAAGTATTTAGTGATGGTGTATGGAAACTATGAAAAAAATAGTGAACCACTTCCTGTATTACCACATGACATCACAAGGTGGTGTTTCCTGTTTGAGAGAAGAATTCAGTGTAAAGTTTAAATGTGCAGGATTTGTGTGTTAAACGTGTGTGAATCAAACAAAACACAATTGAGTCTAACTGAATTTGCTCACATCTCGCTCCTCATGTACATCATAAAAATCTGTTTCCTGATTATTTGCATTATATGTGCAAAAAAAACAAAAAACTAATTTCAGTATTATTTCTAACACTTCTTTACACATATGTTGCCAGTTGCCAAATCATAGATAATTTCATACAGATTAAAATAAAAAATATATGGTCTACGAATAAAGTTAGCTCAAAGTGTCAGGGATGCCTTCTACATAGTGTGACTTGTTACCTGTTAAAAGAATAATATAAAAAGCATAAATCATGATCACAGTGTAAACATGACATATGCTTTTTCTTCAAAGTTTCACACCTTCATTGTCAAGCACTGTTCACACACGCATTCACTGTGGGTGAGACATAACTCTTACAACAATGAGGCTGAGAGGGGTGTCCTCAAATAGACTGGGTCTCCTCCGTGGGACTTCCTTTTTAACGAGGGTTAAATAAAGCTCCACTTCCCCTCTTTACCAGTCCAATCACACTCTCCATTCATCCAGCATCACGGGAGAGGAGAGCTTTAGACGAAGCCTGATTCACCGCTAACTGAATGTGTCTGTCCTGCCATAGGCTTCAATAACAAAACCCCTAAAGATAATCAGTGCCAATGAAACAATAGTCTTTTTGAATGTAAGGCTCAGATTCCCACAGGGTGCTTTGTGTTAGCCAAAAAGAGGAAAAACATGTACAAAAATACATACAAGATGGTACACATAGGAGAAACATGTCACAACAAATCAGTGTATTGATTTTGAGTCTCACCATGCTAGAGTGGACTGTTGCTTGCTCAATGTAACGAGCAATCCCAGTCACAAACGCATTCCTGTCTTCAAAGTTGGTGTCAAAATTGGCCTGGAGAAACGCAGGAGAGATGAAAGAGAATGGTTAAGAAGGAGGAGAAAAAGGAGCACTGAAAACACTTAGAGGAAAGTGGTGGATCTGTGTGACAGTAGCAGCAAGATGGTCGGGCTGTACAATACAAGAAATAGCATGATTGCATCCATTTTAAAACTTGTTAAGGCTCTGAACACGCTATATACTATTTCTGCTCTAAAATATAGACGCTAAGCCATTAAAATAGTTAAAATGTACTCTGATAATGTTTTTGCAGTACAGTACAGTAGTCACTTATGGAAAGCCCTGTGAGGTAACTATGGTTTAATATTGGCTATACAAAAGGAAAAAAGAGAAAATGAATATTGGTTGTATGTGAGAACAGGTATGGAGGTATGGTCAAATAAAATATTGACACGTTTAATAAATAGAAACAAATACAAAACATCCAGCATACTATTGTGATCTTTGCAAGACTGAAAATATAATGGTATGACAGTGTGTATAGGAGGGAGGAGAGGGGGTACCTGGTACATGATGGAGGAGGGCGGGGGCTCGATGCATGGCTGCTGGTCTGGGAGAGGCAGCTCCTCCAACAGGTCCACGTTGGACAGAGCATCCTCTAGCGTCACGTGGGTTGTCATGGCAACAGAGCGTCAGTCACACAGCAGCCCGGTCTGTGAAAGAGAGAGAAGGAATGTCAGATATCTACTAAACATGAGCAAGGAACAAGGGGGCTAAAAGTGGAGTCTAAGGTTGAACCAATAAAGGCAAATATGCTGCAGAAATGAATGTTGTCCCTCAAATTATGAAACACTCTATATAGTGTCAAGATCCATTATCCAACCTATTAATTATTGCACATATAGTTCCATTTTATTGTTATAAGAAATTTAGTCTATTGTATTTGATTTCTTTATTTGCAGCTTTTACTTGTTTTTCATTCTTAAGTGTTACTATTCTGATATAATTTTAATTCATCAGATCCAGTAGAGTCTACTGAATAAACCAGCAGACTGTGTATAAATGGACATAGCTGCAGCTAGCTGGTGCGTTCCATATAGGAAGTGAGCATGGGCGAGTTTCCAGCTCCATCAACTCTGACTCCAAGTCACTTTCCACTGTCCATAAATCAAGATATGAATATTATTAACAACCAAAGCAGGTGCCTTCTTTCCCTGAGGTTGCTCCCGTGAGCATTAGCAACAGGTTTGATTGACAGTGTTGCTAAATGCCTCTGCTAAACGTTACCTTCAACAGCCTCACTCTGGATGGGCTCTTTGGTTGCTATGAAACTCTCGATTGTAATTCGAAATATGGAACTCTGCTCTAAATTTGCCCCTATGACTGCTAGACTAGATGAGCTTCATTCGGGTGGAACTGATTGCTATAGGTGACATTTCACTCATTTAGTCCACTTCTTTACAGTCTATGGAGTAGCTGGAATAGCTGAACATGCAGTGCTATGCCACCGCACAGTTCTAACTCGAAAGCACTTTAAAAAAAAAAGAATAAATCGAGAAGAAAAGAGAAAGAAAGAGGATAATTCTAGTAAGTTCCTTGTATGTCATCATACTTGTTGGTGCCAGTATATGGGTGGTGCAAGTAGTAAGGAATTTGAAATATCTTTGCCTACTACTAAAAATTCTACAAGCATGTCATGCGTAAGATACACCCAGAAAGATCATGTGTTTATTTTCATTGTAGTAATTCCTGAAAGAGATGGAATGCCAAGCAGGACAAACTAGCCAGACACTCATTAAGTACATAGTAAGTCTGATTATGTTAACACTTCTTTGTTTTGCTTTAGCATCCACGCTAGAAGATCGAAGTCAAATTATCTACTATTTGTATTACAATAAAGTTCAAATTTGGCTTTTTTTTTTTTTTTTTTTTAATTAGTCGTCACTATTACAATTTTTAGCATCTGCAGAGTCCCACAGTCAATGCTGGCTGTTCTGTGTTAACAGTAGCTGCATATGCAAATTAAATGGAAAAGTCACGGCATTGGAATTTCATATCATCCCCTAGCAAGCAAAGATAAATCATGAGCAAAATGAAATGGTCCAACCTTAAATATAGGCTGATAATGCAATTCACAATTTTTCACATGGAGATAGTGTGAGACAAGCTAGTGTCACATTCTGCATCATGACTTTGCCAATTCAAATTCCTCTTCTAAAAAAAAAAATCTACTATTGTATGTGAGATGCATTTTATCTCACTGTGCACCTGCATCCATTCCCCTTGAAATGTACACTAAACCTTCTGCTCAGGGGAACTCAATGGTGCAGGTTTATTGGTGTTTCCTTTCTGCCTTCATTTGTCTGGGGGCTTTTAATTCTTCAAATACCAAGATCTGCAAACTTCACTGCTTCAGGAAAGGCGCAGCACAGTCGAACATTTGAATATGTCAAAATATGCCATTGGGGAAGAGGATTCAGACTATTTAAAAGGAAAACCTGTTGCAATATTTATTTTTGCATCATGCATATTCTTGGCATGCGTATCGGCTTTTAAAATTCCTTATCTGTGAGCTCCTTATCCTTAGCTTTTGGAGAAGTACCTCAATTTTTACCCATTATGAAACATCAAAGCAGCCAAGTAAGGTATCCAAGGTAACCAAGCTTATGTCATGTGGCTTTGGTTTCTATATGAGACCCCAATCAGCTTAATAAGATCAGAAAGAAAAGATCGGGGGGGTACAAAAGATGTAAAAAGATGGAGAAGTAGAAAAAAAATAGAATGGAGAGTTTAGGTTTAAAAGGGCAAAAACAGGCTGAAAGTTGATGACCTACAAAATACAAGGCTAAACCAGAAAAACAAGATCCACTAGTTATGTGAGTACGCCATGCCCAAAAGGCACCAGACTTTACAGTAAGCAACGAGCCACAAAGAGAGAGATAGAGAGATGGTCAAGTATGACAAAACAGAATCACTTATTTGTTAAGATTATCAACGATAATGCACGATTTTTGGGGAAAATCTACTTAAGTGATTTTTACAACCTATTACAATTTGATATACAGTTTGATAAGGTTTCAGTTCTCAGAGCACACTTAAGCACTTTAGACATTAGCATTAAAACTTAAGAAAAGACTGAAATGTGAAGTGCTAAACTAATACAAGATCCCCCAAAACATTTAACGACATTTTCAGGGGTTTGAACTGCATTTATCCAAATTTATGCATAAAGACAAGACATTTTATTTATAGGAGACATTACATAAATATTTGCAGTCTTTTTAATCTAATAAAACAGTTCAAATTTGTTGTTAGATTATTGTGATATGTCGTCAATTAAAAGCCTTATAATATACTATAATGATAAAAACACTTCTCCAACATGTCAGTATGGTCACTGCTGGTGCAGCTCCCCAAATTCACATGTGAGTGATTGGCAAGTGGATTAGCCAGTCAGGGAAACCCGTGGCCCGTCCATGTCAAAAAACATCAGATTTCTGCAGAATCAATGAGCGAAACACTAAACTGGGTAGGGAAATGTGGATTAGGGTCAAAATGATGATCAATGAGCTCCTTCTCCTGAGCATTACAGAAATAAACTAATCTGACAGCTCCAAAGTAATTTTAAAAATCTTTTTATTTGTATTTATAATCAAGTTTATACAAGTTTTTAACCACCCAGGCTTGTCTCTCTCTCCTCCTTATACTTATCAGTCCTTATACTGTTATTATGTGAGACAGATTTACAACTAAGTGCCTGAGTGTGTTTAAAAACAATACAGTCCCCTATGGTGTCAGTCATTATGGGAACATATTGATCAAACCCATCATTTACATTTCTGATGTTGACACTTGGTAACCAACAGAAGGGTGGAGCTTCCTGTCTATTCACAGTTAGGACACAGAAAATAAAACAACCACAAACCTCATAGCATTAAACGACACAGTAATAGACATCACTGGGGTCTGGTCTGAAGGGCTACACAACATATCGCAATCAAATAAGCAAGTAATAATAATAGAAAAATACTCTTTAGACTTGATACAACCATGCTCTGAAATGCAGGCGATTCTTGTATCATCATCAGATCAGTTCATATTTCAGTCTTCTCTCAAAGATTAATAATTCGAGTTGTTTACAATGTGCAAATTGCAATATTTGTCTGAAAAACAGCAGTTTTCCCAGCCATAGTCACTCTAAAATAAAGAAAGTTATAGACTGTGACAAATGGACAGCAGGATGTGAATTTTCTACACTTCTAAACTCAGAGACTATTGGCTTAATTGCACTGCTTGAAAAATGTGGATTTACAGAGGTTTTGACAGGCATACAAAGATATTATCCATGTAGATACTGACCCATCTGTTCTCGGGGACACAGCCATGCACTGACGGTTGAATAAACTTTCCCACTTGTTTCAACAGTTGGTGTGTGTGTTTATGGCTGTGCATTTTTCACAAAGCAAAGAACCCCTTTATTCCCTTCTGGCCCCTGTTATAGCCCTTTTAAACAAGCGGAACAACTGAGTGAGACAGCACAAGACAACAAGTCCCTTTATGACAAGCATAGTTGGGCAAAATACAGACTTCTTGGATGTCAGGACCCCTATCTTCACTGAAATGGGTAGCAAAGTGCCCCCAGCTGGCTAACTATTGAGAATGCAGTTCATGTTTCTTTATGAGAGCCCCACTATTGCATACAGCTAATAGAGGAAATTAAAGAACAAGAACAAGAGATGACACAGAATGGGAAAACTAAAATAGCTTATAGAGTAAAGAGATCCAATTAAGGAAGAAGGAAGTGCTAGGTAACATATTTTAATAGCACCAGAACTGACTAATATAGTGATGTAAAGAAGCCAAAGGTGAACATAATACGATTCAGGTTCTCAATAAAGCGGAGCGTATCTAACTTTACACTTCTAATGTCAGTACACAATGCGGATAGATTTTTAGAGTAACTTTAAAATACCCTCAATATTCAAGTAAGGAAAAAATAAAATAGCATTTGTAGACTTTTAGAACTCATATCTTCATGCATTTCAGAGTTATAGAGAGAACAGCGTGTGAATCTTATGCCACATCTTGTGAATGAGTTCTCCCCCTAGGCAAGGCCACGGTAATCATATATTTCTCACCACTACAATATGATGTGATCCGATCACATGGAAGACGGGTATCTAGTCACAAAAGTTAAGACAATGACACCAGTATCACATGTGGTAAGCAGTGCGTCACTTAAGAAGGACCAAGGACGCTGTCGGAGGTATTTCACAGGCTAATTGAGATCAAGTTTGTCCCTAAAAGCTGTTGTTGACTCCTGATCTACATGATGTAACACACTGCTTTCAAAGTGTCAACAATACACATCACATGAACATGCAGGCTGGGGCTCACATGACAGACAAAAAACATACCAAACAACAAAAATGAAACCAATCATTCATACAAAAATATTGGTTTAATACTGTGTTATTATATGGGGAATGTCCAAAAGCAAAAAAAATAATATATCAATCATGCCTACTATAACCCAGTTCCTATTTATGGAGCTTTATAAATAATTTGTGCAAAAAAACAAGTGACCATTGCCTTGGATAAATGCAGAAATGCAGTCTGTGGCACTAACTGAATGTTTTGCATCATATATTTTAAGACAACAATTACAATTTATCAAGATTATAACAGACTGATGGTGTGAATAGTTTTAATGCTAAAATGCTGATTCTACCAACACGCAAACAGATTATGCATTATTGTGAAATCAAGGATGACAATTTCTCAGTAAAATGGTTCTTGAAAATTTGGTTGTGACAGAGATAGTATTAAGTCAACGTAAAAATCCAATTTAGTATTTCAGAGCTTGGCTGATTTATCTCAAAGCTGAATTAGTCTAAATCGGTTCATTTTAAAGATAGAATGCTATTACTACGACTACATAGCAGCATTTTGGAGAACGTAGCTAGATAAAAAATTTATAGCCTAGTAGTAGCCTATAATCTGTGGATGCAACACAGAATCGAAACGAGCGGAAGTAGGTGAACCTGTCATATGAATCAGTAGGCCTGCTGCTGATAGACGTGGAATACCGCTTTGCATTTTAAGAGGTCGCTCAAAGCAAGGCAAAAACAACAAAAGATGGACAATAAATAAGATAAAAGGAAAAAATGCGAAATAAACTAAAGAAATGATATGGATACATCAGTGCACTCGCTACAGTGGATGCCTCTCCTCACCCCACCCATCTCAGTGTGAGCTACGATGGAAGCTAACGGGACTCCCATTCATGCGCGAAAATGATCCAAAAACGCCCCAAAACTACCGCTTTGTTTTATATTTATACATTCCTCTGCAACATCCACGACTATTTCCTGTTTCTGTTCTGGCTGCTAAGAAACAGGAACGATGCTTTTGAGGGAAAAACAGATCTACTCGTCTCCAGCCATCATCACTACACAGCTCACATCTCCAGCGCAGCCCCCGCTCGCTCTCTGCTCGCTCCATCTCCGCTGCGGCTCCGATCCCGTTACTTTTACGCACACCACGTACCTGTAAATTGCATGTCCGTCCGGCGAGACAGAAAGGCGACTGGACTGTGCCGCGGTTGGCGACAGCGGTCCACCGTTTGCCGATGGTTTTTATTTCTCGTCTTCACCACCGACTGATGCTCTAGTTTCGCCCAGTGCCGAGCGAGTGCTAATCCACCCCACACAAAGAGCAGAAAATGGCTGCAAGTGCATTTTCTTAAAGGGACAGTCGCCTCACCGCCGTGTCGAGAGAGGGATGATGGTGAGGTCCCCCCGACATGTTGATTCAGGCATCATTCTTTTCATTTAATCTATTTCATACGATCTAGGACAAAATGCGGCATTTGGATTACGTGATTCCAGTGACTGTACAAATTTATGATGGTTTCATGCTGTCACTTCTGATATTTGAATGAGCAAACAATCTGGAAAAAAATTGACAAATTGTTAATGTATTTTATTGTAAGATCATTTATTGTAAGATAAAGTAAGATTTGTCATTTCTTACTATTGTTTGCCACACAGATTAAAGGTCTGTTTTAGTAGTTGTAGTAACTGCAGTAGCAGTAGGCCTAGTAGCAGTCGAAGAAGTAAAGGCCTAGAATTAGTGTAATAATCCATAATACTGAAAATGTAGTCCATTTTTTGTCTGAGATCTATTCACATTTTTATCATTTATTAAACAAACATATCCAGTTTTGACTGTGCCATCATAATGAACTAGAGGCGAAACTAGAGACAGACAAAAAAGCATTGCATAAAAATAGGCCTACTTCAAACTCATCTGAGTAGAGACAAATATGTGGACTAAGGAATGATTGTATAACAAAATATGTATTTTTTTTATATTACAGTAGGTTGCATGTTGCCCCATATTTCAAACCTTCAATGTAAAACCACAACAGAAATAGAGCAAAGGTTGAGTCAACAGTGTAAAATAATAGACCTAGATTGTATTGTTTTCATTCATTTGGAAGGCTCGGTAATTGATGCAGAAGCTGAGCAAATGTTGGACGATCTTCCGGCTTCTGAAACAGAAAACACAGAATCACAACAATGCCACAGGCTAAATATATACTAAATACTATACTGAAATGTCACACTTACTTCCTTCCAGCACCACTTCATGAGTACATGCACATCTTCTGGGGCTAAGTCTGGCTTTGGCAGTCTCTGTCCTCTGTTGACTGAGTTTACCACCTCCATATTGTTCTGTTTCTCATAAGGTAAACGACCTTCACTGTATACCTCCCACATGAGCACACCTGGACATAAGTAATAAACACATCTTTAAATCATTGCACTACACAAAATGATATCATTAAACACCAGTTTTCCTTCCTACAAGAAATATAATATCATGCTCCTTACAGTAATGTATGTGAATGCATTTGGACTTAAAGCATTAAAGAAACATACCAAAAGACCAGACATCAGCCTTGCTGCTGTACTTCCCATATCGAATAACCTCAGGGGCAGACCACCTTATAGGAAACTTTGAGTTTTGAGAGCTTGTATAGTCATTATCCAGTACAAATCTATTAATCAAATACACATTAGAACTTTATAGTTACAAAAATTATCCTAAAGGAGAAATACCTTGCCATGCCGAAATCTGCCACTTTGACAACATTATCCTTCGAGACCAGACAATTTCTTGCTGCCTGTGCAGATATTAAATATTATTATATTTTTTACAGATGTATAGGTATAAAAGTAAAAATCACAGACTTACCAGATCCCTGTGTAAGTAATTGGAGCTCTCTAAGTAATTCATTCCCTCACAAACATCCAAACACATCCCCAGTAGTGCTTCCTGTGACAGGTCCCCTTTCTTGACCCTCAGATAGTCCAGCAATGCACCCTGCTCCATGAACTCAAACACCATACACATGGGCGAGCGCTGTGTGCACACTCCATACAGCTGGACCAGCTTACAGTGGGACAGTTTCCTAAAGTAAGAAACAAGTTAATTTTTGTAAAATCTACATTGTATATTACATTATGTACTTACATCATTACTTTTGCCTCCTCTTTAAATTCTTCCTCTGACATAGCTCCTTCTTTTATCATCTTCACTGCCACTTTCTTGTCCCTCCATGTTCCTCCCATCACCAAACCAAACTGCCCACAACCTAATTTTTCCTCCAGTTTCAGCTCTAAAGGATTCATCTCCCTATCTGTACAACACACAGAAGTATTAGCATCAATTTAAAATGTTGAGTTTCTAGCATTATGACATTTGACACTAGCAAGTATCAAAATTAACTTTAAGAAAATGTAACAACAGAAACCTTCAAATGGATCATCAGGTACTATAGAGGGCCGTCGATCACTCAATGGACGAGAAACAGGATGCCTTAGTCGTGTTACCATCCCTGCAAAAGCATTGAAGAAATATACACTCACTTCAGTATAATCAAATATACAAAGTGTTTATGTCTTTATGTTTATTTTAATTCATTACCAGCACAATCATGTTGATGATAATGCACAAGCTCAGGAATGGTGCTGAATGACTTCTTTTCTGCCACGTAAAATGGTGCTTCACTGTTTAATTTCTGTCTGATAAGGTAATGCCTCACATTTGGTTTCCTCTCAGCATTGGCCCTAACGAGGCACAAGGAAGAGAAAGTCAAAACACTTACCAAAAGGAAGCAACTGTATCTGAGACGAAATAATCTTTATACCCAGGCACATTGGAGAATACAGACACTGTGTATTGACCTGGCCTACTAGATCTGCGCACCATGAATGCACCTTCTTTGGCCTAAAGCAGAGTACAGTTCATTCTCAATCATCTATGTCTTTGTTGAAGACAAATATAGTGCTATAACTATAACGTTTAGTTACCTACCTCTTTTGACAATAATTGTGTTGCTTCGTCACTTTTAATGTCATTATTGAACCACCTAAATTTGAAAAACATTCAAAAGTTAAAGAAAACCTGTAGTAGACTTGAGGTGGACCAAACTAGAATTGAACCTTACTCAAATCGACTAAAGTTAGTTTCAAATTTTCCAGCAACATATGTACTAGGTACGAGCCCTGTCTTCCTAAAACAAACAAACAAAAAAAATAATCAAGGCAATAAGTGAAGCAATACACACAAGAGTACAACATAGTGAATGTTGTTAATAAGAGAAAATGTAATATAATGTAATGTATAATATAACGTACCCCTCCAAATCCTGCACCAACCACCGATCCAAATCTGAGTCGTCAAGTAAAATGTACTTCTGATCTTTTTTTATTTGTAAGTCTCCTATTTCAGTTGGTGTAAAGTCTTGTATAGCTGTGACCACCCTCATGTCAGTATGAGGCTGTATCATCTGATGCAAAACAGAAAAGAATAGTCAACCAATAATCAACAAAATAAGATAAGATAGAAGGCAAGACAAGTCAGTTTTTCACCTCAGGATTTGGCATGGGAGGTTTTTTAGATGCTGTAAAACGAAATATATAAATGAAAATATATTATGTGCTATTGTCTTATTTTATAATTTAGAATTCTACTTCACTGACCTAAAGTCGTATGGTCATATTCGGTACATCCCAATGCCAGTTTCTCTGTCTGCTGGCAACATCTCCATTTACCTTCCATCCACATGTCTGGGTGGTACTTAGTGACAGTATCATTACATTGTGTCTCTAATAAAATAGATATGATATGATTATAAAATAGGATAATATATTATTTTTCGTGTGTAGTCATTCTTTTTATTTACCTTCTTTCAGAGCGGTTACCCATTGCTGCCGACAGTTGTTGTCAGGAGCAAAAATGTAGAGGTAGTAGTTGTCATAAAATATCTGAGTAGACACTGACATTAGATTATCATTTTACATTACATTAATAACAAAAGTAAAAGTCATAATGCATACCTGAAAGGGAAATTTAAAATTGCATGGAATGGGGAGCTCAGTATTCACAACCTCTACGAACTTTATTTTGTTCAATTCAACTGATCCTTTCAAAACAGGCTTTTTCTACGACAAAAACAAATAAAATTAAATTAAATAAAAACAAAATATTAGTTATTAGCACTAGGAGTTATTTCTGGCTGACACTTGGCAATAAATCACTGTAAAGTCGTCATACTTACCCCTGGACGGCACTCAGAGTATTTCAGTTCTTTAGTGTCCAATACAAAGAATCTTTCCTTGTAATTTTCTGGAGATCCAATTTTCTTCTGTTGAGATTTCTTGATCAGTATCCCATTTAAAATAACCCTTGGAAACATGTCTAAACCTTTTACCAAAACAAAAGTCGTTCATCTGCAAGTAAAGTGTTCTCCTTGTAGTTCATCTGATTTATCTGTTTGAATCTGAAGGTTGGAAAACTTGTTAACCTCTCGAAGGCTTCCGGGCATAGTTGTTGCACCTGGTTAACCACATCCTTCAGGCATGTGTTATGCACTGTAAACAGGGAGTTGCACCTGCTGGTGATCACAGACACCACCAATCAATTGTTCATTAAAAAGCAATGACATAATAAATTGCAAGTATGACAACATTAAATAAATATTGCTTAGATTATCAGGCAAGCCGTCTTTTGCGAGAGAAATGTGACAGGCTGTGAGTATCTGGCGCCACCATCTGGAGAAAAATAAAATAATGTAGGTAAACAAATACTAGAAATAGTGTGGAGAATCGAAAGTAATTTCAACATCCAGTGAAAAGAGTTATAAGAGATACGAAAAATCTCAAATAAATAACTTGTTAAAAAATCTACAGTCCTGTTGATTGTGATATGTTGCTTTCATTTTCTTATTTCCTGCATCTTGGAACGTAAATTAAAATACATCGAGAAATAATATAAAGACCTTAGCACTTTAGCGGAATGAACGACCACCTTTATGAAACATAAAGTAGATCTAACGCAAAAATACTTTATCTAATCAAAACCCTTACTACTCGTATGTGCAGAGCAACCAGCCAATCAGCATCAAGCTTTTATCATTCGTCGCTTTGCGTTTGAGTGATGTAAAATGTCGAGTTAACAATGAGCTTAATATCTAATTTTAACGTTGTTTAGACTATTTTTGGACATTTATTCATACAGTTAGAAACCCGGGAGGCAGGTACAAGGTATGTGTGTACTTTGGTTCTTTCTATGCTGTCGTAGATCTAACGTTTGGCTTGAATGTGTTTATGCTAAAGCTAGAGCTAGTAGCAGTGCTAAGCTAGCTGTGGATATCTTCATTCATTTAGGTCGCTTAAACGTTTAAGAAAGCACAAGGAGCACCATCTGTATATTATTTTAATTTGTGAAATTACAGTGTTGCACTTTAAAACCTGCACTATTTCTTTTTTGTCATGGATAACCTATACATAATCTATACGCAGTGGTTTTCTGTGCGTCTTAACTTAAAGCTGTTGTTTCTTACTTAAAGATGCACTATGTGTTTTATCTTATGGAGGGTCCGCCACCTGCTTGTAATTTAAATAAATGCAAGGCAGACATGTTTAAATGCCATATTGTGGAAATTCCAAGAAAAGTACCAATAGAAAAGTTTCATAATGCACTTTTAAACTATGAACAATTCCAACACAAATAATGGTGTTTACTTTGACTAATTGTGCCTCAAAATGTGTTATGTAACATTATCTAATGGAATGTGTTTTGTTGCATTTTTACAGATCACCATCATGGGGGAACCACAGCAGGTCAGCGCCCTCCCACCCCCTCCCATGCAGTACATCAAAGAATACACAGATGAAAACATACGTAAAGGTCTGGCTCCTAAGCCTCCTCCCCCCATCAGAGACAGCTACATGATGTTTGGAAACCAGTTCCAGTGTGACGACCTGATCATTCGCCCTTTGGAGAGTCAAGGCATCGAAAGACTGCACCCCATACAGTTCGACCACAAACGCGAACTAAAGAAACTCAATATGTCTATTCTCATAAACTTCCTGGACTTACTGGACATTCTTATTAAAAGCCCTGGGAGTATAAAACGCGAGGAAAAGCTGGAAGACATTAAACTACTGTTTGTTCATATGCATCACTTAATAAATGAATACAGACCGCATCAAGCCAGAGAGACACTGAGGGTGATGATGGAGGTACAGAAGAGACAGAGGCTGGAGACAGCCGAGCGCTTTCAGAAACACCTGGAGAGAGTAGTGGAGATGATCCAGGGCTGCCTCGCGTCACTACCTGATGATTTGCCTCAGATGGATGGGGCTGAGGGCTCCGGTGAAACTATACGGAGCACACCTGTAACACTAGCCAGCGCAACTACACCCAGAATGAAGACTGAGCCCATGGATGTAGAAGAGGCAGGGGCCAGCTGTATGGCAACTACTCAACAGGACAAACCTACAAATAGCCAAAAACGGGACAAAATGTGGGACAAAGATGCTGCTATGTGTAGTATCATTGATGAAATTGCTTAACTTATGAAAACAGGATATGTATATGTACTTTTTTGGTTTAGATTATGCTTATTTCTTAAAATATTGCCACATAGTCACATACTGTAACTCCCATGTTTCCATTTTTGCTTTTGTTGATCCAAATAAACTCATGATAAAACATCTTGTGGAGTCTTGTGGAATTCTGATTGTACAAGTGAATAGTCACACACCCTAAACTTGTAAATGTGGTTATACAAGGCCCAGATGGCACTGTTAACCTGCCCCAACAATATAATTGGTGTATTAGTGATGAGGCTTTGTTTTTCAGTATTTCGCAAGAATGTTTATGAAACTAATACTTTCCCAATTTCTTTGAGTGACAACAAGTTTGATAAGGATGGTTTAACAAACATGAGCTTTTGATCCAAGTTGTTGTGTCCCATCTAAATGTGGATATCTTTGTAGTTCTCCACCAGATCTGACCCATGGATCTATTATAACATCTGACAATTCTGACAAATAACAACTTGTATAACCAGAAAATTATGACACTGCTAAACAATCACTTGTGAAATCAACCCTATAGTTTGATCTATAAAACGTTTAGCCTCATCATAAAAAAAAATAATCACTCTGCCTTAGTGATATGTAGTCTTTAAATATAGTTTGATTTCTGCTAGGATTTCAAACAAACGCAAGATTGATGTGTTTTTACTGAGCCCACCCCGTCTCCGTAACAATAGTCCCGCACCGGGATTCCCTTCTGTGCATGCTACTCGGGGTGAACCGGTGGGCTGCGGTACACACATTTAAAATTTTACATTTGTCAAAGTTCATACTGCACAATTATAAACTAGGTTTATGTTATTATTATTACGTTTAAACAAATAACAAGACTTTTTTCAGTGAAATTGTGTTATGAAACTTGTCACCCTTGCGTTTCACAACAGGGCGGAAAACTCGCTTTTCGTCCAATCGCGTTGCCCGTAGCAGGTCACGTGATCTTTATTTATGTAATGTAATGGTGTTACACAGTAACCTCTCTTGTGGCTGAAGAATCGTCGCTGCTGGAGGTAAAATCGGACGAAGACTGGTGCTAGAATATTTTATAAATGTGGACATATTTTTTTTATCGTTTCCGGGAGTGTCTCAGGAGTTAGCAGCCACAGACAAGACGAAAAAGGGACACAAAGCAGAGTTTCTATTCATTCTTGAGTGGGGACATAGCATGCGTTTAACGACAGAAATAGGCTATTGTGCACGCCTTCTGGATAATGTCAACGCGTAACTGGGACTAAAGTGCATTATTAGGGCAGGATAGATTACCTAGAGTTGATGCATGGTCTCTTTTTTTCCTGTTTGAAGGAGCCCTAAACAGATGTTGTCAGAAGAGCGACACGTCGCAGCTGTCTGAGCGCATGTAAACTGTCGATGCAGCGCTACTGTAGCTTACCAAAAAGTGCTGCAACGAGGACTCTCACACTTTCTGCTTGGCACATTTAGATCTGTATGACATAGACTTTCCCATTCACGATGGAGCTGATGGAGTGTCCGCTCTGTCTCTTCCTGATGTGCGAGCCGGTGACCGTGTCCTGTGGTCACACGTTTTGCCGGAGATGCGTCAGGAGTTTCCTCCCGTCCAAATGTCCCCTGTGCAAAGAGAGATTAAAACCCAGGGATGTAAGGGCGATGAAAAACAACGTGCTGCTCATCAGTGTGGCTGAAAAGTGCTGGCCCGAAGAGACGAAGATGAAATGCCACATCCAGGAGAAGCTGAAAGCTGGACAGTTCATTGAAGCTTTACGCATCACCAACGAGGGCATAGACTCGGGTAAGAGCCATGCGTAAGACGTAAAGCGAGAGACACGCTGGTAACACAATTTGTAAAAAAAAAAAAAATTCAGTTTTGTTGCCTTAAAAGTGGGTCAGAAAATAGCCATTGGCCTGTGTTATGCATTTTATAGGCCAGGCATTAGCCTACATTACTTGTATTTACCAAAAGTGAGTCAGAGAAAACCATCATGATGTATCTTTCAACAAAAGTCTTTTTGTAATAATCCATGGTTTAGTATTACTGACCCAGACAGTAATCAGAATTTATCTTCAAAGGTGCATTTGACCTTTTTTTGCCCAGACCTGAGAGTTCTGATCTAGATCAGTTTATGCTGACACAAGCTTTGAGCCCATATGTGCATTTATTCGGGCAAATATCCTTGAAATGATCTTTAAAATTGTTGCCTATAAAAGAACAATAAAATAATAAAGTCAAAGGCAAGGATCTGCAGAAAATACAACCTTTCATTTCCTTCAGCACGTCACACCCTTATAAATGTAACGACTGTCATTAAGTAGCGTCCAATGTTTGACAAGATGTAAAATTTTGGAATTTTTAATTTTGTAATTGCAGATATGAATAAACCAGTACTATGACTTAAGCTTTTGTTAATGTAGTTAGTTACTAATGAAATAGTAATAATAATAGTAATGAAGTTTTTTTGTAACTCCACAGTCCCTGAGGATCTCAGTCTCAAGTTGTACAGAGCTGACGCCAACATGGGCCTCCTGCATTTACCTGATGCTCTGACCGATCTTGACTACCTCTGCTGCCTTCGACCCAACTGGACTGAGGTGAGGGGAAGCCACATAACAAACATATTACATTGGATGTAGAGGATTCTAATATCTATTCCAAAATAATACAGAAGTTGATTCTTCAAAGTAACTTAAAATTATATGAAAATAAAATTACCATGCATGTTGCTAGTATCAGTTAGAAGAACTGTCACATAGAAATTCATTTGTTTGCACAATTAAGTGTAGTGTGCATGCAGTAAAATAAAACATGTACATAATAATAATAATAATAATAATAATAATAATAATAATACAATGTAAATAACTGACACATTATCAAGGTTTGAGGAGTACTGCATAGTTGAACTTAAAATACCCTGTCAGACTTGCATGGCTTGCATGATGTTTTGTTTTCAGGTATGACTTTTCTTTTTTTCTTTTTTTATTGCAGTTATGTCATTTATGCCAGGGTTACGCAAACTTCCTCTTACTGTTATTTAATCTCTCTATGTCAGTGGGTTAACATCACTACTACAGATTAGTATTCCTCTGTGCTCTGGTTAGTTATGTTTTCTCATGTTATAATTTTAGAAGCTTGCAATGACATGTTATGGCACTCCAGCTGCAGCATGCTCATCAGAACTGTTGTTTGTGCAGGGCCTGTTTCGTAAAGGGAATGTACTGCTGGAAATGGGTCAGCAGATGCAAGCACTCATCCACTTTCACAGATGCCTAAAAATCCAAGCCGACTTTGTCCCTGCAAAAACCCAGATAAAAAAGGTGTGCTCATTGTTGTTTTACCATAATGTGCTTATTATACAGCTAGAGACATAGCTTCTTCTTTAGGTACTGCTTTGTTACTATTATCATATTCATTGTAAACAATATGACAGTTTTTAGAGTAATTTTAAAATGTGAAATAACAGTTCTTGGAAAGTTAGTAATTTGTTGTTTTAAGACACATTCCTGTTCCTTAGTAAAAACTCTTTGAAGCAGAAACCATTTCATGCTTAGTGGTTTTTGGCACCTCAGAAGAGATAAGAAAACATTAACTTAAGTGTATTTCAATTTAGAGGGAGAAATTGTAAGATTTTGTTATTACAACAATAGAGACACTACAATAAATGTCTTGTTTTTTATTATGAGCAAAATATTCAATTTTTTAAATTTAATTTTTTTAAATATATATTTGTACATTGGGGTTTACTTTTTTGGAGAGTATATTCAGTTGAAATTACTAACTTACTTTTGTTTCTCAAATGGTCATAACATTATTTTTGAATTCTTACAATGACATTGTGACCCGAATAATCATAATGATCAGTTACCTGAATCTTGACATTTTTATTCAAATGTGTATGTGGGTAACAGTATCTATTTTAGTATTCTTAGTTCAATTTGACAATCCTGTATTGGCAGATCCTGGAGGCCGAGGGTGTAGCAGTGCCCGAGGAGCTGCCCAGTATGCTGCAGGTTGTTGCTGAGTATTTGAAAGAGCCTTTTCCTATCACCAGCCTGAGCAGCTCCCAGGGGACCCTCAGTCACCCTAGAGGAGTGGAGGGGGAGGGCGACACCACGAGAGGGCCTCCGCAGGTATACGATCCTCAGGTTTCTCACAGTTTAAATCTCTGTCCTTAAAGGCTCTGCTCCTAAACCCCATGTGTCTCAAAGGTGAAACAGGACACTGGTACAGAGTGCTGTCTCTCCCTGTGCCAGGCTGTGTCCTTCCTCCCTGCAGCTGACGAAGATGAGGAGCTGATGATGAGAAAAGAGTTTGTGCAGTGCAGAGGTACAGTATCCTGCTTGAAGCATTTCTGACAACAAATTGAGAATAAAGCAAATATATAGATTTATTCATTCATAGTTTCATTAATCAAGGGTTAAGACCCTAACTACCGAGCTCCCAGACTAGCTGAAGGTTCACTTTAGATTTATTTACTTTTCTTTTGCCACAATATTATGGTTATTATTGCTTAATACAGTATTTCATATTAATAGAGAAGACTATGGTGGCCCCCATAGTCCATTTTTTGCCTGCCATAGTCTAAAAAGAAGCTGAACATAAATTGGTGATACAATACTCCTTTATACTTCTGGTATTGTCATAATACACAGATAACTAATTTGTAATCAGTGCTTTTTTCATTAATATGGGCAATAAGTTATTTTTTTTTCTCCATAAATTGTCTTGTAAAAACATTACTGAAACATGGATTGCTTGTGCCACCATAGTCTTAATATAAACCTGTAAGAAACATGTGATGTAGGAGACATGTTATGTAAAACCATGCAGATATTCTATCATTGTCCTCGCATCTGTTTCTCTGCTATTTGTCAAAATTATAATGTTATTATAGTCATACAAAAAATGTTCTTTTCTGTCTTGTTTTAGCCGAAAACAGCCTGAACCGAGAGAAAACTCTGAGTACCTTGAGTGTGTCAGACTTTGAATGCCCACTCTGCATCAGGTCAGTGCTCCCAAATCAATAACACTTCTCTAACTGCACTTAGCCTAGTGTTGAGTCATATATCACAGTGAGTATATTACCATTCACAAGTTTATCTTATTAAATGTATTCAAATACACTTCCATGAGGTCAATAAAGACATTTACTTATGGCTTGTGCCTGTTTTGTTTTTCAAGATTGTTTTTTGAGCCAGTCACTACACCATGTGGTCACACATTTTGTAAAAACTGCATGGAAAGAAGTTTGGACCACAACCTCCGCTGTCCACTCTGCAAGCAACCACTGCAAGAGGTATCCACACACTGACACATGACAAAGATTATGTGTGGATTTTATTTGTTTGCCTATAATGGTGTTTTCTTTTTAGTATTTTAAAAACAGGAAGTTCAATGTTACAGCTCTGCTACAAGATATGATGACCCGCTTATTCCCATCCCAACTGGCAGAAAGGGAAGAAATCCACAACAATGAGATGGCTGAACTGTCAAAGTAAGATCTCTGATAGTTAATAACTAAAAACTATTGGATGGTATTTTATGATTCAAAAAGTTTGATCAATTTAGAAGCAAAAATAACTCAGTCTTTGCTTTGATTTCATAAAGTTGGTGCTACTAGAAAAAAGTGAAAGATTTGACTGTAAAGATGTGATAGTAATGTTGTAAAGTAATGTTTTTTTTCTCACTGCAATTATAACATAAACATTAATATTGTGATGGCCCTTGTCACAAATTAGGCTGATTTATTATATGCATTTAATTGTATTTTGTACATTTGAAGATTTCTATGATAATCTAAAATGTTATTTACAATGCAGTCATTTTTCTGTCCCAGCCTTACAAAGGACATCCCGATCTTCGTCTGCACTGTGGCGTACCCCGGGGTCCCCTGCCCACTGCACATCTTCGAGCCACGGTACCGCCTCATGATGCGACGTTGCATGGAGACGGGCACAAAAAAGTTTGGCATGTGCAGCTATGAGCATGGCAAAGGGTGAGTCATGCCAACCGCACACACAGAGATCTGTCCCAGTGCCACCCACATGAAATGGCACATTATGTTTTTGTTGTTTTGATCCGCACTGCAGGTGCAGAATATTAGATCAGTATAGATATGTTCACACATGCATTACATTCTGCAGAGTGATGCTTTTCTCTATGTAGCTTTTCTCTAGTCAGGCACCTGCTTGTATGTGTTGCACAGTATGGCATTAAACATTGGATTTATGCTATTTATGTTTATATTGCTAAAAAAAAGAAAGACCTGTAACTTGGCAAGGTGACATCACTTGTCTCCATAGAGCAAAGATATTTCTGTTCTTGTGAATGTAGAATGTATAGATGTCTGAAACAATCTAACAATGTTTTGGAATACATGCATTACAAATATATATAGGAAACAGTTGTGATCACTACTATCTTGGCATACCCTTAACTACACATAATAACAGATAAATGTTTTCTAAACATCCCGTAATGTTGTCCTCCTTCTCTCAGGTTTGCTGATTATGGATGCATGCTAGAGATCCATGGTCTGGAGCTGCTACCTGACGGACGCTCTTATGTGGACACAGTGGGAGGCAGCCGATTCAGAGTCTTAAGGAGAAGTCAAAGAGATGGATACCACACTGCGGATATCGAGTACCTAGAAGACCAGAGGGTAGAATATAGTTCCTAAATGATTATGAAAGATTATGAAATTATCGTTTTTAAAAGGATAAATCTTTGTTTGCTCAGGTTGATGGGAGTGACTTGGAGCTGCTGCAACGTTTACATGACAGTGTGTACCAGCAAGCTCAGGACTGGTACCAACGTCTGGGCAGTCGGTTCCGAGACCAGATCAACAGACAGTATGGGGCCATGCCAGCCACAGAGGACGATATTCAGGTAAACAATGTAACAGAGAGGAGATTTAGGTAGATTTATATAGATTAATCTATATAAAAACACTATCAGCCTATTATTTTATTAACTCTTTCCCCCATGAAGATGACATTTGATGACCCCCCCTGAACCCTTAATGACGACTTTTGACACCTCCGCTGTATCACTAAAGACGTGATTTGACGACCTTTAGAAATGGCTCGGTTTTTCACATTTAAACAGAGACTGCGATAGGCAGGGGCCACTACAACCCACACTAGGCTGACCATTAGGATTCAAGGATATGTTTTCGACGATTTTTTCCGAAGTTAATCGAAGTAGTGACGATGGTAGCTTCCGGAAAAAACACAACACGAAACACGTGCAATGGAAAGATCGCGCTGCAGCGCACAGTTTTAGAAATAATGAGGAGCAGACGTATTTTATGGATAAGTTTAGAGAAAGTGACTTTTATAGATTTCAAAGTGATGATGAGGGTGATTATAAAGTGGAAAACAGCGATAGCGACGGACTTACAGAGAGTGAATCTTACGAAGATGAGAATGCCGCTGATGTGTCTGTATGGAGTCCTGTGATATCCGAACAAACTATCCGGGCTTTATACTCAATTATGAACCAAAATTGCCCTGAAATCACTCGTGGAAGTCTGTTTTCTTTTATGCAATTATGCTCTATGGGTAGCCCTAGTAACATATGTATGGGTTGTTCCTAGTAGGCGTCCAGGGGGGAAAGAGTTAAGTAAATAAAAAATAATTGACATATTGTACTTTTTCTCATGACCAAAGTTTTGCTCCGACCTACCGTTTTGGTTACACCAGACTAATTTTTTCACTCACCTCTGTGCCTCAGACCAAACTTATACAAAGCACTGCAATCTTACTTGTTGAATTTGTTTTCAACATATTTATAATTTATTTTGCTGCAGATTAATAGGATTTAGTGCTCTGCCTTTTGCAGAAGTTTTTCACTTATAGGCAGCAATGTTTTGTTTTGTTTTTTTGTCTGTCTTTATAATAGACTCAAGGTTCACAGTTAAAAAGACAATACTGGAAAGAAAAGACTGACTATTCCTTGTATGTTCTGTCCAGGCTTCTGTCAACGGTCCCATATGGTGCTGGTGGCTGCTGTCAGTCCTGCAGCTGGACCCTGCCTATCAGACCACTGTCCTGTCTCTGACCTCTCTCAAAGACCGCCTGGGACATCTGCGTCTTGTCTTGGAGTACTTCTCTCAAAGCTAGACTTAAACCAGCTTAAAAATGAAACGCAAAACTCAAATGGTATATACCGTGTTTAGACTGTCTTGATCTTGGACTACTTTTGATAGGTTTGTTTTACTGACACAGCTCAAAGCCAAATCACTTGGGCCATAGAAACTACAACAACAACAATGCAGAAATAATAACTTGTATTTAAATATTTCTTAAGAATTCTTTAAGACTACAACAAAAATCACCTAAAACAACCACTAGATGTCACCATTGTCTATTTTTTTTTTTTTTACCAACAAGCAGTGTCTGGTAAGTCCAAGCTGTTCAAAACCCTTTTGTCAAATAAAAAAGATTAAGTTGCTATTTTTGAGATTTAGAATGTCTATGCACATAATATCTGTGACACTGCAGGTGGCAGTTTGGCATAGGGAGGGCTTGTATGCAGTAATGCTTGCTGTTTACTTTCTATCTGCCTTGAAGCCCATTTACTGTGGCCCTTTTTATACTATATAATTATATTCCCTGTTTAAAATTTACATTAGGAATCTTGCAATAATTGTAGTTGTTGAATGTGGTGCCCAATGGGATTTTTTTTGAATGAAAGTTGTAATGTGTTTGTGAATTGAATGGTCACATCTACATATTCAGTGCAGCTTTAATTTAAGCATTGAATGTGAGCGATCCCGTTTGAGTGAAAGTGAGAGGCGTTTTTTTTGTGAGCTCATAACTCATTTCTAAACCTGCAGTACTGCTATTAACATTGTTGCTATAATTTCACAGGTTCAAGTTAATATATTACAATATAATTCCCTTTGTTCAGTTAGTAAAAAGTAAAATAAAGTAAACCTTTAAAATAATCAAATAATGATTCAAGATAGTCTTCCAGTCATATAATATCAAAACTGAAGTGATTTGTGTCCAGAGCCCTTAATGTGCATCATAATAACTTAATTTAATCAGTGTATTGCAATTTATTGACTTGAACCAGTAGTTAGGTAACTGTTATTGTTATCTCTTTGGGTTAATATCTCAAAGCAGCCCAGAGTCTAATCATGCAGATGTTTTATTAGCTGCTAACTAATACTTTAAGTGCAATATCATTGTTTTTTTAAAAGGTCACTATAGCCATTTTAAACCAAACCTCAAACTAAGCAATTTTAAGTCTTAGCATTCTATGAAAATAAACAAAATAATATCAGCAATTTTATGTGTTGCTACATTCCATACATTTTTGCAATTAAGGCATTAAGAGAAAATAAGTGACAGAAGAAGCAGAAAGGTCTACTTTGCCTAAATGTGCTATAGCTATTTTATTTTGTTCATGTTTGCAGCCTACATCGTCTTCACATCCATTGCTTCTTGTGTGATCAGTGTACTTCTATTTTACTCAGCTTTCAATCACTTTACTCAAGCTTACAGAGAGAGTGGGTATTTCTTTGTACGTTTAGTTAATCAAGATGAATATGAAAAATGTCAGATTTAAGAATGTGCCAGTTTTTGTTTCCAGTGGGTTTACAGAAATTGTAGAGTTCATTGTTATAAAAAAATAAATAAGTTGGTGAAAAAGGGAGTTTTTTTTTTTTTTATGTTTGATGAATGACTAGTCACACAAGTGCAGAATACTTGGTGATAGCAATGCCAAACTGATTTTCACTCCTCTGTCCCTCTTTCTATCAGGAGATTTTGCTTGTTGTAAAATGTGTTTTCTAATGAATGAAATATTGTGCATTTGTGTCAATTAATAAAACATGTAAAACAAAATGCCTCATATCACAAACACTGATTGACTGTTTATAAAAAGATAACATTCACTTGCCTTATCTGCTTGAACTTTTATCACTATAGCTGCTTGTCAATGAGTTTGCAATAAAATCCTTTACGTGCCAATGATTAGATTGTAAATATGCCACAAGCCAAACTCTGTTGGTTTGCTTCTCCTCAGACCTGATGTGTAAATTGGCCCAGTGGTGTTATTCAATAGAGATAGGTATGTTTAATGTATAGCATGGGAAATTCTAGGCAAAGTAATGTCCATGCAGGTAGACCCTTCACCAAGAAGGTTACTTAGTGCACCTTTAACTCTTAACCTTTAAATTAAATAGAGTTATAAATATAGAGTTACTGTATTTGAAAATCTTACAATTTAAGAAAGCACAGCATATAGTGTCCATACTTGAAAAGACATTTCATTCATGTACATTTAGCAAAAAGAAAGAAAAAAAAAACTGTTTAAAAGATTCACTGTGCAAAGGAGTAGGAAGAAGCATATCATCTTTAATCCTACCCTTAATTTACAATATTTCACCTCCATGATATTCTTTTGTTTGTCATAAATAAGTCAGGCTTCACCATAGAGTTAAACTGTCATCATACAGTCATCTATATTAGTGTCTTTTTATAAATATTACAGAAATTGATTTAAAAAATAAGTCAGTATTTTTTTCATTTATGTAATAATATTCCAAGTATTTTTTTAATTTTTTTATAATGCTCCTTGTAAATAGATAGACTTGTTTACTCAGCACTGGAGTCCATTTAGAGACAGTTTCCCACCAGCGAGCGTTGCACACTGTGAGACTGTGAGCGGCGCCATGGAAACGTGTTCCTGTCATGGGCAGCCTCCAAGAGCTGTGTCATTCAGTTCATCTTCTGTCTGCTTTAGCAGACACATTACAGTCTGAATATCTCTAACCTCATGGCATCATTTAATATAAGTTTGCCATCCACTCTTAAAGTTGGTGATTTTTTAAATTTTTATTTTCTCCCTTTATTTAACCAACACCAATTGAAAAAAATATACAATATTAACATTGTGCCATCATTGTAATGTCATGTACTTCATGCTGAAGGAAAAGCAAAAGTAAAGGTGAAATGGGAGGAAGGGGCGGAGCCAAAAAAAAAAAACCCCCACACATTTAAAACGCAAGATTCAGCAAAAACAAAAACAAAACAAAAAATACTTTGTGGCACGTTTCAGAAACAGATTTTAAATAACATTATAGGTATTGGTGGTCATTAGTTACCTCACAGCTGATTAGCCATCAAAACATTTTCAAACTTTTAAAGGTGTACCATGTAACTTTTTGATTTGGGGGTCCATCACATTTGCTTCTATATATGTCATTACTTTACATTTAATGCTCCACAGTATGACAGTAAACAACTCTACCTTACATTTATTCAATTACAGGTGGTTTTATAGCTCAGAAATAAATAGAAAAACAGGCATTCTGATTGTGAGTGGGATTGCCTCTCCACCGATCTGACCTGTAACTTGGTCTGGTTTGGTCCATTACCAATAACATTAATAAGCAATAAAATTTCCATTGAGAAAAGCATTTGACAATTCCTCCACGAGAAAAGTTACACAATGCACCTTTAATGTTTTCTCTTCTTTCACATGATATAGTTAATAATTACAATGACAAAAAGTGGTCAGTAGAGAATTTGCTGTGCCCGCATTATGACATTTGTGTTTGTTGTGTTGGAGCTAAATTTGTCATTACAAAATAAGCATGAGTCACCTCTGTTGAGGCTGAGCAGAGGGTTAATATAACAGAATCACGCCTATAATTGTCACGCTTACCTAACACCAGCTAAACAGGAGGAGGAACTTTTACATATGCCACCTTCTGTCAGGTCAAGGGTTGGGGTTGCATGCATGCTTTTGTAACAATGATTTTACAGCTTCTTTTGATGACTGATTCCCCTGTGCTGTATTTTGTCATTCTTTTATTTATTTATTTTTTTTTCATTTTGGCATTTCCTATCCAGGGCTGCTGTAATTTTCTGCCTTCTGGAAAGCAGAGATTTGCATATTTAGTTCTGCTGAAGATTATAATGATCATGATGGATGCTTCGTGCAACCCTCTTTGAGTCAGGATGGTGCACCTATGAACACAGATATGAAATAAGAGCTTTGAGAGCTTGTCAAAATTGTAAAGCATAATAAAAGAGTAAGGCATTATTATTATTATTATTATTATTATTAGTAGTAGTAGTAGTAGTGGTAGTTGTAGTAGTAGTAGTATATAAAATAATTTTCAATAACATTTAACTTAACATCAGGAAATTAATGTATATATTTAAGGCATTATTGGTTCTATTTCTTATATATTAAAGTCCTATATTTTGCAAAATGCACCCTGCATTGTCTGTGTATCTTTTGTTCAGTAGAGATTGGCAATTGCAATTCTCCAAATGATTCTACTGAAGGTGTCTGAAGTTTAAAAACAGTGGAGCACTTCCTGTTTTTCCATATGACATCAGATGGTGGAACAAAATGTTTTCTGCTTGAAAGAAGATCTCCAGCTAAATATGCAGGTTTGTGTGTTAAACATGTGTGAATGAAACAAAACACAACTCCAGGTATGTTTGTGATGAGGAAACACCATTACAAGAAAATAGCGTAATTTGGGCACTTTAAGTAAAGGATTGTACAAGTGTGTGTGTGTGTTTTTTACTGGACATGCTACTGTGAGTCTTACATTTGTCGAATACATTTTATTCCACAAGAGGTCAGTATGCACATGCGCAAGAAATGGCAAAAACGATTTGGCTTGCAATAAAAAGAAATGAATGTGAACTCTCTCTTTCCTTTGAAACAAACCCAAGATGATGAAGTGCCCGGATTGGTCACATCATGCAAGATTACCCATCAAACGAAATACGGCCTGCTGGTTAACGCAAGAAAAATGTGTCTTTAACGAGCTGATTATAGCACATCATTTCCACTCAAAGAAGGGGCACGTGTGTCTGAGCCATTGCACATGACCCACGCGCTCTGAGGAAGCAGAAAAAAGCGCTGTAAACACAAGCGCACCACCACGCGCCTTGCCAACGTCCTGCACATAAGAAGCAGGCAGATGAAAAGAGACGGCCCAGGCTCGTGTACCAGCTCAGCGTCAACATCAAAGCCCATTACACTTGGAGAATGCCACTGCCTCCTCTGTGCTAAATTGATCTATCGGCTCGCGCTGACTCCCCGCTTGTGTACCACTGAGCGAGGATGACAGGCGTTTTGTAGGAGTTATCGCGCGAAGGGAGGAACTCGGTGTGCGCCCGGATAGTACGTCGCGTGTGTCTTAAATATTTCCGCAGTAAAGAGTACATTTTCCCCAAAGTGGCAGGGTAGATTAGCAAAATCCTTTCATGCAGGGAGCAGGATATTCTCGGTCGTTTTAAAGGATAGAAGTAATCATTTTGAAATATGATGGGTGATCCAAATAAATTTGAACATCCTTGACAGTGTGCCAAAGATGTCAGCGTAAAGTATTATGGAGATAACACAGGAGAGTGAAGTGACCTGTACTATGAGCAGGCCTCCCATGATAAACTATGGTATTAGTAGCTTAGTTTGCAAATCTTAGTTTGCAAAGTTAAATCCTGAATTGAGCTCTCTTCTTTTGCTCTTTCACTGCAGTAAAGTGTTTTTTTTTTTTTTTTTTTTTTTTTTAACTGTCATAGACCAGTTGTTTAAGTAGAAAAGCTTAAAGGTGCATTATGTAACGTTTCCAATAAGGGGGTCTGTCACTTTTTGTTTCCACAGACATGCCATGGCTGTGTCAGGAATGTCCCACAGTATGGCATTTAACTTATCTATGTAGCATTTATTCAGTTACAGTGTTTTTAGTGAAAACATGTCTTCTTACTGTAAGCGGGGTCACCGCTCCACAGATGTCACCTGTTACTTGGTCTGGTGGCGTGCCCTGCTTTTCTTCATGGAGATCAATAAGTTTAATGCTATACTGTGCAACCTTCTAGGCAAAGCAATATCGTCTCCATGGAGACAAGCAGGTGAGGGAGTCTACAACAGAAATGTTCACATGTTTGTTTGTATGTTTACACATACATGGGTATTTTTAAAAATGGAGATATTTCCCTTTGTTTGTACCCATCTTTTACACGTACACGGTGAATTCATCTCTGAAAACGAATCTTTCTAAAAACTCCAGCTAGAGTGGAGATTCTGGAAAACTACGGTTTGGCGTTTGCGTGTAAAGTGAGATAAACTGAGTTTTTGGGGCTGACGCTCCAAAAGTGTGACCGATGTTTCCCATTTGCTATGATGATGATCATGGAGCATTTAGAGCAGCAGTCGCATTTCTTCTAGTGCAAACACTTTTCATGTGTTTGTATTTGCACACACATCTGATGTATCATATCTATGACCGAGACAAATGAGGGCTTGGAGGTCAACAATTTTGCCACTTCTGTAACAGATCTGTGGAGAAGCGAGCCTGTTCATTTATGCACATTTTGCATGGTATTTTTGAGTAATACTTGCAACTGTTATGAAAAAATGTTACAGTTCTGAATCTAATCCAGGTGCCGCTCAGAGGTTTGGTGTAGTTATGATGGCACTTGATGGTAAATTTATGCGGGTTGATGTAAACGAAAACATTGAAAACAATGCTGTGTGGACAATGTTATTTTGGAAAACTGAGCAACATACCTGTCTGTGTGCAAATGTCTGTTTGTGACATATAGGTATAAATTAATATTTGTCTACAAGTGAATCCCCAAAACTGCAGCTATTGTGTAGTGCACCATACAGCATCCAGAAGTAGTCCATGAATACCTGGAGTTGTGTTTTGTTACATTCACACATGTTTAATACACAAACCCTGCATATTTAGGCTGAGCTCCTCTCTCAAACAGAACACACTGTGTTACACCTCATGATGTAATTTGGTAATACAGGAAGAGCCCCACTGTGTCATTAAACTTCATACACGTTCACTAGAATCATTTGGATCATTTCAGCACTGGTATTGCCAATCTCTACTGAAAAAAAAAGGTAAAATGTAGCTGTTAACTTGAAAACTACCACTACATGACATCACAAGGTGGAAGAGAGCATTTTGAGCTATGGAGATAGACCAACTAATAATAAAGGGTTACTCAAACATTTGCGAATGAAACAAAACACAACTGTATGTTTTTGATTACAATTGTTTAAAATCACACAAGAATTAATTTGACGTTACATTATGGGACCTTCAAGAGCACACAATATTATGAATATCAAATAAGGTGACATGATATGATTTCTTGCAAAGGGAAATCTTAGATTGTCTTGAATTTAAATTTATTAGAAAGGACATTTAAAAGCTAATGGTTTCCCGGGAAAGCACTTTTGAAGACCCATCAAATCAGCTGCAAGAGAAAAAAATTACCCTTCATCATTACAGAGAAGTCACTAGGGTCTTGCATCAGACAGGGTGAGTTCAAACTGACGTATGGGCTCCTCTGTGAGTGCAAACAAATTCAATATGTTGTCATAGAAACAATACCTGGCTCAACGTCAAGAGATGAATTATCAATTATGAAAATTAGAAAGTTTGTCTTTGAAGTGAGAAGCGTTTTGTTTATTTCGCACAGCACAAAAGACACCATGCCGAGAGCTAATTTGTGAGTGTGTGGGGAATACAGTGAAGTGGCAGCAGATATGACACACAGAAAGGTAAATCTGAGAATGTGTGTGTTTACTTGGAAGGATTAGTATGTATGTATGTGTATGTATGTATGCATGTGTGTGTGTATGTGCATGTGCGTATTCGTGTATGTGGGTGCTGATAAAAAGTGCTTGTTTCTCTGCTGTGTTTATAATCCTACAAGTGTTGACACATGATAAACCTGTGCTCTGTGTGGCGGTGTGCGTCTTACAGCCACCTGCGGATGTAGCAAGACGACAGTGTCAGAGCAGCCCTCAGAGGTGGAACAGGCTCAGGAACACTAAAAACATGCAGTATAATAGTCTTGTTCCTGCGTTAAACTGTGATAGTTCAAGGTGTGTTCAAATAAGTTATGACTAGTCAAAGTCGAAGTCCAAATCAAGTCCTTGGTCTCCGTGTTTGAGGTCCTGTAAATGCACATTGTATTTTACACTGAAACAAGGGTGTACTGGAGTCAAATCTAATGTAATCTAATGCAGTCCCGCAATCCCTTCCACTCGAAACTAGGGATGCACCGAGCCACCTTTTTCAGTTCTGATCATAGACTGTATTTATGAATGGTCATGGCTAACTCACTAGCCACCGTGTTTCAAATAGGCAGTTCACATACAGGCAGTGTTGGGAAGGTGACTTTTAAAATGTATTCCCCTACAGATTACAGATTACATACCCCAAAATGTAGTTTGTAACGTAATCCATTAAATTACTTAAAGTGAGTAACGTAATCTGAATACTTTGGATTACTTGGTTTGCTGTAAAGTAGCAAAGATGAGGATATCTTCACATAAGAAGTTTTTTCTGCTAAAAGAAAATAAAAAGCCCAGACTTCACTTAACCGTATTAAAAATATTATTGATAGAAGAGGAAGAGACATGTCCATGCAACATGGTTTAGTCCTGTTAAATCCTGTTTTAGTCCTGGTTTAGACCTGTTTTAATCCTGGTTTAGACCTGGTTTAGTCTTGGTTTTAGTCCTGGATTAGTCCTGGTTTAGTTTTGGTTTAGTCCTGGTTTAGTCTTGGTTTTAGTCCTGGTTTAGTCCTGGTTTAGTCTTGGTTTTAGTCCTGGTTTAGTCTTGGTTTTAGTCCAGGCTTAGTCCTGGTTTAGTCCTAGTTTAGACCTAGTTTAGACCTGGTTTATTCCTGGTTTAGACCGGGTTTAGACCTGGTTTTAGATCTGTTTTAGTGTCCGGCAAGAAGTGGAATTACCGAGAAAAAAAAAAAGAAAAAAAGGGGGATATAGCCCAAAATGTGAAAACAGGAAAATACCTCTGTGTAATCCATTTATTTCAACAAAGTAACTGTAATCCAATTACCACTCACTGAAACAGTAACTGTAATTGAATACAGTTACTCATAATTTGTACTCTGATTACGTAACTCTGGTACATGTAATCTGTTACTCCCCAACACTGCATACAGGCGCTTCTGACTATTTCTAACTTTGGCTCCCATTGACTTACATTGGAATATTGTCACCCCTCTTTTTGTAACCGCCACAATGAGCCGTGTTGTTTTGGTCTTAAAATGTTTGTATTAACCTGCTGTACATAATCCTTTTTTTTTTTTTTTTTCAGCTATCTTGTCAGTTAAAAAAAATCCTATTCATAATATAGACCCTAGCTCCAAATTTGCCCATATAACTACTAGAATCATGAGCTTCGTTTGAGTGGAGCCAAATGCTACAGGTGACGTCACACTCGCTTAGTCCATTTCTTTATACAGTGGTCTATGGTGAATCCAGATTTTGATACCATGGCTTTAAGTATCTGCCTATCCCTGATATCAAAATATACCAGTGCAGAGACTAAAAAAAACAACAACAAAACATTTATCTTCTTTAAACAAAAATAACATAAGACAAAACTGATCCAAATGTATTATTAAAAAAGACATTCTCATGAATACACAGTGTTACACAGTGTTTCACGCAGAAAACTGGTTAGTCAAGGTGGTGTCTGGGAGGGTGGAGATACTGTGCAGGCAAAAGGCAAAAGTTTCATAGGGACATTATCAAGGCGGTGAGCAATTGTTTTCAAGGCGGCCGGCCTAATTATAAAGCGCTGCGAGAAACACTGTTAAAATCAATTTATAGGTCCAACCTGGATATCAGCTGAAATGATATGTGGAAGCCAATATCCGATTTTTCAAGTCAAATTTGTCAGTATCAATACCTGATACAGTATTGGATTGATGCATATCCTAGTCAGCTTCTGATGTATGGTTTAAATTCGGCCCAATAACAGGGCTTCTATGTGCAGGCGGAGGTGTTTCAGGCAACATGATGACAACTCCAAGTTCCAGACCTACACTGAGCAAAACAAACATGGTGGCGCCTACAGACGGTCATGGTGGCTTATAACGCCCTTAACAAGCAAAATTGTATTGCAGCTACATTTTTTTTATTGGCCGCTTTTCAATTCTCTTTCCTCACTTCCTTCTCCTTGATTCCTCTCTTCGATCCTCCATTTTTCAGCAGGCTTCAGGAGGCAGAAATCAGAAAAAATCCTCTCTCCTCGCTGCGTCTCCTCTGTTTGTGGGTCTTCCTCACCCATTTCCTGCAGAATCAAGGAGAGGAATCAAGGAGAATGAAGTGAGGAAAGAGAAACGAGACGTGACCACTGACATCATCCCTCTTCAGCGTGACTCTTGTTTTGGTTTTACGTGGCGGTTTTAAGTGGATACTTCATTTTGACAGGTTTGCCATCATTGACTAAAAAGAAACTGGTGGGTGGGCATTTGGTTTGCTCAATCAGCTCGACGCATTCTGCTACAAGTCTCTCCTTTTTCTTAATGCTTTCAGCAAGAACCGTTCTTGATAATGTGTAGAACTCAATCAGAGTGATAAATTTATCAGTGTGGTGTGAACCAGGTTAACTTGAAACAACACGAGAATATTTTTCTCATTCATTGAGGAAGCACTATGTAACGATTTTAGTGGAGGGTACAGATCTTGTAGTATGGCATTAAACTTGTCTTCCATTACAAGTCTTTTATTGTTCAAGCCCAGCATATCTTGTATTCTTAAAGGCTCAAAAGCAGCAGATCCTCCATCAAAAAGGTTACATAGTGCCCCTGTATTTCCTCACAAAAGTCAACATTATAAATAACTTGAGAAAGCATATCAGTCCACCTACTGAGACTTGGCCTTGCAGCGTGACATTGGTCAGAATTCTCCCTTTTCCCATTAAAAAAGTCAAACCTTGTGATTTGTGCCTCTGTGTCCGACCTTCAGCTATAACATGATTGACAGAAATCATGTCGAGAAAGACCAATGAGTTTTACCTCCTCCATAGCTGCTGCTCTCTAAATGGGTTAGAAACATCATGGCTTCCTTTTTATATTCACTCCACACTTGTAGTAAAAATACACCCAACACGTGAACAAGATCGGGGTGGCCTGCTGCGTATCGAAGGACAGGAGAAACAGGAAGTAGGCGCACAGTGGGGGACAATATGGCGGCCAAGCGGATCAGTGGTTTTATGGACGGGCCTCCTGCTAGGACACACCTGGCTCTGGGGCTGCCTCGGTCTCTGGCTAGAAAGAAAGCGGAGGAAGTACATTTGGATGGAGATGCGCTCTGTGAATCTATATATTTGTACCTGAAGAATACACAGGAAAGTCAGATGTTATGAAATGGTTGGATGTCTCTGGGTTAGTTTGCAATATGCCTGTTAATGTGGACAGCATGTTTGGGGGTATTGGTGCTAGGTACATTCTGGTGGGCATTATGGTCCTGTCTTCCAAGGCAAAACTAAACAATATTAATGCAAAAGTGTAAAAGCAAAACAATACATTTCTATTAAATTAATCAAATTGTTGCATTATTAAAGGGCCCATTTTGTGATCTATGTTATAATTTTGCTGCCTCATCAAAATCAGACTTTTGTCAAACAGAAAACACTCTATCCCACCTTGTGATGTCATGTGGTAATACAGGAAGTGCTCCACTATGGTTTTAAATTTCATACAGCTTCACTATGATCGTTTGGATGGTACCAGCCCTGGAACTGTCAATCTGTACTGAACTAAAAGGTAAACAGTAGTTGGTAACTTGAAAAATACTGCTTCATGACATCACAAGGTGGAACAGAGCATTTTGAGTTTGGAGATGTATAATAAATGATTACTCAAACGTGTGTGAATTAAACAAAACACAACTCCAAGTATGTTTTTTTTTTTTTTTTGATGAGATAACAACAATCTAAAACAAAATGAGTCATTTGCATAATATAGGACCTGTAATGTTTATGTTAATGCATTGGTCTGAAATATACATGAAAGAAGCAGAAGTCAGGTCTAACAAAATGGAAGTTTATTCTTGCAGGGTGAACATAATGTGTTTTGGGATGAGCTTTGGGTATTGGGATAAGAAAAAGTGCTTTGATATTTTGTGGTTGAAATCTGAGAATTTTCACAGTTAATTATTGAGATTCTCACCAAATAAAGCAGAAGATTCATTCATTCATTTTGGTCTGCTACGGGTTTTACAATCCTCTTTCCAATTAGACAGTGGTCAAAGATAAATTGGCTTGTGAGCCCCTGTGGCTAAATTACGAACTCAAAATGAGTATTGAGCTCCAATTGCATATTAACTCAAGTGGGGAAGTAACATGTGCAGAATATTACGTAATGTTATTATTAGCATGTAAACAATGACTTTATAGTAGAAGTATAAAAATACAACACAGTATTTACTATGATTCACTTTTGAGACTTCTACTTCAAACTTTGGACTTTACAAAAATTGAATAAACCCAAGGTCCACAGTAAGTACTGCGTAAGTCGATAATGGAAACAACCAAATTAAGGATGAAAGCAGTGCAGCAACGCAGGATGTCAAAACATAATGCTTCAGGGAGAAAAACAAGATAAGACCACGAAGGTTTGGGGCCATTTCTGTCTGACAAATATGCTCATTTCAGTAAATACAGCCCTATCTGCCCATTCCATCATCACAACATGCTCATAATTTCCCCAGCGGCTAGTGGTCATAAGCTGCTCATGGGAGAGCTGATCCGGTCAGGTCTTTGGGATTGAAGTTGGCCATAGCGCACTGAAGGTGTGTCTGCGCGATAAGAGCGTGACTGAAAAGGAAACTGCAGAAGCCGTAAGCTGGGATCATATTTACAGTGCAACCTCCAGGTCATGTTGTTCTAATCATTTCTGTAACCAAAACAACGTCAACAAAAGAGAGGAATACGACTATATGAGCGTTGGAATATGAGAGGCGTATGACAGCAATGGATGAAGAAAGCAACAGAGCTACATATCCGGAGTGGAGATTGTTTTTCAAATTTCATAAAATATTACTGTGTGGAATTTACATGCAACAAAAGAATAATATAGGAATGGACAGATGGTCACATTTTTATACAGAGCTTTTCCACGTTTTACATCAAGGAACCACTCACCCATTCACACAGTCATACACCAATGTACGCCGACACGGGGTGAGGCGGGTTAAGTGTCTTGCCCAAGGACACATTCATCTTTGGGAGCTGAAATCGTACTGTCATTGTGAAAGATGTTGTGTCCAGGATTTAGCAAATTTTACTTCAACAACATAAACAATGACATTACACAACAAAATAATAAGAACCTAATTACCTGATTAAACTATTAAAAAGCGAAGGTAACAAAAACTAATCCAGGCTGGCACCACCTAGTGCCTCTACTCAATTAAATTTTTCTCCAGCAACTAGGTCAGGAATCGGAATACACTTGACGGTTTGCAAGAACCCCGGAAGTTGTAGACTGCACACCGGCCAGTCATCGATGAGCTGTGAAGCCATGACGTCAAACTCAAGCGCCTGTCTGGGTCCCTTTTGTAGTGCAGCACAACAGTAAACAAAGCGTCGAGATGGATGTAGGCAAAGCCATACATTCTGTGTTGGCAACGATTCCCAAGAACGAGGATTTAAAGCCAGAACAAATAGAATGTTTGGTGAATTTTATCAAGGGGAAAGATGTTATTGCCCTTCTTCCTACGGGATTTGGCGTATTACATATGTTATGACCAAATAGCAGCGATTGGTTAAATAAAAAAAGTTCCTGCCTACTGTAGAGCGAATGAATCCTAAAGCTGTGATGTTTCCATGAAGTGAAACCGGCTGATAACTCAGGCTAAACAAAAACAGTGTCAATTGTGGATTTTATGTTCTTTTGGCAGCATTCCTAGACATAATTATACACTGAAAAGGCGTGAGTGAGGCGGGTCCCACTTCAGTAGTCCCATTTGCAGGTGCATGCAGTTTTTACAGTATGTGTTGCTTTTCATTGAAAATCATAAATAGGTCATTTTATGTGCAATGATCCAGTCCCAAATGATCACAAGTCAGTGAACATTTGAGTTCACTCCAGGTCTGTATAATTAGAGAGAGTATCTTTTTCAGGGGCATTAGCTGTGAAACATGATATTAGTTTGCACTTCAAAATGCTTTGCTGTAATGATCTGGAAAATAAATAAAAAGGTCAGTTTTAAGAATAAAAAGCACTGTAATACACATGATTTAATAATCCATGATATTTTTAATTAATACACTGTCCCACCTATTAGCAATATGCTGCTGAATATTACTGAAATAACTAAACCAATGAAAATTGCCACCATTCTTTTCACACTAAATACAACAAGGCTTTCTGTGCACCTCCAGTTCTAAACCAAGACTATTTCAAGTCTAAATTATAACTAAATACATATAACAGGTATAAAATAAGACTTGGTACAGTTTTAACCACGAAGTAAACCAAAGGATTACAAAAATGTGGATAAAATTGACTATAAATTAAAGGACCCTTATTACACTATTTTCTGATCTATGCTGTAATGTTGTTTCATCATCTGTGTTTTGTTTCATTCACACATGTTTAACGCACAAATGCATAAAAATTTTGCAGTGTCTTCTCTCAAACAGAAAACAATCTGCTCAGTCTTGTGATCTCGTGATAAAACAGGAAGTGCTCCACTGTGTTTCTAAACTCCATACAGCTTCACTACTAGAATCATTTGGAATTCTCACTCTCTTCTGAACAAATGGAAAATGTAGCTGTTAACTTGAAAACTACAACTTCATGATATCACAAGGTGGAACTGAGATTTGGAAATGTAGACAGACTGATAATAAAGGATTTCTCAAACATGTGTGAATGAAACAAAACATAACTCCACGTATGTTTTAAGGAGGTATCAACATAAGCATTAAAGCAAATTTATTACAACTGAATACCTTGAGAACCACTGCCCTAGCTTTACTTTGTCATGAACAGACTGTAGTTAATTCACCAGTTAGGTCACTGCTAGACCCTGCATATTCTGTATAGCCACATATGCTAATGTATTATCTTGTGCATTCACCTACAGACTTTTGTGTGTGTTATTGTGGCCGATCTTGCAGAGGGACCCCCGAAGGAACAGAAAAACACATGATGTCAGCGTCTGTAAAAGCAAACAGGCCTCCCCCGGTTTTTTTAAGAGCCACTTAGCGCTGGCGATGAGACTCGTTCATCAATATTTCAGCGTGTTTACAATGCTGAAAATGCTCAGATGTGAAACTACTTAGTGAAATTAATGGCCTCCGCACAAGATGGTTAGGACCCTTGAGTACAGATGAAGACGAGTGTGACAGATGAGAGACAGAGGCATAAATGCACACTCAGCTAACAGCGGCTACACTCAAAACAAAACCAAACAAAACAAGGGACTGTGTAATGTCATCCAGAAATTCTGCAGTACCAACTTTATTCTTGTAAATGAGGAATTATGAATTATATTGTAAATGTAAAACAGTAATAGTGCATTGTTCTATGATATTTTTTCAATCACAAGAGCTGTAATGAAAAAAATGCTAGATACAATAGAAGTTTATTGCTATACTGTGCAACATTCCCCCGCAACGCAACAACATCTCCATGGAGACAAGCCGGTGACAGACCAGAGAAGCTATAGTCAGTGTGGGGAAGGTTACTTTTAAAATGTATTCCCCTACAGATTACAGATTACATACCCCAGAATGTAGTTTGTAACGTAATCCATTAAATTACTTAAAGTGAGTAACGTAATCTGAATACTTTAGATTACTTGATTTGCTGTAGAGAAGCAAAGACTCAGATTTCTTCACATAAGATATTTTGTCTGCTAAAAGAAAATATAAAGTCCACACTTTACTTAACCAAATTAAAAATATTATTGATAGAAGAGGAGACATGTCCACGCAGCATGATTTAGTCCTGTTTTAGTCCTGTTTTAGTCCTGTTTTAGTTCGGGTTTAGTCCGGGTTTAGACCTGGTTTAGACCTGGTTTAGACCTGTTAAATCCTGTTTTAGTCCTGGTTTAGCCCTAGTTTAGCCATGGTTTAGTCCTGGTTTAGTCCTGTTTTAGATCTAGTTTAGACCTGGTTTTAGTTTTGGTTTAGTCCTGGTTTAATCCTGGTTTAGACCTGGTTTAGATCTAGTTTAGGTCTAGTTTAGACCTGGTTTTAGTCCTGGTTTAGACCTGGTTTAGACCTGGTTTAGACCTGGTTAAGATCTAGTTTGGACCTGGTTTAGTTTCTGGCAATGAGTGGAATTATCAAAAAAAAAAAAAGCCAAAATGTGAAAACTGGAAAATACCACCCTGTAATCCATTTATTTCAACAAAGTGACTTTAATCCAATTACCACTCACTGAAACAGTAACTGTAACTGAATACAGTTACTCATAATTTGTACTCTGATTACGGAACTCTGGTACATGTAATCTGTTACTCCCCAACACTGGCTATAGTGCACCTTTACTAAATAAACGCCAAATAAATGTGTGACTTTACGTGATCTTATCTTAAAACATTTCAGTGATTACAAAACCATCGTGAAGAGTCAATGAAATACGCTTTGGCTCCGTGTAGGTAGTAGTAGTACACCGCTGCTTCACTTTGCTGTCTGAAAAAGTAGTTTGAAAGCTGTTTATGTGCCCATCAAACACAGTGCAAATTCATGTGATGTGCTAAAGGGTTTGTGAAGGAATAAGTTAGATTAAAATGCCTTCTTTCACTTTTAATGGTTTGTAATGGGTTGTAGACTGTAATCTTAAAAACAACAAAAAAAGTAAAGTAAGTAAAGTGATATTTCTGCTTTTTTATGACCTTGAGTCGTGTTTCTCCCAAAATCACTTATTATTCATTACCCTTCTATATTAAGTCCTCTGCCTCCTTTCCATTTAAAATAAAAATCATTTGGGTTGACATTCAAAAGCACACTTTTCCTAAACTGCAATATTTCCAAACCTAAAAAAACTCAGTGCTTGTCCTTTGTAAAGTTCTGCTCCACTTTCCCAGTAAACCTCAGCCAGCTCCATGAATGACACCGTTCACTTTACACTGCTTATATGAGAAACAGCACACAGTATTGGACTCGCATCTTTCCCAGTCTTCGTTTTACCTCTGACAGTTGAAGTTTGCCATTTTTGTGCATGAAGGTTTTATTATGCAGTTGTGGAGAGTTTAAAGGGTTATTTGAAGAAGCTTTAAAAATACATAAGTTCCAACATCAAGAATCTTTTTTTTTTTATAGTTGCATACAAAGAGATGTGGAACTGTGCTTCTTGGGGAGTTAAGAAAGATACAGAATCAGAAACTGTGTGTGTGTGTGTGTGTGTGTATGGGAGAGAGACATTTTTAACATTTTATGATTCATGCCATTGAAAATAAGTTGTATTTTACTGAATGTTAGTCGAGAAAAAAGTGAATGCCTCAAGGATAAGTAATCTGTGGAGCATATACAATCAGGTGGCCATCAATAATCCTTTAGAAACATACAGCAAAAAAAAAGAAAAAAAAAAAAAAGAATGACCCAAGGCACTCTGGATCTTTATTTACATACCAATGTGTTTCGACCTTTATGTGGTCTACATCAGGGCAGTAGAAAGCACCAAGTAACAGGTGGTATTAACAGTGACAGGCCCATGATAGTCACATGATAAACTTAAAGGACTCTTCAGAAAAAAAACATCTTATTTAGAAAACCATTATTCCAAAAACACTGCATATGGAAGTTGAAAGTTTAAATATACATTTCATTTTATTTATTGTGTTTTCTTTGAATGTTGCTTGGACACTAGATGAAGTATTTGACTGGAAGTATTTTGTTGAAATTGTGAAACTGTGTCTCAGATCACATGGCCCTGACCTGTGGGGTGCCCCAGGGGTCAATCCTGGGCCACATATGTTCAGTCTCTACATGCTGCCAGCGATAATGCATCCTACCACAACTATGCAGATAACACTCAGATCTATGTCTCACTGGCAGCAGGGGACTATGGATCAGTGGACTCACTCTGCCACCACATCCAACAGATCAGTCTGTGGCTGCACTTTCTCCAGCTAAACTCAGACAAGACTGAAGTCATAATGTTTGGACCACAGAAACAAAGCACATAAATCCTGCACTCAGGTCTTTGCACTGGCTTCCTGTGGCTCAGAGAATAGACTTTAAAGAGCTCTGCTTGTGTACAAGTCTCTCTATGGTCTAGCAGCAAAGTTCATCTGTGACACGTTAGTGCCATATAAACCACCTCGCACTCTGAGGACCTCAGGGACCGGCCTCCTGCTGGTGCACTGAGTCAGGACTAAACACGGAGTCAGCATTTCAGATGTATGCAGCTAAAACCTGGAACAGTCTTCCTGAACATATAAGAGAGGCTTCTACTTCTCTACTCTGTTTAAATCCAGGCTCAAAACCATTCTGTTTAGCTGTGCATATGACTGAAAGGTTTTCATTTTTCATTCTGCATTCTTCTTTCTAATTTAATGTCTCTCTCTCTTTTTGATTTTATGATGATTATTTATGTTTTGATTTTATTTTATTGTGATTTTATAATGTAGTTCTTATTCTGTAAAGCACTTTAAATTACTTTGTGTATGAATTGTGCCACACAAATAAACTTGCCTTGCCTTAGATGAAGATGTAAAACATTTGATCTGATCTTGCAATATTTATTTTAAGCCTTATTTCTTGTAATATATCATAACAGATCAATACTTTCAATTTGATCATGAGTAAGTTATTTTTTAAAGGCTTTAAAGTTTTTGCAAAAATCTGGAAAAGGAAAGATTACAATTTCACACTGACATATTCAGATCCTATACAAGCCCATTAGTATGTTGTAAATCTTTCCCAATTTTCTCAATCATGGTTTTATTTAGATTAAAACTACTGATTTGTCATCATTTGAAAGGGTACATTAAGTAAAGGAATGCGCTCTGAAAACTTAATGAATACAGAATATAGAATATAAATGGAAATTTGGAAAAGCACCAACAACCACAACTTTGAGAGATATTGAGGCTTCTGGAGGGCAGGGCACAGATCTGATGGGATTTAGTCAAATATAGACATGGGTGTAGCGCAGGATTTCAGTCATCATCGAACACATTTGGGAGAGCACTCGGGGCAGACAGCAGCATTGACAGATTGCATGAATAATTTAGGAACAAAGTGAAAGGCCTCATAGACCTCTGAATCACTCCCAATGACAGCTGACGCCTCTGACTTTGGCTCCTCTCTCGTTGCCTTTAATGCATATCATTTACATAAATTCTTACTCCGACTTCGCAAAAACACGTCCGCTGTGAAAGGTCAGTGCAAAAGCTGAGTCACGAGACGAGGTTGTGGCCCTGAGGACAAAACGGTAGCTGCTGATGAAACAGTGAGAGTTATTTTAAGGTTATGATGTGCTCTATCTCCAACCATTGACTGTATAAAGAAGTGGACAAAAGGAGTGTGACGTCACCCATAGCGTTCAGCTCCAGTCAAATGAAGTCACACGGCAAGCAGATACAAGAGCAAATCATATTGGGAAAGGGAATTCATTTACAGACAAAATAGCTAACTAGATAATACAAGAACATGTAGAGTGGGTTAATACGAACATTTTAAGATCAAAATGACAAGGCTCTCAGCTGCAGTTACAGAGAGGGGGTGACAATTTTTCAGTGGAAAAGTGCCCTCACGGTCACTTCCCAACAATAACACCACAGTGGCCATTCATGGTGCTGTACTTTGGTTCAAAATAAATGAAGCCTTAAATTACGTATATGGGCGAATAAAACAAATAATTCATGATTGTGGCAGATTTGAGAGATTGGAAATCATTATGGGCAACAAGTTAAAGATGCAGTATAACTTTTCTGATGGAGGGTCTGCCAGCTGTTTCCGTGAAGATGTTATTGCTTTGCTTGAAATTAGAGGTCTGTGCGGGAGAGAATTTTCAGTCCCGCTCCTGCCCTCACCCACATCGTGCAATTCCACTCTTGCCCGCACCTGCAAAGAATTGTAATTTTCATTCCTGCTCCAGCCCGCATCTGCGATATTTTGTCCCGCTCTCGCCTGCAAATCCCGCAAGTTGGGGACGTTCGCTTTCTTAAGCTCTATCAAACACAAAGAAAGGGAAAGGAATTGTCTAAAATGTGAGCGAGATTAGACCACGTCCGCAAGTTTAGGCTGCTGGTGTTTTTATTAATGCCAAATAAAATATCCAACACAAATTATGCATGATAGGGATACATTCATCATTTGTATATTTTACTTTACACTCATATTTAATTTGTGCGACTGCCAGTTTATCATCCCAACCGCCTGCTCCCACATTGTGCAGTCCTGCTCCAGCCCGTGATGAGCTTTCAAAATGTGTTCTGTGCAGCACTTATTTGCATTGGGTCCCACGGGAGTTCAGGGCTTTACTTGAAATGTTCCACAGTATGTCAGTAAACTGTATTTCTTGCATTTAATCAAAACATGGAAAAACATGCATTCCTATTGAATATAAGATCACCTCTCCACAGATCTGCCGTGCAACTTGGCCGTCACCTGCTTTTCTGCATGGATACATTCAATGCCATACTGTGTAGTTGAGGCAATAGGCTGTATTCACGCTTACGTCACAAACCAGGAAGACGTTTGGAAAGATGCGATGACAATTTCTGGTGTAGTTCCCAACACTGGGTTCACTGACCGACTGCGATAAAACCCACTGAAGAAAATGTGATCAGTGGTAAAATGAAGACTGCATATGTATGGTTGTTTGGAATAATCTTGAATTTGATGTCCTCATCTCTTCTATTTGTATGTACCCAATACTCTTGGAATTGTGCGGCAATGGAAATGATGAAAACTGACATATGGTTGTAATAGTTGATTAGCCGAACGTAACGGAACACTACAATGACATGTAGATGAAGAAAACTGGGTCATTTTCTCATTTTTCCTAGAACAGAGCCCTTCGGATGTTGTAATCGCATCTTTCCAAACATCTTCCTGGTTTGTGATGTAAGCGTGAATAGAGCCAGTTACATCTTCATGGAGACAGGCAGTTTGCAGTAGCCAGGCTGGTGCCACCTAGTGCCTCGGCTCAATTTCATTCCTCTCCAGCTACTAGGTCAGGAATCGGAATACACTAGACAGTTTTCAAAACCCCCAGAAATACAAGATCGAGCACCAGCCAATCAGCTAAGAGCCATACATTCTGTGTTGGCAACAATTCCCGAGATTGAGGATTTAAAGCGGGAAAAAAGAGGATGTTTGGTGAATTTTATCAAGGGGAAAGTCGTTATTGCCCTTCTTCCTACAGGAAAAAAAGTACCCGTCTACTGTCAAGTGAACAAATTCTAAAGCTGCGAGGTCAGACGGTTTCTATGAAGTGAAACCAGCTGATGAATCAGGCTAAGTTTGCAGACCCAACACCAGAAATGTTACACATGCCCCTTTAAAATTGTCCTCAAAGTGAATTATGTTGAAATGATAACTGTATTGATTATAATAACAGTTATTTTGTGATAGCTGTTCAATACTCCAGACAAGATCCCTCAAGAAGGTGCAATAACAAAAATAAAAACAAGCTGCAAACTTTTAATCCTACTCTATTTGATTACAGTGACATTACGCATGAAACGAAATATATTTCACAGTTTGATAATCAGTCATCTTCAAAAGGGTAAGAGACAATTTATTGATTTGCAAATCTGGTCTGCGTCAGTGATTAGAGGAGGTGTTGTTTTCAAGGTAAGAAAAAATACTCAAAAATAGATATAAGTGTGAAATTCTTTAGTTAGCATATCCATGATGTTGATTGACTTTCAAATTGCTTAACCTCCAAGAGGCAAGATTTTTTTGTACATTGCTGTCCCTTCTTGTTCTGTCTGAGAGAGAAGTGAGACTATGTTCTGATCTGTGTTATAATGTTGTTTTCTCACCAAAAACACACCTGGAGTTGCGGACAAACACCCACCTTGTGGTGTCATGTGGTAATACAAGAAGTGCTCCACTGTGTTTTTAAACTCCATGCACCTTTACAAGAATCATTTTGCTAATTCCAGTCTAGGAATTGCCAATCTCTAGAGAAACTAAAGGTCAAACACAGATGTTAACTTGAAAACTACCACTTCATGACATCACAAGGTGCAACAGAGCATTTTTAGCTTTGGAGATTAATAATAAAATATTATTCAAACATGTATGAATGAAACAAAACACAAATGCAGGCCTGTCTTTGAGGAGGTAACAACATTCTGACAAGCGTCATTTTGGTGTAATATAAAACCATTAAACCCTGGCCCACCCAGCGTTTTAATAGGTTTTTATACTGTTTTTTTAAGGGTACCCTTTTAGGCTTGTAATACATTTTTTAACCTCTTGTAATTAATTATTTGTACTTTTATCCTTGTCTGTCTTTATTGGTACATTCAATTACCCTCTCTCTCCACATGATTTGAACAGTTATATTGCTATTTAATTTGGCCATTGATTTTACATTTTACCAGTAACCCTTAACCCACATTACATGTGCATTACCTGATTGTCAGACAATAAAATGTTTTTTAATTAGATGCAGACAGCATAGAGTGGCATAGTTTGACCTCAAGAGCTGCTTATATGATATATCTGCACTGGGGCAAGACAGAGTTTGTGCATATACATGGGAATAAATTAGAACCACAGTTTTTAAAGAAAGTTTTTTTTTTTTTTTAAAAAAGCAAAATGTATTCTTGTGAGCGTTAAGACATTCATTCTTACATGTTTGAGTAACCCTTTATCTGTCTACATCCCCAAAGCTCAGGATGCTCTCTTCCACCTTGTGATGTCATGAACTAGTAGTTTTCAGTTTACAGCTACCTTTTAGCTTTAGTTCAATAGAGATTGGCAATTCTAGGGCTGAAATGATCCAATACTAGTCAAACTGTGTAGAGTTAAAAAACACAATGGAGGACTTCCTGTATTACCACATGACAAGGTGTTCACAAGGTGTTCTGTTTGAGAAAAGAACTGAAGCTAAATATGCAAGACTGAGTGTCAAACATGTGTAAATAAAATAAAACACAACTCCAGGTATGTTTGTGATGAGGAAACAACTTTAAAACAGAAATCAGCCTATAGCCTAATATGGCACTTTTAAATATACCAAAAATATTTTATTTATTTACCAAGATGCAATCAAACAGTATTTGATGTTTTAACCCTGGAGCAAAACATTTCAGCAAAATGCCAAGTTTTAATGTCATTATATTAAACTGACGCAGGAACAGCCAAATCTTAAAAAACATCTATACGTATAAATATTGAATATTTTTGAGTGAAGACTAATGGCCCCCTTGAATGTGTCTTGTTTGATTTGAAGCCAAGCTCTTTGGAGCTGATGATTAAAGGGAGTTTAAAACCATGACAGAGACGGCAGGATGTGGTCGTCAAGGGGGATTTCTGCAGAATATCCAAGCAGCAGCCTCACTATTTCAAAATGTTCCTTTGGTTTCTGCAACACTTTGACTTACAAGGCTGCATGAATGAATTTCTAATTCATACATTTTTATTCAGATTTACACCGAGACAGTGCACCTTTAAATGTATTTTGTTTGTTTGTTTTTTGGAATCTTTGTGCCCCAGCTGATCAACCATGAAAAATGCTCTCTCTCTCTCTCTCTCTATATATATATATATATATATCCAGCCGTCCCCAGTTACTCTGTTACTGGCTCGGGCCAATAAAGTACTTACAGACTTTGACTGAATACAAAATAAGCAGTACAACCAGAACAAGAGTTTAATTATGATTCATGCATACATATGTACTTGCTGTTAACATGCCAGATTTGGCCGGACTCATAAACACACTCTCATTCATACAGCGGTGTAAACAGATACCAGAAGCAAGGGGGTAACTTGCCCAAGTACAGAACAACAGTTTGCAATACCTAAATTCCCAACTGTCTCCCATTCTATACCAACCAGATCAGACAAGATAATCTCAAGGTAGCAGCATTATTATTATTTTATTATATGACTTGACAAAATACATTTATCGTCCTCCGCACTTAAACTCTCTGCACTTCATAATTTTGGGTCAGTGTTATTCACATTTTAGTCCTTCTTTATTTTATTCCAATTTTAGAACAGCTTCAGTCTTTTTTGTGATATTTTAATTGGGCAACTTTCCCCCAAAATGAAATATTTCCCTTTACTCCATTTCTCCATCACCAAAAACGCAGGTGAGTTCAGGTTAAGCTCCACATAGTTATAATCCCTTCAGCCTTATTAAAAGTGACCATCTGAGACACTTTGAGGAAAAACCCACCAAATCCAAAGACTTAAAATGTCCATCTTGCTGCAAAAAGTGATTAAAAAACTGCTTCCCTTGTCACGTATGGAGCAGCGGCGGTCGGGCCCTGTGTAATCTCTATCCCTGCTATTTCAAAAAAGGGGAAATGTAAGGTTTATTGGAGTTAGTGCCCTGTGATTGTGTTTTAATGAGAGAATGACTGTGCAGTGCAGATAAGGACCCAGTGGAGGCTGAGAGGTCCAAGGAGGATTTGAATAATCATCAAAAACGCCATGTCTTTAAAAACACACACAAAAGAGAAAAAACACCCTTTCGCCCCCCTATCTCTCCGTCCATACACCCTCTGCCTATTGACATGCAAGGGAGATGGTCAAACGTCTGTAGATGATACTGGCATTTCCGTTTATGATGTGGTATTTTACAGAGACAATGAAGAAAAATGCTGTTCTGAATCAAATTTAAAACCGTGGGAGAAAAATATGAAATATATTTGAACTGTCAAGGTTGTGGAAGCAAGAGTAATAATTCTTCTTTCACTCTGCTATGATAGAAAACAAAATATTTTACACTTCTTTTCAGTGCACAATTCATCCTCTTCTGTCACACTCAGGCACTGCTGGTTATTCTTACAGGCGCACAAGGACGCTAACATTCAAACAAGAGGGCGGGTGATGTGTCTTGCTCAAGGACACAGCAAGTATTTAGTATTTAATAATGGGGCCAAGCTTATAATTTTCAGGTCTGAGGACATATGCAATATGTGGACAATGTCTATTATTCGTTTTATTTATTTTAGCTTTTATTTTTTATAGCTTTTAAACAACAGTAGCTTAGTTGGTAGAGCTGATCCACTGATCCAAAGATTGACAGTTTGAATCCCGGTCTTGACATAAACATTATTGCTTCAGCGGTCAGAGCCACTGACCCACATGTTGCTGGTGTGATTCCAGCTCCTACAGATGAATGCTGTCATTGTGTCCTTGGGCAAGATGCTTAACCAACCTCATCCCTCAGTCTCTGTTGCGCAATATCTGATTCCTGAATTACAACCATTACATTACACTACAAATCTCCATGCAAACAAGCACAATACAGCAGATTTTAGCAATAAAATCACCTCAAATTGAATAATTTTATGACACAATGAGAAACCAGACAAATGAATAACATCTCTGACAAGCAGGTAGTGGTTAGCCAGGCTGGTGCCACCTAGTGCCTCTGCTCAGTTTCATTTCTCTCCAGGGACTAGGTCAGGAATTGGAATACACTAGACGGTTTGCAAGAACCCCAGAAGTTGTAGATCGCACACAGACCAATCAGCGAAGAGTTGTGAAGCACCTGTCTGGGTCCTTTTTGTGGTACATCACAACAGTAAACAATGCGGTTGAGATGGTTGTAGATGAAGCCAGACATTCTGTGATGGCAACGATTCCCAAAAATAAGGATTTAAGCTGGAACAAAGAGAATGTTTGGTGAATTTTATCAAGGGGAAAGACGTTATTGCCCTTCTTCCTACAGGATTTGGTGCATTACATACATCACCACCAAATAGTAGCGATTGCTTAAATAAAAAAACAAAAAACGTACCTGCCTACCATCGAGCAAATGAATTCTAATGCTGTGAGGTTGGGAATCAGGCTACATAGTGCACCTTTAGTGTTTCCGACCTGGTTATGACACATATATCAGACTCTTTCCTCTTCTCTTGTGGTATTTTCTGGAGTGTTCTTTGCATGTGTTGTGTGTTGCATGGTGGTGGAGACAGAGTGAGGTGTTGAGAAGCAAATGAATGCAAAGTCATGATAATGAGCTATTCAGATACAAGCAGCATCATTAGCCATCAGTGTCTGTGCGCTCTGTTTAATGCCAACCAGTAGCTTTGAAAATCATTATGAAAATCAGACGTGAGTGGGAGAACTAGCACAGAGGGTTTTTGTGTCAGCTTGGTGGGACTCCTCATCCATCCAAACTTCAAAAACAAAAGAACTGTGACATAACCACAATTTCCATCATTCTTTTTATTCGGAAAATTAGCTTTAATATTGGTGAGGGGTTGGAACATGTTCTTTTTTTTTTGTCAAACGTCTTCTCAGTCTTGTTTTTCAGATGCTCGATGTTCTTTGATTCATCATAAAAGGGCTGTGCTGAACAAGGCAAACCCCTATTTTGATTTCATTGCTGACGCATGTTTATTATAATACAACATCCTGCTTATATGATCGGCAAGTTTTGATGCTAAAACACTGGTGGGTTTATCTATATTGTCCATGCTGTATAATCACACAGACATGGTATAATCTTTATTTCAAGCTTTGTCATTGGCAGAACAAACAGAAAGTGGTACAGAGAGGAACACAATCTGTACAGGCTGAGTCCAAGATTGACTCATATACAAATTAAACACTGATGCTCAGAATGGAGTGGGAAGATGTAAGACTTACTTTAACCCCACGCAGTGTCAGAGAAGACATTTTAGAAAAAAAGTAAGTGTATTATATAATGAATATGTATATATAACATGTATGTGTTTTAATGGATATTAATATTACCTCAAATGCAAGGAGAAGCTGAACCTCTTAAAAACTCAAATGGGCTCAGCAGCATTGTAGAGTTTTGGTTTATACTCCTGGCTCCATCAAACGGCTCAAACCAGAACCCCCTTCTTATAACATATGGATCCAGAAAGGATCAGATGAAGCAGATAACATATTACAACATAACATAGGCTACAAAAATGCACGTTTATTAAGCTTGGTAAACCTTTTTTGCCTTTGTTAATTCAGCAGGTTTGACATGGGGCTTCTCTTATCACAGTCTCTGATATACAGTATAATGAGTAGACGTTTAATTCCGTCACTATTACCCTGTTGTAAAATGAAACTTCGAGAATTGGATTTAAACGATTTGAAATGGTTTTAAATACGGTCAAATTTACAAGTGTGACAAATATTATGTTGTAGTTGGTGGGTTAGTCATCTGAGTGAGGGCTTCTCTTTATTATTGCTGCTCTCCACATGACAAGAGTTTAATTACCGGTACAATTAACTTTACCTCATTAACTTGAAAAGGTATCTGTTTTGTTTTGAATTGGTACTTAACACTGATGCTGATCTTATGTCCACACACACTCCAATCCAATCACAAAGGCCTAAACAGAAGGATTTACAAATGACAAAGGATGGTGCGTACATTTAGTATCTGACTGTGGCTTCTGAAGACTTCACTGTCTCTGTCGTATGGTTGAATCTGAATGGAAGCAATGAAAGAAGAAATACATTAAAGGCCCTATATCAGGGGTGGGCAAACTACGGTATGCGGCCCTTTAAACCTTTTAATCCGGCCCGCCGAACTGGAATAAATTACAATAATAAACCTTGTTGATGTTTTATTTGTCATGCATTTCCAGCGCTTCCCAGTAGATGGCGCACTATATATACATTGAGTCGCTGAAAGAAGAAGACAAGGGGAAAAGCAGCGAAGCCAAACTAAGGTGATTCTTGTAGATTCATTCCAGCGATGGCGCAACTGAAGCAGACACAGGGTCTAAAGACTGACGCACTGGTCGCCAAATTACTCCTGGACAGGTCACTTCTGCTTATTATGAAAACGTACTTTATTTCCAAGAGCTAGACAAACGTTTTTCAGGACACGAAAGCGATATCCTATGTCTGAAAACGTAATTTTCAAGGCAAAGAGAGAGTCCGCTTGCTGCTGCGTGTTGTAGCTAGTTTATTCGCACGGAATCTCCGTGCACTCTTCTCTGTACCCCTTTCCTGCTCCTGTCCCCGCTGCCCGTTCCGCTCTTCCCCCTGCTCCTCACTTCTCCGGGCACGGAATCTCCGCACACCGCTCCCCTCTCCTCTCTCCTCTCCCTGCTCCCTGCTCCTCACTTCTCGTCCACGCACGAAATGTCCGCGCACCCGCTCCCCCCGCTCCTCACTTCTCCGCCTTGCCTAACCAACACTGTAGTTAGTTGTTTACAAGTCATGTGCAGCGCACCGGCTGTAAACAAACCTGTTTCTGGCGTAAAGAGGAGGCGGGAGGAGGCGTTTCTATGTAGGGAGCTGTAGGGGAGGGGGGTGGTTTCACGCATGTGCAACATTTGAAAAGGGACAAACAGTCGCTGGATTTCTCGTTCCTTGGAAAATCCTCTATACAACCTTTAAGCTGTTACCAGTCATATTTGAAAACAGTGAAGTCATGATATACATTCACTCGTGGTGTGCAGTGGAACGGGTCTCAACAGTTTTATGTGTTCTGAATCTTTCACAGTAGTGATGAAACGTGTAGCATCTGAAGTCCTAGGTAAATGTGAATAAGAAAGTAATGAATCTGAGCTCTTTACACGTTATGTCCTGTCTTCTGTCCGGCCCTTCAGTCAAACTTTAGGACCCTATGTGGCCCGCGAGCCAGAAAGTTTGCCCACCCCTGCCCTATATCATTGTTTTGTTTCATTCATAAATTTGAGTAATCCTTAATCATTAGTCTGTCTACATCTCCAAAGCTCAAAATGCTCTGTTCCACCTTGGATGTTATGAAGCGAAGATAACAGCTACCTTGAACCTTTTGTTCAGTAGAAATTCCAGAGGTGAAATCATCCAAATGATTCTACCAAAGGTGTATGGAGTTTAAAAACACAGTGGAATGCTTCTTATATTACCAGTGTTTTTTTGTCTGTGAGAACAAAGACCACCAAGATGTTTTCCAAAAAAGGCAGGTGACCACGAGACTCCAGTTGAAAACAGGGAAGTAAAACCAGCTTCTGAAAGTAAACAAACTTGTCAGTCAAAATGTTCAGGACTCAGCTCCAAAGCCTGAGGTTATCGAGGTATATCCTTCAGAATCACCAAAAGAACAGAGACCACCCAGGCATCTTTCAAAAAACACTCCAGTGGTGAAACTAACAACAATAGAATCTTGAGCCTGTGTTTTAGATTAGAGAAATATTGCATTACATCAACTACTGGACCAGTTTTTAACCAGTAGTCAACATTACTCCACTACAACAACAATGCTATAATGTATAATCAAAATCTTAAGCATTATAATCATTATTTGTCCTATTTTATATAAATTTAGACTTCCAAAAATCATTTTTTTGTTGTGCTTATAACTCCACGACAGGTGAAAGTGCAGGACTGCTTTAAGTATCTGACTTGAACTATTTCCTCAACAAGTATGTCGTCCTCTCTCTCTCTCTCTTGTATGTGGATTAGACTTGGTGTTGTCATGTGTGGTGACATTAAGCCTGTTATTAAGACTGCACCAGGCTTCACTGATTCACTCTGTGGCACTGTTGTAAGTGTGAATGTTTATGTGGAGCTGTGTGGCACTTATGAGCTCATCACACACACGTATGTGAGAACAGGCTCACACTGCGCTGTACATGTACAATATGTTTTATATAGAACAAGTGCAGTTCCAGTGGGGCAGAGGTCTCCAGCTTCTGATTTGTTTTAATATTTTATTGTTCAAGACATGCTTCTGCACTACCACAATTTAGATTTTCAGTGTTTTATTTATTTATTTAGGAGTGTCAAACCACTTGATCATAACCATTTAGAATTATTTTTTCTCAAACTGACAAATTTCAACAAACTGGTTTCCAAAAAAATGTTTTGAAAGTGGTATTTGAGTCTCTTGCTTCATTCAAGTGTCAATTTAACAAAAAAAAAAAATCACTTTATTGTCGCATCTTATTTAAAATAAATAAAACTAAAGGCAAGCATATTTATAAAAAATCTGCAAATGTGATAACAGGTTTTGATAATACAAACTGAAAACTTTAAATAGACAACCTTCAGTACAGGATGTTGCAGACTCGGCCCTGCCTGTATGACTTCACTTTGTGCTGACTCTAAGTGAGTTTGCTCTGTAGGTTTATTGTGTCCTGCGGTGAAAGCCAGCGTATATGATGGCAGGGTATTTCCCCGTCCTTGAGTTTTGGCCCCAAACGTAGCGCTCTGATTGGCTGATAGTCCTCACAGGAGACTCCCTAACTTTGATCACTGTGGAGAGTAGACCTGCTCCACAATCCACTCATCTGTCATTGTGTCCACAACGATATGAAGTGCCATACATCTTTCTCTCTCTCCTTTTTTGCTCTCCCTCTCTCTCACCATTTCTCTCTCTCTCCTGTCTCCCATCATTTTTCTGCCTGGTCTCATTTTCATTCTCTGCCACCTTTTTTTTTTTTTTTTTTAAATCTCTTTTGTAGGCTAACCATCTCTCTCTCCCTCTTTATGCCCCTCCCTCTCATAGTTTTTTTTTCTTTCTGGCTCTCTACCCCTCTCTTTCTATCTCTTTCTCCCTTTTTTTCTCTCTCTCTCTCTGTCCCTCGTTCATTCTACAGTTTTCAGCATTTACTACCACCATCAATCTTCACCTAGGGGCTGACGTCTCTACCAAGACCACCCAGATGGACAGATTGGCAAACAGAGGAGGAGAACCAATGTTACCTCCCCTGTGTGATTTTCAGGGGCTCTGGCAGCACTGCAACTTTTATGATAGGCCAACAAAGGAAGCACCTATCTCCGAACGGGGTGAATAATCTCACACAATTTGAAGTGGTGCTGATGGACTGTCCCAAACACTGGCAGATTCCCCCAGGTGAAACTCACAGCCACGCAGATGTTGAGAGGACGATAGAGATCCAAGATAATAACTTCTGATGGGCTCGTTCGTTTTCATTTACACACCAGTACACAGTATTGCGGTGATAAATCTGCAGCTAATACGATAAGTGGCACTACTAACAGTGATGTGTGTACTGACCACTGAAGTGAGAAGACCGTATTTAACCAGAACTTGCCTCAGGCCTGGTCATTCTGTGGGGCTACTTTAAAGGGCCCATATTATGCTATTTTCTGATCTGTTATAATGTTGTTTCTTCGTCCCAAACATACCTGGAGCTGTGTTTTGCAGCCCTGGAATTGCCAATGTCTTAAATCTCTTAAACTATAGGTTAAAAGTAGCTGTTAACTTGAAAACTACTGTATATGACATCACAAGTTGGAACAGTTTTGAGTTTGTGTGAATTAAACAAAACACAAATCACAAGGTAATAACATTGTAATATGACTTAAAGCTCCCAAGAATCAATGTCAAGTAATACAGGACCATTAAAGTAGCCAGGCTGGTGCCACCTAGTGTCTCTGCTCAATTTGATTTCTCTCCAGCGACTAGGTCAGGAATCAGGATACATTAGATGGTTTACAAAACCCCGGAAGTGCAAGTTTGGGCACCAGCCAATCAGCGAAGAGTCATATATTCTGTGTTGTCAACAATTCCCGAGATCGAGGATTTAAAGATGGAACAAAGAGAATGTTTGGTGAATTTTATCAAGAGGAAAGACGTTATTGCCCTTCTTCCTAAGGGATTTGGTAAAACTTAATATACCAGTTAGCCCTGTTAGCAGTGCATTACATACGTCACGACCAAATAACAGCGATCGATTAAATTAAAAAAGTGCCTGTCGACCATAGAGTGAATGAATCCTAATGCTGTGAGGTCAAATGGTTTCCACGAAGTGAAACTGGATGATGAATTAGGATACCATTAAAGGTGCACTGTGTAGTTTTTCAGGTGGTGGATCTACTGAAAAGATGAAGATTTTTTTTTATTTTTATACCACATTTTAAACAAGTGCTTCAAATGAAAATCACAAGGGAGTATTGACGTGAATTGATCTCAATTGTGAGTTGTTGTACAGTTATATCTAAAAAATTAATAAATGCAAAACATGATGCAAATGCTACATCCAATCAAAAGTTTCACATACACTTGGCTTTGTGCACAGGGACACGGTGCTGTATTTATTAGGGTTAATAACTGGTTGAGCTTTTACAAAGAATTACCATATAATGACCTACATTTATTCACAGACAGTTAAACAGAATTCACAATGGTTATTTATTCATGGCCTATTGTACTTATTTGAATAATTTCCATTCATATTTATCGCTAAACCAGGAATTGAAAATACATTTTTAGGACATGGGATGCTGCTGTTTTCATTTAGATAACTCAGATGACTGAAAAGACTGAAAGTAGTGCTGTTGCCTGCTTTTACCGTACATGACTATGAGTCTAGTCCATGTCTGTGCATATCAACATAGATGTGCTCAGAGTGGAGAGGGTGTAATCCTGTCCTGAAGCTCTCTCTCCCTCTTCGTTTCTTACTCCGTCTCTCCCCCCTCTCTTTCTTATTGTTATGAATCCATTAGATGCTGTCTGCAGATGTGTAGATGGCGCTCACTCCGATCGGCAGAGACAAACAGCCCGGGGCCTGGACCAGTGACACACGAGCGGAGCTGTGGAGGTCTGCCACCATCTCTGAGGATCTCCAGTGTTATCATCATGTTCATCGTCAAGAACTGAACACACCCACACCAGTGTAAGGCGCCTGCAGCTGTGAGTGATGCTAATGCATAGGGCGCAAGAAAAAGAGCAAATGCAAGTATTTTGTTTCCAATTTAAAAAATAAAGAAATAAATAAAAAATCATATCTTAAAATTGCAGTAGAAAGTCACAAACACAGGTATAAATGACACTTGTGTGGTGCTTAAGATGCACAGACATTTAAAATAGGGGTGTCAAATTATCGCGTTAATTGCGATTAATTAATTACAGTCATATTTAGCGCGTTATGTTTTTTAATCGCGTTAATCTCATTTTTAATCTCTAACTTTAGTGTTTCTGTATGTGAGTTGCTTTATTATAAAACCTGTTTTTATGTGTTGTTGGGACAACAACACACACACACAAAAAACACATTTATACATTTTTTAATTTCGGCAATTCCACTCATTGTCGGAAACCCACACAAAACACGCGCAGTAAGAGCGACGTTTACGGCGTCAGTCGCACAATGGACGAGGTCGAAGAGCCAGTAGAACAGAGGCAGCAGTGCACAGGTAAAAACGCATTCGTGTCTTGGAAATTATTCTCCCGACGTGAAATATAAAAGAAAAATAACAAATATAATATCGCCTACAACTTAAATGTCACTGGTGAAAACAACCTGCATAGGCTCATGATGTCTGCACTACTGTCCTATAGTGACCTGCCACATGAGGGGACACACACAAACACACACAAACACAAACACAAACACACACCTTCATCATCGTCATTAACCTGAGAACGCGCGGACCACGTTTCCTTCCGTAGACACTGCGCGGACACCGACGTGCTCCCGTGAGCCGCGTGTGGATCGTGTTTTCTCGCGTACGCTGCGTAAACCGCGCTTCCTCCTGTGCGCCTCTAAACCAGAACTAACACCAAGACTAAAACCAGGACTAATTCAGTCCAGGACTAAACCAGGACTAAACCAGGTCTAAACCAGAACTAAAACCAGAACTAAAACCAGAACTAAAAACCAGACTAAACCAGGACTAAACCAGGACTAAACCAGAACTAACACCAGGACTAAAACCAGGATTAATCCATTCCAGGACTAAACTAGGACTAAAGTAGGACTAAAGTAGGTCTAAACCAGGACTAAAACAAGAACTAAAACCAGTGATCTCATATATAAAGCATTTCTCTATCAATAATATTTTTAATATGGTTAAGGAAAGACTGGACTTTTTATTGTCTTTAAGTAGACAAAAGTTATTATGTTCAGATTTCCTCGTCTTTGCTACTTTACAGCAAACAGTTTCTTATTCATGGAGACTTGGGCTCAACAGCCAATTTGGAGAGATTTGTTAAACAATAAATGACTTTATAAAGTCACTTTTTTAAATCTATATCAGTCTTTTGATCTGCCACAATAATGTAATAATGAATTTAAATGAAAATACCTCAAATTGAAGGCTTTTCTCAGCAATTTTTAGGTGAGATTAAAATGAGATTAATTAGATTAATTAATTACAGATCATAATTAATTAATCTCTCAATTTTTTTAATCGCATGACAGCACTAATTTAAAATACCCATATTCCACAATTTTCTGATCCATGTTATAATGTTGTTTCCTTCAAAATCACACCTGGAGTTGTGTTGTTTCATTCACACAAATCCTGTATATTTAGGTTCTTCCCTCAAATGTAAAACACTCTGTCCCACCTTGTGATGTCATGTGATAATACATGAAAAGCTCCTTTGTGTTCACCAGATCCATTTACTAGATCATTTAGATTATTTCAGTCCTGGAATTGCCAAACCCCGTTGAACAAAAGGTAAAAGTAGCTGTTAACTTGAAAATTACCGCTTCATGACATCACAAGGTGGAATAGAGCATTTTGAGCTTTGGAGATGTAGACGTGAATGAAAAAAACAAAACACAACTCCAGGTATGTTTATAAGAATTATAATATGAAAAAAAAATGTACAGATATATAGGACCTTTAAGACACTCGCACTCATAACAATTCATAACAATAAAGAGATGTTTTTTAATCCGTGTATCGTTTTAAAATATAAAACCAAAAATAAGAAGATGAATAAACAACTGTTTTCTTCATTATTTGTATCCCAAACCAAAATGAAAAAATGGATCATGATTTGTTTTTTCAGTTTTCGATTTTGTGTTTAAATGAATAATGGGCAAAAACAGATAATGGTTTCCTGTTTCTATGACTTAAACTGCGATGCCGGACTGAACCAGGACTAAAACAGGACTAAAACAGGACTAAACCAGGACTGAACTGTTTTCAGTCCTGGTCTGGTCCCGGTCTCAGTCCCAGTCTCAGTTCCGGTCTCAGTCCTGGTCTCAGTTCTGGTCTAGTCCTGATCTAAGTCCTGGTCTCAGTCCTGGTCTGGTTCTGGTCTGGTCCCGGACCTGGTTCAGTCCTGTTCAGTCTGTATGCGACGCAAAAGTCCGGCATCGCAGTTTAAGTCATGAAAACGGGAAATGGTCGTTATCCGTTTTTTCCATTATTCATTTAAACACAAAACCGAAAACTGAAAAAATGAATCATTATCTGTTTATTCATTTTGGTTTTGGAGACAGATGAAGAAAGTAGTTGTTTTTCATTTTCTTATTTTTGGTTTTATATAAAAAAAAACAACAAATGATTGAATGATACATGGATTTTTTTTTAGTACATATTGAGTTTTTTCTTTTTCTGTTTTTTTCCACTATTATTAGCTTTTTTTTCTATTCTATTCTTTTTTTCATGTCAGTGTATCCCTCATTTGTCCAGGTAGAGTCAATCACAACTCTTCTCAAGTTGATAGAAATCAATTATTTTGTCACAATATTATTTCATAAGACAATTAACATGCTATATTATTCTTACTTAATATATATACTTAATATACTTGCATATTCACTTCAAGTTGCTCTTTGTTTGGATGGGTTGATTTATTCTGCAGTGTTGGTTAATGGTTGCTTTTCCCATAGAATATGTAGTCTGTTTGAGTTCAGAAAGGACAGAAGCTGAATAACCAGTGATTTTAAGACAGAAACAATGAGAGGAGGGTTCCATGATCGTCTGTGCCCTTTGAATACGACCACTGCAGTCTCTCTGAGTGGCTCTACAGACGATACCTCTGTCTCTACAACACAAACTGGCAGCTGTGTCTTCACCACTATCGATTTCCTTTCCTCCTCCATTTGCAAAAACAGGGCTTACTTCTCGGAGACGGTCTGGGTTAGACTCTCTTTGTCTCTCCTCTTCATAATAGCACTGATGGAACAGGTCAGAGGACTGTTTAGTTAAAGGGGCAGTATAGAGACTGGAGTATTCAGACTGCAGTTTTAGTGCATGGCTACTGCTAAAGAATTAGCCCCAGTTCTGTTTGTTTCTCTGAAGTACAAATGTGATTGGCCATGATAGTACAAGGAATAAAAGTAAAGGATCAAAGTAATAAATAAATATAAAATGTGAAATTAAAGGTCCCACCAAAACTGACTCTTTTCATTGCTTGCAAAGAAGTGAGTCTGGATCCTTGTTTTCTTTCCCCCCAGGTTCTGATGTGTGAAGACTGACAAGTGGAGTAGCCAATCAGAATCACAAGGCTGTGTTTGAATCAAAACAAATATGACGGCTGATGTTACAAATAAGGTCTCCTCCACACTAGGACGTATTCAAGTTATTTTTGTTGCGGATGCACTGTTCGTCCACACTAATCAGACTGAAGACGGCTCCAGAGACAGAACAATCTGGTGCCGCCAGCTCCCACGAATTCATCTGAGTAAGGATCTGATTTAGCACCTTGTGGATGCCTGAAAACGCTGATACACTGATGTAGGTCTATGCGCAGCGAAGTAATTCACCACCAAAACGCTAAGAGGCTAGAATATATATCCTTTCATGTATACAGTCTGTGTGTATGACCTGCAGATGTATAATCTCTGAAAAGTTTAATATGAACCATCTCCAACTCAACAGAAGCACAGAACAGACTCACCATCAGCAGAACACCCCTCTGTCACAGAAAGACCTTTAGTGTGTCCTTAGGTCCGACAGACGCTGAACCGCATCAGCGCACAATAGAGAGCTGTTTTTTGAGCGCTTAGTTTATGCAAATTAGCCATGCGGTTTTAAGTTTCGTTTCTGTAAAATGTAAAAAAATATGCTCAAAGCTGTGTGGATAGGGAAGACTTGCGGACACAGAAACGACGTGTGTGGACACGGATCGTTTTCCGATACGGTGATACGGTGATACATGTATTCATTCAGTGTAAACGTAGTCTAAGATTATGTGAAAAATAATAGTAAAAGTTTGAAAGTTTGCTGGGGGCTAATCAGCTATGTGGTAATGAAGGCACACAATGCACATTATTATGTTCTTTTTTCAGACCAAGAGTTTGTTTTCATATCTGATAGTTTCGACTGCTCACCAGCGGTCTTCCTCAGAGTCGTCACGTGATGTTGCTGTGATGTGTCCAGTCAGCTGATTTATACAGGTTTTGGCGCTGTCTTCCTACCGGTGAAAGCAGGGTGACAGCGCCATCTGCAGTCCGACTTCCTCAGGACAGTATCCCAGGTGTGTGAGAGTAAAAAAAGCCCTGTCTTCTTGGTTTATAGACCTGTGGGCACGTTTCTGTATTTTGATTGCTATCTTTAAACCAGTGAAAATGTTTGTTTTCCTCTGTCCCAATGATCTTTGCTCTGTCCCCGTCCATAATGTGGTTCTCTCTTTTACAGAGGTCAGAAACGGCCAATTTGAGTTGTTCCTGTTCTGCTTTGTATTTTGTTGCTTGTGTGCACGCCTTCGCTGTTTCCTTCTCGCATTCTGTTCTATGTTCCTTTTTTTGTGTACTGAACGCCCTCTCTGTTTCCCCAATGTGTGTTTTTTGCAGGACATGTAAGGTACTTCATATATGACATTACATTTATGCTCTGGTTCTATTTTGTCTTTTGGGTGGACAAGTAATTGTCTGAATTTGACCGCTAGTGAGCAGTCAAAACTGTCAGGTATGAAAACAAAATCTTGGTCTGAAAAAAGAATCTAATAACATAAAATATCGGAAGACCAAATAAACCTTGTTGGACTAGGGCACACAATGCAATTAATAATGTATTTCTGGAACTTTATAAACTGAAAGTGATATTAAGCCAAATTTTAGGTTTTCTGTACTGGCTGAAATAGCATACCTATACCTATCATACTTATTTTACAAAACGTCTATGGTAAAATGGATGGGAACTTTACTTCTGGAATCTCGACCAACGCTGAAGTAGGTGAGACTGTTGATAGCAGGTCTTAAAGGTTGTATAGAGGATTTTCCAAGGAACGAGAAATCCAGCGACTGTTTGTCCTTTTTCAAATGTTGCGCATGCGTGAAACCACCCCCCCTCCCCTACAGCTCCCTACGTAGAAACGCCTCCTCCCGCCTCCTCCTTTACGCCAGAAACAGGTTTGTTTACAGCCGGTGCGCTGCACATGACTTGTAAACAAACTAACTACAGTGTTGGTTAGGCAAGGCGGAGAAGTGAGGAGCGGGGGAGCGGGTGTGTGCGGACATTTCGTTCGCGGATGAGAAGTGAGGAGCAGGGAGAAGAGCGGAGCAGGGAGCAGGGAGAGGAGAGAGGAGAGGGGAGCGGTGTGCGCGGAGATTCCGTGCCCGGAGAAGTGAGGAGCAGGGGGAAGAGCGGAATGGGCAGCGGGGACAGGAGCAGGAAAGGGTGCAGAGAAGGTTGCGCGGAGATTCCGTGCGAATGAACTAGCTACAACACGCAGCAGCAAGCGGACTCTTTCTTTGCCTTGAAAATTACGTTTTCAGACATAGGATATCGCTTTCGTGTCCTGAAAAACGTTTGACTAGCTCTTGGAAATAAAGTACGTTTTCATAATAAGCAGAAGTGACCTGTCCAGGAGTAATTTGGCGACCAGTGCGTCAGTCTTTAGACCCTGCGTCTGCTTCAGTCGCGCCATCGCTGGAATGAATCTTCAAGAATCACCTTAGTTTGGCTTCACTGCTTGTCTTCTTCTTTCAGCGACCTCAAAAACGGACTTTCTTTTGCGGCTAACTGCTCCTGGATTCTTGTCTGCCATTGCAACAAACTTTGTGCTAACTGCGAGGAAGATATAGGTCAAAAAAAGCCGCTAAGAACTGTTGCGTTGGTGGAGTAAACAGTGTCTGTGCGGCTTGCGTCTGTGGACTGCGTGACAGGCGTACGTAAACCACGTACCGGCGGCGCGCAGGCAAGTCAGTTACGCTAGAAACGTAGGGAGATTGATTGACAGCCTGTCAGCTAACAGATAACGAGGCAGTGTCGTTATCTATTGGCAAATGTTTAGCCCCACCACGTCCAGAGTTGATGAATTTTTATTCTCTTTTTTTTGGTCATCATAATTACAAGGCTACTGCACCTCTATAATGCTATCATTGACAATTTGAAACAAAAAAAAAATCCTCCATACAACCTTTAAGAACAAAACAAAGGTGTCAAGTGAACAGTTCAACTTACACAACAGGAGGAAAAGTCAATCCTATGAAAGCCTTTCCAAACCAGTGAGTCCAACATGGAGTCCAGAAGCAGGTCAGAACTCAGTGGGAGGGACACACAGGTACAGACTGATTCAGAGGATTGGGATGAGCTGAAGGAGAGAGTGTGAAGAGATAGACAGGATCTGAAGAGGGCCTGATGCAGACAGGAGGTGTGTGGACCAGGAGAAGAGCTGGAGGAAAATCAAGAAAAGATTGGCAAATGGGATTCAAAGTAGTTTTCAAGGACACACTGGACCAGCGTAAATCAGGCTAAACTGTTCTATATTTCAATGTCTTTTGGTGTAAATATTTCATCATATTTTCAACATTATCCACTTTTCCCTCTCAATACTTACATAAAAAAATCCTGCACGTTGATTTGTATTGATGGTCATTTTTCACTACCACCATAAATTTCTGCCTGTACTTCACGACTACAAATGTCAAAACCAAAATCTTTCATTCTCCTGTTTTATCACACACACCCACTGAGATCTTGCCACCAAGGTTTAAACGTTCAATAAACAAATGGTAAAAATGGTCACATTTTATACAGCGCTTTTCAACCTTGAATGGGCACTCAAGTCAAGTTTTAGCAAGAAGCCACTCGCCCATTCACTCTTGTAAAATAAATCAACATCACCTGATCCCAACCACTTTACAGCAAGACTAACTGCAGACTTGTAGTAACATCTATTTGCCTGACCAGACAGTCCTTTCTACATTCTGTTTGAATCCAGAAGGGACAAGAACCGGACAACAGAGCGTGAAAATCCTCCATCCAAACTTGAGAAGATCCAAACACAGCCACTAATTTGTAGCATGTTTCACACAAATGCGGAAAAGACATCTCCTCTCCAAAATGATCATATTATTCAGAACAAAATATATAACTTCTTTTCCCTGAGAGAAATCGTAAATGGTCACATTTTATATAACGCTTTTCCACCTTCAAGGCACTCAAAGAGCTTAACAACAAGGAACCATTCATCCATTCACACACAAATTCATACACCAGTATACACAGACACCGGGGGGTAAAGTAGGTTAAGTGTTTTGCTGTGGGACACAATGGCAGCATTCATCTGTGGGAGCTGGAATTGCATCACCAGCCTGTGGGTTAGTGGCTCTGACTGCTCTATGATGTTTATGTTGAGAGTGGGATTCAAATCTGATCTAATTAATTACACTCCTCACTTTTACAACGCTGTTATCGTTATTGGGAAAGCAAGGTGGCACTTTACAGTTGGGTTGAATGAGGTGCAGCGATGTCAGGCTTCATGCAGCGGCCAGACACACATCGTCAGCAGGAGCGGGGAGAGCTCAGAAGAGAGTAGGGTCAACATGATTACCTAAGAAGTTGCGTGGACGGAGTCTCTGCTCACGGTGCATTTTTGTTTCTTTCCCGCACACTTCAGGCTAAATGAGACAAACTGAACGATAATGCAACAATGGCAACAACAAGCCAGGGACATTCAAACGCAGAGTTTTCAAACTGGAAATACCAACACTATTTCTCGCTCATTGAAATAAAAGTCAAGAATGTGTATGTTAAGTGTACACTGTGCCCTGTCCGTCCGCCTCAGGTAACTGATGAACCTAATGAAGTGCCTCACATCATCACGTGCTAACACACCTATCGTTGCTGTTAACCCTGAGCCCCAGTGCAGTTAGCGTGAGCTCTTGCAAAAATGGAGACGAAGCCATTGTATTAAAGCAAGGCAAACTTGTTTTTTTGGGCAATAATACAGAACATGAACGATAGGTAGTTACTAAGGCTACGTTCAGACTGCAGGGCTTAACTCTCAATTCGGATTTTTTTGTGAAGATCATTCACATTTCCAATTAAATGCGACTTGTATGTGATCTCCAGTGTGAACAGTAAATGGCCCAAATGTGCACTGGAGGACACGACGACGTCAACTGCAGCAAGCGTGCTCTTTGTTTATGGAAGTTGTCCAAACATGGACGCGAGCATGTACAACTTACTTGTTGTAAGGAGAAGATTGAGAAGGAGAAGGACAAAGTTTTTGGCTGTGGTGTTTTGTGGGACAGCGGCAGTGACGTCCATTGAAAGGAACGTGTGGATGTGGAGACGTAGCCAAGAGTGGTGAGTGGTGATGTGCTTCACTTCAGTGACACGGAGTTCATTAACAATTTTCGCCTACTTCAGCACAGAATAGTGACATTTGTGGCTTGTTGATCATGTGTAGGTCGGATGAATGCGCTTTGGCCGTTCAGACTGAAGTCGCATGTCAAAAGATCGGATATGTATCGGTTTTAGGAGAACATATCCAAGTGGCCTGGGTCACATTTGAAAAAATCAAATCTGTGTCGTTCAGACTGTCATTAAAACATCAGATACAGGTCACATAGGGGCCAAAAAATTGGTTTTGGGTCACTTCAGGCTGCAGTCTGAACGTAGGCTAACTCAGTTACTTTGAGTCACTAATTCAGTTACTTTTGTCATTTTAATTTATAATGGTAAGTAATTATTTTTTTAAAGTAAAATGCCCAGCACTGGTTGTGAATGGCCCATGTGTCTCTCTGATTGGTTAATCCACTTATCAATCGTGCCCTGTGAAATCATCACAGGGCACTCATCTTCGTGAAGTTTTGTCAAAGCGTGTGGTTGTGATTGGTCAGGTAAAACATCTATAGTAAAACCAAATATACATCCATTGTCGCAGGTTTTGACAGAACTGCAACTGCTTGTCAACCTCTCACTAGTGATGAGTCTGTGAACAGAGACAAGCACCTGGATACAATTAAGCCCCATTCAAATTCAATGGTCCTCCAGACGGCACCGCTGTTATCTCCACTTCTCTTCTCTGTGGAGTTTGATTTGTCTATCAGAAAGACATCCACTGCCTCAGCCTGGAGCGCATCTGCAGGTAACATCTATCATTTCTACAGTTTTCAAAGCACGTCATAACTCAAAATATCCACAACAGTTTGACAGTTTCAAGATTTAATTTTAGATATGGCTTGATTACTTGGCTCTTAAATCCTCGAGACATGAATTAATTCTCTGTGGCTATAACAGGTACATTTTCATCAAGTGTGTGATGACTGCGTAATTATACAGAAATGTGCTTCACCAAACGGCCGATAAGAAAGATAACAATATTGTACTAAATGTGCCAAAAATGTCCTTCTTTTCACTTTACCTCGAGACTTGATTCTGCAAAAAGAAAATGCAGTCATTTTAGGATTTGTGTTTATGTCAGATGCCCTTCCTCAACCAACTCTTGTCCTTGGATAAACGTTTGAGGTTGATAAGCAAGACACATTTTTGACTTGTTAAAAATTATAAAAATGGTGTAAATATTAGATATCAAACTTCAAATCAATTTTTTTTTCTAGGGGGTGGGGGGACTCGCAGTTTGGATTTCTTTGTTTTTCCCCAGCCCTGCAGAACTGTGACATTTGTGAGTTTGTTACCTGCCAGTAGCATGTATAAATGTATATATTTGATATTTTGAAAACAATAAAAACATTTTAATAAAAAAAAAAAGAAAGTTGTTACCTCACCAAAAACATACGTGGAGTTGTGTTTTGTTTCATGTCATATTATTTGTCTACATCTCCAAAGCTCAAAATGCTCTGTTCCACCTTGTGATGTCAGGAAGCGGTAGTTTTACTTTTTGTTTAGCAGGGACTGGAAATTCTAGGGCAGAAAACATCTAAATTATTCTAGTGAAAGTGTATGGAGTAAAAAAAAACAAATAGTGGAGCATTTCCTGTAATACCACGTGACATCACAAGGTGGAACAAAGTGTTTTCTATTTGCGAGAAGAAGCATAAATACACAGGATTTGTGTGTTCAGTGTGTAAATGAAACAAAACACAAATCCAGGTATGTTTTTTTAAGAGGAAACAACATTATAATATCAGAAAATAGCATAATATGGGCCTTTTAATGCTCCTTACACACATCTTATACCTCTAGGGAAATGTTGACTTTACGCTAATATTCCCCCGCAATTAACATACGTCATAAACACCGTCGCTGTATTGTCAGATGTTACTGTTGTTATGTCTGCTAGTGTGTTTTATATAGGATTTTACTTTCAGTCGTTACATCCCTGGCAGGACTTGATAAGCCCCCAAAATGACTCGCCTGTGAAAGCGCTTTGCATAGAAGACAAATAGACATGTTAATTATACAGCAGGGTCTTGTGGCTGTCAGGGCGAGGAGGACTAGTGGTGGGTGGTGGGGTGAGGGGGGGGCCTCGCTGAAGCTGGATGTCACTAATCATGGGGTTTGACACGCCATGACACCCTGCTATCTCTCCTCCACACCCGGGCGAGCGCTCACACAAACAACAATAGGCCCCGCTGCATACAAAGGCTCTATATTTGTGTCTTCATCATAATCGCCGGTCTCTCTCTTCCAGGCTGAATAATACAATGAGTGTAGCATGAAATGTTGCTGCCAGGTAATTAAAGAGGGCCTTTTCTTTGTGATGCTTTCAGGGCAGAATAATGAAATAACAGTATGACTGAGCGTGAGCGCAAGATTATATATTATTTTGTAACTGTATTAATTGTCAAGATAGTTTTGTGTTTTTGAGACTGCAACCCACGGTAGAATCATGCAATCATAGTGCCAAGTGACAAACATTTTACATGATAAAATGGATGGAGTGAAGGTCTTTTTTATCTTTACTGTTTCACAAGGGAAGTTACTTAGACATTGCTTTACTTTTTTCCTGTGTGTAGTAGTTAGAGTCTTTACCAAACGTGGGTCATAGAAGGCATGGAAAGAAGCAAACAAATTCAAGGATGTGACTGAAGGTGAGTGTGTAGGTTCACTCCCATTTTAAACCTGTGCTGTTCTTTTTTATAGAAGGAGTATGGGTGTGTGGATGGCAAATATTGGAGGATAATTTGATAACTATCATATATTTCGGACTATAAGTCGCTCTGGAGTATAAGTCGCACCAGCCGAAAAATGTATAATGGAGAAGAAAAAACATATAAGTCGTACCGGACTATAAGTTGCACTTTTTGGGAAAATTTCTTTTATAAAATCAGAGACCAGGAACTGACATTTCATCTAGAAAGGCAAGTTAAAGTAATAACAATAGAACAGAGAACAACAGGATGTTAACGTCACATATGAACAGCTATTCTGATAACTACAGCGTAAACAACAGAACATAAATTGACCAAACTCACCATCTCACTCCAAATCACTAAATCCATTGAATTCTTCACTTCTGAGCAACTCCATGACCTCTAGAAGGTAAACGGAGTGCTGCTTCCTCTTCTGTGTAGCTGTCATCAGACTCAGCATCAGTTCCAGTTAGAATTATTTTGGCCTTTCTGAATCCCGACAGGATGGTTTTGGTTGTCACTGAAGTCCAGGCTTTGTCGATCCTTCCAATGACTTCCAAGAAAGTTGCATGGCGCACCCGCCCGGTTACAGTGAAGCTGTGTTCTCCATCCCTGCTTTCCTTCAGTACCTCACAAGTTTCTTGCTCACTCCAAAATGTATTTCTGTTGCTCTATTACTGTTTTCGGCTGCATATTTCAGTACTTCCAGCAGGACAGCAGCTTTTTCTGCAGGACACATGCACAGAAAACTCGCACACAAGCCTAGAGCGCCCTCTCATGGCTGTCAGTGTGAAAATTATAATATACAAGTCGCACCAGAATATAAGTCACAGGACCACTCAAACCATGAAAAAAGTGCAACTTATAGTCCGAAAAATACTGTATATGAGATCATTGAATCAGTATTAAAAATGGATAAGCAACAAATAATTTAGCAGAAATTGGATATTTCCTTTGCATACTCTGTTGTGCACTTTTTTCCACTTCCAGTAATATATAGGGAAATGATTTCTTGAAAGATTTTGATACTATATTCAGCTATGTGACAAGTTTCACTGTGTTCTCAAAATGGCAATTGCTGTTTTAACAAGAAGCTTTCCAGATTACTCTATGCAATAGTTCAGCAGGTATTCTGACTCCATCTACATTTCAAATTCTAAAACTATCTTTTCGTTTCCCTTTCTACCTTGCTAATAGTCTGTGTGCACCGTCTCTCACCTCCATTCGCACAGGCTAATGTTCATGTCAGTGCAAAACATTCAGAGAGAAATGCAAGTCATAGGGAGGGCTGATGCAGCGATTGCTCTGTTCAGTGTAGAACCTGACGAGGGCCATTAGGTCGACACAAGCACAGAGTTCTAATTGTCTGGAGCTCGTGCCACTGTGGCATTTGGCTCTTACAAAGACACAGAGCAAGAGGTGATTTTTCGGAAGGCTGCTCCCCTTTCAGACTCCTCAGGCACATTTAAGACTACAAGTGGAAAAGGATGAAGTCATGTCCCATTTCCCCAAAGTGTATGTGAAGATATATGACAGACAGTATGTGCAAAACTGCAGAAAATTGAGAAATGTCAAATCCAGAAGCATCAAGGCAGAGGCATCAAACTCAAATTCACAGAGGGCCACAATTAAACACTGGCACTAAGTCTTGGGCCAAACTAAATATTTATTGAAAAATTTCAACCACATCTGCATGTTTTCTCTTCTTTCAAGATATGTAATGTTAAACCTTTTCATATTATAATACATGTTTAATAATAGTTTTGCTTAAACACTGAATCAAGAACAAGCATAATATAAAATAATAAGAACATTTTAAATAAATAATGTCTCTATAGCCTGTCTGTAGCCGGCGGGCCAGCTCTAATACATATTTGATATGGTCTTGCGGGTCAAATATAATTATATCACGGGCCAAATTTGGCCCTGGGGCCTGAGTTTGACATGTCTGCATCAAGGGTTCTGTCTTGTCTATGCGGAAGATTATTTGGCTTAGACAAGTGCCTCATGATTTGTAAATGTAGTGGGTTGTATGGTTCACCCCACATCTGGGCTCCAGTTTCCCTTGTCAACTGAAAACATGCACGCCTGTCATCCTTCAGCTGTTCTTGATCATGAACCTGGCTCAACATCTGGAAATGGGTCCACAGGAGCTTCTCTGGAGTCATCCAGTTCTAAAACTCTGAAAGGGCGTTGAGTGAAGGATGGGTCAAATGCAGAGGAAATATAAGCCAATGGAGACAACAAAGAGTAAAATAATGCATTAGCTCCAAGTCAGTTCACAATTTTGTGCATTATTCACTCACTCCACACTCAGTAGTTGTAAGATACTATTGTGCATACTCAATAGTCACACTCACATACCACTTTCATTAAACGAATGAATGAATGAATGCCTTTATTCGTCAATTTCTTCACATGTACAAGACATACAAAGGAATCGAAATTGGACCTGTTACCCCATCCGTACATTTAAAAACACAGAACATGGGGGTACTAGACATGGACCGGAAGACAGGTAGCAGAGGAGGAAAAGAACACAGCATAACATGAGGATAGGGCGAGGAGAAAAAAAATAGAACAGCCCCCAGACCGTGCCCCTTATGGAAGCATAGTATGGAACCAAACCAAAAAAAAAACCCACCTCCGCGACATCAGCACATAATCAAAATGCAGTACAGACATAACAACTAGACTTGCAACCGGGGAGGGCAGGAGAGTTGAGTTGACTCAGCGTATGCAAACAGCCTTCAGGATCCTGCAGCCACATGGTGCTGGATACAACAGACCTACCCACCGCGCTGGGTGGGGCAAAGCTGTGAAGGTGTAGAGGAAGTGTGGGGGAGGAGGAGAGTCCTTCCCTGTCTCTCCTGAGCACGTTGATACCCGCCTTGGCCAAGACCGGTTCTGGCTGGGGGAGGCCAATAAGATAAGATTCGGGTTGTTTTGGTTCTGGGTTAAGCAGCTGCGCCCTTTTCCACAACAGCTCTGATTGTCTCTCTTGGTCTCAAGGTCTGCTCACCCCCCCTTTGTAAAGTTTCCAGTCTCTCTGAGATGTTACCAGTACTGCGCTCCAAGGCCATAGTCCTATCTAACCTGCGATTGATGACTACTAACTTTTCCATGATGTTTTCTAAAATACTGTGTGAGGCAACCGAACCTTCCAGAACCAGGCTCATAGTGACAGTTTGAGAGTTTGTAGCTTTACCTCCCATTTCAATCAGTCCAGGCTGCCAAATGGGGCGTTGAAATGCTGCCTCGGAAATCTGAAAAATCAGGACCATGCCTAATCAAATCAGCAAAAGACCTGTAATCATGGTTTCAAATAGGCAAATGTCTTCTGTGCCCTCCATGGAAGGCTGGGGGGGGGGGGCATCCAGGTTCACTGAGAAAATGTGTTAATTGTGTTTGGAGACCAAGTTATCAAATCCATAGTTAATTTAGGTTTGGAGATCAGAGAGGAGAGAGTCTCCCAAACGTATAAGGCACTAGATTAGACGAGACAGAGAGGCAAAGAAGTTGAAGATAAGAGAGGGCAGGAGAGGAGTGCCTGCCCTCGCCAAGAGTCAAGACAAGAAGGGCATTCTAGGCAATGTGGGTGAAGTGTCTTGCCTAAGGACACAACAACAGGCTTTGACAAGGAAGTCAAAACCACACACCTCTCTCCAGTGGTCAACTTGATGGACCCACTCGCTCACTCAGACTGACCACGCCTCAGGAAGTAACAACAGCGGATCTGAGACACGTCACCACGGAGACCAGTGACAGTTGTGAAGGTGTCTCAGAGCTAGCAGCCCAGACATGTCAAGGAAACTCACACTATTGACTACAGACAAGATGAATCTTACTAAAGAAATCTAGTGTTTTAGTGATTTGGAAGCTGAGAATGGCTTTCAAAAGTTGATTTGTTTTTTTTTAAAAGTAGCATATACAATTTTTGTACATGCTTAATATAGAAAAAAGTGGGGCAAATGTTGATTTATTCTTTTATTCTGTTACAAAAGCATGATGACTTCCTTCCAGGACACTTTGGTTAGAAAAAGAATATTTATTTCTCAAATCTCCTAATAGTAGCTATGTATTGACTATCATTTCAAAAAAAGAAACAGCAAACATGTAAACAAAGTAAATAAACCAACAAAGAAATATTCAAATGGGGTTAAAATCCAAGCACTTAAAAACACCAAGAGGTTTTTCAAAATGAACCGAAAATTCTGCCTCAAAACAACATTAGCGTGTACAATTCAACACCAGTCTCTCTGCAAGTTTATTTTTTATTATTTTTTACACTATTCAAAGTGCAACAGAAACAATAATCTGGTCTCCCAGTTCTTCTGTATATCACAAACATGAAGTCCATTTACAAATCAGTTATGGCATTATAAAACATATCTTTTCAAAGGTAAAGCCTCCACTGGATGTCACTGTGCTGTGTCTTACTTTTGTTACAACATCAGCGAGAAGACGCAGAAGAGAAGGAAGTAGGAGACAGGCAGCGAGGAAAGGAACCGAACAAAAGAACCGAGGAGAAGCACTGATGGAGGAGGATGGCCGGAGGAAGAACTAACATCCTACTGTGAAAAGCCTTGTATTTACATCTTGAAATATGCCTGCTTTCCGTAAACTTGGACCGTATATTATTCTGTTATAATTTGGTAACATTTTGAAATTAAATGATAAAACTATATGCATTTTAAGCAGGCAATGAAACTCTAGCAGCAGTGTGACCTAAAAATAAACTCTAAAATAGACAGCATTAACAGAATGTGATGTAAAGTGCATTTCATGGTAGAAATTACTGTCATTGTTGGTGATTATAATGATTTTTTCTTTCTTTTGGTAAAGGATATGTGCACTAAATAACTTTTCTGGTGAAGGGTCCACCACCTGCTTGTCTCCAAATGTCATTGCTTTCTTTAGAATGTTCCACAGTATCGCACTAAATGTTAAAAGTTACAGGTTAGATCTACGGAGAGGTGGGCCCACTCACAGTAAGAATGCAAGTTTTTTTGGTGGTAAAACATGCAATAAAATAAACAAAAACAAGTTAATTTAATGCCATAGTGTGGAACAGTGCACACTTTTAAATTACTACTTTAAATTGTAACTTAATCGTATAAGTGGCACTTTGTAGAATGTCTGGCAAAACTGTTTTTAAAAAGACCAACAGGAGAAAGCCAAATCTTTGATATTTGAAAGAGATGAAGGGCTTGACAAAATCTAGCAGCAAAAACACACTTTATCTGTATTTGTTGATTTCTAAAGGCATTTTTGTAAATTGTGTATTTAATATTCTGTCTGATGTTCACCTTTGCCAGTATCCTTAATGTCAGTATATTTGTACCTGACAGAAATGCCCCTGAAATGCACATCCACATCAAATGTATGTAAACATAAATAACATGTTTTTGTAATATTTCCTTCAAAATCCCACTTTCTACAGCACTCTCCATTATCCAGGTCATGACAGTTTGAGTCCAGTTTGTTTGATAAGATCTGAAAGCAGAGCCCTCTACAGCAGAACTCAGGGTTCCTCTGTATAAACTCAAATATTTCGGCAAATCTACCAATCCCACAAAGCCTTCCTGTTTTCTGGAGTAGACAGAGAGACAGCTAGAGGGAGGGAGAAAGAAAGAGAGAGAGAGAAAGAAAGGAGGCCAAGTTCTCTTTTATAGGTCGCCCACTACACAATCTGCTGAGAATATGGCACCTTCCTCAAAGTGGGTGCTCTCTGTTCATCTTGTTATGAGCCTGGAGATGCTCACTCAAGTATGATAAAGTTGTGATGCTGTGTAAAATGTGAATAAAACCGAAGGTGGTTTTGTTTGCATCATTAAACTCACTCAAAACAAACATAAACAGGATTAAGCGCAGAGGACGATGATTCATATGGCTTATTCTTTGTCTGATACAGCCAATGTAGTGATTACATACATAGAATTAAATGACTCAGATAAAAACAGCGTATTTTAGGGTAGCGAAGCTTTTGAAAATCCAATACTAATAATGCCATTCCTTTGTAAAACGAAAATGTATCTGGAATATTACCAATTTCAATATTAGCTGACTCTTTTTTCCCCTTTTTAAACAGAAAATTTTGTTTTCTCAGCTTCTCTACATACATGATTGATACTTTGCAGCAACGTCACGCTGGGGGTTCTGCATTTATCTCTAATGGTGGAGTGTTTAGGAGGTACCGTGGTGACGCAATGTACACATTAGCAAACGCAGTCCAAAAAGTTTTTAAATTGTCTGAAAACTCAAGAAAAATGGATGTACAGTAAGCAGCACATTTTCAGGAGACTGCAATTAGTTCTAGAGTTCTTGATCCTGTTTAGGAGTTTGTGACTGTCATTTTGTGTGAAAGGCTTGTTGTAGTTCCAATTATTTCTGGTCAGATTGTGGTAAAATAAAGATCAGATTAAAGTTTAACAGAGCTTTAGACAAAGCAGAGTCTACAGTTCAGCTTCACAACCCCAGGGAATCTTGATGACTTGACATCAGCTGCAAAGTATCAACTGATAAAACAGAAAAGCAGCTAAAAAAGTTTTATTTTGATAGCAAATGTGTTTTATTCACATTTTACAAACTATTTTCAGAGTTGAGTTTGTAGACCTCCTTTCAATCTTGTATCTATAAAACTTGTGCATGTAACAAACCTCTTGTTAATGAATGCTTATGAATGTCACAACAGTAGAATACAGTGTGTGGTCAGTACTGTACAAATACGTGCCAATCTTGGATCCTTCTCTTTCAACCCTTAAATCACATATAATCTCTATCATCTGTAGCAACAATGTATATTTGTGTGCAAGTTACAATGATATGGCACAGGGACAAGGCATGGTGTGTCGAATGAGGTGGTAGCAGCAATCCATGTATTCACACACCACTGCCTCCTTAGTTGCGCAAAAATGACTCATGTAAACCAACGGAGTTAAAGTGCAAATGACAGGCCTGAAAAAACAAACAAACAAACAAACAAACAATAGTTAAGATTATATTTAAGATCTGACAACAACATTTTACAATATCTTTACCTGTTTTTGTTCCTATTTTTTAGGTTTGATTTTACTTTCTTGTTGTACATCAACTTTTCTGGTAGAGGGCCTGCCAGTTACTTGTTTCCATGGAGATGTTATTGCTTTGCCTGCAATGTTCCAAAGTATGGGGTTAAACTTGTCAATCTCCATAGACGCAAGCGGGAGACACCGCCAGGCCAATTTACAGGTGAGATCTGTGAAGAGGCGCCCCCACTCAATCAGAATGCATGATTTCACAGGTATTTCTGAGCCATAAAAACACCCCTAATTGAAAAAAATGCATCTAATATGAGTTTAATACCATATTGTGGAACATTACAGCGGACCCCCAACCTGAAAAGCACCTAGCCTCCATGTAGTACACTGGGCTGAAACTCCTTTAATGTACACAGGAGCTATGACTTGACACATAAAATAATAATAATAATAATAATTGAGTAGAAAAAAAAAATAAAAATTGTGTAAATTGTGTCAAACCTTTGGACAGAATCCTCCCAGTGTGACGTCATCAACATGGGACTCTCTAAAATAGAACTCATATTTTCTTGGTGAATTACTTCTTGACTGGTGTAAAACTATTATTTATATTTACAGCAGGTTTTAACTCACCAAATAGAGTCAAAACTCGAGAATCGTCAAAACCTGTCATATGCACTTTAAACTATGCTACACAAAGCATCCTTCTGCAATGGTGGGGTGGTGAGAGAGTGTCTAGAAGCAATATCCAATGACAATAGCAGTCCCAAGTGTTGAGTAGTTGATCCTCCTCCTTCGCCTTTAGCATATGTGCAAAGATCCATCCGCCATTTTGGACAGCATCTAGGTAGTCAAGAGTCAGCAGTGGAGGTGGACATATTGCACACACATGACTAACATCAACAGCTCCATTGAAATTTTGAAAGTTTTTGTCACACTTATGAACACTGTAAAAAATTCAAAAACCTTGAATAGCGGCTTCTTTATTGCAACACACTTCGCCTTGCTTTTTTGTCATCTCTTTTCCAAACACTTAGAAAAATGGTGCAAGTTTTTCATTGTATAGTTCGACGTAGGGAGCGGGTTTAAGAACGCGTTTTGGCAGTATAGTCTTGAAGTAGTGGGCGAGAGCAGGACAGCCAGAATTGGGCCAGAATCGGGGCATCCGTGTTTGATTTTGAGGTTGTTTAAAGTCTCCTCGTAGATTCCCACCCTGTGTAATCCCCCATCGCCAGCAGATATCGTCCACAGATCACATTCCAGACGCACCTAGTCCCATGCTGGCAGTGTGGCTCATACAGGGCAGGGTCTGGACCGTTTTGGGGAAGTCGTGGGTGAGGATTCGTCCGTTCTCGCCCCCGTTCCCATTCCCGCTCATCCTGGTCAGTGTGGAGCAGCGCATGGCGTCGTTTATGGATTGCTATAAAAAAGGAAAATGGAAAACACGGTTAAGATGGTGCTACGTTTTGGACAGTGGCTTTCGTATTTCTGATCATGTTTGGATTCGTTTGATCAGATATAGAAAGCATTACAGCTAAAATCTAAAAACTGGAGGCAGATCTATTTGTTTGTGGTGCTTGTACTCCATGGTAATTTATTTCAGTTTTTTGGGGGTTTCAGAATATTTTCAGAAAAGTATTTTGTTACCACTCTACAAGAACTACACCTTGATTAGCCTAATGTTGTTTCCTCAACTAAAAACATCCCCGAGTTGTGTTTTGTTTCATTCACACAAGTTTAACACACAAATCTTGCATATTTAAGCTCAGTTCTTGTCTCAAAGAAGAAAACATTCCTTTCCACTTTATGATGTCATGTGGTAATACAGGAAGTCCTCCACTGTGTTTTTAAACTCCACACATCTTCACCAGAATCATGTGGATATATTCATCCCTGGAATTGCCAACGTCTACTGAACAAAGTTGACTTGAAACTTACCGCTTCATGACATCACAGGGTGGAACAGAGTATTTTGAGTTTTGCAGATGTAGATAGACTAATAATTAAGGGTTACTCAAACATGTATGAACGAAACAAAAACCGGGAACAGGAACACAACTCCAGGAATATTTTTGAAGAGGTAACAACATTCTAACACGGAGACTCAATTTTGTGTTTTTACTCAAATACTCAAATGTTGCTTGCTTAGGGCAAATGGGGCAAGGTGTAGCTATTATAAAGCAGCGCCAAAAAAAAAAAGTTGGTGGCCGTTAACGTGAATAACTCCATGAATGTTATAACTAGAATAGACTGGCTTCAACTGTCAATTTCATTCTCTACAGGGCACTACTAGCCTTGCAAGACAAGCTAGGCCTGTGTTCAAATTGGCTATTATACGTGAAAATATAACCGGACATTTGAGGCGGTTAAATCGTTTCAGTGACCAATTCTGAGCATTGTCCTAGTTTGTAAATGGTGCAGAGCAGAAGTTGTTTTCACTCCCCAGTTGAAATCCTAGCAGGCTCTGAGCTGGAGAAACGGCTCTAACGATGTGTGCATGGACTTGTGTGTGTGTGTGTGGGTTTTCTGTGTTGGTCTGCCAATTTGGACTGATTCAATTGGGCAAAGCAAAGTGTAATGTGAAGCAACTGGTGAGTCTTTACGATTGGAGCCATGTTTTTCCTTACGAGCCAAACCGCATACAGGGATATCAGGTGCACATTCCCCCGCTAAAATCAAAATCTAACAATATTTTTTCCTTGTTATTGCGTTTGTGTTTATTTTTGTGGAGTGCGCATGAGGGGTTGAGTGGGCCTTTGATGTGAGAAGAGAAAATCAGATTTGGCTGTTGAAATTATCTAAATGGCTAAAAGGAAAATCAGGTGTTGAAGGAGTGGTTCAATCGTACGGTACATTTATAAGTGACAGACAATTTCAGAAGAAAAGTTGGGACGATGTGTTAAATGTGAATGAAAACATATTGAAAGAGTTTGCAAATCACTTTAAATACTAAACTATCTCATTCACAACAAACCACACCTAACCATAAAGTACTGCTTCATCGAGGTAAACACAACAAAAACAATGACAAACCTGGTCATTAATTCCAAATCAAATTAAACACTTTTCTGATGCTTATTTGCTTATTTGTACTTTCATGTTGCAACACTCTAATTTCCACAACATGAGATGAGAAAATCTTTTTAGTGACAATCTGATTCTTTGTTCTGTTTGACATTTTCTGGGACTTCACTTTCTCCTTTCCCTTTATTCAGTGCAATATGTATGTATGAGATATATGATGATTATATATGCATGTCCGTGTATTGATTGTTGTCATACTTGTTTTGGGGGCCAGGTCTACAAATGAACTCCGAGCTCAATGGCCTATGGACGTGGCAAGAGTTACACATAACACTGCAGAAATTAGTTTTGTTCTGTCCCTATCAAATAGTCATATAAATATTTATTCTAGATGCATGAGGTCCATACTGATTAATGCATTGATGGTGTTGAGATTCTTGAGATACTCCCAGATGGGCCAAGAGACAGTTTATTCTGTTGATTACAATGTACTTTCAGCTGAAATATCCAAAAGGTAAAATCCTGAACCTAATCGTTTCTATTGTTCAGACTGCAGGGCTTAATGCTCAATTCGGATTTTTTTTGCGAGGTTGTCACATTTCCAGTTAAATGTGACTTGTATGTGATCTCCAGTGTGAAATTTAAATGCCCCAAAAGTGTCCCGCATGCGCATTGGAGAACACGACACGACACGAGGAAGTCGCCTAAACATGGACGCTAGCACTGAGCACCTGGCCATTTTAAAGTCGCTGTCGTATCGGAGCCAGAACATGTACAACTTATTTGTTTTAAGGAGGAGATTGAGAAGGAGAAGGCAGTGGCAGCAGCGTCCGTAGAAAGGAACATGTGGGTGCGAAGTTGCAGCCAAGAGTGATGGGATTGCTATGTGCTTCGCTGCTTCGCTAACACGGAGTTCAGACACAATTTTCGTATGACAAGAAGGACATTTGTGTACGTTTGTGATGTGTAGGCGGGATGAATGCGACCTGCCGGTTCAAACTGAAGATGCAAGTCAAAGGATCGGATATGTATCGGTTTTAGGAGCACATATCCAAGTAGCCTGGGTTGCATTTGAAAAAATCAGATCTGTGTCATTAAAAGACACAGACAGGTCGCATAGGGGCAAAAAATATCGGATTTGGGTCACTTCAGGCTGCAGTCTGAACATAGTACACACTGTTTTTTTGTTGTTTTTTTTTTCATTAGAACAGACATCAGCATTTCAACTGTAATAATTTTAGCTGCCCCCAGCTGTATTAAATAATATTGGCTTACAGAATGTGATGATGTCACCCAGCAATACCCCTGAAATTTTGGGCCTCGGGTGGGATACTTAAGTCAAAGAGTGGCAGGGTTGACACAAAGACATATAGACAGACAACCATTCTATCTCACATTCAATCAGGTATGATGTTATTTCAGAGTTACAGGTTTTTATTCATGATCTATTGTAAATGATTTATAGTTAGTATAGTTATAGTTTTTGCATTGTGTTTTATTTACATTGGACACTTCATCCCAACTTTCCCATCACTGCTTTTGTTCTTCTGAAAATGCAACAGTTGGAGTTAGACTGTGTTAAAGCAGTGATGACACATGAGCCGCCAGGCTCCAGTCTTATGGCAGACAGATAAAGGATGGTCACCACAATGGCCCTGCTTTGCAAAGACAGTCAGCGAAAAGAGGAGAGCGAGGAGACGAGGTAGAGAGATATGTACCACTGTGATTCAAATTGCCCTTACACCTGCACTGCTGGGTTGCTAAAAACCATGGTTACTGGTTATTACAATCAATATAACTGCCACTGCATTAGAATTGTGTAGAAGTGTAAAATGCCAGCTCTATATATGAACAATGGGGAGATTTTCAAAGTGCTTATTACATTGCAAAGTTTGCCATCTAGCCAGAACTTTTCTTTCTTTGTTCCTTCCTCACGAATCTGAAAATGACTGCAAAGAGCAAAATTTGGCTCTAAGTAGCCAAAGATTGATCTCTATATTTAAGGATAAGGAGCTTACAAAGACAGGCCCACACTCACTTCAGAGTTAACAGTTTTCTCAAAGTGGGTTTTAAGTAGCACTGCCTATACATCCACAGAACTAAATGAAACTGAATGGCATAAGGGCAATTTTAAATCAAGTGATGGACAAGACTACGAGGTCAGTGACGAGGACGAGTGGTGACAGAGGTACAGGAGAGCGTTGCTTGCAGTGGACGCCATTTTGGCTCTGCACGGTTAGATGGACGGGTGAGCAGCAGTAGCATCATCATCATCATCATCATGAAGGCTTGAACACAGCGTTTCCTACCCCATAGCTGTTAGCTCTGCCCTTATATCTTAACAGTGTTGTTGGCGTACAGGCCGTAGCTCTGCAGCTCTGTGTAGGGGGCGCTAGCACCACTGTCTAAGGCTGAGCAGTGAAAGGCCTGAGCGGCTGTGGCGGCAGCAGCTCTCGCGGTCGACACCTTCATTCGGCGGGATTCGGTCCGAGACTTGTAGCAGAACTCCACCAGAGCCACCAGCATGGCCAAACCCAAACCACCAATCAGGATGTAGAACACGCCAGCCACGTTACTGAGGCTCAGAGCGCTCGTCTTGTCCTGGAGAGGGAGAGACGAGGGGAGAGACGGGGGAGAGCAGTTCATAAAGACATACAGACAAGCTTACACACAGAGATATCAGCAGAGACAATAGACACACACATAGTGGTTCTCAAATGTTTGATCTAAAATGGCATAATTGTATTGGGGTAAAGCTGAAGTAACTGACTATTGTTCTTGTAAATGAGGAAATGACCCCCCCCCTCCCATATATATATTAAAGCAGCACTTTGTCATAAGCACCGTCTACATTTAATTATCACTCTATTGATCGCAACACCAAAGAGGTTGATACATCGCTAAGATCTGTTTTGGGATGTAAGTGTTTTGGTGTCTGAAAAAACTGTATTACAGTGAAACTGGAACTAAACATAGGATTCATTTAGAACAGTGTATTGGGTTAAACAGTAGAACATAAAAAAAAAAATAAATAAATAACAAATAAAAACCCTGGGCAGTGGTGGAACGTAATGAAGTAAAAGTACTGCATTTAGGTACAAATTCTAGCTACAGCTTCAGCACAAATCTTTATCAAAATCACTAAATTTGAAGCTTTATTAGATATCAAAATCTGCATAAAATACATGTATTTTTTACTCTTTAAGCACATTAGCACCCAGCACATTAATAACAAAATACACATAAGACATAACACACTGTAAGGACATTTTTACTTAAGCTGGGTACTTTGCTCTTTGCTCCAGTATCTGTACTTTTTACTTAAGTAACAAAACAGAGTACTTCTTCCACCACTGTCCTCGGTTTTTTAAGTAAATATTTTGAATTTACCCACCCATCGCTGAATTAAGTCTTTGAAGCACAGTTTGAGAACCACTGTCATATACATACAAAACAACCATATAAATACATAGAAAAACACTAAGAGACACAGACAAAACATTCAAAGTTCACACAAATAACATACATACAAATACAAAGAAAATGCACTCACAAAACAGGAAAGAAATCTATCTCACAAAGCAATTCACTGCAATTTGGTGTCCAATACTTTTTTCAATATAATCTCCCTTGATATCCAAGATAGGGGACAAAAGCTAAGTACTGACAATTTTGTTTTTAAAGTAATGTCTTTCTTGGCTGGCTGCCTATTTAAATATTACATTCACTAAAAATGCATAAAAAAATGAAATAAAGTTAAGCAAATGACCGAAAAGAAGTAGGTAAAGGATTCCAGTGGTTCCATCTTTGTAAAAGGGGATTTTAAAGGTCCTTCTTCAGCTCATACTTACTTGAAGAGAGGAAATTAAAGCACTGAAATGAAGAAAAGGCCATTGCTCTGTCTTCTCATTAAAAACAGTGTCAGCCGTTTGATTTAACAGGGCGGATATTTGCGCTGAGATGCCATATTTTCTATTCCCTTTTCCATTCATGTTATATAAATGTATCAAGCCGCTCTCTTTGCAATCTGTAACTGAATGTGTGTTTGGATAAGGTGCAAGATTCAATATGTTTCTAATGTTTTGAAAGTTAAAGTGCATTGTGACAGATTTTTATGGTTCTCTAATTTTGAAATTACAGAAAGAGAAAAAATTGCAAAGAGAAGTTGAAAAAGTTGAGACATTTATCAAAAAATTTGGCACAGTTTACAGATATTGTAAACATTAATTTCAAAATAATAATGACAAATACAATCTAATAATAATTTTTGCGTCATTTTTGAGTTTTGCTCGGTTGCAGTAATAGAATTTCCTAATGTGATGTCACGATTTCCACCTAAAAGTAAAATTTTAAACCTAAAAAATGACCAGAATGGGAAAATGACCCAAAAAAAAAAAAAATAAATAAATAAATAAAATCTTAAATGCAATGATCTTCACTGTGTTTTAGTAAAATAAGTAGTCTACCCTGTCGTAAGCACTGACATAGAAGAAAGGACAAAACTATAAGGCCTCGTCACCCCATTCAGGGATACAGTTACTCTGATGTTAAATATGAACTTCTTTTAACAAAAAAACTTTGCTTCTTTTTACTTATACCACTATATTTTAGCTAATTTATTTAAAATACATTGTTCTATTATGAAGTTTTAACAGTGACAGCTTGTTTCACTGCTTTGTGAGATAGACCACGAGATTTCAGTACAACTTACAATCCACAACTTTCAATACATTAATCGTTTTATAATAATAAACACATAATTAAATGAACTTTAACCTAATTTAGCGACACACATTATAGGTTAAAAATGAGATCCCACTGGAAATGTTTGTAATTAACGCCTTATTTCACAATTTCCCTAAACTTCAATAGTCTGCCCCATAACCACAGAGTGTAACATCGTGCAGTTTTAAGTCTCTAATGGAAGGGAACAATTAGGATTAGGAGTTTCCCTGATGCTGCTCTAAACCCTTTGATTAGGTCGCACTTTTTCAGTTTATTACTGTAGGCCCCTGCTGACTCTTAGGCTTTCACTTTGTCTATTTGCATTATAACTTTATTTACTCCGCTTCCAGGGCTTATTTACACAACTAATCCAGTGTTTAGCTAAAATAATCCAATTACCTAAAACAGTACACTCAGTTATATAAGAGCCTGTAGAGTGTAGATTTGAGATATGGATTACAAATAATGGAAGAATTTAGTGCATTTAGTGAATTATTATTATTTGTTTAAGATTATGATGAGATGTAATGTTGTATTGATACTTTGCAGCTGATATAATCAACATTTCCTGGAGGTGTGATGCACTACTCAATCTGAAGCACTGTTACTCAAATTCAAGTTTAACCATAAAGAATAGAATTGAATGCCTCTATACTAAATGAGCTGATTTGTGCTCTTAAACATATTTCTCACACATAAAATTACAATCACAAGCTAACTAGTATTAGCCAACAGTTTCAGTTAGTCAATTTATGTTATTAGGTTCTTTTTTCAGACCAAGAGTTTGTTTTCATACCTCCTGCCTCCACTGGTAGGAAGATAGCGCCAAACCTGTATAAATCACCTGACCGGACACATCACAGCAACATCACGTGTCCACTCTGAGGAAGAGAGCTAGTGAGCAGTCGAAACTGTCAGGTATGTAAACAAACTCTTGGTCTGAAAAAAGAAACTGATGACATGAATTATTGGAAGACCAAATGAACCTCATTGGACTAGTTTCAGTTAGTCACTCTCACCTAAAGAGGCCCATGCATGCTCCTGAAAATGTGTTGAGTTTTCAGACAATCTTTAAACTTTATTGTCTATGTTTAATAATGTGTGCATTGGGCCACCACAGTAACACCATGTAGGACACCCCCGGAGCGATGTCACTGCAGAGTATCAATCGACTTCATCACCACCACAAACTAGTGCTGTATATTAAATGCATTTTACGCCTTTAGGTTCATATGTAGTTCCCTTGTGGACTATGCGTTCACAGGAAAACTAAATTGCAATATACTCGAGAGCTCCCAGTGGTAATGTTAGCCATCCATAGTAGACAATGTAAGGTATAACATCAGTACTATAAAGAGGGCCTTTAAATTTGATATGGTGTTATGATGTGTCTTGGTGTTATGCTTCAATATCCCAACCTCTAAATCTACAGGTCTACAAGTCTTCAACAAGTGTACCACCTCCAACACTTTAGATGAATAACTGTTTAAGAAATGGTTGAATAGTTATAAAACTGACACATCATGCTTTATTTAGCCCATTTTTCTTTTAAACATCCTTGTGGTCACATTAGCATGTTCATATCATGTTTTATAATGGCTGGATTAAGAAAACACACTTTAAAAGCAATGCCCTAGTTTAAGTGGGAATATTTGCCTTAGATCTCCCCCTGTTGACAGCAAGTATGAAACATGAAAAAATGTCTTTTAGCAGTAATTTACCAACATGGCTGTCAATATGTGTGTTTGTAAGTGTAACAATTTGAGTGCAGAAATGCTCAAAATGTGTGCAGTAATAGTTTATGGATTTGCCTTTAAAATGAGAATAACATTTCTGAAAATATTTGAAACTGCCTCAGACAGCACTGGCCTGACATGACTTTCTAATGCAACTTGGAAAGCCAGTACTCTCACAGTTGTGATGGACCAGTTTATCTGCAGCAAGATATCTGGACATTAGGCTTAATCACTGGTGAAACTCCTCAGGGATGAAGTCATTTCCGATCATATATGACCTTGTCTGAACTTTACTAAGAATGTATTAGTGGTGTTAGACTGTATTGGAGAATATAAGAAACACAAGTTTACATATGAACTCAGGTCTAAGGTCTGTCCTATGGTCTGGTGCTGAATGTGAGGTGACGGGACAGTCCCGCAGACTAACCTTTCGTCCTGAGTCCATGTCTCCACACTCCCCTTTATCGTACCACCATTTGTTTTTCAGTTTGTCTAAGATGGCTTGCTCATTGAGTTTCAACACCGCTAGGTTTACTGGAATTCTTCCGACATAAGGAAATAACATAAATAACATATGGCATGTTATTTTATGTTATTCAAATAGAAAGTAAAGTGCAGCATATACAGGGTACAAAGAGGTGGCTTTGTAAAAGAAAGAGTCACACCACACAGCACAGACATACAGGTTATAACATTAGATACAGTGATATGCGTTAATACTCCATCTAGCTCCTTCTCTCTGTGTTAGATGTGTATTATATATCACAGCGGGTAACCGGCCCACTGCTCGCTCTGTGCAACAGGGAGCTCTCACATTTGGAAATAACAATCCCAAAGAGCTTCAGGTTTAATTACACAACACACACAGTTATTTATTTTACTTCATTTTTAGGTCGTGCATCCTCCCTTGGCCAGCCCCTGATGCCCTCCCCAGGCAGTTCCCTTGTGTTGGCGCTCGCAGTGGATCGGTTACCCCCCCTCGCCCAGCCCCCCTCCCACACACACACGCACACACACAGGGCGTGTGGTGGTGGTGGGTTACCCGCAGGTTTATCAAACTGGCTCTGACCTTGGAGTCCCCGCCCCCGCTGCCGCACTCTCCCTTGTCGTACCACCACTTGTTTTTCAATTTGTCCAAGAGGCCCTGCTCGTTCAGTTTTAAGACTGCCAGGTTTACGGGGTTTCTTCAAAATAATATAAAACCATAATTAGGAAACAGATATAGAGAGATTGGTTGATCTCATGGTGGTGATCATGACAACATTGGCTTTGTGATAGTATAAAACTCCTGCATGTGGCTATTGAAATGAGGCAGGAGACTGGGGATGCACATGAGTTAGTACTGGACTATATCAGTAACAGTAAACCCATAGGTTTTACCAAGCAGGGGCCTCAGAGTGAGACAGGAGCTACACCGGGCGCATGCCTTGGATGAGACAAACTGTCTACAAAGAAGCAATTCCTTTTGATGGCACCGAACTATCAAATATATTTATCCATGGGCTCAAAATGGTATCCATAACAGGAATAAAACATCTGACTGACACCCACAAATTAGTTGTATTTTTGCAAAGTTAAGTTCACCATCAGTCGGTAAGTTTACAAATCCATTTATAGCACAAGTTTGTAAATTGGACTAATGCCTTTTAATTCCAATCAACATCACGTTTCCAATGCATACCAATTGTTTGTGCTGTTTCAAGTTTTCATTGTATTTGATAAGCAGTAAGACAGTAGTCCAGTTTCCTCTCATATAAAGTTACAGACTGGGTTTTTATAGAGAATGTACCATCGAAAGGAAAGTGCACGAACAGTCACATCCAAGGCATCCTCCCCTAACTCTCTCTCTGGCTTCTCCTAGAGCTGACTGGCTGTGGAAAAAGACCCTCTCCATCTACGCTTCAAAGCAAGGCAGAATCGG